>NC_090925.1:183509118-184759118 GCF_040938575.1 Ambystoma mexicanum | reverse complement strand
TAATCATTACACAGTGCCAGAAAACTGTGAAGAAAGCCATAGGGATGAAAATAATGGTTGATGTCGAGCCAGGGTGGAAGCCCAGAGACCTGACGGATGAAGAAATAGGAGACTTGGTGAAAGCCAGCAAATTTGCGCCAGAAGGAACAAGGTTCACATACCCTAAGAAACGAAGAAGGTATGAAGGAAAATGCATCTACTGCAGCCCAAATGGACAATGTCAGCTAATGACATGGAACAAAGACGAACATGTGAAAACAGCAGGGAGTTTGAAGGGAGTGATAAAAATATGGACTCCAAAGGCTCACACATTCACACCATCATGTACAAACCCTTAAGGCGATGAACATGACACCGAAGAACCAAAAGAAATAAATGCAATGGAGGTTGCAGAAGTGGTCGATGAACCGACCAGAGGGGGGAGTGTAGAGGAGGTCCCAGACAGGGCCTGCTCCCCTTCCCCTCATTTTGAGGTATCAGGAGCATACTTGCCAAGGTATGTGATGTATGAAGAGCAAATTAACCTACAAAGAACTGCACTGGGACCCTGCCCATTATATATCAGAAGATCCATACCTGTTGAAGCACCCATAACCAGACAACCCTGGGCAGCACGGTACCCTATCAGACAGCCATACCAGCTGCTGATACGAAATGAGGAGTACCTACATACGGTCGACGAAGAGACCCAAAAAACCTTAATGGAAGGCCAGTGGAAATGACACAACGGCCTGAACAGACCCATGAATGAACAAAAGCAGCTATCGAAGACAAGCACGCCAGTGCGAGTAACTACGAAAATAAATGTAATGGACACAGAGAAGAGACAATGTTAAAACATATAGTAATGATGCTACGAGACAAGATGGAAGCAACCGACCTGTTAGACGTGTATAAGTAGGCTTGAAACGCAAGATGCTAAGAAATCGATACTGCTTGCAATGCTTAGTAGAAGATAGAGCGCCAAGCGTCAAACATATATCTACCTCAATAAGGCACATTATACAAGTGCGACTCCATTTTGTAAAAGCAGAAATGTACCCAGGCGGCCAGAGGCCTGACAGGCCAAGTTTCGTAACCCAGCCAAAGGCAAGAGAAGGAGCGGAATCGAAACTCAACAAAGAGGGGCTCATGCCTAGGAAATCGAGGTCAACCAGAGAAAGGGAGGAAAGTGTCAGCTAACAAGACTCAAACTTCAGAGCATACCAGCCTGCCTCATGAAGGTCAAGATAAGGAGGGCCCATGCAGGTGGCGAGGCTGAAACAGAATTAAATGCACTAAAAGCTTGAAACTGAAGCAGATTCATGGTGAACTAACACATGACCAGCCAGGCGCGAAGAAGTACCACCGCCTGATGTCATCCAGGACCCAAGGATGCCATAACTTTTCCCGATAAGAGACTACAGTTTCGAGGCCATCCTTAGCCAACTAATTGACACATCGCCTTAAAACACTGATTGATGGAAGGGAGGCAGGGTGAAACTTGGGACACCAGGCACAGGGGTGTCCATTCTGCATGCTGCTAATTAAAAGTGGAAATGTATGTCTAGAGGTGTAACCTGGCCAATCAGAATGGACTAAGTTATCTGGAGTCCTATAGATAATAGAACCAATGAGAAGTCGTAGTTGTAGTGATGTCTATCACGTGTGATGTAGAGGGATGGGCGTAGACGCCCACCCGATAAGAGTTATCCAATCTGCATGCCCTATTATCATATACAGATATAACACCTATACTTAAGTTACCTTTCCTAACCAATTATATGGCATGATGATTTTTTATAGAATTAGACGTCAGTGATGACGAGTTTTGCCTATAACAATGACTGTTGGACTGAAGTTCGAGGAAGTCGGAGCGAGACAGGTTATCGCAATGCTGCTGATTTCCATTTGTTTCTCTGTTTCATGTACTTGTCATTAAACAGATTTCCCTTTACCAAATGAGTCCTCATTATTGAGTCATGTTGGAGTAAGTGAATCCTGCACCCCCTGTCGTAACATGGTGCAGCTATCTTGTCTTACAAGTTCTAGAGTGTGAGCGCTGACCTATGGGCCTGTCAGTGAATTCCTCTCCTCCAGAACACTGTGAAATGATGTCATCCCGGCTGTATTTCAAACTCCAGGGCATCTGGCTGAACCTACAAGTTGGTTCTGCCTCCTCGGGTCGAGCGTATATGTTTTCAGAGAACGTTATACAGTTTCTTTTTGAGACACCGTTTATTAGAGCATGATTCTGCGTGCCGGTTGTAGAAAGCAGGGCTTAATGCTATTAACACCCAACTCGTTTCACCTGATCCAAAACGCTATTTCTTTGGAAAACCTGTTTCCTTTGATGGATGGGCATACATGGGGGCATGCCTATCTATCAAAGAGATCCATGAAAGGGAAGATCAGCCCAGGGCAAGATTACCACCATGGTGAAGTGAGAGAGGCAGGGTCTCAATTACCATGGCGGCAAGGGTGTTGGAGCAGAAGTAGGAGGGCGAGTCCAGCAGGTAAGTTTTGCGGGAGGATGTGTGTGGGCACACAGTTGTGGAGTGGAGGAAAATGGAATGGCGGAGCCCAACACATGACGGGGCAGTGATCCACTGTCCTTGAATGCTGGTTTATACTGGGGATTCAGGCCAGAGTTCCAGGATTCAGATTGGTTGGCAATCCTGTGGTGGGTGCCAATACTATTTACATAACCTACATTTTTATCTTGATATTTGTGTATATGTGATCCTGGAACATATTAACTGTGAAGTTTTATTTTGTGAAAAGGTTAACCTTTAAAATGTTTTTTTATTATTGTTTAAACAGATATATGTTTAGATCTAGCAAAGAAGTTAACTGTGGCTCGATTTTTACAAACAGAAGGATCTTTTCTACTGAATGTTACTATTGAGGACTTTCTCCCCTTTTTTATATAAATGAGGTTTGTTGTCTCTGGTTGACTCTTGCTTCAGTTCTTCCAAAGCTTCTCCACTACCTCCAGTTCTTCCTAATCTTCTCCACTACCTCCAGTTCTTCCTTAGCTTCTCCACTACCTCCAGTTCTTCCTAATCTTCTCCACTACCTCCAGTTCTTCCTTAGCTTCTCCACTACCTTCAGTTCTTCCTAAGCTTCTCCACTACCTCCAGTTCTTCCAAAGCTTCTCCACTACCTTCAGTTCTCGCAGAGCTTCTTCACTACCTTCCGTTCTTACAGAGCTTCTCCACTACCTTCAGTTATTGCAGAGCTTCTCCACTACCTTCAGTTATTGCAGAGCTTCTCCACTACCTCCAGTTCTTCCAAAGCTTCTCCACTACCTTCAGTTCTCGCAGAGCTTCTTCACTACCTTCCGTTCTTACAGAGCTTCTCCACTACCTTCAGTTATTGCAGAGCTTCTCCACTACCCCCAGTTCTTCCTAAGCTTCTCCACTACCTTCAGTTCTCGCAGAGCTTCTCCACTACCTTCAGTTATTGCAGAGCTTCTCCACTACCTTCAGTTCATCCAGAGCTTCTCTACTACCTTCAGTTCTTCCAGAGCTTCTCCACTACCTTCAGTTCTTCCAAAGCTTCTCCACTACCCCCAGTTCTTCCAGATCATCTCCACTACCTTCAGTTCTTCCTAAGCTTCTCCACTACCTTCAGTTCTTCCTAAGCTTCTCCACTACCTCCAGTTCTTCCAAAGCTTCTCCACTACCTCCAGTTCTTACAGAGCTTCTTCACTACCTTCCGTTCTTACAGAGCTTCTCCACTACCTTCAGTTCTTCCAGAGCTTCTCCACTACCTTCAGTTCGTCCAGAGCTTCTCTACTACATGACACTGATGAGCCTCAGACAGGCTCTATCTGTGATTGTTGGATATTTGAGCACTGTCTGTCTTTGTCTGCCAAAGTAATGTCTAAAGGAACTTTGTCTTAATCTCACAGTATTATCCTCTGTTTTTCGCACGATGGATGTTTCCTAGTGCACACTGGCATGCCCACACTGTTGCTGCATTGAGGGGTGGTTCTGGGTCGAAGGCCCCCCACATAGGCTTGACCGGTTGCTGCGAGGCAAGTAATCGTTCACTGAGATAGAATTTTTTTATTTTGTTACCATATCATTAAGGTGCAATACAAGGCATCAGTATTTCATCAATACTTCCAAGCCACAGTCCTGCACAGCTATGGACGGTGAAATGGGCATTCCTTCATCTGAATGTTTGTTATGTATCTTTTTTTGTTTGTGGCGTATTGGACAAATGCTTATTACCTGTTTCTAAAGTAATGTCATCAATGGATCAGACCTGTATAGTATTCGTTTCATTATTCGACACCTAGAGATGTTTTTAAGGTCATGACCATGCCAGGCCTATCGCAATAATTCCCACACACTCTGGCATGTTTGAGGAAAGATTGCTTATATCTGATATGTATGCTGCGCTGTCTAACATCTTCTCTGCTTTCTCTTCAACGCAAACCCACAGCTCATTAACTACTCAACCAAACTGTTCACGCTAGCGAAGGTGGCGAGTCCCACGTACACCACGATGGGGGTTGGAGTCATCAACATTGTCTTCACCATCATTGCTGTAAGTACTTAGAAATATCCTGCCGACGGAGAGGGATTTCAACACTTGGTAGACGCCCCGGTGGCGGCTTATCCGCACATTGAGCTATGCAGGGTCTTCTTCAGGTCTCCTTTGTAGTTCATGCCCTATTCAGCGTAATGGGACCTACAACACCTGGCCACTGCTTGGGGGGAGTTTGTTGGAGGCATCAAATGGTCCCCGGAATCTCCTTGCGGGCTCACTGATTCTGGGTAACACACACACAAGATCGAAGAATCTAAGATCACAAGGGAAATGCTGAGGGACTTCCTGGGAGGAGAGTCCTGAGGCTGGGGATTTAAAGAGCGACACATTAAAAATATATCTTTCTAAAAGAGGCTTTGTCTTGCCCTGAAGGTTTTCCTGGTGGAGAATGCAGGCCGGAGGACACTGCTGTTGATTGGCTTCTTTGCACTTGCGGTCTGCGACATCGTGCTCACTGTTTCCATCGCTACCTTGGTGAGTACAAGCATCATGCTGGGGATTGTCACTGGGCTTGCGTTGGTTCTGCTGTGTCCTGGCAATACCAACTAAAATGGGTGGTGTGCGCCCTTCTTTTCCTGTCAAAATCTGGACCCCTGCCTTGGACTCTTTTCTTCCACAATCTGAGACCTCACCCCAGCCATTTTCTGTGTGTGAAATGGATCCCCCGGCTTACACTGACTTAAACGCTTTTCCCACACCTCCCACTCTAGGTGGTGCTTCTGCAAGTGAATAATTAACAGAGCATCAGAAGGACACCCAGCTACTTTCCCCGGAGTGGCCCAGCTGCTTTCTACTTAACAGAAAGGTTCAGGAAGAGTCAGACCCATTAGGTTTTGGCTCATATATGTCGCTTACACATCACCTAGTCTGGACAAATCGAATACTATGAATATTTGCAGATGACAAATGTGTATGAATACATATTGCCTTAGTGATGTGCCATTATTGCATTGTTTCTGGTATAATGGTTTGGTGGCAGGTAGACATTTTCGGTGTGCTTTAGGTGGAACGTGTTGCTTTTGATGGCAGTAACTGAGAGAGTTTCAGAGGTCCAAAGCTTGACAGGACAGTGATTGTTTTGTTCTACATTTTCTTTGAACTGTGTGCCTGTTTCCTGCTAAGGACTGCAATGATCATTCTGACGTGTAATGGTGGGAATTGTATTGCTGTCTAATCATGCAGAATTGAAGGTTGAGTGCTGCTAATGATGTCAGTTAACTCAGTGCAAAGAGTGATGCTTGGTTTCCTTGAAAGGGTGTTCTCAGATAGCACTCAATTAATAAAATGCCTAATTATAAGGCTCATTCTACATATAGTCACTATACCAGGCTGATGCCAGTATTGGGGCATATGAGGATGCACATGGCATGTGTTGACAGCACCTGGAAGTGTGGGGTTTTACTTTACCTATGGTGACTACACCAGGTTTATGGTGGCATCATTGGGTTATTTGAGGCTGCATTGGCATATGTTTGCAGGACTTGTGAGTCTATACTTTACATATGACACACGAAGACATTATTGGGGTGCTTGGGTGCACACTTAACATATGATGGTAGCACCTGCACATGTAGGATGATATAGCATCACGTGGTGACAATACCAGGGTGATGATGGCATTATAATGTTATTTTAGGCTGCACTTGGCAACCAAAGCTTCTTGCATTTCCCAGTGCTTGTTTTACAGAATTACGGGATCTCTGGTGTGCACAGGACCTCCCGCGCCCCTCGCGCAGTGCACTCTTTCTCAGAAGAACATCACACAAGATAAACACGCTTCCTAAATATGCCAACCAACAAGAGATCATTTACCATGCATTGATTTGCTTTTCAACAGAGATGTATGGCTTAAAACAGCAACAGCAGGAACATTCTGGGTTGTATGGAGTAATTATATCAAAAGAACCTTAAATCTCAAAAAGTTTCTTGTAATTCTCCAGATATTGCAAGTAGGTTTTTCCCTTAACTCCCCAAGCCCCCCCGACAGCATTCCCACCTCATTATAAAGAGTTTCACACACCACTAAACATCTAAACATATTCTGGCTAGCGCCTAAAAGTCCTCTATGTGACAAATGAAGACATATTATGGAATGTTCTGGAATGTTTTGGGTAGCATGAAGAGTTTTGTTTTAATCAAAATCTTCCTGATACTATTTACAGCGTATCCCATTAAAATCTTGGAGTTATACCGAAATGTTCTATTTATTATGCCCTGTATTTATTTATTATTTTAATTCTTATGACTGTGCCAAATCGCACAGAGGCATCAGGCGCACATAAAGGACAATAAAGAACACACATCACAAAAAATGCTAAAAAGTGTCAGCCAAGGCAACGGCTGGAGCTAAGGAGAAGTAAAGAGAAACGTTTTTAACTTCTTTTTGAAGTCGACCAGCGACGTGATCTTTTTTAGTAGGCCCTGAGAATCTGGGAACGTGTTATGTATTGTACCCAGGTTCCTTCTGGAAGAAACAGAGCTCTCTAAAAGGTCTTAGCAACATGCTCAGTGAATGAAGTGCCCGCTGCTGTGTCACCGGTTTGGATGTGGCAGGCCGACTCATCCTTCTGAGCTCGATACATTGAGGACCATTGTGCTGTGAAGTGGCCAGAATGTGGCACAAGTGCCTTTGGAGAAACCAGTTGTCAACTTTATGCCATAGAGGTTCTGTCCTCTACACCCCAAGACACTGTTCAGAATACGTTACATAGTTTAATAGATATCTCCAGCAAGCGGCTGGACTTTAGCCCATAGAGAGTTCAGAAGCTCCAGGCAACTATTTCATTCAAAGCACCCTTTTTACTCTAGGTAACACTGTGCCATGGATTGAGCTGCTTGATTTTGTTTACCAGTATAAATAACAAAAAAGGAATCTAATAGCCTCCACTGTGTGGGAAGCAAACCTCACAGCATGCCGGAATGTTTCCCTGAAGAAGGTTAGGGCGGGGAAAAGATGCATGCTTTTTCTGATCTTACCACCTATTCATAAGTCATGCTCTTATTCCAAGTAGCATTTTGTCCGAGTACTGCCCTAAATGTTTGGATGGGCCCTTCTGTCTGGCCATTACTTGCTGGATGGTAGGAGACTTTTGGGCCAGGTCTGTCTTCAGTAAAGCTTTATGCAACGGTTAGATGTGAATGGAGGTTTTTGATCAGTAACAGTTTCTATTGGGAGTCTGAGAGTAGTGAATTGATGCTGCAATAAATCCCTAGAGATTTCTGCAGAAGTGCTCCACGTCAGGAAGGTTCCGGGCCGCCATCAGTGTGCCTCTACCACCACCTAATGCGTCCATTCATCGATTGGCTCTGCTTGATCAGTAAGGAGATGCTTTAAGGGACCTGCTGGGCAGGTTTATGGTTGTTACTGTATTCTTGGATAGCTTTTATGTTGTTCACAGAAGGGTGACATCTCGACACACATCTCTATACCCTGATTAGTTCTCCCGCCTGTGCATTCATTTGTATTGCTCCAATATGACCTGCATGGAGCGGAGCCAGGGCGACTTCTCGATGGGTTCTGGTACAACAACTCTAGGACCCGACCGAAGGCACCCTTGTTGAAATGTTCACTCGGGACCATGTTGTACAAGCGGTCAGGGCTTGGGGTTTGTCTCAGCAGACCAGCTGGTCTGAGCGAGCCTCGTACCTGTCATTATTCTTTACTTGTCATTGCTGCAGCTCTAGAGTGCCAGATAGTAATCGAGTGCATTGAAACAGACTGAGTGTGCAGATGACATCCACTACAGAAAAGGCCTTTTGTGGCTAGAAAATGAGTCCAAGGAGGAGCCTAAACACAGCAAGGGAATGTGAAGTATATGTTGAGGGTCTGTTCTAGATAATAACTATTCTATCCATGATGCCTCCCTCTTCATTAGGTAATGAATAAAGATGTTCACAGCAAGTGAATGTGAAGGATATGTTGAGGGTCTGTTCTAGATAATAACTATTCTATCCATGATGCATCCCTGTTCATTGGGTAATGAATAAAGATATTCACAACAAGTGATTGTGAAGGATATGTCGAGGGTCTGTTCTAGATAATAACTATTCTATCCATGATGCCTCCCTCTTCATTAAGTAATGCATGAAGATGTTCACAGCAAGTGAATGTGAAGGATATGTTGAGGGTCTGTTCTAGATAATAACTATTCTATCCATGATGCCTCCCTCTTCATTGGGTAATGCATAAAGATGTTCACAGCAAGTGAATGTGAAGGATATGTTGAGGGTCTGTTCTAGATAATAACTATTCTATCCATGATGCCTCCCTCTTCATTGGGTAATGCATAAAGATATTCACAGCAAGTGAATGTGAAGGATATGATGAAGGTCTCCTCTAGATAATAACTATTCTATCCATGATGCCTCCCTCTTCATCAGGTAATGCATAAGGATGTTCACAGCAAGTGAATGTGAAGGATATGTTGAAGGTCTCCTCTAGATAATAACTATTCTATCCATGATGCCTCCCTCTTCATCAGGTAATGCATAAAGATGTTCACAGCAAGTGCATGTGAAGGATAGGTTGAAGGTCTCCTCTAGATAATAACTATTCTATCCATGATGCCTCCCTCTTCATAAGGTAATGCATAAAGATGTTCACAGCAAGTGAATGTGAAGGACATGTTGAGGGTCTGTTCTAGATAATAACTATTCTATCCATGATGCCTCCCTCTTCACCAGGTAATGCATAAAGATATTCACAGCAAGTGAGCGTGAAGGATACGTTGAGGGTCTCCTTTAGATAATAACTATTCTATCCATGATGCCTCCCTCTTCATTAGGTAATGCATAAAGATGTTGTTGTCCATGCACTCAGCTGTTCTGCAAGATGCTTGTCAGAATATTTTGGAGAATACATACAGGTCCTCTTTTTGGTAACCAGGAATGTTCTTGATCATTTCTTGTAATGTTTTGGATACTACAGAGGGATTCCATTCTTGGCTCCGGTGAATGTTCTCGGTTATACATACAGGTTCCGCCTTCAGCCCCCAGGATATACCCTAGGTCCTTCTGGATGATGCATGAACGTGTCTCTCGGAAATGCCCATGTAATACATAAGGGCTCTGTACTTGACTCCTTATGATGTTCTTTTGGAATGCCGAAGGTGATTTATAAAGTCTCACTCTTTGACACTTCGGAATATTCTAGGTAGTACACCATCACTCTGCTTTGATATCAGGAAATGCTCCGAATGTTCCAGATAATGCATGAAGGTGCTTTACTTTGGCACCTTGAGATGTCTCCCGAAGTCTTCTAGATATTAGATGATTGTTCTTGATACTTTCAAATGTTTACATGACACATATATATATATATATATTTAGTGTTTGATAGCCCACTATGTCACGTCGGTTATTTCTAACGCAGAGTCTTCAAAGTTTGTGTGCAAAGGCCCACTTGAAATTAGTTTAGGTATGTCTTCTTGGCTTTCCTGAGGCATCTGGTGCTGCACTGGCCTCGTGGGGTGCATTTCTGGATTCATGTCTGGCTCTGCTGGGGCATCTGGTGCTGCACTGGTCTCGTGGGGTGCATTTCTGGATTCATGTCTGGCTCTGCTGAGGCTTCTGGTGCTGCACTGGCCTCATGGGGTGCATTTCTGGATTCATGTCTGGCTCTGCTGAGGCTTCTGGTGCTGCACTGGCCTCATGGGGTGCATTTCTGGATTCATGTCTGGCTCTGCTGAGGCTTCTGGTGCTGCGTTGGGCTTCAGAGGAACATTTCTTTGATTCATGCCTAGATGTGTTGAGGCTCCTGGCACTGTGTTTGCCGTCGTGGATGCATTTCTTGTTTGATGGTTGCCTTCCCTGAGGCTTTTGGTGCTGTGTTGGGTTTCGGGGGTGCATTCCTTAGATTCATGTTCTGGCTCTCCTGAGGCATCTGGTGCTGCACTGGCCTCATGGGGTGCATTTCGTGATTCATGTTTGGCTCTGCTGGGGCATCTGGTGATGCAGTGGCCTCATGGGGTGCATTTTGTGATTCATGTATGGCTCTGCTGAGGCATCTGGTGCTGCATTGGCCTCATGGGGTGCATTTCTTAATTCATATCTGGCTCTGCTGAGGCATCTGGTGCTGCACTGGCCTCATGGGGTGCATTTTGTGATTAATGGCTGGCTCTGCTGAGGCCCTGGTGCTGCACTGGCCTCATGGGGTGCATTTTGCGATTCATGTCTGGCTCTGCTGAGGCATCTGGTGCTGCGCTGGCCTCATGGGGTGCATTTTGCGATTCATGTCTGGCTCTGCTGAGGCATCTGGTGCTGCACTGGCCTCATGGGGTGCATTTTGCGATTAATGGCTGGCTCTGCTGAGGCATCTGGTGCTGCACTGGCCTCATGGGGTGCATTTTGTGATTCATGGGGGTGCATTTCGTGATTCATGTCTGGCTCTGCTGAGGCATCTGGTGCTGCACTGGCCTCATGGGGTGAATTTCTTGATTCATGTCTGGCTCTGCTGGGGCATCTGGTGCTGCACTGGCCTCATGGAGTGCATTTTGTGATTAATGTCTGGCTCTGCTGAGGCATCTGGTGCTGCACTGGCCTCATGGGGTGAATTTCTTGATTCATGTCTGGCTCTGCTGGGGCATCTGGTGCTGCACTGGCCTCATGGAGTGCATTTTGTGATTAATGTCTGGCTCTGCTGAGGCATCTGGTGCTGCACTGGCCTCATGGGGTGAATTTCTTGATTCATGTCTGGCTCTGCTGAGGTATCTGGTGATGTGCTGGCCTCCTTGGGTGCATTATTTAGAAGTATGTCTGGCTCTGTTGAGGCTCGTGGTACTGCATTGGCCTCCTGGAGTGCATGTCTTGATTCATGTCTGGCTCTCATTCATTCATTCATTCATTCATTCATTCAGTCATGTGTTATAGCGCCTTTCACCATAATTATGGTCCCAACACGCTTTTTTGCCCACGGAGGGACTGGAGTCCAAGAATTTGGGAGAATGTGGGAGGTGCTATTACGCGTGTGTGCATTTCAGCCATTTAAGTTATGCAATGGTGGCCAAGACCCTGCTAGTCACCCATGTCTAAATGGAGTGTGTATGGGCACAGTGGAGATATACTATGGACTAAAAGGGGGGTTGTGTTTAAGATGTTGGAAGCTGCAGTTCGAATTTTTGTTGTTAAAAGTAGCTTCATTCTTATGGTAGAGGTTATGTGCAATAGTGTTTGCGTTATATGTGAGTGCAGAGTGTGTAGAGTGAGTCTGTGCCTTCCACTAAGTTGCAAAGGTGTGTTGTGCGAGAGGAGAAATAGGTTAGCTGTACAAACAACGTCTACTTCCAGGGTTCCTTCTATGTACAAGGAGCAGTGCTACGTTTCAAGGGCAATCTAAGTGCTGGATGAAAGCCTGCACTTGCCACCAGCTGGCTGCACTTTTACCTATTATTTTATTTATTTTATGTATTCTTTAATGTTGATCCTAGGTATTGCCCCAAGCTCCCTTTCCCCCACACTTACGCTCGCCCCCTCCCCTGCACTTGCGCGATCTCAATGTCACTTGGCCCAGTAAGATCGTTGTCTTTGTCTTCCCTCTGTTCCCCCTCCCTTGCCTCATCGCACCTTGCAGCACTTGTGTATGGGCGCGTTATAAATGCCATATCATATCATATATCAAATCATATCATGTATCATGCCTAATACTCACTGTCAGAGAGGCTCTTACTGCAGGAAATTGCCATCCCTAGATTCTTCTGGTGCGAACACAAGGTCCCCATTTCATGATTACCTGCGGGGGACTGGCCCCCTCTCCTGTGCTTTAGTGTTAAAATCACTGCTAACCATGAGCAAGTTGTCCGAGGTGCCTGATTGTGATCCTATGGGATTATAAGCATGATTTCTCCTAAAGTGCATTTTAAGTGCGATGCATTGCCCACCCTCCAAGCATATCTGAGTGCAATACCTAGCCCACTGTCAGGATTCGTTCCAGGTGCAAGTTGCTGGAGTGACTACATGAGTCTTCCATGTGTGTTTGGTGTCCCACAAGGAAGGTTGGGTGGCAGAGCAAAGCGGTTGAAAGGAAAGAAGAGCGTAGTAACTAACTGGGCAAATGAGGGGAGGATGTGCGGGGAGGAGGGAAGGCTGCAGGATGAAACGTGTGCACGAGAGACAGGGAGTGGGCACAGGGAGGTGGTGGATCAGGAAATCGGGGGAAACAGCCAGGTTTTGAGGGTTTCCCTGGGGCTAGGGGATCCTCTACGAGGCGGAATATGAGGGGGAGGGAGTCCCAGAAAGTGGGTCCGAGGACAGAGAAACAGGCACCTCCTAATCTGGAGAACTTGAAAGGAGGGACTACCAGGAGGTGTACAGAGCCTGATCTGACGATTCTGGTGGGACGGTAGCGATGGAGCTTGTTTTGGAGCAATTCCAGGCCTTTCCTGTAAATTGCTTCCAAGACTACTGTGTTGCCCCTGAACTATCCTGCTGAGACGTTAGGAAGATAAGGAAAGATTTGCTGAGACCTCTGGTGCCAAATAAAAGAGATGATGCCTTGAAGGTTTAGAATTCATCTTAAACTTAAACTCTGACATTGCTCTGGGCAACCCTCCAAACCACAGTTCTTTACCTGCCAAGCCATTATGAAAGGGGAAAGACCACATGCAAATCAGGCTTGGCCCCACCCCACAAAGGGCAGTCTAGTCCAAAGTGCTTGGTCACAACCCTTCTGCACAAGACCGTAAGCATCCCCAGACATGTTTCGGCCTCGCTGGGCCACATCAGTGAGGAGTAGTTTGGGCCTCTAGGCCCAGCAGGCATGGGACCCATGTCTGGGCATACCCGTCCCACTCAGGATGACTACAGCAAAACAAAAGAGGTGATGGCTGGAAGGTTTAGCATTAATCCTAACCTCTGGCACAGCTCTGAGCAACCCTGCAGACCATCGTTCTTCGGCCTGGCATGCCATTATGAAAGGGGAACTGGCCTCATGGGAGTATTTCCTGGATTCATGTCTGACTCTGCTGAAGCTTCTGGTGCTGTGTTAGCATTCTAGGAGTGTTCCTTTAGAGTTGCCTTATTGGACATTGCCTTGCAGATGATGCAGAGGGCTTCTAAGAGAGGTCCACCAGGTTGATATGATGTGTTCATGCTTTAGTCCTTGATTAGTTTGGTCAAAATAGAACACCTTTGCTTAGCTCCTCAACCCTGACGCTGAGCATAGAACCATGCAGCGAGGGATTTGGGGAGGGAAGGGCGGAGAAGAAAAAGGATGGATAAACTCTGATAGAGCATCCAGGATGCCAGGTATACCAATTCCATGAATTACCGAAGGAACGCCTCAATTCCCCCAACAACACCTTAACACAGTCAAATAACCACACAAGTGCAGTAACTTAAAGTTGTTTTTTAAAGTAAAAATATGCTGGAGTTTAACAACAAGTTGATATTGTTTTTTTTAATATGGAATCGCATTTTAACAATCTTCTGCCACAGCCTTTGAAAATTAGAAAAGTTACATGTTGTATGAACAAAAATGGTACCAGGAGAACAAGAGAGACTGAAGAAGGTGGGCAGACAAATATGAAGCTCAAATCGGTATATTCATTTTATTAAGATTTGTCTAAAAAAACACATAGACACATATTAATTTAATTAATTCTAAAAAGCATTTTACTAATCATACATCCATACATTCACTCTCTAATGCAATATTTAAATAATATATTGACATGCTAAGAAATTACAGAAGCTGATCATTTCATTAAACCACTTCTTTTCCATTGTGCTGTAAATCATTCACAATGTTATTAATCACAGTTCATTCCCAATATAATATCGACTATTGGTGCCTAAGACTATTGGTGCCTAACAATATCAATCTTCTTTACAATAAAAGGCTTCCCAGTTGGTTAATAGTTTCGACTCGACAAGTTATGTGTGTCTTCATCAGGATTGGATGAACAATAGCAACGTTCTAAAAGTAAACAAACATACAATTAAAACATTGTTAAAAAACATACTGCTGTCAACCTTCTATCAGTAACTCTCTCTCACGATTTGGACCAATCATTAAACACTAGAACAAAAATTGTCTCTGAGTCCAAGTGGGTATTCCCTTGCCTATGATCCCATCAATACTGCTCAATGCAGCCAGCTTAAATGAAACCGACCAAATCAGTCCATTTCCATATACCCATTTACAGTCCCCCCAATTTCATTTAGGGCTCCAGGGTTCAGAAAGGAATACAAACTCCTCCCATATTCATACTTGATAGCACATATCCTTTTAAGTGCTAAGTGCCCTCTCCATAACACGTACCGCCCCCACTGTGATATGCTTCAGAATTCAAATACATGTAAGAAAACATACCTGCGAACCCCATTAGGTTCGCCTAATAGCTTGTATCCCAGTAGCTTCTGGTATAAGTCCAGTAAGGCTGGGTTTTCACAAAAAGCAAAATCTGTGACAAGAACACAGGAAACAATAAACCAAACTTATTAGTGCCACACAATGGAAAATGCCTATACTAATCTCTTTATAGGAAGTTATAGATGGCGAAAGTTCTATACCTAAACTGATCCTTCCAAACACAGGTCAGAGACACTGGAGACTAGGTCACTTCTTGCTCCAGCCGAACGGGAAGAAAAATAACTCTTCTCAAGTTTTCAAAAAACCGTCTAGGAAACAAATTAAATCCTCTTAAAACTAGCGAAATGCGACTAAGGCATGTATACTATCGCGGGCAAATCCGCCATCTCCTTAATGCGAAAAGCCTCTCACCTTCGTTATAGTAACGATATCCAAATGGAGTAGCACTTGTTTCCCTTCTATCCCGCAGCACAGTTTGTACGCTCGCGGTCATGAAAAGAACAGAAAACACCTCGTCGCTAACGGGCGTGTACGCTGATGCGTGAATCTGTAAATCAATAAATAAACAGATCCCGTCAGCAGCAGCCCCAATAAACCGTACGGTAAACAAACGCCTACTTCAAACCCGCTTACCTTGTTTGCAGCAGTCGAAGCCCGCAGTCTAACGCCGTGTGCCATTGAAAGCAGAAGGACAGAGCCACGTCCATCATGGTCCCTCTTTTATTTCCAAATTTTTGACATAAACACAAAGGAAGGACTAAAAAACAACATTGTGTCCTACATGACATAGACACAAAATAAGGACTAAAAAACGACAGAGTGTCCTACATGACATAGACACAAAAGAAGCACTAAAAAACGACATAGTGTCCTATATGGAACATAAGGTAAAACAGACCCCTAGGTGAGTTGGGGTCCCAAGTTAAACTGTACCGATGTTACAAAGCAATGTAGTCTTTCGTGGGGAATTAAGACTCACCATAACTGCCCTACAGTACCTGTAGTGTAATAATAGTGATAAAATGATAGTGAAAAGAGGGAAATCAATTCCATTCTTCTCGTTGATTCAGGCCCCTCTCTAGACTATTGGTATGGTATATCCACCATTGTTCTTTTTGCGCTAGGCGTGCAGCCGTATTGGCCGCATCAGTGCCCAACACTTTCTCAACTGCCCACCATTTCAAATCTTCTGGCCTATGTCTCTGTTCCAAAAAATGCATTGTTAGCGGAGCATTCTGCTGGCCCGTTCTAATCTTAGATTTGTGCTCACTTATGCGTAATTTGACAGCTCTGGATGTCTTCCCAATGTAAGCCTTTTTACAAGGGCATATGATAACATATATTACGTTGGTACTGAGGCAGGTGTTATGGTGCCTCAGATCCCAGATTCTTTCATAAATCTCAATCGAGGCAATGGCCGAAGTATTGGCACACCCTATTTGTCGATCTTGTGCATTCTCTGTCTCTCTGTCTCTCTGTCTCTGTCTCTCTCTCTCTCTCTCTCTCTCTCTCTCGTTGTTGCTGTCTTTTTGGACTCCCGTTCACTCGGTTTCTTGCTCATTCTCGTCTGTTGCGCTCAACCAATCATACTGTACATTTCGCAAAGTATTCTTCATTTAGCCAAAGGGTTTCGTTTTGTTTTGTCCCTCTGACCCTGCATTGCATGTACTGGAACAGTGCTGCATGTTTGCTGGAGCCAGTCATCTTGTGTGCTTTGTGGAATAGTTTTCATGTATTCTTCAAGCCCCGTGGGACATGCACGGGTCACTGCTATCTTGTGGGGGCTAATTAGGGTTAATGCCAAGACCTTCTCCACATGGCCAAAATGGATGCAATTCCACCAACCACAATGGTGGCAGGATTACCTCCACGTTTACCGCCAAGCTCGTACTGAGGCTGAGTTTGTGCATCTATATGTGTGTGTTGACAATCTCATTGAATGTTATATTTGTCAGAGCCACCCCATCGCCAGCCTTTGAGTGCTTAGCCACATCTACCACTGGGTGAGCCAAGGGAAGCTTGAGTCAGGACCTAGCTGTTGGTCAGCCTTTCCTCCTGAGCACAGGGAAAAGAGAAAGCGTGCTTCCTCTCTCCCACCCTTCGTCCTTCGCTCCCTTCCTCCCTCGCCGCTCCGCGCCCCGCCGATCCCCAGGAATATCTGCAGCAGTCACTGCAGGGATTTCTGCAAGAATACTGCCAATCTGAGAATGAGGCCCATTTATTGGTTTTCCTATACTTACACTGTGTAATGCATTCAGCACCTTGCATATATTTTAATTATATGCGTGACACATGGTTGGGCCTCAATTGGCTGACTAGGTCAGAAGTAGTGAATATCCGGTATTGCACCAAGAAGATTGGGATCAATATTCGATCAAACCTAAAAGTACATGTTCATTTTGTCGTGTCACTGAGGCTGGTCAGTCTTTGTGTTGCACAACACTTAGGGTCCTATTCGGAGGTGCATGCAAAAATAGAAAAGTGTTCTTCCAAGAATGAGGAACACTTTTCTTAAAATCTCCATATTCTGTCAAAGTGAGAATGTGGTACCTGGCATCGAAGCCTCAAGTGTTTGCATGTGCCTGATGTATGGCTTGGCAACAGCCCTAGTAACCATCAGGAATGCAAAGGGATTCTCATCCCAAAAGCCCTAGTTTTGCGTGTATAGAAAGGGAGTTAGAATATGGCACGTCTGAGGTGCCTTTAACATCTACTGCACACTTTTTCCTTGGTAATGAAGGCATTACTCAATCTGCCGCACCACTTGTCTTATATATTGAGACATCGGACTTTCTCCCTCTGTACAGGATCCTCTGATCTAGGTTTTTACTCCATCTCTGTTTATCACACGCTGATACCGGCTAAAGTTTGAAACCTAGGTCCATCGTTACAGGACTCTCAATTCTAGACCCGGTCAAGTATGCAATCCCGCAGCCTATGGTGCGTATAACTCACACCACTAGTGTGGACACAGGCTGCAGGCATGGCCAATCATCCATGCACAATAGAACACGTCTACGGCTAAGCACATCCGGCCTAGTTTCACACATAGCTGTCCGGACTGAAACACCTGACGTACCCCAACACCTCTGCCACTAGCATACAGCGACCACCACCCGAGAGGAATCCCGTATAGCTGGCTCCACATAGACTCTCTCCAACAACAGCAATCTATCTCCAAACCTCAAGAGCACCCACCCACGTCGAGCCTTGCCAGCCACCTAAGTCTTAGAATGGCAAACATGCACACACGCATCTAAGCTAATCTCCTTAGAATCTCCAACCACACCGACTACGGTCACCAAGGGCGTTCCAACCATGTAAAAAAGTGCATTGAGGCTACACAAGTGGGGAAAGAGCGCTTTATAAATAGCAAAATAGAGTACAAAAATACAGTACAATACAATACAATGTGCTGAAGGCTCAAGCAGACTTTCGTAAACAAGAAAAGTGGCAGACTTTTAAGAAATGCTCACAATATAACTGGTGCGCAGGTTGGCCTCAATAAGACACATTTTATCTGCTTTTTTCAAAATGGCGGTGTGGAAAACTGGAGGGGAGAATGCCACCTTTTCACAATAACTGTGTCCCGAGCACAGAACGGGGCTCTGAATCTGTCCTTGTTCAACTCTAGTGGCAGACGTATTCTGATCCATTCATCCATTCATTACACAGAACCGTCCATTTAAGAAAGCCGCCTGCACACGGGGCCGTGAAAGGTCTCGCAGCCTGCCCCACTATGCCTGCGTGAGGATATGCAAATGCCACGAGCTCCCGCCTAGCATCTCCACCCAGGGAGGCGGCGGGGTGACACACTCGAAAGGCCCTGTCACTTGCCAGCCCTACTGCCAGGGGTGACGTCTCGAGGTGGAGCAGAAGTGCTGCTTCTGCACATCACTGCTGGGGGACTACGGGAGGGAGGGGGCGTGATCTCACTGCGTGCCCCCTGAGCTTGACCGGCAACAAGGCGGGCCAGCTGCTCACAGGGAACGCATCTCCCGAGATCAATTGAACTAAAGCAATATAATAAACATTAAACATTAATGCAATCTTGCATAATAGACGCCATGAGTTACAATGCAATCACAGGCTAAACGTTGATCAGGGGATTGTTATGGTAAAAGAGCACGTATTACATTTGCTTTAATCCGAAGAGTTGTCCGTCTCATCTCTTGCATTACTACTGAGTCACGTGGCCACAACATGTGACCTTGGCACGAGCCCTGGGAGCTACCATGCTGCCAGGAGGGGTGACACACCACACTACTGAAACCTTCAAGTGCCCTTGCCACCCAAGGGTCCGTTATTTGTTTAGGAACATATAAGCTCCACAATACACTGATTCCTCATGCCCTCAATAATGGCAAGTGAGTCAAAGCCCTCATTTGGGCGTATTTGAGGAATCTTTTTCAGAATAAAGGGTCTGTGCATGGAATGTGACTTTTGCTCCCACATATCACAACATGTTCCTATTTCCTCCCAATTTACACTGAGGCCACCTTAAGAGCACGATGCTAAAGGTAAACAGGTGGCATTTGAAAGTACCCCTGCTTTACTTCTCTCCACCAGACTTACAGTTTAGAAGAGACATCACTTGCTTGCAAGTTGTGGTAAAACAGGAGGGGATTAAAACTAGAGCATAATCACTATTCCCCACACGTGATAACAGTGACTGCGTTTAGCCAAACTCAGATTGCGCCCCTAGGTTGAAGCAGAAGTACACCACGACTCGAAAAACAGGAGTAAATCACCTGTTTCTGTTTTTGGCACTGATCAATTGGAATCTTATCTTTGGGAGGGAGTGGGGGGCGGGGGTGTGACAGATTCCCATCTGGTGAGAGTTTGAAAGTACTAGCATCTTTGATTTTTTTATTCATTAATAAAATGTTGCAGCTAATTCAGTCCCCCTTTCATAAAGCTTCATGGCAAAAGCATACTGCTTGCATGTGCCCTTGCTGCTGCAGACCCTTGCTACTACAGCACCTGTTCTTCAGTGGGTCAGGTTCAAAGGCCACATGTGTATTCCTGACAGCTGCTGTGACCCAAAATCTTTAAGTTTTGAATCTCAAATTCTAAATGTAACAACTGTTGCCTTATCACAACTATAAGAGACTAGAGGGAAAAGAAAATATTTTTTGTATTGGACCACCTTGCAGCAACCCTCTTTAGCACACAGCCAACGCCTTTATAATTTATGTGAAAGGGGTCCCTTGTTTTCTTATCCTCATCCGGTTTTGACCCTAATTGTATGTCATTCATTATTAAATTCAAACATACCACATCTCGTTTTTATATTAAAAAATAATATCAATTTTAGTTTCATATATTAAAAATATGTCATCTTATTCTTTTCTCTAAAATAAACTTCATCAACAATCACTATATTTTATCTGATTTTCTCAATTTACTTTAAAATACCAATTATGATACAACAATTTATTTTTCTGACACGCTATCTCAAGGGCAGTCTGTCGTGCAATACTTCTTTTTGTTTTTCTATGCCAATGTTATTGATCACAACAAGATCTTATCTCTCAGTCTGTTATAAGTTGCAGTACCAACTGATAGTCTTCAACTTACTTTATCACTGGTGATTTTCACTTAACCATCCATTCATTCATCATTCACAATACACCCGACATGTTTCATTCCTCAACTCCACTTTCACACTATTAGCCAGGAAATTATTCAGGGGGAAAAAACACAACAGTAATTTGTCTCCACTTAGTGCTTGTCCTCTACTTTCGTCTGGGATATAGGCTTCTTTCTGTATACCTTCTATTTCGACTCTGGGTCAGACTCCGATGATGGTCTGTGAAAACAAGTTAGGAAGATGACTTGTTTAGTAACCAGTCTTCAGATGTAGTTCAATTTCTGCATACTTAATATACCTTAATTATATTCTAGATGGGTTAGTTAATCCTTATCTCATTCCTATTTTCTTTCTTGCATCCTTCTAATCTTGTTTAGGAACCAGTTATACTATGGTATTCCTCGTGACTCTCTCTTGTAATCCCTTTAACATTCAGGAATTATTTTATGGTAATCTCCTCTCTGTCATATTTACCTTTGTGGTATCTTAAGTTGAATCTCATCTTCCCACTCTTTTTCATATATGTTCTTAATGTTTAGGGATGATTTCTTCTATATCGGTTCTCTTCCCGTTTTTTTCTATTACCACTTTGCTGTTCACCTATACAGGCAGAGAGTTAAAATTAAGCTATTACATGTCATTCCGTTTCATTTTTTGAATACTAGCCAGCTTCCTTTTCCTTTTCTGTTATTTTTCCCTTACCTCAATATATTCTGTTATTTATCTTGGCACTTGATCCTATTGTTGTATTAAGGCTATTGTGTTTCACATCCATCTTGTTATTCTTTTTATTGCATAGGCAGGTCTGCAAATCTTCTGCTTTTTTCGCAAATAGTTTTTGCACTTTGTTGGATCAAGTATTCTAATTTTAGTTCCATACATATGTTCTTGTCAATACCTCGTCTTATATCTAGCTTTTATAGAGCTTTCTATCTACATTGACTTGTGTCTTACCTTTATTCGGTGCATCCGTTGCTCTAGTCCGCCTCCAAATCAGACTACTGCGGTCGTGGCTTTCTACTCCCACGTTTGTTTCTCTTGCCGAGGTCCTCTGTTTGACCTTCCACATCGCCAGCGTTCCACTTCTGCGCTTGTGTCTCTGGCTGAAGTCCAGTCCTTGGAAACGAGCCTCCACGTCCGTGGCGTTCTCCTCCCACGTTCGTTTCTTCTGCCTGCTGAATCCGTCTGCTTCCTCCGAAGTTGCAAACCTTTGTGTACTCTGCCCATATTCTCACGTATCTTCTACCTTTGGTGACATCAGCCCGTAGTCGTTACGGCTTCTTGGGTCCTTTTCTCTAATTCCATTTCCGTAATCTTCATGTTGCCTCGGTTTCTTGTCAACAGTCATAATTCCTTCATTTTTTCTTTTAAGGTCGTTCTGCATTCCCCAATATTTTAGATGTTTTCAGTTCACTTTACCTTTTGCAATCTTGATTTTTATTATACCTCGTTTGTTTCCTGGGTTTTTCATATGAGTGCATTTATCTGATTTTGGAACTTATACTGGGGTCTTCTTTCAATATTCGATATTCTCCACCAATTATAGATCAATTCATTTTTGCTCTTTCAGTTTTTTTTATTTGTCCACTCTTTTATTTTCACCAGAGAAAATAAGTTGATCAACGGTTCCACAAGCTCGTTAAATCCTATTCAGTCTGTATTTCAAGGGAGTTTGTTCATGCTGGTAGTGTCCGGTCTCTTTCTATCATTTATTCAGATCTTTCATTTAGACCTAATTCCATACTTCTTGTAAGGAAGATACATTATTTTTCTTTCTTCAGTCGCTTCTTTCAGTTGATATCATTACTTAGCTTAATTTGGAAGATGGCAAGCCATGGTAGTTCTTCTACTGTGTATATCTTCTCTATAAAGTGCCCTACTAACGGTGCTGAATGGATACGGTTCTTTATACAGCTCTTATGTTCCGTTATCCTTGTTTTGACCTTTCTCTCTGTTTTGCCCACATAGAGCATTTTGCATGGACACCAGATAACATATACCACAAATTTTGAATTACAATTCATCAGTTTCTTTTGTTTTCATTTTGATACCAGTCCCAGATCAATATCTGTTGTTTTCCTGGTCTGCTGACAACATGTACAATTTCCACAGGGGTAATGTTCCATTGGTTCATGCCCCATTTTTCTGTTAATGTGGGTTGTTTTCTTACTTGCCTGAAAATAAAATAAATATTTTTTTATATAAAAACGAGATGTGGTATGTTTGAATTTAATAATTAATGACATACAATTAGGGTCAAACCCGGATGAGGATGAGAAAACAAGGGACCCCTTGCACATACAAATGTTGCCTTATCCATCTGGTGGTAGGTTAATATAAAATAATAAGCTATACTTGGTTATGGTATAGTAACTGATAGGAGCACACACTTATTAAAGCCAGACCAATCTGATATCATACAAGTGTCAGCTCTGTGATCCCATCCCAGCAATATGAGAGTAATGTGCATTTATGACAGCCTGAATGTCTGCACTGCTCCGAGTGAGGCAACTTTGCCTCATCAGGGCACTCAAATAACAAAGGACAGTCTCAGCCCAGGGTGCTGCACACCTCAGGACCTTTCATCCATTGGAAGGGGGCAGGGTTAGAGTAGCCACAAAAGGCAAAATGGACCCTCTTCGTATTCTATCAGGCCCTCTCTTCTTTGTGTCCCTTCTATTACCTACAGTACAGGGCAATCTGGGTATGATGTAAGACGTCAAGGGTCACTTGATACAGCAGCAAGGATTGGACCCCTTACTGCAGGCTTGATTCTGCTCAATCCCCTCTGACCTTTTAACCTTATAAGGAAGGGTCCTGCCACGCCATCTTTGGTTCACCTTTGGATCATCAAGTGCAGAAGTAGACACTTTTGGACCCCTGTTGGTAGAGCAATCCTTTCCAAAGTCCTCTGCTATAGAGGTGAAGGCAGAAGGGATACAAGGCAGAGGAGAGCTCTGTCCTCTAACCATCCTCAGGGAACACTGGAGTGACTGCTGTTGGACCAAGGCCTCACTGCTGACTGCACTGCAAGCAGGACCCAATCATTGGAGGTAGGTTCTCCCATGAATGTGCCAGCCAAGGTCCCTGCAGTGGAAGTGCAATCAAGGGACTTACCTTCTTCCTGGAGGCCCTGGAATGGACCTCACAGCAAAGCACAATTCAAGAAACAGCTCTGAGCCCTGGTTCCCGTATTGAACCATTTGTGAGCTACACCGACTCAGACAACACCTGGCTGTCCCAAACATCTGCATGCTACGTGCCATTGGTGCTTGGATCACACCACGTGTTGGATCCAGTCGAACAGCACAACAACTCACCTCTGAATCTCCACCTCAGGAAGATACTAGAAGCCAAGGTCAATGCTGTTGAGTCCCCAGAGACAACAATAAGTACAGTGATGAAGCCATGTTCACCTGGTTCTTTTTCTGTGACAATTGTGACTTTTAAGTACTCTTGTGCCCATCTTTCTTGCAAAGACATATCCTTTTACGTGACATTCCCGCAAATGGTTTCCTGCTTACCCCAGCTTGAGTACCCAGAGTTCTATTTTCTCCAGGCTCTGGTGTTTTTCTGGTTAGTTATTTGCATTCTTAATTGTTTAATTAAAATGTATATATTAAATGGAGCCTTGATTGGACATCCTTTTATTTTTGAGTCTTTTGACTATTGCTGTTTGGTTTGCAACTGTGATCATTTCCCACCCCTCCTGAGAGTTTGCCTGTGCTTGGCCCATATTACACAAAGGGCAAAGGAGGTAAACCCGTCAGGCTGTGTCTGTTTTACTCTTGTGATTGGCATAACGGATGTTCTAGTGGTAGAGTGGGGCAGGGTAGGCTGTTAGCCACTACTCAGCCCTGCACTCCTACAGGAGCCATTTCCTTACAAGGGGTAGACAATCGTCGTCTCCGTCACGTGGAGGGCCCACGTATCTCACAATTTAAATGTGGGTAGGTTCTGCATGAGCAGGTCACATGTATGCATGTTACTAGAATGACTGTTTTGTGTTGTGAAGCAGGCACATTTCACTTGTGTCAATTATCATTTACAATTGATGCATTTATCATAGCATGTTATGCCTTTTACCCCTGTGTTCCACACTTTTGCCTTCAATACTCGGTACACAGCATCAAAATACGATCCCCGTAAGGTTTCAGGTAACACGCGAAGATTCTAGTTAGCTACGATCCGAGACCGCTATCAAAGGGTTTCTGACTTCTGGAATGTGAAAATGCACAAACTCTGGGCTCTTCAACCTTTGCCTCGCCAGATGTTTAGGGCTACAACTCCCATCAGCCCTTGCAAACATAGTCAGTGGCGGGATCATGCGAGGTTGTAGGTCAAGACATCTGGCGAGCCGCTGGTTGCAGACCCTTGCACTAGATGATTCTCCTATGAAGACCCCAAGGAGTCCCTCTGAATATTCTGAATAGTACCTACATGTTTCTTCATTGGCATATTCCTCAGGTTGCTGTGCTTCACACTGTGTGTACTCTGGGTCCTCCGCCAGACCTCCAGAAGCCCTGCATTAGAGCGCATCTAACAGCATATGTTTCTTCTTCAGAGCGAGCTGAGGTGGATGAGTCATATCCTGGTTCTGGCCGTCTTCGTCTTTGTGGCTTTCTTTGAGATTGGCCCGGGCCCTATCGCCTGGTACATCACTGCAGAACTCTTCGGCCAATCCGCTCGGCCTGTGGCCATGGGAGTGGCCAGCAGCTGGAATTGGCTTAATAAGTTCTTTGTGGGAATGTTCTACCAGCCCCTGCAGGTAGGAAAAGAGAGGCCGTATGATTTTTGCTATGTGAAGGCACAGCAAGCACTACCACTCCACCCTATATATACCTGTTTCACCTTCTATGCCCTTCTCGTCTTTTAATTTTTTTGTTTGTTTGTTTGTTTCTTATTCTTATTGCACTCTTTCTTTCTTATAATCTTGTGTTTATTCTCATTCGATTTTCTTTATTTCCTTCTTTATTTCATTCTTTCATTATTTAAAGTTTTCTTTCTTTCTTAATTTAATATTGATGCGTGAATGGGAATTTCTAAAGATTTCAATAGATTTTCTATAGCGCCGCCATGTACTACACAGGGAAGAGCATTTAAAGTGGGTGGGGAGTAAGGATAGATGTAGGTGTTGGGAAGTTGTAGCATTGCTCAGGTGCTCAATGTCTGATGAGATGTTATTCAAAGAGGAGCGCTTTCATTCCCTTCCGGAAATGCGCAACAAAGGCACCATTCTGCTGTGCAGCAATATGTTGCTCTAGAGCAGTGGTCTGCAACCTTTGGCTCTCCAGATGTTTTGGACTACAACTCCCATCATCCCTAGTCAGCATACTACACTCAGTGAGTGTGGAGGAGTGTCAACTGGAGAGGCACAGCTTGCTGACCCGTGGTCTAGCGTATTGCAATGTAGCAAGGGCAGGGTTGATTTCTTGCTTTTCGTTCTTGACTTTCTTGTTTTCCAGTCTGGTGAAGTCGGTGCTTCTTTTGTTTCTTTCTGATTCCTTTCCCTTTTTATGATATGATATGTCTGTACCAAAGACAATGTAGTGGAGGAAACCGTTGAATTAGCTGTTGCAAAGAGTCAATGGGCCTCATTCCGAGTATGGCGGTCTGGAAATAAGGCGGTAGCAACATACCGGCACCCTTTCCGGGCTGCCATACTACAACGATGCCGGTAGGGGCCACAAAAGTATAGGCACCGTTAGAAATGGTGCCTGTGCTTCCATGTCCCCATTTCCAAGGAGTCTGATGGACACCCTGGAAATGGGGTGTAACTGGTACCCTTGTGATATCCCGGTGGCACCCCGTAATGAGCCCCGATATTGAGTACATATCACCAAAGAACATTGTTCACTCTGAAATATTTCCAACATCGAAGCGGTAGACAAAATGAAATATATTTCATTTGCATCTAGGGAAAGGAAAGTTGATTCTTGGAAATGTCAATAAAACACTGAACAAAATAAATAGGTCATTTTACTAACATTCCACTACTGCTATTGTTAAACTTTTTCCCTGGACAGATTTAGAGGTCAGTGCAGATTTTGTAAATGTGTATAAGCATTGGAACATTTATGTGATGGCTTTTGACCTGACCCTGTAGCCAACATCTCCCCTCTGCGATGTTCAACAGAACGCCAAGAATATTGAAACTCTGCTTCTTCTCTGTGCCTGGAACAGAATCATTATTTTTCAAACATTGGCCCTCATTACAACTCAGGCGTTAAGGGTCAACGCCGTCGTTAACCCTTAACGCCTGATTCCAATTTTAAGGGCTGCTTTTATGGGGCAAAAATGGGAATGGGGAAGGGTAAATGGGAAATGGGGATTTACCGCTCCACTCACCTTGGAATGGGGCGGTAAATCCGCCATCCACCATGGTGTAAACGTAGTTTACACCATGGTGGTAAAGTTGGTGTACTTACCGCCTGGGACGTAATGACCCCCATGCTCTTCGCTATTACATCATCCAATTCTGGACTTCCCTTTTCCTTTTAGTTTGCATAAAATCATACCTTTCATATTATCTCTATGTACCAAACAGCTTTCTGTGTCAAGCCATTTAAAAAACCAGCCCGCACTGCTTTGTCTTCATTTAAAAATAATATCTGTTAACGGGTGCTAACAGCCGGGGACCTGAGTTAATAGGCTTTCTCATATAGCAATTTCTTATAGATTTTCTAATAAAGATTTTATCAGAATCTTATAAGATCTTACAAAAAATCCTAATTGAAACTTATAAGATTTTATAAGAATTAATGATGTCACTGGTATATAGGTTCTGTGGTATGCCAGGAATAGCAGTCACACCACTTTACATGATTAAGCAAAATGTTTTATTAACTCAAATGAAAACTTGCCTCCCCTGGCCCTACAGATGGGGTTGCCTATCTGCAAATGAAACGGAAGGTGCTCGTCAGGATGTTTAGTCAACATAAAAGTGTGTCCTCTGTCTAAACCAAATCTAACTAACTGGCCATACCACTATACACAAATGATAACACCTAAAGTAAATGCCTGCTAGGCTTGGGTTGTTGGGATCTCGTATCAGCCCCCCTCCTCTGTTTATCACTCACAGTTCTCTGTATGTGGCCTTTGCTAACAGCTCCTTGTACAAAATTCACTCAGTTTTGCTGAAATTCCTGAAAACACAATTCGCTCCTCAAGCATTCCTAAATTAACTGATTTCACTTTCAGTCCTCCACAAACTTGGAAGTTTCACGAAGCAGAAAAAAGGTTACTTTTCTCATCCCCTTCCAAATACTCGGGGTATATCTCAACAGACACTTTTCCAGAGCAATTACATCTCTTCTCTGAGGTGTAGTCAGTGCTGGAGCTATGGTCCACTTTCTCTCAGGGACCGCCTGGCCCTCTTCGTTATCCTCAATTTGCGTGTCTTGGCTTGGTCGAGTTAGACCTTTACTGGGCGCTCTAGCCCCTTGATTTACACTCTGCTCAGAGATTTCCTCATACTTAATATACATCTATCATCTATATGATTGGTGTCCTTTTCCCCTGGTGTTGATAAATCTGTCTTAAACTGGACTTGTAGCTCTATTTTCTTATTGGGTTGTATGTATCTCTTTGTGAAGTCGGTGACTAACTTTCTCATGTACTTCGGCTCCCTTGGGTATCTTTGGGTTTTGTATTTCTCTGTAGTTGTTGCAGAGCTTGACCATCTGCCACACTTTCTCATGCCAGACCATACCTAATGCTCCATGGTACTCTCTCCAGGGAGGGTCAGTGGCGGCAGAATCTTTTGCGTCGGACCACTTTATGGCTCTCTCTGCCATCGGCCGGCTCGGTGGTTCGCTGTTGACTCTTTCTCTGGCTTTCTCCGGCGATGGCCTTCTCGTGGACTCACCCGTCTCCCTTCTCCTGCTCTGTCCACGTCTCTCAGGACGAGAGTGGAAAACTTTGTTTGGTCGGCAATCCCGGACTTGGCAAAGTTCTGTGGGTTCTGCGAGCTCACAGTGATGTCCGCTCTGTGCGTTTCCACCACAGCTGACTGACTCTACGTCAGCTGATCTTGCTCTAAATGTGAGGATTGAAAGGGGTTAATATGAGTCTCTGTATTGAGAGACAAAGTTCTGTTAACTACAGGATTTCAGAGTTGAGTTGGGGTCAGTATTAACATTAGACAGAAAAACAGGCTTTATCACTTCAACATCCTCTTTGGTGCCCACACAGCGTGAGAACATGGGATTTGGGGGAGATCTTATAAAGACTGGGAGTCCTCGTCTCCTAAGGGGGATTTACTCCCACTCAGATCCTGCTTGCTCCAACCCCTAGGGGCTTGCGTAGCGGGATCACCTCCCTAGTCTCAATAGGGGTGGCTCCCCCTTGGGGAGAAGGGATGAATTCTCAACATTTATCACATTTCTTATGAAGTTCTAACTATTTTTCCGAAAGTCCCTCTGGTTTCTCACAAGTTCTTAGAAGCTACTAATCTTTTATGGCATTTTTGTATGGGTGGGCATATTGAGAGCCTTTAATAAAGGTCCCCGGGACATGACCACCCAGTGCAGACCTGGGGAGCCCATTATTATTTCTATTACCATCCGGGTGTGCTAATAGCAATATCTTTGTTTCAAACAACGGTCTCAACAAGCGTATGACCCGTTGGTTGATACAAATACTCTACCGACATGGCCCTCATGGAAATAGAAGTTGGGTTGTGAGCAGAGCCATTCTTCCATTTCCATGGTGGCTCACAGCTTGAGAGGAGCGGCAGCGGTTCTCCAAGGCTTGCATGTAGGTGTGAAGTGGTGGGGTTGGGCAGAAGGAGAGGGTGTGGAGGGAGTGAGAAACTGTGAACTTGCTTGGAACGTGGGGTCATTCCATGAGATTCAGCTTGCGTTCGGAGCAACCTGATTGTCTGCTGCGTCTGCCCTGGTGCTAATATCACTCTGAATCATGGCCTTCTATTTACTAGGGTAGTTCTGTTTCACTGAGTCCCACTGCTGGGGAATGACTGCTTTGTGGCTTGCTATAACAAGATGTGTTTCTCTATAACAGTGGTCTGTTATCAAAGCACTAATAACATATAACACTCTCTTTTCCTACTCTGCCTCTTTCAGCACGCCATTGGCCCCTACGTCTTCCTCTGCTTCGCCATCATCCTAATGGGGTCCTTCGTTTACACTTGGTTCCGTGTCCCAGAGACTCGCGGACGCACCTTCGAGGAGATTACTGCCGAGTTCCGACAGGCAGATGGCCTTTTAATGAACAAATTGTAACAATGGAAAGAGACTGTCTGCTGCTACCACAGACTCTTTCCAGAAAGGGCACAAGGATGCTTGGCACTACCCTCTTCCCTTCTGGAACATGCGTCGCCTAAATTGACCAACCTTCTCAACCTGTGGCGGAAGCGGTGAAGAGATGTATACCATAGCAACCGGGAGTGTGATGTGTCCTTGTAGCAAGCTAAGGCAAAATGCAAGTATGTGGACATATTTGTTGGACGAAAGCTGGCTTCACTGTAGCCCATGGTTGCCATGATACCAAGACATTGTCAACATTCTGGAAATTGGCTTGAACTGAAGGATGGGTCTTTATCAATGTAAATTCTCTTAAATGGGAAGCGAGTTATTCCAAGTTGAAACCAAACCATGTTCCCGAACTCCTGATTTGAACCCTAATGAGGTGAGCCTTCGATTAGGAAGAGTCTTTGAATTTCCTGGGGTTTTAATCTTTCTTCCTGCATTAGTTGCAGGGGGCACCCCAAACATCTCCTCGGAAGTTTGATGTTTGGGGTAGGAAATCTTTCTTAATGTGAGCTGAGCTTGGTGGGGTTTAATCTGTGGCTGCGGGGCAGTAGAGGATTTTTGGAAGCCACCTATAATTTAAGATCAACCTTTGTCCCAGGTCTACCATGGAATTCACCTGCACAGCTTGAGCGGTGCAGTATGTTCCAGGGTTGGGCCAAACACAAGCTTTCAGAACGCCCGAGCTCTCTGCTATCCTGGGCTGGTAAACTTTAATTGGATATGGCCACTGCTAACCCAGAATAGTTTATTCAGACCTGTCAATTCTTTGCTCTCTAACATGAGGTCAGTGTATACAACTGCTTTATCATCCCCCCTTTGCCACCTGGTTCTTCTCCCTATGCAAGTCCTCAATGATTCCCATAGAGTATCATGGTATCCCTGATGGGTATATTGCAAAATTTCAACTCTCATGTCACCAAAGCCCCGAGAAGTGTGTGCAGCTCAAAGAAGACAATGAACCTTGAAGATGATTTCAGGAGAAGACTTTGTCAAGTGCTCCGATTTCCCTCAAATCCTTGAGCTCTGTGGATGAGTAAATCCAACCCTCAAAAGGAAAGAACATTAAGTCGTTTATTTATTAGACAAAATGAAGGATGATAGAAAAGCACTGGTCCACCCCTGCAGGAAAAGACAATGCTCTCAATGTGCACAAGGGTCACATTATAAATTCTAATCAAGTTGTTTATATGTGCGTGGAAACATGTTTGTTAAGGGTTGTTGCTTTGCCTACATTGAGTTTTTAAAGGTTGTAAAGTCTGTTACCGGTGTAGTATTTGGGCCAAACTTCCCTCTGACATCCTATGTTCCACAAAGAAATGTTAAGACTAGAAAATACAGTTTTTGTAACAAATACTGAATAAATGGTTTTGTATGTGTTGTGGATTTGTGTTTCCGCTCGTTCTTATTCTATTTATTCCTAAAGGAACGGGTTCTCTATAAGTAAGGTCAGATGCTGATCTCTGAATCACTGGGCTTTCTCTAGGCCTGACTACACTCAGGATCTGACCCAAAGTGCCTGGAATTACTGTTCTATGCCTGCACTTGTACACTCTTATGGTCTGTCCCCAGTCTCAGGATCTTCTCGTCTATCTCCATACCTGCAAAGACGATAAACACAGAGACTCCGGGTTTGCTTTGACAGCTCAATACACCCTATCTATTAAGATATCGCTCTCTGTCTTAGGCTTTGCCATGCAATCTCTAGTTCTGAGAACACTTAGAATCTGACCTGGCCTTGCCATTTCCTTTGATATCTCAATACATGTGATCGCTCAGGATATCGCTCTATGTCTCAGTGTTTGCTCTGCAATCACTCTAGTTGAGAACTCTTAGAAACTGACCCAGTCTCGGAATTCATGTCTACAAAATGCCATAGCTTGAGTACAGTTTTAAGATGGGGTGTGTTATTTCGATTCCATTGCACGCAGTGCAGGCTGGTACTTAGTGTAGCAATAAGCCCCGGGACGTCGGGGCCAATACCGCCTCAGGTAATGCCCCTGGGGACCATAGTTACAGGCCCGAGCGTAGTCCATTTTCCCTTTCCATTGCAGCCATCGGGAGCGGACGTGCTGGGAACAAAAGTGTTCCCAGCGTGTTTGCTCCTGAGAAAAGAAGAAAAAAGAAGGTAAGTGGGGTTGGAGAGGGTTGGGAGGGGATAGTTTGCAGGGGAGGAGTGTGGAGGGAACAATAAAACATACCTGAGTCCCTGTGGGGGGGCGAAGGCAGCCTCCAGCCATGGGGAGGCTCGAAGCGGGGATTGCCCTGTTTTGAGCCTCCTCATTGGCTAAGGGGCTGTCACGCCCCCCGCCGGGATCAAACAGAGGCACATACGTGCGTCCACAGGAATACACCGTGGTATGGCTTGGAAACGAGCCAATCACGTTAAGTGTATCCCGTGGAATACTAATGGAATGTGTCCATACCCGTGAACTCTAATGGTCAATTCCCAGTCTAAGGATTTGCTGTGCTCTATCAAAATCTAAGGACTCCCAAGAGCTCATGCCAATTGCAGTATTTGCTGTGCTCTCATTGGGCAGGGGCTTTCTCTGGGTCTTACTAGCTCTTGACTTGAGTGTCGATGAAGCTCGGGCTTCCAGATTTTTTTCCTGGCCAGGAATCATCGCCCACAGGAAGCAAAAGACTACACTCATAGGATAATGTTATTTCATCACTGCACACTGGTCAACTGTACAGGCGCCACTTCTCAATGGCTCTGGTCCAAGAGCCTTTGTTTTGGGCTAGCACTCTAAACTACGGAAACAAAAGCGTACTGCAGCCAGAAATACTCCCCAAAGAAAACTGAGCAGAATGATACTGAGATTTCTGTGGTCAGGAGACATGTTATGCAGGCCTGATGAAGTTCTTGCAAATTTTTGTAAAAGCCCAGGAGTCAGTCCGCCAGAAAAGCTTGAGATGGATTCTAAATGCAAAGGGGAACACAGGCAAACTGGAGGCCCACACAAGAATTCCAAGTCCAAAACAGTGTGTAGGATCCATTCCACCTATTTAGTCTTAAATAGGCTAAAACATAACTTATGATGCGTGCAATTTTAGGGTTTGAACAAACGTTCTAGGGTACAGTTGTCCCTTGAAACAAAACTTTGAGCAGAGTTGGGTGGTCTTATAAGCCAGCATTGGACAGAGGTTTATTTCACGTATCCTCTCCTTACCATTTCTGGGACCCTTCCGAGCTTTCCCTGAACAGAAGCTATGGGTATCTGGCCAGTCTATTTTCTCTCATTTCCCTGGGATATGATTGGATCTGACAGGATTCGAGTTTTCCCTTTAGGTGTTTCCGCTACCTCCCCTCAAAGGTGCACGTAAAATGTACAGCACAAACCTTTCAATGCCACATAATGGCCGGGCAGCCTAATTCCTCTCTTATAGGAGAATGGATCTGTTAATGGAAGCAGTGGGTTGCTGGTTCCTCTTTCTGATTTAGCTAATACAGTGCAGTGTCTGCTGCATCTGTGGGGACAATAAACGTATGCTTAAAAGTAAGATCTTTAGAACAGGATCAGTGCTTGGGTGTGGGGTGGGCACATTTTCCAAGTCACATGAATTTGGCTCTGAAACTAGATCTATAGGATTTCTGCAGGTGTACAGGCAGATTCAATCACTGCTAAGGCACACGCTTTCTCTGCTTCGTTACCTCGTCACTTATATAGGCCTTAACGAGAACCAGCTGGTCCTGCTAATAAATAGCCAGCACACTGTCCCATCTGAGTCCAGCACTCAGTGAGTGCAGGGGCAAGAGAAACACGGCTGCATTCACTGCCGGCATTCCCTATTCTGCCCCTTAGTCAGCCTGGGGGCAAATTCTGCCTACCTCAAGGTCAAAGCTGACATTATCTGCACAGATTTTGCCTTCTATAGGGCTGCCTAAATATGTTAGGAGCTCGTGTCATCAATGGTAGCTCACCCAGACCTCCTGCCTTTGTTTGCGTTCAGTCATTAATGGCTTTGATGGTAGTAGGTCAACGTGTGATTTATTAATTTATTAGCATCTGGTTGGGGGGGGGGTTGAGATGGTGGCGGCCTCCCAGACAATCAAAAGGTTCTGAGCCTCCTCGTAAACGGGAGGCTGCCATCTTCCCTGCCAGGAATCAGGTAAGTGCACCTCTGTGCTCGCTTTCCTCTCCTTCCCTCCACCACAACGCCAATTTCCATATCTCCCACCCACTGCCACTCGTGCCCCACTTAACCTGTGCTCCTGTGTCCCTCACAATACCAGAAATACTCAGTGTTCCCGGCGCATCTCTGTCACAGCAATAGCTGACATGCAAAGGGAGAAGGTACTACGTGTAGTTCCGTCCTCCCTAATTAATGGTGGCCATCTTGGTTTGTAGTTTTTATTCAAGTTGAGAAACAGCAAACACCGTTTCTTAACTTGATAAAAAAAACTTTTAGCATCCTGTTATACCATGCTAATGGCAAGATACCCCTCCCGGCCTGGGATTTACGGTGGCTGGTAATGCCCGGGCTAACGATAAAGCCCTTGCTTCGCTCAGGCCTCTAACTAGCCCAGGCATTACCTGGCACGGTAAAGCTCCCGCCAATCAGGGTTTATTTCTTAAGTAATGTTATTGATTTATTAATAAAGCAACCCAACGTTTAGGCATGAATTAGCTTTGTATTAATACATTGCATTATTAAATGACCCTCTCAGAGCCAGAATTTGCCCACTGCTCCATTGTGTGCCAATGTTTTCCTTTGTTTGCTCTTTGATTGCCAGTCAGGCTTTTTGAAACCGTTTCCTAAACATGTATTGTGACAAACCTGATGACACTATACAGAGATAAAAGAGGCATAAATATGTGTTAGACATGTCTTTACTAAGGAATGGACACAGGATTGGGCCAGTCCCTTGTCGAGTTCGTGTTGTCGAGTCATCACGTGGTCCAGTCTCTCTGGCAGGATTAGTATTCAGAGGTTCTCATAATCTCAAAGCAAAGAAGATGTTAGTTCTAGGGGAGGTAGGAGGGTCTTGACTGGGTATCAGAAGTGCCCGTCCCAGCCTCTAAAAATGTACATCAACCACTGTGGGTTGCAAGAGACGTACCCTTGTCTTACCATGGCCCCTCCCAGTGGTTTGACATGCCACACATCTGTGATACCATCCCTTCAATGTATTGGGCGAACTGGGTCATCACCTGTATCTGTCTTGCCCCTAAGAAAGGTATTTGAGCAGGCAAGACCCCCTTGAATCCCCCCAAAAAAGAAAATCTGCATGGGGTTATCCCTGCTTTCTTCTGTTGCCCCCTGCTTAAGCAAGACCCCAGAGGGGGGGCACACATTATTTGTAAAGGGCACAGGTAATTTGTGCCCTATACAATTGTTTGGTTATAGTGATCCCCTCGCTCCCTTCTCTAGGACTGACCCCTAATATTTGTAGCCTGAGGCTCATCTCCTCCAAATTCTCATTTTGGGTTGGCAGCTGTGCAGTCTCTTTAGAAGGCGCCATTGAACCACTGCATACTGACCTCTGATATACTGCTCTGACGTAAATAACCTTCCTGGCTCCGGTATCACGAGCAGACGTGCTCGTTGCTCTTAGGGTCCACTCTGCAGGTGCACTGGGCTATTTCTAGGGAAGCTGGCTCCCAGGTCCAGACCATCTTCTAACCCATCCAGAGAACGAGTGTTCATCCTACTCCAGGCTTCCCCCGGGATCCATTGATCACAGCACCCCTTGCCCTTTGGGGTGGTCTTAATGGAGTATTATTAGACCCCTGAATGACTCCATCCTTGGTACATTTCAGCTTCCACTCCAGGGCCAGTTCTGCTGCCTATCCTTTATTAACCTATCATTGACGTTCTGTTGCTGAAAACCTCCCGAGTGATCCAACTGGTTTTTGGTGCATACCCTTTCGCTGCGGTAGCGGCCCGAAGCCAGTGGTTCTAAGCTGATGAATGACTGATTGAGCATACTTGTATAGCGTGCGATGCCTAAAAAAGGTCTCTGGGCACTGATCATGCAATTGCTATCGGAAGAGAAAGTTTCCTAAAAGAAGGCAGAGACTTTAAATTCTGAAGCTGGGCAAGAAGCGTACGGCTCCATATCTTGGCACCTTGTACCGCAAAGCACCGACCTCCAATAGACAAATACTTGCACTGTGGGACGTTCAATAGCAGACGCAGGAGCTTATAAGGAGGTGGGAAGGGTTATATTGAAACAATCAGTTAATACGTGAGGAACTATGTTGTCAACGCATTTGAATGCAAAAGTGACCAGTTTGAATTGTATGCGTTCTGAGACATTTAGCCACCTAGTAGCCGATACGTGGTCACCTTTTACATATAGCACAAATGAGTCGAATGGCTGAATTCTGGATCCTTTGCAATGTATTGATGGCGGCAAAGAGGAGCCCGGCTCATAGTGCATTTGTCATAGTCCAAGCAGGAGTTCACCAACGTACCAACCAAAATGGCCCAATAATTAAAAGACAGTACAGGTAAAACTTTCTTTAAGGTTTAAACTGAAATAAGCTGTTGCTGACCACTGCATTGATATGAGGTTTTAGGGCCATCAAACCATCAAAGATTACCCCCAATGTCCTTTACCATAATCCTAGAGGGGAGGTACCTGTTAGGAAATATTTCATTAATGTGTAATTTTCCCTCCGTTTGTGGACCCCCAGACTTTTTGCTTTTGTTTGGCTATCCTATCCTGAACTTTTTGCCAGTGGAGCCCAGCCTTCAGCTGTGCTCCCCTGGGCTTGTGCTCACTTGTTATGGGGAAACTGACACGTCCCTCAGACTGTCAGTACTGGGAAACTATGTTTCCCTTAGTCTTTGACTATGTTGCCATTTCTTGGTAACTTTTTAACAGTGCACAATGTACCTTCCAGTACCGTGCGCTGGCATCCTTTTTGTTTTATGGCACTAGACACCCTCAAAGGATTTTCTGGTGATTTGTCCGAGTGTGCCTGTGACGAACTTGTGGCAGCAGTTACTTTTTATAAGTGTTTTACTTCTTTTTACTGAATCATATCACGTTTACCGCGTTTGGTTCAAGGCTGTGGCCAGGTCCGAAAATGTCAGAGCCACAAAGTCTTTTGTTCTGTCCCATAGCCATTTTGTCCCTTGTCTTCACCCAGGTTGAGTATCCCGGGTTTTCCTTATTTGGGCTTGCAGCCTCCCGTGAACACAGATCTCTTTCTCAGGTTTCTGCCTGTCATGTGTGTGTGCCCAGGAAGCGGGTTGGGACTGTCTGGTCACAAATCCCCACTACTGGTGCCAGGGTGTCCGCAGTGCCTGAATGTCTGGGATCACTGTGAACCATACTGTTCACGACTGGGATGCCTGCATGAGAGCAGATCTTCTATTGGAAGTCCTCGATTTTGGCGCAAAGCTAATCTTAGATAAGGGAATGGGCTCTGCATCCATTCCAGGTCGATCACCTTAGTTCTCTCTGAACTACAGAAGGAGCCAAGTATCCTGCAATGAAGAAACAGACTTGTGGAACTGCCGGATACGCTGTGGAAGGTTTGGCACGTTTCCCCCTTTGCTGGTCCATCGGACCCCTGTTTTCTTCATCGATCAAGAAGGCCTGCCAAGGCGCTTTGCCCCGTTTGAGTAGTGGGAACAACTACTATGAGCGACCCCTGCTTGCCCACCAGACAAGCCCATTCGGAAGTGTTCCTGGGCCATCGAGTCAACTGTCTAGTTCTACCTCAGGGTATCCCACAGAATCGCTGCTGTCTCGAGTTGAAACCTGAGACTTGGGACATTGCTTGCTTGTTGTCCCATGCCCTGTCCTGCCAAATTTTGCAGGCCTAGCTCCTATAGGTCCCAAATAAGGAGAGTGGGTAATGCTGCCAGAATCTGTGATTCCTGAGTCACTACCTGTTGGTGACAGTCGCTGTAGGTGCCTTGTGTTAAGATGGATTTCTGAACTCTGACCTGGTGGGCAGAGGTTCAGAAGGCAGGCCTAGTTTGTTGGAACAGTGTAACCTTCTGGACAAGCCAGACCAATCACGGTAGCATTGGCGGCGGTGAAGATTATGTCTGAGGAGGGGCGAGGTTGCCCACAATGAGCACACACAGTAAACAAAACCACAAATTACTCTCAGTCAGGTGTATATATTAATAACACATATACATTTCTTAAAGGCCTTTTAAATCAAACACAAAGTAAATCTCAGCAGTATTAACAAAACTAATGCAACACAACAGATTCCTTGAAATACTTGACTGGCTGGGTTGAAGGCTATAATGTCACCACCTTTGAGGGTATGATATTTTAGTCATGCTTGACCATATTTTCTCATCTTGTTCCCCTGAACGTAAGCAGCACTTGACTGATTTAAAGGCTAAACATCCTAAGAAGCTAGCCAGTGCAGCAGATGTGTGGGTGTTGCTCAGAGGGTCCCACAAAGACAAGACTACTCCAGGTAAGCAGGAGGAGGGGAAAAAGAACAAAGGCAAGGAGGGTGGGGGATCTGATGAAACATCCTCCCATGAGAATATTCAGGGTAGTGGGAGTTGTACTCCCAGACAGAACTCTGGTTATAGTAAGCCTGCCTATTTCCCAAAACCCAGTGGATCTTGTGTGGCTTGTGGAGCAAATGACTATGTGAAGGGGCACCCCAGATGTAAGGTCAAAACCTTGGGGGTCCATTCTGTGAGTCTGGCCTTATCCTCCTATGAGGAGGAAGAGATCACAGGGGCATCCGTCTCCTCAGACTCCTTCCTCAGTGGGATAGAATCTGAGGTAGTCGTAGTTTCCCTGGGTTCCTCAAAGCCTAAAGTCTCAGAGGCTTATGCTAGCATTCCAGATAACATCAAGCACTACTTTAAGGGCAGTCTGCTAATCAATGGAGTAGACACTCCTGCCCTTAGGGGTAGGGGGCAGCAGAACTGTGGTGGATTCTACCTTGGTAGACCCACAGGAACTTGAAAGAGCTCCTTAGATGCCCACCAAGTTAGCTGATGTCACCCCTCTCAAGTTCCCAGTAATGCCTGTAAATCTTACTATAAATGGTACAATGGTCAGGATTCCAGTGAGCATTTAGAGGCAAGTCCCAGGTAAGGTCCTGCTGGGGAATGATCTCAGAGACTTAGGTCTTGTGGGTGACACAGCAGAGACACCATGCACAAGGTCACAAGTAAAGGCTAAAGGAGTCAAAAGTGACAAGAAAGGGAAAGAAAATATTCTCCCTAACTCACCTACCACTGAGGTGGAGGTAGTTGGCCAAACACCTGAACCTGACAAGGAAGAGGTGTTGCCTGAAATTCTTAATCCACATGACCATCCTGAACTCCAGGTTTATTGGTAGAAGGTGGTCCTGATAGGGTTGAGTTTAGTAAGGGCCAACGTGAGTGCCCATCTTTGAAAGGCCTAAGAACACAGGCCTGCTCCCAGCTTGAGGGTAACCCTCCTGGGAAGCATATGAACTATTGGGAGGCTCCTGTACAGTGAGGCTACAGAGTCTACAGAAGGAGACCATGGGAGGGTGGTGGTTCCCCTTCATAAGGCCCTTCCTCTTGCAGCTGGTGCATGAAGTCCCCCTCGCTGGTCACCTTGGCATCAAAAGAACCACGCAAAGGTTAGCCATGCACTTAGCCCATTCTGCTCCTCAGTGCCTGTAACATTGCAAGCCAGTTGACTTAGCAGACCCCAGGGCCAAGTGTTCAAGTGTTATAAGGTTATAATTGTTCAAGTGATATAAGGTTGTGATCACTGATTTATTGGTAGGCCCAAATTCCATTATCCGCCTCTTGATTCACCATAGCAACCCTTTCAAACCAATTTACATACTGGGCACTCTAGTAACTATGACTAAATTTACAGGTCTGACTAGCCTACCCTGCTGATTTTATCAGACCTGCCTATTTCATTGATTGCATCTACCTATGTTAAGTAGGAGCAGCCTATTCTGTTGATGTTATCAGGCCCGCCTATTCCATTGATTGTACCTGCCTATGCTAATGTCGGACTAGCCTATTCTGCTGATTTTATCAGGCCCACTTATTCCATTGATTGTACCTGCCTGTGCTAATATCGGACTAGCTTACTCTGCTGATTTTACAGGCCTGCCTACTCCGTTGATTTTACTTGCCTAAGCTAATGTAGATACGACCCAGATTCCTATACCAGTATGTTCACCACGGCCCCTAACTTCAGTGCTTTTATAACACTACTTAATTTCAATATCTTATTGCGCTCAACTAGACCCTCCACCCCCAACCATCGTGTTCCCCTGATTCTGACCAATCTTACAATGACTACAGATGCTCTATTGAACCTAACCCAACTTAGCATCGCTACCCAGGGTTTATTCCTAAGCAGTCCCTGTGATACAGATATTAGGAATACTAGACTCTGATCTAGACTAGCTAAACTATTTGAACCCCTCGCCAGATCTATGCCCATTTCTAATCAAAAAATTAACCATCCCCCTTTTAGCCAAAATATTACAAGCGCCAAACCCTCCAACAACCGTTCACCCCTCCACGTTACCTCCAAGCACCGTACTGCTCATCAAGCTAAGAGAGTAGATTCCTTAACTCCACACATAGCTACCATAGACCTCCCCATTCCCCCGCTCAAGGGATCTCTAGTAAATATCAGGTCTCTGGTAGCACATGCCACAGAGATTGCTGATCTGATTTTGACAGAAACCCTTGACTTTCTCACCATCACTGAGTCATGGTTACACGCTGCGGCAGGCCCTATATTCATGCTAGCAGTTCCCGATGGCTATACGATTCTTATACAGGACAATCATGTGGCGCGAGGCGGAGGTATCGCCATCATCTCAAAATCCAGCCTATCCATGAGACTTGCCCCTTCCCAAGACATCCAATCCTGTGAAGTGCTCACAGCTAAATTGCCACTGGTTAACTCCCAGACCCTTACCATTCATCTGATCTACAGACTCCCCAGCCCCATTGGGACATTTGAAGAGGATATCTACACCATACTCCCAAACACCTTAAAAACACATCGCAATTACTACTCTTAGGCGATCTCAACCTGGGTTTTAACAACCTACTTGACAAACACGCCACCACAACTGCCAACATTCTGTCTGAACTTGGCCTGGCCCAAAGAATCAATGGGCCTACTCACAACAAAGGGAGAATACTAGATTGGGTGGCTGATTATAACTGTCATGCTAATATGGCCACTCTTGAATGTGGGAGAATCAAATCTTGAGAAACCTAGATTTGCAATTAAGTGAGGGAAGAACCTTTGAGACTCGTTGATCCACACCTATAAAGAACCAAGGGAACCCATTGTTGCCATCTTATGGAACCAGGCCAAACCCACGGGACATGCGCCATGTGGTACCTGCAGTGCATGTGCAGGAACTACCAGAACCACATCTATCGATATTGGCTGCCGCTACCCATGGCTGCAGAAAAACTTCACAAACTGTAACAGTAAGAACGTGATTTACTTAATAAGCTGCCCCTGCAATAAGCAATATGTGGGTATGACCACCCGGTCTATAAAAACTAGACTGGCTGAACACCGGTCATGTATCCGCACCAAAAAACTAACTGCCCCCATGGTAACTCACTTTGTTCAACACCAGCATGAAGCAACGGATGTCAGATGGACAGTCATCGAAAAGGTCAATGTCCCTAAGCGAGGGGGAAACATTCATGATTTACTCTTCAAAAGAGAACAATTATGGATATTTCGCCTACAAACAGACAAGTCCGGCTTGAACGAACCAACTAGCTGGCAGACTCTGGCCACTTTATGAAAAACCATCTTCACTGCATTTGATTATATGTATACTGGTCTGTAAATAATGTGATACCATTTATGTGATACCACCGAATGTATTGGGCTATGGCAATTATGTGAGGTATAATCTTGTAGCGCCCCCTAGCTTTTAAGCTTTCACACATTCTGTCCCCTAGATGTCAGGACCTGCAGAGTTATACATGGCGTGACGACTTGTACGTCTTAACCATATATTCCACTAGCATGGATATGGGTCTTTTCAGCAATTATTTGACTGTTTGGTCCCTTTCATAACCCGCCGTACTTTTGGGCTTTGCTCCACAACCTCCAAGACGATACCATACAGTTGATGATTACACTAGGTAAGGTTCAGTAAGATGGGGACCCTTCACGTCTCTTTGATTATCCCAGACGTGCCTGCACACCCATACAAGATGGCGTGTGCTGGGAATTAGTCCCTCTTTTGTGTCCCTGGCCGTTGCCCCGGCGCTGTGGACGCTTTGTTTAATACATCACTTAGACGCGACAGTATCTACGCGTAGCCACGAACATATCCGCGCACGGACCGGCATCTTCCGCCGTGAGCCGTCCCTCCCCGACTTGATATTTTCAAAGCGGCGAAGGTAAGCCCATCTTGAGCATGACACGAGGAAAAGCTGAATTTACTGTGCAGGCACAGACTCCTGTCCCTGCCTCTTTTTGTTCGTTATGGGCTCTGAAGTTCAATAGGTCGATTAGTGGACCCTTCTGCCCTACAGTTTCGCTTCCCATTTGCCAGTACTCCCTGTTGGTTGGTTTACCCCAGGGGATTCTGGCACTGCATGATAAGCCATATACGCTATACTTATTGACACTTGTCTAGCATAAACATGTCTAGCCTCGGAGCTCCTTGAATGAAAATGGGTTCTTTTGAATATGACCCCTCCTAATAAGCACTAATTTTAAACTACTTGTGATATATTACACTACAGTCCGCCTTCTCTGGTTAAAACATCACTCCCCTCTTTGTTTTCCAGATTCCAGAGCATGACAAAAGCTTCTTGCTTTTCGTGGGAAGTATAAATTCTCTCCTTCCAACCACACGGATATTCGTGTGGACCCCTATAACTAAGTAAGACCTAGGTTGAATTTTCATCTTGAGAGCACTGATAAACGACTGTGACACTGCTCAAAAATCATCATGGTACCACTCACTCTCCTCTTTTTGTCCCCCCTCCCTCTTGTTCCCGCCTCATCTGCTGGCGGGATTCCCTGGCACGATACAACCAGTTACCTAGACATCGACACATTAACCCTTAAGTGTCTGTCCAGCCCTGATGAATGTGGCCCTTGTGCCACTGAAACCGGTAGGTTTCAAATATCAGGAGGCCCAGACGAGTAAAACAATGAATTCAAAACCCACCTGGGCCTCCTGATTCAGGACTCCCCATCAAAAAGGTGGGAATCATTTAATAACCTCTAACCTGGATTCTGAAAACTTATCATGAGAAAGATCAGAACAGAAGAGGAATATGGGAGATTCAATAGAAATATGTTGATCTGTACCCCCTTTTTATACCCTGTGGATAGAGAAATCAAATAAAATTACTATTTTTTCATCTATGAAGCAGCCTTTTTTGAAGTAATCCCAAGTACCTCTCTAGAGGGCGAACTAAAAACAAAAATTAAAATATTTTGTGAAAATATCCCCACAGAATTAATCAACCTGAGTTCTCGATTGTGTGAACATGCTAATATCACCTCCATCTCCCCACAAGTTTGGACGGACCACTCCCTTTTGTCATTTGCACTCACCATCACCAGACCCCTCCCCATGCTTACCCCCACCGCTCCACCTACCTTAACTAGGAACAAAAAGAATATCACAGTGTTTAGACTCATTCCCGCTATTCTCCATACCCTTAATTCTATTCCAGACAGCGCCGATCCTGGAACGCTTGTCGACAAGTATAATAAAATCATGACAACATCGCTAGATATCATTGCCCTGCTCAAATTGAGACCAAATAAGCCTAAACCCCATCTGAATAAGTGGTTCACCCCACATCTAAAAAACTTGCAGCAAAAAAAAAATAAGCTGCGAGGCTTCCTGGAGACTACTACCCTCAGAAGCAAACAGAATCAAACTTACCAAGATCTCTTCCCACTACAAAAAAGAAATCTGCCTGGCCAAACGAGAATCCTACAACAAACGGATCTCCCAAGCTAATTCCAGCATGAAGGAATTATTTACGATCCTAAAAGAATAAGAGCCCCTCTACCCCCACACCAGACGCCTGCACTAAAGACAAAAGATGGCGCTCTGACATCCAGCATGCACTCTCTAACAAAGTAACTACCCTCCAAAATAAAATAGCTAAAAATAAAGCATCCCTAAACTCCTCACCGTCTCTTAAAATGACCCCTCCCACCCCGAACATCCCACCCACTCGCTTCAACTTTTCTAAAACCTCGATCCCTGAGGTAGAAAAAGTCATACTTTCACTCAAACCCTCTAATTGCCAGGACAACCCTTGTCCAGCTCAGCTTATTAAGGATGCAGCGAGGGATCTTGCTCCCTTTATCTCAAAGCTCATCAATGCCTCATTCACGTCTGCCACCATCCCCACTATCCTCAAAGAATCATGGGTGCTCTCATTGTTAAAAAATCAAACACTAGACCCATTGATACCAACCAATTACCAGCCCATCACGACAGTACCTTTTCTCTTAAAAATATTAGATAAGGTTGCATACATACAAATTCAGAAATACCTGGAACTACACCACCTCTTAGGAGCACGCCAATCAAGTTTCCGTCCCCAAACGGAACAGAAACCACCCTCATCGACCTAAAGGCCCAAGTCGACGAGCTAAGGGACAATGGAAAATCACCTCTCCTTCTCCTCCTTGACCTCTCGGCTGCATTTGACCTTATGCCAACACCTAGATTCAGCCGTACACTTCTCCAAGGAGGCTATAATCTGGAGTGAGTCATTTTTAAACGATAGGTCCATGAGGGTTTTCTCTCCTTCAGCAGCTGTAGACCCTATTCCCATTATCTGAGGTGTGCCCCAGGGATCCTGCGTCTCTCCTACATTGTATAACATATTCAGTAAGCCCCTTTTCGATGATCGGGATAATCTTGGTATCACCTACACCAACTATGCAGATGATACTCAGATTCTCCTCCCACTTTCGGGGGATTACGTTAAGGATTTGGCCTTAATCAATAGAGTTTACATCATCAACCAGGCATGGATAGCAACTCACGGTCTATGCCTGAATGATGACAAAACAGAGCTCATCATCCAGGGTACCCCCACTAACCTCAAAAAACTAGGACATGAATATTCCTCCTTCATAATTGATGGCAACCTCATCAAAGTTGCCAACGAGGGGACAACCCTAGGTTTTTACCTCGACTCAACCCTCTCCTTTACTAAACAAGTGAATGCCCTGGCCTACGCTAGCGCTTACACTTGTAAACTTATCAGAACCGGCAAACCATTTCTTTCCAACAACAGTTGCATCATCCTAGCCAGAGCCCTCGTTCTTTCCAGGTTAGATTACTGCAACGCCCTATACATTGGTTCCAATAAAGATATCATCAGGAGAATCCAAACTCTCCAAAATAATGCCCTCAGAGCGGCCCTCGATGTAGCTAGGAGAGATCATATATCTGAGATTAGGGAACAGAATAACTGGCTTTCGACTAACGATAAAATCCAGCTAAAACTGCGTCACTCATTCATAAATCATTGAAAAATGCCGCTCCTAGCTAGTCAACACTTATTGCCTCTCCATTCCCAGATTTAAACTATCTAAGGTAGGAGGCAGTAACTTTCCCATCAAAGCGGCCCAGCTATGGAACTCCCTGCCGTCTTCATTCCGAGAAGATCAATCATATCCGAACTTTAGATTGAACTGCATAAACTGGATTAAGTCAACAGATCATTAAGGCCTGGCCTCCCTCACCACTTTGTCTGCAGTCCGCTATGATGTTGTCACTATGTTCTAACATTGCACACCCTGTTCGTGGACCCATTTCTGTTTGTAACGATTTTAAATTTTTACCCATGCCTGACCTTGTTCCTTATTTGTTTGCCAAGTGTATGTATGTAATTTATTTCTGTAGCCTAAGCTTGTGAATTTCCTTGTAACCTCTGTGCCCTGATACCCTCAGGTCTGGTGCGCAAATAAATAAACAAACAAACAAACAAACAAACTTCTACTGGCCCAAGATGGGGGTCCAGGTACAAAGTCACTGCAGGAATTGGTACCACCCCCAGTTGTGGGGGTACCATTTGAAATTCAGGGATTGACATTGTTGGCCCCCTTGACACTCAGACATCCTCAGGCAATAGGTTTAACCTGGTGCTTGTCAACCATGCCACCAGGTATCCTTAGGCCATCCCATTGAAGACTGTGACTGCTGAGTCAGTTGCAAAAGCTTTACTTGGCATATTTACTAGGGTTGGCTTCCCCAAAAGAAGTTGTGTCTGATAGAGGCAGCAACTTCATGTCCAAGTACATGCAAGCCATGTGGAAGGAGTGAGGGCTTACTTATAAGTTTTCCTCAGTAGATTACCCCCAACCCAATGGCTTAGTTGAGAGGTTCAATAGAACCCCCAAAAGCATGACTGGGGCTTCCTTCTTCCATGCTTATTGTTAACCTACAGAGAGGTACCTCAAGAGGAGGTTGGCTTCAGCCCCTTCAAGCTTCTTTTTGGTTACCCTGTTAGGGAACCCTTGGCTATAGTCAAGTAGGGATGGGAGATGCCTACTCCCCCCATTACTACCAATGCAGTGGAATATGTGCTATGCTTAAGGAAGAGAATGTCCTCCTGATGGTCCACGCCAGTGATAGGTTGAAGGCTGGGCAGGCTCTGGTGAGACACTGGTATGATCAGAAGGCTTCCCTTGACAACTTTACACCAGGCCAGAAAGCCCTGATCATGAACACTATAAGGCCTAGAGTTTTACAGGATAAATGGTCAGGCCATTACTGAATGGTGGAGCCGCTGGGTGAGGTAAACTATTTAGTGATCTTTGGAAGGGCTGGACAGACCCCAAACGTGTTGCATGTGAATAGGCTGAAGACTTTCATCGCTAGGGTTGAAATAGCTGCACTGCTCTTGGCATCAGGTGTAGAGGAGGAGGAGTCAGAACCTCTTCCTGACCTGTTCCAAGGCAGTCCTTTCCGACAAATCCATTGAGGGTATCCAAGTGGCCCCTCACCTGACTTATGTTCAGCAAGATGAGGTGAGAAGTTTGCTGAGGCAAGTCTCCCCCTTGTTTTCGATAGCTCCTGGTTTGACACCTTGGTGCAAACATTATATTGACACAGGAGATAGTGTACATGCCAGAAGTAGGGGATACAGGATGTCAGATAAGATGAGATCTTACATTAAGACAGAGGTCAACAAGATGTGAGATCTTGGGGTGATTGAACCCTCCAGTAGTCCTTGCTCCAGTCCTGCGGTTCTGGTACCAAAGGCAGGTTCCTCTGACCTGAGGTTCTGTGTGGACTACAGGGCTCCGAATGCTGTCACCAACACAGATGCACACCTATTGCCTAGAAAAGATGAGCTGGTGGATACCTTGGGTGCCTCCAAGTACCTCAGCACATTTGACCTTACTGCAGGGTATTGGCAAATAACCCTAGCGGAACATGCCAGGGAGAAGACAGCATTCTCAACTCCAGAGGGCCTTTACCAGTTCAGGGTAATGCCTTTTGGGTTGAAGAATGCCCCTGCCACTTTCCAGAGGCTTGTGAATCATGTCCTTAATGGGTTGATGAATTCTGTCTTGTATATCTGGATGATATCGCAGTTTTCAGTGCCACCTGGTAGGATCATGTGACACACCTTAGAATTGTATAGCATTCTCTTCAGAAGGCCCACTTGACCATAATGGCCAGCAAGTGCCAGATTGGTCAAGGTTCAGTAGTCTACCTTAGCATGAAGTAGGTGGAGGGACGATTCAGTCTCTACCCAGTAAAGTATAAGCAGTACAAGACTGGCCTACCCCCACTACACAAACCCAGGTGACAGCCTTTTTAGGTCTCACTACGTATTAACGAAACTTCATGGCAGACAATGATACCATAGCTGCCCCCCTGATAGCTTCCACCACTCCAAAGAAACCCAAGAAGGTATCTTGGTCTATAGATTGTGGGAGGCCTTCAATGGTTAAAAGATTCCTTGTGCCAGGCCCCTGTTCTCAGTGCACCTGACTACAAAATACCTTTTATTGCGCAGACAGATGCGTCTGACTCTGGGATAGGTGCTGTACTATCACAGGTAGATGAGAAAGGCAAAGAACACCCGATTAGATTCATAAATCGCCAGCTGAAGGACAGAGAGCTCAGGTGATCCACAGTAGAGAAAGAATGTTTCTCTGTTCTGTGGGCCTTAAGGAAGCTGAGGCCCTACCTCTATGGGACCCACTTCACTGTGCAAACTGACCATGAGCACTTAAAGTGGCTCATATACAAAAGGGAGAGAATCCTAAGTTTCTCGGGTGGTCCATAAGCCTGCAAGGGTTTGAACTCACCATGGAGCATAGACCAGTTGTCCAACATAGCAATGTTGATGGCCTCTCCAGAATGTTAACCGACCTGAACATGAAGCTCATCCACGGGTGGATAAGTTCCCCATGTACTTGGTCTGGGAGGGGCAATTGTTAGGAAAGATTTTCCTTTATGGTTAATTTTCCATCCAGTTGTGAAACCCCCAACGTTTTGCGCTTGTCTGACCATCCTAGCCTGACTTTTGCCAGTGGGACCGAGCCTTCTGCTGCACTCGGTTGGGCTTTTGCTTATTTTGTAATGGGGCAACTGACATGCCCTTCAGACTGTCAGTACTGGGAGATTTTGTTTCCCTTAGACTTTCACTTTGTTGCTATTTATTAGTAACATTTTATCAGTGAACAATGTACCTTGCAGTACAGTGCGCTTTGGTCTCTTTTTCATTTTTAAGGGAATAGACACCCTCAAAGGATTTTTGGTCAATGTACGACTGTGCCCAGGACAGAGCTGGTTACACAAAACAATTATACCACAAGGTATATATAAACTTTCATGGCATTTAACAATTATTTTATCTTTTGTGATCTCTTTTCAATGGAACAAACCTTCAATTGTTATCACAATAATCTTTATTGTGTTTATATATAGAAAGAAAGGAACACAATGTTTAAAAAAATGCAGTCATTTAAAATACATGGCTAAATCTATAGTTCTACAAATATTTCAAATTGAACTCACACAACCACCTGTAACCAAATATGCGACACATACAGTCCAAACCACATTAATTCCAAACATTGCTCATTCATACAGTGCAAAAAGTGCAAAATCGACAGTTTATAAAGATAGTAGGTTTTAAGAAATTGACCCAAGGTGTAACGTGTTGTTTTGACATTAAATGCACTGTGATATTTAAGTGCTGGCATGTATCAAATGTCTTTTTCTGATACAGTAATTCTCCACCTAATTCATATAGGCTATCCAGTTTTTGTCCAATGGAACATCGACAAACCGTGTCTACTCGGTAATCTAACTGCGTTTCATACCCAAGCCATCTTCAGGACACATACAGTCATTCATGGTCACATTGGTGTGTGCTACCAACTTGATGTGGTGCATGTCTAGACTAACAAAATGAGAGAGGGGAGGGAAGAGGAGGGAGAAAGAAGGGAAGAAGAACAGAAGAGAGGAGAAAAGAGAAAGAACAATTAATGACTCGTCCAGATAAATTCTAATTTTTCATTTATTATATAGTCAATACAATAAATCAAGAATGAAAAAAGAATCAACTCATATTCTGTTTTGCCAATGTTAAAAAATGTCGAAGGGTCGTTATAGCCCCTATATGAACCTCTGTCTTTCACGTTCACAATGCCCAACATGACACAGTGTTTCCCGCCTGAGAAAACACTCAACAATGGAACCGCAAAAAGGTTCTGAGTTAATGAAGGAGGTTATGCAAGTTATTGTGCTGAAAGGGCAGCAAACCCTCCTCCAGTGCTCCAGTTAGTCGACACTAAGAGTATTAAAACACCCACTATGTAAAGAGCCAAGATATTGGCCTGTCTAAGGGTCCATGTCGCCACAAACTGTGGCTGTATAGTTGCCAACCCGTAAAAGCTAGAAAACCTGGCTAAAAAAAAACAGCACATATCTGGTAAGTAATGATGTAACAATCTAAAGCACATGTTCAGGGTACACATCACCAGAGCATGTAATTATACAAAAATCAATTCCTGAAAAAGAGGAAATGTGATTCCTGGTTGCAAGGGCATACCGGGTGAGAAATTATGTGATAATCGAAGCATAAAGTCATCCGTTCCTGATGAGCGGAACCATCGCAGGGCTTGATGCAGGCAAGAATACTGCAAATTCCCAGGTGGCGTGCTGGCATCTCGACATCTAGATCTCATACGGATCTACAGGGAACCAGGATGCACACGATAAATGAGGTGTATATGCATTGAAAAACTATAAAGATGGTGTTATGGGGAACAACAAAACTCGTTGTTGCCTGCCAAACACTCATCTGTATCATTGTACTGATGCCCAACACGGGCTCGTCAGTCTTGCAAGGTTAACCGTGATGACAGGCTGGTCACGTGCGTCATGTTTAGAGAAGTACTTTGTAAGGATCTGGTGTTACCCTGCATCCTAATGGAATCTGGAGTGAGTGTCATGATTGACAATGGAATGTTAATGGTTAGAATGTTTATATGTGACTGGTGTTCTCTTGAGGGAGTTGGATAGATGTAGCCTGAGAGAGAGGGTGCCAGTGCTTGGTCTATGAGATGTGTACTTTACTATATGATGAATAATGACTCTAGAAACTGGATGTTATGCTTGGAAACTGATTAAAGAAGTTTCTCATCCACACCTTGATGTCAGAGTCATTCTACCTGAACCCAGATTTCCACATTGGCGACGAGGATGCTGGCTGTGCTGGGGGGACAGCACACAAGAAGAGACAAGCACCGCCCCCCAAACCATGGAAGACCCTCTCTCTCAGGTAGGAAGAGCACTTAATGCTATAGGCTCAGAAGGGCCCAGCGCAAAGGGCACAGGAGCAGAAAATAAGGAGATGCGCCAAAGCCAGGGGACAGCTGGTCTGTCAGTAATTAGACAGGTCAAGCACAGAGAAAGTCAAGAGACTTTGGCAGGGCTGAGGGCCCAAAGACTGTTTTAAGGGGTTGGTAACCCAAGCTGCGACATGGAGGGCTTGGTGCCCAAGGCAGTAGCGATTTGAAGAGGCCTGGGGGTCTAAGTTACGCCTGGATAATTAGGAAGCCATGCTGCGCAGTTGGGGGCTTGGAGCCCAGGGCAGCAGCATCAGAAGAGGTTGTGAACCTAAGCTGCGCCAAGAAGTGACAGGGAAGTTGTTTGGAGGAGTTTGGGCTAAGGTACAAAGCGCCTAGAGAAGAGGAGGCTCCTGGGGGCCATTCCAGCATTTGAGGGGCTTTGAGCCCGTACCTGCACCTAAGGGACTTGGAGCCCGAGAATACACTTGGGGGCTTGGAGCCCATGGCACAGTTGGAGGTATTTGGAGTCACAAATGTGTTTATGAAGGAGCTCAGAGCCAATATGCAGCAACACCATAAGGGAGTTAGAGCCCATTACAGAGCTGGAAGGGGCTCTTAATTCTGGCTTTGCTGAGGAGAAAAGGCTGCATATATCAGGCTCTGGAACCGGCTGTTTTCAGGTGGAGTGACACACTTGAAAAATGTGTGCCAGCGAGAAGTGCAGGGAGCGGCCTGCGCTGTGTAGGAGGTATCCTTGTGTAGAAGAGTGCAAAAAGGAGAAGTTGGAAGAGTCTGCGCTCTCAAGTCTGTGCTCTCAATTAGGGACCGGATTATGGTGTGCTGCTGTCACATTGTATGAAAGCAATATCGCAAAGATGCAGAACACTGCATCATTGAGCCGGAAGAGGGGCCGTGTCCCCGAAGGTACTTTTAGTTTAAAGATGTGGACATGAGGAGAGGCCGTGTCCCTGAAGGTATTTTAGTTTAATGAAGTGGACACGAGGAGGTGCCGTGTCACCGAAGGTACTGTTTGTTTAAAGATGTGGACACGAGGAGAAAGGAACTGAGTTATTCGTTTTTCTTTGCTTTTGAGGATTTGTTTATTAGTGGAATAGCAGATTAAGTTTAGTTTGGTGATAAATGTCATGTGAGGCCTGTATAACATTTAAAGAGTGTGAGTGTGTGAGAGTGTGAGCTTGAAATTGATGTTTGTAGTTTCTTGTGGGATATGTAGTCCAGATATTTGGGTGCTCCATCAAAGTGGTCGAATGCTGAGGAGCAGAGAACAAGGTTTAACATTTTTGTTTATAAATTTTGTTTTGAGTTTAGTTTTCAAAGGTGTTTGTGCTCCGTCAGCCAGGGGCGTGCAGGATTTAAATCCTGATGTGAAGGGTTTTAAAGGAGGTTTAAAGTGACATTTTGAAGGAAGTGATTGGAACATGCATAGTTCTAGTGATATTTTGAAATGTTACTCAGTATTTGTGTTTTAAGAACATTTGTGATGGGGGTCTGTTGCAAGTGGTGGTGCATGATACTGATTGTTGTGCACGGATGGAGTGTAAAAGTCGTGGCCTCTGTTAACTAATGCTTAGCAGCGGAATAGATTGTTACTGGCATGTTTAACTAACACATATTTCCTTCAACAGATGGACTATTTATTGAAGTATAGGTTGCTTAGTCAGTATTGCTAGAGTTTGGTATGTGGAAACTAAAGAAGAGTTTCTCTGCACTAATGTTATTCTCCACAGGTGGGACTTTTATAATGCAGAATTAATGAGAGTTTGGTTATATTAAAGTGTATATGTGCTGATGGTTAAGCAAAGTGAATGGTTGTTGTGCTTAGAAACTTTACAGTAGTTGTCATGATAATATGAGGATTTTGGCAGGGTTATTGATGTTTGTGTGTTGCTTGGGTGTATGAAGTGGGGTTCTCCCAAAAAGGAGCTTGATGTACTGAGGAATACTTTCAACATGGGCACAATTGGGGTAATGGAGTCACTGAGTAGTGAAGTAGATACCTGAGTATCAGGGATACTCAGCATAGTTGGAGGTGGTATGTGTTGAGGCACATACCGGTTTGAGATTGAAGGGTGTGAGGGAGTTGTGTGTGTGTTCTATTGGTGGACGTTGGAGGTAAGATTTGGATGAGAGGTATGGGTGCCTCCATGTTTCTAAAGTGTAGTAATGGTTTTCAGTAGTTGGATGCCTCTTCTTCACTTACTAGAAAGAGGAAGGGACATTGGTTGTAATTGTGTCACATGGCGGTGTGGATGCTCATGGAATATAGGAAGTGGTTAGCAGAATGTTCTTAGTTTGGAGAGATGATGCAGGTGCATCGAACGTGTGGGTGTTTGTGTGTGTGTGTGTGTCTGTGTGTGTCTGTGTGTGTGCTGTATATAGCTGTTATGCTTGAGTTAACTGGTTGTCTTTTTGATATCTCTAAGGAGGGGAGATATGTAAGGATCTGGTCTTACCCTGCATCCTAATGGAATCTGGAGTGAGTGTCAGGATTGACAATGGAATGTTAATGGTTAGAATGTTTATATGTGACTGATGTTCTCTTGAGGGAGTTGGATAGATGTAGCCTGAGAGAGAGGGTGCCAGTGCTTGGTCTATGAGATGTGGACTTTACTATATGATGAATAATGACTCTAGAAACTGGATGTTATGCTTGGAAACTGATTAAAGAAGTTACTTATCCACACCTTGATGTCAGAGTCATTTTGCTAAAACACAGAACTCCACATACTTGCAAAGAAAAAGCAGAAAATTCAAACATGTCCAGAGCGGCCCATTTGTAGAAAAAAGGAATTACCTCCATGTCCAGATGAATACTGCGTCTAGTTTTCATGAATTTGCATCTAGAAGGAGCACCCCAACATAATTTGATTCATGTGAAAGTGAATAGTGGTGGAAAATAAACGAGAAAAAATAATTGAAGAGTGTTCCCAACCGGTATTTACCGAAGACAACAAAGCCGGTTATTGTCTCCCAAACAGCCATTTGACGCCCAAATCGAGGGGCTCATCAGTAAGGCAAGACACTAAATGCATCGGAATTTCACAAATGTTTCCCGCGTGGAAATGGTGTTGTGTGGCTGTTATCGGTAGACAGGTGCCGAGCACAATTGCCAGCGAGCCCTATGCCACTGTTGTGTGTCGCGATCTTTCCCGATTTTGCAAAAAGACCCACCCGTTAAGGCACAAAGTCGTACATTAGCTGATCGTTGTCCTAGGCAAAAGCTCATATGTTGCTTACCGAGTTTCTCCTTCGCTTCTCCCGCGAAATCATTGTTTCGGAACAAACTTTTCTATGCTTCCGGGATGGCCATAAACGTATTTCCCCAGCTGCCAACCCATCTGTTAAAGAAACACTAGATGCCGGCAATGTAGGTTAGTGCATGATGGACATCTGCTGTCGCGATGCATGACTCCATCACGTGTTGATGTTACCTCTGCTTATTGCACCGGCCATATTGGGAGGAGCATGCTAACATCCTTCCATTCATTCTGATTTTGTTTGAATTGGATAAAACTGCGGGACAAGAGAATTCTTGTAGGAGTGAAGAACAATCCTCAAGGGGAAATCTTAATCAATAGAAAAAAGAACCTGAAAGAAGTGGATAGTGGTGCAATGGTGCAACCTGTAGGTGTGTTCCTAATTAAGAAATGACCATGCCTGTATGGTACAATGTAAATCGACCACATGTGTAGAAATGAACATAAATATAAAATGTGCACCCTCCATATGGCACGGAGGGGCAGTTGCCTGCGAGTGCACATCCAGGTAATTAATTGGTATTGAGGTGGCTGGCCATTGCGGCCCAATTCATAGAGCACTGCTGTATCCAGACCTATTATGCAGTTTGCATCGTAGAGGCAAAAAAACATCAACCAATGTGTGCACATTGCTAGGTGTGATTTCAGTGTACAGTTAAACAACGTGTGCTCACTGTGAATGCACACCTATGTGTGGCCAGAGCTGCACTCAGCCCTCTGGTATAGCAAGGTCTCCATATTGCCCCAAAACAAAGGCATCATAGATTTTAGGTTTTACAGTAATAGGACCGGCCGTTGTAATTCTTCATTGAGGCCTGGGTCTGTAGTCTATGTATCCAGCGTTGTTCTAGTTTTAATAACCTGTTTTGCATAGAATAATCGCTGGCGTCTGGTTTAAGTTGGTCAATTACTACCCACTGTAGATCATCTTCTGTATGATTTGCTGCTACATAGTGCTGAACCAAAGGTGCCGTTAAGGTGTTTGTCCTAATACGTGAACGGTGTTCGTTAATGCAGGTGACCACTTTTCTTGTGGTCATCCACACATAAATCTGTTCGCGCGGGCACCTGACCACATATATAACATTGCAGGACTGACAGTTGGTGTATTGTCCTAAATTGCCAATGAAAGTTACCGTGGTCCAATGCCATTGTTTTAGATGTAAATTGGAAGACGCTGCAATTGCTGCAGGCATGGTGACCCATCACTTGGTCTTTTTGAAGACTCCAGGCCACTCCCAGAGTATTTTGAGCAAAGCTGATCCTTGGCTTTTATAGCCCGGAATGAACTAAGCTATCACAGATGTTTTTTGCACGTTTTAAAGCAAATAGAGGAGGACCGGCAGTGCATCCTGTACTGGTGACCAGGTTCTAATGCTGTCTAACAGGTTTTTTAAGTTGGACTGTTTGTTTAGGAAACGTGGTCACGCACACTATACAGTTTGACTTTTTCTTTTCTTGTGGACACAGCGATGCTCTTTGTGAGTCCAACATGCTCTCTTGGCTGATTTCTTGATGAGCTTACAGGGATATCCTCTTGCTATTAATCTGTCCCCCAAGGTGCTCACATGCTATTCAAAGTTACTATTTGTAGTGCAATTACACCAACAGCATAAAAACTGGCTATATAGTAAATTGTCTTTTTGAGAGTATGGTTTCTGACTAGAGTAAGGTCGGTCGGTTTCCTGTATAGTGAAGTGTAGATATGGCCCTCATGGTGAGATATTAACAAATCCAGAAAAAGCAGCGGGTGGTTATCTGAGTGACAAGTGAATTCAAGATTGATGTTACAATGATTCAACCAGATGATGAATTCATCTAACTGTTCTTTTGTACCTTGCCAGATGAAAAAAATGTCGTCTATGTATCTTTCCCAATGATATACATGGCTATTGAAGGGGTTGTTATTGTGAACAAATTTCTCCTCAAAATCAGCCATGTATATATTGGCCAGATTGGGAGCGAAAGCTGTGCCCATTGCAGTGCCTTGTTTGTGTAGATTTTTGTCATCTAGGAATTGGAAAAAATGGTTCCATAGAGTGATTTGCAAAAGATTAAGTACAAAGTCAGTAGCTATTGCATGTGGCAGTGGGCAACTGTTTAGCCTGCGTTCTATACATGCCATTGCTTCATTCTGAGGAATAATGATATATAGTGCAGTAATATCTAATGTAACTAATAAACTGTTCTCATGTTCAAACGTTAGTCCTTTGTAATAATTGATGGTAGCCATGGTATCTTTACGGAAAGATTGCGTATCTTCGCCAACTCATGGATTACTTTTTCAATGTATTTTCCACATGGTTCCCAAATCGATCCGCACTATGAAACAATCGGTCTGCCCAGTGGGTCAGTGCAGTTCTTGTGAACTTTGGGAAGTGCGTATATGGTGGGCAATCTGCAATCTCTTGGTGTGAGAAAACATGCTACTTCCGTCGTCAGAAACCCTTATTCAGTGCCCTGCGTACAAAGTTCCTGCAATGTTTTTATTAGCTCATCTGTCAGATCCACTGGAATTTTGGAATAATGATTTTCCTTATCGATTAGAATGCGTACCATCTTCACGTACTGTTCCCTGTCCATCACCACAGTACCACCTCCCTCATAGGCAGGTTTAATGACTAGTTCTTTTGTGGCGAGATAAGGCAGTCAAAGCGGCATTCTCTTCTCTGTTGTGTCTTGATCCCAGAGAGTTTCTCTGATTGGAGATTTGAGGCAGGGATCTGAGAATCATGTACCCGAAAGTAATTATTTCCAGGTGAATATCGTTAGCACTGCGAGTAAATGAAGATTTTGGTCGAAACCCTGAGAGGGATGGATTTTCCCTGTCTTCCTTGTTCATAAAAAAAGCCCTTAATCTAACCGTTCTAAAGAACTTCATGAGTTCAATTTCCATGTTGTTTGCTAAATTGTCACTGGTGGGAACAAAGCTTAATCCCTTCCTAAGGACACTGTTTTACAAATATTTCACAAGTAGAGATCCACAACCTGCAAAGAAAGGGGTCACACAGTGCGCATATATTTTAGGCAGTCCTTCAACAATTCAAACCCAAATTTATAGGCAGTCCAGTCCCTAAGAAGTGTGGAGGCTTGCACTCAAAAATACATTCAGTGCCGTAGCACTCAATTGTGCGGTTAAGTGCAAAGCAAGTCTTCTTCAGGGGGCTGTACCGGCTCAGGAAGGTGGGTGAGGTGATGAAGAATAACTTCCCACTATTCAAGGAGGGTCTCTCCAAGAGGGCAGAACAGGTTCCAAGAATTGGAATAGCTCGGTAGCACAGGTTACCCCGACAAGGGAGAGTGGCCCTCAAGGGATACTAGTGCGTAAAAGTCTATGATGTGCCAGAGGCCACTGGTAAGGGATGTAAGTACTTACTGACCCTCGGCGCACTCTGGTCCAGTTTGTTCGCAGGTTCAAATCCTGCAGCTGCGCTACACTGCGGCTTTCAGGGGTTGCGTTCTGGGATTGATTCCATAGCGGGACAGTGGTGATTTTCTCCGCTCCTGGTGAAGGGATCAGGCCAGTTCCAATGCAGCGAGACTTAGGGTACAGGGGTCACAGCAGCAAGGCACCCACGAAGATCATCACCACAGCTGGCCAACTCGGTGACCTTGTATGCTCGGGTTCAGTATGCTCGGGTTCAGGCGTAATCTCCTAATTCCAGACATAGGAATGCTAGGTGTATGAAACTCGGCGGCAGAGTGCTTTATACCCAGAGTTTACAGTCTCCAAATGGTTGAGTCAAAACTCAAGATGGCGGTGGTTCCAGGCAAAGGTCCTGTACAAGCTACTCAGATCACTGGACTGTCCAGGAACACTTCTCAGCAGGCTCGTTTGCAGGCTAAGCAGGAGGTGCCGAGAATAGTTAGTCCTACTATTCCAATGGGTCAAAGCGCCCTTGCAGGCCTTCTGTGATCGATGCGAAACAGGGGCTCCGATGGGACAACAGCGGGGTCAGGGTGCCAAACATTCCAGCGGGTCACCACCTTTTCCACCAATCTGCTTCAGCGGTTCAATATACATAGCTCCTTTACTAAGTTCAGTCTGAACTAAGAAGATCGACCTGGAATGGGTGTAAGGTGCCTTCTCTTATCCAGAATCTTCTTCGCGCCAAAACGAAGAGATACCAATAGGAGATCTGCTCACATTCAGCCATCCCAGACATGGAGCAATCACGGACCATGGTGGTCCCAGTCATTCCCAGCACACCAGACATCCTGGCACCCAGGATGTGTATTGAACTGGACAGCTCCAGCCCACATCCTGGGTGCACACACACACAAGACATGCAGAAGCCTGCTAAAGCTTCGGTTTGCGCAGGTGTCAGCATTACCAAATAAGGAATTTCCCGGGTCTGCTCGACCTGGGGAAGGCAAAGGGACAAAATGGCCACGGGTCAGAACAAAGGACCTTGTGGCATGGCCATGTAAGGCACTGACCACTGTCCTGGGATCAACACAGTTAATGCGGTTTGAACCATAGAAAAGAGTCACAAATGCTTTAAAAGTAACTGCTGCCACCAGCTCCGTCCTGGGCACACTTGTACATTCACCGAAAATTCTTCAAGGGTGTCAAGGCCTTAAAAATGAAAAAGCGACCCCAGTGCACTGTAAGGTACATTGTGCACTGATAAAATGTTACTAATAAATAGCAACAAAGTGAAAGACTAAGGGAAACAAAGTCTCCCAGTACTGACTGTCTTAAGGGCATGTCAGTTTCCCAATAACAAAATGAGCAAAAGCCCAGCGGAGTGCAGCAGAAGGCTCGGTCCCACTGGCAAAAGTCAGGCTAGGATGGCCAGACAACAACAAAAAGTTGGGGGGTTCACAACTGGAGAGAAAATGACCCATAAATGGAAATCCTTTCTAACACTCGCCCCTCCCAGACCAACGACAGGGGAACAGGTTGTTTAAGTATTCTGAGGTGGTTCTGCTCAAGTTTGAGAGAGGCAGTGAGGCTGTTCCAGAGGGAGGCCCCAGACGAGGAGATAGATCTTCCCTCAACTCTCTGCTTGGAGAAGCGCCTGACCCTCAGAGTTGGAGGTGGATGAGCGGAGAGCTCGAGAAGTAAGATGTTTTGGAAGAGAAAGTTGGAAGTAGAGCAGTCCAAGGCCCCAAGAAGCCTTGTGGATGATGCAGAGTGTCTTGAAGTTGATCCTTGCAGCCATGGGGAGCCAGTGCATAGATTGTAGAGCTGGAGAGATACGATTCCTGAGCTTGAGCCCAAGGACAAGTCTTAGAGTCCAGTTCTGGATAAGTTGTAAAGGTCGAAGAGAAGAGCAGGAAGATTCAGAAAAAGGCTGTTGTGATAGTCCAGCCTAGAGGGGACCAGAGCTCTAGAGACAATGAGCTTCTGGGGGTAAGTGGGAAAAGGAAGAATACCTCTGAGGAGGTGCAGCTGATAGTTTGACTTCTTAGAGATGTCAGAGATGTGAGGAGAGAAGATGAGGGTGGATCCAAAGATGAAACCAAGGTTCTTAGCCTCACAGGAAGGAGCAGGAAGAGGGCCCAGAGTGGGCAGCCAGAGAGAGGGAGGAAAGGTGGGAGCGGGTGTCCCAATGAGGAGGATCTCAGTCTTACTGGCATTAAGGCAGAGATCATTGGCAGCACACCGTTCCTGAATTGCGGCCAGACAGTCTGGTATGAGAGAAGAAGCAGAGGTGGCTGACGGAGGCCTGAAAGATAGCTGTGTGTTAAAAGCATAACATTGAAAGTTGGAGCAGAAAGTAGCGATACAGTTAGCAAGAGGTGCCAGGTATCGGTTGAAGAACCAGAGAGAGAGGTTAGACCCTTGGGGAACACCACAAGTAGAAAGAGAGATAGAAAAGAGGAAAGACCCCAGTTGGACCTGAGAGGTTCGATCAAGTGAGAAAGGAGGTCAGCCAGGCCGGGGCCTGATCATTAATTCCAAGGTTGTTGCAGAGACAATTGAGCAGGATGGCATGGTTGACCGTGTCAAAAGCAGAGGATAGATCGAGGATAGTGAGGACAGAAGGAAGATTAGAGTAAATATTGGAGAGCAAGTCTTCACAGGTGTTCAGGAGAGCAGTTTCCGTGCTTCTGGCATCTCTGAATCCAGACTGGTGGTCATGGAGGCAACCAACAGATTCAGTATGTAGATTAAGCTGGGAGATGGCCAGCTTTTCAAAGAGTAAGGCCTACCTTGTCCTATACTAAGGGGGGACTTCCCTATCTAATGAAAACTAAGGATAGTCTGTACAGGAAATCCAAAGCAAATGTTTGTATGTGTCCAAAACCTATTCTTGCCCTCACATCTAACTGTATACAAGTACCACAATAAATAGTGTTCAAAGCAAAGTTCAGAGCTTCTTCCGGCTCTTGGCTTGCAGTCAGTTTCCCTTTCCCCAAGTTAAAAATAGTTCAAAAGTCAGAAGGGTTTTGCTCCCAAAGAGTTCAAATCTTCCAGCTTTTCAAAACAAAAGAGTTTCTTGGGACACTTCCCAGCTCTTATGATATTGTTACTTTTCACTAGTTCACATAGGCAGTTCAGACTCTGGACTTCAAAACACATAAGATGTTGTTGTAAAACACAAGCTTCTTTATGGGTGCTTTCAGTGGTGTTTCCATACAGGGGTGCACCCGGTCTAGGCGCAGTTGTCGGACCACACAGTCCACCCATTACAGGTCATGCAACCAATACCCTGTCTTAGCTGCTTTGCCAATAACATTATGCCACTGATTCAACTTGACAGTGATGCTTGAGTTATTCACCCGTGTCACCCTCTCCTGACACGGTACCAAGGCTTGTTCAGCCACTATACATCTGTTACACTTTCTTGCATTCTTCTGGTTCTTGCCAATGTGCGTTTCCTCATGGCTTTTTCAAACAATTTTATTGATTTATTAACACCAATGAAACTTACAGACTCTTATCAGTTCACATGACAATGTATAATCGGTTGTGTCTGTTTATCCCCACCTCCCCAATTCCCCCACCCACTATCCAGCCTATTCCACCGTCGTCTTCTCCAAAGCGATGCCTCTGACTGTCCTCTGTACCACCATTAGTCCCTAGTCCTCCCGTTGTATTGATACATGCCCTTCTTCATTGGTGCCCGTCTGCCTGGAGGCTCTCAGTTCCTGCACCATATGCCTCCAAGAGTCCAAATCTACATTTTGTTCACCTTGGCCTCGACGGGCTGTCTCTTGCCATACTGAGATTTCTGCTGTCGCCCATTTCTTGAGGTCCCACCACCGTAAGCGCACTTCCGGACCTTTGTGTGCTTTCCAACCCATTGCTATCCTACGTTTCGCCAGTATATATGCCAGGTCTTTCAACTTGCTAAAGTGTCTCGCCTGCTTTGGTCTGGCAAAGTCACAGAGCAAACAGGCAGTCAGAGATCTAATATCTAATGTTATGCCTGCCTGGGCCAAGGCCTGGGCTATATGATAATGATAATGATGTGTTATTTATATAGCGCCTTAAGCCAAAGCACTTTACAGAGAGCATATTTACATACATTTATCATCCCAACTGAAGTTCGTAATCATTTATCGACCTCGGAAGGATGAAAGGCTGAGTTGGCCTGACCGGGTTTCGAACTTGCGACCTGCAGACCACACATAGATCGCAGCAGCGAGCGCTTAACCCGCTGAGCTATTTTACCAGCTATATCTTCACAGTATTTTCTAATCTTCGTGCAAGCCCAAAACATATGTACCAGGTCGGCATTAAGCAGTCCACATTTTGGGCAGTATTGTTCCGCTGCTTTACTGAATTTGTCTATTTTCTTCAGGGTTAAATATGCTCTGTGAGTTGCATACAATTAGATCAGCGGGAGCTTAGCATTTCTGGACACTTTCTTATAAGCCATCGGTCTGCCCCATACCTTATCTGACAGTTGCACCTGCAAGTCTATTTCCCAGCGATGCCTGGTCTGTATCAACATATCCCCTGGCCTAGACATCAACACCTCATATATTCTTAACACCTTGTGCCCTCCTTCTGAAATATCATACAGTGTTTCTATAGCTTCATCTTTCTGCAGTACCCTGTCTGTAGCAGCCATTTTTGCTTTAGTCTAGTGAGGTGTGTGGCATGAATTATATGTTGGCCTACATGTACACCCGTTTCTGAGGCAAGTGTTCTGAGGTCTATCGGTCTCCCTTCCTGTAGCATATCCCCTATCGTCGCCACCCCCATGGGTTCCCAATACTTCCTTACATTTAGTCTAAATTGTGCATCCTCCACTTTCAGTGTCACCAATGGAATCTGGGGGAATTAGGGGGCTTCTTTCCCTAAAAAGTGACCAGCTCTGTGCCATGTTGTTCTACCCAACCTCAACAGCAGCGGAGGTCTGGGGTCTCATGGCGCAGCAGTCCATATCATCTCTTTCAAAAAGAATGGGGCGCCAGCTGCCTGTAGCAACTGGTTATCTTGAGTTTGTTTTGATGGGACAGCCATCTTGTAAAAAAATTGAAGTTGGCTCGCCATAACAAAGTCCTCAAAATTGGGCACTTTTATGTCCCCTTGCTCATACGGACTCTGCAATTTCGTTAGTGCCATCCTGCATCTCGAGTTATGCCATAGGAAACTATGACATATAGTATCTAGTTTCGTGAAAAAGGTGCTAGGTATGTCGTATGGGACGTTAGTAAAGTACTGAAGGAGCCTAGAGAGCACCACCATCTTCAACAGCGCAGCTCTTCCCATTAGTGAGAGCGGCAACCAAGCCCAAAAGGACATGGATTTCTCAATTTTGTATACCAATGTGTTCATGGGTTTCCCACTATACCCCGCCAGGGGGAACAAGCATGACTTCTACGCATTGATCGTGATACCAGATAGATCAGCATAACAATTGAACATGTCTAGAATGTACTGTAAATTGGTTTCTGAGTGTTGTAGGTATAAAAGATTTCATCAGCATATAGGGAAATCAGATGTCCGCTGCCCTGATCTTGATATTCTTTCTGGAGATACATCGCTAGTGGTTCCAAGGCCAGAATAAAAAACATCGGAGACCATGGGCAGCCCTGTTGTGTGCCTTTACCTAACAGCCATAGTTCCGAGATGAGGGCGCCCTTCTTAACCCGCGCTACTTGATTACTATATAGCAGCTTTACCCATTTGGTATATGTGGGCACATGCCGAACCTTTTCAGCCCCGCCAGCAACCATGGCCATCTAATTGAGTCGAGGGCATTGATGGCATCCAGTGATGCAACAGCTAGATGATGTGTGCTTCCTTGGGTATGTTCTATAATATGGTGTAACCTCCTATGAGGTTACACCATATTATGGTTACACGTAATATTTCTGTCCGGAACATACCCTGACTGGTCTGAATGTATGAGCTTTCATATCGCTGGTTTAAGCCTGTTGGCCAACAGAGCTGTTTGAATGTTCTGATCTTTATTAAGCAGTGAAAGGGGTCTGTACAATCCACAGTCGGTGTCTGGCTTATTGGGCTTCAATAGTGGGATAATGATTGACTCGCTCAATAACTTAGGCAGAGTGCCGTTGTCTAATGCTTCAGTAAGCATAGCTAGCAACGGGGAGGGTGACATCTGCCATGCATTCTTCATATAATTCACTAGGTATCTCATCTGCGCTGGGGACTTTACCAGTCGGAAGCCCCTTTATAGTGTTTTCCAATTCCTCTATGGTTATGGGGGCCTCTAGCCTGTTAGTGGTCTCTGCATCCATCTATCTGTGAGAGAGCCTCATCAGTCACGGACAACTGGGTTTCCGATGTCTCTGCATATATCTCCTTATAGTAATCATAAAAGCATTTATTATGCCTTCCTGCATCCCGCACTTCTCCCCATTTCTTTTCACTATCACCCGTATCACTTCCTGTTTGGATTCACTTTTGTATAGCCAGGCCAACAAGCGCCCCAACTTATCTCCTTCAGCATGCTGTCTCTCTAAGTATTTCTTGTAACTCAGCATGCCCAGCCTTTCCCAGTGCTCTAGACACTTCTGCTGCAGGCGGGCAACTTCCTGGGCTCGTTCCTTAGACTTGACCCCTGCGCTTTCTATGGCTTCTAATTCAGTTTCTGCCTTATGTAGGTCCCTTTCTATTGTGGTTTGCATTCCTTTTGTTTTGGCTATTGCTGTCCCCCTGATCACTACCTTGAAAGCTTCCCAGAGTGTGCCTGCTGATCCTATTCTGAATATGATGAGCCCAGGGTTGTGCCACTCCATTTTTTGGCTAGGGAGATTTGTTTCCCCCCTGTGAGGTGTGTCTCCTGAAGGAGTGCTATGTCTAATTTTTGGTGCCTCAAATATGTCATTATTCTATTCCATTTGATGTAACTGTTCATTCCCCTGACATTCCAGGATGCTATTTTAAGTTCCCCCATCATACCTCAAGGTTCTAACATATCCCCCAGTCTGATGCGTATACTATACATACCCTGTGTGGATCTATAGGCTAACTCCCCATTAACTACCCCAACTCTCCTGCCTCCGCCTCCCCAACAATTGCCCAGATCAATACCTTGTGCTCAGGCATCCCCGCTTCTCACTCCCACCCCAGATACTTGTCCTGGTGTCCAGAGTGCAGCGGGCAGATACGTGACTGCTAGTATCCAAAAAACAAATCCAGTCATAGGTGAAGGATGATTCCACAAAGTACCTCCTGGAAGGGCACCGCGCTGCCGGCTCCTGCGTTCCCCCATGTTTAGTGCCTGTGCCTTATGTGCACAGAGTTCACACCCACTTATAGTCGGTGCTTGTCCTCCTCAATATCTTACAGTTTCACCATAGTTTGTCAGGCTGTGTCACCTTTGCCACACCCTTGGTTATCCGCTCCAGTTGGCAAGTTTTCCCTGTCCATCCACTTATGTGAATTTTCATGGGTATCAAAGAAGATGGCCCGACATTTGTGTAAGATTTTCAGTCTAGCCGGGTAAAGTACCATATATTTAAGGTCAAACACCCGCAGCCTCCTTTTAACCGATGTGAAGTTCATCCTCTGTTTTTGCACCTGTACGGTATAGTCCGGGTATGCATTAATGTTGGCCGACGTTTATTGAATCGTTCATCCTTTACGGAAGTGCTCGAGAATCTTTTCTCTATCTTTGTAATTTAATATCTGGGGTATTATAGGCCGAGGTGGGGCTCCTGGAGGTGGTTTCCTCACCGGGGACCTGTGTGCTCTCTCCACTGTGAATCCCTGAGTGCGAGTTCCCGGGCCAATTTCTGGCAGCATATTTTCTATGAAGTTGGTCGGGTTTATTCCTTCCTTCCCTTTGGGGAGCCTGATAATTCTTACGTTGTTGCACCTGGATCTTCCTTCCGCATCCTCCACTCTGTGCTCGAGGTTCAGTAGTTGTTGCTTCAGTGCTGTTACCTCTCTTGAGTTATCTTTCAGATTGCTTGTGTTTACTACCCCTTTTTCAAGAGCACCTGTGCGTTCTACTAGAGAACATAGATCCTGTCTCAGGAGGTTCACATCTAGGCTAACAGTGTCCATTTTAGATTCCAATGCGATCTTCAAAGTTGCAATGACTTCCAGGACCTGTTGGTCCCCTTTCATTTGGAACTGCTCTCCATGTGTTATTGGAGTCCTTGGCCTAGTTCTCTCGGGTGCGCTCATGGGTTTCACATGCATGTCCAATGTAGGCTACTTCGCATTGTTTTTTTGCGACTTGTACATCATGGTCGGTCCCGGCAATGCCGGTACAATTTGCACCCTGTGCACCTTCATGCCTATGTAACCACTTGTTTGTGTTTCCTTACTCGCTCTGTCACGGAACGTCCTATGCTTGTGGAGACTGGCATGCGTCCCGTATGCCCCCTTTAATGTTGCCACCTTGGGTGTTGTTTGGATGGGACTCTTGACCTTGTGATGAGTAAACGAGTTGTGTACAAGTGCCCACACGCCTTTTTTTTCGCCTCAAGTGCCCCGCCAGGCCATGCTCCATGTTAGGACATGCGCGATTACTTCTGCTGCTCTCCTTCATTTCTAGTGGTGCCCTTATTGACCAGCCCTGATTCTTGTCGGGCTATTGCTTTTGTATATTACTTTAAATTATTCTTACAAGCACTGACGTGCATAGTTTCTACACGTACCTCGATCTAAGTCGTGTGTGCATGGGTGTGGGATTGCCTTACATTCTGATGCAGTATGCTCCTTCCCAACTGGTGCGGTGTGAACTTGCCTTTAATCTGACACTCTGTGTTCGGGGCTGGCTCCTGCCTTCACCCGCTCTGGCGGCCAGCCGATGGATGGGTCCTAACTTCTGGGGGGGGCGGTGCTCTTGCGGTGCTGCCCCGCTTTTATGTGCCCTGATGCTTACGTGGCACTCGTACCTATTTATTACTCGCTGCTGTGATTCCGAGCCTCTTGCACTCGGGGGCCTTGCCTGCACCCCCCGGCCTGCTGTACTGACTGCAGGACCTCCAGGAGCTCCCGGGTTGCCCTGAGTGTACTCCTGCTCCACTCACTGTTTAGCGGGCTGCTCTGTCATTTTCGACCGCGTGGCTGTTTGCAGGCAGCGCATGGCCCGCTTATCCTGGTGCGCTCTCAGGTGATGGATCTTGCTGGACCGCTGTAGTCTATAGCCTCCCTTCTCGTCAGCACAACACTGTAGTGCTATTAACATGTCGGGGACTCTGCTTCGCCGCAGCCGCCATTTTACTTTCACCGTCCCTTGCTGGGTCATAATCTTCTAAAAGCGTTTATTTAGCAATCTTTGCTGCCTCCACCTTCTCCTTGCACACGCCTATGCCCACTTCCTTTATACACCCATTGGTGTAGTCACAGGTGTCAACGTTCGCTGTAGTCTACAATGCAGGCGAGGATCATTCCGGATCAGCAGGAGAGGCAGAGAAAACGTTCTCACTGCATGGCTGCCTAGCCACGCCCCCTTTCCTCATGACATACATTTCCTTGAATTCTCTTGGCTGCTGCTAATGCTCGTTTCCTCATATAATGCAGTTCTTTGTATCAGGCAGATTCACACATTTTCTTTTACTCTGTTCAGTCTTCAAGAGTGCCCCAACTTGCTTTCACTAAGTTTGATATTCAAAAGTACTTGCTTTCACTTTGTTCGGTATTTAAAACTACCTATATTTGCTTTCACTTCATTCGTTATTCAAAAGTACTTATTTCTGTTCAATGAATGTTCATTGCCTGCTTTGCATATTCTTCTGCCAGCCCGGTGTTCTCTCTTCTTGGTACACTCACCAGTCGGAGTTTACGGCTTGTCTGCAATGTCCTCTGCCACCACAAGTTCTCTCCTTCCTGTGCGGTACCTCGCTTTTTCTCCCAATGGCTCTCTGTGGCTCTCTGTGGCTCCTCTCACCCAGAGATGCTCCTCTTGCAGCTCAGGACTCTTATGATCGCTTCACTTGGTCGTGCCGGTCTCCCTCTTGCGGCCTGCCACTGGCTTCCAGCGTCTTCCAGCTGCGCTTCCTGCTGCATGACCTCTGCATCCTCGACCCAGCAGTCTGTAGCCCTGCTTCTAGAGCTGACTCAATTTCCAAAAGGAGGTAGGCTTTTAACGTTTCCACCACCATGATGAGTCCAGAAAAGACTAGACTGCTCACTATTGAAACGGTAATCCTTCCTTCTACATATCCACCCCCAGGGTCAGGATCCAAGAGTAATGGCCTTTTTCTGGCCACCCGAGAGGAGGATACAGGGGGTGGAAGAAGTGAGGACGCCCTCAGGTTCCTCATATGACACAGAGAAAATAACATAATAATTGAACTTCCAATACAAACAGTTATTGCCTACATCCAGACATGCCAATTCCATTCAGGAGATACTAGTCCAGTCCTGGGTTTTACTTTGCATTCTGGAACTTGTAGCCCAGTGTTTAAATAATGGGGAAACCTGGGACTAAAATTCCCAGAATCTAAAGTTAAAACCAAGAATGGACTAGCACCTCCCAAATGGAATGGGGCAGCCGTCGTTGTAATCAGATAAGTGGGCCTGGGATTAAAATTAAGAAGGGAAGGGAGGGAGGGTGGGTGGGGAGAAGATGGGCGGCCGGGGGAAGCAGCCATCAGGTTGCTCCGAACGTGGGCTTGGGGCTGTAGATTCAGCCTGTGATCTGAGCAACCTGATTGGTTGCTCCCACCCGCCTTGGGTGCTAATATGATATGATTCCCTCACCTGTGTCTAGATGTCTCTGCAGAGCACACTGCATACAATCAGTGATGTTCTCTCACTGTGAAATCTTTCTTTCAGTTGTCTTTGTTGTACCTGATTTGCATATTGTAGTACACCATGCCAAAAAACTGGTGTTTCATGCATGCAAATCATATTTTGAACAGAATATTTAGGCCTATTGAGAAGTATGTGGTTCTGCTGCATTTTGGCTGGTTCCCCAACTCCTTTTCTGGCAACTCTGTATTCATGTCATTTTGCTTTAAGAGAGAAGGTTATAGAGTTAAAGAACGAGTCTCTTCAGAGGAAAATTACAATGGTTATGCCTGGAGAATTTCTGACTTCTTTGGAACTTGAGGAAGTTTAGCTACATATTCCAACTATCGCTTCTCACCTGAAAGAACTACATTTTTTGGGTTCCATGTAATAATGTCGCCACAAAAATCTCGCCATGCAAAAATATCGCCGAAAAATGGTCGCTTTTTGTGGCGACATTATTGCATGGAACATGTGGGGGACACCCCCGCAACCCCCAAACTTTTTTTTGTCTTTTTTTCAACAAAACATTTTTTTTTGCCCCTGTCCCCATATATATGGTCACCCAAATAACATTGCCACGACATTTTCCCGGCGATATTATTTACGGCGACCATATATATGGCGATATTATGACCTGAGACCATTTTTTGGCAATGAACCTTCACTCTCAGATCCAGCGTCTCCTGGTCTAGTTGAACAATTCCCTGGGAGTATGTACAGAGTTCCTGGCTCCTTTGCTGCCAGGGATATGCAGGGGGAGTCTGGTGCAATCTTGCTTGGGCGATTAGTTTGGGTGGCTTGCAGAAAGAAACACAAATCCAAATTTGAGAAACCCGCTTGTAACCACTAGATTCAGGAAGTTTCAAAACGACCATAGCGAAGTCAGGAGGAATAAATGAAAACAGAGAAAAAAAGATGGGGTAAACCAGAAGGGTGACGAGGGGAGCAGTGGGGCAAAGGGCATGTGTGGAGTATAACTCACCATTAAGGAAACAGATGATCAGATTTTGCTCATTTTCAGGAAGTCGCAAAAATGTGCGATCGAAAATCTGACGCACAACTAGCTAATGTTTTTACTGTCAACGTAAAGAAGATGGAGGATAATCAGACAATCAGAAGGGGCCTCGGAGCACCCATGGTTACCCTCAATCTGGTGTATCTCGCCTCTGCACTCCCAGAATCTGATGCGCAAAGGCACAATGTTGTTCTGAACATTGCATGGACCTTAGAGTTGAGTAAGACTGAGGTGTTGTCTGGCGGACCTGCTGATACGACCCATTGCCTCATCCAGGGAATATCTTCTAGTTCACAAACATATTGGTAGATTTCCATGGAAGGAGGACCCTCGCTCGTCCTGTAAGGGTCTTTGCATCCATGAAGGCAGTGTTTTCCTTCTCTTTTTCTGTAGGCAGCTGCCATCTTTGTTTTTCCTTAGGCAAGACTCCACTTAGGTGTCATTTCGGGACACCTGGTAGACTTCTCACATCCAGACTCTAATCGTTAACAGGAACTGATCACAGTGTCCACCCAGATCCAGCGGCCATTACAATGGTGTCAAGGATCCAGCAAACCTTCAGACTGGGTGCCCCAAGTGGAGCAATCCCCCGTGGTTATGAACAACAAACGCGGGTAGTTACACAGGGGAGTCACTCTGCAGTGACAACCTCTCCAGGGCAGATGGCCAAGGGTGGAGGGACTGCACTCCTTCAAATAGAAGTCTTTCTGTACCTCAATATTCTGTTTATGTTCTTGGAGAGAGGGTGCTTCAAATCCACACAGCCAGCATGGCGACTAACGGCTATCCAAACAGCCTGAGTGGGATGGATTTAGGGTTTCTGGTCTTTCTGTTCTTTGTTATGTTATGTTAGGTGAATTTGTTAAGTGCAACAAAGACCTGGGGGTATCTTGGCGCTGGAGGACCAAGGTTAACCAGAAGGAGGCCATGAGGCGGGGGTGGGGAACAGCCCACTCAACATTACTGAGCCAATATAAATGTCCTACGTTTTTTCCTAAAAGACTAATGATCCGGGGTAGGGTAGCCCGTAAAGACAAGGGGATAGAGTTACAAAGAAGTGCCGCCGCCATGGGGAAAGCCCGACCACCAATTGTGCTTCTAGCTGACTTGGGGACGTGAAGAAGCAGTAGATCAGCTGAGCAGAGATTACGTGAAGGGGAATACTTAATAAACCCTTCCTGGAGATACAATGCTCCTGGGCCATAATAGGTCAGGTGGACCAGGCACAGAGACTTTACTCTAGCATCCACAGGGAGCCAGTGGCTGTCCCATAACACTAGAGAAGTGTGGGCAAATGCAGGCAAGCCCATAGCCAGCCGGGCTGCGGATCTTTGTTAAACCTGCAAGCACTGAGTCAAGAATTTGGGTTGCACAAGAAACAGAGAGTTACACTCTTTTTGTTGTGTCTCTGGGAAAAGTACATTCTTTTGCCCCATTCAACGGCCCATATCAGGGGTCTGAACAACTCAGAAAGATGGAGCCATTTTTCCAATTCCTACCAGGCCTATTGTCTGCACCTGGAGATATTTGCTACTTTGAGCGGTGTGTTTGGAATTTCTGCCAGGGATCTTTCTGATAGCCAGAGACCCTCCAATGCTGATGATACAGGAATCAGGATGCTGCGGGATGGGCACTCTTCTGTGTCCCTGGCCAAACCGCTCTTCCCTCTAATCACCAGGTTCCTGTCTAGGATTAGAGGAGAGGGAGCTACGGTAGTCCAGATTATTCCCGTATGCCAGCGGATAGCCAGGTTCTCAATTTTGAGAAGAAAATGTGATAGCGCCTAGGCAGGTGTTTCTGATCTCTCCAAGTCCTATTCAAAGACCCTGTTCTCTGGCATCATTCTTGTCAATGCCTCAGCATGGATGTTGAGAGGATGTTTAGGGGGCAGCTCTCTAGACATTGGGGTTATCAGATACTATACACGGCCTCAATACAGCACATTTGCTGCTCCTCCACTTTTATGGCATACCACCATCGTTGGGCTTCTTTACCAGGTTGGTGTGTGCAGAAACACATCTGTTCCTACTCTGATGCATGAGGGGATTAAGACCCTAGTTTGGAACATGAGAGGATATAATAGCTTTCCACAGAACAAATCATTCAAACTCATTTCTGAGGAAAATGATCTTGTTCTTTTACAGGAAGCCTGGCTAGCTCACCAGAGTTGGGTTGAAGGTTTCTCAGTGAAGCAGCAGATGGCAAACATTCAGGTGGCCTTTTAGCGGCCACTAAGAATTCAAAATTAGAAAATCGATCAGAGAACATACCAGGGATTTTGGCCATAGTAATAGAGATTGGTTATAAAAGAGGAATTATGATAATTTTCATTATTTATCTCTATTGGAATTAAGTAATTTGTTCAGCAGACAAATTCATAGAAAAACTAACAGGAATTATGGGAGACTGGCTGACTGTTCATGACCCACATCTGATTAGCACAGGGGACCTTCACTCCTGTTGTCTATAAGAAGATCTCACTAAAAATAAAACCAGTAATATCCAGGGTCGCAAGTGGAGAGTCTGGTCTGCCGGTTGGGATCTATTAAGGGCAAGGGGCAATATAGAGGGCGATTTGAATGCTAAGGCTACCTGGTCGAGTGGTAAGAAATCAAGCACCATTGACTATGTATACTTGTTTAGATCTTCGTATGATGTATGCTACTCATTTGAAATCCAAGATACTCAGGCAGGTGCCCATAGTAATATGATTGCGAAATTTCATTTAGTAACTGAAGCTAAATCTGTCAAGAAAGCACACAAACTTGTCTGCCAACAATGCTGGTAATCGCATCCGAACATTTGGGAAAGAAGGTTCTGTCCTAATATGTAGATTGCAGGATTTTGTTCAAGAGAGCGCTATCGGGGTCCTTGAACAGGCCTGCTCCAGCCATGGTTTTAAGAATTTTCTTTGGAATAGAGAGGACCCTCGATTTGTTGGAGCGAAAGTAGTATCCCATACTCATACATTTTATTAAGCTGTATGGATCAGAAAGAGGGTTTATAAACAACAAATGCAGCAATTAGGGTCAAGTGGGGTGGATGGAAAAATGGATGACAGCAACAAAAATCAATTAAGGGGATTGTATAAAAATTGGCTAAGCCACATACATGTGCGTGTACTCAATCTGACGTAGAGTAAATGCTGCGTACCTTAATGACAAAGAACTGAATGAGACCAATCGGCCGCAGACTGTATCCCAATGAAATGCAGTGACTGAATGTTCATGGCAAGCCCATTGGGACAAAATGAATGGTCATATTGTTGGGGGCAGGGTCTCTACCTACTTCGATTCTTGGGATATCTTTTTTGAAAGAGAAGATATTGAGCGTATAGTTACCAAAAACAACTAATTCGGTGGCGGACGGTTCTAATGGACTTTCACAACATAATCCTAAAATCGAATAAGGAATGAGGGTCTATTTTGCTCTCTGCAGGAGGCAAGACAATGAATGCAACATGTGTGTAGCAGAGGCGCTGCAGCGTTTCCGCGCTAAACATCTCTAGCCCAAATTCAAAGACCCCTTTCTGCATTACCAACTGAGTGCCCACTGCAACACTTTCGGTAAAGTGTTCAAAAGGACACATGTGGTTTCTTAGAACAGGGTGCTAACATGTTTCTGTGTTGCAGTAACATTCAGTAACATTCATACCATTACTGTTTCACTAGACATTCCCCTGCATTCTACTGGGCCTCCTAGCGGACCCATTAATCATATGTAATTGTATTAGCATGTGTGTGAAGCATGACTTGGCATCTGCTTCAGAGCGGCTCCTGTTGCATGTAGTCGGCAAATTCTGAATTTATTTTGAGGCCATACAAACAGAAACGTTCTATTTCTTAACAGATAAGGTCCGATTTGGGATGAACACGGCTTGTTTTTTCCACTAGGAACACTTCCCCAGTGCCCGTTTTTACGGCAGTGCTAACAGCGGGTAAATGCAGGAGCCTACCCTCGCAGCCACATGCCGTGCATTTATGGCCCTTGGCAAGGGGGTGGCCAAGTATAAAGCAGGCAGGCACTCTGATGCCCACAGGCTGCAGCGCTATACAAATACATAAAATAAAAAAATAAAACATGTAAGAAAAAACTGAAAACCCTGACCTCGCCCGGAGCACCTCCATCGACCTCACCCGGAGTGCCGCCATCGACGTGTGACTGCCAACCATCTGCAGCAACGAAAGATCCTTAATGCGAATTGCCTTAAATTCGCCCTTACCCTGCCTGAGCCTATATCTTTGTCATCCTAAGAGGAGCCTACCCTCTGTGCAATTTACAGGCTTCTTCAGGACCGATCGTGGCGACATTTGAAAATCCAAAATGTCAGGCGTGATGCGGCCTGATAACGAGGCTCTGCATCAGCCTCGTTGCTAGGCAACGTACGCCTTCACTATTTGTTTCACGCACTTCCACCGGCAGGCGGAATAGCCGGCGGCCTCCCCAAGGCCTCCATAAGGCCTGCTGCACTGTTTGCCCTTTAGCAGTTCGCCACCACTGTGGAGAGGTCAGAAGCCCCCACACCCCAGGACCTCCCCCAGAGCACCTTCATCGAAGTGTGACCGCCAACCATCTGCAGCAATGAAAGATCCTTAATGCGAATTGACTTAAATTCACCATTGCCCTGCCTGAGCCAATATCTTTGTCATCCTAAGAGGAGCCTACCCTCTGTGCAACTTACAGGCTACTTCAGGACCGATCGCGCCAACATTTGAAAATCCAAAATGTCGGGCATGATGCGGCCTGATAATGAGGCTCTGCATCAGACTCGTTGCTAGGCAATGTACGCCTTCACTATTTGTTTCACGCACTTTCGGCGAGCAGGCGGAATAGCCGGAGCCTCCCCAAGGCTTCCATAAGGCTTGCTGCCCTGTTTGCCCCTGTTCGCACCAGGAGCACCCTTACTAGTGCAACAATCAACTCAGCCAACCCACAGAACTATCTGTCAAGCTGAGGAGGACCCTGGAGCCACCCTTCCTGCCGATGTATCAACGCATGTGAGTACGGGAGCCAGTGATACAGTATCGCGGTACCCATGACACTGCCTGAACATACATAATCATAAACATCACTCTGTATATCGTGCAACCACCAACGCTTATACTGCCTCAGCCACCCGTACTGAAATAGATCAGTGATGCTTAACGAAATTGTCGATGTCGAAAGATACGCAGCCCCCTACAATAAATGTATGTGCATCAATCCCACATTATCCCACATTATCCCACCACTTGATATAGTAACTAGTGTGTGCCTTATTGTTTAACAAGTACCCATGGTCATAAGTGGAACTAGCTTACTCCTCCACTCTTAACCACCAATCACTGTGTGCCTTACTGTTTTAGCATGTGTCCATGAAACTGCCCATTGTCACCGCCAGCCACAGTGTGCCCCTCTGAAATAACCTACTGTTAGCCACGGTGTGACCACTTGAAATTGCTTGCCGATTGCCAGATTTGGTATGCCCTATTGACACAGCCAACGGCAAGCTATTGTGTGCCCTTTGAAACTGCCTAGCTACTGTGCGCCCACTTGAAATAGCCCTTTTGTCAAAACTTGTGTGCCCTTGAAACAGTTAACTGTTAGCTATTGCATACCCTTGAAATTGTCCATAGCCCGCTACTGTGTGCCCACTTGAAATAGCCCGCTGCCTGACTTTGTGTGTCTGTCTGAAACAGTTAGATATTGTGTGCCCCTTTGAAATAGCATATTTGTCTACTGCCTGCTACTGTGTGCCCACTTGAAATAACCCACTGCCTGACTTTGTGTGCCTGTCTGAAACAGTTAGATATTGTGTGCCTCTCTGAAATAGCCTATTGCCTATTGGTAGATACTCTGCGCCCTTCTGAAGCAGCCTACTGCCAGCCACTGAGTGGCTCTCATACCTCAGCCCACATGGGACCAGTCTACCCTCACCTATACGCCCCCTGCCTATGCTGAGCTAGACTGCACTCCCACCACCCCCACCCACTTACTGTGATGCGTATTAACAAGACGCAGGTGGCCTTGTTGTTGTGCCTTACCATACCTATTATTGCCTTAATCATGTCCTCCTCTAAACATGTACCTTGCCCCACCGCGAATAGAAATAGCAGACTTCGAGCCAGATTACCCCGCCTGTACGAGCCCATATGTTATAACAACAAGGCCTTTAACCCCCAGCACAAACCTACCTCACGGCACCCAAAGATATCTCCCAACCTAACTACACCTTGCAACAATACCACTCAACCTAAACTCATTCCAATAAAAATCCAGAACACACCTAACATAACCATATTATCTGGAGCTTTGATCAATGCCAGGCCTCTAGTGGCCAACGCTATTGAAATAGCCGACACCTTACCCTCTGATAACCTTGACCTCCTGCCAATCACCAAATCATGGCTGCACGAAGCAGCAGGTCCATCACTCTCTCTAGCTATTCCTGAAAACTACCAATTAATCAGAATGGACAGACCTAACAGTAGAGGAGGTGATTTAGCAGTCATAGCAAAAACTAACCTCGCTCTAAGACTACTAGCTCAACCTCCCTTCAAATCATGCAAACTCCTCATAGCCAAATTGCCACACCTTAACAATCTACCTAATATACAGGACAGCTGGCCCCATTAGAAACTTCCAGGAGGATCTATAGAGCCTCTTAGCCAACGATACTAAAGAGACCTTACAAATCATATTACTAGGTAATCTGAATTTAGGATTCAATGACCCTGATGACAAACCAGCTCAATCTATAGCCACTAAGCTAGCTGAACATGGCCTAACCCAAAAGGTTCTCACCCCAACCCACAACAAAGGAAGGACTCTGGACTGGGTCGCTACCTTGAACTGTGATACCACCACCACCAAAACTACCCCTCAACATTGGACAGACCTCTACCTTATCGACTCTACATTAACTCTCAATAATCAAATTACCAAAGAGAAAATTATGGCACCACCCCTACCCACCAGAGCCAAAAACAATATAACTCCAGACAATCTCCTGCCATTGCTAATTCCAACTATCAATGCTCTTCCTAATAACCTGCATCCTGAGCTTCTGGTAGAAAGCTACAACAATGCTATGAAGAAAGCACTAGATACCATTGCTCCTCTAAAACTTCAAAAACGTAAACAACAAGCACACCTAAATGCCTGGTTCACCCCCCACTTAAAAAAAACAAAAATGCAAAAAAGGAAACTAGAATCCAAATGGCACCACAACCCTTCTGAAAAAAATACACTGATTCTTAAAACTCTTCGCTAACAATTACAAAAAAGAAACCTACTCAGAAAAATAAAAATCTCTTTAATGAAAGAATTTGCAATGCAAGCTCCAACAGCAGGGAATTATTTGCTATCCTAAGGGAGCTGGAATCCCCCGTCCCCCCACCTGACAACATAGTTAAAGACAAACAATGGTACACTAGCATTCAAAATGCTCTAACAAATAAAATCAAAACACCCCAAACCAAAATCTCCTTAAAAAAAGACTCTCTAACCCCCAAGGAGACACCACTCTTCACCTGCCCCATGACAACTAACCTACCAGGCCCTGACCCATTCAAATTTGCCAAAATCTCTACTCAGGAAACTGAAAGGATTATCGCATCCCTCAAACCCTCCAACTGTAAGGGTGACAGCTGCCCAGCCCAGCTAATTAGGGATGTTGCCAGGGATTTAGCCCCATTCATATCCAAACTGATCAATGCATCCTTTTCCTCCAACACTATCCCAAGCAACATAAAAGAGTCTTGGATTCTACCTCTTCTCAAGAAGCAAACCCGAGACCTTGCTATTCCCACTAACTACCGGCCTATCACCACGCTACCCTTCCTTCTCAAGATAATAGACAGAGTAGCATACTTACAAATCCAGCACTACCTTGAAACGAACTGACTCCTAGGTGGCCGCCAATCAGGATTCAGACCGCAGCACAGCACAGAGACAGCCTTAATTGATCTCAAAGCACAGATCGACGAGCTCAATGACAAGGGAAACACTGCCATGCTACACCTCCTTGATCTATCGGCAGCCTTTGATCTGGTGGATCACACAGTCCTGTCCGAACACCTGGCATCGGCTGCCCACTTTTCAATCGAGGCCATAGCCTGGATCCAATCTTTCTTGGACAACCGCACAATGAGAGTCTTCTCCACATTGGCATCAGCAGACCCCATCAAAATAGCTTGCGGTGTACCCCAAGGTTCTTGCATCTCGCCAACTCTGTGCAATATCTTTACCAAGCCCCTATTTTACAAATTGGACAGACTGGGTGTCACTTACACTAATTACGCAGATGGCACTCAGATCCTCATTCCCCTTTCAGGCAATTTCGACTCTGATACGGCCTTGGTAATCAATATATACCTCATCATTCAGGCATGGGTGGCCGCGCATGGCCTATGCCTGAATGATGATAAAACGGAAATCCTGCTCCTCGGTTCCACTGCCAACCTGAAAAAACTCAGCCCCAACTACTCAGCATTTAATATTGATGGCAACATCATCACAGTTGTCAAAGCAGTGAAAACGCAAGGCTTTTACCTTGACTCAGCCTTAACATTAAAGAAACAAGTGAACTCCTTAGCATCCTCTACTGCCTACACGTGCAAGCTCATTAGGGCAAGTAGAGCTTCCCTCTCCAAAGCTAGCTGCATCATCATTGCCAACGCCCTAATACTTTCCAAACTTGATTATTGCAATGCCCTGTATTTAGGAGCTAACAAATACATCATTGACGAAATTCAAACATTGCAAAACAATGCCCTTAGAACTTCCCTCAACCTACCTTCCAAAGAACACATTTCAAACCAAAGAAGAGAACACAAATGGCTCAAAATCTGCAACAGAATCTCACTTAAAATGGCGTCACTCACCTTTAAATGTCTTAACAATGCTGCCCCCCCCCCCACCTGGCAGCAAGAATAGTGAGAAAAACCTTGACTCGCCCCATCAGAACCGCTAATTCCTACTGCCTACAGATACCTACATTTAGACTGAAAAAAACAGGCGGCAGCAGCTTCCCAGTTAAGGCAGCTCAATACTGGAATGCTCTCCCACTTGACATTAGAGCAGACCAATCCTACTATAGCTTTAGACGAAATATTCTCACATGGCTACACTCTAACGACCCCCAAGAATAACCATGTTTCAATTAAGACCCATAGATCCCACTAACTGTATATATGTATATTCTTTAATTGATTTGTCAAGATGTAATGCTTCATATTTATACTGTGCCTTACCTTGTAACTAAGCTTTTAAGTACTCGTGTTTTTCTGCTCTCTGTTGCGCCCAGTTACCTTTGGGTTTGGCGCGCCATACAAAATCAATAAACAAACAAACAATGAACAAACATTCAAATAAAGCACTACTAAATCCAACATCTGAGCCACACACACTTAATTGTTGCCCCCTCACTTTGTCCTTGTCTATATGGAACAAGCTCTGAGGCCCGCGGGCTGCAGTGCTATACAAATACATTAAATTAAATTAAAAGAATAAACTAGTTGCTTGTAACTGCTGAACCCATATGAATGCATATTTGTACATTGCCGAACCCATACCCTCACCCAGAATAATTACGCTCACACATTGTTTGTCAAGTGTTGGCAATAAAAGGCTGTAGGTTTTATTGTACAGATATGGTTAAGCAAATAACAGTAATCACATATCATAAGATAACAATACTTTTGGGCACCAGGTCTTGGGGTTACCACCTCTGGCCCTTGCCCGCCTTCTCTTCTCTTATCCCACGACTTGTTGTGGGCACCTTTGTTCTTCTCCCTTATTTGTAGGGTGGGAGGGTTTTGTGGTAAAGAAGCAAAGGTTTTGGAAGGCACTGAGTAAACAGTGCACCTCATGTGCATTTGGGTCCCCGTTCAGGGTCCACAAAATGTTTGTGTTTTCTCAGAGCATGCTGCTCTGCATTTATAAGACCCAGAGAAGCCCTGTGTCTTTGATATGTATAGTAGTGGGGGCTGTTATGTTCAAGCCCCTGGCAGGATAGCCGACTATCTGGCCCCCTGGGGGGGGCAGGTCTTTGAAGCTGGTCCCTGCCTGCCTGTTGGTTTCCTTTGGTGCTTAGCACCTAGTTGCCTGAAGGAAGGGTGAGGTGATTGCTCACACCTCACCCTTCCTCAGCATTGTGCTGAAACAGACTGCGTGTCTCTTCGACTGGGGAAGGGGGAAGAGGAGTAGTGAGGGGGAGAGGTTGGGCTGCCCCTCTCCGGGCCTGCTGATGGTAACAGCAGTTATGCAGCATTGCCCATAACTGCTGAACCCATATGCATGCATATTTGTACATTGCCGAACCCATACCCTCACCCAGAATAATTTGGCTCACACATTGTTTGTCAAGTGTTGGCAATAAAAGGCCGTAGGTTTTATTGTACAGATATGGTTAAGCAAATAACAGTAATCACATATCATAAGATAACAATACTTTTGGGCACCAGGTCTTGGGGTTACCACCTCTGGCCCTTGCCCGCCTTCTCTTCTCTTATCCCACGACTTGTTGTGGGCACCTTTGTTCTTCTCCCTTATTTGTAGGGTGGGAGGGTTTTGTGGTAAAGAAGCAAAGGTTTTGGAAGGCACTGAGTAAACAGTGCACCTCATGTGCATTTGGGTCCCCGTTCAGGGTCCACAAACTGTTTGTGTTTTCTCAGAGCATGCTGCTCTGCATTTATAAGACCCAGAGAAGCCCTGTGTCTTTGATATGTATAGTAGTGGGGGCTGTTATGTTCAAGCCCCTGGCCGGATAGCCGACTATCTGGCCCCCTGGGGGGGGGCAGGTCTTTGAAGCTGGTCCCTGCCTGTTGGTTTCCTTTGGTGCTTAGCACCTAGTTGCCTGAAGGAAGGGTGAGGTGATTGCTCACACCTCACCCTTCCTCAGCATTGTGCTGAAACAGACTGCGTGTCTCTTCGACTGGGGAAGGGGGAAGAGGAGTAGTGAGGGGGAGAGGTTGGGCTGCCCCTCTCCGGGCCTGCTGATGGTAACAGCAGTTATGCAGCATTGCCCATAACTGCTGAACCCATATGCATGCATATTTGTACATTGCCGAACCCATACCCTCACCCAGAATAATTTGGCTCACACATTGTTTGTCAAGTGTTGGCAATAAAAGGCCGTAGGTTTTATTGTACAGATATGGTTATGCAAATAACAATAATCACATATCATAAGATAATAACAATACTTTTGGGCACCGGGTCTTGCGGTTAACCCCTCTGGCCCGTGCCGCCACACGTGGGCAGGTTGACGGCTGACCGTGTTCCCCAAGAGTATCTCCTATTGACAACCCCTGGAGGCTAGGGTTGCTGTAATTTCTCGAAAGATTTTTCATGCCCTTGCTTGGTAGGTGGGTGCCGTCTTTGTGAAAAAAAGGGGTCCGGGTCACCCAGTGTAATGGATGGGTGCTTTATGTAGCCCAGTCCTCTTGCTGTACAAAATGTTTCTAACCCCCTGTTGATTTTTCGTCTAGGAATGTCTACAGGTTTGTAGCAGTTGGCCCCTTGCCATTTCTTTCTGAGTAGGATGGCCGAGAAGTATATTTCAGTTCCTTTCTAATTGTGAGAGATGCCTGCAGGGGAGGAGCACATGTCCTTGATTAACTTTCTCCTTCCAAATGATACTAAGTCATATCCCCCTAGGTGTATGACCAGGAATTCTGGTGGGTCTCGGTATGCGACCAGGTCTGCTAATGTTTCGTGGATTTCTGCCCCTCGAGGCCTCTGTAGCCTCACCATGAGAAAATGGTGTTACTGAAAGGTGGCCTATCCTTGGTCTCCTCTGCCCATCGGTCTGTCCCGAAGATAAAAAGGGGGGGTGGCCGACTATCTATGATGATTGGGGGGTGGTTCTCCCCTCGCCTGGTGTTTCTGTATGAAGGAAAAGGGAAGGAAATAGTGGGGGTGGCAGGCTATATTAGCTGTGGTCTGATGTAACTTTTGTAATAATCTGACTTCCAACCCCCTGTGTTTTTTAGTTGTTGGGGAGCTAAACAACTCTTTGCCATGCCAAGTTGGCGGAACCTATTCTGAAGGAGTGGGTGCACAACTCCTGGGGGCCCACCGTGCATTTTTGATTGCTTTCAAAGGGCCTCTTTGAAATGATAGCGGCTTAGTGCCGAGGCGTCCTTGTGGATCAAGAGGGCCCCCCCCACACTTTGTGGCTATGTGTGTGGTGGGGGTTGGTAAAACATACCGGGCAGTTTACTGCCTCATTGATAACAACAATTGTTGATGGTTCTTTTGACCCCCGTTTTTTGATTGTTGGGTTTCTATGCTGACGCTCTCCTGTCTGACCCTGGCTTCCATGACGCCCAGCCCGTTGGTGGCCTTGGTGCTGGAAGCAATGGGATCTCCCACACGGGACACCCCGAAGAATGCCAGGAAGAAAGCTGTTCTGAACAATAAGATCTTGTGTGGATGCCAGCCTATGGCGTCCGGCTGGTTTGTAAATTGTGGCAGTTTGTTGAAATCAGGGGGCGGGGAGCGGCGGTTGTCTACCTGGGGGCCCTTTATTCTGCTCCAGCTTTTTAATGCATGAGACATGTGAGACTGCAACTAGGTGTCTTCTGGCCCAGTCTCTCCTAAAGCCTTGTTCATGCGCCCATTTTAAAAATAGTTCTATGTCTTTAATCATTGTTAACTCTACATGTTTTATGCCTGTGGCTTTTTTTAAAAACTGTTTGTAGGTACTTAATGTACTGCTCTGCGGAGGTGCTTGCCAGCGCTTTCCCTTCCATCTCTGTGAGGAAGCCTAGGGAGGTGTTGGCACCTGTCTTTGAGGTGCCTAGTTCTTGTTGGACATCCTGGCCTTGGCTCTCTGGCACTGGCGTTGATGCCGTTATATTATTGGCACCCGTTTTTGAGGTGCCTGGTTCTTGTTGGGCATCCTGGCCTGTGCTCTCTGGCGCTGGCGTTAATGCCGTTATTTTTGAGTTCCCATTATTTCCCAGCATTCCGCTGGTATCGGGGTCATCTGTTCTTGGGCGTGCGGCTCTAGCTCCCGGAATCTTAGCCACTGAAAGCGAGATAAAGCATCTGCTATGTTATTGGCTGTACCGGCGATGTGCTTTGCTTTGACTACAATGTTTTCTTGTAGTGTGATTGCTGTGATGGCTCGTAAGACTTTTAGCACTAAAGGGCATTTGGTAGACCTTCTGTTTATGGAGCCTACTACTGCCATGTCGTCGTACCAGACCAAGAGTTCCGTGTTAGCTAGCTGCCTGCCCCAGATGTATAATGTTAGCCAGATGGGAAATATTTCTAGGAGGGTGATGCTTTTTGTACACCCTGCCTGTTGCCATGAGTTGGGCCAGTGTCCTGCCCCCCATTCTGAGTCTAGTTTGGCTCCAAACCCCTTGCTCCCGGCTGCATCGGTGTAAAGGACTCTTTTTGTCCATGTGTTCAAAAGCGTTCGCCAAAGTGAGATCCCATTGAAATATTGAGGAAATTCCTCCAAATTTCTAGATCTTGTAACACCTCTGCGCCTAGTCGGATATGTAAGTGGGGTTTGGTAAAAGATTTGGTTTTAAATTCCAAGCTTCTGGAAAAAACCCTCCCTTGGGGGATTATTCTGGCAGCGAAGTTAAGACTGCCTACTAATGATTGCATTTCTTTCACTGTGCCCTTGTCTTTTATTGTCAGGGCTTGTATTTTCTCCAGGAGTTCTGCAATTTTTGTTTTCAGGATCTTGCATAGTCCTTGTGCAGAGTCAATCTCAATGCCTAGAAAATTATATTGGTGGCTGGTTTGGTCGTTTTTTCTATTGCCAGGGGTATGCCCCACTGTGCGGCCATTCTTTCTAGTTTCATCAGGGCCCCATGGCATTCTTCTGAGTTTGTTGGACCCATAACCATGAAATCATCTAAGTAGTGTACCATTTTGGCCCCTGGTCTCTTTTTCTGAAAAGCCCATTGGAAAAAGGAGCTGAATTGCTCGAGTAGGGCGCAGCATACTGCGCACCCCCAGGGGAGACATCTGTCTACATAGAATCTATTATTAAAAGTAAAACCTAACCATTGTTGGGAATCTGGATGGGCAGGTAAAAGTCTGAGTGCGGATTCAATGTCTGGTTTGGCCACCAGGGCGTGCCTACCACATTCCTGGATGAGTCTTACCGCCTCCTGGAATTGTGTGGAGGATACTGCGGATTCCGTGTGTGGAATACCGTCGTTTAGTGATTGGCCTTTTTGGGGTATGATAGGTGTTGAATTAGCCTCATTCTCCCTGGTTCTTTTTTGTGGACCAGGCCTAGAGGTAATATTAAGTAATCTTTGAGGGGCATGTGGTCCCAGGGTCCAGAAATCCTGCCTAACAGCAGTTCTTTCTTGATTTTGTTCTCCACTATTTGGGGGTTGTCCCTGGTGGATTTTAGGTTCAATGGGATGTTCTTTGATCCCGTACCCTTCAAGGGGATCCTGAAGCCCCTGGTAAAGCCCCGTAAGATTGCCTCGCTGGTTGCTTTGTCTGGGTAGTTGCTGAGTGCTTCTCTAAAATTGTTTGGGTTGATGGGAGTTCTGCCTGGGGTCAGTGTGGGCTTTGGAGGGAAATGGTTGCTGCTAGTCTTTTGAATTTTTGGCTGGCAGTTTGGTGCAATTACTTGCTGCGTGGTCGGCCGTTGCAGTTTGTGCAACTGTGTTTGTACCAGCATTCTTTGCCCCATGTGCATTGGTTCTTTTCCATATTCCTGCATGGAATGTTGGCTTTTGCGGAATGGTTTTTGTTCTGCTTGTGGGTATTAGACTTCGCCCCCCATGGCTGGTTCTTCCGAAAAGGCTGTTCGCTCTTTTTGTGCTTGTCATTGTTCCTAGCACCTTGGTTATTTTTATTATATTTGGAGGAGTTCTGTGTCGCCTCTTCTTCTGCTGGAGGCTCAGTGTTTAACATATATAAATCATTTTGGACCTCGTCCCATTCAATGGCTGGCCTCTCTGCAATCATAAGCTAGCCAGGTCTTCCCTTTCTGAGCGACTTTTATTTCTCGTATTTTATCCATGTAAGCCCATCATTTTCTTCCATCTTTGGGGAATTTCTCCTCTTAAATTGTTGCCAGGATGGCGAAAGCCTGTAGCCAATTGTCCAGGTTTTGTTCTACTTGGGCGTTTCTGGCTATGGCTTTCTCTTCAATCTTTTTGGGATCCCCGAAGGCATCCTTACCTTTGCGTCGAGCTTCTATCAGTAAAAATATTTCTATGAATTCTTTTGCCCAAATGGCTTCTTTGATTGTGATATTAATATTCCATGCTAGGTATCTTTTATATCTATTTAGTATCTCCGTCTGGAAGAATTTCAATGTTAACCCTAATTGGTCATTGCAGATCTTTGCAATGTCTGGATTGCACTTCATTTGTCCAATTGGCCCTGCAGGTTCTGTGCTGGGGGTTGCCCATGCTTTCAGAGCACCTGTTGGGTCTGCCATGGCCACTGCTGGCACAGTTGTGGTAGCTGCAGCTGGTGGTGTTGGCCATTGTGTCACTGCTGTGCTTGGGGCTGTTATTTTTGTTTTTGTTGGTGTAGTGGGGGTCACCAATATGATAGGTTCAAGGCTTTTATTGTGGTTTGTGGGCCCCCGATCCCTTGTTTGGGGAACTTGTTTCTCCCTCATTTCCTGCAATAGTTGTTGCATTTCTGACATATTATTACACTATTTTACCAGTTTTTTGTTAGCTTTTCTGGGGCCGTCTGTCAGTTTCTGTCTTTTTGCTGGAGGCATGAATTAGAATGGGAAATATATAAAAAGGCTGTTTTTGGACCTGTAAGGATTTGCACCCGTGTCAGCGGTCTCTTTACAGATGTCAAATTTAACTTTGTACTTGCTAAAAATTGTTATGGTTGTCCTGTGCTTGTTTTTTATAGTTTGGTGTTTAAATAGATGTTTTATCTAAAAACAACCTGGCTGGGTTTTTCCCAGCCGGGATTCGAACCTGTATTAGTAGGTTCTGCACAGATGTCAAAAGGAACGAGCTCTATTCGCTGTGCTATTGTGATGTTTTGAATTCTGTTGATGGTATTACCTGAGTGGGTAAATGCTATGTTGTTCAATATGATTATTCAGTTGACTTCCCATCCAATGTCATAATAAATCGTGCATGCCCGCTTTTGGGTTGGGTTCTAGAAAAAACCTGATCGCTGTATGCCGGCAGTAGTTAATATAAACTGTGCACACTCTATGCTTCAAAAATAGGCAGTAGCCTGCTGCAGGGACATACGAGTAATGCCCCCGGTCCAGGATTTCCTCACGGCTTCAAGTTAAATACATTCACTGCTTTATAATTGAATGATACGTGCTGCGCGTGCTCAAAGACGCCGGGCACAAGCGGCTGTCTGCGGATGTTTCATTTAATCTGTTCACGATCGGAAACAATGTTCCTTTTTGTGTGCTCGTCGCCCGGCGAGGCGGCTCACCTTGGAGATTGACGCGTTCTTTCGCAGAGGCTGCCACCGCCGGGCTTTGTTGAAAGTTTCTTCGTTCGCGCTGCTGGTAAGTGGAAAACCCCACTCTGCTTTCCACTTCTGTGTTTGTTTTTTCAAAACACTGCTGCTCGTCTCGCGGTCACGGAAAAGTTCATGAGCAGTACAATGCTCACAGGAAAAAAGACGCTGCGAATACAGCGAACTTGAAGATTGCAAAGAAGCAAGGGTTTTGGAAGGCACTGAGTAAATAGTACACCTCCTGTGCGTTTGGGTCCCCGTTCAGGGTCCAAAAACTGTGTGTGTTTTCTCAGAGCATGCTACTCTGTATTTATAAGACCCAGGGAAGCCCTGGGTCTTTGATATGTATAGTAGTGGGGGCTCTTATGTTCCAGCCCCCCCACCCCCCCTGGATAGCTGACTATCTGGCCCCCTGGGGGGGCAGGTCTTTGAAGCTGGTCCCTGCCTGCCTGTTGGTTTCCTTAGGTGCTTAGTACGTAGTTGCCTGAAGGAAGGGTGAGGTGATTGCTCACACTTCACCCTTCCTCAGCATTGTACTGAAACAGACTGGGTGTCTCTTCGACTGGGGGGGGGGAGAGGAGCAGTGAGGGGGAGAGGTTGGGCTGCCCCTCTCCGGACCTGCTGATGGTAGGCAGTTACCCTGCCTCGTTTTGGGAGGCACTGCAGCATTGCCCAAAAGTGGGGGTTTAAAATATAATTCACCACTTTCTGATTTTAAATGAATGGGGTGCAATTTCGAAAAGAGTTTTTCTTACTTGGCATACACCTCAGAATCAGGTCCATGCAATGCAAAAGTAGCGGGTTGCAACATAATCCGCCACCTCAAGGCACGTCCTCACTTGATGGCTTTGCAACGGTCCTAGTGACCCCACAAACACTGACCAGCAAGAGCATGCATATTCTGCTCCCCAACACCACACTCGCACCTAAAAAAAAACAGGTGCTAAAATACTGCACCCCTGAGGTACCGTTAGGGTAAAAAAGTGGCGTATATTCGGTTTTGCATTAAAAAAAAAGTTAGTATGAGACGATCTTAAAAGATATTACACTAAAGGGCCACACGATGGCATACTATGCGCATACTAAGTAGTTTAAATGCATGGACTGAGTAAAATATGTTTTCTATTCAATTAGTCAGCACCACATTTCTGCATTGCAGAAAGTGTGGACGGATGTGCAGAGCTCCCGACACGTTCTGTGCTCTAGAAACGTGTCTTTGAAGTGTGCCTTCGGGCCGTTGGTGATCTGCACACGGTTACCCGGCAGCGCTTCATCGTCACCACAGTTACATGCTGTTTCTTGCCCGCTGCACGGCACCTCTCCCCCGCTCCTCCCACCCCCTCAGAATGCAGGTGGCAGGAGTCGGAGGGGGGAATGTCGTATTTGGCGGGCGAACGCGCCAGGAAAGCTGGCATGGCGGGCGCCGCCCCTTAGTGGGGGCGGTCCAGGCCGCCCTTCCCCCCCCCACCCGTAAGAAATGACGCGCCGGGGGGCGGGAAGATGACGTCATACAGGGCCCGCCCCCCACTGAAGGGCGCGAAAGCGGAGGGAGGCGCAGCGCGGGAAACCGGGGAGAAGCCGGCCATAAAGGGCCGGACTTGTGTGAGCAATCACACATCCTCCCTCGGTTTCCCGTCTCGTCGGAGCAGCGTTCGTTTTGTCCAGGCGAGGTCTCTCCCTTTAATTGGAGTTCGTGTGGCTGCGGGCTGTTCCAGCAGGGGAGTTCCGGTGTTCGATCGTGGATGTTCCAGCAAAGGAGTTTTCGTTTTCCGGTCGGATCGTGGAGAGGAGAGGGTGGGTGGGGGTGCTGGGGAAGGGGGAGATTTTGGTGGGGTGATGGATTGGAGGGTGGGGGGAGGGGGAGAGTGACCGGGGCGCCAGTGCTTTCCGTGTTGTTATATGTTGTTGTCTGGCTGGTGGCCGCCGGGTCGAGCAGTTTCGGGGGTTTTTGGTGGATGGCTTGGGGGGGGTGGGTCAGTCGATGCGCGGGAGCGCAGTGGCACGGCGCTGCATGCTGTACCTGGGGCTGGTTGGATGGTGTGCTCTTGGCCAGGTTGGAGTCTGGGTTTCGGTGGGCCTGCTCCTGGTCGGTCAGGGGAGTGGAGCGGGCGGGATTGTGGTGTGTTGGGGGGTCGAACATTGGAGGGGTGCAAGAGAGAGAAGAGGGGAAAAGGAGGGGGGGGCACAATGTTGGTTTGCCCCGGTTGGTGCCCTGGGCGGTGCCTCGTGGTCGGTGGCGGCCATTGCTGCGGGCCGGACCATGGCTCAGGCGGCGCGTTTGAGCATGCGGCAGCGCGAGATGCATGCCGACGTGGTGCGGTGCGCGGCCCGCCGGGCGGGACCAGGGCACGACGGCTGTCTTTGTTGTGGCTTGGGGGTTGGTGTCGGCAAGCGGCAGGGGCATGATTTCCATTCCCGGAGGTGCAGAGTTCCAGCGGGGGGCGGTTTGGGTTTCAGCGGTGGCGTCGAGGTTTCTGCGGGGGGAGGAACACGGGGTGTGCAGTTGTCTGGGGGAGGGATCTGCGGGCTCGCAGTGGGGTTGGGGCTTGTGGGTGGCCGGGCAGCTCGCCGCGAGCGCCCAGCTGATCTTTGGACACTTGGGGCCGGGCAGCGGGTGCACCGGGACATCGGATGTGCACATGGGGATTTGGGGGGCCTACCCACCAGGGGGTGTGTCTCTCGTGGGTGGCGGACGGTGTGGGACGCGTCGCGCAGGCCACGCGGGTTGGGGAGCCGAGCGTGTGGGGGGGGGTTCTGAGCGGGCGCCAGGCGAGACAGGAGCGGGCGGTTGTTGTCGCACTCGCGTAGCGCAAAGAGTGGTGATGGCACGGTGTGTCGTGCATGCGGGGTGAATCACGGGGTCCTGTCGTGGATGACGGATTTTGTGTGGGGTGTGATTTTGCGTGTGGGGGAAGCTGATGGCGTGGCAGGGAGCGCGACTTGGCGGGGAGGTTAGCAGTGCCCGCCGGCGCGTTGGTATGGGATTGCAGGGAACAGAGAGACACGCAGCGCGAAAAAAAAAAAAAAAAAAAAAAAAGGGTCGTGACCAGTATGGGCAGCATTAAGTTTAGAAAATTCGACAAATAATATTAGTCGATGGCTCGTGCGACCATGGGTCTGGGGAAAGTTATTTTCACGCATCGGGTCAAACAGAAGTGAGTTGCGGACACATTAACATCATAAGACTTTTGCGTGCAATATTGTCATGGGGAGCAATGTCTGTGTTTATGACGAGTCGGTATGGTGTGACTTGAATGATATTCTAGCTGGTTTACAGGTGGTCTTGTGAAGCTGTGATCTTAGTGATGTTGGAGTGATCTGAGTATGGGTTGTGCTTTGACTCCTGCTGTGGGTAGAAGCGCTGGTCGGGAATGAGCTGCTGTGGGAACGGCGAACACAGCGCTGTTTAAGCGACAGGGGGTCGGTATTATATCTTGCTTTACGAGGCGCTTTCCGCTATGCAAGTTTTAAAGTACAAAGGGAATGCAAGCTTTGGGGAGTACATAAGTGCGCATTGAGTTTTTCAACAATGCCCCGCACAATCGCCTGGTGATAACTTGCATGTATAGGATATGGTGTAACTGGGCAAGCGGCCGGCGTTTCTGCCTTACCAAGGTATTTGATGCACGTCTGGTAGCTTGTTGGAATGGGGGAATCATGTTCAAAAGGTAACTAGTTGGGATACAGCGGGTTATTGCGTCACTGCTTTGTGCGCTGGGCTAACGAGCTGGGCATTGGAAGTGCCTGCCAGTGTTGTGCCAAAGCAGGAGGGTCAAGACTTAATTAATCTGACCTCCAATCATAGGAAATGTACAAATTAATATTTAAAACAGCGCAATTTCTTTATATATGAATTTGCTTTAAACCACTTCCATGGCACTGATGATGAGTTTCGTCATTGTGCGGGTAGTGGTTTGGACCAGCGTTGCTGAGTATATATATTGTAATCAAGTATCATTGAATGGAAAAGCGGCAGGCGAGTGAAATATGGACAGTATTTATCCAGTGCAAGGTTATGGCAATGTCAGTGGGGGTTTAAATCAGAGAGAAAGGGTGGGGGCATTAGGTAATTGTAAGGTTGCGGGCAGGTGGGTCTTGGTAAACCATGGAGAGGAACCGGCATTGCTATTACTTGCCCCTTCCCTCTTCTCAAGGGTGGATTCAAGGAGTACAACATGAAGTACAAACTTGCCCTCTTGGTATGATAATCATGGATAAGGAAAGGAATGGTATGGTTACATTGTCCCCGAATGGTGGTTTGCGGAGTAACGTAACGGCAATACTATTGGTTGTCACGGAGGACACTACCGGGGTGGGGTGGAGCAGGTGTGCCTATTGGATCACCCGGGAACGTCGACCTGGGCATCATCGCGTGGGTTGGATGCGTATAGTCCAGTCGCATGTGATGGGAATGGCACACTTTGCCATATACATTTAATGTCTCTATATCGGTGCGCGGTATGCGGAGCTCCCAGCGGGTAGGCCGTTGTACTCGGCGGCAGACAATTGGGGATCATGCATGGTGTCCAGATACCGCGGTCCTTGGTCTCCGCCCATGGTGGGAAGCAAATGGAGTGGTGCTCGCTGCTCACACCGCGGTTGGCCGACGCTTTGCCCAGTGCTGGCTTCGAAGGCCATAGGCTAAGCACTGAGTGGGAGCTACGAGTCCAACCCTGCCTGAGGTTGGTCATGGGTGATCGGCGGTTCTTAAGGGAGTTGGTGATGAGACATGGGGTATTTGGTTAAGAACAGCCGCAGCGCCAATGTTTAATCTGATATTACTACTGCTTCCCTTATGGCTCACTCGCACCGCGTGGGGTCGGGCATAGGGTCCTGTAAATGGTTGTTTACTGCGGTGCCAAGAGGGGGCGTTTTCAAACCGGGACTGTACATGCGTCATGTTTTATGGGCGACGGAGTGTCCTCGGCGGGACGCGACGGCACATGTAGACACGTTGCCGGATGCGAAGATGGTCAAACGCACGAGTTTGTGTGTCGCGCGCATAAGTTCTTGGTGTGAGGTGTGGTGGTTATGCATCGTTCGAAGTGGGCGGGAACGGGATGGTTTTGGGAAAAAATAGGGTCGTAGGAGGAAGCTAAACCTTTAGTGCACTGGACGTTCCCGCAAACAGCAGGCGCTTGTTTTGGGGCCAGTATTGTGCGTCACTGGGGGTTTGTGGGGAGCGGTGCTGGCCAGTAAAGGGCCATGTTTCCACTACTTCTTTTCGTACACCTCAACCACTGCTTGGAACCCATTGACAGAGCATTTCAGGTTTATGAGTCCATGGGCAACATGTCCCCCTTGGGAGCAACGACACAGAGCAACACAGGCGCAATCCGTGGGCCCGACCATCCAAACTCCAGGGTTTAATGTTTAGTGGCGTGCGTAGGGTCGTCTCTTTTGTTGCAGGGCTGCACTACCATCGCCTTGGGCTGTTTTCGGTGCTTTGGGGTCAGGCATTTGTTCACCATGCAGGGCCTACCGTGGGGCCTCCTACCCCAGGGCTTACCCTGGGGCTGCAGTTCTAGCTGTGCATTGGTCGCTTCTAACATCGGCGAACAGTGTTTGCTTGGTTGGGGGGAGGGGAGGGGCGGAATAGGAGGTCGGCGCACGACGGCAGATTTCACATAGGAGGTGGCTCAAAGGGGAACAGGGGTGTGGGCAATATTTGAGGTGCACCGGTTTAGTGTTTTTTCTGGAAGGTAGTGGTTTTCCTGCTTCGTGGGCGGGGAAGGTGCTTCAGGCGGTCGTCAATTTACTGGTGTTAAGTGCGGGGAAATGTTTTGTTGTTGGCATCGTTTGGTTTTGCCACACTGGGGGTTAACTAATATGTCCAGTGGTGTGGGTTTCACGAAGTCAGTTGCTTTAATGATTAGAGTGTCGGGGAAGGCGCATTGCAATTGGGGGAAGAAGAATAAATTTAAACAGCTATGAAGTGGAAATGGAGACTAGTGGCATGGCATGGGGTGTGTTTTCATTAAAGTTTATTCCAAGTGCGGGCGGGGTTTAATATTTTACGTGCTCCAGGTGAAGGGGTGGGGTTTGCTGATCTATTATCAGGTGTATTGTGGCTACACGAGGTTATACATTTATCATGGTGAACAGTGGCACGTACAAGGCACCATGTGGCGTCATGGCTAATGGCAAGACAGTGTGGGCGCCGGGGTCGGGTTTCGTTTCAAGTTAAATGGGATGCAGGATGAGCTGGTGCGGCGCCTCGCAGGGCGTCCGTGCGATGCAGCGTTGTGCAGAAGGTACCACTGGTTGAGGCAGGGAGCACGAGGTACCAGTGAAGCGGCCGGCACTTCAGAATGCGGGATGTGTATGAGGGGCCCGAGTGGGGAGGCTCCTCCCAATATGCCAGCCATAAAAATGCAGGGAGTGCCCTGTGGAAGCAAGCTGGGGGGGGGAACTCTCCGCCGCCGGCAGCCAGCAGAGAGTCTTGGAGGAATCACAGGCCAATCCCTGAACAAAGCACTGCCAGACCCGCAGGGGAATGAGCAGCCAAGAGTTTAGATGCACGGCGCCCCAAGAGCAATAGGCTTGGGGGAGGCCCTGGGGAAAAAAGGGGAGGGATGTAGGGGACTTGGGAGACAATTCCAAGACCCAAATTGCGGGGGGGGGAGGGAACAAACAACAAACTAAAAGAGGGCAGCAAGTGAAGCTGGTTGGGGGGGAACAAGAGGAGAATACGGGGGGTTATGCCACCGGTACAAAAATACAGCAGGGGGAAGTCGTCACGAAGGGGGGGGCAAGAGGGGGGGAGCTGGAGGAGGGAGTAAGAAAGGTAGGAACATCAGGGGGGGGAGCTCGGACAAGGAGGGCCAGCAAGGACAGGAAAGAGGGGGCCTGGCGGGGCGCAGCATAAGGGGACCGGGGGAATGGGGGAGACAGTTGGGAAAGGAAGACAGTACGAGGGACAGGGAATCCGGAAGAGATATGACACCAGCTAAGGGGGGGAGGACACCTGCTAAGGCTGCAGTTGGAGGGGGGGCCTTTGGTGAGAGGGAACTGCGAAGTTTCGGGGGGCTCGGGGACACAGGAGGGAGACCTGGGGGGGGGTTTTGCATAGCTGGGGTAGGACTGGGATGCCAATAACCGGAACAACGCGAAGGCGTAGGGGGGGCTGAGTAGAGTTTGGTAAGAAAAGGTTAGATGGACGTCGCAAGCGACGACCAACTAGGTAGGCAGAAAGTGGGGGACGGCATCGGAGGGCGGTGCCGGCCCAAATACGGATACGTAAATAAATTGTAAGGGCACTTGTGGTGGTGCCGGTATAGGAACCTGAACGGATACGTAAATAAATTGTAAGGGCACTTGTGGTGGTGCCGGTATAGGAACCTGAACATTAGCGAGGCAACGCGTGGCTGCCGGTTTTAGCTAGAGCCCGATTAGAACACGGGGTAAGTGTGCGGGGGGGTCGGGCACCCGCAACAAAGACCTAGCAATGGGGGGGGCAGGGGGAAATGGGGGCAAAAAATTGACATCACCAACGGCCGAGGTAGAGAGAGGTGGATAGCCAGGGCCGGGCTCAATCCGAGGCGTCCACCGGACGAGGACGATGGCGGACGGGGAGGGGGGGCTAACCCCTAGGTAGCCGCACTTTGAATAGTATATCAGTGACGGTGAATTACGGATCGCCTGTAAGATAACTCCAAGACTTTATGCAAATAAAGCTGCTGAGGCATGTTAACCTTCCAATCATAAACAGGTGTTGTGTCATTTTTCTTTTGCTTCCGCCTGCATGGGATGACTGATGCGGAGAGAGGGGGGTGAGGGGGTAGAAGGGATGGGGGGGGCAAGAAGGGCAGGATAAAGTGGGGGGGAAGGCAAGGCGCTGAGTGCCCACGCTATGGCGGGCGAACGCGCCAGGAAAGCTGGCATGGCGGGCGCCGCCCCTTAGTGGGGGCGGTCCAGGCCGCCCTTCCCCCCCCCCACCCGTAAGAAATGACGCGCCGGGGGGCGGGAAGATGACGTCATACAGGGCCCGCCCCCCACTGAAGGGCACGAAAGCGGAGGGAGGCGCAGCGCGGGAAACCGGGGAGAAGCCGCCCATAAAGGGCCGGACTTGTGTGAGCAATCACACATCCTCCCTCGGTTTCCCGTCTCGTCGGAGCAGCGTTCGTTTTCCCACCCACCCTCCCGGTAAAAAGTATGTGAATAAAAAATGTTTTCTTTTGTTTTACAGGTCGCCCAGCGGAGTTACATTGCGATCCCCTTACGAAGCACTGCCAGACCCGCAGGGGAATGAGCAGCCAAGAGTTTAGATGCACGGCGCCCCAAGAGCAATAGGCTTGGGGGAGGCCCTGGGGAAAAAAGGGGAGGGATGTAGGGGACTTGGGAGACAATTCCAAGACCCAAATTGCGGGGGGGGTAGGGAACGAACAACAAACTAAAAGAGGGCAGCAAGTGAAGCTGGTTGGGGGGGAACAAGAAGAGAATACGGGGGGTTATGCCACCGGTACAAAAATACAGCAGGGGGAAGTCGTCACGAAGGGGGGGGGGGGCAAGAGGGGGGGGAGCTGGAGGAGGGAGTAAGAAAGGTAGGAACATCAGGGGGGGGAGCTCGGACAAGGAGGGCCAGCAAGGACAGGAAAGAGGGGGCCTGGCGGGGCGCAGCATAAGGGGACCGGGGGAATGGGGGAGACAGTTGGGAAAGGAAGACAGTACGAGGGACAGGGAATCCGGAAGAGATATGACACCAGCTAAGGGGGGGAGGACACCTGCTAAGGCTGCAGTTGGAGGGGGGGGCCTTTGGTGAGAGGGAACTGCGAAGTTTCGGGGGGCTCGGGGACACAGGAGGGAGACCTGGGGGGGGGGGTTTTGCATAGCTGGGGTAGGTCTGGGATGCCAATAACCGGAACAACGCGAAGGCGTGGGGGGGCTGAGTAGAGTTTGGTAAGAAAAGGTTAGATGGACGTCGCAAGCGACGACCAACTTGGTAGGCAGAAAGTGGGGGACGGCATCGGAGGGCGGTGCCGGCCCAAATACGGATACGTAAATAAATTGTAAGGGCACTTGTGGTGGTGCCGGTATAGGAACCTGAACGGATACGTAAATAAATTGTAAGGGCACTTGTGGTGGTGCCGGTATAGGAACCTGAACATTAGCGAGGCACCGCGTGGCTGCCGGTTTTAGCTAGAGCCCGATTAGGACACGGGGTAAGTGTGCGGGGGGGTCGGGCACCCGCAACAAAGACCTAGCAATGGGGGGGCAGGGGGAAATGGGGGCAAAAAATTGACATCACCAACGGCCGGGGTAGAGAGAGGTGGATAGCCAGGGCCGGGCTCAATCCGAGGCGTCCACCGGACGAGGACGATGGGGGACGGGGAGGGGGGGCTAACCCCTAGGTAGCCGCACTTTGAATAGTATATCAGTGACGGTGAATTACGGATCGCCTGTAAGATAACTCCAAGACTTTATGCAAATAAAGCTGCTGAGGCATGTTAACCTTCCAATCATAAACAGGTGTTGTGTCATTTTTCTTTTGCTTCCGCCTGCATGGGATGACTGATGCGGAGAGAGGGGGGTGAGGGGGTAGAAGGGATGGGGGGGCAAGAAGGGCAGGATAAAGTGGGGGGGGAAGGCAAGGCGCTGAGTGCCCACGCTAAGCAGGTGGCATTTAGCCGAGCATTCCTTCATTGCGCCCCGCATTGGAAGGATGCCTTTGGGTGTTGCACAAGGAGAAACGTGGCTGCAATAGGAGCTATCCCGTTTCTGCTCATTGCGACCCTCGGATGCTTTCAATGCGAGGGGGTCCTGCCGCTACCTGCTTTAGGGCCTTTCGCATTTCTCTAAGAAGTGTGTTTAAGTGCGCAACCAGCTGAGGGGCTGCAGTTGATAAAGAGATTGCCAGGGCGTTGCAGCATCACAAAGCAAGGCTCGCGCCTCCCACTTCAAGCTTTGTGCAAAGGGTACCCTGTCGAATTCACAGCCCCTTTCCACTGCCACAGAATTACATGCAAACCGCACACGAGGCGTAGTTTCTCACCTAGAGCTTCACATGAGAAGAACAAGGGGAGGCGCCCTGAAGCATTTTATTGGTGGCCGTGCCCTGGCAGGCGTCATTTCTCAACCGTTACAAGAGCTGAGGCCTGCGGAAGTGAGGGAGCGACCCAACCAACCGCAACTATAAGGCCACGTGCAGAGGCCGACACAACAACACAGCTTCCATTGATACCCGCCCGGCCCGCCCCGCCCTCAGAGCTCAGTGTCCGCCCGGCACGAAGCGAATGTAAAGAAACCGTTTCATCTGTGGTGGCCTTCCCAAGCAGCACCTGTTTAGAGAAAGTATAGTACATCCAGACAGCAACACAATATTTATTCATCGGTTTATACATTATTCGCAGCCGGGGAAGTGCCATTAGCCAATCAGGTGGCTGGTACACAGGGTCGGACTGGGCCATAACATTGTCTCAGGCACCAGTCAAAAGGTGACCCGCAATTGTCTACTCATTCCTTTCGTGTGTTTGAATAGTACCCAACTGGCAGTTTTTGATAAAATGTGATGCAGATTGTGCATTTCAAAGAATATTTATTCAGCAACAATGGTCAAAACGATTAGCCGTATGACTCATCAAACTAGCCCACATTGGCCCAAAAAGTTACCCACTTGGACCAAAAAATACCGTCCTACACCAGCATTTTGCGTTTTTGGTTCAGCCATGGGCCTGTTGCCCTTCAGGCCAGTCCGAGCCCGCTGGATACACATTATGTCCCCGCTATTTCAGCCACCCGAGCCCTTCCTTGGGGGGCAGGATTGTTTAAATCTCCCTGCTAGCTCACCTCCCCCACAAAAACAAACCTAAGCTTTGAGCTCCAGGGCACTCCACCCGCTCCCGGCTGCCACCATAAAAGCAAAATGGACTTCCCTATGGCTTCCCTTTGGCTGCAGCCATCTGTTTTTCCTTTTTTTTCTTCTTTTTCCGAGAGCGATTGTGTCGCTTGCACAGCCAATATGCAGAGGAAAAAACAAACCATTCCCAGCCCGGATAAACCCTAGGGTGTGAAAGGCGTTCACCCCCATGCAGGGGGTCGGCCATGGCAGGTAAGCAGGGACGTCATTTCACCAAAATGCCAGGGGTAGCAGAAGTGACATCACACGACCCTTGACCCCCTGATGACATCACAGGAAGTGATGTCATTTGACCCCACCCCAAAGTGATATCGCGGAAAGAGATGGAACACGACCTTTCACCCGTTGACAAAACAGGACGTGGCATCACATAGCATTGTACATTACAAAAAATATGGTAACGATATCACTATAATGTGATGTACATTTCATACCTGAATGGATCACCATATGTATCGTTAAAATCAGTGTGTATAGGCCCATATTACCAAATTACTGTGATTGCAAGCAGACGCCCATGACCTAATGATAATGATGTGTTATTATATAGCACTTAAGCTTAAGCGCTTTACATAGAAGAAATATACACCCAATATCACCCAACCTGTGTTGGTACCCATTTATCGACTTCAGAAGGATGAAAGGCTGAGTTGAGGCGTTTAACTAAATCAGTGACTCACCCCCCCGAAGTGTGCCTGAAATAAACCTTTAATGAGTCTAGCAATTATTGTATAGAATTCCAGAAAGGCACATTATTGGGTATTCCTATTCTTTCTTATTTCGGTTCAGTGCTGAAAGTGTTAGACTTGTGGCCCTCATGTTCTTATTTTTCTTCTTTTTTTAAGGGGCCTGAACAAGAAAGCCAGCCACTCTGGAATTAAAGAGCCGCATCATGCTGGCCGCAGCCCAGGAGCTTGCATTGCAAAAAATATATATATATATAGATTTTTTTTTAGTTTTTCTTTTAGTGGTCGCAAGGGAGACCACAGATGTCGCAGAGGAGACCTCAGAGGTCGCACTTGCGACCTCTGGCAACCCCCAAATGACGTCCCTGGGCCCACAGCCCTCATCAATGCGCACACTTTGTTTGGCCTACCAAGGCTCAGGCTGACAGGCCATTACCGGACGTGGACGCCCCCCGTAGGCCACACACGCTGCATAGCCATTCAATAGCCAATAGCTCAAGAGCTCACCTCCACTTCAGAATCTTAAGAAATGCAATGTGGATATGCAAATTAGCGCTATGCAGTGATTTTATCGAATGGGAAATAATAAATATCGTTAACTAAAAAATGTTCATGAAACAAATATCAGATTAAAATATATATATATATATATGGGGTGGGGTAAGGGGTTAAAACAGGTGGGGCGATTATAAACGAAGGGAAACGGGGGCCTGGGGGAGCACCCCCTCAAATAAAATAAAAAATCTGCATGTTTTTCATTAAAGATGTCTAGTTAAAAATGTTTTCGTTATTTTTTCATTAGGTAAAATCACATGTAACCAAACTAACTAAAAAGCATTCTTTTTGCTTCAGAAGGTTGTTTTGGTCTTAGAAGGCAGCGCTGCGTCACATGCAGCTTTATCGTACCAACATAAGCAGCCCACTGTGATGCAGGCAGCCACACACGTTCCAGCTTCTTTAGGCATCACCAGTGCAGTGTAGACTGACATGCTTTTGGTTGAAGCATTGGAGCCTGCTTAGCAAACACCATCATTGTAACGGTTGCTTTAAAATAGCAAGAAACAAACCTGCTACCGGACATGTGAAAGCAGAATAGGCCATTTAAGCCAAGGCACACATGCCACAGCAGCCCGAACCTAGCCATCCTTGGAAGTTCAGAACCACTGACCGATACCTTCCTACCCCCCCCCCCCATTACATTGCAGACCTTCACTGCGAGTACGATTTCATTGCATCTTGTACAACGTAGTTCAGCAAAAGGCTAGATGGGGGGTTCGGTTTGGGTTTAAGGTGCAGAGTCTGGAGGGGGGTTATGGGGTTCAGCCCCAAATTTGTTTTTTGGTGAAATTCTTTAATAAAAAAAAGGATGCAATGGCATTGCCAGTGATGGATGGAATGTAATCACGTGGATCCCCTGATGAGAGAGGAAGAGGCGGAGGTGCTGTGATGAGGTTCTCATGGCAGGATATCCTGTTCAGTGTATGTATCCAGATGCGTGGCTCGGCCTTCTCAGTAGATATTTGAGTGGGCGCAGCACCTTATCTACACAGGAAAAAGATACTCCATTGAACAAATGCGACCTGTGAACATTAAGAAACACCTCAAATTTCGTAACAGTGCAAAAATTATCTTTGCATAGCAATTTCATGTGGCATTCTGACAGGTGGACCATAAACCCGCCCCCAGGACAGCGCATGGCGGTGAGGCCCCTCTCTCCTCTTGGCCTCCCTGCCATGCCCTTTAGGAGGGGCGATACATGGAGACCCCTTACTTTACACCTGCACTGACTGCCTTCTGATCCCGAACCCCAGGGTGCCCCCACTGGTGCGAATCTCTTGCAGTGAGCGGCAGCCAGCCCTTGCCACTGTACACGTCTGGCTCTGGGGTCTCTGAAAATGGCAACTCACCATCCATATGGTCCTCCCCCACCTGCCAAAGGGACCCAGGCAGCCCGGTCCGGGGCAATCCCCCCATGCCATGCTGTGCTGATGAAAGCCAACAGTTCTGTACCCTTATCCGACAAGTGCACACCATCCTGGTGGAAGTAAGAGGACCCTCTCACCAGCCCGTTGGCCACAGTCCTAAGACACCCGTGGCAGGGTGCCAACCGGGCCAGTTCGTTGTTCAACTTCAATGACGAAATGTTCAGTGGACGCGTTGATCCTGGTCTACCCAAGGTAGTCCTTGGGATGATCTGCGACCATGCAATCATTGCCATTGGGCAACACCTGGGCATCCATGAGAAGAGAGATACTAAGCACTCCCCCATCTCTCTTTCCCTTAAGGGCACCAGATCATTGCCCTCTATGTGTAAAATGACCACGTTCAGGTCGGGCAGCAGGCGCTCCCTACTTTGTTTCCACACTATTTGGCGTACATGGCAGACTTGCATGCCCCCAATGCCGATCCAGCACACGTGGACACCTGGGCACCATAGCAGCCCTGGGCATTTCCATACCTTTTGCTTCCTCCTCTTATTTTATTTATTTATTGCATTTATTATACACCCAGACCCTGAGGTATCACGGCGTAGTTACAGACATCTTAATACACTTTAAAATTCAGAGGTACATATGGGAATATACACAACACGTTACATATTCCATTTTACATACATTCTTTACAACGCTTATAGTCTAACTCCTTGATTAACAAAAAGTGGAATTGGGATGGAACACGGGTGTGGGCTGAACAAAGGCAATCTAGTATTGGTTAAACAGCCACATTTTTACTAGTTTATTTAATCGCTGGAGAGCCTTCATTTTTGATGTTAAGAGGGAGTGAGTTCCAATGTTTGGGAGCCCTGACTAGGAAACAGCTTCCTCCTGCTCTAGAGTTTTTGAAGCGCGGGACATCGAGGGCCGCAATTTTGTTAGATCTAAGCATTCTATTGAGTTCTTTTTTTATGGAGTTATTGATATAGGAGGTTGCTTTCTTCGATAGACAGTTGTGGGTTATACACAATGCTTTGAATATAATTCTTGCTTCAATGGGCAACCAGTGGGCCTCCCTCCTAGTGTTTGAAATATGGTCTGATTTGTTTAGACTCTGGGCAGCCCATAAGGTTTTGTTTTGCATCAGTTGAGGTTTGGCTGTGTTAGCTTTTGAGGTACCTAGAAGAAGAACATTGCAATAGTCTAACTTGGATAATATCAAGGCCCTGGCTAGTGTGATAGGAACTGGTGGCTTAGTGCAATTAGTTTGGAAGTGTAGGAGGTAGACGAGGATGGAACATTTACATGTTTCATCATGGTTAGGTTGGCGTTAAGGTATACCCATAGAGTTTTGACTTGTTTCACTACTGGGATCAGGGTGGCATCAATATTTATTGTTGCGTAATCCATGTGACCGGAATTAATTTTTGATGGGGAGCCCACGATGAGGTTCTCCGTTTTTTCATCGTTGGGCATAAACTATTCAGGGCCATCCAGTTTTGAATCATTGAGTACATTTTATTAATGACCAAGATGTCATGGTCATAGTCTCCAGTGATTGGTATAAGGATCTGGGTGTCATCTGCGAAGTTGGTGTAGATGACACCCATGGCATCCAGAGCTGCGAATAGTAGTTTTGTATATGCATTGTATAGAGTGGGCGATGGGCATGATCCTTGGGGGACCCCTATGGGGACTGGTATGGGGTCAGCTGCCTCATTGCCAATGGAGACTCTAGACGTGCGCTCGGCAAGAAAGGATTTCACCCAGAGTGTGGCCTCCGTGGAGAATTTGAAGTCATTTGCTAGTGTCACACAGAGTTTGTTGTGGTCCACTCGGTCGAATGCTGCTGATAAATCTAATAACAATAGCATACAAAGTTTGCCAGCATCCCTGATAGTGTCCACCTGGATTTTCAGATCAAGGAGTGCTGTTTCTGTGCTCTGGTTGGGTCGAAATCCTGACTGTCTGGCTCCCATCAGCTGGTTTTGTTCAAGATGGGCCTGGATTTGGGTGTATGCTATTTTGTCTATATTTTTTGCAGAAATGGGACCGTGGTAATGGGTCGTTAGTTGGTTGGGACTGTAGGCTCCAGGATAGGTTTCTTCAGGAGTGGCGTTACCTAGGCTTCTTTTATGCTAGGTGGGACCGACTTAGTATTAAACAAGGCATTGATGAAGTTAGTGATGATGGGGGTAGGGCCACAGAGTTTAACTAAATGGACAGGGAAATGATCACCTTTGCAGTTGGAAGCTTTTAGTTTGAATATGTTTTCTAGCACTAAGTTTTGAGTCACAGGAGAGAAATGAGATAACGCGTTAGCGTTGTCACAGGTTGTGTTGAGGATGGAGTCACAGGTGTTTTTCTCCGCTGGTTTCTTTCTTTTGGCAGTGATTTTTTTCTGTAGTAGTTCAATTTTGGAAGTTAGTGCCTTTTGAATTGTGGTACGCCATTCTTTACTCAAATTGATCAGCTTGGTATCTGTGATGGGATTTTCCAATTCTCTAAGAATCGTAAAAAGCTCCTTGGCATTGGAGACGGCACTGCTAATGCGTGTGTTACACGCATCCGCTTTATCAGATATGAATGCAGCTTTGTAGGTTTTATTCGCTACTGTGAAGGCATTAGCTGACTCCTCAGTAAGGTTTTTTTTTAATGGTTTTTTTAATGGATGTGTTCTATGGATCTTTTGATGCATCTGAGTGTGTCTAAGTCTTCGTTAAACCAGAAGCTCTTTGGTTTATCGCGCCCGGGGTTATTTAATTGTGATTGGTGCTACTGCGTCAATTGTGATGGTAAGACATTTGTGGTAGGCTTCCGCAAGGTGGCAAGGGTTGTTGCTAGGGGGGAATTTGGATACAAGGGCTTCACTGAGACTGGGGGAAATATCATCAGCTGTTAGCTTCCTAGTATTTCTGGTTTCGTAAGAGTTCACTAGCTGGGATTTGGGTGTGCGTTTCTCATTGCTGATTAAGGTGAAGTTAATAATGTAGTGATCAGACCAGTGAGTAGGTACAATCGAGTCAATGGTTACCTGGGAGTTAAGTGTGAGTATCCAATCGAGGGTTCTGCCCTTTTTATGGGAAGGGACATTCACTATTTGCATGAATTTCATGTCTTTAAGGGCCATATGAAAGGTGTCAGCTTTAGGATCCTGCTTGTCATTAAAACCTAAATTGATGTCACCAAGGATGATACCTCGGGTGTTTGGCTTAATATAGGGAGCTAGCAGAAGTGGATTGTCAATGTCTGGATACGTATTATTATTCAGGGTTCTGTATATGATCAGAAAATTGGTTGTCGTGTTGGGGTTAGGCGTGAATTTGACTAGGAGGAGTTCGTAGGCTGCAATGTCTTCTAGGGGGCATGGTCTGACTTGCAGACTGTTTTTTGCTATTATGGCCACCCTGCCTCCCTGGACATTGTTTCTGTGCGACCTAAGGATACTAAAATCAGGTGGGATAGCGAGAGCTAGAAGGGGAACCGATGCTTGGTGTAGCCAAGTTTCGGTTACCACTAGTAGGTCCAATTGTTGGTCAATGATGAGATTGTGGATCTCAATGGCGTGTGCTCCAAGTGAGAGGGCATTAATGAGGGCTCCTTTAGTGTTGTTTGGGAGTTTGGAAAGGGGTGTTGTCAGCATTTGGTGTCCTTTAGAGTTATTGGGTTGTTTGGCTATAACTTTGGAGAGTGTCTTCTGTTGATGGCGGATTTGGGGGAGGTTGGAGGGATGCCCCGTCAGCCTGGCTGGGGGTGGTTTTGGATTGTAGGCAGATTGGTTGGAGTCTGATGATGAGTGATAAAGATAGGAGTATTTGGTCCTTGATCTCAGTCTGTTTAGTCTGGACTTACACTGAATGGGCTTGGAGTCGAGTCGAGCTCTACCGATGGGTAGCTGGTCTTGGTCTGTCATGGGAGTGAAGGCAATGTGCTCTGGGTTGTTCCAAAACCAAGTGGTGTTTTGGGAGTTTTCCAAAGGTGGGAAGGGGAGATGGTGGGTAGAAAAGGGGTGGGACAAGGGAAGGGATAGTGCCTGTAACAGCCAAGTCTAGAGAGGCCATTACCATGAGGAATAAATGGGCTTCCTGAACAAGGAAGGCTGGTCCTAATATAGTGGTACTGGGCTAACAGCTCTATAGAGGTGTTATGTTGGGGACAGCAATAGGCAAATGAGCTATGTTTGGTCTATCCTATTGATAGTCACGATTGGGTATAGTATGATCTGATTGCATCATGTGGTGGTTAAAACGTACACCATACAGGCTATAATAACCCACACCTTACAGCATAGTATAGTCTTGATGAACGACTGTCCAACCATACACACCACTCACCTCAATGGCATATTCTAGATGACAAGTGTACAAAAAAGGAACAGATTACGTCTCCACAAGACTCCCTGCACTACCCCCTAACCGTCAACATAAACAAGCCAAGCGTGATATGATGTGGCCCTTAAACGCGCTCGACTTCCACCACCCAATTCTCATGATTTGCTCCCTCTCAGCTCCAACCCTGCTGCCGTAGTGGCTGCCCCGATCCGGAAAGAATGCGGGGTGTACACCAGTCCCTAGAGTCCAGCCACATCGCGGATCTACTCGAACATTCTTCTAAATTGAAATCGGGTTACACAGGACCCGTCCTGGTGGAGAAAAAGTGGCCCCATTGTCTCGCCCCGGGGCACGAGGAAATCTGGAATAGCCCTTACGGGGCAAATCAGCACCTGATCATACATGGCCATAGGCACCCCAGCCCCTTTTCCTTCCTGATCCGTCTTAGACCATCTAACCCACGGGTGTAAGGTGACTCCCGCCATGATGGTTACGTCTGACAATGCGAAACCACCCTCTTGGTCCTCGGTCGTAGATCCCACCAGCTCTCCTATCCTGAAGGCCCCAAGAAAGCATTAACAAATGCTGACCTAAAGTGTGTGGCCTTGTATCCGTTCCTACAAATCCCCAGTAACCCTTGATCCCAGTTTCTGAGGGCCCAGAGGCCTGTTAGTGTCTTTCTGTGACACCTCTGACCTATTCCACCCCGACAGAGCCCTCTGTACTGCAAAATCTGCAGAGGGACTACACACCAAATGCAAACCAGCGAAGAACGGCTCTGCCACTACTTTCCCCTTTGCACCCCCTGAAAATGACTGTGCTAATGGATCAGGGAGTCCCTGTGGAATATGCCCCACAGGCTCAGTTCCGTTTCCTGCCTGGCGTATCTCGTCACCTCGGCTGCGCCCGGAAGGAGGGCCGAGGGGCCCACCCTCATGTCCTGTTCTTGAGGCCCGGCAGTCCTCCCTAGAGGCTGCGGACCTGTCCGCCATTGCCGCCACCACCCGCCCAACCCGGCAGCCCCTCCATTTTGGAGGGGTCTTGCCCTCGATATAGGGCTTCTAAGTTCGTTGGTGTGCACCAGGACCAGGTGTTGCTTTTCATTTCCAGTCATAAACTGGAATCTTCCAGAATGACTGGATAATCCCTGTCTGTGAAGATTCCAGTCACTGCGTCAGACACATTATGTTCATGGACCTGGCTTTGGGTATCCAGAGGAGGATGTGTGGACTTAGTGATGCAGGAGGCAATTGTAGGCGAGGGTACCGGTTGTTGATGTGGGGTGGCTCTTCGAGTCACTGTGCCCTGAGGAGTATGTACATGGGTCTGAGTGGGTTGCTACTGTTGGGGTGAGTGGAGAACATCACGGTGGGGTGAGAAGTCTGTTTTCTATGGTGTGTTTTGAAGTGGCAGCGTAATTATTCCTGCAAGGACTTGACTAGTGAGACCTCACCAGACCTCACCAGACCAGAAGGGGAGATCCGGCTGCATACGGTGTGCCCAAGTAGGCGATTCTACAGGATTGCTCTTTTGGGGTTTCATAATTGTTGATGGGTTTGGGATGTTGTTCACTTCTGCTGCCTTTGTTATTCCTTGGCCAATATGGCGGTGGACATTGGGCAAGCAAGTCATCAGGTATGTTTGGTCTTTCCTTCTGCATCGAGGAGTCCCAAAGTTGGTGGTTGTGGTGGTGCCAAACAGGGGGCGAGTGGACGGTAGGTTTACGGTCTGCATGTGGTTACCACCGTGTGACAGCTGTTGAGTAGGGTGTCTCGAGTGTTAGATGGGTTTGCAGCATGGTGGTGGCCGGCGGTGAGACCTTCCAGCTGTGGTTGGTTACCGGTGGGGAGGAATGGGTTGTGGGCTTAGTGGGAGTGCTAATCCTTTCTAGGTGTAGCTGGTTCCTTGAGTAGGGGCTTTTGAAACTTGTACACAGTGGAGCGAAATATCCACAAACGCGGCCAGGAGTCAAAAACCCCTAGTGTGGTTGCACAGGCTATCATGAGGGCTCAAGTCTGGCACTACCGGTGGTCCAGAACGGGCAATGACCAGCAACTCTATGGCTGAGGTGTCGGGGGCATCAGGGTGAGGCCTGGTGGAAGTCTCTGTGGTAGAGTTTAAGCAAATATCACGGGTTGCAAGTATCAGTGGACACATCTGCAGGGGCCAAGCCTGACCGTGTAAGCCGGCGCCATGCAAATAGCGCGGGCGCAGGTGCCCCAGAGCAGCAGGGTGTGGATAGACATCACAGTAAGGTGCCCAGATCATCAGACTGCAAATATAACAGTGTGGGCAAGCAGGCAGCACAGGTCACAGTGCATGTCACTGGGAGCAAAATCAGCAGAGCGCAAATATTACAAGCTTCAGTAGCCTGCAGTGCACATCAACGCGCAAGTCAGCATGGTGAGTATATTGCAGTGCACACCCGTAAGGTGCGACACAATGAAAAGTAGCAGGGAGCAAATATCGCAGTGCAGGTGAGCAGAGTGCACATCTCACAGTGCAAGTCAGCAAGGAATCAAAATCACACTGCTCGGTGGGCGGGTGCCGACAATAGGAGCAAGTACCAGCGCACAGAGATCTGGGTGCGACCATTCCAGGGTGACGGTGTTAGTGTTACTGTGCAAATAATGCAAACTAGCTGCACCTGGCAAATGATATGCTCCTCTCTCGCTCTCTCTTTCTCCCTCTCCCCTTCCGTCCCTCTCTCTGTGCCCTCTTTCTCTGCCTCTCTCTCTCGCTCTCTGCCCTCTTTCTTTCGCTGCCATCTCTCTCTCTCTCCCTCTCTGCCCTCTTTCTTTCTCTGCCTCAATCTGTGTGTACCTCTCTCTCTGCCCTTTCTTTCTCTGCCTCTCTCTCCCTGTTTCTATGTGCTCTCTTTCATTCCCTGCCCCACACCCTCTCTCTCTCTGCCCTCTTTCTCTGCCATCTCTCTCTCTCGTTCTTTATCTCTCTATCTCTGCCCTCTATCCTTCTCCCTCTCTCTCTCTCTCTCTCTCTCGCTCTCTCTGTCTGCCTTTCTCCCTCCCTGCCCTGTTTTTCTCTCTGCCTCTCTCCCTAGCTCACTCTATGCCCCTGTCTCTCTGTGGGTGGGGGTAGATGTGCCAGGTGCTCATTTGCTGGAGCCACCCCAGCTCTTGCTGACAGCAGCTCGACCAGACTCAAAACAGATATCTTCAAGGAACAGAAGTTGGGGGTTGTTGTTTTTCATGGTGCATCAGCAGAGGCAGGGAACATTCTGGTATTTAGAGGCATACCTTGCCATCGTGCGTGTTCTTACATCATCCCACTGAGAGCGCAATGTCTACGTGAAACAGTGGGCGGGGGTGAGGGGATGCTAGTAGGCTCTGTGGGTGGAGCCGGGCTTGTGAAATGACGTGTAAGGGACAAGGGGACCAAGTCACAGAGTCTACAATTGCATTTCTTATTTTTTGTTAATTATTAGTGCCTATTGGGACAAATGTCTGGGTTCAGCAGCACTAACAACCAGTGGACATCCTTCACAATTGTACCCCACTTCGGTTTTAATCTGAGCATCAACTTTTCCAAGAAGGAATTGGGAGACAACATGGAGTGTATTCTCGGGAAGTGAAGCTTCCAAAAAAGGAAGGTCGTTGTATTAACAATGTAAATGGGCTCATTACAAAATGTTCATAATGTTAATGTCTAATCACTTCCAGTATATGCTGAAGTTATGATAAGATACGTGTCTTACTGAGCAAAGATCATTATCCAAACATAGAATAAGAATACAAATAATTTATGATAATATTTCATCATCGCAAGATGAACAGTCTCGCAAGATGAACAGTCTAGTACATTTCTATTGTACTCTTTCACAACACTCCCACGAGAAAGATGAAGGGGGCAAATAGAACAAATGAGGGTTTCTGGATGCTGTGTATAAAATCAAACATCATTTTGGGAAAATGTGAATTTCCACAGATCTTTATATTTGACAAATATGTCTGTGACTAAAGGGTTGTACATCTGAGTCTCTACGGACAAAATGCATTGTGGGCCCATTTCATTTTTCACAGCACTGACCCTAACATGAAAGTGGTTGTAACAATGTACTATATATACTCATGCAGACAGCCTTACAAGTTGGATTGTTAAGGGTTTTGACCCATGTTGAATCCTTAGACTGGGTAGATGTGGGGATGAGCTGTCGCCGCCCACATTCACGCCAGAATCCAGGAGAACTGCGCAGTTGGCACAAGACCACTCCAAAGATACAACCTTCTTGTGGGGGGGTTCCACATCACCACTCTACTGTAAGGATGCCATCAAAACAATGTTAAGCAAGGGTCCTATAGTATCAAGCAAAAGACCACTCTATTGAAAGGCAGTAATTCAAGACAGATCCCAAAAATGGATGCAATACCGGTACTCACCACTATCAGTAAGCCGGCGTTTTAAAACCACCAGACTTTTGTGTAAAACTGAACAGAGGAACCCAAACCAGGCCAAGGAAAGACTTGCTAAGAGGTGGATACAATGTAAAACTATATTCTAAAATGACTTGAAGGAAGTAATTATTTAATGTATATGTAAAAATTGTAAGTTTGATTTAAACTGGGAACTAAAGTGACATTTAGCTGAATTCTGCCTGACAACTACCCCCGAGAGGAGGAACCTGCTCAGCCACTCTTCCCAGGCCTAGCTGCATCCTGCTTCCCCACCAAAAGGAGTTGACACCTCTCTGATTAGATTAGGGGGGGGCACCTGCAGGAGGTTTAACAAAGCCTTGTCCTGGACTCAGGCAAATGTTATATTGGGGGGGCCGTAAGGTGGCTTCCTCTTGGGAGAAGTGGGAGGAGAAGTGCATCTGGGAGCCACACGAGCTGGAGGCGGGGGTAGACAGAAGCTTCCCCCATGTGCTTTAGAACCTAAACCACACCCATCTGGGCCAGAGCATAATTTTAAAAAAGATGGATAATTCATAATACGGACTTGTCAGAATTATATAAGGAATATCATTATTCTTGTGATTTTTCTGTGCACGTTTTAAGAGGTGTTAGGACCCTGTGGTGTATGCTGGGGGGTTGCTAGCGGAAAATAGGGTCTTACTCCAAATGTCTGCATGTTAAAAATCTGACACCTCATCAATTAATGTCCATACTCCTTGCGCACATGTGTGTAATTTTTGGTAAATGTCCGATACTGGCAATCCAGTCAAAAAGTGCAAAATGTTGTCATTTTTGAATGCAAGCCCCCAGGAAGATCAGAGGCGGACAAGCATGGACCATAAGGAATATATAATGTGTACATGTAATTTCAACAAATTGTGTATCTGGGAAATATGTATTTGAATCAAATATAGATTTGTGGGCAAATTGACCAGGGGGGGATCCTCTGACCCATAAACAGACCTCATCATGATGACAATCCATTTCCTTCCCCCAATCATGGGAGAGGGGAGAATTGGGCCAATGACGAGTAAAGAGGGGGAGGCTCAGTTATGCCACACACACACCCACTTTTTAAAACACATAAAAAGAGACTGCTGGGACAGGTAGAGACATTCAATTCCATTTGCTGCGGAGCGTGCTGACCGACGACTTCACATCCAGAATCCACTTGATCCGGACCGGAAAGCAGAGCAGTATCCAGAACCAGAGGCCGCTGTATCCAGAGAGGCTAGACCAGCAAAGCAGAGCTGACCCAGATCGCTGTGAGCAGAACCGCCAGAAGTCCCGTCCAACCTGACCAGACCTTGACGGCTTATTTCAAAAATATAGTGTGAGTACTCACTGTGCAAAACCAATCTCTTAGTTAAAATAATCTAATCCAAACTATTTTAACCTAAGTAGAACTGCCTCCTAGAAATCCTATCATCTGTCATTCTAAAGTTGCGAGCTGTCATCTGTCATTCTAAAGCTGCAAACTGTCACCTGTCATTTTGAGTTTTACTTTAAATCTCAAAATCTACCTTTATTAAATCGTCCGTATATCTTGAACCGTTTGGGCTAGGAACGTGATTTAACCTTCATTTTAAAGCTGGGATTCTAGGCTTTCCAACGGACCTAGAGGTGACTCTTTATAGTGCCTCCATAAACGCGGGACACGCACTCGCAAAATTGACAGCGATTTGCGATTTGGCCCAATTTCTTCATCTGTAAAAATCAGCAGCTTTTTGCTTCTCTTTGCTAAAATTCATTTGCAATCTGCTAATCAGTCATAGAGCATTGCTAAAGTGAGCCTGAACTAATATAAAGTATCTCTCCCTCACCCTGAACCTCCTGCAGGGAATTAAAATCAATTTTAGCATCTTTTCACTTCATTGCCACCACATTTCAAAGTAATTCGCCTGTGTTTAAAACTAATACCTGTTTTCTCTAAGCTTGCGGGAGGAACTGGAACGGTGTATTGCATTATCAAGTGTGATTTTTTGGGATTCTTGAAGACTGTGTGCTCTCCTTTCCATCTCCTTATATTGCATATAGGGGGGGGTGATTTGCCAGAGAAAGGTGATTACATTGTTGTTGGTTGAAATCATATCAAGTTTATTTTCTGTACTGCATTTATTCCACCTTGCATTGCCTTGAAACCATAAAGCATTTCAGCTACCTCATCCTCTATACTACTCCTAAGTAATCAAGTGTACCATTGTAACATTACCCATTCTGGATCCACATCATATGTCTTAGTGTATTATCAGATATTAATTTGTTATAAATGTGTGATATATATATATATTGTTTAATTTTTCAAATAAACCTTTTAAATTTGCAAAACAGACCTACTTCTTGGCTCACTGGGATCAGGGGGGATTTTAAGAGAGGGGTGTTATATAAGGGTTGTTATCCAGAGTACATGAACTGGACCTAAAAATATATCAATAAGGGTTTCCCTCAGCATCCCAGACTAGGCATTGACTTAGCTGTAGTGTTGAAGTGAATCCGCTTAACAAAGTGGGGGCTCGGAGCCGGGATATTCTGGGTTAGCTTTAGCACTTGTGCAGCTTAATACAGTGTGCTAACTGACGAGATACATACATCCGGTCGGATCACCACGCGGTGTTACGCTGTAAAGCACTCCTCAAAGGAACGCTCTAAGGAAACGGTCTGTTTTGCAAAAATAAAATACAAACTTCTGTAAGTTAGGAAGGAACTCAAATTCCAGAATGACGACAGTGGTAGACATCAAAGTAGCTAGAGAGCGCTTGTTACATAAGCTATTTGTGAGAGGTGAGTGGACTCATCAGGACCAAACGGTCTGGTTGCAGGCCATCACGCAACAGGTCACTGAAACAGGGTCAGATATATGGAGAGATCAGGGTCCCCTACATGTGGCCCTGAGTGAACTATATATGGCCCCTAAAGCCAGAGATGAACATAATAAGATTGCCAGGATAGTGGCATATTTGTACCTATATATGGGAGCCATGCAGGACAAATGTGCTGAAGGCCAAGATCTGGCAAATAGGCAACAAATGGCGTTAGAGAAGGCCCAATCTGATCTGGACTCTTCTGAGCAGAGGCTGCTCAGGAACCAGGAGTCAGAAAATGACAGCAGACAGTACATCACTAAAATAAAGGTGGATATGGATGTGCTGCAACAGGAAAAGGCTGACCAGGATACCAGATTTCTGGCCTTGCAGAAGGAGTACCAAGAAGGTTTGGACTCCCTACTGCAGAGCCAGAAAAACCTGGAGCAACAGTTAGACTTCAATAGGGCATGTGCTGAGCAGGTAGTCACCCTGCAAAGCCACCTAGATAGGGAGAAGGCAGAGAGCAATAAACTGATTTTGAAAGACCTGGATACCCAGGCAGAGTTTGACCAGGAGCGCCAGAAAGCTGGTGCCTTCCAAAGGCAAAGGGACGACCTGGCGGCACAGAAAGGGATACCTTAGGCCAGGAAGTCTGCCACTTAAAAAGGAAAATGGAAGAAAATCACCTGGCCCTCCAGGGACTGGGTGACCTCCAAAAAGAACACCAGAACTTGTTAGAGCACACCAGGAGGGTGGAGGAGGCTCTGGCAAGAAAGGAGCAGGCCAGTAGGGATGGGACTCAGGAGGTAACCCTCCTGCAGCAGAGACTGGCCCAGTACTCCAGGACCAATCAGGAGGCACAGAGAGAGAATGAGGCTCTCTGCCAGCACAATGATAGGCTCCAGCAAGAGGTAGCGATGCAGGAGAGACTGATATAGTCTAGTAAGGCCTTAACTGAGGAACTGAAAGCGCAGGCTCTTGCATTGCAACAGGGAACAGGGGCGGATAGAGATGAGGTTCGCTGGGAAAGAGAAACTCCGGAGCATAACCTCAGGAGCCCTAGTACCAGAGGCCTTCATCTCTCCCAGTCCCTGGACTTTGCCACCCTCATGTCCCCTCGCGCACATGAGCCCAGGGCCACGGGGATGGCAGATTACTATCCAGCTTGAAGTATGGGGCTCATAGGCTAGTACCTCCCAGGAATGGATGGGCGGGCATCCGGGTATGGGCACCCAAGCACAGTGCAATTTAGTGGGGAACCCCAGGAGAGTAGGCCCATTAAGGGCATCCTGAAAGCCTCTGCCCAGTTAGGTCAGTGGGGGGTACCCATCAAATCCTGACAGCAAGGAGGGATCTGAAGACTCCTCTGAGCATTACAGGACACAGGAGACCAGGTCCCTACATTCTTCCAGCCATTCCCAGGCTCGCAGAATCCGGGAAAACCTGGAAGATCAGACGGGCACCTCTGGGAGCAGTGCTTCTGAGTCAGAGGATGAATGGACCAGGGTTACCCGAACCAAAAAGGCCAATAAGGCAAAAAGGGCCTTGCTTAAGGACCCATTGAAACAAATAAAGGCAATAAGGAGTGTCATCACGCCTTATCATAAGAACACCAAGTATTCTGTTTGGGAACACTTGGAGCTCTATGAGCAAATGATGAAGACTTTCCATTTGAAGGACAGCAGTAGCTGCATCCAGTACGTCAGATGGACCTTCTCACCAGAATACTCCAGTTTCTTTGTAGGACTGGAGGATCAAAACCATTCAAGGTGGTCCACATACAGGGCGGCCATCTTGAAACATTTTTCTGTGCACAGAAATCCTCAAGAGGCTAACAAGGCAGCCTACAATTTGCAATGTGGGGAGGATCAGGCCCCACAAGAGTTTGTGCAAGAATTAAAGCGTGCTTTTGCGCAGACCACCAGAAGGGTGCGCACGGATAGCAGAGAATTTATCAATATGTTTTTCCATGCCTTACCCAAATACATAATGACCCAGCTTGTGAGAGATTTTCATGAGAAAATATCTTTAGACTGGGTCATTGAACAGGCTACCCGGATCTATGAGGTGCAGAAGCCCATCGAAAAGAAAAATAATGCGCAGAAAACCCCCAAAACCAACAGCACCCCTGCTGCTGCCAAGGTGGCAGAGGTAAAGGTTGCCCCCGTTTTAGATTTGGAGATGGGGGGCCTAAAAACCTGCCTGAACCAAATAACTCTAACACCAGAAGGCCCTCGGGCCAGTCACAGACAGGGAGTCAAGGAGGTAGTCCCACAAATGGGGTCCCTCGCTCCCCTGATTATGTAAGTCCCTGGGTTATGTGTGGACTCCCAAGGGGGGGGGGATCCAGCCAAGCACCTAACCCAGGGAACATCCCTCCCAACTTCCCACAGGAGGGCAGAAATTCTCCAAATCCTGGGCAGAACTCTTTCCCCAGGTATCCACCCAATTTCCAGTCCCAAAATCATCCATCCTTCTTTGCCCAATTCCCTGAGTCCAGACAACCTAATCCGGGAGAGGGGAGGCCAAGGGTGGAGGGGTACCAAAATCTTCCCAACCAGGGGTACTACCAGAGAAGGGATAGCTACCCTTCCCGGGATCAGCCCAGGGGAGGAAATAGAGCCCCGTATCAGCGTGAGCGGGTTTCCCAGTTAGAGCGCCAGGTCCAAAATATGGCACGGGATCTGGGTCACATTCTGAGGGTTCAACAGAACCCTCAGATGAGCATGCCACCGCAGAATGCCCCAAACTCTTGACCTGGTGCTCCAGAACAATGACGGGGGCAGCACCCCGATAACCCACCGATTCCCAGGGAGGAGGCACAAGGGCAAGGGGGGTGTAAGGCCTTGGAGGAAGCTTCCTTCCTCACTTGTAAACAGCCCCTGGAAACCCAGGAACCGGAAACGAAATCTCCTGCCCCTGAAAGTCTGCCTCCAAAGGAGCAGAGGGGGGTAGGAGAAACAAAGTACCCAAACAGGCCCAGTGTGTGGAGGAGGTACAGGTCTTCCAATTTGAGGGAGAGGGATCCTTAGAAGATCCTGGGAAAAGGATCTTCTCCTTCAGAGATGGGGGAACTCCTCCCAAGGAAAAATGGGTCCCAAGGGATGCCAATTCAGACTGGGGAGATGTGGAGACTGAGCTACCGCCACCAATCATCTCATCCCAGAACCGACAATACCAAAATCCCATGGGTCAAACCCATCCTGATGACTTCCTCCAAAAAGGGGGGGGGGGCGGCCCAGAACCCAAAACCATTTCCAGTTGCCAACTTTTTCTTTCAGATTCCCCAAGTTCTCCACAGAATTCTGCCCAAATCTCTTCGCTAGCAATGTCCAAAACCAGAAGGTTAGCCCACCAGTTGTCCAAAAATGTGCATTATCTGTGCCCCCTTGAGGAGAAGGAGGGAAGATATTATGCCCCGGTACAAGTACAGGGGCAGGGTACAATTTCGGCACTGGCGGACACTGGATCCCAAGCTACCCTTCTGTACAAAAGGGCCTTTGATGAACTAAATGCAGGAAGGGGGGAGAATTACCGTATTCCTCTCACCTCTCTTTCTGGACAATGCAGAACTTGGACGGTAAGGAAATTCCTGTCGAGGGGACTGCAGATTTGGACATCAAAATTGGGCGACACAAGGTGAAACACCCGGTCATAGTAGTGACTCCAGAGGGCACCCCTTGTTTACTAGGGAATGACCTCCTGAGAAGGTTGTCACCCCTAATAAATTGCGTAAACAAGGTCCTCTGGACCCAGACTAGCCGTCCAATAAAATTAAAACAGAGTGTCAACCAAGTTAGTTTAAACGGCACCTGCCACATGGTTGAACAAAAATCTGACCAAGTAGAATTTCACTTCCAGAACAACCAAATTCCAGATGTGACAGTAATAGCAGTAGGATAACAGACTGGTGATGGGGGGTCGTCTCTATTTCTGAAAATCAACCTTCCTTCCAGTTTAAGGTGGTATTCCACACTGGAAGGAAACACTCTGAAATTCTTTACCAATCCACAATCAGACACTCCCACTCCTATAGTCCAGAAAGAGGTGAAATCAGCTCAGAGCCTGGCTGATATTCAGCAAATTGGAGAGCAGTTGTTCATCCCTGTTCAGTTAAATGATGGGGAGGACTCTGTTCTCGCCCGAGTGTGTGTGAACAACGGTAAGAGCTTCATCAGCGAAGCCATGTTCCACCAACTCCCAATAGATCCAGCCATTCCCACATTCAAACTGATAGACAAATGGGAAATGGACCTGGAAGCACCCAATTCAAAACATCTCCTGCCAAGCAGGTGTATGCTCAAAATCTCCATTGGCAACAAGAGCATAGTCCTTAATTGTTAGGTCGTGCGAGATGTCACTGCCGCCATTTACTTAGGCAGTGACATACTCAATCGCTTCGCCATTAGTTTGGACCTAATAAACTTCAAAGCTTGGTCCCGATTAGCGGATACTCCCATGGGCTTTGATGATCAAGAAAAAGCATTTAGGTCAGCTCAATTGCTACCTTATGCAGTTGAAATTCAGCTTAAAGAGGAAGTCACCATCCCAGAAAGGACCCGACAATTCTCCATGGAAGTGAAAGTTAAAAGAGGACAAAAATTGAAAAACCCTGATGCTTACATACATGTAAATGCTTCTCTCCAACAGCAAGGGTTGGGGGTAAACCCAACACCATTAGTCAACATAGAACATGACACCATTCCAATAGAGGTGGATAGCAGCGATTTAAAGAGTATTACTCTAGCCGCAGGCACCATTATTGGAATGGCGGTTGATGACCAACATTTCTCCATTGATTTAGGAAATGAACTGTTAGGACCTATCCCCAAGGACTGTTTTGACAGTGACAGTGATGACAATACAACACCAGACAGGATTTTCACCCGGCATGGGGGGAACTTCCAGGTGTACACTTCTTGCCCTTATGGTAAGGAAGATGTGACTTGTGACGTCAGGAGGGATGAGGTGATTTTCCAGGTCGTTGAGGACTGCCTTACCCACCTGAAGCCTCCAGTCCAAATCAGCACTCTGGCCAGGGACTTCTCCACCCAGCTGGAGGAGGCCGATGAGATAGCCAAACCAGAAGTCTTTCCTGGCTTCAGGCAGATGGTGGAAGAGAGGGTCAACCTAGCTGATGCCTGCGTGACTCTGGAACAGAAGCAAAAGTTGAAACAAGTTTTCTTGGATTTCCAAGATCTCTTCGCGGTAGATTCATATGACTGTGGTCGCACCGACATCCACACCACAACAATTCCCACGGACCCTGGAATGACTCCAGTGTTTGTGAAGCAATATCGATTGCCTCTCGCATCCATGGAGTCTCTTACTGAAATAATTAAGAACCTGGAGTCCCGGGGAATAATCCGCCAGTACATAGCACCTTCAATAATCCGGTGCTGGGAATATTGAAGACGAACGGCCAGTGGAGATTCTGCGCCGACCTTAGGGAGCTCAACAAACGGGTCCATACTTCCCGATGGCCTCTGCCCTACATTGACCAAGGGCTGGCCCAGATTCAAGGGTCACAAGTATTCACTGCAATAGACCTGACCAATGGATACTGGACCGTGCCTGTCAGTAGGGAGGACCAATACAAACTGGCTTTTACCTTTTGGGGGCCAGCAGTACACATGGACCCGGACTCCCTTTGGATACCTCAACTCCGGCAATGAATTCAGCATTTTCTCACATAAGGCCATGCCCGACCTGGGTGCGAAGGGTAACCTGGCTTATGTAGATGATGTCCTCATCAAAAGTTCATCTGTGGAGGAACACATAGCGGAGATCCGTTATGTTCTGACGAAGTTGAGGGCCGCCGGAGCAAAACTTTCCTTTCAGATAGCACAGTGCTGTAGAACCCGTGTTAATTTCTTAGGGCATGAGATTACTCCTCAGGGTCTCTGTCCCCAGGAAAAGAAAGTGGAAGCACTTCAGAAACTGAAAGACCCCACGACTCTGCGGGAACTAAGGAGCCTCCTTGGACTGACTAATTACAGCAGAAAGTTCATTGAAGGCTACGCAGAGATCACTAGACTCCCTGATTCATCTCTTGAAGGGGGGGGTCAAGTGGGAATGGGGTCCAGAACAATCCGAGGCAGTAAGACAACTCAAAAGAAGCCTCTCACTAGCGCCTTGCCTAGCTTACCCTGTCAGAAACAAGGAGTTCTTCCTGTAGACAGGGTTCTCTAATACGTGCTTGAGGGCAGTATTATACCAAAAGCATGACAAGGTCAATAAAGTAATCTCCTATGCGAGCAAAACTTTATCCTCTGTGGAGGAAAAATTCAACGATTGTGAGAAGGCACTCCTGGCAACGGTGTGGGCATTGAAGAATTACCGCCCGTTTATCCAGGGGGAACACATCATAGTGCAGACTCCACACCAGCCTCTGCAATACCTCCAAAGTGACATAATCCGGGCCGGAAATGTGAGTAATTCCCGAATTACTTCCTGGATTCTGTCAATGCAAGGCTTTCCTGTGGAGGTCAGATATGGCCAAAACAAGAAGAGTCCCCTCGCGCAAGGTCTGGCTGACTTGCATGATTGTGCCAGAGAAAACTGTCTTGAGGACGAAAGTCTAAAAATCAAGGACAACATGGAGACATACCTTAATTCCCCCCACAAAGTCCTTGAAGAAGACAAGTGTGAGGGAATGCCCACTGTCTATGTGGATGGATGCTCTTACCATGTTGACAACAACGGGGAGAAAGAACTGGTGGCCGGCGTAGGGAATGCATGGGTGAAGGAGTTTCCAGAACCCTCTGCTGGATACAAAGTTGGTCCCTGAAGTAGTCAGGTGGCAGAGTTGATGGCTGTGCATCAGGCCATCCTCACTGCTGTCCAACATCAACTCCACGAACTGGTCATAATCACAGATTCGGATTATGTACGGAACGGGTTCGTGGAGCACCTGGTTAATTGGAAATCCAGAGGCATGTTATGTGCTAATAACAAACCCCTGAAACATGGGAAGTTAATCCAAAATATTGATGATCTAATCACATCAAATGGGATGACCATCTACTGGAAAAATATCAAGGGTCATTCCAAAGTAGAGGGACCAGACAAAACTGGAAATGACTTAGCTGATCAGCTGGCCAAAACCGGGGCCATCCAAGCGGATCTAATCGAAATAGAGTCCCTGTTGGGGGAAATCCAGGTCACTGCTATCACTAGGTCCCAGACAAATGCTCACAATGATCTTTCAACTGCACAATGGAGTAAGGAGACCCCTGATGCTGATTTGATTATAGCTCAGAAGGGGGATCCAATAATTGGTAAGTTTTACCAACACATTGAGGACCCTGAGAACTTTCCCATAATGGATACCGATTACATTGGGAAAGAGGACCTAAGAGTGTTGATGAAATGTCCAAAGATGTTCCGAATCCAAGACGGTTTGTTGGTAAGGAAATCCCAGGCTGGCCATGATCAGTGGGTGATTCCTACCTCATTCCGAAGCCTGATGTTAAGTCACGCACATGATGCGGCCACCGCCGGTCATAGGGGGTTTTACACAACACTGGAAATCTTAAGAGAGGTTGCATACTGGCCACACATGGGGCAAGACCTCGACCAATACTTGAAGGGGTGTCTTGTGTGTGCACAATTTCAGCCATCATCCCTCACACCCCGTGCGCCTCTCCAAAAGAGGGGGATGATACTGCCATGGTCAGATTTGCAAATTGACTTTGTAGGCCCTGTAATTCGCTCGTCTAGAGGAAACAAGTACATGTTGACCGTTACATGCGTGTTTACCAAGTGGGTGGAATGTCTCCCGGCCCCAAACTGCAAGGCAGAAACAGCAGCTGCCCTGATGATTAACCACATCTTTTCCCGTTTTGGTCTACCTCAAAGGATTGAGTCAGACAGAGGTAGCCACTTCACCAGTGAAGTAATGACAAAGATGTGGGAGATACTGGGGGTCAAAAGGAAGCTACATATTGCTTACAGGCCAACTTCTTCTAGAGCAGTGGTGAGATACAACCGAACCATTGTGAGCATATTAAAAAAGTTTGTGGCAGATTCTGGGCCAAGTTGGGATATCCGATTACCTCTGGTCCTAATGGCCATCAGATCTACCCCTTCATCTGCAACTAAAATGTCACCATTTGAGTTGATGACCGGACGCAAGATGGTGCTTCCCCAGCATCTGCTCTACAGGACCCAAGAGCAGACACTGATAAATGCCTCCACAACTCATGAGTATGTGGAGAATTTAAGGAAACACCTTCAACATGCTTTTGCCTATGCTCAGCGGAATCTAGAAAGATCAGCTGATAGCATGAAGACCCACTACTACCTGAAGACCACCAGGAAGGAATATACTGTGGGGGACCGGGTCTATCTATACAATTTCCAAAGGAACCAGGCCAAACAGCGAAAATGTTTGCCTACATGGAAGGGACCGTTTGAAATTATAGACAAGATCTCCCCTGTAGCGTACAAGATCCGCATTCCCAAAGGCAGTTCGGCAGAGGGGGAAGACAAGTGGGTACATATAAATCAGCTAAAGTGTTGCCATCCCAGGCACACCCTGCAGCAACTGGAGGAGTCCTCTGCAATACCAGAGGGGGCCGCTCCAGAGTAAGTCAGTTCAAACTCTAAAATATTCCACATATCAAAAATATAGTAACGTAATGCAAATGTTCCCTGTTATATATTGTTTTTAAAATCAGACTGCAAAATGTATTCGGATGTATAAAATGTACATGTTCGCCACACCATTAATAGTGGTGGAAAAATGTCTAGGAATGTGTATTGCCGCTTTTGCTTTATCATCCTAGGAGAGAGGAAACCATGGAGACTGACCAAGGAGGACGACCGGGGACCGGGAGCAGAGACCCGAGGGGCCCGGGGTACCGCCCAATATTCCCATCAGGATCAGCGAGGAGAACCGATCGATCCAACTGGGTGGAGGAAAAGATGCTGAACTGTGCCATCTACAGAATTGGAAGAAGATAATGCGGACATACCAGCACAGGGCTCAAAACATCCTTGGCACCCGACTTCCCCTCGACTAGAATCAAAGCGCAGTCGGGCGGGGGGGTCTTGTCAAGGGTTTTGACCCATGTTGAATCCTTAGACTGGGTAGATGTGGGGATGAGCTGTCGCCGCCCATTATTCTATACCAGAACAAACTAAATCAATAGACTGGGTGGATGTGGGGATGAGCTGTCGCCACCCACATTCACGCCAGAATCCAGGAGAACTGCGCAGTTGGCACAAGACCACTCCAAAGATACAACCTTCTTGTGGGGGGGTTCCACATCACCACTCTACTGTAAGGATGCCATCAAAACAATGTTAAGCATGGGTCCTATACTATCAAGCAAAAGACCACTCTATTGAAATGCAGTAATTCAAGACAGATCCCAAAAATGGATGCAATACCGGTACTCACCACTATCAGAAAGCCGGCGTTTTAAAACCACCAGACTTTTGTGTAAAACTGAACAGAGGAACCCAAACCAGGCCAAGGAAAGACTTGCTAAGAGGTGGATACAATGTAAAACTATATTCTGAAATGACTTGAAGGAAGTAATTATTTAATGTATATGTAAAAATTGTAAGTTTGATTTAAACTGGGAACTAAAGTGACATTTAGCTGAATTCTGCCTGACAACTACCCCTGACAGGAGAAACCTGCTCAGCCACTCTTCCCAGGCATAGCTGCATCCTGCTTCCCCACCAAAAGGTGTTGACACCTCTCTGATTAGATTAGGGGAGGGGCACCTGCAGGAGGTTTAACAAAGCGTAGTCCTGGACTCAGGCAAATGTTATATTGGGGGGGCCGTAAGGTGGCTTCCTCTTGGGAGAAGTGGGAGGAGAAGTGCATCTGGGAGCCACCCGAGCTGGAGGCGGGGGCAGGTAGAAGCTTCCCCCATGTGCTTTAGAACCTGAACCACACCCATCTGGGCCAGAGCATCATTTTAAAAAAGATGGATAATTCATAATAAGGACTTGTCAGAATTATATAAGTAATATCATTATTCTTGTGATTTTTCTGTGCACGTTTTAAGAGGTGTTAGGACCCTGTGGTGTATGCTGGGGGGTTGCTAGCGGAAAATAGGGTCTTACTCCAAATGTTTGCATGTTAATAATCTGACACTTCATCAATTAATGTCCATACTCCTTGCGCACATGTGTGTAATTTTTGGTAAATGTCCGATATTGGTAAACCAGTCAAAAAGCGCAAAATTTTGTCATTTTTGAATGCAAGCCCCCAGGAACATCAGAGGCGGACAAGCATGGACCATAAGGAATATATAATGTGTACATGTAATTTCAACAAATTGTGTATCTGGGAAATATGTATTTGAATCAAATATAGATTTGTGGGCAAATTGACATGGGGAGGATCCTCTGACCCATAAACAGACCTCATCATGATGACAATCCATTTCCTTCCCCCAATCATGGGAGAGGGGATAATTGGGCCAATGACAAGTAGAGAGGGGCAGGCTCAGTTATGCCACACACACACCCACTTTTTAAAACACATAAAAAGAGACTGCTGGGACAGGTAGAGACATTCAATTCCATTTGCTGCGGAGCGTGCTGACCGACGACTTCACATCCAGAATCCACTTGATCCGGACCGGAAAGCAGATCAATATCCAGAACCAGAGGCCGCTGTATCCAGAGAGGCTAGACCAGCAGAGCAGAGCTGACCCAGATCGCTGTGAGCAGGACCGCCAGATGCCCCGTCCAACCTGACCACATCTTGACGGCTTATTTCAAAAATATAGTGTGAGTACTCACTGTGCAAAACCAATCTCTTAGTTAAAATAATCTGATCCAAACTATTTTAACCTAAGTAGAACTGCCTCCTAGAAATCCTGTCATCTGTCATTCTAAAGTTGCGAGCTGTCATCTGTCATTCTAAAGCTGCAAACTGTCACCTGTCATTTTGAGTTTTACTTTAAATCCAAAAATCTAACTTTATTAAATTGTCCGTATCTCTTGAACCGTTTGGGCTAGGAACGAAATATAACTTTCATTTTAAAGCTGGGATCCTAGGCTTTCCAACGGACCTGGAACCGACTTGGTACTCTTTATAGTGCCTCCGTAATCGCGAGACACGCACTCGCGAAATTTACCGCGATTAGCGATTTGGCCCAATTTCTTCATCTGTAAAAATCAGCAGCTTTTTGCTTCTCTTTGCTAAAATTCGTTTGTAATCTGCTAATCATTCATAGAGCATTGCTAAAGTGAGCCTGAACTAATATAAAGTATCTCTCCCTCACCCTGAACCTCCTGCAGGGAATTAAAATCAATTTTAGCATCTTTTCACTTCATTGCCACCACATTTCAAAGTAATTTGCCTGTGTTTAAAACTCATGCCTGTTTTCTCTAAGCTTGCTGGGGGAACTGGAACGGTGTATTGCATTATCAAGTGTGATTTGTTGGGATTCTTCAAGACTGTGTGCTCTCCTTTCCATCTCCTTATATTGCATATAGGGGGGGGTGAGTTGCCAGAGAAAGGTGATTACATTGTTGTTGGTTGAAATCATATCAAGTTTATTTTCTGTACTGCATTTATTCCACCTTGCATTGCCTTGAAACCATAAAGCATTTCAGCTACCTCATCCTCTATACTACTCCTAAGTAATCAAGTGTACCACTGTAACATTACCCATTGTGGATCCACATCATATGTCTAAGTGTACTATCAGATATTAATTTGTTATAAAAGTGATATATATATATATATATAGTTTAATTTTTCAAATAAAACTTTTAAATTTGCAAAACCGACCTACTTCTTGGCTCAGTGGGGTCAGGGGGGATTCTAAGAGAGGGGTGTTATATAAGGGTTGTCATCCAGAGTACATGAACTAGACCTAAAAATATATCAATAAGGGTTTCCCTCAGCATCCCAGACTAGGCATTGACTTAGCTGTAGTGTTGAAGTGAAAACGCTTAACAGGATGTGAGGATACAATGCCTCCTACGGCCTTTGGGGTGCATTTAAAGGCTCCAGACAGAAGTCCCTTTCCAAAAAATGGCAGGCATTTAAACACAGCAACAAAAATGGAGTGCCTTTTGCTTTTGTTTTTCACGTAAAGTCAAAGAGCCATGTGCAAATGGGCCTATCTGTCATTACCAATGGACAAGCAGCAGTTTAATTTACAAAGGAAGGAGGAATCAAAGATTCCTGTGACATGGAAAACAGGATTTTTAAACATTGAAAGCAGAAAAACGGCCTGCACATGTGTGTGCCAATAAAAAGTGCTTTTAAAAAATAAAACTGGGACAATATAACTATTCACACAAAAGTGTCAGGAAAACAAAACATGATGTGGGGGTGACCAAAGCAATGTATATTATGTTTCACCTAAAACACTCCAGTGACATTTGAAGAGCCACTTTTTCTTAGTGGAAAACCTGTTTCTGGCTGTGGTCAAAACTTCACAAAGGAAAACTCCCACTTCCAGCCTGAATGTCACATCCCCCATCTAATGACCTCCCACAATAACATTTGCTGCTGAGGGTGTTGAAGGCCCAGTGTCCTCCGGACTTTATGGCTCTGAAAGCAGGGACTTCAATGACATTCTCCCTTTGCTGAAGCATGACCAACATGTGTGAAAATGGTGGCACCCTCTTCAAAGAGCAAACTACCAACTTCAGAGAGACTCATCAAAAAACCTTTGGTCAAAGGCTGGCCCAGGGCGACAGCTGGCTGGGCTGGATGAAGCAGACCCGCCATTTGCTGAACATGAGCATTCACAATTAATTTAATAGGACTATTATCATTTAGGCCTTTTTCGCAGCAACCATACTGTGGATTGATTTCATTTTTGTACCATTTTTTATGTAATTTCCAGGCGGTTTTGGGGATATAAAATGCATCTGCCGGTGACTCTGGGAACTGTAATGGCCAGTTAGACTAGATTTCTGGTTGATCTGAACATTTTCCAAATATGAGAGATGGTGGGCGGGTGGAAAATGAAATTAGGATTATGCTTAATAACGTCCATCTTCATAACTGTTGTTCTTTTTATGAAAATGGCAGAAATGTGCCACATGGCCATGCTACATCGTACGGATTTGGTGGTCGGTTTATCTAATTTGCCATAATCAGCTAAAACAGAAAATATGTTTGGTATGGCAGTTGCTAGTAAAATTATGAAGTTGTAATACATGACTAGTTTTTGCCAAAAAGTTGAAAAGAGAACAAAAGGGTGATTACAAATAGCAATTGCCAGATGTTGCTCAAAAACCCTAAACCAATCCTGACTTGGAGGCGGGGTTGAGAGGAGAGAGAGGAGTAACTGTCCAATCCTGGTGGCAGGGATTATTGGAGGTTACTTCCCCTAGATTGTAAAATTGATGATTTCATTTCTGCTAAATAAGGGGGACTGCACTAGGACAGAGGACAGAAACACAAAAAACAGGTGACAGAAGAAGGAGAAAGACAGGAAGGCTTCTGAAACTTACCATCTGACAACTGTAAGGACATACCAGAGGAGATTGCTGAGAGTGCATCTCAGTGGAGCTGTTCATTCTAGGAAGGCCTCAAAGCAGACTGGGTCCTGTGGTGGGCAGCCAGAGGCCATCTTTGAGAGTGGAGTGACTAGACCTCTGCCCTATCTTTCCAGAGTGTCCTGAGATGCAGCTGGCTTTCCTGAAACCTTAAACAGAGGCTTGCTGTGTAAGTAGAACTAAGCCATGGAAAACCAAAAGCTGGAGGGGTGCCTGCTTGCCCTGAATCCTTTCCCTTTGTAGTGAATGGTCGAAATTAACTAAGCTCCTATCCCAGTGTGCGCTGAAAACTATAGAATATACTTTAATTGGGTAGTCCTTGTTGTCCAGCTGACCCTGACTTCTATAAGGAAGAGGGGTGTCTTTGTTCTTAAATCAGTCCAACCTTTTTATCAAGCTACCCCAACACAGGCCTTTCAGTAAGGGGGGTCTGAAATCCAAAACTCCCCAAAGCATTCAAATCTTTCTGTCTGACTTCCGAACATAGACCAAAACTAGAGGTGTCTGAAAAACAAAGTGGTAAATCACCCAGTGTTTATTTTAAACCAAAGGTTTGGGGTGAAATTATATTATTGATCAGTGTCATTATTTGATGAAGCAAGATTTAAAGAAAGGGAAGAATTGTGTCTGTGTTCATTTTAACTCACTTGTGTGATTTATTTATGCTAAGCGTATTTGATTATGTAGTGCCGCGTATAAAGTGGCGTTGTCGATATTTTTGTGCTAATTTCTATTACTGTTAATTTAAATAAATACCAATCTATTCCCTGTACACCGGCCTGGTTCTTGGTTCTTGGTTAGCTCTGGAGAGAGGGATCCAAGGGGCATGATATGTATCTGAGATAGGGCTAAACAAAATCTGTTAAACAGTTTGTTGAATAAGCACTTGAGTGGGGAGGGAAGGGACTCCCTGTGTTGAGGGTGGCTTCTCAATAAACCGTTACAGGCCACCATGCTCCTCATTCCGGAGACAATGCTTCCTTTCCTATATGGCGAGAGCCTTGATTGCTGCACGGAATCATAAAAGAAGAGTGGCCATGCTCTAATGCACAGACAGTAGATCTGTATCCAAGTGCAGGAGGAGTGGTAGTACATCGGAAGCATGAGCTGGAAAACAGGTCCCCCCCTTTCTGAGCAACAGTCACAAGGCCTGAGTAACATGACCCTCCAGCTAATCAATCAACTGTAGGTAGAGCTATGGAAACTGGGAGTCGATTGGAAAGGAGGGTGTCAGCGGGACAGGGGATATGAAATGTATCAAAATGAAGTTGGGATCCTTTTTAAGAAAATAAAAACACATGGGTGATGTATGTGATGTGACATGATACATGTGAGATTTGTAACATGATGCCTGACATGATTTATATGACACATGTGACGTGATGTATGTGACCTGGTGATGCAGGTGACGTGACGTATGTGATATGACACATGACATGGCATAGCATAACATTAACTTTGTGATATATGTTATGTGATGTGTGTGGGGGATGAGACGTGACACATGTTACATGACATATGTAAAGTTCCTCTGAAGCGAAGTGGGCAGCGCAGCGGGCTCTTTCGCTGTTCCCTCGGTCTCTGTGGTCTGGCTGGTGCACCAGTGACTGGCACGGCGGGGGTGTTCTGCAGCTGGTAGAGCAGTGATTTTTCTTCGTGATCTCCACTATATGCTGCATCCTTGTATTATTATTTTGTGCTATCCTTCATCGCCACCTCTGCGACCTGTGAAGTATCTGACAGTGGTGTTTGCGATGAGGTGACTGCACGTTTATTACATGAACACCTTCACCTTCATCTATCCTCCAATGCTCCTTTTTTATGCTCTGAACTTCTCTTTACTACTCGAGCAGCAATTTCAACAAAAACAATTATGAAAAACAATCACACAGAAAAACTACATTTCCCAACAATACCAAACAAAACCAGTCAATTTGTAGTCCGTTTTTCATAAGTTCCTAAAACCACGTGATTCCTCAGTCCAATTATAACTCATCACATCCTCTATAACACTTGCTATAACCATAGTCCTTCCGCTTTCTTTTGCTGAACGAACATCCAAACTTGCGCCCCAACCAGTTGACGACTTTAACGTCACCTTGTTCCTCTCTCAAGGCGTTGTCTTCTGCTCTGCCCCTGTTGAAACATGTATAAACCATCACCTACCTCATCATGAATGGTGAGTGCTGCGAGTACTGTGATTTTGGGCGGACCCGGACAGTTGTGCTCCTTGCGTCTGCAAGCAAAGTAAAAACAAAGCAAAGAAAAGTAAAACCAGTTGAGGGGAGGAGAACTTTTAAACTTTTTAAACCAATGAAATACATTAATACCTTGATTACTGAGGTACCAGATGTATTGACGGACATAGATGAAACCTTTCCCGCTAATCATTCGATTGGCAAAACTGGTATACAGCCCTCTAAATGATCATCCAAGCTGAAGGACTGGGAGCAAATGGGGACAGCGAGACGCAAGCCCAATTGTGCAGTGAGTCACCTCCCTCCAGAACTGATTGAGGTTTGTAAGGTCGACATTAGTAATGACAAGCCAGCAGCACCGCCACGGGGTCCTTGTTGCGGAAAGGGCTAGTGCAAATTGGACCCCCTGGAGGCTTTCCTGGTTAACAACCATGACGAGGACATTACCTGTAGGAGGGACTATGCGATCCCAGTGAGCGAGGAAGGAGTGTGTCCTGGGAGAGGCACGATTGAATGACACCCAGCCCCTAGTGAGATATGCTCGCCACAATTGAAGGGTGCACATACCGGAGCTGTGGCTGCGACCAAAGAAACCGGGGCAATAAGGGCAAATGACCCAGGAGGCCTGAGAGCTAGCCCGGTGCCGGCTAACAACATGGATGACCTCCCGAGTGATAATGGGAGGGCATGGAAGGTAGACATTTCCTCAGTCACCGAGCCTCGTCGGGTTACGGATGTTATTCTCGCATCTGCTGTGACTGTTGCACCAGGTATGCCTCTTAGAAATCGTTTTGGCCCCTAATTTAGTTGGACGGTGGTGAACGTTGCCCGAACATCAATATACTGGATTGCTTACGATCGGTCCGGCCACAAGGGTTGGCCCCGGTTTCCGGCCCAAACCCCTGTGAAAATGATGCTCAACCCTCAAATCCACCCAGGTAGCAGTTCTGGGGGTGGCACGCTGACCTGGGTGATTTATGCTGGAGACTGTTATCATGTTGCTAGGCAGACTTCAAAAGGTTGTCCAGCAGCTGGTAGACGAGGTTACCAAGCTGTCACAGCTTGATCATCACCATAAGATCTCAGCTCTCATATGGTGTCAAAGACGACTCCTGTTGTGCCGGTACAGATAGCTCTTGCAGCAGAGACCGGGGATAAGGGGAAGGATGGAGGGGTTTCTGTGCCAGAACCATCTAAAATGCAAATGTCTAGTGGGAACCGAACAAACTGGACCAGCCTTTTAGAGCAGAGGATGGCAGTGGATACCACCTGATCAACCCCGGCCAGTCCAAACTCAAAACACCATATAGCCTCAGGGTGTCCTTGGGTCTTCACCACAACCTGTAGCAACGTTTTCTCGTATTAACCTGTTGACAAGGACTTGGGGGCCTGTGAAATGGTTATGGCCATGATGCTGGGTGTGATCCTGACACCACTGGGCAGACCTCGTTTTATAATAGGGGAGGCAAACGCAAAGGGCAGATGCCTGCGTTCGGGTCTGGTTTTCTGAACAGTGTTCATATGATGAATGTATCAAGACTTCCACCTGGACACTTTGAAAATAAGGGAACCTTAATTAACAAGACTATTCATTGGCTTTGCCACGTTAGGGAATGTTGATCAATACTTCGAGAAGACATCCAGGGTTTTGAGATAGTCAAATTCCATCAGGTTATGACGACGGATTTCGCCTTTCCCTGGCCACCTGCTGGTTTGTGGATGGGTTGCTGTCCAAGGAATCCTGCACTTATCCCCAGTGGGCTCAAGGATCTCCATGGCTATGTATCTTGCTGTGCCTGGCCCATCTTAGGTTTGGAATGGCACCGGCAGAGAGGCAGTGTTGAGCTGGGCTAAAACGGTCAAGATCAGGTGGGGGGCTGGATGATGTGGATTGACCACTATTGGTCCAATCAGTGGATATTTTGCCTCCAGTCTCCATTCCATTTCCTACTCCATCGACCCAATCAACCTCATTGGACAATGCACCCCTCCGAAAATGCAAGCTGTTATCCTGGAATGTGGCCGGACTTTTAAATCATTTGGCCGACCAAGACTGGGTGTATTTTATTCATGACTTCGATCTGGTATGTTTCCAGGAAACATGGGTGATGGAAGCAGTGTCCCTGCAAGGTTTTAGCTCCTTTATGATACCAGCTAGTAGATGCCCCCGTGGAAGACCAAAGGGTGGGCTGTTGGTTCTGGTGAGCCGACGTATCGGCCTATTTTTTTCTGAGAGACCAACTGGCTCTGAAAATTTGCGATGCCTGGAATCAGTCACTAAGACTGGAAGGCCGATCTTCTTGTTTAACATCTATAATAGACCGTATTGCAGAGTACCCCTGGACGGTATTGTACGAAAATGTCATTAAAAAAAAACAAATGCTTGCAACTATCAGATTTCAGCTGTACCAAAATTACATACAGCCAAAAATGCAGAACATTTCAACCATTCAGTTTTCATTATAGCGAACAAGGGAAGAAGGGGTTGTAGGGGTGTCCCCCGCACCCTTCTTTGCTATAATGGAATTAGGGGTGCCCCGCGCATCCAAAACAATGGGGGTCATTCCGAGGTTGGAGGTAAGTATTAGTTCTTACCGGCATGGCGGAAAGAACGAGTCCGATCTGGTACCATGCCGCTATTTACAGGCTATTCCGACCTCGCGGGCACGAGCTTTCCGCCATGCCGGTAAATCGCCTAGCGGCATAACGCTAAAGGGCTCGTTAAACCCCTTACCGGCATGAAGCGAGACGTACTTAACAACACCGCCGTCGAAGCTTTGCCGACCGTAATTAGCGGTGACCGTAATTTACGGTATCCGTAAATTACGGTCACCGCTAAATAACGGATACGGAAATTACGTCATCGCACAGGAACGGGAAGGAGCGCGGCGGCCATCTTTAAAAACACAATCCATTGCCATCCTCTCCAGGTAGCACCCTTGGGACGAACCTGAACCTCGGAAAAGGCCCACACAACCGCCAGCTATGCCCAAAGCACCCAAGAAGTCGGCGGACCGCCTCTGCAAGCAGCGCTTCAGCCCCGAGGAGCTGCAGGCCCTGGTGGGCCACCTGGAGGAGCACGCAGATGTCGTGTTCAGCAGCGACATGCGCAGAGAGGCAGTGGCCCGCAAAAAAAACATATGGGCAGAACTTGCCCAAAGGGTGAGCGCGGTAGGCACCACCTCTCGCACCCCCAGGGACTGCCGCAAGAGGTGGGACGACTTGCGGTTGAGGGTGCGGAGCATCCTCTCAGCCAATCGCAGCCAGGCACTGCAAACTGGAGGTGGACCAAGTTCACCAGCTAAACTAGAGCCATGGGAGGAAACATGCACTGCATTGATTGGCACAGAAGCAATTGAGGGCGTCGGCGAAATGGAGTGTGGGGCTCCGTCGTCTGCTGATGGAGGTGAGTGTCCAAAGTCAACATCGCCAATGGCAAATACATGCAGAATACACCTCCATGCCACATCCAATGCACCTTGTCATACTGCCCTCCACACATCCTGATAATGGCAAGACAACTGCCACCAAGGGACAAGTGCAACCACAGAATGCCCACCAACCACAGTGCAGTAAGTAGCACATCCCAAAAAGCACACTGTGCAGCAGGCTGCACATGACCTGGCCAGGATTAGTGACTCCAACACCTGCGTACATATCCAACACATGCGTAGAATCCAGTGATGTAGTAACGGCCAAAATGCCACCAACCCAAAATGACTGAAATGTGAATGCTGCCATTAATTACATTAGCGTCTCACACAACCACTCATGTTGTACCTTTGTTCTACACCCACAGGCAGTGAGCATGAGGGCGATGAGCCTGAGAAAAGCCGTCCCACCAAATCGAGTGCCAAAGGCAGGGACCACCGCGTACCGGCCAGGAAGGACCGAACCACCACAGCTCCTCCAAGGCCCATTGAGGTTGCACAACCCCCATCCCTCACTGCATCTGCGCCTGCTAACATCGCCACACCAAGGTCAGAGGATTCCAGCATCTCTGGGGAGGTGGCAGCCATGGCCCCTCTGCAAATTGTGGACAGCCCCTTGTCAATTTGTGGTGCGTCTGAGGAGGAGTACTACCCCACTGTACACACACCCGAGCCCTCCAATGTCCCCCAGGTGTCATGCAGTGACTCAGGGGAGGGTGACACACCAGTCCGAAGTGCACGTGGCGATGCACCGGGAGACGCAGATCCCGTGCCCAGTACCCCATTTGAGGCCCTGTCAGGGCATGTTGCCCCAATCCCCTGCAGGGATGATACGCCATCCCAGGATGCACTACGTGCAGGACAGCTCACTGCCCTCATTACTGACTTCAATGTGGAGAACCGCCAGGGCAGGTTGGAGTTACTGGAGGAGCTCAGGAAAATGCGTCAGGTGTTCACGGAAGGCACCAACCGTGTGTGCGAGGCACTTGCACGCATTGCAGACGCCCTTGTGGCAGCATATCCCACCCATGTGACTCAGCAGGAGGACACCCCCTCTACCAGTCGCCCCACCCCGGCAAGCCCGGTGCGCCGCTCGCTGCGTTCTCAGCGGTGCAGGTACATGCCCCCCCGGGCCCTGGGAGCATGGATGAATAGGCAATGCTGGCACATGTGGACTCAATGTGCTACACGGGACTAGTGTTGCGGAGTTGGGTGGAGGGGGGTGAGGGTGTGTATGGGAGTTGGGGGAGGGGGGTTAGGGTGTGTATGGGAGTTGGGGGTAGGGGGGTGAGAGTGTGTATGGGAGTTGGGGGGAGGGGGGTGAGGGTGTGTATGGGAGTTGGGGGAGGGGGGTGAGGGTGTGTATGGGAGTTGGGGAAAGGGGGGTGAGGGTGGAGGTTGTGTTGTTCACATTGGAACCTACAAATACAATACACCGGTTGTGCATAAAAATATCAGAGTGGACATTGTTCAATGTGCATGCGTCTTCTAATGACTCACAGTGCATGGTGTACATGTATCCCCACAACCACTGCCCGATGCCCTGTCATCCTGACACCCTCAGCTGACTTGAGTGTCAGAAATATTGTCCAATCAATGATTGCCACACGGCACATCCCTCCTGTGCACCTGCACCGTGATGCGGTCCTGCCATTTCTTCCTCCACCCCCTCATCATCATCTGGTGGTAGCAGTTCCAGGTCAGGGTGCAGTGGCACGTTCCGACGGATGCACGCATTGTGCAGCTTTACACATGCCATGGTGATCCTGCCCACCTTCTCGTGGCTGTTGATGAGTGCTCCACCCGAACGGCTGTGGCAACAAAATAGTGCCTTCAACATGCCAAATGTCTGCTCTATGACCACCCGTGTACGGATATGGGCTCGATTGTAGTCCTCCTCATGCCTGTTCTGTGGGTTGCGGATAGGGGTCATGCGCCACGGCTTCCAAGGGTAGCCACCATCACCTGCATGGAAGGGGAATGAAGGTAAGTGTTTGTACATTGATGGTGGGGAACTGCAGCAGTCTTGCATGGCAGCTGGTGATTCCTGGCCATACACACATGTCCCTGGTTGCATCAACCCCATTACTGGCCCGGCTATGTGTCCTGTGCCATGGAATGATGGAGGGGGTAGCTTCTTCAAGGTGGCTTATGGTGTGCACTCACATCTTGTTGCACGTGCACCGTATATGCGTGCAGCAGTGTTGGCCTGAATTCATTGATGTGTTGGGTTCTGTGTGATTTGGTGGCAGGGGGTGTTGACTGTAGTCAGTAGCATACTCGTCTTGCTGCAATGATCAGTACCATGGTGACTTGCACCACTTCTATGGGTGTGCGGAACCAGGGACACGCTGCGGTATCCCTGTTGTGCTCACTTCTATGCACTCCCAGGGACGTCTGTCTTGTGTGGTGGGATGCAGGAGTCTGCGAGGTAGTGCATATGCAGTGCATGGTGTAGAATGCCCTTGCGGTTTGTGTGGTCCGCCGATGAGTGGTGCTTGTGTTGTGTTATTGGGCTAGGTTACCTGTCGGACGAGTAGTGTTGTGTTTTGTACATTCTGGCATCGCTGTGAGGTTAGGAAGTCATGTGCCATGTCGATTGCCTTGGGGCACTGTGTTCTGTGGGGTGCACATCATGCACTGGCGTCAACATTCCCACACAGGTGTGGTATGCACCCCCACCCTTTCCCACCAAATTGGGGTATTCATCCACCCCGATCATGGCACCAATGCGCTGCCATGGCCCAATCAGGTGACTCACCAAGCAGTCAGGCACGTTGTCCAGCATGTAGCTCCATCTAGCGTGGTAGCGTGGGGTTTCGCAGGACCAGGGGGTCATGTCTTGTTCGGGGGTATTGGGCACCGCAATGTGTGATGTCTTTACTGGCATTTCATACCATCTGGGCGTCAATGGAGCGGTATTGCTTGCAGTTGCAATACGCCACCTCCAATGCATGTGGACAGTTCAATTCCAGGTGGGTGCAGTCGAGGGCACCCATGCAATTTGGCATGCCTGGCAGTGCATGGTAGGCAACTCATGTATCCAATATCTCCTGGGGTGTCCGGGGTAGGGATATGTAGTCCCTTGTGTATTTCAGGAGGGCATCCAGCACTTCTTTGAGTATCTGTGAAGATATGGCCTGTGGTATGCCATGCATGTGCCCCACTGTATGCTGCTACGTGCCTGTGGCAAGGAAGTTGAGTACAGACACTACCTTGAGTCGAGGGTGGATTGCGGGGTGGATTTCTATGTGGCTCACTATGTCGTCATGTGTCAGGTCCACTATGGTGGTGATGGTGTCCCGGTCAAGCCGGTACAGGGTGTGGATCAGCTCTGGTGTGAGGTTGAAGGGGGAGGCTCTGATGCGAGTGATTGGGGGCTGCCGGCGTGGTAATGGTGGCTGCACCGGTAGGGCATGCCGGGCCTGTCGCACCCTCCTTCTCCTCCCGTGTATCCTCTGTGGTGATGGCTGTGGTGGTTGTTGTTGCTGTTCTTGTGGTAGCTGCCTTGCATGCAGGGCCTCCGGCTCCGGTAATGCTGCTACTATTGTTGTCATCTTGGTGTGGGAGGAGGTGTGGTGGGTGGGTGGGCTCATTTTATGCTGTGTCAGACTGCATTGAGTCCACCTGTGCTGATTGTGTGCACCTGTGGCTCTAGGAACCACTGCTCAGAGTTCTTTACTCCTTCTCTGAGGTGCCTGTATGTACTCCATGCCGGTAAGGTACTTTACGGCCTTGGGGATGCCGTAATTTACGTGTGCTACTTACTTGGAATCAGCTCCGGTTTACGCCATGCCGTTAATTACGGCATGGTAGGTCGCGCGCGCGACCCAAGACCGTAAATTACGGCATAGTAGTTTACGGTGCCGTAATTTACGGTCTGAGGGGTCGGAATAGCGCGGAGCGGAAAACCATGCCGGTAAAGCATTACCGGCATGGTTTGGACCTTACCTCCAGCCTCGGAATGACCCCCAATGTTTTTTGGGGAAAAAAGGACCCTGCAGTGCCAGTTACCATCCACAGAAGTGAAGGGAACTGGTGCTGCAGGGACTGAGCAGGCGCACAGTGAAGTGTGCCACCGAAAGGTAAGTAAGTGTGTGGGGGGAGTGGGGTCTACAAAAGCCATTTGGCTGTGGGGTGCTCATTTTGAATACGAACATTAGTATATCACGTACATCCCCCCTGGACGGTCTGAGGAAAATGCTTTTGATAATCCATGATAACGAATTGAAGGACATAGTTAATCCACTAATCCCGGCAATGGGAGATATCAACCTTTAGGTAAAACCCATAGAAGAACTGATGGGCCTCTGGGATGACCAGGATTCAGCCTGGAGCACACCTCCTCTGGTTTGTGACAGACCTCTAAAACGCTATCAGTATGCCATAGAGGCAGCCTGCATATTCTATGATACCCACTTGCAGGCTTGTAATGGCAGAATGAGCTCTGACCAGCCAGCAGAATTTACATACATAGGTCACAATGGGAGCTCGGTGATTGACTGCATCTTTATAAGTGCAAGTGACTGGGGTACTGTTGTCAGCCTTAAAGTGCTGGGGCACACAGAGAGTGATCATCGCCCTGTGCATTGCTCCATTACTGGGGTAGGCGACCGGGATGTTGGTAGTAGGCAACTGGGCAGTACAACTATTGTTATCCCCCTAGGTCATGCCAGACGTAGTATTAAGTGGTTGCACGGGGGGGGGGGGCATGGTTAGGAAGCCATGTGAAGAGGGAATGCTCCTGGAGGAGCTCCTGTTTATCCGACAATAATCCGACATAAAGTGCATTTGCAATGGAACTTGATGGCCCAGAAGTTAGGATCACAGAAATGAACCCCCGAGGCATCAAGAAAAGTGCCTAGACATCCGCACAACGGGACAGGACGAAGACTGCGAGCAGCCGAAGTCGGAAGACGTTGCGGGCGTGCGGCTCTAAAATGGCAGACCCCACAACAAAGGGGTATGCCCGGAGAGCCTGAGGCCAGCTGAACGCACCATCGAATACATGCGTGATACACTAGCAAGGGCACTGCTGGCGTAGTGCCCCGATGCAAGGAAGAGCAGCTGGCCACTCGAGAGGGCCCGCCTGAAAATCGCCGAGGGGAAACACGGCTCCCAGCCCGCAGAGCTGGGTCACGAGCCTCGCCAGCCCTCTTTATGCGGAACTGAACGAACTGCAGCTGAGACCGATGGACGCCGTAGTCGGATGAACGACAAGCAACTATAACGTCCTCCATGGGGAATGACGAGAAGAGGATACATTGTGTCATTCCCAGGAACGAAGACCGACGAGGGAATTGAAGCCCGTCAAGCGTGCCTGCCCTAGGAGGGCCCTCTGACCCGTGGAAAATAGGTGAATGCCCCATCGAGGGAGCCGAGTCAAGAGGGGCACACACCGGCATGCAATGGACCAGCGGACAGAGTCTGTAGCTGCCTTCGGTGAAGGTTACAGTGTAACGGCTGCAGGATCAATCGCAGGCATCCGCGGAGGACACACAAGCCCTGACACGGCAGCAAGCTGAGCAACATACGAATGCTGGAATCAGCCCCCAATACAGTACCAACAGCTGGGCTAACCGTAAGCTGTGGAGGACTTGGCACAGCCAGGGCTATGCCACGCCTGCACACACACGAACTATGAGATTCTGAACAAAGGAAGGGACCAGAGGCACAGGAGATCCATGCCATGACTGAGGGCAAGCACGTGGCCCGTGGAATATAGGAGGCGAGCAGGCAACCTGCAGACCCCTGCATGCTCATATGTGCCAGGACATGTGGTAGGTCGAAGACTGCGGTATAGCTGTGCAGGGAAGGAAAGGGAGCCGGTAGAGTGAACCACAGCCAGCACCCAAGGGGCCTGGGGGCCACACATGATCAGGCGATAGATGTCACTAATAATGTCATGACGGCAGTGGCGATCGCTAGTGGGGATTACCGAAGGGACATACAGGGTCCCGGGAGGCAACACTACCCCCCGCACTACAGGGGGTTACACGCCAACAACAGAATCTTATGCCGTAGTCCTGCCACAAGGCACCAAGGGAAGCGGTGCGCAGAAGCAATGGACGGCACCGCCAATGTCTGGTCATACCCCACGGAGGGGAGAGGCCAATCAGGACACGCCTAGAGTAACTGCTTGTAGAACAATTAGAGGGGCATGCAGAGGCCGTGGTATGTCACAGGATTAATCGCCCCGGAGAGATACGAGGCAAGACCCGGAGAGGGCTTCCAGCCTAAATAGGAAACCGCGGAGGCCAGAGCCGGCGGCAAGGAAACAAAATGGCGGCAATAACAGGGAAGACAAAGGGGAAACAAACCGTGTTAGACATTTTCATGAAACCCAGTCAACCCAAAGAAGGAGTGTGCTCAGAGAGGCCGACCACCCCAAGTGGAGGGGACTCACCCGGGGAGACCAACAATTTTTAGAAGCCATCGCTGCGCTGCAACTGGCATGGGAATCAAACTTGAAGCCACAATAGGCGAACTGAAAAGCTCCCTGGAGGCAAAGATCGACACGGTCAGCATTAACGTCAACCTCCTCAGGCAGGATGTCAGAGCCATAGCCGAGCGGACGGGAATGCTGGAGAAAGAGGTGAAAGACAATGCTGTCACTAGCAAGGCGAACAGCAAAATAATACACATACTGCAACAGAAAGTGGACAACCTGGAGAATTGTGCTGAGGAGGCGGTTGGAAGGGCGAGAAGAAATAATGTCTGCATCTTCGGACTTCCGGAAGGGGAAGAGACCTCATATCCAACTAATTACATTGAGACCATGATATTGCAGGAAATCGGAGCAGGGTTCCTCTACCAGGGATTCGCGGTAGAAAGGGCACACCGAGCCCTAAGCAGAAAGCCCCCACCAGGGGCTCCGCCTTGCCGATAATAGCATAGATTCTCAGCTACAGGGACCGGGAAAAGATACTTGAATACTTCCGGAAAGGAGGAACAATTACCAGGGTGTCAGCGACCATCACTGCCTTCCCAGACTACACCTTCCTGGTGCAAAAGCAGCGTCTGAGCTTTGTGTCGGTCAAAAGGAGATTACGAGAGTCTGGCCTGAAGTACAGACTGCTCTATCCGGCGAAACTCAAGGTCCTACAGGAAAACAAGGCCTTTTTTTTTTAAACCGCAGAAGACGCCATCACATGGATGGACAGGATGAGCTGCCCAGAAGACACGAATGGGCAGAGACGGGAGGAACAGGATAAGTGAACGGCTCTTTCCTCCTTATAGCGAGGCGGGACTGGGGGGAGATCAGCTATGGCCTAAGCAATTGTGAACGGATGTGGGTGGATGTCTGGAGACAGAGTTTTGGGGACCCTATGGGTAAATATGGCTGGGAAGAAATCGAATCATGAGGGATACGCACTGATATGGCAGCACAGGAGGGAAACCAGAAGCGCAGCCTCAACCCCAGTAGGTAGCTACAGTAGGATACAGTAGTAAGTGTCCACCTGCTGCAACCTCTGCATAAGCGCTGCTGTGGAGAGGTTGAGATGTGGGGGAGCCTGCGATCCAGGGATGGAGCTGGGCAACAGTTGGGAGATGTTGGGGGGGAGGGAAGGGGAGTGGGGAAGGGGGTTGGGGAGAAACGGGGGGTGGGAATGGGAAGGGGGAGGGGAGGGCAGGGCCGCTGTTAGGCAATAATAAGAGTACACCATTGCAATTAGGACGGAATAGGAAGGAGGAAGGAATGGAAAAAGGGGGAGAGGGGTATGGCTAAAATGGGGGATTTAAGGATTGTGACATGGAATGTACGAGGGCTGAATAACTATATTGAACGGAATAAAATTATGATGTACCTGAGGTGACAGAAAATTGACATAGCTATGTTACAAGAGACCCACCTAACCAGAGATAAGATGAAGGTGATAGAGAGAAAATGGAAAGGAACTACAGTGGGAGCCCCATACTCGGCCTACGCCAGAGGGGTCCTCACTTGGGTGGCACCCCATGTCCCTTTCAAACTGTTACAACACAAGGCGGAAGCAGACGGCAGACTAGTAATGCTGAAGGGATTGATAGGTAACAAAGAAGTCAATTTCATTAACGTATATTCCCCAAACAACGATACTGCAATGTTCTTTAGGAATATGTATACCAAACTCAGCCCATATATAGATGGATTGGTGATCGTGGGGGGAGGTTTTAATTGCACAATAGACCCCAGGCTGGACAGATCAGATTATAAAATGACCAGACCCAACCCGGCAGCGAAGGCCCTGGCCACATTGATACAAGATGTTCAGCTAATTTATATATGGAGGGAACTGCACTCACAACAGAGAGGCTACTCTCATTACTCAGCCCCGTATGACCTGTACACCAGGCTGGACAATGTGTTTGTGGCCAACTCACTGGTGATAGATGTTAGTACGATGGAATACAAGGCAGCGGTCCTTTCGGACCATGCTCCACTGGTAGTGCTGTGGCAGACCACACCCCCCAGACCAAGGATACCAACGTGGAGGCTGAGAGCGGAAGCACTCAAAGATTCCACATTTAGGGAAGACCTTAGGGAGGCTATACAGAACTATTTTGAAATAAACACGGGCAGCGTCCAATCAGCGGGGACGCTTTGGGAAACATTCAAAGTAGTTATGAGAGGGGAGGCGATCTCAAAGTCAAAGGGGCTACAAGGAGGTATCTTGACGGAACTGCAAGATACAGAGAAGGAGATCTAAGCTAAAATAAATGACGGAGGAGAATTTCCAGAAAAGACAGAGTCCATATTACAACTACAAGAGAAGTGCAGGGCCCACTGGGAAAGGCTGAGTAAATTGAACTATAGGAAATATATAGAAAGACAGCATGCAGAGGGAGATAAGCCTGGTAGACTACTGGCCTGGCTGTATAAGAGCGAAACGCCCAGCCGGGCGATACGGGAAATACGCAGGTCAGATGGCACAGTGGCAGATACCCAGGAAGGAGTGAATGAATGCTTTTATGAATACTATCAAAACCTATACTTGGATAGACCAGGTGACGAAGAGATAAACATTAAAGAAACACTCGAAGAGATTGCCCTACCTAAACTAAAAGTGCCAGACAGAGAGAGGTTAGATACACCGCTCACGCTATAGGAACTAGAAAATGTGATCCGGGCCCTGCCCACGAATAAAGCTCCAGGTGCCGATGGGTTCCCAAGCGAATTTTATAAGACATATATGGTCGAACTACTCCCCCTGCTATTGGCCATGCTTAATGAAGCATTCGAAATTGGCAGACTACCAGAATCTCTGAGGGAAGCAATCATAGTCCCGCTTCTCATGGCCGGTAAACTGGATACAGATTGTGGATCCTACAGACCGCTCTCGATGTTAAATCAGGATAGTAAGATCCTCACCGCGGTGATGGCAAATAGACTGAAGCCAATCATTAATACCCTGATACATCAGGACCAAACCGGGTATGTTCCCGGCAGGTGTATTTCCGAAACCTCCGCAGACTACACCATATTATCGACCAAACGGCCGCAAGCTTGCAAGAAATAGCGGTTGTATCGCTGGACGCAGTCAATGCATTTGACACAGTCAGGTGGCCATGGCTGCTTGGGGTCATGGAAAATTATGGGATGGGGCCCGTGTACTTGAGATGGATCACGTTACTATACAGTGAACCTAAGGCCAGGGTCCGGACGGGATCGGTCATCTCTGACAAATGGACGTTAAGCTGTCAAACTAGAAATTATATCGTGCCTCCTATTGCTATGAATATATGTATATTGGCCTACGCCAAGCTGCTAACAAGCTGCTTATAAACTACATGTGAATAAACTCGCATTGCAAGGTCCTGACCTTAGAAACCATGTAAACTGTCATTTTGGGTCAAGCCGCCATTTTAGGTTTTCTTGCTCTATAAAGTCACCATGTGAGCTAAAATGGTGGCCTATGTTATTTAGAACAGAACTCGATTGTCATGACCTCTGTACAGCTAATGTATAACTTGCCTACAGGCCACTTGTTAGGGTCATGAGCTGAGACCTTGTCCTTCTGCTGACCTGTGTGCAATGGATTACCTGTATCACCGAAACTGATCTATAATTGAATGAGAACACCTGCTTAACTATATTGTATAAATTAAGTCCTGCATTGTAATGTTAGGCCTAGAGCATACATTATTACCATTTCTTCTTGTTAATGTATAAACCTAAGATGAACTAGATTTGACCTGGCAAGGGACCCTAGAGCAGTAACTTATTTATGGAATGGTTAACCTGAAGAAAGGCTGGACAACAGGCTGGATAAATGTATAAAAGCCTGACTGTTTCAATCAATATTTGCACTCACTGAGCCCACCGAACCACGCCAGAGTTCACTGTGTTGTACTGAGGGTCGATAGCTATCTGAATTTTGTTCTGTTCTTTTGTAACTGGATTCAGTATAAAATAAAGTGCTTTGTATGTTCCTTTGTAACCTGTGTTTGGTGTGTTTCCTTTTTGGTTACCCTGCCTCATATTATTTCCTTGTTTTCACAAAGCAGAGGCACCAGACAAGGATGCCCCTGGTCCCCAATGCTATTCATCTTAGCGTTAGAACCCCTAACAGCGCATCTCAGATATCAATATGGGGAAGTGGGAATTGAAACGAATGGGGGAAGCATTTGATCTCGCTGTATGCGGATGATATGCTGCTATATCTGCAATACCCAGAAGAAAACCTACAATACATCCTGGAGCGCTACGCAATACTGTCGGGTATAATGATTAACCCCAAGAAATCCACCATATTCCCCCTGGATAGATACAAAGGGCTGCCCCTGGAGGTGTTGCCGGTACTGCTGATTGGGTGGGCGGTGGACATCTTCCGATATCTGGGCGTTAAGATATACCATAAGGCGACGGAAGAACATAAGAACAACACGGAGGAGGCAGTTAGAGGCCTAGAACGGAACATGGCATTTTGGACACGGTTGCCCCTGACCATGATGGGGAGGGGCGGCCTTGCTCAAGATGGTGGCACTCCCGAGGCTGCTGCATTACTTTGCAAACGTCCCATATAATATACCAAAAAGTTTCTTCACTTGTTTACATAGCATATGCAGGGGGTTTATTTGGCATAATTCTAGAAATAGAGTGGCCCTATGGAAATTGCAGAATCATTACGACCGAGCGGGAATTAGGCTACCTAACTTTGAAGTGTATTATTTAGCAGCCCAACTCCAATACATAGCAAGATGGCTATCTGAGGAGGTCAAGCCGGAAGCCAGGCTATTAAGGGTGGATTGCAGACCCTACTTTTTAAATTAGTGGATGTGGGTATCCGATCTCCCTAAGGGGGAGAATCTGGCGTTGCTGTTCCTGGGCAGGGAGATTTGGCACAGAGCATGCAGAATGATTGGGTGCCCGGCACCGTGCTCCTGACAAGTCCCCTTGGTGACCCTGAAAGGGGTGGACGATCAGCTGAGAAGGGTAATCAGGGAACACTGGGAACCCGTGGGAGTGACAATCCTGGGGGATATGTGGAAGGGGAGAGGGAAGAATAGATTTCGAAACACTAACGGAAGAGACAGGCTTGCATGGGGGCCAGTTCATTACGTACGCGCAGCTGCGGAGACCAGTAGAGAGGACATGGTCAGAGATAGCCTTAGCCCAACAACCAGAGGAAGGCATAGAAATGCTCCATACAATCTCGGAGGGGGGCCATGAGATCTCCAGGGTATATGAAATATTGATGTCGAAGGTGGGGAAGGAGCTGGCCCAACTGAGACAGGACTGGGAGGAGGGAAGCGGAGAAAATATTAGTGACGGCTTATGGGAAAGGATGCAGAGATATCACAAAAAAGTTTCAAGAAATGTTAGATTACAGCAAGTCCAACTATATATTACCCACAGAGCGTACCTAACGCCCGGGAAAGTTACGAAGTTTACAAATGGAGCCACACAATATTGTCCAAAATGTCAGGAGGAGAATGCAGGATGGTGCATATGTTCTGAGCCTGCCCGGAAATAGTTAGATATTGGGAAGAAATAGCAGACCGGTTGAATAGAAAAGGGATAAAGTTGAAAGTGGATTCCCTATGGGCATGTATGGTGGGGGGATTCCCGAGACCCGGCAAGCTTAAGCACGTCAGCAAGCTCAAAGATCTGGCATATATTCTAGCGAAGCGCAGAATAGCCATGGGCTGGAAGGCGCAGGCGAAACCAAGCTTAGAGGCATGGCGGAGGGACCTATTGAAATGGGCGGAGGCTGAGACGGAAGCCTGGAGAGAAGCAGCTTGGAGGGGTGGGGAGGAGGGAACGCTGACAGACTGGCTACAACTGATTGCCTCCTTATCGTGCCCGGAGTTTGTGGAACTGGAATCGGAAGACTCACAAGCAGAAAACAGAAATGGGATGACTGCAGATGGAGAGACTCTTGGGGTGGGTGGGTAGTTAGGGGGGGGATTTGCTTTTTGTGTTTTTTTTTGTGTATCATGTTAGGTGCACTGTATTTTGTTTGTTGAAAACCAATAAAAATATTTAAAAAACAAAACAAAAAAAAGTGGACTTTTTGCCCATAAGCAATCCTTTTATGCTGCTGTAGAACCTCACATCTCCAGAATCTGTGAGGAGGATGCAGCAGAGGCTACAGTGATGAACAGTTTCAATGATCTGGTGCTGATCACGCCAAACCAGCAGGGATGGTACGGCAGACAGCCCTCACTTTCAAGAGCTGGTTTAATGGGGAATGCAGAGCAGACAAGGATAACCTGCTAGTCTATTTGAAAAATGCAAACCCGATCGATAAGCAACAACTATGATCATTAAGGGAAGCTTATAAATCGATTGTTCAGGGCAAGAAGTCTTTGTTTGTTGAGAACATGTGGGATGATTTGCAGGTTGCCTGCAAGCAGGGCGATTCAGCCAGCTTTTGGAGAATGGTATCGGGGAAGGATCTGAATGCTCCAGATCCAATAACATGTCAGATCCCACCTGGTTCCTGGCACCAGCACTTTAGCAATAACTACAAGAGTGAACCGGATGAACCTGTGGTGGTTCGGAAGAATGTCCCCCACCTGTTCTGGGGGAGTGTTGAGGTACCAATTCTGGGCAGGGAGGTGAAGGATGCTATAGCGGCAAAGGGAGCTGGGAGGCCCTTGGGCCTGATAAAATATCAATTGACCTTTTTAAGGACTAGATAGCCGTTTGGGCACCTACCGTGTGCCGTGTATTCAACTCCGCAGCATCTATGGGTTTTTTTCCATCGTCTTGGTGCGACACAGAAATAGTGCCCATTTTTAAAAAGGGCAGTAGAGATATTCCGGGGAACTACAGACCAATATCGTTATTGGATGCCGCAGGGAAAATATACGCCAACATTTTACTTAGCCGCCTGTGAGTAGGGCAGATGTGACTGGATTATATCACTCTAAACCCTCTTATAATTTTTCTTTAAAGGCTGTAATGTCTTGCTCGAAGTTAAGATATGGGTGTAGAGGCAGAGGCAAACTTATCCTTTCTGATTCTTTTCACCCTCACTCCGTTTTTTGAGTGTTGGATTCTGTGTCCACCCTTAAGTGGTAACGTGTATATTTCCTTGTTTCCTTTAATTTCTTCCTTTGTTCTGCAAACAGGGACACTTTAAAATGCAGGACCTGCTAGGTTCCTATTTTAGTATAAAAAGAGATCACCTGGTGGTGTCTCTAAAGACACAATTGTACATAATTTGTTTGTATGTGGTACAGAGTCTTTTCACAATACATTACATTTGTTTACAGGGTCCCTTGCTTCCCAAGCACCTTTTGTGTCTGCCCAGTCGTGTGTATTATTATCTATTAAATTCCAACATACTACTACCAACTTTTATCAAAAATATCAATTTATTTTCATTTTATAAAATACATATCAATAAAATGCATAATTTATCATGTTTTAGACACAATTCTAAGCATACTTTTTACTTGGACAAAATTGTCCCATGCACAATCTGTTACCTAGTACATTGGTTCTTTAGCTCTTGATTTTTATATAGAGCAAGTTTTCAATAGAGATCTGTTGTCGGCACCTGTCTGCATTGGCAGGTGAACACAATATTCCCAGCTCCTTCTGATCATCTGTACAACTGTCACTCAATCATTCAAACAGTCAACATTCAAAAACAGAAACCGACATGTTTCTTTCCTTTTTACTTTACACAGTTGACTAGGAAATTCTTCAGGGGTATGGCATGTACTACACCAGTTTACTCTGCATATGTCATTCTGGTCTTCTTAAACTATTTGGTGAGTGATCTTTTATTCCACTCCCTTCTATCTTTCGTCTGGGCCAGACCACCGAAAGGATATCTTCTTGCTCATGCATATGGATTCTCTACCTTATCCAACCTTCTTGCAGTGCGTTCGTATCTGGGTTGTGCCCATGTGTATGGCGTTATCATACTCTTCACACGTATGCACTACCTCTGTGCCTGATCTTAATCGCCTCGATTCCAAATATCTATCCTCCCTGGATTTTGGAAAAAAAATGTTTTCTTTTTTCTGATCTGGATAACAGTCAGATCACGGTCTTCCTTAGATCCCCAGGTATCTTTCCTCAAAATATTTCACTCTTTAGGGAGTACTTGAATAAACAAAACTTAGATGATCTTCCTTTTGTACCCAATTATCTCTCCTCAGGTTCTTTTCCCAAAACTCTACAGGATGGGCAGATCTGAAAAACGTAGTGCAGCTAGTCACTTTCGCGGGTGCCGATCGCCGCTCCTTACACCAACAAGAAAATTGTCATCCGATGGTCCGCGCATCTACAGGCTGGCTCCTTCTCTCTGCAAGAGTCTTTTCACAACACATTTGCTACCCTGTTGTACAGGAAATTAAAACAATGCGAAACAGAGAGCATGTTCATTCTCTGCAATATGGCCCTGCCCATTATTACTTCTCTGCAGCAGGGGTTCTATCTTGGCCGACCGGTTTCAGTGGTGTCTTTCCGTGTACCACTTTCTTCAGGGCTTCAGCATGGATCAGCATGCTGACATGATGGTAGAATGTACGTGAGTCACTCTATCTTGTATAGTGAACCCCACCCCCTGTGATGGTTGTCATAGCATCATGGAGCACGTGTGACTGTTAAAAAGTATCGGGATGCGTGCGATTTCTAGCGCATTCCTCAGGGACCTACTCAATCCAGCCGCCTCGGCTGTGTTCGCTATGTGTTCCCCACTGGAGGGTTAGTTAGATTGATGCTATAAATATATGAAGCAATCGACAAGTTGCAAGCACCTGCCACTTTTTGTGTTATAAAAGTTCTGGGGTCCTCGACAGGGTTTTTCCCCAGGAATCCATTATAGTGTGAATAGATGTAACTGGAGCCATTTACCACCTACAGGCTGGTTTCCGTCAGGGTGTTGGTCCAACCGATCATGGACTTGGGCTGGGTCTGGTGTTGGTTAAACACAAAGAACTCAGCCGGGTCCGGGTGTATGCAGTTTTTGTTGACCTTCGTGCAGCCTTCAATAGTGTCCCATGGGGTCTTCTATGGGAGGTGTTAAAGAAGAAGGGTATTCCTGGGCCTCTTTTCGCTAACATCCAATCCCTCTATGATAGATAACAAGGCAGCAGTAAAATGGAGACTGGTCAGGGAGTTAACAGTCTTTGGCAGTCGAGAGGGGGGTACATCAGGGTTGTGTGCTACCCCCTTGCTCTTCTGCATCAACATCAATGAACTAGTTGTAGATTTATAATCATCCTGCCTTGATCCTCCTAAGTTAGGCCCCGACAAGTACCCCGCCCTGTCTTTTGCCGACGATGCTGTGATCTTGTCCACATTGCCTATGGGCCTAAGGTCTGATCTAGACATCTTTATTAGTAAGTGCAAAGAGTTAGACCTGGGGCTTAACACAGGTAAGACCAAAACTATGTGGTTTCGGCATAAGTCAGCCAAGAGGATGACCATGAGGGTCGAAGTCAAAGGTAATATCCTAGAACTGGTGTCAACGTATGATTATCTGGACATCAGACTCACCGAGAATCTCTTCTGGTCCAAGCAACTCCTATCTATCTATCTATCTATCTATCTATCTATCTATCTATCTATCTATCTATCTATCTATCTATCTATCTATCTATCTATCTATATTTTTCTTATATTGCGCAAAACGCCCAAAGGCCTCAGGGCACTCCTAAAATCAGTAATGGCTATTACTAAGGACAGTGGGGGAATTAGATGCCATTTTAATAACCATGGCAGGAGGGCCGTTTCCCCGGCCCTACAACTCTACAAGGCACAGGCTTCTGCCGCCGCCTTACACGGGGTGGAACTACGGGGACATCTGAAGGCCACTCCACTGAGTGTTGCTGAGAACGCCTTTTCGAGACCCTTGCTCATGCAACATTGTTGCAATTAAGCCGCGCTTTAAAAACTCTGCTCTTTTGATTTCCTGTGCCCGGCTTTCGGTGCCTCCGCAGTCTTGTAGCACCAGGTTGCTTTTTGGTGTTACTTGCGCTGTACCTCGGTACGAAATGGATAACATGACATAACATATAACACATAATCTCGGTGCGCCCCTCTAGCTAGCCTCCGTTGGGAGTGCAACTGTCCACCTATAGCTCAGACTCTTCTTAAAAAGCCATTGCTATACTGGGTTTGAATTTGGACGAACCCAGACCTATCACATTGCAGAGCAGCCCTTAAACATTTTCTTAGCCTGAGCGGGTCACAAACCCTTGGTGGTTTAAACACGTGCATTTAGAACTCGCCGGGTTGAACTTGGCAACTCCCTGGGATTGTCCAGAGAGCATAATTATGAAGGCCAAGCCATTGGTAAAGAACGGTCCTGCAGCGGATGAAGCAGGACTGTGTGACTCTCGGCACTGGGCGCCTGCATGCAATTAGCAAGCAAGTTCCAGGCTTCCGAGAATATCTGGATGTAATTAATCCTGGGCGTGCACGTGCCCTTTATATCCAGCTGTGCACAAACACCCTGAAAGTGGCTTCCTTTACGAGTAATTGGAAATCATCTAATGAAGTGCTGTGCCCGGCTTGTGGTGCTAGTGAGGAAACTGTATTCCATTGTTTGATGCTATGTGTGGGGTACTGTGAGCTTAGATCCTGTTATTAATTTCCTCTATTTAGGCTGAACAATAGCAGAAATATAGGCCCAGCCTTGCACCTTTGTAAAAATACCCATGATCTAAATAGTGTGCATTTTGTATCAAGGTTTTTATTTCGGGCATGGCTCAGACCATCAAAGGGGGTCCACACTGGCTATGAATGATGCTTCTCTGGTCTCAAGGCTTTTTCTTCCTCACTTTTTATACCAATCGAACTGTGAACACATGTGAAGTAATTGCACTTGTTCTATGATGCTCTATTCGGCATCGCCATTGTGACGTATATGATATTAGCGTTGTGTCTCCGACATTGGAACCCATCTTGGATTTCAAAGCAAGTGTCGCGATTCCTGTGACATATTGCACTTTGACTGCGTTTCTTATGCTTTTATGGTAAACATGCCGAGTAAAGTTATGTAAATAAATTTAAAAAACATACGTGATGTGACATATGTGATGTGAAATATGTCACATGACATGATGTATGTGATGCAATGCACTGTAGGTGGTCTTGCAGACCGCCTGGCAACACTATTGCTGGTCTCGCTGCTCGTGATTAGGCCCATGTGATATATGTGATGTGATCTATGTCAATTAGCTGATGTGATGTAACTTATGTAACATATCTGAGTTGACTTATGTTGTGTGACCTGTGACATATATGACATGATGCATATGACATGGTATATGGGGAGAAACCACTCGGTATTAAGCGAGTTATAAAAGAACAATTCTAATTATATATTACTTTTGTGACATGATATATGTGATGTGTGTAAAATGTGATATACCATATGAACCATTATCTGTGTGAGACATTTGTGACCCTGGGTATGCGATGTGATTTATGTCGTATGCTATATATGTGGCATGCATGCAATTATGTATGGCATGTTTGTGATATAATGCATGTGACTTCATGCACCTGACATGACTTGAATGGTGTGCTGTATGGGAATGCTGTGACATGATGTATGTGATGTATGTCATGTTTGAGACATGATTTGTGTGACGTGGTGCATGTGATGTGACCTGATGTGATCTGGCGGTCACCGTGGCTGTAGACCCGCCTGAGTGGCAGGAATTCCTTATGGCAGGTTATTTGAAGCATCTTCATTCTCAGTAGAGGGGCTCCCACACGCTTGTGTATTACTAGTAGCATTGTTCCCACTAACTGGGGGACTGGGGGAGGGGAGTATGGGGAGAACCTTCCAATACCCTCCCTTGGTCCCGTCACAGGGCAGGGGGAAAACACAGTTCTCCTGTACAGGACAGTGCTGGTGACTGACTGTGCCCCCCCCCCTTTTCATCCCAATCCTGGTCTGCTTGACCCATCCATGTCCCTGAGTAATCTCTGCTCCCCTTCCCAGCTGAGTGAGCCTGCAGCTCACTCTAGAAGCCCCAAAGCCCTAACACTGAAAAACTAACGCCAGACTCCAGCCAAAGCCAATGTCATACATGTGCAGTATTAACCGCAATGCTTTTCCATTCCGTCACTGGTTACCAGAGAAGTCTCTTCCCGGCAAGACCCGCTGGGAGCCCCACGGACCCAAGCATGGCGCAATGCTGGAAGTTCACAGCACTTGACCACGGGTGTCTCGGCCTGCGCTGGACACATTTCCCGACACTCGGAGAGTTTAGAAAGCGGACTACAAATATCTTCAGCTTGCAAGTCACAGGAAGAGGTAAACAAAGAGCAGGGCCAGCGCAGGCAACACAGAAGAGGGACTTGGGGGTCAGAGTGAAGTTCAAGATGAGGAACAAGGTGTCCTGTCATTTTTTCGATCACAAAAGTTTCGAATGGCAAACTTACGATTTTTTTTTGCCGAAATGCCATTCTTTCGAATGACAATTTCGTTGAAAAAAATGTGAAAGTGCCGTCGACATGGGGTAGGGCAAGGGTTGGGGCTTGGGTTAGGGTTGGGGGAACCCCCCAGTATACACTAAAACTTTGAAACATTACATGGTGCTGTCCAGTGCTGAAATTACAGCACTGGACAGCTCCATGTAACTTTTCAAAGTTACAAAAACAAAAAAAAATTGAAATGCTACTTTTAACATGTGAAAGTGCATTTCAATTGAAACCAATCCATGACTATTGACGATGGATTGGTTTCGAAAGAAATGCACTTTGCATATTAAATATAGCATGTCACAGCTTTTGTTTTCGAAACTTTGGTTTCGAAATTTTTGTTTTTCGAAACATTTGTTTCGAAATAATCACTATAAAACGAGGAACAACCCAGATGAAGATGAAGGTTTGGTTGCGTTGCCCACCTCAAAAGTGAGGCCGGCTGTGCCCAGAGTCAGTAGCCAATCCCAATCCTACGCCAATTACAAGACACAAGTGCAGTCACTAATCAAAGGTACAACCTGCGGGCAACAGCATAAAAGTCAAAGGCCCAGTCAGTGAGTGTGGATTGGGGGAGCAGGAGGCTAGAACTGTGGGAGTAGCTGGGCATTGGATATAGTTGGTGAGAGATGAGAGAGAGGGAGAGGGACAGAAAGGGAGAGGCAGTTAAAGAGGTGGCTTAAAAGGGGAGTAGGGGGAAGTAGTGAGAGCTAAGAGACTAACATGGAGTCGGTAACATCATGAAGACAGACTGCAAGCCAGGAGGAGGTGGGAAGATCATGGGTGCAGGAGAAGCTGGTAAGACCCTATGAGGTGGTGGAGGTGATGACATTAGGGTCTGGAGGTGGCACAGAGGAGGTGTCATCAGTTCCTAGGAGTGGTACAGAGCAGATGCTAATGGAGACAGCAATGGGCAATGGTGGTACCGAAGGTGGTAGAGAGGAGGTGGGAATTACAACATTGAGGAGAGATGGTATGAGTCTGGAGAAGATAGCACCAAGACGAGAAGGTGGTTTGGAGGCTGCATTGGTGAGTGGTGAAGGGGGCATTGAACGGGGTGACAGTAAGAGAGCATAAGGACAGGATGACATCCAGATCTGAAGCAAAGGTGGGGGGCATCAGCTGGCAAAGGAGGGACTAAGGGGAAGGTGGAGAGCAGTCTCCTAGGCAGACACATTAGGAAGGTTCCGGTGGGCCAGGACTGCCCTAGGCAAGACTAGACAGTAGGAAGAGTTGAGGGCCAGGGAGGTTATCATGAGAAGAGAGGGGAGAGGAAAGAAGCAGGATAGAGCCCTGGCAAGACTGGCTCACAGAGACACCTCTCCAGCTCTCCCTGCCAGCTACTCCCACTGCTTCCAAGACTCCAGAGACTTGGGTAAGGGACCACGGGAAGCCTGTAACGAGATCCAGTATATATTTAAGTTGCCCCCTCTTGTAATGAAAACACCTCCCGCCCCCATAAGGGTGTTCAATTCAAACGTATGGCCTGTGCAAGGTTCTTAGTCATAACCACCCCTGTGTGTCCACCCTGGCACGAGTAGCTGGTCATACAAAACTGTTAATGGTTATCAGTAGTAGAAGCAGCCATGGCGGTATTAACACAACACCAGAAGCCAGGAGAGAACAACGTCAGATTGAAAACCAAGAACCGAAAAAATAAACAAAATCCGTAAAGAAGTTTGCGCCAACTATGCCGGGAAAATATGAAATACCAAAAATCTTCGATAATTTTCAAAACCTCCCTGGTCCTGAATGGGTCCATATTTCCTCCCCTAACCTGTATCCCCCACCTGTGACCCTCTGTATCCCCTGTCTGTGAACCTCTGTATCCTCACCTGTGACCCTCTGTATCCTCCACCTGTGACCCTCGGTATCCCCTGTCTGTGAACCTCTGTATCCCCCGCCTGTGACCCTATGTATCCCTCGCCTGTGACCCTCTGTATCTCCCACCTGTGACCCTCTGTATCTCCCGCCTGTGACCCTCAGAATCCCCCACCTGTGACCCTCTGTATAGCCCACCTATGACCCTCTGTATCCCCTGCCAGTGACCCTCTGTATCCCCCACCTGCGACCCTCTGTATCCCCCGCCTGTTACCCTCTGTACCACTTGCGACCCTCTGTATCCCCCTCCTGTGACCCTCTGTATCCCCCGCCTGTGACCATCTGTATCCCCGCCTGTGACCCTCTGTATTTCCCACCTTCGACCCACTGTTTCTCCTGCCTGTGACCCTCTGAATCTCCAGCATGTGACCGTCTGTATCCCCCACCTGTGACCCTTTGTATCCCCTGCCTGTGACCCTCTGTTTCTCCTGTCTGTGACCCTCTGAATCCCCTGCCTGTGACCCTTTGTGTCTTCCGCCTGTGACCCACTGCATCCCCCGCCTGTGATCCTCTGTATCTCCCACCTGTGACGCTCTGTATCCTCGCCCGTGACCCTCTGTATCTCCCACCTGTAACCCTCTGTATCCCCTAGCTGTGACCCTCTGTATCCCCTGCCTGTGACCCTCTCTATCCCCCACCTGTGACCCCTGCATCCCCCACCTGTGATCCTCTGGATCCCCCACCTGTTACCCTCTGTATCTCCCACCTGTGACCCTCTGTACCTCCCGTCTGTGACCCTCTGTATCCCCCTCCTGTGACCCTGTGTATCCCTAGCCTGTGACCCTCTATATCTACTGCCTGTGACCCTCTGTATCCCCCGCCTGTGACCCTCTGTATCCCCCGCCTGTGACCCTCTGTATCTCTCGCCTGTGACCCTCTGTATCCCCCGCCTGTGACCCTGTGACCCTGTGTATCCCTCGCCTCTGACCCTCTATATCTCCTGTCTGTGACCCTCTGTACCCCCGCCTGTGACCCTCTGTATCCCCTGCCTGTGACCCTCTGGATCCCCCGCATGTGACCCTCTGTATCTCCCGCCTGTGTACCTCTGTATCCTCTCTCTTCATATCTTTCCAGCTATCCTTGTAATTGTATCAGGGGAACTGTTTCCTATGTGTACAGCACTTGCTCCGCAGTTATATAAAATAAAATCTAATATATACATGTATGCATGCGTATTAGAAGTGTACCAATTATGACATTTGTGTTACCATTATTAATAATATTGCATGTTCCCAATCACTGATTTCATTTTCACATACCGTACTAAATTGTAAAACGATAATAATAAATATATTTTCCCACTCGTGTTTATTTTGCAGGCAGTTCGAGGAAGCGGTCATGCCAGCTGCACCAGTCACCTGGCACAGGCACTGCTTCCCTTTCCCAGAGGCCCTCGTGGAAGGACGCCAAAGCCTGCCAACCAACCACGCCCCCACACAATGCCAGCCCACCCACCACGCCCCGAGTCAATGCCAGCACACCCACCACGCCCCTTCAATGCCAGTCCACCTGCCATGCCCCAGTCAATGTCAGCCCACCCTCCACGCTGACTTTATCAAGTCAGACGAACTATATATCATCTCCATACTTGTGGGGGCACAGATCATAACAATATACAACTTGGCAAGGGAACAGATTCAGACACGGCACAGGCACTGCTTCCCTTTCCCAGAGGCCCTCGTGGAAGGACGCCAAAGCCTGCCCACCAACCACGCCCCCCACACAATGCCAGCCCACCCACCACGCCCCGAGTCAATGCCAGTCCACCTGCCATGCCCCCAGTCAATGTCAGCCCAATTGCCACGCCCCCCAGGCAATGCCAGCCCACCCGCCACGCCCCCAGTCAATGTCAGCACACCCGCCATGCCGCCCAGCCCGCCCGCCCCTCAGCCAATGCCAGCCCACCCACCACGCCCCTTCAATGCCAGTCCACCTGCCATGCCCCCAGTCAATGCCAGCCCACCCGCCACGCCCCCACTCAATGCCACGCCTCCAGTCAATGCCAGCCCACCCGCCCGCCCATCCAGTCAATTCTAGCCCACCCACCCACCTCTCAGTCAACGCCAGCCCATCCACCACATGTCCCAGCCAATGCTAGCCAACCCGTTCGCCCCCAGTCAATGCCAGCCCACTAGCCACGCCCCCAGTCAATGTCAGCTCACCCGCCACGCCCCCAAGTCAATGCTAGCTCACCCCCCTCAGTCAATGCCAGCCCACCCGCTACGCCCCCAGTCAATGCCAGCCCACCCACCACACCCCCCAGTCAATGCTAGCTCACCTGCCCGCCCCTCAGTCAATGCTAGACCACCCGCCACCCCCCCAGTCAATGCCAGCCCACCCACCCCTCAGTCAATGCTAGCTCACCGGCCACGCCCCTCTGTCAATGCCAGCCCACCCAACATGCCCCCCAGCCAATGCTAGCCCACCCACCACGCCCCCAGGCAATGCTATCCCACCCACCCGCCCCTTAGTCAATGCCATCCCACCCACCCGCCCCTTAGTCAATGCCATCCCACTCGCCATGCCCCCAAGTCAATGCTATTTTGCAGGCAGTTCGAGGAAGCGGTCATGCCAGCTGCACCAGTCACCCGGCACAGGCACTGCTTCCCTTTCCCAGAGGCCCTCGTGGAAGGACGCCAAAGCCTGCCCACAGACCACGCCCCCCACACAATGCCAGCCCACCCGCCACGCCCCGAGTCAATGCCAGCCCACCCGCCACGCCCCCAGTCAATACCAGCCCACCCGCCATGCCCCCTAGCCCGCCTGCCCATCAGCCAATGCCAGTCCACCCGCCACGCCCCTTCAATGCCAGCCCACATGCCACGCCCCCAGTCAATGCCAGCCCACCCTGCCGCCCCCCAGTCAATGTCAGCCCACCCGCCACGCCCCCAGTCATTCCCAGCCCACCCACCCCTCAGTCAATGCCAGCCCACCCACCATGCCCCCGGTCAATTCTAGCCCACCCGCCATGCCCCCAGTCAGTCCCAGCCCACCCGCCCCCAGTCAATGCCAGCCCACCCACCACGCCCCCCAGTCAATGCTAGCCCACCCGCCACGCCCCTAGTCAGTCCCAGCCAACCCGCCCCTCAGTCAATGCCAGCCCACCCACCACATCCCCCAGTCAATTCTAGCCCACCCGTCACAACCCCAGTCAGTCCCAGCCCACCCGCCCCTCAGTCAATGCCAGCCCACCCACCACACCCCCCAGTCAATGCTAGCCCACCCACCACACCCCAGTCAGTCCAAGCCCACCCGCCCGCCCCTCAGTCAATGCCAGCCAACCCACCCCTCAGTCAATGCTAGCTCACTCGCCACGCCCCTCTGTCAATGCCAGCCCACCCAACATGCCCCCCAGCCAATGCTAGCCCACCCACCACGCCCCCAGGCAATGCTAGCCCACCCACCCGCCCCTTAGTCAATGCCATCCCACTCGCCATGCCCCCCAGTCAATGCTAGTATGCAGGCAGTTCGAGGAAGCGGTCATGCCAGCTGCACCATTCACCCGGCACAGGCCCTGCTTCCCTTTCCCAGAGGCCCACGTGGAAGGACGCCAAAGCCTGCCCACCCGTCCGCCCCTCAGTCAATGCCAGCCCACCCACCACGCCCCCAGTCAATGCTAGCCCACCCACCACGCCCCCAGTCAGTCCCAGTCCACCCGCCACGCCCCTCAGTCAGTGCCAATCCACCCACCACGCCCCCAGTCAATGCTAGCCCACCTGCCACGCCCCCAGTCAGTCCCAGCCCACCCGCCCGCCCATCAGTCAATGCCAGCCCGCCCACCACGACCCCCAGTCAATGCTAGCCCACTCGCCATGCCCCCGGTCAGTCCCTGCCCACCCACCACGCCCCCCAGTCAATGCTAGCCCACCCGCCACGGCCCCAGTCAGATCCCAGCCCACCAGCCCCTCAGTCAATGCCAGCCCACCCACCACACCCCCCAGTCAATTCTAGCCCACCCGCCATGCACCCGGTCAATGCCAGCCCACCCGCCCATCCCCCCAGTCAGTGCCAGCCCTCCCCACCCGCTGCTCAGCCAATGCCAGCCCACCCACCACGCCCCTTCAATGCCAGTCCACCTGCCATGCCCCCAGTCAATGCCAGCCCACCCGGCCACCCCACAGTCAACTGAACCCCCATAAGCGCTAGCGTAACCCATATATTGACTTATCCCTTCCAGTGTTTGAGTTCAGGATATATGTATATCATAAAAGACAAGAATGACCTCCTGCGTAACAGTGCGTATATGCGATAAAAGAACCGCTGCCCATTAAAGTAACTGGAGAGCAACAGCAGCGGTAGAAATGAACCGCCTACACCCCCCACAGTCCCCACCATATCTGACACCATGTTCCACGCAAAGGGGTCATTGGTGTTCACATAATTACAGGGCTTGGCTAATTGTTTTCAGCTGATTTTGTTGCCCATGGCCAACCAAACATCATACCTTTGGCCTTGGAGTGCCTGTAAATTAGGAAACGCTTTTGGTGTAGGGAAGGAAGCGTGTGGGTGCGGTGCGGCCTGTGAGCAGCCAGGGGGCAGTGTCATATATTCGATTTTCGGCCCCAAAGTGACCGCGGGTGTTGGTTTTGGTGTGTTTTTTCGCTTGGGGCAGTTGTAGAGCGAAGGGAGGGGGTTTCTCAGGGCAGGGGTGTTATTTAGGTGGGGGGTATATAAAAAAAAAAAATTAGGAAATATATATATATATATATTTTTTTTTTCGTAGAATAATTGTTCTATTTTGTCTATGTGGAATTATAGAGTTGGTTTAACTCTGTAAGGGGATATTTTAGTTTATATCCCAATTTCTTTTCATGGTCTACCCAGCAGAGGTTTATTGTTCCATGGGTAGGTGCTGGCTCTGGGGCTTAGCTTGGTTAGTTGAGCGGCAAGGGGCATATTTGTAGTGCACAGTCAGAGTGTTGGTGCACAAATGGTGGGACAGGGAGCCAGTAAGAGGGGTCTGGTGGATGCTAGTGCTCTGAGGGAGGTATTGGAAATTATTAGCAGGGCATCTAAGGCCCAGTTAGAAGGGGCGGTAGGGGAAGTAACGGGAGTAGTGGAGGTAGGTGGGGGCAGGCCGCAGAGTAGATCGGCGGCTGATGGGGCCCTCGCGGCAGTGGTGGCTTGCACCCCCACGGTGGGGAGAGGGGAGATTTGGGAATCCAGGGGCAGGAAGATGAGGAGGGAGATAGACAGGAGGGCGTCCGGGGGCGAAATGATTTCGGGTGGGGAGCCAGTGAGGGAGGGAGTGAATGAAACCCCTAGAGAAGTTAGGAGTGCTCAAGAAGAGGGGGGTCAGGGGAACCTCGGTGGGGGCGGTGATGGGGCGCAGAAGGGGGCGACAGGGCAGAGGGGAAGAGGGGTAAATACCGGCAGAAGAGTGCAGGTGGGAGAAGGAGGGAGAGGTCCCCATCATTTGAGGAGGTGAGAGGGGGGCGCGGAACGGGCCCCCCCGGGTAGGAGGAGTGAGGGCGGAGGGCACTGCGCAGCCCCCGCTGGTCAGGTGGAGGTATAGGGTTTTAGAACGGCCCCTCCTCGGGCAGCGCATGGTGAGCCTAGAGGGTGCAGCACGGCCCCTAGCGATGAGGATTCCAGGGCGGAGGACGGAACGCCTCGCCCGAGAGAAGAGGACCAGGCAGGGGTTCCCGCGGCCCCGCCGAGAAGACGTCAAAGGAGTGGCGGGGCGGATACCCCGGGCTCGCAAGAGGAAGATCAACTCAACTCAGGCATGAGCTCGCATCCACAATGGTATTTAAGGGGTGATGAAGTTGGATTGGAGGATTATGTGGGGCAATGGGAGGTAGAAGGTTATAGGGCGGTAAGGGAAAGGGGGGAGGAGAGAAGAAGTTTGAGGTGGGATCTTGAAAGGCAGGTGCAGGGTGCTCGGGGGGCAAGAGGTCAGGGGAACTATTGGCTGGGTGAGTCTGCTGACATGTTTTGTCCCCGCAGTAGGAGCCCTCTAAGAAAAGAGATGAGGAGCATCGGTGCAGACGCCAGACCGCAGACGGCCTGCGTGGAAAGAGGTGAGCGGGAAAGGGTATGGTCATCTGCATGGCAGAGAGGGGGGATAGGAAGGGGGACGGGAAATGAAGGGTCTGGAATGCAAGGGGTAAGGAAAGAAGTTGGGGTACAGGCCATTGGAGCCTTGGGGGTTGAGAAGAGCATTTGCTCAGTGGAGGTCCAAACCGACAAGTTGGTGGAGCCATTGGTGCTCGAGGTGCAAGCTGAAAAAGAAAATGAGGTTGAAGTGAAAGGCAAGAAGAAGAAACTGCCATACATGGGGATAACAAAACTGTTGGGGGCGCACTTGATGGCAGCGACCAGGGAGAAGATTCAGGCTGGGGAATTTGTAGATGTCTTTAAATTGCTCCATAGGGAAGTGAGAGTAAAGGAGCGGTCTAAGGAAGAAGAGAGGGAACTGGCTTCGCGCCCAAGGGTCCCGGTGACTATTGAGAATTGGACATCGGCATTTATCATTTATGCCAGTGTATATTGTGAAAAATTCCCGGAACGTTGCGTGGCCCTGCTTAAATATATGGACGTAATTAGGAAGGCGTTCACGAGTTTTGGGGGTTTTGCCTGGGTACGCTATGATGAGGAATTCAGAGCGAGAATGGCGGAGGACAGTCAGGCGGTCTGGGGGGAGATAGACATGGATCTTTGGCTGCAATGGATGGCTCCAACGAGGCCTGCCCCGACATTGCACACAGCAAGTGGGCTGCCTGTGCCTTTCCGGCCCTTTCTTGGTCGCCCGCCCATGTGGGGGCGGGGGGAGGAGGCAGAGGACAGCCCTCGACAGCATGTTGGTCGTTCAATAAAGAAGGCTGCACGAGGTGGATGTGCAAATTTAAACACAAGTGCAGCAGGTGTGCGGGTCGGCATCCGGTTACGGATTGTTTTCAGGCAGGGGACAGTGGGTCAGGGCGAGGAGCGGGGCAAGGAGGTGGGGGGGAAGGACCGCATGCCAGGTAAATTGGGGTGTGCTGGTAGGTCGGGCTCAGTTTATCGTAAAAGGAGGAGGGGGGGCACAAGGTTTGATGAAAGGTTTTGGGGGCGATTTAAAGGGGGTAGGAGAGGGGTGAGGAGGAAGAATCGAAGGTAGGGGAGGGCTGCAGGAGGGTGTAACTGTGGAAATTGTTAAGGGGTGGTGGCCGTCGTTTGGAGGGCATGGTTGACGGTGGCGAAGCCCTCACGCTTGCTGCACGATGAGGTGAGTAAGCTTCAGGCTGCATGGACGGAGGTACGGGAGCGCCTCTGGTGCAGCAGGGGGAAGTGATGAGATGGGTCTGCATGGACGGGGGTGCACTAGAGCTCCTGGTGCAGCTGGGGGAAAAAAAGTGAAGCAACGAAGCAAGGTGCTGGAAGTGGAATTTATGTGGAATGGTCTGCATGGACGGGGGCGCAGGTTTGGCCCCTGGTGCAGCGGTGGAGAGGAGTAAGGCAGAAAAGGGGCCTGCATGGACGGGGGTGCACTAGGGACCATGGTGCAGGTGGGAAACAGGTGGTAATGGACGCAAGGAGCTTGAAGATTAGTTATAGGGAAGGGACTGCATGGACGGGGGTGCAGGTTTGGCCCCTGGTGCAGTGGCGAGATGAAGAATAAAGTAAAGGGCCTGCATGGACGGGGTGCACGTGGGCCCCCTGTGCAGGGGGGGCAACGAAGGCCAAATTAATAAGGTGATGGAAGGTGGGGGGGCAAGGGTGAGCAGGAGGGTAATAGTTTAGGGGAAAAAGGGGGCTAAGTGGGTTTTGGTGTATTGTTTAAAGGTTAGGTGAAAGGGGCGAAATATATGGGGACAGGTAGGAGAGGACCTTGGGTGTTTCCGGAGAGGGTTAAGAAGATGGCCAGAAAGGATAGGGTACTGAGGAAGGGTTACTAGTGGTGCGGGAAAGGTTAGGAGGTTGGAACTCATTCATTTAGGAGGGGTGCAGCATCTGAAGGTAGCAGGTTGGGCTATTCAGAGGAGTAGGTGAATAGGTTGGGACGTTGGGAGTAAGGGAGATACAAAGGGTATGCCAGGGACCGGGTCAAACGGAATGTTGTTATAACATTTTTTCAGTAGGTAGCAGGAGTGTTGCATTTATTAGGATGTTGTTGATTTGTAAGTGATTTTGTAATTTCTTTTTCAGATGCTGCTAGGAGGTACGGTCAGATGTCAAAAATCTGGTTTTTGGGACATTCTAGGGTTAAGTTGGCAGGGAAAGAAGATGAGAAAAGGGTTGTTGGCAGGCAACTGGGGTGCAACTATAAAGATGTTGTGGTAAGATGGTCCGGGTTTGGGGGGCTGGGCTGGGATCAGTTGCTTCCTATGTTGGCTGGGTTGGGGGAAAACTATGGGCCTCCAGTTGGGGGGGTTTAGTCTTGGTGGGGAATATGATCTGGTAAGGGATACGGGTGTGGCTCTTAGGAAAATAAAAACGTTTTTTTGTTATGGGTCTGACAAGTGTGGCCTCAAGCAACTGTAGGGGGGGACTAAGTGTTTGCCACAGAGAGTTGTGAGGGGAGCGAAAAATGAGGTTCTGATGGAGCGGGCACGGAAGGGGATAAACAGAGAGATGGTAGAATTTTGTACATCGGTGTCAGTACAGGTTTTGGACCGTAAGGAGATGGTTTAGAAAGGATTGATGATACTTAGAGAGGATGGGTAAACTTTCCGGTTTGGGGAACAATCATTATCTGGCGGACTGGAGCTCTTGGCTGGGAGATTGGTTGAGGAGTTGGAGGTAGGAAAATTGGTGGGGGGGGCAGAAAGAACACCTCAGGGGAGGGTTTTTCTGGTGCCGGGGGAATGGCCCCTTTTGATGTAGGGGGAGGGAAGCACAATGGGGGAATGACACGGGAAAGGATGGGGTGGCGCTGTTTGCACAAGCGGGCCACCACGGGGGAACAGGTATTGAGCCTGGAGGGGCATGGCCCCGGGGAGAAAGCGGGACGCCTGGAAAAGGGGTAAGGAGACGGTAGGGTCCAAGGGATAGTTAGGGAGGAAATGGCTTTATTTAATTATTTAATTGTTGGAAAAATGGAAAATGTTTAATTATTTAATTGGTTGTTTAAAATATTTCGTTAGTTTGTAAGGCCATGGTAAGCATTTAATTGTAAGCTTTGGCCTGTCACATTAAAGTGACTTTTTCCACTTTTAAATGAGTCTGGGTTTTTGTGCAGTAAGCCAAAAAGGGAGGCCCGGGGGGAACGCGAAGCGTTTCCCCCAGGGGAGGTTTTTGGCGCTGCACACGGCCAGCGAGTGGCCGTGGGGGGCAGAGTGCCTACCTAGGGTATTTAAGGACTCAGGGAAGGTTCGGGAGGCAGGCGACGGTTGTACTTGATGATTGTCCCGCCCTCCCACCCCTTCATTTTGGTTTAAGGCTGGGGTCTGGTTTTATTAAAGGGGGGGGCCATGGTACTTGGGGTTCCGCGGGGTTTTTTTGTTTTTTGGTCTGTTAAGGAGTGTTGGGTTGGTAGTTTTGTGTGACAGGTCGGGGTATTAGTGAAGTTGTGATGTAAATTTCTGTTGCTTATATGGCAGGTCAGTCTGGCTGCAGGTCATAGGAAGGGGGAGATTGGTGTAGAGGGGAGTATGAGGGGTATTGAAGTGGTTCTGGGCTCCGGGGGCATGGCCCCTTTTGATGTGGGGGGAGGGAAGCACAATGGGGGAATGACACAGGAAAGTATGGGGTGGCGCTGTTTGCACAAGCGGGCCACCACGGGGGAACAGGTATTGAGCCTGGAGGGGCATGGCCCCGTGTAGAAAGCGGGACACCTGGAAAAGGGGTAAGGAGACGGTAGGGTCCAAGGGATAGTTAGGGAGGAAATGGCTTTATTTAATTATTTAATTGTTGGGGAAAAATGGAAAATGTTTAATTATTTAATTGGTTGTTTAAAATATTTCGTTAGTTTGTAAGGCCATGGAGCCAGGTAAGCGTTTAATTGTAAGCTTTGGCCTGTCACATTAAAGCGACCTTTTCCACTTTTAAATGAGTCTGGGTTTTTGTGCAGTAAGCCAAAAAGAAACACAGTAACACACATGTTTGAAGGCCTTCGTGATCAACAGGCTGTTTTATTTGTTTTCTTTTGGGTTCCCCTGAACTCGAGTGCACCTCTCCGCTCTGCCCCAGGGCAGTGCCAATGCTCGGATATGACATTGCTGGCATAGGAAATGACCTGAGATGTGCTTGAGAGGCGAGTCTGTTGCATATGAGGTTGATGTGCAGTGTCTGAGCTGATTGCAGGGTCTGGGGTCAGGCAGCGCCATGGCCAGAGTTGTGGGTACATCAATAATCCACATTGTATATGGTCTGCACATTAGTGAGAGTTGGAGTTAAGGGTATTCCCTATGGCACAGACACCGGCATCTAAGGTGGAAGGGTACATGGTTCACGAGGAGAGGCTTATTTGAGATAACAGGAGCCACAGCAGGTCAAAACAAAACAGCAAGGAGGCGTGAACCCTAGCCTGAAGTCTCAGAAAGAGTCAGGGGTGGGGGCGGGGGGAGACTAAGCTCATCACACACAGCATCAGTGGCCCCTCCGGTTGTAAAACGGAAGTGCAAAGAGCTGAAAGGCCTGGCGCCGAGGGGCACTGTTTGAGCTTGGGGTTAGAATGACGCACAGTGGCGCAAAGAATTCCAAGGACTCAAATGAGGCTGCCAGGAACAGGTGGCATAGGGGTGGCACACCGGAGCACGCCAGGAATCGGCAGCAGAGCCATGCTTCACTTGAGGTGCACACAGTAGTTGATTGGCTTTAAGTAGCGCACAGGCGTAGTGGGGTGGCTGGGGTTACATTCGTGCACAGGGAGGTGAAAGGACTCACCTAAGGCCATAGAAAATCTAGCGTCAGAGTTGGGGTGAAACGAAGGCACAAACACACGAAGGGGCTTTCAGCAAGAGGCCAGCCCCATACAACTTACACACAGATGGTGCAGAGGTACATATAGGCCAGCCCCACACAACTTACACAGATGGTGCAGAGGTACATATAGGCCAGCCCCACACAACTTACACAGATGGTGCAGAGGTACACATAGGCCAGCCCCACACAACTTACACAGATGGTGCAGAGGTACACATAGGCCAGCCCCACACAAATTACACAGATGGTGATGGCCGCCATCTCCGGAAGCATACCGTGACTTCGCAACTGTAAAAGGGGGGCCCTTGCTCTATGCTGTACCCCCACTGTGGCTCTCCTTACTCCCTAGACAGAGGAATCTGAACTCGTGCCAGTGGGCATCTCATCCCTGTGCATTCTTTCCACTGAAGGACCCCACTGGCACTCCCTGCTATGCCATCGCCCACTTCTGAACAGGCCCCCCAGCCTTTCCTGCGCTCTCACCCCAGTTCTTGCAGCTCTGGCCTTTCTGCTCCCTCGCTTTCATTGGGGCTCTCGTCTGCCTCCATGTGCCCATCAGCGCACCCTCCCATGATCTTTCCTGTCTTAAACTCTTGCCTCCATCAGTGCCCCTGCCATCCCCTTGCCTGCATGGACCGCTGGCTGGCACCCCTTTGCCATTATGAGTCTTCCTGGCTATGCTCTCAGCCCTATCTGGACCCGCTCTTATCTCTGCCGCCTCTCCTGTGCCCTTACTCACACTGGCACCTGATATTGCACATGCCCACATCTTGGCATCCATCCCGCTCCTCTATTTGTGCCCCACCTGCTTCCTCGTCTCCATTGTTGCCACTGACAGCTCCAGTGCCATCACTGCATCACCCTCCTATCACCTCTCCCCCACTTTTTTCCCTCTACCCCATGTCCTTTTCCTCTATGCCCAGTTCTTTGATGCCCTCACCTTTGTTGGCACTACTTGCTTCTCCCTGCTCCCATGGATACCTTTCAGTTGCCCACTGCACCCTCAGTATTCCCTTCTATGCCCTCATTTCCTTGGGTTACCCCCACCACTCCCCTCTTCCATTGGATGCTCCTCTTGCTCCCTAACCTCCTTTAGAACCCCTTTAGAAGTACTACTCTCCCTTGCCCGCATCGGTAATGACCTGTAAGCCTCACCCTCAGTGTTACTCTCTCACCCCGGTCATTATCCTTCCTATACTTTCACGGCCATTGGTGACGTCTTCTATATCATCACTCTCATCACAAGCCCTTCTTGCTTCTTCACCTCCATTAGTTGCCTACTTGCCCCCTGCCCGCCATTTGTTTTTTGTTTTTTGTGTGTAAATTTGGCTTTATTGGTTTACAATATAAGTCATGGTGAAAAAGAAACATTTCAAAACATCACATTACAAGACAGTTCAGTGGAATTCTGTATACTTAATATTCTTTACAGTCTCAGTGTCTTTGATTGGGTCTTGTAAGAGTCCATGACCCCCCCCCTCCCTCTCTCCCTCCCCTCTGACCCGCCAGTCGTGCAGATCTCAATTCAATCATTGCAGCGTTTATCCTATGGGAATCGCAGTCTTTGTGTGTCTCAGGGATCACTTCAGGAGTGAGAACACTACAGTGTGGGAACATCGTACGCCTCTATATTGTGTCTTACCCCTCGATTGACGGGCTATACGTTGAACCACGAAAGAGTCCACTTGGGAGATATTTATTCTTGTAATCTGTCCATAGGGCTTCATTTTGTGATGACCTTCCGTGCAGTGATGCTGTTATGTGTTCCATGCAACGTTTATCCATTCGGTTTTAATGGGTACTGAGGTGGATTTCCATTTCATAACGAGTACAGCTCGAGCTGTCAGGAGAAGTTGTGGAGCTATATCTCTTACTCTAGACCATTCTTCTTCGTTTTTCTCGAGGCCAAACAACACAAGGTAGGGATCAGCTGTTCTCGTAATGCCATCAATCTCTTTAATCCAGCCTAGGACTTCGTTCCAGAAAACTTTGATTCGAGAGCAGCCCCACCACATGTGCCAGTAATCAGCGTTTACTCTGCATGCCCGCCAACATTCCGGATTAGCTGTTTGAAACATTTTCGATATTCTGACTGAGTCATATTGCCATCTATGGAGCAGTTTAATGGCGTGGAGTTTGTATTGGTTCGAGATGGAGATTTGTGTTGCTGCTAGACAATCATGGTATCCCATAATTCTGGGGTGATTTCTTCACCTAAGTCTTTTCCCCATCTGTCTCTCAGTGAATCTTTAGTCCCCCCAGCCTCCTATCAGTTCTCTGTACATCGCTGATATCAGACCCTTCATTTCTGTTCTTGAATCCAGTATCTTCTCAAAGGGCGTGAGATCTCTCATTAATTGGGGCTTCCATATTGGTCTCGTCAAAACATCCTTTATCTGTATATATTGGAAGGTGGATAGAGGCCCAATTCCAAGGGCATCTGTTAGATATGGGAGGGATATAAAGGAATCCTTTTTTTGTAGCTGTCTGACTCTCTCTAAATCGGCTACGTACCAAGCTTGAAACCTTCCTACGTTCGGTATCTGGTCATTGATTCCAGGGGACCATAGGTGGCTTAAGGGGGTGGGCCATGCAGTGATGTTTCGCATGTTCCTGCCCTGTGTCCAAATGTCCCATATCGTGCTCAATATTGGGTGACCTTTAAGTTTTCTACATATCCTCTTCTTGGGAGACCAGAGCCATTCGGACACTGTGCCCGCGAAAAATAGTGGTTGTCCATGTTGACCCATTGGATATTTGTGAGGTTACGCAAGTGGGGGATCAGAACTCTGTTGGGAAGCTTCATAGTATTTTTGTAAATTAGGAAGCCCGACCCCGCCCCTCTCTTTGGGAAGTATTAGGGTCTTGTACGGAATTCTTGCTTTCTTCGCTTGCCAGAGGAACCGAAGGAGGGCTCTCTTGGTTTCAAGAAAAAAAACAGCTTGGGATTGTGATAGGCAACATTTGAAAGGGATATAGGAATCGTGGGAGGGACACCATCTTAATCGCGTTAAATCGACCCAACCAGGATATTGTGAGCTTGTCCCACCTTGCCAGATCCGCCCAGAATTGTCGTAGTAGGGAAGGGAAGTTCGCTTCATAAAGATCATTTAGTTGTCTAGTGATTTGTATCCCCAGATATTGTAATTTTGCATGTTCAATTTTGAGACCCAGTGTGGAGAATTTAGCGGTGTTCGCTTCTTCCTGACCCTGTAAGGGAAAGAGTGTGGACTTCTGTTTGTTCACTTTGAACCCTGAAAGTCTACCATATTCGTCCAATAAATGGAGAGCTTGAGGGATGGAAGTTGTGGGGTTAGTGATGTGAAGAAGGATGTTGTCTGCATAAAGGGCTACCTTGTACTCCGTTGTCCCCAATTGAATTCCTTCTACTATGGGGTCAGCTCTCATTGTTATTGCTAGGGGCTCTAGAGAAAGTGCAAAGAGGATTGCGGAAAGGGGGCACCCTTGGCGAGTTCCACGTTCCAAATTAAACCATCTAGAGTATTCACCATTTACAAATATCGATGCTTTGGGGTTTGTATATACCGCGTGTATTGCCTTCCTAAACCTTGGGCCCATTCCCACTTTACGTAAAACCGCTTTCAAAAATCCCCACTCGACCCTGTCAAAAGCTTTCTCTGCGTCAATGGATAGGAGAATTGGTTCATTGATCATGGTTTGGGATGCGTGAATTAGGTGCAAGGTCTTAGGCATTGTGTCGGCTCCCTGTCTCCCCATTATAAACCCGACTTGGTCAGAGTGTATAAGTTTTGGCATTAATGTTTCCAACCTTGCGGCCAAAACCCTTGTGTAGATTGTCACATCAAGGTTGAGCAAGGAAATGGGGCGGTATGATCCGCATTTCGTGGGATCTCTCCCTTCTTTAGGAATAAACGTGATTAGCGCTCTGGCGAAGGAGTCTGGGGGTTTCCCGGTGTCTATTATTTCATTAAAGAGTTCCGTTAAGAAGGGAGTGAGTGAAGTGTTAAAGGTTTTATAGAATCTGGCAGTGTAACCGTCTTCACCCGGAGATTTACCTATGGTGAGTCTCTTTATGGCAGCCTGGTCTTCCGATTCCGTAATAGGGAATTCCAGGACCTCAGCGTCTACGGGCGGTATACGGGGCATGAGTCCCTCGTATTGTACATTTACATCATACATGTGAGGTCGGTTTGGTCAGTTCTGCTGTAGTGTTTCACATTGGGGTTGCCGGGTTTGTGATCCTTGCTCGGGTCTGCCCATTGGTTAAAGTTACCACCCACGATAATATGGCCTGATGCCTCAGACAATATCTTCGGAATCATTCTGGCAAGGAATCTGGCCTGGCCAGTATTTGGGAAATAGAGGGTAGCGATTGTGACTTCTACTTTCCCTATATGGCCATTTACTAGGAGGGTCGACCTTCTATGTCAGACCACATCTTGGTGAGTACGAAGCCTATGCTTTTCCTAATGAGAATCCCCACCCCCCCTCTCCTCAATGGACCGGAGCCCCAGAATTCTATTCCAACCCGTTGTGGTAGGATTCGTCACTCTGCGCCCTTCATGTATTTTGTTTCCTGCAAAAGGAGGATGTCAATTTCGGCCCTGCAAAATTCTCTGGCCACAAGTGACCTCTTCGTTGGAGAATTAAGTCCTTTAACATTGAGTGTGCCCACACTCAAAGGGGAAGTACTCCCTGCATTAGTGTTTGTAGCCATTGATTATTTGTGCAAGAAAATATCTTATAATGGCTGTTTGTTGTTGTTTATCAGTTCTAGGTTGTACGCTGCGTGGACTGCATTGTGTTACTGTGAATACTGCTCTGACCGCTTCAAAGACCATAGACCCCCCCTCGCCCTCCCCTCTCCTCCCTCCCATTCCCAGTCGGTGGTGTTCAATCGCACCCGGTTGACTGCACCAAGTCGGCGTCAAACCACCTGTAGGGGCCGTTACGTCACGCCACTTGTCCAATTGTGCCATCTTTATATAAATTGAGCCCCTCCATTATCCCCCCCAATTATCCTCATTGTGTTGATTGTGTTGATACTAGTTTCTCTTGTATGCACGGCGTAGAAAGCTGATTAGATTTTATCTTACTGGCACCATAGCGCTTCAGTTATCCCCCTCCGGGGAAAGGTTACCTCTCCGGAACTTTCGGGACCCTTTCACTCTCTTTCTTTGGGTGCCCTGAACACGCCATTCTGGTTCCTCTCTTCGTGTCTCGTTCCGGTTGGCGTCCTCCTCGCAGAGTCTGAGAATGTCGCATATGCATGTCTTTATTTCTTTTTCATATTTTAACTTGTGTGTGGTTCCTTTATACTCAAATGTCACCAAGAAGGGGTAGCCCCATCTGTATCAAATGTTTTTCTCTTTGAGTCTCTTTGTGAGGGGGCCACACATCCTTCTAAGGGCTAATGTCAGAGAGGGCAAGTCCTTATATATCAAAATTTGAGCTCCTCCCAACGTGATCATATCGTTCCTTCTGGCCTTTTCAAGAATTCGAGCCTTGTCTCAGAAGCGATGAAATTGGGCAAGAACCGATCGTGGTCCACCCGAAGGGTCTCCGGCGCAGTGGATTCGTTCTGTTATCGGCTCATCTACCGCATCCTCTGCCGGCAGGAGTTTAACAATGTTGTGGAGTGTTTCCTTCAAATCAGCTTCCGTTTCTCCTTCCCTTTCCGGGATTCCAAAAATGCAGATGTTATTCCGTCTTTCTCTGTTCTCTAAATCATCCAGCTTGAGTTTGAACTCCTCCTCTCGATGTTCCAATTCAGTGATTCTCTTATCAAGTTGGGCCTCTAGCGTGTCTATAGAGGCCTGATTGTTTTCCACCCCCTCAAGTCTGTCTTCCATACTGTCCAGTGTCTGGATTATCCTGTCTATTTTGCCTCCTATGTTTGTGCCCAGATTCTTGATTTCACCCAGGCGGGCTGCAATATCTCCCTTTGTTGCTGCAGCGAGATAATTTTCGGTACAAGCGGAATTTGCCATCCTAGGTTCAGTAAGAGCAGGAGAGGTAGGGGTGTAAGCAAAGAGCGACAGCTTGTGTTTAACGTTCATCTGGATCTCTGCCAGCGGTATCCGATGGGCAGTGCGTAGGGTGTCGAGCCAGGTAACATTCTGTGTCACAGGTTCGCTGATGAGGGTTTTGGGGCGCAGGGTACTCTGTGGGATTTCGTTGAAATCTTTGAGAAGTAAATTTTACACCTCTTTGGGCGTCTCGGGCTGATGGTGGCTCCCTTGTCGGTGTATCCGCGTCTCCTTCCGAGTTTTGTGAAGTGGCGCGCGCCGGTGTTGGATCACTGTATGGCACCGTATGGCTCTGTGCATGCCACAGGGGAGGGCCCAGGTGCTGCACTCTAATGTTAGCCAAACTACTCGGGGCTTTAATCTCTTGATCAAAAGTCATGTAGCCCAGAGTCTCAGAGAGGAGGGGGCCACAAAGTCACATATGTGCTCCGAGCTGAGCGGTATGACTGGGTCCGTCTATCTCGCTGATGTGCTGGAGCAGAGGCGATCTATGTATGGGGATTATGCTCTCTGACACTAGATTACGCGCCACTCTCTAGGATCCCACTGCAGCCTGTTCTCTTAGCCGCAGCACGATTAACCTCTTAGTGGCAGGCCAGAGTGGGTAGCAAAGATTTCTGTCCCTCCCTAGAGGCTCATCGTGGAGTAGTGGGGAGGGGGTATCCGACAATAGTTCATGTGAGGCCTGGAGATCAGGAAAGTAGCAGACGCTTTTGGTTGTTCCTCCGTTTCACGGCCCGTGCGCGTATGAAGGCCTCAGCATTAATTAGGCCCAATACACTTTTCGCCGTGGAGAGAGCCTCTAAGGGCACCGGTGCCGTACCTGCTAATGACGGTGGACGTGCTGGGGAGAGAGCGTTCAGCCGCTAGGAAGTCGCTGATGTCAGGCGAGGTGGAGTGGAGCTCTCATCTGCGTCCCTGTCCCGCGTTGTGTGGCCTCCAGGCAGCTCGCGGGCAACGGATGGTCGATGGCGTAGAACGAGTCGGGGAAGTCCCGACACAGCTTCGTTCAGAGCATGCGCCTCTCTAAGGAACGCAATGTCTCTCTTCTCCGCTCCTGCGTCCCGATGATCAAGTTGCGCTCCATCTTCCGGGTGGGCAGCAGCAGATGCGGGGTCCAGTGTCAGGGCCCCGGATCTCCAGCGTCTTCATACGTACATACGCAGCAGGATCTCACTCCGGGTGCTGCCAGCGTTCAGGGGCCTCCGCTTCCCTCACGGATTTCACGGGTTGCAGAGTTCTGTTTTTCACCGGGGTTTTTCCCACACCGGGGGGGTGTTCCCACAGCTATATCTCAATTCACTTTCACTGGGGGGTGCCAAAAAGAGGGGGCTAAATCCGTCTTTCGGGGCGGCGCAGTCGGAGCTCACGCAGAGAGCCTGTTCATCCCTGCACCCCCTGGTGGGCAGTCCTGCCCGCCATTTTGTAATCTGTCTGGCACACTGACCCCCAGCAGTCCCCCCTTGTATCCCCTTGCTTCCCTCGGTACCACCTCCTACACACTTGTCTCAGTTAGTACCCGCTCTTCAGCCCTCAAGCCCATCAGTGTCAGATGGACAGAGGAACTACTGTCCCTCTGCGCCACCCAAGGTGGCGCGTGATGCATCTCCGAATTTCTTCTGAGCGCAATCCATGCACGATTGGCCCCATCACCTGACCTATGGTGAAGAAAACAAAGAGCACGTTTTTGATCCAGAAGACCGCGCGCTCCCCGACCAGGCCTCGGCTCTGGAGGGGACTAAGGACGATGATTGGCAGAATGGGCAGCAGGTAGAAGCCCAGCTGGATGAGGTGGAGCAGAAGAACCTTCTGAGCCTGTGGGCCTGAGGGGACGGCGGGTCTGGAGGGCAGGCCTTGCCATAGGACAAGGACATAGAAGAAGCTGATGGCTGCCAAGCTGGGCAGAAAGTAGACCAGGTTCATGGTCACCCTCCAGTACATCAGAAATGGGTTGGTGTCCAGGCTGTCAACATTGCAGAGCAGGGCAATGCTTCCATCCTTGCCGTCTAAGACATGCAGCAGAGCCAAGCTCACGGGTGGCACCAGAGGAATCAGGAAGACCACTAGGAGCACTTTATAGACGTTCTCCTGGGAGAAGATGGATTCGTAGCTGAGCGGGCGACACACCGCCAGGTACCGGTCCAGGCAGAGAGCATCCAGGGTCACTAGCTCCACAAAGAGACTGTAGTTCTGTAGGAGCAGAAGACAAGCGCACAGCGGTTGGGAGATTGCCACCCCGCAGAGGAGAAGCAGGAACCGCAGCAGAGTGACTCCGAAATAAGAGGTGTGACTGAGCGTGGTGCAGACTAGCAGCAGGAAGCGGGCCTTGCCGGCGAAGGAGCGATGCCGTCGGAGGAGGAACAGCCAACCGGCACCAGTCAGTAGGCAAATGAGCAGACTGGGTCCCAGAATGCCTACAGCCAATGGACTGTACACAGCAAGGAGGTTCTTGTCGCTAGTGGAGGTGGCGGTGAGCTCGGCTGCAGCAGATGGGGTATTGGTGTTGATATTGTCCAGCTGAAGAGTCAGTGGTGATGGCATGGTCACCCTGGGGACGAGAAATGGAGAAGAAAAAACACAGATGTAAAAGAGAGAGATGATTGCATTCACATAATGGACATAGATGAAATTATCTTCATTAGCGACTGGGGCGGCGAGGGGTTGAGAAGGCTGGCATGCGAGGAGGTCATTATCTGGCCAGTAATGGCAAGAGAAGGGTTGCTGTCCCTGCATGCATAGAAACAAGTACAAACAGAGAACATTCACCACTAGCTACCCACCTCTACCACACTGTGGTTGTAGAAAAGACTACTCAGATTTTAGATAGCTAATACAATCAAATTACATGTTCCACCAGGGTCATTGTATCAAAATCAACATATTTTAATCTTATATTTTTCACAAAATTAGTTCTAAAAGGCATAAAAAACCAATAGAAGCGTTCATTGTTGGAAAATTAACACAACAGAAGTGAGCTCAAATTCACACTTATTGCTCTAACTTTCCCAAATGCAGTTGTAGTTCATGTGCATTAAGTGATTGCGTGATGTTAGTAACAGTGAGTGTGTCCACATTAAGTTTTTTAGAAAAACATGGAATAACAGCGTCTACACTCTGGTGTGTTTCTGGGGCAAAGAGCAACACTGTGGCTATCTACTTTTCATCAGTGGTGTTCCAGGACCCGTCTTCAGGACGGAACTAGTTAAGGGTAAGGTCGGTTACACTGTCTACATGGCACCTATGTGTCAGTGTTGTGACCTGGAATCAAATAAAACGAGTATGAGAGTTTTTATAAAAAGGTGGTAACATACATATTGTGAATAGCAGAGTAGGGATTCTACTAACCTTGTATCAATTTCTTTGAGAGTAGAGGGCGAGGTGATTACACTTGTCAATCTAGTTTAACAGCTCCTAAAGCTATCCGGGGCACTCCATGCTATAAAACAAATATATATTGGGGATTGATCATTGATTCGGTAAATCCCTAATGGTCATTTACGTATGCATTTGATGGGTATAAATATTTACCATCTTTTATTGCGGATGGCAGTGCTATGGATGATTTCAAGTAAGTGCCACATCTTTGTAATGGCCAGAGAGTGGCACCATAAAAAAGGAAAAGGTCAGAGGAGCCAAGGAAGCGGCCCCCTGCATAGCATCTTCTTGCCCAGGATCCACATTTCTGCCAGGGCTCCAGTGAACCCACGCACTCCAAGCGGCCGAGTACGCCCTCCAGTTGCTGGGATCGCAGGCCTGAGATGTGTAGTCAGGAGCTGTTAATGAAACACCCTCTGGGGTCCATGACCCACAGGGATCCTTTCGCTCTGTTCATCCAGAAGCAATTCTCTAAACACCGGCAAAAGGTCTGCTATGCCCTGGGCCAGGTCCAGTGCCACCGGAAAAAAGGGTCTGAGCGGCCCAACATAGAGGGACCATGACAACGTCTGCCTATTGCTTCTGCATGGATAGAAGAGTGCTGGCCATCACCGTGAAAGGGGGAAGGCATCGAGAGCCTCCGGTCCCCCTGTCGGAATGAACGTGTACTCTGACACAGCAAAAGGATCTGGTCTCCAGCTGATAAATCTTGGAATCGGCAGCTGAGTCTGGAGGCAAACAGGTCTGCAAGAAATGGACCCCAGTGCTTCTGGCTTTAGAAAGCCTGGCTTGTCCAACCGATGGAGTCCTCCATTAACCAGGAGCACCAATCAGCAACTTAATTTGTTATCCTAGAACTCAATCTGGGACTTGAGACAAAATTGGCAAAAAGCTACTTTCAGATCGGGCAGTCTCCTGGAGCTTGTGCCCCTCCATCCCCCAATGTATGTATGTAACGTACCACTGAGAGATTGTCCAGATGGCGGCTTATCACACACCACAGCCCATCCCTTGCACATGAAATTGCAAGCATTGCCAGCATGACTCACTGCAACACTGCAAGACCCTCCACCTCCAGCCAAAGAGTACTGCATTGTGTGCCCCATCTTCTCTGGCTTTCTTCTGATTTAAAGCACAGATCTGGGACAGAGGGAACCAGGGCGTGCCTGCTCTAGGCCTCTAGTTATGCCCTTGCCTCCCCTTAAAGCACAGCCCATTCTGAGTAGCTCAACCCATACCTTGAATCCTGAATCGTCGACCGTTCGAGAACCCTGTAATGGAGGGGACCTGGAAACACTGCTTGAATCAAAGAGAACAACAGTCCTGTTATCCTGGTTAGAAACCAAGCGGACAGGATCAGACAAGAGAGCCCTGTGAAGTTCAATGAAAAGCAGCCAAACCTTAGGCTGCGGCAGGTATAATATGGCGATCCTGTAGTCTATCAGAAAGCCCAGAGACTGTACCAGCTAATGAGGGACCGGCACTTATTTCTTCCAACAGACTGTACAATAGCTGAACCTTCATGTGCTCAAGGCTTTGCAACCCCATCTCTGACCAGGCCATCCATAAAATATTCATCAGAATAAACTAGCAAAGGAACACCCCTTGTCAGCAGATTTTCTGCTCCTGGCTTAAACAATTTTATGAAGCACAAAGGAGTCAGTGCCAGTTGTTAGAAAAGATGTCCATTTGTGTGTAGTTTACCCTCCATTTGTGAACCCCTCCAACTTTTAGCTGTTGTATGACCATCCTAGCCTGACTTTTTCCAGTGGAGTACAGCCTTCTGCTGCACTCCACTGGCTTTTTGCTTACTTTGTTATGGGGCAACTGACATGCCCTTAAAGACAGTCAGTACTGGGAGACTTTGTTTCCCTTAGTCCTTTCCACTATTGCAATTTCTTTGCAACATTTTACCAGTGCACAATGTACCTTACAGTACAATGCGAAAGGAATGTCTTCCTTTGGTTTTTAAGGCCCTAGACACCCCGACAGAGCTGGTGGCAGCTGTTATTTTGCATGTATTTTTAACCCTTTCTTTCGGTCCATATCGCGTTTACCGAGTTTGGCCCTGGACAGTGGCTTGGCCCTAAAATGGCTATTCCACTAGGTCCTTTGTTCTGTCCTTTGGCCATCTTGTCCCTTTGCCTTCCCCAGGTTGAGTAGACCCGGGTCAGTACTTATTTGGTTATGCAATATCCCACGAAATACCAAGCCTTTGTGGGCTTCAGAATGCCTTGTGTGTGTGCCTCCAGGATGTGGGCAGGACTGTCTAGATCCAATACGAATCCTGGGTTCCAGAGAGTCTGGTGTGCTGGGATGACTGGGACCACCGTGGTCCGTAATTAGTACACATCTGACATGGCTGTATGTGAGCAGGTCTCTCATTGGGTCCTCTTCGTTTTGGCGTAAAGGAGATTCTGGATAAGAGAAGGGCCCAAACACCCATACCGGGTCGATCTCTTGAGTTCTCACTGAACCTAAGATAGGATCCAAGCATCCTGAAACTAAGGAGCCGTGTCGAGGAACCGCTCGTGACGCGCTGGAAGGTTTGGCACCCTGAGCCCGCTGTTGTTCCGCAGGCCCCTCTGCATCTGACCGAACCAGAAGGTCTGCAAAGGCTCTTCGACCCATTTGAATAGTGGGAACAACTATTCACAGCACCTCCACCTTAACCTGCAAGCAAGCCTTCTCAAAGTGTTCCTGGGCCAACCAGTGAACTGACCAGCTTGCACAGGACCTTTGCTCTGGAACCGTCACTGTCTCGAGTTGACTCTTGAGACGTTGGCGATCGTAAACATGGGGTATAAGGCACTGTCCAGCCAAGTTTTGTACACCAAGAATTGGCCACCACCTCACTAATGTGAAAGACTTCATTATAAAACAACAGAACTTGGCTTTTCTAAGCAAACTGCCAAAAGTCAGGCACAGTACTTTCCAAATAATGCCACACTTGAGATGTGTGCTCTCTTTTTCTCCTGATCGCATTGGCTTGTACACAGCTTTCTAATGGTGCCCACAGAACACACTGTACCTCACTTTTTTGTATGAATTTTCTGTTTGGTATAATTGCAGTATATTCTGATGCCATAAACACTGTCTGCACTAGAGAGTACTCCAGCTCTGTTAGCAGACCACAGTAGCAGCATAATTGTGTATATACACGTTTTCCAAGTTTCCGGTTCAAACATTAAGAACCTATCATTGTTACAGACGGGTTCATGTAAAGGAAATATCCTTCTAACTATATGCAAATGTTGGTTGCACTCCTGAACACAGAATCCATGTTTTGCTTTGAATGAGGACAATCCTAGTGTCTAACATTGTCTATTTTTTCTCTGATCCATACACCATGGCAATATGTTGCATAATGAGCTCTTTTCGCCTGAAAATGTTTATGTGATTTTCTTTTAGACTACATGTAAATAAACACATGTCCCCTGATGGAAAAAGGGTGCACAACAATTGACATGATGTTCCTGGGACGCTAATTTACCAAGATTTCAAATGTAAGGAGCCTGCAGCTCCTTTCTCCTAAAATTGCTCCAGTTACTTGGTGCATTAGCCATGTTAGATGTTCGGGCGTCCTTTCCTCAAGCATGGAAGGACCTCCAAGCTCAAAACACAACCGAAGCTTAAAAGCCTAATGCAACGTGCCCTCCCAACACAAAGGCCACATAAACGCCTATGTGTAATCTCCCAACATCCAACAAGGTAAAAAAGCTTTTATATATCCTTTAAATGTTACAAAAAGCTGAATATAGAACTGTGTATATTAGACCCCTGTGAAGGATGCTGATCTGAACTGGTATCACCTTCCCAGCAGTAGGAAAAGAGGATGAACCACCTGTAAAGACTGGAGGGGGATGTCTGTACTTCTGCTCTCTATATGGTAGAGGAAAGGCACAGAGGACCCGAGCCAAGATTCTCTATTATTGGTACGTGGTCGAACAATCAAGGCTTAGCTTCTCAGGAGGTGATGCAGGCTGGTTCTTAAGTACAGTGTAATCCCAAGCACCCACAAAGGAATGTCCACACACTGTATTACCGAAAACAGAGTCTTTATATAATTTAGGTTCAAAGTTATATACACAATTACAATAACTCACTTTGTGCTCAATCAATCTATAATGGCAAATATATACAGTTTTAAAGTGGTACCACAATTATTATCAGATCTCATTAGAGTGCATCAACTATACCCTGATTAAATGTCACACAGATCACTTAATAAAGACAACCAACAATAGACATAGGAGGAAAGCAGTTGGTTAGAACAATTGGCAGAATACTGGCCTCTACCGTTAAACACAGTTCTGTGTGGAGATCCCCTCACCTGGGCAACCTGTAATGTAAAGACATATCACAAGCCCAGTCCATATATTGTTCTATAAGTCTTATTTCCTTCTATAATGTTTCTACCACCCCAATGTACCTGGAATAGCAGAGTTCGACGTCGGGTTGTCGACGGATCCTACTTGAGCAGCTCCCTTTAAAGCAGGAGCCACAGATCCTGGAGATCCCTCAAAGAAAGTGAACTCGGCATCGAGGCGGCAGCTTTGGTCTCAGCAGTGCTCGTCGTCGACGAAGCGAAGGCGTCCTGCAAGGAGGAGGTGTGCGGGGCACCTTGATCACGATAGTTCAGGACCACAAAGAGTTTATGAAGAACTGTGGCCCAGCAAGGGCATCGAGTCGTCTGGCATCTCTACGGTCGTTGGGTGCCGGGAAACCCGCCGGCAGATGCTCATTGGCGCATCGACGGCCTGGCCTTTTCTGGCGGGTTAAGACAGGCTGCGGTGCGGACGAGCGCATCCGTGAATCAAAAGTCTTAGGCAAAGGAGTTTGTGGCTCCGGTCGTCGGCAGCACGGCATCAAGCGGTCCCTTCTTCTGGGCAACACGGCTTTGACGGGCCTCCAGCGGTTACAGCAGACTTACGAACCCTGGTCGACGAAATGTCCGGTGCTGATCTTCGTTCTCCTCGGCGGTCGCAGTCTCCGGTCGACAGCCTTTCAAGGGTCTGACTTCCAGGGTGCTTCGGCAAAGGCTTAGCGGTGCTCGATGGACCCTCAGAGCATGGGAAGAGGGCGCTTAACCTGGTCCTCTCTTGGATCAGTCTTGACGGCTTTCGGCTTTCAGATTTCGGCAAAGGGAGACAGCAGTCAACCTTTTTCTTCAGGCTCGGCTTCGAGTTTCAGCTTCAGTTTCAATGTTAGTTTCAACTCCAGCTTCTGAACAATTTCCAGTGGTGAGAGGTCCCCAGATATACTATTCCTTACTCATCCACACTGCTGGGTCACACTCAGCAGCCAATCATACAGAAGGGCATTCATGCAGTCAGTCAGCCAATCAGGCATACAGTGCGTTCAGGCCATACTCCTCCCTCTCAGACACTCACAACAAGGAATGTGTATTGGGACAATTACCCAGCCATTCAACACTACACACTGCATTCATTCCAGTTTCGGGCAGGGCTGTATCAGTCATTGTGTCAAACACCAGAAACAAGACATCCACATCAAGAAGTGCATATTGGTCACACACTCCTTTCACCCAGGTCCCAGCCACAGGGTGTACCCACATCATACAGTCACTGGGAAGGCCGCAGCCAGTCTGGCCTGGACTTCACAACAACACCATATATGGAACTTCCACCCAACAGCCAGTCAGGGGGAAGGGCCAGAGTCAGGGCTTCCCAGGACTTTCGGAAAACAAGGTAACAGGCAATAGAGAGCAAGAGGCCACAGGGGCCATCTTGATTCCTATCAGGAATGAACTGATTCCAATGGCAGGGCCTGGGTATCCCAAAATGGAGAATACTCAGAGTACCTGTCAAATTCAGCATGGAGCTGCCACCAGTCCATACCCTGCTCTGTGGGCCAAACACAGGTGCCCAAAAACATACACTTGGGGCAGAGAGTTGCACCCCCACCCATGGGTGCCATAAGGGCATCCCATGGGTCTGTACACCGAACCAAAAACAGGAAGAGCTGCACTTCCAGGAGTCCCACATGGACTCCTGTGCAGAAAACAATACAGAACACAAATGAAAAAGGACTACAGGTAAAGGACAGGGAGGCCCTGTCCCTCCAATGCATTTCCAGCATCACACCAAGGAAGAAGGACTTCATGGGGGAGCACGCTTAGCCATTGGTTCAGAAAGGCACATGATCAGAGCATGGGTTTATGGGACTTGGAGTCAAGAAGGAGGTACTCGTTCTTTTTAAGTTCTTGCATACTTTCTTACTGCTGTGAAGAATAAAGAAAAGACGGCGGAAGCCTCTCTGCCAGGCCTCACTTCGGAAAACAAAAATGCTGACAAAGTTCCTGTTGTAACTTCTTTAGAAGTATGAACAAGTAACACAAGGTTATCGTTTTACAAACTTCACACTATTTTGTATTTATTTCTTCACGCTGGAACTTTGTAATTTGGTCATTTTGTGTTTCTCACCAAAAGATCAAAGGCTGGCAACATGTTGCCATGTTATCTCCATGACAGGCTAACAATCGTTCCTCCTTTCAACTCTATAATTGGTATTTTATGTGACAGACAAACACAGCCCTGGACTTTAATTTACACCATCTTTCGTTTTCATACAGAATTCCTGGTTCCTTCTAGTGGATGAAACACATCTTTTCTTCATCAATGTTGCCACCCTTGACAATTGTCTGTCCCATTGCAGGAGATTCATGCTCACGAGGTGAGCCAGGGAGGAGGGCAGGTTACGGTGGAGTTAATTTAGTGATTTGCTCAAGATCACACCTGCACTCCGCTCTTTCTCCTTCACCCCTTAAAAACAGCCCTGACCATGCAAGTGTACTGGGAGGTGGAGGTTCAGTGGGGGGCACACCCTAATTAGTATGCACTGGACCCGCTCCTCCCCTCACTCCTCGGGCTGACAGTGTTAGCATGGGTGTGTTGAACCGCAGTGGATTCACCCCCAGGCCTGTGCTCTATATACAGGGAACGCTGGGCGGCATTGCAGGACCTCTTAAACACGGCTGTGCTCTTGGCGGTGGCTACTCCGGAAGAAATGCCCTGGGCCACGCTTCCTGCAGGTACTCGGGGCCTTCGAGGAGCTTGCTGGGGGTGGCTGCAGTGGTGTCGGGGGCTCAATCGCCCTTGGGCTGAAGCTGGGCTCTTCTGGATGCCACAGCCGTTCACCATTCCCTTTGAGGGGTCTTGTTCTGTTAGGAATGGGCAGCTGGGTGAGCTTGGGCGCCACAGGGGTGATGGGCCAGCTGATTGGAGAGGGCAGGAGAGTGCCAGAGTCCGATCAGCTGCTCAGCATGGGCGGTGAAGCAATTGCAACTGTGTAAGGGGGTAAGGGCAGTAAGGTTTTGTTGAGCCTGGGAAAGTGCAGCACGACAGTTGTGTCTAAATGGAGGTGGGAGACAGCACACGTGCATTTCGAATCCATGCCATCCTCACACAAATACATACGTACACACTGCCCCATGCCCCAAAGTGTACCCATTCTAATTGAGGACTGCAACTCTGCGGGGGTGATAGATGGAATGAGCAGGCACTCGGGAAAGGGAACATTAAGTGTGCATTTAAACGACGCCTTACATGTCACAAAGTGGCAGCTTGCGGTGTGTGATAGAGGTTTTGTGGTATGAACTGGGTTTTGTCATCAGAGTTCACCTTTCTGATGATGTCATCCAATCTGTAGTGAGTCTGTGCAACAGTCCGAAGTCTAAACGACATTGGCAAAGCCAACAGTTTTGGAGCGTCTATGCGGGCGCTAGACAGTTGCCAGGCACTGCCATCATGGTACTACTTGGCCATAAAATGGCAACAGCTGGGAAATGCTGTGATTCTCTGGGCATATGATGGAAGGGCAAACTCCTATCCAGGGCTGTCACGAGGAGGGTGCGGGGGGGGGGGGCAAACTGCCCTGGGTCTCGCGCTCAGGGGCGGCCTCGCAGCTGCCTGGATGGGATTTGGTTGTGCGAGCTGTGAGGTGTCATTTTCTACTGGCTGCAGCAGAAGAGAAGATTACAAAAAAAAGATTTTTAAAAAAAGTTACAAGCAACACACCGCATGGGGAGGTCGGGATGGGCCACGGCCCATGGGGGATAGAGTGGGCAATGGACAGGTGGCGCTGGAGGGACTGTACAATGTAACCGCTTGCCGGTGCCCGGGCCCAGCATGATTTTACATGACGCTTTGCAAACTTTGCATTTAAAGACGCCTCAGGCGTTGGAGTCAGAGATGAAGTAGTCAAGTGAAATGACTTCAGTGCCTGGACTCTAGCGCTCGCGCAGCACTTGCGTCGGAGTTCGTTGTTGCCTGGTCCAGGGTGCTTGGATGATCATGGGGCAGCGCCTGCGGGGGCCTACAGGCAAGATGTGCTGCAGCCGCATGTAAATTAAAACACCCCACCCCAATTCGGTGAATCAATGGCAACCCGTGTGTGTGTGGTCAGCCCAGTCAGCTTGTAAACTATAAGTCCCAGAATGCACCACAAAGATAGATACGCATATTCATCGTCCTAAACTTCCAGCTGGTAGTTACATAGCTCTCAACCTTACCAAGAAGGGTCAAAACCCTAGATTTATTTTTTTTGGGCGTGTGAGAGCCCAATGAAATGAATGGGCGTATAGGGGGAATGGCAGCTGATTGTAAGGAGGGTGACACCCAGAAAAAGCGTGCGAGTTGCGAGCTATTATAAAGCCAATGCTGCCTTCTGTTTTCCGATTACATTGGGTTGGTATGTACTAGATTGTGCTCGCGTTTAACACCTCTATGTCAGTTTATTGACTGTAAAAGCGTTAGATTCACTTTTCTCACAGTATCTACAATTGCGTGGGTCTGCCACGTGCACAGATACTCTGATGCCAGCAGAATACCACCCCTCAGAGCCTAGAAGGGTCTCTTTTAGGCACTCCTATGGTGGAAATGAAACAAACAGCATATCTAGTTGTGCTTGGACATTTGTCTCCCAGAGCCTTCCCGCACCAGCGTCAATTGTTCCTTTTATCCATATGACATGTTCTGCTACTCTCGATTAATGTCTGCATGAATATTTTCACATACGTGTTATGAGCATAGCAAATGTTTTTGTCCTTCAATCAGTCTATGTTGTGTTACATTCATGCTACTAAGTCAGCTGGCAAAAGAAAATGCAGCGTCTGAGCCTTTCAGACTTTTCAGTTGAAAAGGGCTTCAAGGGACCAGAGCAAATGCCCCCATGTTGCCAGTCATCAGTCTTGTAACACAGCAAAATATTCCTTTCATTCTGGTGCTTGAAATGAGTGCTTTGAAATGTTTGCCTTATATAAGCTGCCTTTTGACACCGGTTCCTCCACATCACCCACTTGCTGAGAAAGGAGGATTTAAAGATTTTCAGTGGGCATTTAGGGGCTGATTAATGGAATTTGTGCGCCGAAAAACAGGGATTTGTGCGCCATTCTGCCCGCAAATCCCCATTTGTTAAACAGGGATTTGCGGTTAGAATGGCGCACAAATCCCCGTTTTTTGGCGCACAAATTCCATGACTCAGCCCCTTAGTGTTTCAGCTTCCTGCTAGCTCGCTGTCTCGCTGGGGCCTTTCAGCTCTTTCAGATGAAAAGATGCTTCGGGGGACCCCACCAAATGCCCCCATGTTGCCAGTCCGCAGTTTTGTACCCTTCGTTCTGGGGCTTAAAATTAGCGCTTTGAAATGCTCGCCTTATAGCTGCGTTTGCTGGAGCCCTTTCAGCTGACACTTCCCTGTGGTATACAGAAGTGTTATCACCTCGTTGCCTTTTAACACTGGTTAGCCACATTAGCCAACATCTGACAAAGGGGGATTTAAAGATTTTCAGTGGGCATTTGGTGTTTCAGCGCTCTGCTGGCTGGCCGCCTTGTGATAATCAGTGGCTATGAACTCCTGGCTGTATTTCTTTGTCTCCGTTATAATGTATGCACTCAACTGGGGTGCCTCAGACTGTTTTCTGCTCTAAGCAATGGGGGCCCCCAACCGTCATATTGAAATGGGCCTAGGTAAAGAAAACACAAGTGTTATCAGGTGGCTAGGCTGGCCTACATTGAATATTGGCCACTCTTGCCAGTAATAACACTTATGGTGCGCAGCTGGTCTGGATATATATTCTGTGGCATTTTTTTTTTACTGGCTGTGAGTCCTTATATGGTAATACTGGCCCATATGCCTTTGGGTTCGGCACGCTTTACAAATGGCAAATAAATGAATAAAATATACTGATGAAGCCTGCATGCACATGTATGGGAACAGCCAGCAGGAACATGTTTTCATTCTGGCATATGTTGTGGGCAAAGACGGCATGAAATGCAATGGAAAATGCTTGTGTGCACGTTTCGTGACTTACATCTATTGGGTTTGTCCATGTGCTACCATACAAAACCAATTGCAAATGGTATGGCTTTTTACCCTAATTCTTAAAGAAAGTGCAGTACAATACAAATTTTTATTTGTTTCAAAAAACAATTTTGGGGCAGGAAACCCTCTCAAGCACCCCTTGTTTGGTTTGGGCTCCCTCGCTGTGCTCTTGTCAATCCCACATAACTGGTGCAAACATTTAAGCTTCTCCAGTTCAAAAATTAATCAGCCGCCACTGAACATCATCTACCTGTCACTGTGTATGATGTGTGTTTTAATGGGCACAAAGGGGCAGGGCGCTCCATAAAGCTGGCGTCACGCACCACCCGCCGTCATGCCATTCTATATATATTTATGCATATGACAAAAATGTTAGTTTGGAGTGAACTTGTGAAAAACATAACTTAGCTGTAGTTGATTTGTTGTCATAATAATGAACCATATTTGGGTTCCTCCACACAAAAGAGGGGAGATTTATCATGTCTCCTGTTTGTGGCGCCGCTCGCACTGGCCCAGTACAAAAAAATCATAAGGGGGCCTCACCAAACGTTTTGCCCCGACCCTCACCACACCTTGTGACAGCCCTGCTCCTATCTCACACTGTTGCACAAGCCAGAACTGTTGGCTTTTCCAATGCTGTTTTAGCAAGATGTCGGTTCAGGGACAGATATGACTCAAGTGGCTGAAGGCGCAATTGGTTAAGACTTTGTTATTACAGCAGGTGCACATTTACAACTGCAATTAAGATATGACATCTCAGCAGACTGATTAGAAATATCACCGCTTAAGGCCATCTCAGGAGGATGTGTTTTGAGTGGGGTGGGAGAGGTAGTGGGTGGAACGCGCACCAAATGCTCACAGGGATATGCATGGCCACGGCCAGTCAATTGTCGAGTAAATAAGCAAACAACACCCACAAGCTGTGTCCCTCCTCTCATAACATCTCCCTCCTAGCTGCACTCCAATGCAATAGCTTCCAATTATAAGTGGCGCTTTAGCACCAACTAATAGGCAAAACTAAAGGCACGTCTTATGCTCCTCTATAAATAATTCTGCATTGAAAATACATTTTGTGAAAAATTCTTACATCATTTTGTGAATGAGACATGCTATGCACTAGATAATATAAGGATTTGTGGACAGATTTGTGGTTACAGCATTCTGCTGATAACAATTATTTTAGAGTTTAATCGTGTTAGCCCTCTCTAGACAAAGTGCTGAGGTTATGACACTTTTCTCCATTTGGTGTCTGAAGCCCGCTGCACTAGACATCTCTGTGGACCACACACTCCTAGGGGTGGGTGGTCCCTTACAGAGGCATGTGGGACTCATGCCCTGATGTCTTTCCCACCCTACTGAAGCTCCATCCTGACTCACCCACCTGGTCACAGGTCCTGCACGGCAGCCACACGTCTGCGCTTGCCCAGTGAGCGCAGCAGCAGGCTGCAGATTTCCTCAGAGCGCAAGCCGTGGATGATTGGGCTGATGACCTGCCCGGCGGTGAAGCACATGATGGCGACGATCCGCCCAAATGTCATGACGTCTTCGCCGATGATGCCACGTCTCTGCAGGGGGCTGAGGAAGGTGTAGTTGACCATGGGGAGCAGGAAGAGCGCCATCTGAAGCAGGTGATAGGCTAGTGTGCTCTGAGCACGTCGGTTAGCAGGGCTGATCGCTCCCGAACGCACTCCTTCACGCACCACTAGGACGTAGGACACCACAATGATTGTCATATTTGGCAGGAGATGACTAATGGTAAGGCCTACCCGGGTGTAGGTCAGCCAGGCACTGTGGTCAAGACAGTCATTGGTACAGACCACATAGGCCACTGGGTTTCCACCAGCACCAAAGAGCTGTAGAAGGACCAACACTAGCTGTAGAAACAGTGGCAGCAGGAACATAAGCATAAGAACCTTCCAGATGTTCTCCAGCGAGAAGACAGACTCATAGGTAAGAGGCTGGCAGATGGCTACATAGCGGTCCAAACACATGAAGGCAAGAGCACCAAGTTCCAGGGCAATGGCATAATTCTGCAGTGTCAGGAGCAGCGCGCAAAGGATGCGTGCCACAGGCTTCCCTATAAAGTGCAGCGAGAAGCGCACAAGAGAGGAAGAGAAATAGACCAACTGGCTCAGAGTGGTGACAAGCAGAAAAAGGAAGCGTGCTTTGGAAGCTAGGCGGTGGTGTCGATGGAGCAGGTACAGCCAAGCGGCAGCAGTTGGTAGGGCCAAAGACAATGCCAACACAAGTACAGCTATGGATAACCGGTCGTAGACCATCTGCCAGCCCTGGTACGATGGGCCATGAGTCTGGTTATAAGCAGCCATCTGTTGCATGGTCGCGGGTGCCCAGCTCTTGGTTCTAGAGGGTAGGGGGAGGCGCAGCTTCCTTTGGCTCCTGGTTTAAGCTGGTGGGACATGGATCTCCTTTATCCAGTTGCTAGCAGGTAGGTTTCAAAGGGTGGATAAAAGGTTTGGTTACTTGGGCTCAGGTCACCAGTAGTATAGAAGTGATGGCCCCGGGTGAGATGGTTTCAAAGGGTGAGATGAGTTCTGGCTCCCTGTAGCTGGTGGTGTTATGGTTCATGGGGGTAAAATGAGGCTGGTGTCATGGCCTCAGAGGGTGTTATGAGCGCATGCGTTCTCCAGCCACTTGCAGTAGAGCTCCTGGCACAGGGCCGAGCGCCATCTCTCTGTCTTGCAGCAACAAGGTTCACAGCGTGTGATGGAGGCCGGCTCTCCAGACAGCGTCGGAATGATTCAGGAGGTTGAGGTGGTGACTGAGACTATCTGGCCGCCAAGGGTATGTCTTTGAAGAGTCGCTCAAGCCTGGTTCCTGACATGCATATCTAGTGTGACTGACCAGGAGGTTATGTTGTCAAGCGTCTTTTGTTTTTGTTCGAGCTGGTATGGATCCGCAGGGTGGTACAACTTCTGCATCCTTCAGGAACCAACCCTGTGTAACCGTAGGATGGTAAAGTCCGTCTCTCTCTGCCCGCCGATGGTAGATGTTAATGGGAGAATGGGCAAGGAGCGGCTCTTTCTGCAGCACATGCAATGGTCCAGGTGACACTGCTGTTATCCAAGATCCACATTTGACGCTAAGGTGAAAAGCAATAAACTAATTGTTGGCAATTTCAATCTCAGGTAAATGCTGCGGTCTGCAAAGTGTCCTCATTATCGAGGTGGGAGGGGGAGGCAGCGCAGCAGGTGTGAGCAAGGAGCAGCCTAACGAGCTGTCCAACAGGAGCTGTACAATCTTGGGTGACGCCTGTCACAACCGCTGTGCGCCAAATTGCTCTCGTTGACCTTTCCATTAGTGTCTGACCACTTTCCTGCCCTGGGGCAGTGTCTCAACGCCCCTAAAGCCCTGCGAGGGTCATCTGTCCGCAGGTGTGTGTGGCAAAGATGCGGGGCCGTTGTGATTGCGCACTGCTTTTCCCTTCTTCGGGCCTGATTTGGAGGTAACTTCGTTAGGGCCGCATTGCTCAGTGTGGAAAGGGCTCGTGCCTGCGTCCATGTCAGTTAAGCAGAGGGTCCTTCACGTTTAGGGCGTCATTGAAGCTGAGGAAATAGGTGGGGCAAATTTGGAGCCTCCGCCCCCACTGTTCTACCCAACCCATGGTCTGGTGTGGGGTCCAACTGTCAAATAGTAAATTAATATGCAGAGAGGCGATGGAAGTCTTTCTTGAAAGTAGCAGCTTTGACGTTTTACTGTGTTTGTTCACGTACGTTTTTCTGCACGTGCACAGCAAAACTTTAACACTGCCAGTTTCGGGAAAGGCTGCCCTTCTCTGCCTAACGAAATGCAAGTGCGCACATCTAGGGGTGCACCTAGGCAAACATGTACGCAAACTTCAGAGACTTGGGTAAGAGACAAACTTACTTGTGTAGGGGCATCTAGCTTCTTTACACATTGCAATGAGACTATTCTAGTGCATCTTCAATGCTACAAGCAGTTAACTCTCTCCTTTAAGTCTGAAAACACCCACTTAAGTACTCCTGCCTCCCTTACCCTTCCAATCACTCCCCTGGCATGTAAGTACTAACCCCACATCACAATATCAATTGCCTACAAATATATTCATATGAATGCAGGTGATAACAATGAAATGCTTTACGTAACTAAGGTTTCCACAAAGCACTTCAATGGATGAGACCTCGGGTTCTCTGCATTTCATAACATATCCCCAAACCCATTGAAGAAGACCATCACTCAAGACTCAAGTGCTTCTCACCTGCCCCGCCTGTCAGCACTGTCACTCCTGATGCACGGCACAATGCCTTTACATTCCATACAAAGCTTATATTAAATTGTAAAACCACACCTTCTTCGAATAAAAACAGTTTGCACAAGAAGAGACAAGTTCAAGTAGAGTCAACACTGCATCCTGTGTGAAGAAAATTGTTTATTCATGTTAAAAGTGCTGTATTCAGAACAGTGGTGGACGTGGAAAAAAGGAACTAGTGGTACTCTGCATCCGAAAAGGAGGGGGTGGGATGGTGGGAGATGCGGGAGGGTAAGACTGTGCCGGATGGGGGTTGGCCTTTGGTTTGCCATCTACAATGTCTCTTGTTGCTATGTGGCTAGACTAGACATTGCCTGGAATAAAAAACAAGCACTGTCAAAACCAATAGTTTGGACTTTTGTGCAGGTATCGGATAGGCACTAGGCACTGAAACAATGTTATCACTTTGCAATAAGATGGCAATGGCTGAAAAGTGTAGTGATTACCTAGGTATGTGATGGCATTAACTGGCAAATGTCTTTCTAATACCTCAACCCAAAACGGTTGTCTTTGAGATTGCTTGTTTTAAAAAGGAGCTCAGTGCAAGGAACAGATATAACTCAAGTGGCTGAAGGCACACTTGGATGAGGCTTTTTCTATCACACCGTAAGCCATTTCCAACTATAATTAAGCCATTAACTTTCAGCAGACTGCTTAGAAATAACCCTGGAAGGCTAATGGTTGATGGTAATGCTTGAAAAAGCTAGCTCAAAGAGATCCCATGAGGATGTGTTTTTGGAGGGGCAGGTAGTGGGTGGGATTGACAGTAGGAATTAGCATGGCCATGGGCAGCCAGTGGGCTGGTAAATAAGAAAAACCCCTCAAGCTGTGCATCCCTCCTCATAAGTCATCTCCCTCCTAATTGTACTCCAGTTCAATAGTTTTGGCTTACAGCCAAAATTAAAAATAAAATAAAGTAAAACTAAGGTAAAAGTGAACCTCTCTGGTCAGTTGTCCCTCTGGTACTTGGCTGCTCTGGTAAATTCTCCTCTGGTCCATCCCTCCTATGGTCTTTGGCTCTCTGGTGAGTTGTCCCTCTGGTACTTACTTGGCTGCTCTGGTAAATTCTCCTCTGGTCCATCCCTCCTAAGGTCTTTGGCTCTCTGGTGAGTTGTCCCTCTGGTACTTACTTGGCTGCTCTGGTAAATTCTCCTCTGGTCCATCCCTCCTAAGGTCTTTGGCTCTCTGGTGAGTTGTCCCTCTGGTACTTACTTGGCTGCTCTGGTAAATTCTCCTCTGGTCCGTCCCTCCTATGGTCTTTGGCTCTCTGGTGAGTTGTCCCTCTGGTACTTGGCTGCTCTGGTAAATTCTCCTCTGGTCCATCCCTCCTATGGTCTTTGGCTCTCTGGTGAGTTGGTGGCAAAAACAAGCAAAACGCTTCACTTTCGTGTCAATCACACAAACAAGTCGCTTAGCTACCTGAAATGCACATAACCACTGCTCCACACAGCTGACAAAATATCTAAAACGTTCAGAGTATGGAGCCATATCTTTTAAGATCTGCCCACATCAATGCTGTAACAAAGCAATCTTGGCCTGATCCCTCTGCTACTGCTGAGCCCCCTACCCTATTTCTTGCAGATGCTTAAGCTCCCAGAAAGTGTGAAAATGGCAGATGGCGTGCAATGAAAGACTCAATATCATAGCATAACAGAACATAGTGTGGGGCAGTACTCTGGACAGCCCAAGCAACTTGAGTGGCTGGGAGCAATGGGAGAAAATGCAATGTTGGTTCAACTACAGTTAGTCCGCTGTACTAGAACCTCTGGTGAACTGACTGGCTGGTGAGACTATGTCTACCTGTCAAATCAAGTGACACGAGACTGGGGGCGGGTCAGAGCAGCAATAATGCAATTCTATGTGACAATATTGGAGCACTACCAGAGGAATACCAAGGTATACCAGTTCGTCCCTAGACTTATTAAAACTGCCCTATTGTAAGGGTGTAAACGTAATCACTTATAAGCACTCCAATTTTGGAGTTGAAGTCAGGGTGAGATTACATTTTTTGCCCAGGATCACACACTTACACTAAACAACGAAACAGGGATTTTAACTCACTCTGCAATTTAGGCACGGCCACCTTCTTCCACGCTTTACTTTTAACAAATATTTCAGTTTTGGGTGTGAAGACCTACAATAATACCGTTCTTCAGAGTTTACTTGCAAAATACACAAATTGCATAATAAAGCATCATGACAACATATAAATCCTTACAACGGCATTTTGAGCAAAAATAATATCAGTGTACCTTTATTTTCTACATTCTGAATGGAAAACTATAGTGGTGTGAGGAGTGGTTAGCCCTGGTTGACGGGGGCTGACTGGGCTTGACTTTGCCTCACCTGGCCACTGGAAGATCGGGTGAGTACTTTGCCCTAACTGCCTCATTTTTTACTGTTGAATTGCACACTGTTATGAAGCCGACACTGCGCAGCTCTGTTGCACAGGCGGGGAAACATGGACGCAGCCCACCGCTGGTAACATCTCTTCTGAACGAAGCACACGTGTAGTGAAACCTACTTTAAACTCCCACACATAGTAAATGTAATGATTACTATGGGACGCCAGCACCAATCGTGTCCCTAGACATTAGTTTGCCTGCGCTACCCACATTAATACCAAGTGACATGGCAACGTGGCCTATGTTTATGGAGGAAGAGGAGGCATTGTCTCCAAGCATCGACAATAATCATTCTCTCCTTAACTTATGCCTTGATTTCAGAAGAAACGCATTGGGACAAGAAAAGGAAACTCTCATTTCCAAGGAAAACTTTAATAATACTACTGGCTCCCATCTATCTGATACCCTGTTTTTGGATCAATTGCTATCATACTCGGATGGTTCCTTATTTAGTGATGACGATTCTGATGTATCTGACAGCTCAACCCCACAGAGTCCACCTAGTGAGGTGTAAATCCTCCCCGCCCTACACTGAAGGCGGCATTGGCCTCTATTGAGGCACTTTTCGTACTTTGCTCCACCATGGCTGCGGAACAACAGGAGCTTAAACATGTTTTGGGGAGAGTTGTGGATGCCATCATACATACTCATGAGGAGCATACCAAACTGATAGAGAATTCATAGAGGGGCTTGTCCCCCACTCAGTCCAACAATGAAATAAACACAGGAACTCCTGATGCATTGCCGACTGTTGATCTTACAACGCAACCATTGGTTATGGACCAGATCGACGAAGAACCCAGCGCTGCCATTGGTGTTAGCCCGACTGCCACCCATAACATGTCACTAGCAATTGCCAATGACATAGAAATAATGACGGTGCACTGTTAACACAGAAACGCAACGACCGCAGACCGCAAAACACGCAGGAGGCGAAAGGGTCGACTCAGATAGACACTGCATGTTGCTGGGAAAATGCTACCATCTAGCAGGAAACCAACGGAAGTCTTGCCCCTTCCCCCCGACCCCTCTGGTTGCGGCTATCAACCTGCCTGAGCCTTCATCTATTCCTGGCACAGTACTAATGCGTTGGATCACTGTTCTGGTTTTAAGCGCAACAGCAGTGCTCACCAGGACCACCTCTATTCAATATGATGGCATATCTAGAAAGGTCCAATTATACCGCCCCTAGATAGATGGTTTAAAATACTGGCCCTGCAAAAACCGCAACATTGGCACCACAAGATTATGTGACAAATGGGTCTGCTAATGTGTTGCGTTTGATCCCTGCCCCATAATAAACCCAGGTAATGGAGCAACAACACTTGATTCCAATGTGTCCATTGGGTAACACAGCCATATAACCTGGCTGGAAAATTCACGTGTGTCAAACACTACTGTAAAAGCATGGAAGACGCCACCTATCAATAACATGAACAGAGGCTCACCATGTCCAGAGCCTTGGTCCTCTCTAGGCAGGACTACTGCAACAGCCTCTTTCTCAACCTTCCCTCTTCTACCATCTGTCCTCTTCAACTCATCCAGAACAGAATTGCAAGACTTATCCTTGGCCTCAAGCCCAGGGTCTGGTGCTGAAATCCCTTCACTGGCTCCCCGTGCTTGCAAGGATTAAGTTCAAGACCCTCTGCATTGTCCACAAGGCTTTCTGGGGCCTGGGCCCGCACTGTCTACAATGCTCTCTTCTTAAATACTCATCATCCCGAGCCCTCTGCTCGTCTTCCTCCAACTCTCTGCAGGTGAGCCGCTTCTCCAAGCAGTGACTTGGGTGGAGATTGTTATCCTCTGCAGGTGCCTCCCTCTGGAACAGGTTCCTGCCTATCTCCGTCTTGAGCCAGATCTCCTTAAATTCCAGTAACTCCTCAAGACTTTCCTTTTCGCCTCCTCCTTCTCTCTCCCTGTTCCCTGCTAACCACCTCATTCTGCTCTATCGCTCTCTCTCCTCTACCTCTGCTCAGTTACACTGACTGGCTGCCTGGTGTACCTTCAGAGCCTCATAGGGCCAAAGCTTTCCTCGCCAGTCTCCTGCACTTGACCCCGGGCCTTGCACTTGCCAAAGCACTACTGCACTTAGGTTACGACCCATGAGAGGGGTATCTCTCTACACTTATCCCATGTTCTGACGGGACTGTGTGCACTTGATCCCTATTACCCCCCCACGTACTTCCTGTTCTGTGCATCTGCATGATCTGAATGTACCCTGCCTAGTAAGACTGTTTGTCTTGTCTTCCTTATGTCTTCCCCTCCCATGCATGGTTGCGCTTTGAAACACTTGTGTATAAGCGCATAATAAATAAACAATCAATCCCTCAATCACCTCCAGGAAGCGTTCAGCATGGGATCCGTTTGATGTGGCTATCCATGATAGGAAAAAACAACATCACAAAGATCAGGCGGCTATAAAAAAGAACCATTGATATTACTCCCGCAAAGCGGGAAGCCTCGACCATTCTGCTCACCACCAAATATAAAAACTGGGTACGCCACTACGAGAACTCCCTGTTGAGCACCAACTGAAATGGTATGTTCAAGCTCCTACACACCAATGATAGCAGAAATTTCAGGGAACACTACCAAGGACGTATAGCTGGACATACAGCCAAAGAACTAAACCCAATTGCTGAGTCGGCATGGCTGACTTACATTACAACCCTCTACTACAATGACAAGTGCACAGTGAGCTGCTGGTTAAGTCTGTGGATGGCAAACTAAAGTTTGATTTCGATACATTGGACTTTAGGGGAATTTTTATTTGACTGAACTATTCCAGTGCTCCAGGCCCCAGCGCTGTCCCCAACATCGTATATAAATCAAATCCAGATTATTGGTCTCGGGTTTTGGAGTGCTGGTTCAGAGATATTATACATACTGGCTCACCTCCAAGCTGCTGGACTAGATCTGCAATGATCCCTGTCAGTAAGAACAGTGATCTCCAAGACCCAACCATCTTCATGCTACTGGCCATGGTGGATTCTTGCTCTAAGATCTTTGCTTCTTTGCATTTGAGGAGTCTGAATACTTGGCATGAATCAAGCGGGCGACTAAATAAACTCCAAACTGGCTTTGGAAAGTCCCATAGCACAGTGCTCAGTACTTGTGTTCTACAATACTTTGCCATAGAAACATTGATTAGCAAAAGGAAGCTGTACCTGTTATATGTGGACTTCTCTAAGGCAATCCACTCAATCACTCGACCCCTGTTCTGGAAAAAACTGCATGGTAGAGGCCTGGACGCCTCTCTCTTGTGGTTCATCATGGCTCTATACCAGGACACCAGGGTGACCTTTTGCCTAAATCAGGAGGGTGATATCTCATCTGAGCTTGAAGCAAACGTCAGGCTCAAGCAGGGGTGCACCTTGGCGCCCTTGCTATACTATTTATATGTCTCTGTTGTAGACAAAACCCAGAGAGAGATCTGCAACTTTCCACCTCGGATCGGAAATTAGCCCTCCCCGTGGCTGATGTATGCGGACGATACAGTCCTTATGGACTGTACTCAGATTGGACTCCAGCCTTCAATTGGTGCCCTCCAGAGTTACGCCATCACCAATAAACTTGTCATTAACCCCACTAAAACTATGATAATCACATTCAGGCTAAGAAATAGAAGAAAAAGCCTGTTTGTCTGGAAGCTTGGAGACTCTAAACTGGAAGTAGTTGAGAAATATATATATATATATATGGGCTGTCCTATATATATACAGTCCTCAAACAAATGGCCTACAAGGAGCTTTTCCAGGGGTAAATCATGAGGAAATGGTCCCCTACGATAAGAGGTACTGCAGATTATGTAAGACAGTGGTCGAGACAATCAGACATTTACTGACACAGTTCCCCAACCTAACTGAGCAATACCATAATGGCTACCATGCCTTAGTACTGCACACTGATAGGGGCCACCTCACTGGTGATCACCAGTGCCACATATCATGCATGGAAGGAGGCACTAAAAAAGATGAGAGAGGCATTGATGATTTTCCCGGATTAAGTTTCCCCATGGAAATTAGGAAGCAGGACAGTGGTCTCGTCTTTTTGCCCTCACCACTTCCTTTTCTCTTTCTTTTCCAATACATTATGTAGAGGAGGAGCCAAGTACCTCTACCGAAAGTCCTGCCCCCATTTTGCCTATATTTTGGTAGCCGGAAATTGTGACAAGCGCAGTACCAGTGAGGGTGCTTATACCGCAAAGAATCTTCGAGACAAGGTATCCGTTGAGAAAACCCCATACGCATGCACAAAGAAATAACGGTCTTCTGAAGGAAGTTCCGGAAGGAGTGTGAAAATTAATGAGAAAGAAGGCTGTTGACGTCACATGAGGCAGTTATGATGCACCCAGAAGAGATGTCAATAAAGAAAGAATATAGACCTCACAGAGAATCTGAGAATTAAGTATCGAAGTAAGCAACATTTCGGGATCGCAAAGAAGATTGCATGTGCAGAGAAGCACTGAAGAAACTGCAAAGTCATTTTACCATTGTACAGATGCAGCAACTCAAGTAGACAAAGAAATCATGAGGCTGGCTAGGTAGTGAACTAGACTGCAGGCGATGTGCCAATGTATATTCATAGGAGTGTATAGAATCTGGATGTTCCACAACTCACTTTAGCAAACTCGAACCCTGTGAATGGAAAGGGCTTGAAGTGTGGCGCAGTTGAATTGAACAGCTAATGGCGAAGGAAGATTCAAGAAAGGCTGACTGGCCCAGTGTCAAGAGTTGGGGCCGCCATGAGCCTGGTTATCTACTCAAGAAGATACATGAACGTGAGAAAGAAGCAGTGCTCCTGTTTGAGGTTTAATGGAAAAACACTAGAAGCGCCAAGGGTTCTTCATTTATTAGTATTAAATGCAACAAAGGAGCTCAAAACATGGTCTACAGTCACATGGTCAGATGAAAATAGACTTTGGGTCGAGCTACACCGAAATCAGAAGATCAAGCCATGCCTTACTCCATTTTATTCTCAGCCACAGTGAGCCTCTACAAGTCTGAGTTCAAAGACTTAATTGAATGAAAGACTGCAGGAGTGATGATGGATGAGGGCTAATTGGATGGAGAGGCATGACCAGGCCGACCCTTCCAGCACCTGGAGTACCAGCTTGCGTGCTGCTAGCAAGTGGAATATTCCAGAAGGGTACAAGCGTGCCAACCAATTGTAGAGGGCCACATAGTACAGAGCCCTATAGTTTGAAAAGCCAATAGGATGTCGTATATTTTCATGAGACGGAAGATGACTTACACTTTGGATGGGCTTAGTTGCCCACCCGATCTTAGAGACCCAATCAAAACCCCCAGCTATATTTATTGTATACTTAGATGTTTCTTTTAAGCCTATCATATCCCCTAGTAGGTTTCCTTACTTTGCCACATAGTATGACATCAGCAGTGATGAATTTTTATATAAAAACATTTATTCATGAGATGATTTGAGAGAAATCAAGCGAGCATCTGTTGATGATCATTGTAACTCCCTGTTTTAGATAGTTGTTAATAAAACAGCCTTGAATTTGCCAACTTCCTGAGTCAGTCTGATTATTGATGTATGAGTAATATCCGCATCCCCATCCATCTCAGATACTGCTAGATTGTCTTAAAGCGCCCCAAGTCACGGGGTTCACGTGGTAGCAGAAGAGGATGGTTTCAAACCTGTCAACCAAGTAGGCTTTTAAGGTTTTTGGAAAATTGGGCGTCCTCCGTTATTTAGCTGGAGGATCGCGAGGCTTCCTGTGGAGAGCAGCCGACATAAAAGTTCTTGCAAGATAAGAAGATCCAGGTGGGACGGGCCCCTCTTTCACAAAATCCCTCCTGGTTTCCACAGGCGCTGAGCGGACCGAAGGCGACAGTGGCCGGTTGGAGGAGGAGACAATCCCGAGAATCAGGAGCTGAAAAATCAAATGGTGAGTGGATTGAGGAAACTGGCATATAGTGTGGGAACAGAGGATTGTGGTAGTAGTAAGAATTAACAGGGGGTTGGTTGTTTAGTATATGATGAAGCGTGTCGGATAAGATATATAACGAAGAGCACCACAGGTAGCCCAACATCCTACGTTCAAGGAACGTCTAGAAGTCATTTCGAAACCCAAATGGGTCCATAGGTTACATAAGGACAAGGTTCATAAAATGAAATTACTTACACTCCGATCAGAGTACTTTTAGGGGCAAAAGATAAGCAGCGAGGAGCGCTGAAGAGATATACGTTGATGTCGACTAATCTGTCTGTTTGTGTATTTTGTATATTTTATGTATTGGAAAAAGTGAAGTGTCAAAGAGCAACAAATGATAGGCTGTGTTAAGATGAGATTTAAGGTTAAAATATATCTGTTTAGTCATTGGCGGTGCTGACCGAACAGATAGATTGGACTAAAGTGTGAAGTAGAGGCTTTGAGCGGCTATTGTTTGTGCACACTCATATTCGTTATTTTTCTGAAACATATTTTTTGTGTAAAACAAAGGTACATATCGACAGTCAATTGAGACTTGTCGTAATGGGGGATATTACTCCACTGATGCACCTGTGTAAGCAACTGCCAAAATACGCACACAAGCTCGTACAATACAGTGCAGAATAGGTTAAGGGTACGCCAGATAAAATATTCATGCCATGGCCGGAAGGGGGATCACTGTCAAAAGCGGTTTTGCAACACATTACCTCATACTTGCATGCTGCGTACACAGGAAAGAAATTGGAAAAGTGGTTAGCTAGCTTAGAGCTTAGGAAGATGTATCAGGAGGAACGGGAAGACAGGCCTCCTGATGACTGTATGCTGAACCAATTTAAATACGGGGGTGTTGAGCCGTCTGCTCTCCTTACTGTGCCTGAAGTAAATGGCGATAGTACAAAAAATGATGGATTATATCCATTAAGGGAATTAAATGCAGCAACAGGATATAGTAATCCAATACATGAACCGCCTGCTTACAGCAGAGACGAGAGCCCAGAAAGGACTCCAGAGAAGAAAGTAATCTCTCCAGTCTCACGAGACAAAGAGAAAAGTGTACGACCAAGTGTGATCCTAGAAATAGAATGTGAGATTAAGAAAAGACAAGGCTGACAAGATAGCACTCGTACAGAATGAATGGATGGGTGGAAAGATACTGCTCAAGCTTGATGGGAAGAGCATTGAGGAAGTAAGGCAAGTAGAAGATCAAGACAAACAGAATAAAAAAGTACAGGGAATGAGAGAAACAACTGAAAGAAGAATAAAAAAGGAAGAATAGACAAAGACGAGAGCAGATGTATCAGGAGGAGCAGCTTAGAAAGGAAGAAAGAGCAGAAGAGCAAAGAAACTATGACAACAGGCAGAGAGCAATCGAAGAACGAGACAGGCTTGAAAAGAAGAGAGAAGAGGAAGAAGAAACAAAATGAATGGATACAAGAATGCAAAGACGCAGGGACGAAGAGGTGCGTAGGTCAAATGAAAGAAGGGAAGCAACAAGACAGGAGGAGCAAAGGGTAGAGGGGAAGCAAAGAAACAAAGGGAATTTGATGAGGAAATTGAGCGAAAAAGGAGACAGAGGGCACAGGCATTGATCGCATGGAGAAAACGCTGATTGAACCGAGTCCAGTAGTATTATGGGGTGACCTAGAGGAGTTTCTCTTTCGCAAGAAGCAATGCCAGGACCATCTAGGGTAAACCTAGATGGGAATTCTGAGATAGGAAGCATCAGATATAGGATCTATAAAGCTTATCAGGGGATGATGAGAAAAAGTGAATCAAGAAACAGGGGAAAAGAAGATTGATCTATATTTGTCCAGTCACGAGGCAAGGAAGAAAGCCTGTTCATTCTCAAGCACAGAGCCTTGTCTTTGGACAGGCTGACCTTAAACAGAGATGAGAAAGATGAAAGCCATACTAGTTGAGGACTAGATATGTCAGATGAAGACAGAGAAATCTTCCATGGTAAGGAGGGAGAGAGTGCATGCGGTCCTGAGGGATGTTTTCTGACGGACAAGGAAGTGAGATGGTCGGATTTAGACCAACCTCAAGATATAACTTCAGAGCCTATGGTGTTCTCAGAGCGACCTATAGGATGATCGCATAGTGAGAGGGGGGAATCGCCACCATATGTGAGCAGGTTGAGGTCATTACCAGGTAGAAGGTGATCAAGAACCATTGTCCCTACTATGGATAGGCAGACGATGGGAGCTGATTGCAGATTTGGGATTTCACAATTCCCCTTATTGGAGAAAGAAGGGGTCAGACCACAGTATATCCCCTTGCCCCAGATGGATAAGGATAATTTAAGATGCAAACTTCCCAGCTTAATGGCAGGTGTGTGAAAATGGATCTATGAGCTAGAGAAGATGACAGGAGGAAATTCTCTAGCCATAGGTGACATTAAGGGTCTCCTAGCAGCTATTCCTGGGCAAAGGGCTGCTGACATTTGGACAAGAGCAGGTTACATGTGTCACAGAACACAGCGCACGATGGGGCGCCATTTAATAATTGTAGGTTGTAGGGTGGCAGTTTGGAGAGTTCAATATCCTGATACGTCACATATGAGTGCAATTATGGCACGTAAGATGAAAGATGAAGAGGATCTGCTTGCTTACATTCAAAGAATTCAGGAGCGCTGGACTTTGGAAATGAGGGACCACCGTGGGGCAATAAATACCAGTATTTTAGCACATTTTTTGTCCGGTGTTGCCGGAGCAAGTTTAGAGGCAGCTCAAGCAATTAGTGGGGATGGAAGTGAAGCCATGGGCAGAGATACAGTTGACTATTGCGCATAATTGCAGACTGTTGCAAGAGAAAAATAAGAGGAAGGAGGATGCTAGAAAACTTGAGGAAGCTAAGTTAGTTCAGAAAAAACTGTCAAAGTACGCCATAGAGGGAGTGGTACTGACGAGTGGAGAAGGGTTGGGAATGCAGCAAGCAGCGGCTATGTCACAGGCGAATAATCAATGCCAATCAGATCAAGAAGGAAGTGGGTTTGTGCTGAGAGGCAGAGGAATGGGTTTCAGGAAAAAGATCTTCCAGACTAATCAAGGTGGCTTTCAAAGTAATGAAGGTGGGTTTCAGAAAATGCAGAATGATAATCAAGACATGCAGGGAGGGCAAATTAGAAGGTTCCCTCATGTATGTTGGACATGTGGAATGACAGGCCACATCGCACAATCATGTGGGAGCCAAGGGAATGTACAGAATGGGCAGTTTTCGAGAGGGGGACAGTTTATCCTCCAGCAAATAGATCGCAAAATTGGCACAGGTTCGCCCAAAATCAGACAGTGTATCAAGCACAAGCATCGCAAATACAAACAGGCTTTTCAACCACAGCAAGCACCACTGAATCCGCTGCAAGGGCAGTCACAGCATGCACTCATGCAGATACAGCAGAGTGCAAACCGGGGAGAGATATTGACTCCTAGAGTAGGGGGTGTCACTGTCATGGGAGGAAGTTCTTTTACGGGTACAGGAATAAACATGTACCCACAACAGGACAGCTCACAGGGTGACTTGATATGTTCAGTACTATCGGTGACACCAAATCCTCAAGAGGAACAAAGGGTTGATGTTAGCATAGGAGGCAAATCCTTTTCTTTTTTAGTAGATACTGGGGCAACTCGCTCATGTATACGAGAGGGAAAATATCCATTATCGGGGAATGCCATGAATGCGCAAGTCTTCTCTGAAGCTACAAGTAGAGTTCCTTTTACTGATGAATTACCAGTCTCCCTAAGAGTGTGACATGTCTGTTCCATTATTGTATTCAAGACAAACACTGGTTAATATTCTGGACCAAGATTTAATAACGAAATTGAACATGACGATTTCCTTTACTGATGAAGGCATAGTGTGTTCCAAGCCAGGAATACATTATTTAAATGTGGGCGAATTTATCATGGCGTTTACAGGGCAAATAGCTCTATGGGGATTGAAATTAGAGCCAGAAGTCTTTCACTATGGGGTACTAATTTTGTTGACATTGCTACCCAGTTTAGTGGGCACAATTATGAGGGTACATGATGAATTCCTGTTCAGGCCACAGGTACCCATGGACGAAGAGGGGGGAAAGATTATTCCCCTAAAATTACAGGCAGCCATAGTAAGAGGGGCACTGGCTATGCTTGAAGGAACCGATGACGAGGGCAGGCCATGGAGAACGGCAATTGCCATTGGGGAAGGGTACAGATTGACTGATGTCACTGACAAGGATATGTTCAGAGATGATCCGTCAGACGATGAAGTAGTGTTCAAAATGAGTATTATATATTGGATTAGGATAGAAAGAAGGGAAATCCCACAGCTAATCGTGATAGTGCTGCAGCGCCCAGTATTTTTTGATGAGGACATGGAAAAAGTGCCAACCTCTTTATGGACTGCAGGCCTCTATGACGTAGGCCTATTGAGGGGGTGGGAGAAGTTAAGATTTAGCTGAAACCAGGAGCAGTTTTACCTCGAGCAAGGCAATACCCAATGTCTGGAGAGGCGGATGAGGGGATTTTTAAGGCTATATCAGCCATGATGGAACAAGGCATCTTGGTGACATCAGAGTCACTTTGTAATACTGCAGTGTAGCCTGTGTAAAATTGAAGGGGTGGTTGTGGCATTTATTTCAGGACATGAGGCCAATTAACCAGATTGTAGAGGCAGAGTTTCCTCTAGTTACAAATCCTGCAACGATTTTATGAAGTATTGCCTTGGAGGCACAATATTTCATGATGATTGATTTGAAAAATGTGTTTTTCTCAATCCCGTTGCATAAGGATTCTCAAGATCTTACGTCATTCACGTTTCACCAGACGATGCTGAAAAGCACTTGTTTGCCCCAAGGGTACTGTGAGTCTCCATCGATCTTTAATATGGTCCTTCAGTTGGACCTAAGCAATATTGATTTGCAAAGTGTTGTGCTGCAGCACGTAGATAACATTTTAGTTTGTAGCACAACAGAAGAAGAGTTCAGACGAGACTCGATTCAATTAATGACCACGCTAGCAGACAAAGGATATAAAGTGGGCAAGGAGAAATTGCAATATTGTCAGGAAGAAGTGTTATACATAGGCCAGTTAATCTTGCATGAGGGAAAGAAAGTTACACCTGAAAGAGCTGAGGCGATTATGAAAATGCCAAAACCACATTGTCATGAACTCAAGAGACAATAGGCAGAGATCCACTAACCTTGTCAGATGACCAGTCCTTGAAGACAGGAAAACTCCCCCTAGGAACCTTGTCACCCTCTGCCTGATGGTACACAGGTGCAGAGAAAGACAAACCCCCCAGGGAAACCCTCTGGGGAGAAAACCCTGTGCTGGATCGAGAGTGCAGGTCTGCAATGGCACAGGTAAGTTTCTGAGATTAGAGAGAGCGTAAAGAAAGAAATAAGAGGTAATAACATGCACCTGTATTTGTAGAGAGAATTCTTCCTGGGTAGTCAAGCGGTACTGGCACGACTGTGAGTTAGAGGACAGAAGGAAGAATGAGTATAATGTATTCTAATACTGAGAATTAAGTAGTATCTGTATTTGCAATCTACTTGATGTAGCATATTTTTATGATCTGCGAGCAGGAATCACGTTGGAACTGCTGAGAAAGTCAGGATGAGTCGTGACAGCGGCTTCAAGTAAACTGTAATAGTAAGCAGACGAATAACTATCCGTTCTACCTAATGGGAACCTCAGAGAAGGATGGAAAGTAGAGAATCCTATCGTGTCTCACTGAGGGAACGCGGAATGAAGTTCCCAAGGATCCCGGCGAAGAATTGCCGTACAAATCGGGCTGCAGCCTAAGATGACATGTAGGAGCGGACATGACCGCTATGATTTGTAATCTCCAAATGACCGAGAGTATATTAGAAAGAATACAATTGGATGCAGAAAAGATAGCTTCCTAATAAGGGCACTTACGAAGCTTCTAGGACTGGAGTTGCAACGCACTGGAACGAAGGCACTGCTTGCCTATATCCCCTCATGTGATTAGGAGGGCGAAGAGCCACTGGGAAGGCTGGAACAGGCAGCACAGCATTGCAGGAGTGGGACACACAGGTGGCCATCTTAGGTTGGGTAAGTGCCACTGTATACCTATCTCTACCACGGCGCCACCATGACCATCACCCATAATGAGATGCAACACACACACGATAAAGCAAATGCAGCAGTTTCTGGGATTGTGTAACTTTGTTAGAGCATGGGTATTTGATTGTAGTTCATATGTGAGAGCTATTTTGCAGGCTTTGAATTAAGCACAAGTGAACAAAGAAAACATAGAATGGACTGAGGAAATGGAGGAAGGGTTTGAGAAACTGAAAAAACTATTTGTACAGCTCCACTTTTAGGAATTCCCAACTATTCTGAGGAGTACTTCCTGTTCTCACACACAAATAGAACAGTTATGACAGTGGTGCTTACACAGAGAACCACACTTGGGTACAAACCACTTGCATATTACAGTTGGAATCTAGATCCAGTTATGAGAGGACACTTTCCCTGTGAACAATCGCTGGCTGCAGCCGCGTTCGCTATTGGGAAGTCTACAAGTATTGTAATGGGGAGTTCCATGACTTTGTTTGTTGAGCATGCATTGTTTACTGTTTTGGAGAAACCTAAGGGTACACTGATGTCTCAGAGGGCTTCTGCTTATGAGGTAGTTATATCAAATCAGGCTTTCAAAATAGTCAGGTGTAAAATAGTGAACTCTTCCACGTTTGTAGCCTAACCATTGGCAGCGGATGAGCAAGTGCATGATTGCTCCAATTACGAATAGTTCTATGACCAGATTCAGAGGGTGAAGGAAAATGCACTGGCGGGGGAGATTCTCTTTATTGACGGGTCTTCGAAAATTGATCAAGCTGATGGAGAAAGGCATTCAGGATCAGCTGTGGTAAGGCACAGAGCTAATGGGGAGTTGGAAGTACTGGCGATTGCAAGACTACTGTAGAGGAGGTCCCAGATATGACCTGCACCCCTGCCCCCCAGTGCGAGTTGCCAGTAAGATACTCGCCGTGGTATGTGACGTACGAGGAACAGCTGAACCAACAAAGGGCAGCAATGGGCCGCTGCCCTTTGTACATTAGAAGATCAATGCCTGTTGAAATGCCCATAACCAGGCAATCCTGGGCAGCACGGTACCCAATCAGACAACTGTACCTGCCATTGGTACGAAACGACGAGTATTTACAGATTGTCCAGGAGGAGACCCCGAAGGCCTTAATGGAAGTCCTATGGAAATAGACTGAGGGCCTAGGCAGCCCCGAGAACAACCAGAAGTGGCTACTGAAAGCTATGCATGACAGTATCGACAATTGCAAGGAGAATTGTAATGGGCGAAGGGGAGAGACACTGTGAAAACGTATGAGAATGGTGCCATGAGACAAGACGGAAGCAACCGCCTTATTGAACGTGTGTAAATAAGCTAGAAACGCAAGATGCCAAGTAATGGACACCGCCTGCAATGCTTAAGTAGAAGAATAGAGCGGCATGCGCCAACTATATATGTCTACCTCAATACAGCACAATGTACACGTGCGACGCCATTTTGTTTGAGCAGAAGAAAGCCCAGGCGGCCCAGGCCCAACTGGTTGAGTTTCACATCTAGGTCTAAGCTGATGAAAAGAGCAGGATTGAAACTTAACAAGGATGGCTCATACGGGGAAATCGAGGTCAACCAGAGAAGGGGAGGTGAGCACGAGCTCACGAGGCTCCAACTTCAGAGCACGCCGGCCCGCCCGTGAAGGTCAAGATAAGAGAGGCCCATGCAGGTGGGCAAGTGAACACAGAATAAAATGCATGAAAAGACTGAGAACTGAAGCAGATTCACGGTGGACCAACACGTGACCAGACAGGCGCGAAGATGTACCACCGCCTGATGTCATTCAGTACCAGAGGGTGCCATAACTTTTCCTGATAAGAGACTACAGATCCAAGGCGATACCCAGCCAACTAATTGACACATAGCCCTAAACCACTGATTGATGGAAGGGAGGCAGGGTGAATCTTGGGACACCAGGCACCAGGGTGTCTATTCTGCATGCTGCTAATTAAAAGTGGAGATTTATGTTTAGGGGTGTAACTCGCCCAATCACAAGGGACCATGTAATCTAGGGTCCTATAGACATTGTAACCAATGAGATGTCATACTTGTAGTGACGTCAATCACGCGTGATGTAGAGAGATGGGCATAGACGCCCACCCGATAAGAGTTATCCAATCCGTATGCCTTATTTTCATATACAGATATAACACCTATACTTAAGTGACCTTTCCCAACCAATTATATTGCATGATGATTTTTTATAGAAGTGTACGTCATTGATGACGAAGTTTGCCCATAAAAGAGGCTGTTGTACTGAAGTTCGAGGAAGTCGGGGCGAGACACGTGTTTGTGATGCTGCTGATTTCCATAAGCTGATGTATGTATCATTAAACGGACTTCCCTTTGCCAATTTACTGAGTCCGAGTATTGATTTGGGAGTATGTAAGTCCTGCACCCTGTCCTCACACGGGTCAGCTATCTTGTATTGAAAGTTTTCGAGGGTGAGTGCTGACCAATGGGCCCGTCAGTAATTACCTCTCCTCGTCAACACTTGGTAGCGTGAGGATGGTTTCGGCCATCAATTATTGATAATCGATTAATATAGTCACAAGACACCTTTAAACCTACGACGCAAAGTAACTCTGGATCTCTGAAGTCCTTTCGCTATTCTGGCTGAGTAGGCCGAGAAGCTTCCCATGGACAGTGATAGTGTATATACTCCCAAAAAATCTGCAGTGGGTCTGAAGGAACCCGCTTTTCCAAGAATAACCCTTTTCATTCCCACGGGAAGCGGATTGGAAGAAAACCATAAAGCGGGAAGCGGAATGGGCGGTAATCCCGGAGATCCAGAGAGGAAAAGAGATGATCAGTGAGTGAAACAACGAAACTCGTTACCTTGGCAAATGACTCATAGGCATTAGAGCAAGTGGGCTAAAGGTAACGGAGGGTGGCGGAGAAAGATAAATTAGTTAGAGGTAGAGAAGACGGTATATATATAGTGGATTAATGACGCGAGTATAAAAGGAAGATATATATAATAGGATTCCAGGGTTGCACCTGAGCTAAAACGTAATAGAATACCAGGGGGGCACCTGGGAGAGGTAAAAACATAAAAGTATACCGGGGGGCACCCGAGATTAAAAACGGTAGAATACCAGGGGGGCACCTGGGAAAGGTAAAAACGTAAAAGTATACCGGGGGGCACCCGAGATCAAAAACGGTAAGGAATACCGGGGGGGGCACCCAAGAGAAAACTGTAAATTCGCCTTGTTCCTGCGCTTTAAAGAGTGGTCAGAAGGAACTTGAACCCAGAGCCCACAGAGAGGGGGACGCTAGGCTACGATGACGTTTAAAGACGTCATAAAGGGGTAGTTCAAATCCCATGACGGGGTAATAATTAGAAGGCAGGTATTTGTTGACCAGCTGGTGTGTGTCTAGTCTGTCAAGCGTCTGTTATAAGTGTCTTGCTATATGTGAAAGCGCAATAAATGTATTGATGCGAAAAATGTGTTCATGCTTGAGTGAAATGCATTTTGGTTTTTTGCGATCCTGTAACTGAGAGGGAATCGCCAGTGAATTGATGGTGTCTGTTGATTAAATTGATGGTATAAATTCTGGCGGGAAAAAGTGGAATGGAGCTTGCGTTTGTGGTGCTCGCTCATATTGGTGGAGAGACTTAAGTTATTGTGTAAACATTGTGGGTATTGAAGTGAAAAGGAGGTCACCCTGCTTATGCATCTCTGTAAGCAATTGCAAACACATGCAGGAAAGCTGAAGAAATACAGCCAGGCGTGGGTTAAGGGCACCGCAAATAAAATGTTTATGCCGTGGCCCCAGAATGGGTCAATGTCTAAAGCTGTTTTACAGCACATGACCACCTTGCTACATGCCACATATAGCGGGAAGAAACTCGAGAAATGCCTTGCCGTTCTCGAGTTATGGAAGATGTTTGAACAAACAAAGGAAGAAGAACCACCTGCAGACTGGATATTAAACGTATGTACAGAGGGGGGTGAGATGCCTACTGCGCCACTGGCCCCGCCGGAACCAGGCATTGAGGGAAGCAGGTCAGAGGGTCTTTACCCGTTACGAGAGTTCAAAGCAGCCACGGGTATAGCAACCCCGCGTATGAGTCACCTGCAAGCTGTAGTGACGAAACTAATGCGAAGGAGCGGGAAACCGTTCCAGCCCCCGCCGTCCCGAGAGACAAGGAGAGGCACAGAGATGGATGAAAGGATCAGGTACAGAATAGTGCACCTCTCGATAAGGAGAGAGAGGGAAAGAAGCAGAGAGAGAGTGATGAGATGACATTCACAAAGGAACAAAGGATGAATGGATGGGAGGACAGATATTGTTAAAGTTAGATGGAAAGGGAAGTGATGATGCAAAGCCACGAGGAAGGGCTGACGAAAAGCAGAGAAGGGAAAAGGATAGGGAGACAAGGGATGAAAGAAATAGAAAGAAGGACAGGCTGAGGCGAGAACAACTTTATCGCGAAGAGCAAGAAATACCGCTCAGTCGCACTCAGTATGCAGCCTACGAAAAATACAGACTGAATAAGTTGAAGTTAGAGGAAGAACATAGGGTGCATGAAAGGAAGGAAGAGATTAGAAAGGCAAAGGAACGTAGATACGATTAGAGAGGACGCAAGAAATGCAAGGAAACAGATGAGGAAATAGGACGAAAACATAGACAAAGGGCGCGAGACTTAGAATATTTGCAGTGGTAAGTGAAAAAACCCCAATCCTGTTGTAGATTGGGAAGACAAAGAAGAGTTCTTTCCAGCAAGTCATGCAGTACCAGGTACAAGCAGGACAATTATTGATGATGACTTCGACACCAGGAGCATCGGGGAAGCGATTGATAAAATATATGATGAAATGGGACTGGAACTAATCTCCCAAGAGGGAAGGGAAGATGAGTGCTTAGACACTGAGGATGTCACCCAAAGTAGTGAGAGTAGGGGACGTTCCCTAGATAGACTAGAAGATAGGCAGAACGAAGATGATGCAAGAAGTTGTGCAAACTGGGAGTATTCCGAGTCTGACTCTGATGGGGACGTGGAAGAAGCGATGTATGACGAAGGGAGACGGCGCGAAAGGCAGCTCCCAGGGAACTAAGGGCTACAATGGTCAGAGGCTGGCGAGTCCATAAGTAGGACATTGAAGTCTGCTGGACAGTCCAGCCAACATGAAGAAACACCCCATGGTCAGAGGGGGGTGTCGGCACCTGCCTATACAGATAGGTTAAGGGCTCTGCCAGGTAGAAAGCAAGGCGGGAACGCCACCCCAGCAAGAGGCCGAGGAGGTAAAGAAAAGGGAAAGGAGGATTGCACATTCCAATTCCCACTGCTAGAGAAAGGGGGAGTAAGACCGCAATATATTCCATGGCCACACATGGACCAGGAAAATTTAAAGCATAAGCTTCCAATGTTGATATTGGGAGACGGGAAGTGGATACATGAGCTAGAAAAAATGATGGGGGGAGTCACTCTAGCCATAGGGGACCTCAAGGGTCTCCTAATTGCTATACTCGGAGAAAGAGAAGACGATGTGTGGAAGAGGGCAGGCTACCCTAGGGTAACCATAACTAACACCTCTCATGACGGAGGGCCATTTAATAATTGTAGAGCCGCAGTGTGGAAAGCGCTGTGAACGCTATACCCTGACACATCAGACATGGAAGCTATTATGACTTGGAAGATGAAAGAGTCAGAGGATCCGTTGCTTTATATCCAGAATTTTCAAGACGCGTGGGTGCTTGAAACGCATGAGTCTTGGACAAAATCTATCCCTGTATTCTATCATATACTGTGCCAATGGTTACCAGAACCGGTAAAAAAACAACTCACAAAATTGGTAGGAATAGAAGCTAAACCGTGGGTCGAAATCCAGTTGACAATTGCCCATTATTGTAGGCTGTTGCAAAAAAATAATCGAAAGAAAGAGGCAACGCGTAAGGGAGAAGAGGCGAAGCTGGTGCAAAGGAAGCTCACGAAGTATGCGCTCAAGGGAGCCATGCTAACAAGCCAGGCCGATTTGAGTGCGCAATGTGCCACTAACCCGCCGCAGAACAATCAGGGTAACGCGGGATATTATCCGAGAGGAAGGGGATTTGGAGGAAGAGGATGGCAGAGTAATCAGGGAGGCTTTAGAGGTACCCAAGGAGGTTTTCAAAATGTTCAAGGTGGAATCCAGAGTGCACCAATGGGCAGTCCAGCTATGCCAGATGTGTTGGCTGTGTGGAGTGACAGGACATGTGGCACGCATGTGCAGAAGCCAAGGCATGTGGCAGAACAATCAAGGGATGGGGACAGGCATGGTAAATCAACCGGCTACCCCACAACAGGGCAATACACAAAACTATACCATGCAGCAGCATGCAGCTGTCTTGCAGCAAGGTGCACAGCAAGGGTTTCAACCCTCGAACTTGGGGAACTTGCAACAGGGGCAACCCCAGCAGGCACCGCCGCTGGTACCACAAGGGATGAACAATGGGGGTGTTCCGCAAACATATAGTGGGCCGAACCGATACATAAAATAGGACAGCTCACGGGAAACTTGATTGTGCTCTATCCTATCGGTGACACCAGACCCTAATAGGGAACCAAGGATAAATGTCACCATAGGAGGAAAAGAGTATTCCTTCTTAGTTGACACAGACACGATGCGTTCGTGCATAAGAGAAGGCAAGTTTTCCTTGTCCAGTGAGGCAATAGACACGCAGAGTTTCACTGGAGCTCATAGTAGAGTTCCCTTCACAGACACTCTCCCGGTCTCCGTGGGAGAGCATGAAATGAATGCGCCTTTACTGTACTCACGTCAGTCCCCAGTAAACATCATGGGTCGAGATCTAATGACAAAGCTGAATATGTCAATCTCATTCACTGAGGATGGCATAGTGTGCTCCACGCCAGGAATGCACTATTCCAACGTATGCGATATGATCAGAGCATACTCGGGACGTACAGCTATGAGAGCTTTACCGCTGGAGCCGGAGGTCTTCGAATATGGCGTGCGAATGCTCATGGCGGGATTGCCGGGCCTCGCAGGCAAAACTATGAGGACCCCTGATGAGTTTCTTTTTAGACCAAGGATACCCATGCATGAAGAAGAGGGACAAATATTTCCTTTGGTAATACAGTTTGCCGCAGTAAAGGGGAATGTGGTTTTAGTAGAAGGATACAATGATGAAGGAAGGTAATGGTGCGCAGTTATCGCTATTGAAGAAGGGTATCGAGTGACTGACGTCACAGCTGATGATCTGTTCGAAGAGCACCCTGACTTAGAGGAGACACGGGTGGAAGTAAGTCTCATATTCTGTGTCAAAACGATCTAACGAGAAGTACCACAGCGAATGATGCTATTGATGGCACAACCAGAATACTTTGAGGAGCACATGGCCCAGGTGCCAGTCACAGTATGGACAAAAGGGCCTTATGACGTAGGGCTCCTGAATGGGGCAGGAGAGGTGAGGATTAAACTCAAGCCTGGAGCGATTCTACCAAGAGCGGGACAATGCCCCATGTCCAGAGAAGCGGACGAGGGGATTGCGAAGACAATCTCTGCCATGATGGAGCAGGGCATTCTGGTAACGTCAGAATCACCTTGTAACACAGTGATCTATCCTGTCAAGAAATCAAAGGGAGGGTCTTGGCGTTTAACCCAGGATTTACGAGCATTGAACGACATAGTAGAAGCCGAGTTCCCTCTAGTCCCTAATCCATCCACTATTTTGTGCAACATACCCACGGAGGCAAAATATTTCACGCTGATCGATTTGAAGAATGCATTTTTCTCGATCCCATTGCACTGTGATTCACAAGACCTGATGTCATTTACTTTCAGACAAATGTGCCTGAAAAGTACAAGGCTGCCACAGGGGTATTGTGAATCTCCGTCCATTTTTAACCGAGTCCTGCAAATGGACCTAAGTAACATTGCGGTAGACAGTGTTGTTTTGCAGTATGTAGACGACATTCTGATATGCAGCACCACTGAAAAGCAATGCCGACACGACTCTGTTCAGCTATTGACCATATTAGCTGAGAAGGGATACAAGGTGGACAAGGACAAGTTGCAATACTGCCAACAGAGGTGTTATGCATAGGGCAACTAATATCACATGAAAGGAAAAAGGTAACACCAGAGAAGGCTGAAGCTATCATGAACACGGCTAAGCCGCTCACGGTAAAACAAATGCAGAGCTTCTTAGGCCTATGCAATTATGTCATAGCATGGGTCTTCGATTACAGCTCATACACCAAGCCCTTGCTCCAGGCCTTAAAGAAAGCCCAGGTAACAAAGGGAAAAATGGAATGGACTGAAGAAATGGAAAAGGGGTTTGCAGAACTAAAGGGGGCAATTTCTAAGGCCCCAGTTCTCGGGATCCCCAATTATGCAGAGGAATTCTATCTCTTCTCTCATACCAATGGCAATTTCATGACGGCAGTGCTCGCTCAGCGAACATCACTGGGGTACAAGCCCCTAGCGTATTACAGTGGGAGCTTGGACCCGGTCATGAGGGGCCACTTCCCATGCGAGCAAAATTTAGCAGCCGCCGCGTTTGCCATTGAGAAAGCATCATCCATTGTGATGGGATGCTCCATGACATTTTATGTTGAGCACTCATTATTTGCCATATTGGAGAAACCAAAGGGCACCTTGACGTCACAGAGAGCATCCGCATATGAGGTGATTATCTCAAATCCATCGATCAAAATAGTGCGATGCAAAACTGTGAACCCTGCTATGTTTATTGCTGAGCCAGTCACAGAGGGAGAACCTGTGCATGACTGTGCCAATTATGAAGAGTTTTATGATGAAATCCCCAGAATAAGAGAGAATGCTCTGCCAAGCGGAGAAGTCGCCTTCATTGATGGGTCATCGAGAATTGACCAAGAAGACGGGCAAAGGTACACAGGCGTGGCTGTGATCAAACACATGGCAAATGGAGAGTTCCAAGTACTTGTCAGCGCACAAATACCATCCCACTATTCGGCACAGGCTGCAGAACTAGTGGCATTGATACTCACCATCGAGAATCACGCAGACCAGGAAGTAACAGTGTACAGTGACTCCGCCTATGTGACGCCCACCGTGCACACAGGCCTGGCACGATGGAAAAGGAGGGGCTACCTCCGAGCGGACAGCCCGCCAGTGCAACATGCAGCCTTGTTGGACAGGCTGATGAAAGCACTACAGCTCCCAGTGTGCATAACGGTTGTCAAGTGCGCCACTCACACCAAGGGAACAGATTTCCTGTCACGTGGAAACCATGAAGCGGACACGGAAGCCAAGCACATGGCATCCAAGGGTAAGACAATCATGGACGTGGAGGTGGCACGTACCCATGAGCGAATGATGATAGCCCGAGCCACTCCAGAAGCCTATAGCAATATGGGGCAGACGCAGTTAATGGACCTCCAGGGGGAGGCGCTCCAGGATGAGAAGAATTTATGGAAGCGTTGAGGGTGTTCTTTAAACCCCTCTGATGGTTTATGGAGGCAGGACAGCACTGGTAAACCAGTAATGGCTGTCACCCTCCTAAAGGTAGTGTTAGAACAGCTCCACTACCCGTTCCATATGTCAAAAGAAAATCTTGCTGCAACACTCTCAGAAGACTGGTTCACGCCGAATTTAGTGGAGCATGTTGCATTCTTTATGGTCAATTGCATAATTTGCCAGCAATTCACCTCTGGGCACACATTGAAAGTGATGAGAGGAATCATTCCCAGACTTGAAGGGGCTTTCCAGCACCTGCATATGTCGATATGATTCAGGTTTGTAATGGGTACATGTATTTAATTGTCATGGTGTGTCCATTCTCTAGATGGATAGAAGCAGGGCCCTGTACACACCCTGACGCTGCCTGTGCTGCAAAGTTCCTGGTGAGGGAGGTTTTCCCCAGGTGAGGGGTGTATGAGGTTATGAGGTCAGACAACGGGCCCCATTTTGTAAACTCAGCGTTTGATCAGATTAGCTTGTTTCTTGGTATAAAGCACAAGTTCTCGTCGGCGTATCACCCAGAAGGAAATGGCATATGTGAACGCCTCAATGGCCTGTTGAAAGAGAGGATAGCCAAACTGAAGCTCACATTAAAGAAGGGATAGCTGCACTGCCTACCACTGGCATTATATGCGCCTCGGAACCAGCCAGGCTCCGACCATCACCTCACGCCGCACGAGATTATCACTAGTAGAAGGATGAGAACCCCTCTTACCCCCCGAGATAGAGCTAGATGTGATGCCCAGCCCGCTAGGGAGGTTCTGGGAGCAGAAATGAAGAATTACCTTGACTGTCTTACCTCTAGTACATCTGTCATTTCAGGCCAGCTGCAGCGACGGCGGAAAGAGGACAACACAGCACAAACCACAACAGACAATGCTGATGCAGGTGCATCCCTCAGCCTAGGCGCACCCCTTGTCTTCCCGGGGGACAGAGTTCTAGTGAAGAACTTTGCCAGGAAGAAATGGGATGAACCATGATTTAATGGCCCTTTCATCGTAGAGGACTGCACCCTGTCTGCTGTCAAGCTCCAAGGAAGAAGAGCCTGGATCTTCCTGAATGACGTCAAGCCCTTTATAGGAAAAGACGCTCCTACTGCATCCACCGTGGAAGCTACAGACAACGGGGACGGATCACAGCACGTGCAGACAAGGCCTAGGGCGAGGAAGAAGGACGCACAAGCAGAAAAGACAAACTGAAGAGCTTGTTGTGAAAACTGTGGCTAAACATTGAACTTTTCTCTAAGCACTGAATGAGATACAAGACATTTCAGACAAACGCAATGTGCAGCTGAAGTCGCAGGGCAAAGGAAAAGGTTGCATACTTTGAACCTGCGGTGACACTGGTAACTTAAACATGTAGAGCCACAGAGTAGTGGACAAAGAACTCTAAGACTCTGGTAAGCAACAGAACCGGATATTCCTGAGAACTGAAACTGTTATCCTGAAGGACCCAGCATAAAGACTTTGTTCACGAATTTATGGTACACCCAGCAGAAGCCTTAAGTGGGATGTACTCACCTACTTCCAATTAGTGACATTGACTTATCCATCACCCATAGGGAGAGAAACAAGTGTCACAGAATTCATCCAAGATCGAGAAAATAAGAAGGTAATCAGGCAACTATTGACTGTCATCGCATAGGTCTTCGCCGAGTTGCCTGAGCGCAGTGACTCAAAGACCAATGCTCCCGCCTCAAGCAGTCATTGACGAAGTAACCTATATGTTATTCTTTCGAATCATTGAGGAGTGCCCAGAACCTGTCAGGAGGACCACAGATACACTGACGTTCATCAGAGATCCCCGAAACAATCATTTTCTAGATCAAATATGGAGTAAACTGAACACTGTGGTAGCCCTCCACACAGCAGGCAAGTGCAAAGACTGCTCAAATCAAAAGCAAGGCGTGTGATCGGGACCCAGCAAGGCAAAGCAAATGCCACTGTCCCCCCGCAGACACGCAGCTAGCCCACAATGTTCTAATTAGACTCGTTGTAGATTATCCAGAAATGGTGGGAAGACCTGCTGACGTTGACGTTGCAACGTTTCTCAGAGGCCCAGTCAATTTCCCACACATGAAAACAACCCTTCTCCATGGAATCATTCTCCAGGTGGAGCTATCTAATTTCCAGCAGGAATACCTCAGGAGGTTCCAGTTAGACTTTCCACCGTGGGACAGATCGAGGAGATAAGCAAAGAATCTGTTCACGACAGCAAAAAAACCTTGTGATTGAGACTCTGCAAAACGATTAAATGTCCCTGGCCCCTGAGGACAGCCTACTTGCCCACAACATCCTCTTCGGCTTATTAAATGACTTTCCGGAAAGGGTAGGGAGACCTGCCGAGGTTGACGCCTTCACCTTCCTCGGAGACCCTGCCAACGCGAGAAAGTTAGGAACACTCTTCTATAGCATACAGCTACAAATAGAACTGTCCAGCTTTCAGAGGGAGTTTCTGAGAGAATTCCAGTGAAATTAGTAGGCAAGGGACAGATCGAGAAGGCAAGGACTGATCACACTGCAAAAAAGACCGATGACCTAAGAGACAGAGAATCAGAGCAAATGTCATTATCACCAGAAGATCGCAGAATTGCCTTCACAGTCTTCTTTCACCTCATCGAGAACTTTCCAGAGCTAGTGGGTAGACCCATCACTGTCGACGTGCCCATGTTTCTCTGTGATCGAGCAAAAAATGCACAACTCAACAGACTCCTGAGAGCTATTGCATAACAGCTGAGAAGCAATCATGGACATCCACTGCTGAGAAGAGCCTTAGAAAGGAGAGATCCAAGATAAAACCCTTTAGAAGCCCCAGCCGGGGGCAGAGCAAGAAAACAAAGACACAGTTCTTCATGCTTCCAACGCAGAACGAATCGAAAGGGGATAACTACATCCTGAACTTCTTTTCCTATTTTTCTTATTTTTCTCTGTTTTCTATCATCATCCCACAGTGGAGTAAATGGGGGGGAGAGAGACTTTGCAGCAACTCGACCTCGAAGAACCAAGCGAAAGGAGCAGAGCAACGAACTTCACTGCCGTGTTTACCTTTTTCAAACTTTTTCTTATTTTTTCCTACCTTCTCATAAATTCACTATTATTTTTATTTTTGTTTTTATTTTTTCAATGATTTATCTATGCGTGATGCGCAGCGAAGCCATCCTTTTATGGTGTCACTGCGAACAAATTCCTGCATATTCTCAGGGGCAAGCCGAATTGGGAAGGGGCCCTGGAAATGCGTTGCATACACAAATGCAGGAAGAATGTGATGTGCTAAAAATGGTAGTCTAACCTTTTTCCATAGTCTAGCAAAGGATCTGTACTCCATAACTAGAGACTTCCGTCATCACTCGCAAGAGGGGGGACATTAAACTGCACCCGTCATTTTAGTGTTTGCTGAACTTTTAAGTAACGAAAATCAAGATAAGACAATAAATAGACTATGGACTTCTTCGAGATGGGGGCCCAAAACAGTAATTTAGTTGTGCCACCAGTGGAGGGGCGCCCCCGGTTTCCTGGAAGCAGATGCTGTAAGATGTCTTTCAAGGCTGTCATATGTATATGCATAGTGATTGTTGTAGTATTTTTGTCTCTATCTGTCAGAACTGCCTTTCTTATTGGTGCACGAAGCATCCTAATGTCCGTACATCTGGGGCCCACAAAAGCACCCAGACCTTATATTGTCATCCCTGTTCCAAGAAAAACTGATGATAAAACAAACGATTTACAGTTGAATGTAATTAGCAGCAACACGTACACACTTGAAGTAATGAATGGTGAGAAAGGCTGGAGACAGAGTCACCACGGAATGAATGATAACAGCACTGTCCACGGTACGCACCCATACACTGAGTGCACACAAACAAGGGCAAGTGTCAATGGCTACAAAACCACAGGCCAAACTAACTGAAAGGGAAAAACCCCCTTTGGAACAAGCAGCTCCAGAAAGCAGGGAGCAAAGTGAGAAACCGAACCGAAGTGAGATAGCAGAATCACTCAATGAAACGGAGGAAGCCGCAAAAGAAATTGTTGTAAAGTGTCTTTTGCTCTTGAGTGGAATTCTACGTCGTAGAATTCCACTCTTTCTCTGATGTCATGTTTATTTCTGTTCAGAGGGGAGATTCCATGAGGAGTCGTTAGAAGCTGTAGTGAAGAGGTGCTGTGTAGGCTGAGTGCTGCTGGCTCAGGCTGGTTACCAATAAAGGATCTTCACTCACCTGCAGTGTATGCCTCCTTATTACACTGGCGACGAGAGTAACCAGCCTCCGACCCACGTTGCCTTGCAGCAGCCAGCAGTTGCCTACATTCCTCTTTTCGCCTTGGGAGAGTGCTTGCTCCGGAGGAGGAACAGGGGGCCGTGTGGAGGTGAGCACGCCCGCAGACGCTGTCCGCGTCGAGTCACCTGTCCGGAATCAGCTGGGAGCAGCAGCATTTCCCAGCCCCTACCTTCATAGTTCATCCGTGGGCTGCAGCGTCAGTTGTCCTGTGGAAGGGAGGCCCTCCCCACATGTCGGCAGTTGGCACCAGGACAGCCGACGTGCTTCCAGCCTGCGCTCCCCAGCCGGGGTTGAGTGCGGTGCCTCCTCGGACAGCTGGTGATAGGGGAAAGGATCCCTGTTTTTCGGCGTGTGTCTGCCCTATGCGGCGAGCGGGACTGGGGGCCAGGGCGAGCCCGTGTCTGCCGCCCCTTTCCCTTAGTGGATATTGACGCCTGCTGGAGGAGGGCGGGACTAAACGCAAGACGTCTCCCTTCTACTTCCTGTCTCAGGGGCGTTCCCTCTAGCCACTCAGAGGAGAATTAACCCTGTGAGGGTCTTCCAAGTGTTTCGTGACTGTATCCTGGCCACATCTCTGTCCTTGCTCAAGGCACGTTGTATTGTACAGTGACACTCCAGCATTGGTTGCTCTGCCAGGCACGCGAGGAGGTTGCATAGAGGATACTTGTTCAGTACAAAGTTGCACTGTGCATATTGGTTCATTACAAGCCTGTCTGACTCCACCCTCCTCAACATGCAGCACAATAATGCACGTCCGCCACCTGCATTCTTGGCCAGTCCGGGGGAGCCGCCTATTGTGTGGGACTTGTGGGTGGACACCTTCAAAGTGTACCTCAGAGCCGCGGGTGGTGCCAGAAGCCCCCGACACCCGGGAAAGCAGCTCATTGATGTTGGGCAGGGTGTGTCTGTCAACCCAAATACTTGAGTTTAGATCTCTGAGATCTACGCACATCCTCATTCCTCCATCACCCTTGCGTGCCAATACTACCGGGGCCAACCATTCTGAACACTCTACTTCCTCTATGACCCCAGACTCCTTGAGTTTGTGCAACTCTTCCTTTAAAGCATCACAAGCCATGATCGGAACCCTTCTGACTTTGTGTACAACAGGCACAGAGCCTTTCTTGAGAACTATCTTGTGTGCAAAACCCTTCAATTTGCCCAACTTTGAAGTAAAAACCGAGGGACACTTGCTCTGCAAAACCTCCGCTGTGATTCCCACAGGCAACATGGCACAGTCATTCCCTTCACATACACTCATCACTGAGACAGGTTTCCCCAGTCAAATTTGCAGCTCCAGGGCAGCTTGTTTGTCCCAACCCAGTACAGGGTCACCTTTGTGGGCCACATACAACTTACCCCTAGTCATTCTGCCTTCAATCTCTATGTGAACCCATTCAAACCCTAAAACTTGGATGGGCACTCGCCCATAGGCACACGGGTTTATATCAGAAGGGGAGAGTTGAGACACCTTCTTGTGGAACTTGGACTCGTATAGTTCAGGGGATATCATAGTTTACAGAGAACCTGTGTCCACCATCATCTCTAATGGAACGCCATCGACAATGAGTGTCGCCCAAGCTCTCTTCTTGCAGCTCCCCACACTCAGCAATGTCCCTTCAGACACACCTCCTTCACTCCTGTGAGAACAACCCATGTATCCCACTATTGTCACATCATCATCATCCTCATCATTCACGTCCACCATTTTCACGGACTCTTTAGTTGAGACAACACCCCTGCACATGCGGGCGTAATGTCCCCTGGCTTTGCATTTTCTGCAATCCACATTGGTAGCAGGACATTCCTTAGCACCCCCTGCATGACCTCGCCAACCACATCGCCTACACTGTTCCTTCGATGATGGTCCTGCTCTGCCAACCTTGTTCATTATGTGTTGTGTTGAATGTGCGTGTTGGCTGTTGTGTGTGTTGCGGTCGTGTGTTTAGCTGTGTGTGTGTGTAGTTGTTTTGCCATCAGTTGTGGGTAAAGGGGGGAGAAGTGTTGTAAAGTGTCTTGTGCTCTTGAGTGGAATTCTACCTCGTAGAATTCCACTCTTTCTCTGATGTCATGTTTACTTCTGTTCAGAGGGGAGATTCCATGAGGAGTCGTTAGAAGCTGTAGTGAAGAGGTGCTGTGTAGGCTGAGTACTGGTGGCTCAGGCTGGCTACCAATAAAGGATCTTCACCCACCTGCATTGTATGCTTCCTTATTACAGAAACCACTGAGAAAACGCATGTGGTAGTCAAGTATGTGTTCCCGCTCATACGTAGAGCAAAGGAACTACATGAGGAGTTGAGCAGGAAAACCACAGAACCTGTAATAACGAGCATGTCTGCTCCAATGCCAGAGATAAGCAACAGGCCCACAATGCCACCACGCATTGGGAAGATAACGAGCCAATGGTGGTGGGAAGATCTCTACAACAGAGTGTACGAGGGAAAGAAAAGAAATGCAAGCCCTTCCTCTACTATGACAGTGCAGGAAGTGAGACCTGCCCCACCAAGGATAACCCCCTAGAGACTGCCTGAACGAAAGAGCAGTACAGACGCATTCAGAGACATAGGCCCTCATTACAACACTGGTGGTAACCAATGGCGCTATTAGCACCATGGTTGCTGCCGGTATTGTAACGAGTCCGCCAATGGTAAATGGGGAAATACCGCCCCATTCCAAGGTTGGCGGGGTGGTAATTCCCCATTTACCATTGGCCCTTCCCCATTCCCATTTTTGCCCCATAGGGCTCAATGGGACTGGGGAAGGCGGTAATTACAGTACCGCAAATTGCAGTACCGTAATTACCTCGGAAGTCCCTTTCCGGGTCCCTACTTTAACAGCTGGGCCAGACCAGCCGTTAAGGTCAGGAGCCGCAAAGGGACCTTGTAATCAGGTGGTAAAGGTTTAACAGCGCCGACACCTTTTACGGCGCCGTTAAACCCTTAACGCCAGGGTCGTAATGACCCCCATAGTGTTGGCCAACTACAGAAAAATGTTAAGAATCAAGAGAAGCCCATATGAAACGGACACTGAACTAAACTACTACCTGGACAGCACAGCCCATCTTGGAAACAACATATGGTACCAGCACATGAAGGAAGTTGGACGAAGTAAATCAGAAGGAGAATGTTTCGTCTGTGCACTCCTGCCATATAGCATGGGCAAGTCCAAAATCTTTGTTGCAGTAGAAGTTGACATCCCCACGGCACACTGCATGTCACACGTAGCAATGTGCAACACCAGAGGGCAGTTTATGGGAAGAGACGCCTCACTGATATGGGCCAAAGAAAAATACTTCCAAGATGAAGACGGTTTTGTCCAGGACATCAAAACAAGAAACAGGGCGCACACCAAGAATCACGTTATTAGATATGAAAACCCTGACGTCAAAGGAGCAGGAATTAGATGGGAAATAAACCCAAGACTGAACGTCCAAGGAAAAACTGCAGAAGAGGCTCAAATCTGGAAGAACAGAGGCCAAATGCAGATCTGGGGATCAGTGGTTTCCCCAGATGGATGGGAAGAAGGAGTAGTAATCTGCTGAGCTTGGATGGTCCTTGGAGCCTGCAGGGAAGCAGTAGAAAACTCACAGAGGTTATGTAAACCTCTATGGCCAAAATTGGTAAAGCTGTTAACATGGGTCGAAGACAGAGGAGGACCCCTGAAAATAGTACCGTTGGAGAACCCGAAACTGTGCTTCAGAAATAATGGTACAAGGAAAATGGGGGAAAATCAAAACTGTGGACGAATATATGAGGCACCAGGAATGGCACAAGGAACCGCAGTCCTGATGGACCGCTATTGGGCGTGTGGATCCAAAGCATACATAAGACTGCCAAGAAATTGGGGGGGGCATATGTACATTGGTCACTGTCCATGTCCCCGCACTGGTGATTCCAAAAAACGATCTGAATATGGACAGCTTCCCGAAAGCAGATGCTCATCTGAGAAGGAGGAGATCCGCAGAACTGATATCCAGAATGAAGAGAGAAAACTACTTTTCTGCCAAATCAGAAGAAGCATTCTATGCGATTCGATACGAACACAGGCTGTTCAGCCTCACTTCAACAGTATTCACCACGATGCTCCTGCCACACATCCAAATTGGAGTGAATGCTAAATGGTTGCAGATAACCAGATGGGAGTTACTACAGACAATCAACACCAATAAAAGGATTCAATGCGATCAAAGAAGAGCTGAGAGCGGTTAGACTGATGACCCTCCAGAACAGATATGTGCTTGAAATGATCACAACAATGGATGGAGGTGTTTGTGCAAAAATTGGAGAATCATGTTGCACATTTATACCACCACACGACGAAGAAAATGGAACCCTCACAGAGGCCATAAGCATGTTAACAACCCTGAAAAACCAGATGACTGAAGAAACAGATGAAGTAGATGATGACAGCTGGTTTGGGAACCTATTCTCATGGGTCCCGCAATGGATGGCAGATATATTCAAGTTCCTGGGTGCTTTGCTAGCAATGGCGCTGCTAGGATTCTGTGTTATCAAGATAATCATCACACAGTGCCAGAAAACTGCAAAGAAGGCCATTGGGATGAAAATTATGGTCGACGTCGAAACCTGACAGATGAGGAAATAAAGGACTTTGTGAAGGCCAGTGAATTTGCACCAGAGGGAACAAAATTCACTTATCCCAAGAAACAAAGAAGGTATGAAGGCAAATGGATTTACTACAGTCCAAATGGACAATGCCAGTTGATGACCTGGAACAAAGATGAGCATGTGAAAACAGCAGGAAGCTTGGAAGGGGTGATAACGATATGGACACCAAAATCGCATACTTCGACTCCTTCTTGTGTAAACCCAGGAGACGATGAGCAAGAAGCTGAGGAATCAAAGAAACTGAATATAAAGGAGGAAGTAGTAGTGGTCGATGAACCGACCAGAGGGGGGAGTGTAGAGGAGGTCCCAGATATGACCTCCACCCCTGCCACCCAGTGCGAGTTGCCAGTAAGGTACTCGCCGTGGTATGTGACATACGCAGAACAGCTGAACCAACAAAGGGCGGCAATGGGCCGCTGCCCTGTGTACGTTAGAAGATCAATACCTGTTGAAATACCCATAACCAGGCAACCCTGGGCAGCACGGTACCCAATCAGACAACCGTACCTGCCATTGGTGCGAAACGACAAGTATTTACATAATGTCCATGAGGAGACCCCGAAGGCCTTAATGGAAGGCCTAAGGAAATAGACTGAGGGCCGAGGCAGCCCCGAGAACAACCAGAAGTGGCTACTGAAAGCTATGCATGACAGTATCGACAATTGCGAGGAGAATTGTAATGGACGAAGGGGAGAGACACTGTGAAAACGTATAAGAATGGTGCCATGAGACAAGACGGAAGCAACCGCCTTATTGAACATGTGTAAATAAGCTAGAAACGCAAGATGCTAAGTAATTGACACTGCCTGCAATGCTTAAGTAGATGAATAGAGCGGCATGCGCCAACTATATATGTCTACCTCAATACAGCACAATGTACACGTGCAACTCCATTTTGTTTGATCAGAAGAAAGCCCAGGCGGCCTAGGTCCAACTGGTTGAGTTTCACATCTAGGTCCAAGCTGAGGAAAAGAGCGGGATCGAAACTTAACAAAGGATGGTTCATGCCGGGGAAATCGAGGTCAACCAGAGAAGGGAAGGTGAGCATGAGCTCACAAGGCTCCAACTTCAGAGCACGCCTGCCCGCCCGTGAAGGTCAAGATAAGAGAGGCCCATGCAGGTGGCCAAGCGAACACAGAATCAAATGCACGAAAAGACTGAGAACTGAAGCAGATTCACGGTGGACCAGCACGTGACCAGGCAGGCGCGAAGATGTACCACCGCCTGATGTCATTCAGAACCAGAGGGTGCCATAACCTTTCCTGATAAGAGACTACAGATCCGAGGCCATACCCAGCCAACTAATTGACACATAGCCCTAAACCACTGATTAATGGAAGGGAGGAAGGGTGAATCTTGGGACACCAGGCACCAGGGTGTCTATTTTGCATGCTGCTACTTAAAAGTGGGGATTTATGTTTAGGGGTGTAACTCGCCCAATCACAAGGGACCATGTAATCTAGGGTCCTATAGACATTGTAACCAATGAGACGTCGTACTTGTAGTGATGTCAATCACTTGTGGTGTAGAGGGATGGTCATAGACGCCCACCCGATAAGAGTTATCCAATCCGTATGCCTTATTTTCATATACAGATATAACACCTATCCTTAAATTACCTTTCCCAACCAATTATACTGCATGATGATTTTTTATAGAAGTGTACGTCATTGATGACGAAGTTTTCCCATAAAACAGGCTGTTGTACTGAAGTTCGAGGAAGTCGGGGCGAGACAGGTGTTTGTGATGCTGCTGATTTCCATAATCCGATGTATGTAACATTAAACGGACTTCCCTTTGCCAACTTACTGAGTCCCGCGTATTGATTAGGGAGTATGTAAATCCTGCACCCTGTCCTCACACGGTGCAGCTATCTTGTATCACAAGTTTTCGAGGGTGAGTGCTAACCAATGGGCCCGTCAGTAATTACCTCTCCTTGTCAACACTACCATCTCACTTTTCGGCACAGGCTGCAGAATTGGTGGTGCTTATCGTCACACTTAAAAATCATGCAGAGTAGGAAGTAATGGCGTACAGTGACTCCGCCTATGTGATGTCAACTGTGCATTCAGGGTTAGCACATTGGAAAAGGAGGGGCTACCTCTGAGCGGAAAGAACTCCAGTTCAACACGCTGCATTATTGGACCAGCTTATTGAAGCACTACAACTCCCAGTAGCCATTGCAATAGTTACATGCGCAGCACATACTAAGATAACTGATTTTATTTCATGTGGAAACCAAGCAGGAGACAAAGAGGTCAAAAGGGTTGCATATTCACCTGATATTTCAAGTTTCGTAACTCCAGATGTGAAAGAGAAAATGACCACGATTATGAATGTAAATGAAGGGTTTAACCCTTTGGCCCTCATTACGACCCTGGCGGAAATTGACTGACCGGACCGCAACAGCGTAAATAGCGTTTCCGCCATTGCACGAAGGAGCAAAGTGCGGCCAATCACGACCCATCGGGCACGAGCATTACGCCATGGCGGAATCCGAAAGGCTGCGATGGCGGAAATGACCCCAAAACGGCCCTTACCGCCGCCGTACGCTGCACCAGGTGCAATACCGCCACCCATCTTAGCGGTCACCGTAATGAGCGGTCACCGTAACGAGCGTGCACCGCAAATTACGGCCACCGTAAATATACGGAAACGGAAGTAAAAGCATGTGGCCGGAACGGGAAACAGCACGCCGCACAACTATAAAATCCGAATCCCAACACAACCATAAAAAATCCGACCCTGACACACATCCCAACCCGTTAGCAACCCCAGTTAAAAAAATAAATATGGGAAAGGTAGCCAAGAAAGCGTGTGACCGCAAGCGGCAGGTACACTTCTCCCGAGAGGAACTGACCGTGCTCACCGAGACCCTACAGGAAAATTCCGCCGTCGTCTTCTCCAGTCAAATGACCAGGACGGCCCTTGCCAACAAGAAGGCCATATGGGTCCTGGTGGCACAGCGCGTAAGTGCGGTGGGGACAACACCCCGCACGCCACAGCAATGTCGCAAGCGGTGGGACGACCTGCGGATCCGCGTACGCAGCATACTTTCTGCGAACAGGAACATCGCCACAGCTACCGGGGGGGGTTCAGAGTCGCCCATCAAGTTGACCCCCTGGGAGGAAATCTGCGCCTCCACCATAGGAATGGAGAGCATAGAGGGAGTCGGAGGGATGGAGAAAGGAGTGCCGACATCCGGAGAATCAGGTAGGTTGGCCAAGAGAAACAATGCGAAATCCACAAACCACGAACATGTGCAGTACCATGTGACCCCATAGTGCAATACATACTTAGCCCTGACAGCGCCCTCTAAAAGTCAGAATGAACAAACAAATCAATCAAGAAGCCATAAACAACCCCTACATGTGCAGCATGCACCCCCTAACTGCAGGCAGCCAAATGAATGCATCCTCAATCCACACGAAAATGAGACCACCTCCAAGGCCCAGTCCCAAATCAGCCTCATGTACCACCCCAATGCATTTGATACGTTGCCATTCCAAATCCGACAGACCCATAACTAACGCTCGCCCCTCTTTACTCCACCACAGGGTCCGATAACAACGACGAGCTGCAGGACACCCCTACCAGCACGCCTGCAAAGAGGGCCAGGACCAACGTCCCAAGATCCTCCACCTCAGGTGCAAGGATCAAGACACGGCAGCAGCAGGAATCAAGTGGCAGCACACTGGAGGGGACTGCAACAGGCACCCCAGCAGCCAGCAAGTCCACAACCCCAGCACCACAGGTCCCCCCAAAGAACGTATCTGATGGCACTGCCTCTGGTGGTAGCAGCACCATAGGTGACACAGCTGTCATGCCAGCATGCTCCGACACGGAAAACAGTGCTGGCGACGTAGGTACCATCCATGACCTTTCCCAATCCCCCTGCATGTTCCATCCCCTACACCATGACGAAACCACGCAGGGGCACCCTGAAGACGACGACTGGCCAACCCCCACAAGTCCTGTGCCAAGGCAACATGTGTTGAGCAGCCCCCCTGTCACACCACCGCAAATGTCCATGGCCCAGCAGAGGCAACAGTCCCTCGACCTGCTGATCGAGCAACAGCAGGAAGCGTCCACGCTACTCAAGGACCATGCAAATGAATGCGGGGGTTCCAGGGCAGCCATGGAAACATCCACCGAGACACTCAGGGCACAAATAGAGAAAAGTAGTGAGAGCCTCAGGGGAGAAATGGAGAGAAGCACCGAGAGCCTGAGAGCACAAATGGAGAAAAGCACCGAGAGCCTGAGGGGGGAACTGCATGCGACGTCCAAAGACGTTTGTGCTGAACTTGCTGCTGTGCGCCGTGTGCTCTCGGAGCTCTCACAAACCCTCAGAGACATGCATGGACGCGAGCAGGCAGAGACCTCATCCGTGGCAAGTTCCGTCCAGGGCAGCCCCCAACGCAGATCTGGCAGGAACCTGCGCTCCACGGGCAGGGGTGCCCCTGATACCCGTAGAGGGGGCTTGCAATAGCGTCTACCCACGGACAGCATGCATATTTGGACACTGGTGTTGGGGGGGGAGGTAGTAGGGTGGAGGGGGTGTGTTGGGCTTCACTGGGTGGCGGGTCCATAGGGTGTATAAATCAAATCACATCAACAATACAGCACCTCATTATCATCCAATGACATGTGTGGACATTGATATTTGCGTACGAGGCCTTCATAGGCGTACAGTCCACAATGTGCCTGTACTACACACACACAGTGCCACAGGTCCCCTTTCCGTGTAATAGGCACCATGCGTGGTTGCTAGAAGCATGCATCTATGATGCTCTGTCGGATTGCACGTGCATCCTGTGCCTCATGGACTCCTTGAGGTGCCTCCACATCCCCACCCTCATCATCATCATCATCTTCAGGTGCATGCAGTACAGCGTCAGGGGGCATGGGCACATTCCTACGTATGCACATGTTGTGCAGCATGACACATGCCATGACCATCTTAGAAACCTTCTCATGGCTGTATATGAGTGCCCCGCCAGACCTGCTGAGGCTGCGGAAACGAGCCTTCAGTAGGCCGAATGCCTGTTCAATGACCACACGGGTACGTGAGTGGGCATGGTTGTAGTCCTCCTCATGCTCGTTCTGTGGGTTCCGGATTGGTGTAAGGAGCCATCTCTTCAGTGGATACCCGGCATCACCTGTATGAGACGAATAAAGGGTGTCAGTGGAATGATAGTGCTAAGTAGCCCCCCCCCCCCCTGCAAGGTCATTGACGCATCAAATGGGCCACGATGTCATGCATGGAATGAGACTCACCGAGTAGCCAGGATCTGTGCCCTGCGTGTCGCTCCATGTAGCGTGGTATTCTTGTGTTCCTCAGGACCATAGAATCATGGGTAGATCCTGGAAATCTGGCACAACAATGCGTAAATATCTTGTTGGAGTCACACACCATTTGCACATTGATTGAATGAAATTGTTTCCGGTTGCGGTACTGGACCTCCATGGCATGTGGGACAACCAATTCAACATGGGTGCAGTCGATGGCACCAATGCAACCCGGGATGCCGCCAAGTGCATGGAATCCCACTTTAGCGTTGGTAATCTCCTGGTACGTGCGTGGTAGTGTGATGTGGTCGTCGGCGTGCTTCAGGAGGGCATCGTGCACTTGGAAGAGTGTCCGTGAGAACAGTGGCTGTGAAATGCCATGCAACTGTCCCACTGTGTGCTGGTAGGTGCCTGTGGCCAGGAAGTGGAGTGCAGACACCACCTTCAGTAGGGGTGGGATGGCGGTTGGGCTATCTATCATGCTCACGAGGTCAGCATGTGTCATGTCCACAATGGCGATTATGGTGTCCCGGTCCAAACGGTAGAGGGTGTGGATCTGCTCAGCAGTGAGGTTGAACGGATCGGCTCGGAGGCGTGGGATTGCGGGCCGCCTGCGTGGTGGTAGTGGCAGTGCTTGTGGGCCTTGCTGACCCTGCCTTGCCCTCCTCCTCCTCCTCCTCCTCCGTCTCCCCTGTGCGCCCGGTTGTTGTACCTGTTGTTGTTCGTCGTCTTCTTGTAGTTGTAGCACTTGCAGTGCTATCTGGTACCCCAGGCCCAACATCGCTAGTCCTGCCGGTAGCATTTTGGAGTGGGAGTGGTTGTGGGAGGGGTTTGGGTCTGCAATATATGTGCTGTCGGCCTGTATGGCCTCCACCTGTGCTGATTGAATGAATCTGTGGCAGATGCAATCCCTTCTGGTCGAGCACGGCCCGCACGTAAGGCTGCATTTGGCCGCATGGCATCTTGGGATTGGAATCATGTATCTAATCCCGATGGCAGTGTGATGTACTTTGACTGATCTTCATGCTATGCTCCCATTGTTACACATGCTATGATTGCAGCCGCTTACATACCTGTGAAGAGTCAGTGGTATGTAGGGCTCGATCGATGGCCGACCCTCATGCAGCACAGTAACGTACTTCACCGACGGGCGTGGCGTCCCATTTGTGATTGCAGCCAGTTAGCATCATGACACACAGCCGCACTACATTGATGTAATTGTGAATGCAAGCGTTCACAGAAGCCTTTTCGACGTAATGTTGCAAGTGAGGAATTCGAAGGCCAGCATTTTGGGTTTTGAAGTAGCGGCGAGGATACGCCCACAGGTCTGGCTGGAAATGTAACGTTCTATTGTAGAATGTCCTTGGGACATGGCCCATAACGAGCAGGCAATGAATGATATGAATTGAATGGGATGCGCAATAGCGTAGTGGACGATGAGGCAGGACGTTCCCAAATCCATCTTGCTTCACAACACTACAGATCCGGCCAGGGGCACAGTGGTTTTTGCGGACTGCATTACGCACAGACGCGATGGAAGTTTCACATATTATGTGAGTGAATATTCATGCGTTTTCATTGCGGGATGAGGGAATGATGTGTGGATGCATGGACTGATGAATCCGTTTAGGGTCTGCCATGTACATGGGTTTTTTGGTTCACTCCCCTTCCCCTGCGTTATGTGATGCAAGGCTGCCATAGTGGGACATACGTCTCTCTGCCCTTGTCGGATCCTCCCTGTCTCGACGCGCCTTCATACACTTGTGTCTAGGCACGTTACTAATCCCATGTCATGGGTTCTATCTTGACGGACGCATGCACAGTAACCGACGTTGCCAATGGTGTATTTAGCTCGATTGGTTTCGTTGTGATTCGATACTGGATTAGGGGTGTGTATATTCCTTTGGAGTGGGCTAGCATGCATATGGGTGTGGATTTGGTGTGTTGAATGAAGATTGTAATGCATCATGAGTCCCGTAATGCAATCGGTTGATTTGTGTTTCTTTTGGGTGACAGGTATCTCCTGCCCTATTGCAGATGCCATCTCTACGCCACTCCTCCAGATGGTTTTTACTCTCGACTCCTGCAGCTTCGGGTGAATCAGTGGAGCACCATTTCGATCATATGGGACGATCGCCAATGGGCCACATGCCCTTACGCTGTACTGGTGGCTAGGTGCAACATTTCGGCCTTTCAGCTCGACTAGTGCCTGCCTCATGGGACGGACCTGCGGTTCTTGCCGCTTCCATGTTGCCTTTTGGAACGTTGATGTAAGCCCTGTGTGCCATGATGGTACAGGGCGTCACACAAGTGGAAGCCGGTCAATTATTGCAGATGCAGCCCTCGGTGATGATGGTTGTTTTGGTGGGATTTTGCAAATTGATGTGGGGCCTTTGTCATTTGGATGTGCATTTAAATTGTATTCCGATATTTGTCGTGTTGCGTTGTTCTTTGCAGGTGATGTGGCGATTTTCGCTTTGTGGCGGTATGTATTGCGTGATGATCTGCTTTGTGTTCCGCCTTCTGAGTTGAGTTGTGTGGTACAGTACTGGCCGCGTTTGCCTACGTAGCACAGTATGGTCACGGATAGAGGCTGCCATTGTGTCTGTTTACATGATGTGCTGTTCAGGGGCGGGGGATTGGCTTTTGGCCGACTGGTGCCTGTCAGCCAGGTCGATTGGTGGAATGATGGGTTGTTCAGAATGTGGCTGGTCACAGGTGACTGTGTTTGCATGCGTTTGTTGGAGGGGGACTGGGGTCATGTCCATTGGAATAGCTTCTGTATTGATGCCATCTGTGCCCTGCAGCTCCCATCGGCCCCTCTTGGGATGAGCCTGGCTGCTCAGTCACTCTGCCGACTTGTGTGGTACATGCTTCTGCTGATGGTTGGTTTGTTTACTGGCATGAGTACAGGGCTGGTGCAATCCCCCTCAGGATGCTGTTGTGGATGTTGCCTTGCGCTGGTGGCAAGCGATGGGGGACTACTGTTGTTTTGTGTCATGTGTTCTTGATTTTCATTTTGATGTGTTGTACCTTCACATGCCTGTGCTGCGTCAGTACGGCTATGGTGACATGCCGTACATGGATGCCCACTCACGGGGCGCTTTGAGCCCCTGCATGCTTTTCTACGTTGGCATGCATGGGTGAATAGTGGATTTCACTGGTTGCATAGTGTGAGTACATTGCGCCTGCCAGGAGTTGTGCAATGAGGCCAGGGAGTGGAGTACAGGCACTCAGTGGGCCATTTACGGTTGGTTCGCGTTGCCGTATTTCTCGCCATGGCGGAATGGTACTTTACGACGTGCTTGATGGCGTTCTGTACATGTCCGCTAGGGTCAGAATTCGCGTACCGTTGCGCCATGGCGGTGATTCCGGTTTTGCAAGGCGCGCGTGCGCGTACTTGGTGCAGTTAGCGTTGCCGTTCACTGCGGTGTCGCTAATGGCATCGTACTTTACGGTGACGGGTCATGATCGCAACGAGCGGTGTTCGATGGCGGTATTGCATTTCCGCCATCATTTTTCCATTTCCGCAAGGGTCGTAATGAGGCCCTTTGTCTAGAATGCAGTTGATGGAAGTTTGAGGGAGTGCTCCACAGGAAGAGAAAGAGCTGTGGACACTGAGGGGGTGTTCTTTATCCCCCTCTGAAGTATTGTGATGACAGGACAGCACTGGAAAGCCAGTGATGCCTGTAGCCTTATTAAGGGTGGCGTTAGAGCATCTACACTACCCTGCGCATGTAACTAGGAAGAGCCTCAGAGCATCTGTTGTGGAGGACTGGTTTGTACCGAACCTGTTAGAACATGTTGGTTTTTATATAGTAAATTGCGTTGTATGTCAAAAGTTTACTGCTGGGCACACACTGCGAACAATCAGAGGAGTGATTCCTCAACCGGATGGTCTTTTCAGCATTTACATATCGATCATGTTGATATGCTGCAAATATGTCATGTTTACAGGTATATGATAGTGGTGGTGTGCCACTTTTTAAGATGGATTGAAGCTGGTCCATGCACACATCCTGATGCCACTTGCACTGTGAAGTTTTTAGTCCGAGAAGTCTTTCCTAGATGGGGAGTATGTGAGATGTTGAGATCTGACAATGGGCCCCATTTTGTAAATGAGGAATTCGAGCAGATTAGTCTTTTGCTAAGTATTACATATAAGTTTACTTCTACTTATCACCTGCAAGCGAATGGGTTATGTGAGAGACTCAACGGTCTTCTCTAGGAAAGAATAGCCACGTTGAAATTGACACTGAAGAAGGGATGGCGGTACTGCCTGAACCTTGCATCATAGGCACTAAGGAATCAGCCCGGATCGGACCACCTTCTAACGCCCCATTAGCTAGTTACAGGGAGGTGAATGAGAATGCCTCTGGCACCTCCATCGAGGAATAGAAGTGATGCCCAGACAACTGCAGAATTGTAAGGAAATGAGCTACATGTGTATTTGACATGTATGACTGCTATTATCTCTGTGATTTCAGATCAAATGAAGCGGAAGGGGTGTCGGTCTAAAGACACAAATGAAGACCATTCAACAACAGACCTGAAAAATGATGTGTTCCTAAAGTTTTTGTCCGAGACCCCATTCTAATCCCAAATTTCACTAGGAAGTGGCATGAGCCCCGATTTAGTGGTCCTTAGATTGTGGAGAATATTCCTCCATCTGCTGTAAAAGTTCAAGAAAGGCATACCTGGATATGTTTGGGTGATGTGAAGCTGTATGCTGGTGAGACCGATGCACCACTACCCGATATGAAAGCAAGTAAAAAAGAAATAGTTCAGCACATGCAGACTCGATCGACGACAACTAAGAGGAACGCAAAGATTGCTGATTAAATAAATGCAAGTGTGCATTTGGACAGTGGCTCTTCTTGGACACACTTTATAGATATTTTAGCAGGAGTGCGAAGGTAACTGTTCTTGAGCCACAGGAACCTTTACATCGGACTCTGGAAAAGTGCTTATGTGCTAAAAAAGCCAGAACGTGACTTAATTTTAGACGACTGGAAAAGGGAGCAGTTCCCTGATTCATTTCTTACTGAGTTTCTCTTTGGTCAGACACATGGTCTTGTCTGATGTAGATGTCCATAGACTGCTTCTCGCTGTCTTCATTTTTATACTCCAAGCTTATCCTTCTCTTGTTGGGCGTAGCACTGATGTACACACTTTGGTACAAGATCCTAAGTATACCCCTGCGATTAGAAGATTATTGGCAGAGATAATTGAGCAAATTAGGCAGCTACCTGAGAGTCTAACGATGCTGCCTGATTAAAAAGGTTTTTTCCTTCCTTAAAAGTAATTACAGGCATAATGTAGTCTATTGAATATAATGCAGTTCCAGAAAGTGAGCAAACTCAACAAAGTGTGGAGAGAAACTGATGGTGGTGTCTGATTAATTGGTGCATAATATATGCGTGTTCAGCATTTATTATTGTTTTTCTGCTCCTACTGGTTCACACTGTGTACTTTATTGGTCCCAAAAAAGAAGGAGTCCCTTTAATCCTTCCTACCTCAGTGACCTATGCAGTGCTAGACATTGCATAAAGGCCATATGTGATTGTTCCAACACCAGTGACACAGGTAAAGTCACTGATTTCTCTGACAAACGTCCCTATGATTCTCCCTGTTGGAAGGATGTACCCTGATATATTCAGTGAGTTTCTTATGCAATCTCATTTGGCAAGAAAGAGACCAAAAAGAAGTGCACGGGAAGATGATTATGGTTAAGTGATTATTTAGACAGTACAGCACATTTGGGGAACAACCTGTGGTATTAACACATGAGAGAGGTGGGAAAGAGGTACTCTGGGGAGGATTGCTATGCATGTGCTCTACTTCCTTATGATATGGGGAGGTCTATGCTATTCATAGCCAGAGATAGACGTCCAAACAGCTCATTGCCTGACTCGCCTTGCACTCTGTCATACAAGAGGTCAATTCCAGGGTCAAACAGCATCCTTGTTATGGGTGACCGAATGGTCAGCTCCAGAAGAAGATGATTATGTTCAAGATTTAAAGACAAGATAAAGAGCACACACCAGAGATCATGTGATAAGATATGAACAGCCTGGCAAGAAGGGAGCAGGAATCCGATGGTACATAAATATAATGTTCAACTGCCAAGGAAAGACTGATGAAGAAATACAAAGATGCAAGGAAAGGGGCCAGTTGCAGATATGGGGGCAGTACTCACTCCAGATGGCTGAGAAGAAAGCATAGTTGTATGCAGAGCTGTGTCAGTAACTGGTCATCACAAGCCAGTTATAAATCAAGTGGAAAAAGGATGCAAACCTCTTTGGCCGAGGCTTGAAAAATTGCTGATATGGGTCAAAGATAAAGGAGGACCATTGCAGATAGTGCCTCTGGCTAGTGCAGAGCTATGCTTCAGACATAATGGCACAAGAAAAGTTGGAGAGAATCAGCAGTGTGGTTGATTCTTTGATGTACCAGGAATGAAGGATGGGACAGTGGTGATAATGGATCACTACTGGGCCTGTTGATCCAGAGTTTATATGAAGCTACCCAGAGATTGTGGAGGACTGTGTTCTATAGTACTTGTTCATGTTCCAGCGTTGGTGATCCCAAAGAGTTGTGGAATCAGAAAAAATACAATATTACGGCTGTTACACCGAGCAAAGGAAAATACACCGACACAGGCTTATAAAGATTCCCAGAATCTTTATTACAAAACTGAACAGTATTCAACAAAGTACACAAATAGCTATTTGGCCATCAATACATCACAGAGACCACCGGCAGGGTTCAATGTGAGCAGTGAGAGAATTTCCTAGCTGGACATCGACGCATTTATACAATTTGTAAAATGATGTCCAGCCCTCTTACAGGTTAATCATCCACTGGGCTAGGGTCGCGCCAGGTTCACTTTCCTAATTTACATATCTCGTGCATGCGGTTTACTTTTCAATACATTTACTAACACACTCCATTATTCTTTAATTTAACATTTACACTCTTTACATATTGTTTTAATACAGACCAAACAATGTTTTGCATATTATATTCGGATAGCATTACTGTTCTTGTGTACTTGTAGTTTAACATTGCTAATTCAAGTAATCCCCCACTCCCGAGGTCAACAAAGGACAAGGTCTACATGACCCTAACATGTAGCCTGAGGGCAGGTTGGACATTAACTCCCCTACAGAGGTTGGAGAGGTTAAGGCAAGAACAAGGACACACAAGACGGCCATTTTAGATTACAGGGTGACTTTGTATAAAAACCCCAAAATGGCGTTTTCTAACCTAAAATGGAGGCTTGATTCAAGATGGCGGCTTACATCAATTTCTAAGGTCAAGACCTTGCTGCAGAGAGTTATTCGCGTACAATTTTAAGCAACTTGGCGTATGCCAATATACATACAAATCGTTTGTAATAAGAGGCATCATTTAATATCCAGTTTGACAAACCCTCCTTTTGGCCTATGCCAAGTGCTAATACTACTTCTGATTTGCTTACAAGTAACTCCATGCGTCATCGTCCATACAACCCGAATCATTGTCGGACATATCTATTGCCATTAGGTCTGATACCAGAGTTTCTTTCAACACATACTCTTTGGAGAGCTCCTTTGGGGCGTATATTTTATTCTCTAATACACTTGTTGCTTGCGCAACATCCCCCTAATACTGAGCCTATACCAGGGAGACACTGTATACAACAACAAAGAAACAGAAAACTTCCCAAGATAATCAGTAGGTCCGAGAACAACTTCCATCCCCATGACCGTAGGAGGTCCCAAAACCATGTACCAAGTTCCCAATTTCCCTCAGGAACATGTACTTCTGAACTAAGAACATGTAGATTTTGGATCGCCCTAAAGATCGTTGGAGAGGAGTCTGGAACGTAAACGCAGCAAGCGGACCCCACTAATTTACATACTCCTCGCTCTGCCAGGATGACATCTAATGCCATCTGGTTCTGAAGAGCCACTAATCTTATCGCTCTCTGCTCTAACGTCATATTATCGAGTATGTCAGTGGTCCGATTGATGGTTCTCTCAAATACTTTCGCTAGTCCCCTAATATCTTCTGAATTCGTACTTTGCCCAAAAAATGGCACAAAGGATTTCATAATATCTCCTAGAATTTGTGCTGGAGCATCCCCTTTTACACCTTGTTGTGGACGAGTCTTTGAAATTTCTGTAGTACTGGCAATAAATACCCCAGGTAATAGAATCCCTAAATAACAGGTTCCTTGCCCATCCCTGGGCAACCACGGAAATGCCACATTACCGCAAACAAAATAGACAGGTTCGCCTACGTACAGAGGTCTATTTTCACTTGTCAAATTCGCAACGTTGGCGCACTTTCTAAAATTACCCATTGACCGTGTTCCATTCCTCTGTATGCAGAGGGATACTGAATCGGGGCTATGATTAACGGAATAAGATGGAGGCGTGGCATCCTTATTGCCTATAGGAGCCATTTTGAAAGAGATTAAAGACTGAAAAGGACGAGACAATCTATCAGAGGGCCTAACAGAAGCAACATTTGGCTTACTTCTATTTGCAAATAGTGAGCATCCCAGGGGCATCAAAACATTCTTTTCAAAACCATTTAAATTTGTACCATCAAAGTTCCCTGAGATGCTGTCATTCCATAGACCAAAAAATAGTGCTCTAAGGGAAGCGTAACAGGCAGCTGTCAGAGGCAAAGTGTAAATATACCAACCTAGCTCCTTATCCCCATGTTGTGGTAGATGTGTTCAGATCCAGCAATTGGTCTTATTAAAAATTGCATGAGTGGCTTTCATGATTCACAAAAGGGTATCATTCTGATAATTCCGTCTATGTAAAGAATCTCTAGGCGACAAAGTATGCAATTGCACAGAAGGAGTGGGAATCACAGATACATTTTCAATAGGTAAAAAGTCCTCTAACGGATATGCTTCTTCCAGATACCATAACCCAAACCCAAAAGTCATTACAAATCCAGAAATTAGTACGAGAAGGCAACAATACACTTTGGGGGTCCCCTTACATACTTGATCATTGTCTCTGCTAGTCACATTTTTATCTAAAAGTTCAGTACGAGCGATAGAGGGTGCAGGCATCGTAGTCTTCAATCGAAAAAACACCAATTGTTCGTTTGATGGCGACTCCAGTCGCGCGTCTTCTTAATGTCTTTGCCACAACCCTTAGCCAACAGAATCTTTCCGTACAATCGGGCCAAAAAGACAAGCCCTCAAATGATTTTCTCACTCGCACAGTACGACCATGCAGTGCATTAACTTCCTTGGGCGCAAATGATATTTTACAGTTTCTGGTGAGAACAAAGTGTCGTCAATTCCTCCTGGAAGTGGCGAACGGACGGAAATGGGATCAAGAAAGGATTGATCCGGAAGTTCCACTGTTGGGGAGCGCGGAGACAAGATGGCCGTTTTGTCCGGCTTTGCGGATTCTGAAGCGGTCTCCGATTCTCCCTTGTTGGTTGTTGCCGTTTCAGGCACGCTAGTTACAGCAGTGGGAAGAGATTCTGTGTCTTCTGTATCGTATGGCACGGGCTGTGGGATCCATTTGGTGTGCGTCGCATGGATCCAGTGTTTACGACCCGCTACCCGCAGGGCAGTCTGGGTGACTAGCAGGACTTGGTAGGGACCCCTCCACCGAGGTGCAAGGCAAGACGACCTCTCAAAAACCTTTGTGAGGATCCAGTCCCCCGGTATTAGACTGTGACCGGGGCCCTCGTATGCACAGGTAATGCCTCTCATACCTGGTGATAAATTGAAAGCAGATTTTTAGTCAACTGGTTACAGTAGTCTGAAAGAAGCACATTTTCTATATCCCGTAATGAGCGACTTTTTGGCATACCCCAAATATTAGCAGGTCTCCCCATTACCACCTCAAAGGGAGAGAGCCCAGTCTTAGTTTGAGGGGTTGTTCTCATCGATAGTAACACGATCGGTAAGGCGTCCGGCCATTTTAGCTTGGTGCCAGCACACGTCTTAGCGAGTTTGTTCTTTATAATGCCGTTGTGCCTTTCCACTAATCCGGCACTCTGGGCATGTCTAGCTGAATGGAACCGCTTGTCAATCTGTAATCCTTTGCAAATTTGCAGGATTACAGTGGCAATAAAGTGTGGCCCATTATCAGACCAGATGACTCTCGGCAGCCCGAACCTAGGAAAAAACTCTTTCAACAGAGTTTTTGCGGTGATTATGGCCGTTGCATCTTTAACCGGGAAGGCCTCAACCCACTTACTAAAGGCGCAAATAACAACCAATACATATTTAAGATTGTTACACTGTTCCATTTCGATAAAATCAAAGTGAATAACCTGAAACGGGACAGATGGTGGAGCAAAACTTCCTCTAGGAGTCGAGGTACCTTTTCCTACATTGTGCTGCAAGCAAACCATGCAGTTCTGGACGAAACGCTCCGCAATTTTGAAAATCTTATCATTTGCCCATACACTGTGAAGCATTTTTGTTAACTTCCGCGCACACACATGTGCCGGACCATGAGCCATAATAACCATCATTGTAATGTAGGCGTCAGGGAGTAACCATTTCCCTTCAACATTGTTTACCCAACTCCCATCATCATCCAATCTTCCTGCACCCTCGATCTATCTCTTAGTTTCCTCTATGGTAGCATCTGCTTGAATATCTTTTACAACATCGATACTTTCTCCCAAAGTGCAAACATTTACAACTTCTTTTACAGCGTATATTTCTGAACTGAAATCAGTGGCAGTCTGTTTAGCTATCTGATCGGCGAAGGCATTCCCTTTCCCTACATCATCTGTAACTTTTTGATGTGCTGAACATTTTATGATAGCTAACTGAACAGGGAGTGCAAGGGCTGAAAGCAATCGCACCATTAAAGTGCCGTGCTGGATTTTCGTTCCGTGCGAGGTCAAGAAACCTCGTTCTTTCCAAAGTCTACCGAAATTGTGGGCCACCCCAAAGGCATACTGACTGTCAGTATATATATTCACTGTACGCCATTCAGAAAGCTCACAAGCTCGAGTTAACGCTATAATTTCTGCGGCCTGCGCAGAGTTATGCATAATTCTTTTAGTTTCCACAACCGTGCTTAAAGTAGTGACAGCATAAGCAGCCGTGGATGTGCCATCTGGAAGTTTAAAACAAGAGCCGTCACAAAATAGTTCTCATTGAGGGCTATTCAAAGGCGTGTCTTTCAAATCGATTCTGCCTTTAGTCTCTTGTTCTGTCACATAAAGGCAATTGTGAGATGTATCGTCATCATCAACAGTATTTTGTGAGACAGGTAAAAGTTCAGCCGGATTTAATACGCAACACCTCTGAATTTGAATGTGGGGGGCAAACAAGATCAGTTCATATCTTGTCAATCGTGCAGAAGTGAGGTGTTGCGTTTGAGTTCTATTCAATAGAATTTCTACAGAGTGAGGTACCATTAGGGTTAACGCATGACCCAGGACCATTCCCTCACTCTGTTTTACAGACGCAGCAGCAGCAGCAACAGCGCGCAAACATCTCGGCAAAGCGCATGCTACAGGATCAAGGGCGGAGGAATAGTAGCCGCACGGCCTATTCTTCCCTCCATGTTCCTGCGTTAATACAGCCAAAGCACATCCATCACGTTCATGCACAAACAATACAAAGGCCTTATCATAATTCAGAGTTCCTAAAACCAGCGCTAAGCGCAGCGCGGATTTGAGCAAATCGAATGCTGTCTGGTGTTCCAAGGTCCATGGCAATGGCAAAGAAATGCCCTTCTTTGTCAAAGCCAACATTGGTTTAATTGTTAATGAAAAATTTGGGATCCACAATCTACAATAAGAAGCCATACCTATCAAGGCTCTAACTTCTTTTTGCGTATTTGGGACAGGCATACCAGAAATGGTCTTTATTCGTTCGGGTGTCAACCATCTTCCCTCCTTTTGACAGGAGATAGCCTAAATAGGCGACCTCCTGGCAACAATATTGGAATTTCTTAAGTGAAGCTTTGTGGCCATGTTTTGCTAGATGACGAAGCAACAACACGGTGCCTTCTTTACAGGCACTCTCAGAATCAGCAGCCAAGAGGAGGTCATCTACGTACTGTAGTAACGTGCAAGTAGTAGGCAACTCGAGGGTATCAAGCTGCTCTTTCAATACCCTACTATGAGTGAATGTAAACGAGCGTCCACCTAGGGTAAACGCAAACAAATACCTGCTATCCTTGTGTATGGGAATACTGAAAAATGCATTTTTAAGATCAACAACGCTAAAATGAGTGGCAGAAGCCGGAATCATGGTTAATATCGTTGTAACATCAGGTACAATAGGAAATTGAGGAGCCACAATTTTGTTAATAGCGCGTAAATCAATTATAAAACGAAAGGGAATCGCATTATCACCTTTTTTGTATACTGGCAAAATGGGGCTGTTACATATGCTACCCGTAATCTCCTCAATTACTCCACGATGTACAAAATCAAAAACTATACATTTCAAAGCCTGTTTGCCTTCAACTGAGATCTTATATTGCGGGATGCGAGGCAATTTTACTTCATGTTTCAAAATAATTTTAACAGGTTCAATTTGGAGAATGCCCACATCATTAGCATCAATTGCCCATAAGCATTCTGGAACATTACTAAATTCTGGCGGTAAAGGTCGAGTCAAGAACTGAGAGGCGAGTGATTGCTGAGGTGAAACTGTTAGCCGAATTCCATCCAGAACGATGAATTACTGCATGCAATGCCTTCAACAAATTTAGCCCCAGCAAGTTCTCCCCAAAGTTTGTGGTAAGTAGAAATGGACACTGTTCCGTGAAGGGACCCAGTGTTATCGGTACCAGCAAAGAGACCGGACAAACTACAGGTGTCCCTGAAAACCCTACGGAAACGTTGGATTGCCCTGAGAGGAGAATATGTGGAACCCGCGAATGATCAATAGAACATTTCTGTGCTCCCGTATCTACTAAAAATAGATGCTTCCTATTTCCCACCGCCATCTCAACGTAGGGGCCTTTCTGATGAACGGGAATAGGTGTAGGTTCCAAATCCTGTTTCGGGCAATCCTAGCAGAACAAAATATTATCAAAAGGAAGTTCTTCGGAGAGGTACGTGGCAGAAGGGTGATCAAAAATGTTTCTATTGTCCACATTCGAAACTTGCTTATCTTGTGAAGGAGGCTGTTGTGATTCTGGTGCAAACTGACCTCTGCCAGGGCCCCCTGCACCTGGGCGACCTCTGGATCATCTACCCATGTTCCCAAATAACCTTTGCTGTAAGGTCGGACATTGTGCACGCCAGTGGCCTTCCTGCCGGCAATAGGGACACTGGTTAATGGTTACCGGAGCCAAGGGCGCACTTCCCTGTGGATTGTACTGACCTCTAAATTGATTAACCCCTCTAGGGTTTCTAACAATATGCTGCAATAAAACTTTAGTTTTCAAGTCACCCTTTTTTTTTTCTCAAGTTTCTCTTTTTCAGTATTTACACGATTTTCATAATACTGAGCCATATGCAATACTTCTGATTCGGACTTAGACTGCCAAGCGCTTTCAGAGGACATAATCTGTAACTGGATGTCGGGCAGCAATCCACGTACAAATTTGTCGACAAACAACCTTTTCCCTGACTCTGTGCCCAAGTCTTGTCCACTGAAATCCGAGAATACCTCCTCGAACCGATTGAAAAAATCGGTAGCACCCTCAGACTTTCCTTGGACACAGGCCGTAAACTTGTCCCAAATGATTCTTTTTTCTGGAACCATAGTTTTAAATTTTACAATAATTCTATCAGGCAAGGTTAATATCACTTGAGGTGGTCGTTCGCCAGCTGGTCTTTCTCTGTCTATCCTAGTCATGTTATCCCATGTATCTCCCAACCCAGGTATGTCATCTATAGTCCTAATCTGCTTCCACAAATCAACTGGCAGGAGTACAGGAAATAATAGGTCAATATTACTTAAAGTGAATACCGACGACTGTAAGACCGACTCTATTTTTTTATAGAATCCGGTCGGATTTATTCTTATATCAGGAATAGATTGCTTTATGGTGTTCACTTCCTGTCTTGAAAATGGGACGTGAACAAACTGTGAAACGTAATGTGCAGGAATTTCTCCGGCTACTATACCTCGTGCAGCATCAGCCGCAATCTCAACTTTCGGGACAAAGGTCGGAGGGACGTCTCTCATAGGCAACTGAGAAGTAGGCAGCTCCGAACGCATACTAAGCAACAGAGCCAAGTCAAGCGCTAAGGCAGTCGAAGAAGTATCAATCGAAAAAGCTCTCTTATAAACACTCAACAATTCTGTGAGACAACAAATCTTTCTTCTTACACACTCATTCTGCAGGTGCTCCACCATCACCTGTATCACTTTCTTTTGCATTTCTAACGTATATTGACTATATGTGTCATATACTTCATGTGGAGTTATCGATATATCTGAAATCCATCTTATCGCGTCCTTTGTACAAATTCGTGCTTCCTCACCTTTTAATTCTCGACAAGGAGAAAACCGTTTCTGTAAGTACATAATACCTAAACTATCACCATGTACTTTCTTGTTCTGTAACTCTTCCAACTCCTTCCTATACTCAAAATTGCTCTCAACATGCTCATATTCCTTCTCCGCTGCATCTCTGGACAACGCTAAGGCGTTCAAATCCCGTAACCCTTGTGGGAAATCTACATCATTTAGTTTATTCCACATTATACTTAAATGAATCCTTCGATAAAAACATTTTTCTCAGGCATATCTTTTAAATTTTCGAGTGTGGAAAAAACATCAGCTTGTTCACCCTTCTGCATACAATGTTTAGCCCAAGCAGTCAATTCACTCCTCTTGTCTGGGGACACAGTATTACGAGTCACACCCCTTGGTCTTGCTCCCTGGTCTACTACAAGCGATGCAGGATCACTTGGAAGAGGAAGTGTAGGCACATTCTGAATAACAACAGGTGAAGGCAAGGGGGCAGGCAAAGGGGCGACGGCTGGAACACACAACAGGAAGAACAACAGGGAGGACCGGAGGAACTATAGAAGGGGGAACTACAACAGGAAGGGGCAAAGCGCCAGGAGGAGGGACATATGGAGGTGGTGCAGAGGCATCGGGCCTTCGTTCATGCAAAAGTTTATTAATCAATTTGTCTGACGTATGAAAATCTTTTGAAGGGTAGATTTTCTGAATGCCTAATTGAAATGCCCTGTCCGTGTTCCTGACTGACTCCAATTGTTTATTTTGATCATATAACCGTGCCTTTTCGACACTCGTCATATGTCGACACATATGTTTCTCTCTACTCTTTTGTTGCTGCAAAGCTTCTGTTTTCCAACTGTGCAATGCGTCAAATGCTGCAGGCCTAGCCTTTTTCTTTACTAATACAGACTCTAAATATTCTATACAAGGGATATCAAAACTACCATTGGTTGGCCACCGAAGATTAGAATTATGTCTGGTTTGTCTGTGCCAAATGTCATTAAATGCTATACTACCAAAGCCCTTCTTACAGTACATAGTACATGCCGGCAACCCCTCCTGTGGTGCGGGACGGCTATCTTCCAAAGATTGTCTGTCACTGCGGAAAAATGCCCTAAAGCAGGCAGACAATTTCCCAGGCATATCAAAGTTCTGGTGTTACCTGGTTAAATAATTGTGCTCGCGAGTACAATGCTCCAAATTCAAATGTGTCAGGGTTAGATTAAGAATTGGGACACGATTCACCTGACCAAAGGACTGGGAGGCCCGATCGGGTTACTAAGGACAATGCAAAGGACCCACGTGTCTGGTGATTTTTGGCAAATTTACCCACCTCAAATATAGACGTTGTCTCGGGCTACAGCTCACCGTCCAGGGATCGGATCGTGCAGTTTCGTCGAGGAATTCACTTCTCGTCTTAGAGTGGCCGGTTCTGTTGGCACCGTCCGATCCCGGTTCGATAGCTGAGCCAACCTTCAACGAGACGAAGTCAATCTTGAAGGTCCCTATTCGGGCGCCATCTGTGGAATCAGAAAAAATACAATATTACTGCTGTTACACCGAGCAAAGGAAAATACACTGATACGGGCTTATAAAGATTCCCAGAATCTTTATTACAAAACTGAACAGTATTCAACAAAGTACACAAATAGCTATTTGGCCGTCAATACATCACAGAGACCACCAACAGGGTTCAATGTGAGCAGTGAGAGAATTTCCTTACAGGTTAATCATCAACTGGGCTAGGGTCGCGCCAGGTTCACTTTCCTAATTTACATATCTCGTGCATGCGGTTTACTTTTCAATACATTTACTAACACACTCCATTATTCTTTAATTTAACATTTACACTCTTTACATATTGTTTTAATACAGACCAAACAATGTTTTGCATATTATATTCGGATAGAATTACTGTTCTTGTGTACTTGTAGTTTAACATTGCTAATTCAAGTAATCCCCTGCTCCCGAGGTCAACAAAGGACAAGGTCTACATGACCCTAACATGTAGCCTGAGGGCAGGTTGGACATTAACTCCCCTACAGAGGTTGGAGAGGTTAAGGCAAGAACAAGGACACACGAGATGGCCATTTTAGATTACAGGGTGACTTTGTATAAAAACCCCAAAAGGGCGGTTTCTAACCTAAAATGGAGCCTTGATTCAAGATGGCGGCTTACATCAATTTCTAAGGTCAAGACCTTGCCGCAGAGAGTTATTCGTGTACAATTTTAAGCAACTTGGCGTATGCCAATATACATACAAATCGTTTGTAATAAGAGGCATAATTTAATAACCGGTTTGACAGAGTGACCTGAACATTGGCGAGTTTCCAAAAGCAGATGCTCATCTGAGAAAAAGGAGGTCAAGTGAATTCTCAATCGAACAAAGAGAGAGAATTACTTCTCAACCAAATCGATAGACGCTTTCAACTCTATTCCATATGAGCACAGGTTGTTCAGTCAGACTTGATCAGTGTTCATGACAATCTTTATGCCAGGGATCCAAACAATGTCAAATGCCAAGTGGTTACAAATAACCAGGTCGGAGCGTCTGCAGATGATCAACACTACCATAAAAGGATTCAATGCTATCAAGGAAGAGCTGAGAGCCATACGACTGAATACTCTCCATATTAGATATGTCTTGGATATGATCACAGCATTGGACGAAGGTGTTTGCGCCAAAATCAGAGAATCATGTTGCACATTCATACCTTCTCACAATGAAGAGAATGGCACCTTGAGAGAAGCCATAACGATGCTGACAAACTTGCATGTCAAGATGGAAGATGAAGTGAAGACGTTGCAGATGACAGCTGGTTTGTATCGATCTTCTCATGGGTTCCACAGTGGATGGCGAATATTTTCAATTTTCTTGCAGCCCTGTTGTTGATGATCATGTTTGTATTATGTTTGATCATGATTGTAATCAAACAGTGCAAGAAGACTGCAAAGAAAGCATCAGGAGTAAAAATCATGATTGATGTCGAATCTGGGTTCAAACCCAAAGAGCTAACAGATGAGGAAATCAGAGACTATGGGAAGGACAGTATTCATGCACCTGAGGGAACAAAGTTCCTGTATCTGAAGAACCACAAGAAGTATGTGGGAAGATGGATCTACTACAGTCCAAATGGACAATGTAGTAACATGACTTGGAGCATTGATGAACATGTGAAATCGGCAGGATGTCTGAAAGGAGTCATAAAGATATGTACTCCAAAGAAACACTTTTTCAGAAGAGGATGTCTAGATGCGAAGACTGATGGGAGAGTGGTCGATGAATAGCCCGGAGGGAGGAGTGTAGAGGAGACATCAAGTACCTCTACCAGAAGTCCCGCTTCCATTTTGCCTATATGTTGGCAGCCTGAAATTGTGAAATGTGTGGTACCAGTGAGGGTGCCTGTACTGCAAAGAATCTTCGAGACAAGGTGTCCGTTGAGAAAACCCTATATGCATGCACAGAGAAATAACAGTCTTCCGAAGGAAGTTCTGGATAAAGTGTGAAAATGAGTGAGAAAGAAGGCTGGTGACATCACGCAAAGCAGAAATGACGCACCCAGAACAGATGTCAATAAAGAAAAAATATAGACCTTATAGAGAATATGAGGATGAAGTATCAAAGTAAGCAACAGTTGAGGATCCAAATGAAGATTGCATGTGCGGAGAAGCACTGAAGAAAATGCAAAGTTAGTTTACAATTGTTCAAACGCAGTAACGTAAGTAGACAAAGTAATCATGAGGCTGGCTACGTAGTGAAATAGACTGCAGGTGATGCGCCAATGTATATTTATAGGAATGTATAGAATCTGGATGTTCCACAATGCACTTTAGCAAACTTGAACCCTGTGAATGGAATGGGCTTGAAGTGTGGTGCAGTTGAATTAAACAGCTAATGGCAAAGGAAGATTCAAGAAAGGCTGGCTGACCCAGTGTCAAGAGTCGGGGCTGACTTGAGCCTGGTTATCTACTCAAGAAGATACATGAACATAAGAAGCAGAGCTACTGTTTGAGGTGTAAAGGAAAAACACTAGAAGTGCCAAGGGTTCTTCATTTAATAGTATTAATAGTATTTAATAGTATTAAATGCTCCGAAGGAGCTCAAAACGTGGTCTACAGTCACATGGTCAGATGAAAAGAGACTTTGGGTCAAGCTACACCAAAACCAGAAGATAAATGCCATGCCTTACTCCCAGGCACAGTGAGCTTCTACAAAGCCGAGTTCAAAGTCTTAATTAAATGACAGAGCGCAGAAGTGATGATTGCTGAGGGCTAATAGGGTGGGGAGGCATGACCAGGCCGACCCTGTCTGCATTGGGGTACCAGCTTGCATTCTGCTAGCAAGTGGAACACTCCAGAAGGGTACAAGTGTGCCAACCAATTGTAGAGGGGCACGTAGTACAGAGCCCTATAGTTTGAGAAGCCAATAGGATGTTGTATATTTTGATGACAAAGAAGATGTCTTGCACTTGAGATGGGTTTAGTTATCCACCTGATCTTAGAGACCCAATCACAACCCCCGGCTATATAGAAGGCATACTTAGATGTTTCCTTTAAGCCTATCATATCCCCTAGTAGGTTTGCCACATAATAATAATGATGTGTTATTCATATAGCGCCTTAATCCAAAGCACTTTACAGAGCACATATTTACATACAATATCACCCAACCGAAATTGGTACTCATTTATCAACCTCGGAAGGATGAATGGCTGCGTTGGCCTTGCCGGGATTCAAACCTGCTACCTGCAGATCACAGCAGCGAGCGCTAACCCTGCTGAGCTATCTTACCGGCCTGTAGTATGACGTATATGAAAACTTTTTTTCATAAGATAATTTGAGAAAAATCGAGCAAACGTCTGTTGATGACCGTTGTAACTCCCTGTTTTAGATAATTGTTAATAAAACAGCCTTGAATTTGCCAACTTCCTGAGTCTTTCTGATTATTGATGTACGAGTAATATCTGCATCCCCATCCATCTCAGATACTGCTAGCTTGTCTTAAAGGGCCCCAAGTCCCAGGGTTGAATTATATAAGAGTATTCATTTGAGGACTGTTTATTGCAGTGTTATGTATTAACATGTTAATTGTTTTTATTGCATGTTCATTTCTTTTTTTCGGTGTACTTGTGCTTGAGGCTGTAATTCTTTTTAACCAAATGCACAATAAAATAATGTGTTTACAAAAACTATAAAATGCAAAAGGCTCAGTATCCATTTTCCCACTTTATTTCTAGCGCTTTAAGACACACAATAAAATAAGTTGTGTAATAAACTCACTTAGGTTTGGAGATTTGTCACGAACCTCCAGCATGTTGTTATGTATGGTGTTAAGAGGATTCAACTAAGGACAGCAAACTTTACTTTTTAAGCACATCAAGCTATTAGACATTATGGGTATGAACACATATTTCAAAGGATGCTTTATTGTGTCACTCGCTTTAACAGTCACAGATTTCCATGGTGACTGGTGGTCTTTCAGTTGGAATTTCACCATTATGCATAAGAAAGGCTGTGCTGCTAATGACAAAGAAACGTGTTGTTGAGCTCATTACGGCACAGGCTGCTGAGCCAAACGCAGCCTGTGTGTCTCTGGGGGAAACGGGCAGGGCCTGATCATCAGAGCCGCGCAGATGGTACATTTGCCTCGGAAGAAACAAAATGCGGCAAGGACCATGTTCTTGATCCTTTGTACTGGTAAAGGGTCGCACCGAAGCCCCGCCCCTCAGCTCACATTTCGGGGGGGGGGGGTAGCCCGATTAGCTCAATGACGTTGAGCGTCTGGTCGCAAAAATGTTTTTTAAACCAGCATTTTAGATGTGCGAGGACACTAGCCCCCCAACTCTATGCATGAAAGCGTGTACTTTTCTATTGTGTGAGGTACATTAGGCATGCTAAGAACTGAAAAAGCTGCACAAATTACTGCTTTTGGGGGGATCGATCAAAATTGACTGGAAAGAGCTACCCATTTTCAACGCATTTGGAAAATTCACCACTTTAAAGGTTGAAATCAAAATTGGGCCAATAATCCCCTTTTTCCCCACGTCCTGTTTTAATTTTCGGCATAGCCCCGGTTTTACCAATTCCTACCCTCCCACCCAGGGGTGTTGCTAGGTCGGGAAAAGATCAGGCGCTAAGCTAATGTCGGGACTGGCGGGACTCGGGACTAGCTAGCATTTTGGTTGTAGCACCTGAGCTTCCATCTGGGGCTATAATCAAAAGATCGCCCCCCCCCCCCTCCATAGCAACGCATCTGCCCCCACACCCTCCTTCTATTTGATTTCATGTGTTTTCTCCTTAAGTAGATTGATTTCAGTTCACTGCTGGGAACTCAGTGGCCTCAAGCATCCGGTCACACAGGACACTCTCCCTAAAAAGCAAAGAGAGAAGCGAAAGGTCTCATCTTCCCAAGTCAAAGTAACACGCTCGGGAAAAAAGAATCCAAATGACAGTTAAACATGCTTTCTAGCAGATCCACAGGCTGAAGTGTCGAGTTTTGGGACATCCATTTAACCAAGCATCCATCCAGATGCCTCTTCCTCGCACCACTACTTACTGAGGAAGGCCAAGTAATGTCATCATCCTATGCCAAAGACATTCCAGGACAAGAGCTGATTCAATATCACTCTGGGATGAATTCATCCAGATTTACAAACATTTATTCAAATAACAGCTGACTGAGCCACGACTTACACAACCACGAGCACCAGAATCATTGACCTGGAGACCATAGAGTTTACCAAAGGTAAGAAGGTCCACCCAAGTGGCCGCCCAGCACATCTCCTGCAGGGAAACAGCCAGTAGATCATCTGCCAGTAGATCTGCCCTGGATCCCCAAAGGTACTGGGATATGAGAAATGCACCAGGCCAGAGGGAAAAAGTACCCTGCAACCAATGATTTAAAGCAACCAACATGGTTTTACTACCACTGGCAGCCGTGCCAGACAAGCGGTATCCAGTTAAAATGTCGAAAAAGAAATTTTGAATGCAAAAATGTCGAAAAAAAGAATGGCGAAAAAAAAAATTTCAAATGTGTTTTTTTTAATTTATGTTTTTTTTGGGTTTAGCTACTAAAAATACATTGTAAATAAAAAAAAATGAGGGTTTGGGGGGACCAATCCATTAAAAAAAAAATCCTTTTTTGCCCATTTTTTCAGCTTTATTGCATTCGAAAACATGGCATTCGACATAATAACTATAAACCCAGACAAGCATTGGCAATGCCAATAGTTTGACCTTTACTGTTCTTTTCATTTTACAATTATAGGCAGCAGGGTGCGAGGAGAGAGTGCACATTTTTAAAGGACGATGCGATAAAAGGGGTGCAGGTGTGCAATAGAATGAGATGGGGAACAGAATAATGGAGGAAGTAATTGACAGGGGTGATGATGATGAACAAGAGGGAACATGAGCGAGAAAGGGTGAGAGAGTAAGAGAAAAAGTGAGTGTGAGAGGAAGGATGAGAGAAAAAGTAAGGGCTGAGAGCAAAGGTGAGAGTTGAAGAAGAGGGAATAAGTGGGTATCTTCAAGAGTGCCAGAGAGGTAGAGTGACAGCGGGGGAGAGCGAGAGGGTGACAGCGGGGGATAGAGAGAATGACAGCGGGGGAGAGAGAGTGACAGCATGTGCAGGGGAGAGAGTGACAACGTGTGTGGAGGAAGAGAGAGAGTGAAAGTGTGCGCGGGTTTAGAGAGTGTATTCGCATGCGTGGGGGAGAGAGAGTGACAGCGTGCACAGGGGAGAGAGAGTGATAGCATGCATGGGAGAGAGAGTGATAGCAGAGGAGAGAAAGAGGGTGGCCGTGTGTGCGGGGGAGAGCGAGAGAGTGACGATGTGTGTGGGAGAGAGAGAGTGAGAACATGCATGGTGGGAGAGAGAGAGTGGCAACGTTCATGGGGGAGAGAGAATGACAGCGTGCATGGGGGAGAGCAGGTGACAGCATGTGCAGGGAAGAGAGAGAGTGGCAGCATGCATGGGTGGAGGGAGAGTAACAGCGTGCCTGGGGGTTGGAGGACAGGGACAGTGACAGCATTTACAGGGGAGAGAAAGAGAGTGACAGAATGCTCTGGGAAAGAGAGGGTGAGAACATGTGTGGGGGGAGAGAGAGTGACAGTATACACGGGGAGAGAGAGTGACAGCATGCACAGGGAGAGAGAGTGACAGAGCATGCAGAGAGAGGGAGAGAGTGTGACATCGTGCAGATCGCTACACCAGGGCTAACATCGTTCTGCTGAGATATGAGCCCAGGTGGGGACCCATTTCAACACAATGGTTGGGGGCCATCCTTGCTTCCAGAGGAAACATACATTATAATGGAAACACAGCAGGAAGATGATGGCCACAGATTATTGGGGGATGGCCAGCAGGGAGTTGAAACACTAAATGACCAGTGGGAAACTATAAATTCTTCTTTATCAGCTTCTTTGTCAGGGTTAAAAGGCAATGAGGTGATAAGACATCTGTCTACCCCGATGGAAGGCACAGCCAGGAGGGCTCCAGCAAACGCAGCTTGTAAGGAGAGTGCTGTAAAGAGCATATTTTAAGTCATAGAATGAAAGGAATATATTGCTGTTACTGTATTACAAGACCCTGGACCGCCAAATATATATGAGCAACCCGACCCAACGCTGCTGTCTCCAGCTTGCATGTTTGTGAAAGATACAGGTAAGCATGGAGTCATTATGAAGTCATTATAGGTGTGGAGCACAGTCCGGGAAAGCCTCAACCCATGGTGCAGAGGGTTACATCGGAAGATACAGATAAGCAACAATCAACAGTCCAGGAAAGCCTCACCCCACGAAGTGGGGGCTACATCGGAAGATACAGGAAAGCATTGAATCAACTGTCCAGGAAAGCCTCACCCCATGGTGCTGGGGGTTACATCAGAAGAAACAGGTAAGCATAGAATCAACACTACCAGAAAGACTCACCCCATGGTGCAGGGTCTACATCGCAAGATACATCGGAAGACACAGATAAGCGTAGAATCAACAGTCCAGGAAAGAGTCACCCCAAGGTGCGGGGGGGGGGCGGTACATCGGAAGATACAGGTAAGCATGGAATCAATAGTCCAGGAAAGCCTCACCCCATGTTGCAGGGGGTTACATCAGAAGATACAGGTAAGCATAGAATCAACATTACAGGAAAGCCTCACCCCACGGTGCAGGGGCTACATCGGAAGATACATCGGAAGACACAGATAAACATAGAATCAACAGTCCAGGAAAGCCTCACCCAAAGGTGCGGAGGCTACATCAGAAGATACAGGTAAGCGTAGAATCAACAGTCCAGGAAAGCCTCACCCAACGGTGCGGGGGGCTACATCGAAAGACACTGATAAGCGTAGAATCAACAGTCCAGGAAAGACTCACCCAAAGGTGCGGAGGCTACATCAGAAGATACAGGTAAGCGTAGAATTAACAGTCCAGGAAAGCCTCACCCCATGGTGCGGGGGGCTACATCGGAAGACACAGATAAGCGTAGAATCAACAGTCCAGGAAAGCCTCTCCCCATTGTGCGGGCGCTACATCGGAAGACACAGGTAAGCGTAGAATCAACAGTCCAGGAAAGCCTCATCCCATGGTGCGGGGGCTAGTTAGTAAGAGATAGGTAAGCATAGAATCAACAGTCCAGGAAAGCCTCACCCCATGGTGCAAGGGTTTACATCAGAAGATACAGGTAAGCATGGAATCAACAGTCCAGTTAAGGTTCACCCCATGGTGTAGGGGCTACATCGGAAGATACAGGTAAACATAGAATGAACAGTCCAGGAAAGCCTCTCCCCATGGTGCGGGGGCTACATCGGAAGATACAGGTAAGCAAAGAATCAATGGTCCACGAAAGCCTCACCCCATGGTGCACAGGTTTACATCGGAAGATACAGGTAAGCATGGAATGAACAGTCCAGGAAAGCCTCATCCCATGGTGCGGGGGTTTACAATGGAAGATACAGGTAACCATTGAATCAACAGTCCAGGAAAGCCTCACCCCATGGTGCGGGGCTACATCGGAAGACACAGATAAACATAGAATCAATAGTCCAGGAAAGCATCACCCAAAGGTGCGGAGGCTACATCAGAAGATACAGGTAAGCGTAGAATCAACAGTCCAGGAAAGCCTCACCCCACGGTGCGGGGGGCTACATCGAAAGACACTGATAAGCGTAGAATCAACAGTCCAGGAAAGACTCACCCAAAGGTGCGGAGGCTACATCAGAAGACACAGGTAAGCGTAGAATTAACATTCCAGGAAAGCCTCACTCCACGGTGCGGGGGGCTACATCGGAAGACACAGATAAGCGTAGAATCAACAGTCCAGGAAAGCCTCTCCCCATTGTGCGGGCGCTACATCGGAAGACACAGGTAAGCGTAGAATCAACATTCCAGGAAAGCCTCACCCCATGGTGCGGGGGCTAGTTAGTAAGATATAGGTAAGCATAGAATCAACAGTCCAGGAAAGCCTCACCCCATGGTGCAAGGGTTTACATCAGAAGATACAGGTAAGCATGGAATCAACAGTCCAGTTAAGCTTCACCCCATGGTGTAGGGGCTACATCGGAAGATACAGGTAAACATAGAATGAACAGTCCAGGAAAGCCTCTCCCCATGGTGCGGGGGCTACATCGGAAGATACAGGTAAGCAAAGAATCAATAGTCCACGAAAGCCTCACCCCATGGTGCACGGGTTTACATCGGAAGATACAGGTAAGCATGGAATCAACAGTCCAGGAAAGCCTCATCCCATGGTGCGGGGGTTTACATTGGAAGATACAGGTAACCATTGAATCAACAGTCCAGGAAAGCCTCACCCCATGCTGTGGGGCTACATTGGAAGATACAGGTAAGCATAGAATCAATAGTCCAGGAAAGCCTCATCCCATGGTGCGGGGGCTACATCGGAAGATACAGGTAAGCATAGAATCAACAGTAAAGGAAAGCCTCCCCCTTGGTGCTGGGGCTACATCGGAAGATACAGGTAAGCATAGAATCAACAGTCCAGGAAAGCCTCACCCCATGGTGTGGGGGCTACATTGCAAGACACAGATAAGCATAAAAACAGCAGTCCAGGAAAGCCTCTCCCCATGGTGTGGGGACTACATCAGAAGAAACAGGCAAGCATAGAATCAACACTACCAGAAAGTCTCAACCCATGGTGCAGGGTCTACATCGCAAGATACATCGGAAGACACAGATAAGCGTAGAATCAACAGTCCAGGAAAGAGTCACCCCAAGGTGCGGGGGGGTACATCGGAAGATACAGGTAAGCATGGAATCAATAGTCCAGGAAAGCCTCACCCCATGGTGCAGGGGGTTACATCAGAAGATACAGGTAAGCATAGAATCAACATTACAGGAAAGCCTCACCCCGCGGTGCGGGGGCTACATCGGAAGATACATCGGAAGACACAGATAAACATAGAATCAACAGTCCAGGAAAGCCTCACCCAAAGGTCCGGAGGCTACATCAGAAGATACAGGTAAGCGTAGAATCAACAGTCCAGGAAAGCCTCACCCAACGGTGCGGGGGGCTACATCGAAAGACACTGATAAGCGTAGAATCAACAGTCCAGGAAAGACTCACCCAAAGGCGCGGAGGCTACATCAGAAGATACAGGTAAGCGTAGAATTAACAGTCCTGGAAAGCCTCACCCCACGGTGCGGGGGGCTACATCGGAAGACACAGATAAGCGTAGAATCAAAAGTCCAGGAAAGCCTCTCCCCATTGTGCGGGCGCTACATCGGAAGACACAGGTAAGCGTAGAATCAACAGTCCAGGAAAGCCTCATCCCATGGTGCGGGGGCTAGTTAGTAAGATAAAGGTAAGCATAGAATCAACAGTCCAGGAAAGCCTCACCCCATGGTGCCAGGGTTTACATCAGAAGATACAGGTAAGCATGGAATCAACAGTCCAGTTAAGCTTCACCCCATGGTGTAGGGGCTACATCGGAAGATACAGGTAAGCATAGAATGAACAGTCCAGGAAAGCCTCTCCCCATGGTGCGGGGGCTACATCGGAAGATACAGGTAAGCAAAGAATCAATGGTCCACGAAAGCCTCACCCCATGGTGCACAGGTTTACATCAGAAGATACAGGTAAGCATGGAATGAACAGTCCAGGAAAGCCTCATCCCATGGTGCGGGGGTTTATAATGGATGATACAGGTAACCATTGAATCAACAGTCCAGGAAAGCCTCACCCCATGGTGCGGGGCTACATCGGAAGACACAGATAAACATAGAATCAATAGTCCAGGAAAGCCTCACCCAAAGGTGCGGAGGCTACATCAGAAGATACAGGTAAGCGTAGAATCAACAGTCCAGGAAAGCCTCACCCCACGGTGCGGGGGGCTACATCGAAAGACACTGATAAGCGTAGAATCAACAGTCCAGGAAAGACTCACCCAAAGATGCGGAGGCTACATCAGAAGACACAGGTAAGCGTAGAATTAACAGTCCAGGAAAGCCTCACTCCACGGTGCGGGGGGCTACATCGGAAGACACAGATAAGCGTAGAATCAACAGTCCAGGAAAGCCTCTCCCCATTGTGCGGGCGCTACATCGGAAGACACAGGTAAGCGTAGAATCAACAGTCCAGGAAAGCCTCACCCCATGGTGCGGGGGCTAGTTAGTAAGATATAGGTAAGCATAGAATCAACAGTCCAGGAAAGCCTCACCCCATGGTGCAAGGGTTTACATCAGAAGATACAGGTAAGCATGGAATCAACAGTCCAGTTAAGCTTCACCCCATGGTGTAGGGGCTACATCGGAAGATACAGGTAAACATAGAATGAACAGTCCAGGAAAGCCTCTCCCCATTGTGCGGGGGCTACATCGGAAGATACAGGTAAGCAAAGAATCAATAGTCCACGAAAGCCTCACCCCATGGTGCACGGGTTTACATCGGAAGATACAGGTAAGCATGGAATCAACAGTCCAGGAAAGCCTCATCCCATGGTGCGGGGGTTTACATTGGAAGATACAGGTAACCATTGAATCAACAGTCCAGGAAAGCCTCACCCCATGCTGCGGGGCTACATCGGAAGATACAGGTAAGCATAGAATCAATAGTCCAGGAAAGCCCCATCCCATGGTGAGGGGGCTACATCGGAAGATACAGGTAAGCATAGAATCAACAGTAAAGGAAAGCCTCCCCCTTGGTGCTGGGGCTACATCGGAAGATACAGGTAAGCATAGAACAACAGTCCAGGAAAGCCTCATCCCATGGTGTGGGGGCTACATTGCAAGACACAGATAAGCATAAAAACAGCAGTCCAGGAAAGCCTCTCCCCATGGTGTGGGGACTACATCAGAAGATACAGGTAAGCGTAGAATCAACAGTCCAAGAAAGCCTCACCCCATGGTGCGGGCTACATCGGAAGATACAGGTAAGCATAGAATCAACAGTCCAAGGAAGCCTTATCCCATGGTGCGGGGGCTACATCGGAAAATACAGGTAAGCATAGAATCAACAGTACAGGAAAGCCTCCCCCATGGTGCTGGGGCTACATCGGAAGATACAGGTAAGCGTAAAAACAATAGTCCAGGAAAGCCTCTCCCCATGGTGCGGGGGCTACATCACAAGACACAGGTGAGCATAGAACCAACAGTCCATGAATGCCTCACCCCATGGTGCGGGGGTTTACATCACAAGACACAGATAAGCATAGAATTAACAGTCCAGGAAAGCCTCACCCCATGGTGCGGGGGTTTACATCGCAAGACACAGGTAAGCATAGAATCTACATACCAGGAAAACCTCACCCCATGGTGCGGGGGCTAAATTGGAAGATATAGGTAAGCATGGAATCAACAATCCAGGAAAGCCTCACCCAATGGTGCTGGGGGTTACATCGGAAGATACAGGTAAGCATGGAATCAACAGTCCAGGAAAGTCTCACCCCATGATGTGGAGGGTTACATCGGAAGATACAGGTAAGCATAGAATCCACTGTACAGGAAAGCCTGGTGCGGGGGATACATCGGAAAATACATCGGAAGACACAGATAAGCGTAGAATCAACAGTCCAGGAACGCCTCATCCCATGGTGCGGGAGCTACAGCAGAAGAGACTGAAAAGTGTAGAATAAACAGTCCAGGAAGCCTCACCCCAAGGTGCGGAGGCTACATCGCAAGATACAGGTAAGCGTAGGATCAACAGTCCAGGAAAGCCTCATCCCATGGTGCGGGGGGCTACATCGGAAGACACAGATAAGCGTAGAATCCACAGTCCAGAAAAGCCTCACCCTATGGTGCGGGGGCTAAATCGGAAGACACAGGTAAGCATAGAATCAACAGTCCAGGAAAGCCTCGCCCCATTATGCAGGCATTACATCGGAAGACACAGGTAAGCATGGAATCAACAGTACAGGAAAGCTTCACCCCATGGTGCGAGGGCTACATCGGAAGACACAGGTAAGCGTAGAATCAACAGTCCAGGAAAGTCTCACCTCATGGTGCAGGGGTTTACATCGGAAGACACATGTAAGCATGAAATCAACAGTACAGGAAAGCCTCACCCCATGGTGCAGGGCTACATCGGAGGAAACAGGTAAGAGTAGAATCAACAATCCAGGAAAGCCTCGGCCCATGGTACGGGGGCCACATCGGAAGATACAGGTAAGCATGGAATCAACAGTCCAGGAAAGCCTCATCCCATGGTGCGGGGGTTAACATTGGAAGATACAGGTAACCATTGAATCAACAGTCCAGGAAAGCCTCACCCCATGGTGCGGGGCTACATCAGAAGATACAGGTAAGCATAGAATCAACAGTTCAGGAAAGCCTCACCCCATGGTGTGGGGGCTACATCGGAAGACACAGGTAAGCGTAGAATCAACAGTCCAGGATAGCCTCACCCCATGGTGCGGGGGCTAGTTAGTAAGATATAGGTAAGCAGAGAATCAACAGTCCAGGAAAGCCTCACCCCATGGTGCAAGGGTTTACATCAGAAGATACAGGTAAGCATGGAATCAACAGTCCAGTTAAGCTTCACCCCATGGTGTAGGGGCTACATCGGAAGATACAGGTAAACATAGAATGAACAGTTCAGGAAAGCCTCTCCCCATGGTGCGGGGGCTACATCGGAAGATACAGGTAAGCAAAGAATCAATAGTCCACGAAAGCCTCACCCCATGGTGCACGGGTTTACATCGGAAGATACAGGTAAGCATGGAATCAACAGTCCAGGAAAGCCTCATCCCATGGTGCGGGGGTTTACATTGGAAGATACAGGTAACCATTGAATCAACAGTCCAGGAAAGCCCCACCCCATGGTGCGGGGCTACATCGGAAGATACAGGTAAGCATAGAATCAATAGTCCAGGAAAGCCTCATCCCATGGTTCTGGGGCTACATCGGAAGATACAGGTAAGCATAGAATCAACAGTCCAGGAAAGCCTCACCCCATGGTGTGGGGGCTACATTGCAAGACACAGGTAAGCATAAAAACAGCAGTCCAGGAAAGCCTCTCCCCATGGTGTGGGGACTACATCAGAGGATACAGGTAAGCGTAGAATCAACAGTCCAGGAATGCCTCACCCCATGGTGCGGGGCTACATCGGAAGATACAGGTAAGCATAGAATCAACAGTCCAGGAAAGCCTTATCCCATGGTGCGGGGGCTACATCGGAAGATACAGGTAAGAATAGAATCAACAGTACAGGAAAGCCTCCCCCATGGTGCTGGGGCTACATCGGAAGATACAGGTAAGCGTAAAAACAATAGTCCAGGAAAGCCTCTCCCCATGGTGCGGGGGCTACATCGCAAGACACAGGTGAGCATAGAACCAACAGTCCACGAATGTCTCACCCCATGGTGCGGGGGTTTACATCACAAGACACAGATAATCATAGAATTAACAGTCCAGGAAAGCCTCACCCATGGTGCGGGGGTTTACATCGCAAGACACAGGTAAGCATAGAATCTACATACCAGGAAAGCCTCACCCCATGGTGCTGGGGCTACATCGGAAGATACAGGTAAGCATAGAATCTACATACAAGGAAAGCCTCACCCCATGGTGCTGGGGCTACATCGGAAGATATAGGTAAGCATGGAATCAACAGTCCAGGAAAGCCTCACCCAATGGTGCTGGGGGTTACATCGGAAAATACAGGTAAGCATGGAATCAACAGTCCAGGAAAGTCTCACCCCATGATGTGGAGGGTTAAATCAGAAGATACAGGTAAGCATAGAATCCACTGTACAGGAAAGCCTCACCCCCTGGTGCGGGGGATACATCGGAAAATACATCGGAAGACACAGATAAGTGTAGAATCAACAGTCCAGGAACGCCTCATCCCATGGTGCGGGGGCTACATCAGAAGAGACTGATAAGCGTAGAATCAACAGTCCATGAAGCCTCACCCCAAGGTGCGGAGGCTACATCGCAAGATACAGGTAAGCGTAGGATCAACAGTCCAGGAAAGCCTCATCCCATGGTGCGAGGGGCTACATCGGAAGACACAGATAAGCGTAGAATCAACAGTCCAGAAAAGCCTCACCCCATGGTGCGGGGGCTAAATCGGAAGACACAGGTAAGCATAGAATCAACAGTACAGGAAAGCCTCGCCCCATTATGCAGGCGTTACATCGGAAGACACAGGTAAGCATGGAATCAACATTACAGGAAAACTTCACCCCATGGTGCAAGGGCTACATCGGAAGACACAGGTAAGCGTAGAATCAACAGTCCAGGAAAGTCTCACCTCATGGTGCAGGGGTTTAGATCTGAAGACACTTGTAAGCATGAAATCAACAGTACAGGAAAGCCTCACCCCATGGTGCAGGGCTACATCGGAGGAAACAGGTAAGAGTAGAATCAACAATCCTGGAACGCCTCGGCCCATGGTACGGGGCCACATCGGAAGATACCGGTAAGCATAGAATCAACAGTCCAGGAAAGCCTCACCCCATGGTGCAAGGGCTACATCAGAAGATACAGGTAAGCATAGAATCAACAGTACAGGAAAGCCTCACCCCATGGTGCAGGGGCTACATCGGAAGATACAGCTAAGCATAAAAATAAACAGTCCAGGAAAGCCTCACCACATGGTGCAGGGACTACATCGGAAGATACAAGTAAGCGTAGAATCAACAGTCCAGGAAAGCCTCACCCCATGGTATGGGGGCTACATCAGAAGATACAGGTAAGCATAGAATCAACAGTCCAGGAAAACCTCACCCCATGGTGCGGGGCTACATCACAAGATACACGTAAGCATAGAATCAACAGTCCAGGAAAGCCTCTCCCCATGCTTCAGGGGCTACATCGGAAGATACAGGTAAGCGTATAATCAACAGTCCTGGAAAGCCTGACCCCATGGTGTGGGGGTTTACATCGGAAGATACAGGTAAGCATAGAATCAACAGTCCAGGAAAGCCTCATCCCATGGGGTGGGGGTTTACATCGCAAGATACAAGTAAGCATAAAATCAACAATCCAGGAAAGCCTCACCCCATGGTGTGGGAGCTACATCAGAAGATACAGTTAAGCATAGAATCAACAGTCCAGGAAAGCTTCTCCCCATGGTGCAGGGGTTACATTGGAAGGTACAGGTAAGCATAGAATCAACAGTCCACAAAAGCCTCACCCCATGGTGTGGGGGTTTTTACATCGGACGATACATTTAAGCATGGAATCAACAGTCCAGGAAATCCTCAGCCCATGGTGCGGAGGTTTACATTGGAAAATACAGGTAAGCATGGAATCAACAGTCCAGGAAAGCCTCGCCCCATTATGCAGGCGTTACATCGGAAGACACAGGTAAGCATGGAATCAACAGTACAGGAAAGCTTCACCCCATGGTGCGAGGGCTACATCGGAAGACACAGGTAAGCGTAGAATCAACAGTCCAGGAAAGTCTCACCTCATGGTGCAGGGGTTTACAACGGAAGACACATGTAAGCATGAAATCAACAGTACAGGAAAGCCTCACCCCATGGTGCAGGGCTACATCGGAGGAAACAGGTAAGCATAAAATCAACAATCCAGGAAAGCCTCACCCCATGGTGTGGGAGCTACATCAGAAGATACAGTTAAGCATAGAATCAACAGTCCAGGAAAGCTTCTCCCCATGGTGCAGGGGTTACATTGGAAGGTACAGGTAAGCATAGAATCAACAGTCCACAAAAGCCTCACCCCATGGTGTGGGGGTTTTTACATCGGACGATACAGGTAAGCATGGAATCAACAGTCCAGGAAATCCTCAGCCCATGGTGCGGAGGTTTACATTGGAAAATACAGGTAAGCATGGAATCAACAGTCCAGGAAAGCCTCGCCCCATTATGCAGGCGTTACATCGGAAGACACAGGTAAGCATGGAATCAACAGTACAGGAAAGCTTCACCCCATGGTGCGAGGGCTACATCGGAAGACACAGGTAAGCGTAGAATCAACAGTCCAGGAAAGTCTCACCTCATGGTGCAGGGGTTTACAACGGAAGACACATGTAAGCATGAAATCAACAGTACAGGAAAGCCTCACCCCATGGTGCAGGGCTACATCGGAGGAAACAGGTAAGCATAGAATCAACAATCCAGGAAAGCCTCGGCCCATGGTACGGGGGCCACATCGGAAGATACAGGTAAGTATAGAATCAACAGTCCAGGAAAGCCTCACCCCATGGTGCAAGGGCTACATCAGAAGATACAGGTAAGCATAGAATCAACAGTACAGGAAAACCTCTCCCCATGGTGCGGGGCTACATCAGAAGATACAGGTAAGCATAGAATCAACAGTCCAGGAAATACTCTCCCCATGGTTCAGGGGCTACATCGGAAGATACAGGTAAGCGTAGAATCAACAGTCCAGCAAAGCCTCACCCCATGGTGCGGGGGTTTACATAGCAAGACACAGGTAAGCATAGAATCAACAGTCCAGGAAAGCCTCACCCCATGGGGTGGGGGTTTACATCGCAAGATACAAGTAAGCATAAAATCAACAATCCAGGACAGGAAAGCCTCACCCCATGGTGCGGGAGCTACATCGGAAAATACAGTTAAGCATAGAATCAACAGTCCAGGAAAGCTTCTCCCCATGGTGTGGGGGCTACATTGGAAGATACAGGTAAGCATGGAATCAACAGTCCAGGAAAGCCTCGCCCCATTATGCAGGCGTTACATCGGAAGACACAGGTAAGCACGGAATCAACATTACAGGAAAACTTCACCCCATGGTGCAAGGGCTACATCGGAAGACACAGGTAAGCGTAGAATCAACAGTCCAGGAAAGTCTCACCTCATGGTGCAGGGATTTACATCAGAAGACACATGTAAGTATGAAATCAACAGTACAGGAAAGCCTCACCCCATGGTGCAGGGTTACATCGGAGGAAACAGGTAAGCATAGAATCAACAATCCAGGAAAGCCTCGGCCCATGGTGCGGGGCTACATCGGAAGACACAGATAAGCGTAGAATCAACAGTCCAGGAAAGCCTCTCCCCATTGTGCGGGCGCTACATCGGAAGACACAGGTAAGCGTAGAATCAACAGTCCAGGAAAGCCTCACCCCATGGTGCGGGGGCTAGTTAGTAAGATATAGGTAAGCATAGAATCAACAGTCCAGGAAAGCCTCACCCCATGGTGCAAGGGTTTACATCAGAAGATACAGGTTAGCATGGAATCAACAGTCCAGTTAAGCTTCACCCCATGGTGTAGGGGCTACATCGGAAGATACAGGTAAACATAGAATGAACAGTCTAGGAAAGCCTCTCCCCATGGTGCGGGGGCTACATCGGAAGATACAGGTAAACAAAGAATCAATAGTCCACGAAAGCCTCACCCCATGGTGCACGGGTTTACATCGGAAGATACAGGTAAGCATGGAATCTACAGTCCAGGAAAGCCTCATCCCATGGTGCGGGGGTTTACATTGAAAGATACAGGTAACCATTGAATCAACAGTCCAGGAAAGCCTCACCCCATGCTGCGGGGCTACATCGGAAGATACAGGTAAGCATAGAATCAATAGTCCAGGAAAGCCTCATCCCATGGTGCGGGGGCTACATCGGAAGATACAGGTAAGCATAGAATCAACAGTAAAGGAAAGCCTCCCCCTTGGTGCTGGGGCTACATCGGAAGATACAGGTAAGCATAGAATCAACAGTCCAGGAAAGCCTCACCCCATGGTGTGGGGGCTACATTGCAATACACAGATAAGCATAAAAACAGCAGTCCAGGAAAGCCTCTCCCCATGGTGTGGGGACTACATCAGAAGATACAGGTAAGCATAGAATCAACAGTCCAGGAAAGCCTCACCCCATGGTGCGGGCTACATCGGAAGATACAGGTAAGCATAGAATCAACAGTCCAAGGAAGCCTTATCCCATGGTGCGGGGGCTACATCGGAAAATACAGGTAAGCATAGAATCAACAGTACAGGAAAGCCTCCCCCATGGTGCTGGGGCTACATCGGGGTAAGCGTAAAAACAATAGTCCAGGAAAGCCTCTCCCCATGGTGTGGGGGCTACATCACAAGACACAGGTGAGCATAGAACCAACAGTCCATGAATGCCTCACCCCATGGTGCGGGGGTTTACATCACAAGACACAGATAAGCATAGAATTAACAGTCCAGGAAAGCCTCACCCCATGGTGAGGGGGTTTACATCGCAAGACACAGGTAAGCATAGAATCTACATACCAGGAAAACCTCACCCCATGGTGCGGGGGCTAAATTGGAAGATATAGGTAAGCATGGAATCAACAATCCAGGAAAGCCTGACCCAATGGTGATGGGGGTTACATCGGAAGATACAGGTAAGCATGGAATCAACAGTCCAGGAAAGTCTCACCCCATGATGTCGAGGGTTACATCAGAAGATACAGGGAAGCATAGAATCCACTGTACAGGAAAGCCTGGTGCGGGGGATACATCGGAAAATACATCGGAAGACACAGATAAGCGTAGAATCAACAGTCCAGGAACGCCTCATCCCATGGTGTGGGGGTTTTTACATCAGAAGATACAGGTAAGCATGAAATCAACAGTCCAGGAAATCCTCAGCCCATGGTGCGGAGGTTTACATTGGAAAATACAGGTAAGCATAGAATTAACAGTCCAGGAAAGCCTCATCCCATGAGGTGGGGGTTTACATCGCAAGATACAAGTAAGCATAAAATCAACAATCCAGGAAAGCCTCACCCCATGGTGCGGGAGCTACATCGGAAGATACAGCTAAGCGTAGAATCAACAGTCCAGGAAAGCTTCTCCCCATGGTGCAGGGGTTACATTGGAAGATACAGGTAAGCATAGAATCAACAGTCCTGGAAAGCCTGACCCCATGGTGTGGGGGTTTACATCGGAAGATACAGGTAAGCATAGAATCAACAGTCCAGGAAAGCCTCACCCCATGGTGCGGGGGTTTTCATAGCAAGACACAGGTAAGCATAGAATCAACAGTCCAGGAAAGCCTCATCCCATGGGGTGGGGATTTACATCGCAAGATACAAGTAAGCATAAAATCAACAATCCAGGAAAGCCTCACCCCATGGTGCGGGAGCTACATCGGAAGATACAGTTAAGCATAGAATCAACTGTCCAGGAAAGCTTCTCCCCATGGTGCAGGGGTTACATTGGAAGATACAGGTAAGCATAGAATCAACAGTCCACAAAAGCCTCACCCCATGGTGTGGGGGTTTTTACATCGGAAGATACAGGTAAGCATGGAATCAACAGTCCAGGAAAGCCTCGCCCCATTATGCAGGCGTTACATCGGAAGACACAGGTAAGCATGGAATCAACAGTACAGGAAAGCTTCACCCCATGGTGCGAGGGCTACATCGGAAGACACAGGAAAGCGTAGAATCAACAGTCCAGGAAAGTCTCACCTCATGGTGCAGGGGTTTACAACGGAAGACACATGTAAGCATGAAATCAACAGTACAGGAAAGCCTCAACCCATGGTGCAGGGCTACATCGGAGGAAACAGGTAAGCATAGAATCAACAATCCAGGAAAGCCTCGGCCCATGGTACGGGGGCCACATCGGAAGATACAGGTAAGTATAGAATCAACAGTCCAGGAAAGCATCACCCCATGGTGCAAGGGCTACATCAGAAGATACAGGTAAGCATAGAATCAGCAGTACAGGAAAGCCTCACCCCATGGTGCAGGGGCTACATCGGAAGATACAGGTAAGCATAGAATCAACAGTCCAGGAAAACCTCACCCCATGGTGCGGGGCTACATCAGAAGATACAGGTAAGCATAGAATCAACAGTCCAGGAATGCCTCACCCCATGGTGCAGGGGTTTACATAGCAAGACACAGGTAAGCATAGAATCAACAGTCCAGGAAAGCCTCACCCCATGGGGTGGGGGTTTACATCGCAAAATACAAGTAAGCATAAAATCAACAATCCAGGACAGGAAAGCCTCACCCCATGGTGCGGGAGCTACATCGGAAAATACAGTTAAGCATAGAATCAACAGTCCAGGAAAGCTTCTCCCCATGGTGTGGGGGCTACATTGGAAGATACAGGTAAGCATGGAATCAACAGTCCAGGAAAGCCTCGCCCCATTATGCAGGCGTTACATCGGAAGTCACAGGTAAGCACGGAATCAACATTACAGGAAAACTTCACCCCATGGTGCAAGGGCTACATCGGAAGACACAGGTAAGCGTAGAATCAACAGTCCAGGAAAGTCTCACCTCATGGTGCAGGGATTTACATCAGAAGACACATGTAAGTATGAAATCAACAGTACAGGAAAGCCTCACCCCATGGTGCAGGGTTACATCGGAGGAAACAGGTAAGCATAGAATCAACAATCCAGGAAAGCCTCGGCCCATGGTGCGGGGCTACATCGGAAGACACAGATAAGCGTAGAATCAACAGTCCAGGAAAGCCTCTCCCCATTGTGCGGGCGCTACATCGGAAGACACAGGTAAGCGTAGAATCAACAGTCCAGGAAAGCCTCACCCCATGGTGCGGGGGCTAGTTAGTAAGATATAGGTAAGCATAGAATCAACAGTCCAGGAAAGCCTCACCCCATGGTGCAAGGGTTTACATCAGAAGATACAGGTTAGCATGGAATCAACAGTCCAGTTAAGCTTCACCCCATGGTGTAGGGGCTACATCGGAAGATACAGGTAAACATAGAATGAACAGTCTAGGAAAGCCTCTCCCCATGGTGCGGGGGCTACATCGGAAGATACAGGTAAACAAAGAATCAATAGTCCACGAAAGCCTCACCCCATGGTGCACGGGTTTACATCGGAAGATACAGGTAAGCATGGAATCTACAGTCCAGGAAACCCTCATCCCATGGTGCGGGGGTTTACATTGAAAGATACAGGTAACCATTGAATCAACAGTCCAGGAAAGCCTCACCCCATGCTGCGGGGATACATCGGAAGATACAGGTAAGCATAGAATCAATAGTCCAGGAAAGCCTCATCCCATGGTGCGGGGGCTACATCGGAAGATACAGGTAAGCATAGAATCAACAGTAAAGGAAAGCCTCCCCCTTGGTGCTGGGGCTACATCGGAAGATACAGGTAAGCATAGAATCAACAGTCCAGGAAAGCCTCACCCCATGGTGTGGGGGCTACATTGCAAGACACAGATAAGCATAAAAACAGCAGTCCAGGAAAGCCTCTCCCCATGGTGTGGGGACTACATCAGAAGATACAGGTAAGCATAGAATCAACAGTCCAGGAAAGCCTCACCCCATGGTGCGGGCTACATCGGAAGATACAGGTAAGCATAGAATCAACAGTCCAAGGAAGCCTTATCCCATGGTGCGGGGGCTACATCGGAAAATACAGGTAAGCATAGAATCAACAGTACAGGAAAGCCTCCCCCATGGTGCTGGGGCTACATCGGGGTAAGCGTAAAAACAATAGTCCAGGAAAGCCTCTCCCCATGGTGTGGGGGCTACATCACAAGACACAGGTGAGCATAGAACCAACAGTCCATGAATGCCTCACCCCATGGTGCGGGGGTTTACATCACAAGACACAGATAAGCATAGAATTAACAGTCCAGGAAAGCCTCACCCCATGGTGAGGGGGTTTACATCGCAAGACACAGGTAAGCATAGAATCTACATACCAGGAAAACCTCACCCCATGGTGCGGGGGCTAAATTGGAAGATATAGGTAAGCATGGAATCAACAATCCAGGAAAGCCTGACCCAATGGTGCTGGGGGTTACATCGGAAGATACAGGTAAGCATGGAATCAACAGTCCAGGAAAGTCTCACCCCATGATGTCGAGGGTTACATCAGAAGATACAGGTAAGCATAGAATCCACTGTACAGGAAAGCCTGGTGCGGGGGATACATCGGAAAATACATCGGAAGACACAGATAAGCGTAGAATCAACAGTCCAGGAACGCCTCATCCCATGGTGTGGGGGTTTTTACATCAGAAGATACAGGTAAGCATGAAATCAACAGTCCAGGAAATCCTCAGCCCATGGTGCGGAGGTTTACATTGGAAAATACAGGTAAGCATAGAATTAACAGTCCAGGAAAGCCTCATCCCATGAGGTGGGGGTTTACATCGCAAGATACAAGTAAGCATAAAATCAACAATCCAGGAAAGCCTCACCCCATGGTGCGGGAGCTACATCGGAAGATACAGCTAAGCGTAGAATCAACAGTCCAGGAAAGCTTCTCCCCATGGTGCAGGGGTTACATTGGAAGATACAGGTAAGCATAGAATCAACAGTCCTGGAAAGCCTGACCCCATGGTGTGGGGGTTTACATCGGAAGATACAGGTAAGCATAGAATCAACAGTCCAGGAAAGCCTCACCCCATGGTGCGGGGGTTTTCATAGCAAGACACAGGTAAGCATAGAATCAACAGTCCAGGAAAGCCTCATCCCATGGGGTGGGGATTTACATCGCAAGATACAAGTAAGCATAAAATCAACAATCCAGGAAAGCCTCACCCCATGGTGCGGGAGCTACATCGGAAGATACAGTTAAGCATAGAATCAACTGTCCAGGAAAGCTTCTCCCCATGGTGCAGGGGTTACATTGGAAGATACAGGTAAGCATAGAATCAACAGTCCACAAAAGCCTCACCCCATGGTGTGGGGGTTTTTACATCGGAAGATACAGGTAAGCATGGAATCAACAGTCCAGGAAAGCCTCGCCCCATTATGCAGGCGTTACATCGGAAGACACAGGTAAGCATGGAATCAACAGTACAGGAAAGCTTCACCCCATGGTGCGAGGGCTACATCGGAAGACACAGGAAAGCGTAGAATCAACAGTCCAGGAAAGTCTCACCTCATGGTGCAGGGGTTTACAACGGAAGACACATGTAAGCATGAAATCAACAGTACAGGAAAGCCTCAACCCATGGTGCAGGGCTACATCGGAGGAAACAGGTAAGCATAGAATCAACAATCCAGGAAAGCCTCGGCCCATGGTACGGGGGCCACATCGGAAGATACAGGTAAGTATAGAATCAACAGTCCAGGAAAGCATCACCCCATGGTGCAAGGGCTACATCAGAAGATACAGGTAAGCATAGAATCAGCAGTACAGGAAAGCCTCACCCCATGGTGCAGGGGCTACATCGGAAGATACAGGTAAGCATAGAATCAACAGTCCAGGAAAACCTCACCCCATGGTGCGGGGCTACATCAGAAGATACAGGTAAGCATAGAATCAACAGTCCAGGAATGCCTCACCCCATGGTGCAGGGGTTTACATAGCAAGACACAGGTAAGCATAGAATCAACAGTCCAGGAAAGCCTCACCCCATGGGGTGGGGGTTTACATCGCAAAATACAAGTAAGCATAAAATCAACAATCCAGGACAGGAAAGCCTCACCCCATGGTGCGGGAGCTACATCGGAAAATACAGTTAAGCATAGAATCAACAGTCCAGGAAAGCTTCTCCCCATGGTGTGGGGGCTACATTGGAAGATACAGGTAAGCATGGAATCAACAGTCCAGGAAAGCCTTGCCCCATTATGCAGGCGTTACATCGGAAGACACAGGTAAGCACGGAATCAACATTACATGAAAACTTCACCCCATGGTGCAAGGGCTACATCGGAAGACACAGGTAAGCGTAGAATCAACAGTCCAGGAAAGTCTCACCTCATGGTGCAGGGATTTACATCAGAAGACACATGTAAGCATGAAATCAACAGTACAGGAAAGCCTCACCCCATGGTGCAGGGCTTCATCGGAGGAAACAGGTAAGCATAGAATCAACAATCCAGGAAAGCCTCGGCCCATGGTACGGGGGCCACATTGGAAGATACAGGTAAGCATAGAATCAACAGTCCAGGAAAGCATCACCCCATGGTGCAAGGGTTACATCAGAAGATACAGGTAAGCATAGATTCAACAGTACAGGAAAGCCTCACCCCATGGTGCAGGGGCTACATCGGAAGATACAAGTAAGCGTAGAATCAACAGTCCAGGAAAGCCTCACCCCATGGTACGGGGGCTACATCAGAAGATACAGGTAAGCATAGAATCAACAGTCCAGGAAAACCTCACCCCATGGTGCGTGGCTACATTGGAAGATACAGGTAAGCATAGAATCAACAGTCCAGGAAAGCCTCTCCCCATGGTTCAGGGGCTACATCGGAAGATACAGGTAACCGTAGAATGAACAGTCCAGGAAAGCCTGACCCCATGGTGCGGGGGTTTACATCGGAAGATACAGGTAAGCATAGAATCAACAGCCCAGGAAAGCCTCACCCCATGGTGCGGGGGTTTACATAGCAAGACACAGGTAAGCATAGAATCAACAGTCCAGGAAAGCCTCACCCCATGGGGTGGGGGTTTACATCGCAAGATACAAGTAAGCATAAAATCAACAATCCAGGAAAGCCTCACCCCATGGTGCGGGAGCTACATCGAAAGATACAGTTAAGCATACAATCAACAGTCCACAAAAGCCTCACCCCATGGTGCGGGGGTTTTTACATCGGAAAATACAGGTAAGCATGGAATCAACAGTCCAGGAAAGCCTCACCGCATGGTGCGGGGGTTTACATCGGAAGATACAGGTAAACATAGAATCAACAGTCCAGGAAAACCTCAAGCAATGGTGCAGGGGTTTACATCGCAAGACACAGGTAAGCATAGAATCAATAGTCCAGGAAAGCCTCACCCCATGGGGCAGGGGTTTACATCGCAAGATACAGGTAAGCATAGAATCAACAATCCAGGAAAGCCTCACCCCATGGTGCAGGGGCTACATCGGAAGATACAGGTAAGCATAGAATCAACAGTCCATGAAAGCCTCACCCCATGGTGCGGGGGTTTACATCGGAAGATACAGGTAAGCATGGAATCAACAGTCCAGGAAATCCTCACCCCATGGTGCGGGGTTTCATTGGAAGATACAGGTAAGCGTGAAATCAACAGTTCAGGAATGCCTCACCCCATGGTGCGGGGGGTTACATCACAAGACACAGGTAAGCATAGAATCAACAGTCCAGGAAAGCCTCACCCCATGGTGCGGGGGTTTACATCGCAAGACACAGGTAAGTATAGAATGTACAGTCCAGGAAAGCCTCACCCCATGGTGCGGGGCTAAATTGGAAGATATAGGTAAGCATGGAATCAACAGTCCAGGAAAGCCTCACCCAATGGTGCTGGGGGTTACATCGGAAGATACAGGTAAGCATGGAATCAACAGTCCAGGAAAGTCTCACCCCATGATGTGGGGGTTACATCAGAAGATACAGGTAAGCATAGAATCAACTGTACAGGAAAGCATCACCCCAGGGTGCGGAGGCTACATCGGAAGATACATCGGAAGACACAGATAAGCGTAGAATCAACAGTCCAGGAACGCCTCACCCCAAGGTGCGGAGGCTGCATCGGAAGATACAGGTAAGCGTAGAATTAACAGTCCAGGAAATCCTCACCCCATGGTGCGGGGGGCTACATCGGAAGACACAGATAAGCGTAGAATCAACAGTCCAGAAAAGCCTCACCCCATGCTGCGGGGGCTAAATCGGAAGACACAGGTAAGCATAGAATACACAGTCCAGGAAAGCCTCGCCCCATTGTGCGGGCGTTACATCGGAAGACACCGGTAAGCATGGAATCAACATTACAGGAAAGGTTCACCCGATGGTGCGAAGGCTACATTAGAAGACACAGGTAAGCGTAGAATCAACATTCCAGGAAAGTCTCACCCCATGGTGCAGGGATTTACATCGGAAGATACAGGTAAACATGGAATCAACAGTGCAAGAAAGCCTGTCCTCATGGTGTGGGGGCTACATCGGAAGATAGAGGTAAGTGTAGAATCAACAGTACAGGAAAGTCTCACCGCATGGTGCGGGGGCTACATCGGAAGACACATGTAAGCATGGAATCAACAGTACAGGAAAGCCTCACGCATGGTGCGGGGCTACATCGGAGGAAACAGGTAAGCGTAGAATCAACAATCCAGGAAAGCCTCGCCCCATGGTACAGGGGCTACATCGGAAGATACAGATAAGCATAGAATCAACAGTCCAGGAAATCCTCACCCCTTGGTGCAGGGGCTACATCGGAAGATACAGGTAAGCATAGAATCAACAGTACAGGAAAGCCTCACCCCATGGTGCAGGGGCTACATCGGAAGATACAGGTAAGCATAGAATCAAAAGTCCAGGAAAGCCTCACCCCATAGTGCAGGGACTACATCGGAAGATACAAGTAAGCATAGAATCAACAGTACAGGAAAGCCTCACCCCATGGTACGGGGGCTACATCAGAAGATACAGGTAAGCATGAAATCAACAGTCCAGGAATGCCTCACCCCATGGTGCGGGGGGTTACATCACAAGACACAGGAAAGCATAGAATGTACAGTCCAGGAAAGCCTCACCCCATGGTGCGGGGCTACATCGGAAGATACAGGTAAGCATAGAATCAACAGTACAGGAAAGCCTCACCCCATGGTGCAGGGGCTACATCGGAAGCGACAGGTAGGCATAGAATCAACAGTCCAGGAAAGCCTCACCCCATGGTACGCGGGCTACATCAGAACATACAGGTAAGCATAGAATCAACAGTCCAGGAAAATCTCACCCCATAGTGCGGGGCTACATCGGAAGATTAGGGTAAGCATAGAATCAACAGTCCATGAAAGCCTCTCCCCATGGTTCAGGGGCTACATCGGAAGATACAGGTAAGCGTAGAATCAACAGTCCAGGAAAGCCTCACCACATGGTGCAGGGGTTTACATCGGAAGATACAGGTAAGCATAGAATCAACAATCCAGGAAAGCCTCAACCCATGGTGTGGGAGCTACATTGGAAGATACAGGTAAGCATAGAATCAACAGGCCAGCAAAGCTTCTCCCCATGGTCCAGGGGCTACATCGGAAGATAAGGGTAAGCATAGAATCAACAGTCCACGAAAGCCTCACCCCATGGTGCGCGCGTTTTTACATCGGAAGATACAGGTAAGCATGGAATCAACAGTCCAGGAAATCCTCACCCCATGGTGCTGAGGTTTACATAGGAAGATACAGGTAAGCATGGAATCAACAGTCCAGGAAATCCTCACCCCATGGTGCGGGGGTTTACATTGGAAGATACAGGTAAGCATAGAATCAACAGTCCAGGAAAACCTCACCCCATGGTGCAGGGGTTTACATCGTAAGACACAGGTAAGCATAGAATCAACAGTCCAGGAAAGCCTCACCCCATGGGGCGAGGGTTTACATCGCAAGATACAGGTAAGCATAGAATCTACAATCCAGGAAAGCCTCACCCCATGGTGTAGGGGCTACATCGGAAGATACAGGTAAGCATAGAATCAACAGTCCGAGAAAGCTTCTCCCCATGGTGCGGGGGCTACATCAGGAAATACAGGTAAGCATGGAATCAACAGTCCAGGAAATCCTCACCCCATGGTGCGGCGGTTTACATTGGAAGATTCAGGTAAGCATGGAATCAACAATCCAGGAAATCCTCACCCCATGGTGCGGGGGTTTACATTGGAAGATACAGGTAAGCATGAAATCAACAGTCCAGGAATGCCTCACCCCATGGTGCAGGGGGTTACATCACAAGACACAGGTAAGCATAGAATCAACAGTCCATGAAAGCCTCACCCCATGGATCGGGGGTTTACATCGGAAGATACAGGTAAGCATGGAATCAACAGTCCAGGAAATCCTCACTCCATGGTGCGGGGTTTACATCGGAAGATACAGGTAAGCATAGAATCAACAGTCCAGGAAAGCCTCACCCCATGGTGCGGGGGTTTACATAGCAAGACACAGGTAAGCATAGAATCAACAGTCCAGGAAAGCCTCACCCCATGGGGTGGGGGTTTACATCGCAAGATACAAGTAAGCATAAAATCAACAATCCAGGAAAGCCTCACCCCATGGTGCGGGAGCTACATCGAAAGATACAGTTAAGCATACAATCAACAGTCCACAAAAGCCTCACCCCATGGTGCGGGGGTTTTTACATCGGAAAATACAGGTAAGCATGGAATCAACAGTCCAGGAAAGCCTCACCGCATGGTGCGGGGGTTTACATCGGAAGATACAGGTAAACATAGAATCAACAGTCCAGGAAAACCTCAAGCAATGGTGCAGGGGTTTACATCGCAAGACACAGGTAAGCATAGAATCAACAGTCCAGGAAAGCCTCACCCCATGGGGCAGGGGTTTACATCGCAAGATACAGGTAAGCATAGAATCAACAATCCAGGAAAGCCTCACCCCATGGTGCAGGGGCTACATCGGAAGATACAGGTAAGCATAGAATCAACAGTCCATGAAAGCCTCACCCCATGGTGCGGGGGTTTACATCGGAAGATACAGGTAAGCATGGAATCAACAGTCCAGGAAATCCTCACCCCATGGTGCGGGGTTTACATTGGAAGATACAGGTAAGCGTGAAATCAACAGTTCAGGAATGCCTCACCCCATAGTGCGGGGGGTTACATCACAAGACACAGGTAAGCATAGAATCAACAGTCCAGGAAAGCCTCACCCCATGGTGCGGGGGTTTACCTCGCAAGACACAGGTAAGTATAGAATGTACAGTCCAGGAAAGCCTCACCCCATGGTGCGGGGCTAAATTGGAAGATATAGGTAAGCATGGAATCAACAGTCCAGGAAAGCCTCACCCAATGGTGCTGGGGGTTACATCGGAAGATACAGGTAAGCTTGGAATCAACAGTCCAGGAAAGTCTCACCCCATGATGTGGGGGTTACATCAGAAGATACAGGTAAGCATAGAATCAACTGTACAGGAAAGCATCACCCCAGGGTGCGGAGGCTACATCGGAAGATACATCGGAAGACACAGATAAGCGTAGAATCAACAGTCCAGGAACGCCTCACCCCAAGGTGCGGAGGCTGCATCGGAAGATACAGGTAAGCGTAGAATTAACAGTCCAGGAAATCCTCACCCCATGGTGCGGGGGGCTACATCGGAAGACACAGATAAGCGTAGAATCAACAGTCCAGAAAAGCCTCACCCCATGCTGCGGGGGCTAAATCGGAAGACACAGGTAAGCATAGAATACACAGTCCAGGAAAGCCTCGCCCCATTGTGCGGGCGTTACATCGGAAGACACCGGTAAGCATGGAATCAACATTACAGGAAAGGTTCACCCGATGGTGCGAAGGCTACATTAGAAGACACAGGTAAGCGTAGAATCAACATTCCAGGAAAGTCTCACCCCATGGTGCAGGGATTTACATCGGAAGATATAGGTAAACATGGAATCAACAGTGCAAGAAAGCCTGTCCTCATGGTGTGGGGGCTACATCGGAAGATAGAGGTAAGTGTAGAATCAACAGTACAGGAAAGTCTCACCGCATGGTGCGGGGGCTACATAGGAAGACACATGTAAGCATGGAATCAACAGTACAGGAAAGCCTCACGCATGGTGCGGGGCTACATCGGAGGAAACAGGTAAGCGTAGAATCAACAATCCAGGAAAGCCTCGCCCCATGGTACAGGGGCTACATCGGAAGATACAGATAAGCATAGAATCAACAGTCCAGGAAATCCTCACCCCTTGGTGCAGGGGCTACATCGGAAGATACAGGTAAGCATAGAATCAACAGTACAGGAAAGCCTCACCCCATGGTGCAGGGGCTACATCGGAAGATACAGGTAAGCATAGAATCAAAAGTCCAGGAAAGCCTCACCCCATAGTGCAGGGACTACATCGGAAGATACAAGTAAGCATAGAATCAACAGTCCAGGAAAGCCTCACCCCATGGTACGGGGGCTACATCAGAAGATACAGGTAAGCATGAAATCAACAGTCCAGGAATGCCTCACCCCATGGTGCGGGGGGTTACATCACAAGACACAGGAAAGCATAGAATGTACAGTCCAGGAAAGCCTCACCCCATGGTGCGGGGCTACATCGGAAGATACAGGTAAGCATAGAATCAACAGTACAGGAAAGCCTCACCCCATGGTGCAGGGGCTACATCGGAAGCGACAGGTAGGCATAGAATCAACAGTCCAGGAAAGCCTCACCCCATGGTGCAGGGGCTACATCGGAAGATACAAGTAAACGTAGAATCAACAGTCCAGGAAAGCCTCACCCCATGGTACGCGGGCTACATCAGAACATACAGGTAAGCATAGAATCAACAGTCCAGGAAAATCTCACCCCATCGTGCGGGGCTACATCGGAAGATTAGGGTAAGCATAGAATCAACAGTCCATGAAAGCCTCTCCCCATGGTTCAGGGGCTACATCGGAAGATACAGGTAAGCGTAGAATCAACAGTCCAGGAAAGCCTCACCCCATGGTACGGGGGCTACATCAGAAGATACAGGTAAGCATGAAATCAACAGTCCAGGAATGCCTCACCCCATGGTGCGGGGGGTTACATCACAAGACACAGGAAAGCATAGAATGTACAGTCCAGGAAAGCCTCACCCCATGGTGCGGGGCTACATCGGAAGATACAGGTAAGCATAGAATCAACAGTACAGGAAAGCCTCACCCCATGGTGCAGGGGCTACATCGGAAGCGACAGGTAGGCATAGAATCAACAGTCCAGGAAAGCCTCACCCCATGGTGCAGGGGCTACATCGGAAGATACAAGTAAACGTAGAATCAACAGTCCAGGAAAGCCTCACCCCATGGTACGCGGGCTACATCAGAACATACAGGTAAGCATAGAATCAACAGTCCAGGAAAATCTCACCCCATCGTGCGGGGCTACATCGGAAGATTAGGGTAAGTATAGAATCAACAGTCCATGAAAGCCTCTCCCCATGGTTCAGGGGCTACATCGGAAGATACAGGTAAGCGTAGAATCAACAGTCCAGGAAAGCCTCACCACATGGTGCAGGGGTTTACATCGGAAGATACAGGTAAGCATAGAATCAACAGTCCAGGCAAGCCTCACTCCATGGTGCGGGGGTTTACATCGCAAGACACAGGTAAGCATAGAATCAACAATCCAGGAAAGCCTCAACCCATGGTGTGGGAGCTACATTGGAAGATACAGGTAAGCATAGAATCAACAGGCCAGCAAAGCTTCTCCCCATGGTCCAGGGGCTACATCGGAAGATAAGGGTAAGCATAGAATCAACAGTCCACGAAAGCCTCACCCCATGGTGCGCGCGTTTTTACATCGGAAGATACAGGTAAGCATGGAATCAACAGTCCAGGAAATCCTCACCCCATGGTGCTGAGGTTTACATAGGAAGATACAGGTAAGCATGGAATCAACAGTCCAGGAAATCCTCACCCCATGGTGCGGGGGTTTACATTGGAAGATACAGGTAAGCATAGAATCAACAGTCCAGGAAAACCTCACCCCATGGTGCAGGGGTTTACATCGTAAGACACAGGTAAGCATAGAATCAACAGTCCAGGAAAGCCTCACCCCATGGGGCGAGGGTTTACATCGCAAGATACAGGTAAGCATAGAATCTACAATCCAGGAAAGCCTCACCCCATGGTGTAGGGGCTACATCGGAAGATACAGGTAAGCATAGAATCAACAGTCCGAGAAAGCTTCTACCCATGGTGCGGGGGCTACATCAGGAAATACAGGTAAGCATGGAATCAACAGTCCAGGAAATCCTCACCCCATGGTGCGGGGGTTTACATTGGAAGATACAGGTAAGCATGGAATCAACAATCCAGGAAATCCTCACCCCATGGTGCGGGGGTTTACATTGGAAGATACAGGTAAGCATGAAATCAACAGTCCAGGAGTGCCTCACCCCATGGTGCAGGGGGTTACATCACAAGACACAGGTAAGCATAGAATCAACAGTCCATGAAAGCCTCACCCCATGGTGCGGGGGTTTACATCGGAAGATACAGGTAAGCATGGAATCAACAGTCCAGGAAATCCTCACTCCATGGTGCGCGGTTTACATCGGAAGATACAGGTAAGCATAGAATCAACAGTCCAGGAAAGCCTCACCCCATGGGGCGGGCGTTTACATCGCAAGATACAGGTAAGCATAGAATCAAAAATCCAGGAAAGCCTCACCCTATGGTGCGGGGCTACATCGGAAGATAGAGGTAAGCGTAGAATCAACCACCTAGAAAAGCCTCACCCCATGGTGCGGGGGCTACATCGGAAGATACAGGTAAGAATAGAATCAACAGTCCAGGAAAGCCTCACCCCATGGTTTGGGTCCTACATTGCAAGACACAGGTAAGCATAGAAACAACAGTCCAGGAAAGCCTCTCCCCATGGTGTGAGGGGACATCAGAAGATACAGGTAAGCGTAGAATCAACTGTCCAGGCAAGCCTCACCCCATGGTGCAGGGGTTTACATCGCAAGACACAGGTAAGCATAGAATCAACAGTCCAGGAAAGCCTCACCCCATGGTGCGGAGGTTTACATCGCAAGACACAGATAAGCACAGAATCAACAGTCCAGGAAAGTATCACCCCATGGTGCAGGGGTTTACATTGCAAGACACAGGTAAGCATAGAATCAACAGTCAGGAAATCCTCACCCCATGGTGCGTGGGCTACATCCGAAGATACAAGTAAGCATGGAATCAACAGTCCAGGAAAGCCTCACCCCATGGTGCAGGGGCTACATCGGAAGATAGAGGTAAGCATAGAATCAACAGTCCAGGAAAGCCTCTCCCCATGGTGCAGGGGCTACATCGGAAGATACAGGTAAACATGGAATCAACAGTCCAGGAAAGCCTCACCCCATGGTGCAGGGGCTACATCAGAAGATACAAGTAAGCGTAGAATCAACAGTCCAGGAAAGCCTCACCCCATGGTGCGGGGGTTTACATCGGAAGATACAGGTAAGCATGGAATCAACAGTCCAGGAAATCCTCACCCCATGGTGCGGGGTTTACATCGGAAGATACAGGTAAGCATAGAATCAACAGTCCAGGAAAGCTTCTCCCCATGGTGCAGGGCTACATCAGAAGATACAGGTAAGCATAGAATCAACAGTCCACGAAAGCCTCACCCCATGGTGCGGGAGTTTACATCGGAAGGTACAGGTAAGCATGGAATCAACAGTCCAGGAAAGCCTCACCCAATGGTGCGGAGGTTTACCTTGGAAGATACAGGTAAGCATGGAATCAACAGTCCAGGAAAGTCTCACCCCATGGTGCGGGGGTTACATCGGAAGATATAGGTAAGCGTAGAATCAACTGTCTAGAAAAGCCTCACCCCGTGGTGCGGGGGCTACATCGGAAGATACAGGTAAGCATAGAATCAACAGTCTAGGAACGCCTCACCCCATGGTGTGGGTCCTACATTGCAAGACACAGGTAAGCATAGAAACAACAGTCCAGGAAAGCCTCTCCCCATGGTCTGAGGGGACATCGGAAGATACAGGTAAGCGTAGAATCAACAGTCAAGGAAAGCCTCACCCCATGGGGCGGGGGTTTACATCGCAAGAAACAGGTAAGCATAGAATCAACAATCCAGGAAAGCCTCACCCCATGGTGCGGAGGTTTACATCGCAAAACACAGGTAAGCATAGATTCAACAGTCCAGGAAAGCCTCACCCCATGGGGCGGGGGTTTACATCGCAAGATACAGGTAAGCATAGAATCAAAAATCCAGGAAAGCCTCACCCTATGGTGCGGGGCTACATCGGAAGATAGAGGTAAGCGTAGAATCAACCATCTAGAAAAGCCTCACCCCATGGTGCGGGGGCTACATCGGAAGATACAGGTAAGAATAGAATCAACAGTCCAGGAAAGCCTCACCCCATGGTGTGGGTCCTACATTGCAAGACACAGGTAAGCATAGAAACAACAGTCCAGGAAAGCCTCTCCCCATGGTCTGAGGGGACATCGGAAGATACAGGTAAGCGTAGAATCAACAGTCAAGGAATGCCTCACCCCATGGGGCGGGGGTTTACATCGCAAGAAACAGGTAAGCATAGAATCAACAATCCAGGAAAGCCTCACCCCAAGGTGCGGAGGCTATATCGCAAGATACAGGTAAGCGTAGGATCAACAGTCCAGGAAAGCCTCATCCCATGGTGCGAGGGGCTACATCGGAAGACACAGATAAGCGTAGAATCAACAGTCCAGAAAAGCCTCACCCCATGGTGCGGGGGCTACATCGGAAGACACAGGTAAGCATAGAATCAACAGTCCAGGAAAGCCTCGCCCCATTATGCAGGCGTTACATCGGAAAACACAGGTAAGCATGGAATCAACAGTACAGGAAAGCTTCACCCCATGGTGCGACGGCTACATCGGAAGACACAGGTAAGCGTAGGATAAACAGTCCAGGAAAGTCTCACCTCATGGTGCGTGGCTACATCGGAAGATACAGGTAAGCATAGAATCAACAGTCCAGGAAAGCCTCACCCCATGGTGCAGGGGCTACGTCGGAAGATACAGCTAAGCATAAAAATAAACAGTCCAGGAAAGCCTCACCACATGGTGCAGGGGTTACATCGGAAGATACAAGTAAGCGTAGAATCAACAGTCCAGGAAAGCCTCACCCCATGGTACGGGGGCTACATCAGAAGATACAGGTAAGCACAGAATCAACAGTCCAGGAAAACCTCACCCCACGGTGCGGGGCTACATCAGAAGATACACGTAAGCATAGAATCAACAGTCCAGGAAAGCCTCTCCCCATGCTTCAGGGGCTACATCGGAAGATACAGGTTAGCGTAGAATCAACAGTCCTCGAAAGCCTGACCCCATGGTGTGGGGGTTTACATCGGAAGATACAGGTAAGCATAGAATCAACAGTCCGGGAAAGCCTCACCCCATGGTGCAGGGGTTTACATAGCAAGACACAGGTAAGCATAGAATCAACAGCCCAGGAAAGCCTCACCCCATGGTGCGGGGGTTTTTACATCGGAAGATACAGGTAAGCATGGAATCAACAGTCCAGGAAAGCCTCTCCCCATTATGCAGGCGTTACATCGGAAGACACAGGTAAGCATGGAATCAACATTACAGGAAAACTTCACCCCATGGTGCAAGGGCTACATCGGAAGACACAGGTAAGCGTAGAATCAACAGTCCAGGAAAGTCTCACCTCATGGTGCAGGGGTTTACATCAGAAGACACATGTAATCATGAAATCAACAGTACAGGAAAGCCTCACTCCATGGTGCAGGGCTACATCGGAGGAAACAGGTAAGCATAGAATCAACAATCCAGGAAAGCCTCGGCCCATGGTACGGGGGCCACATTGGAAGATACAGGTAAGCATAGAATCAACAGTCCAGGAAAGCCTCACCCCATGGTGCAAGGGTTACATCAGAAGATACAGGTAAGCATAGATTCAACAGTGCAGGAAAGCCTCACCCCATGGTGCAGGGGCTACCTCGGAAGATACAAGTAAGCGTAGAATCAACAGTCCAGGAAAGCCTCACCCCATGGTATGGGGGCTACATCAGAAGATACAGGTAAGCATAGAATCAACAGTCCAGGAAAACCTCATCCCATGGTGCGTGGCTACATCGGAAGGTACAGGTAAGCATAGAATCAACAGTCCAGGAAAGCCTCTCCCCATGGTTCAGGGGCTACATCGGAAGATACAGGTAAGCGTAGAATCAACAGTCCAGGAAAGCCTGACCCCATGGTGCGGGGGTTTACATCGGAGGATACAGGTAAGCATAGAATCAACAGTCCAGGAAAGCCTCACCCCATGGTGCGGGGGTTTACATAGCAAGACACAGGTAAGCATAGAATCAACAGTCCAGGAAAGCCTCACCCCATGGGGTGGGGGTTTACATCGCAAGATACAAGTAAGCATAAAATCAACAATCCAGGGAAGCCTCACCCCATGGTGCGGGAGCTACATCGGAAGATACATTTAAGCATAGAATCAACAGTCCACGAAAGCCTCACCCCATGGTGCGGGGGTTTTTACATCGGAAGATACAGGTAAGCATGGAATCAACAGTCCAGGAAAGCCTCACCACATGGTGCGGGGGTTTACATCGGAAGATACAGGTAAGCATAGAATCAACAGTCCAGGAAAACCTCAAGCCATGGTGCAGGGGTTTACATCGCAAGACACAGGTAAGCATAGAATCAACAGTCCAGGAAAGCCTCACCCCATGGGGCAGGGGTTTACATCGCAAGATACAGGTAAGCATAGAATCAACAATCCAGGAAAGCCTCACCCCATGGTGCAGGGGCTACATCGAAGATACAGGTAAGCATAGAATCAACAGTCCATGAAAGCCTCACCCCATGGTGCGGGGGTTTACATCGGAAGATACAGGTAAGCATGGAATCAACAGTCCAGGAAATCCTCACCCCATGGTGCGGGGTTTACATCGGAAGATACAGGTAAGCATAGAATCAACAGTCCAGGAAAGCCTCACCCCATGGGGCGGGGGTTTACATCGCAAGATACAGGTAAGCATAGAATCAAAAATCCAGGAAAGCCTCACCCTATGGTGCAGGGCTACATCGGAAGATAGAGGTAAGCGTAGAATCAACCATCTAGAAAAGCCTCACCCCATGGTGCGGGGGCTACATCGGAAGATACAGGTAAGAATAGAATCAACAGTCCAGGAAAGCCTCACCCCATGGTTTGGGTCCTACATTGCAAGACACAGGTAAGCATAGAAACAACAGTCCAGGAAAGCCTCTCCCCATGGTGTGAGGGGACATCAGAAGATACAGGTAAGCGTAGAATCAACAGTCCAGGCAAGCCTCACCCCATGGTGCGGGGGTTTACATCGCAAGACACAGGTAAGCATAGAATCAACAGTCCAGGAAAGCCTCACCCCATGGTGCGGAGGTTTACATCGCAAGACACAGATAAGCACAGAATCAACAGTCCAGGAAAGTATCACCCCATGGTGCAGGGGTTTACATTGCAAGACACAGGTAAGCATAGAATCAACAGTCAGGGAATCCTCACCCCATGGTGCGTGGGCTACATCCGAAGATACAAGTAAGCATGGAATCAACAGTCCAGGAAAGCCTCACCCCATGGTGTAGGGGCTACATCGGAAGATAGAGGTAAGCATAGAATCAACAGTCCAGGAAAGCCTCTCCCCATGGTGCGGGGGCTACATCAGAAGATACAGATAAGCATAGAATCAGCAGTCCAGGAAAGCCTCTCCCCATGGTGCAGGGGCTACATCGGAAGATACAGGTAAACATGGAATCAACAGTCCAGGAAAGCCTCACCCCATGGTGCAGGGGCTACATCAGAAGATACAAGTAAGCGTAGAATCAACAGTCCAGGAAAGCCTCACCCCATGGTGCGGGAGTTTACATCGGAAGGTACAGGTAAGCATGGAATCAACAGTCCAGGAAAGCCTCACCCAATGGTGCGGGGGTTTACCTTGGAAGATACAGGTAAGCATGGAATCAACAGTCCAGGAAAGTCTCACCCCATGGTGCGGGGGTTACATCGGAAGATATAGGTAAGCGTAGAATCAACCGTCTAGAAAAGCCTCACCCCATGGTGCGGGGGCTACATCGGAAGATACAGGTAAGCATAGAATCAACAGTCTAGGAACGCCTCACCCCATGGTGTGGGTCCTACATTGCAAGACACAGGTAAGCATAGAAACAACAGTCCAGGAAAGCCTCTCCCCATGGTCTGAGGGGACATCGGAAGATACAGGTAAGCGTAGAATCAACAGTCAATGAAAGCCTCACCCCATGGGGCGGGGGTTTACATCGCAAGAAACAGGTAAGCATAGAATCAACAATCCAGGAAAGCCTCACCCCATGGTGCGGAGGTTTACATCGCAAAACACAGGTAAGCATAGATTCGACAGTCCAGGAAAGCCTCACCCCATGGGGCGGGGGTTTACATCGCAAGATACAGGTAAGCATAGAATCAAAAATCCAGGAAAGCCTCACCCTATGGTGCGGGGCTACATCGGAAGATAGAGGTAAGCGTAGAATCAACCATCTAGAAAAGCCTCACCCCGTGGTGCGGGGGCTACATCGGAAGATACAGGTAAGAATAGAATCAACAGTCCAGGAAAGCCTCACCCCATGGTTTGGGTCCTACATTGCAAGACACAGGTAAGCATAGAAACAACAGTCCAGGAAAGCCTCTCCCCATGGTGTGAGGGGACATCAGAAGATACAGGTAAGCGTAGAATCAACAGTCCAGGAAAGCCTCACCGCATGGTGCGGGGGTTTACATCGGAAGATACAGGAAAGCATAGAATCAACAGTCCAGGCAAGCCTCACCCCATGGTGCGGGGGTTTACATCGCAAGACACAGGTAAGCATAGAGTCAACAGTCCAGGAAAGCCTCACCCCATGGTGCGGAGGTTTACATCGAAAGACACAGATAAGCACAGAATCAACAGTCCAGGAAAGTATCACCCCATGGTGCAGGGGTTTACATTGCAAGACACAGGTAAGCATAGAATCAACAGTCAGGAAATCCTCACCCCATGGTGCGTGGGCTACATCCGAAGATACAGATAAGCATAGAATCAGCAGTCCAGGAAAGCCTCTCCCCATGGTGCAGGGGCTACATCGGAAGATACAGGTAAACATGGAATCAACAGTCCAGGAAAGCCTCACCCCATGGTGCAGGGGCTACATCAGAAGATACAAGTAAGCGTAGAATCAACAGTCCAGGAAAGCCTCACCCCATGGTGCGGGGGTTTACATCGGAAGATACAGGTAAGCATGGAATCAACAGTCCAGGAAATCCTCACCCCATGGTGCAGGGTTTACATCGGAAGATACAGGTAAGCATAGAATCAACAGTCCAGGAAAGCTTCTCCCCATGGTGCAGGGCTACATCAGAAGATACAGGTAAGCATAGAATCAACAGTCCGCGAAAGCCTCACCCCATGGTGCGGGAGTTTACATCGGAAGGTACAGGTAAGCATGGAATCAACAGTCCAGGAAAGCCTCACCCAATGGGGCGGGGGTTTACATCGCAAGATACAGGTAAGCATAGAATCAAAAATCCAGGAAAGCCTCACCCTATGGTGCGGGGCTACATCGGAAGATAGAGGTAAGCGTAGAATCAACCATCTAGAAAAGCCTCACCCCATGGTGCGGGGGCTACATCGGAAGATACAGGTAAGAATAGAATCAACAGTCCAGGAAAGCCTCACCCCATGGTTTGGGTCCTACATTGCAAGACACAGGTAAGCATAGAAACAACAGTCCAGGAAAGCCTCTCCCCATGGTGTGAGGGGACATCAGAAGATACAGGTAAGCGTAGAATCAACTGTCCAGGCAAGCCTCACCCCATGGTGCGGGGGTTTACATCGCAAGACACAGGTAAGCATAGAATCAACAGTCCAGGAAAGCCTCACCCCATGGTGCGGAGGTTTACATCGCAAGACACAGATAAGCACAGAATCAACAGTCCAGGAAAGTATCACCCCATGGTGCAGGGGTTTACATTGCAAGACACAGGTAAGCATAGAATCAACAGTCAGGAAATCCTCACCCCATGGTGCGTGGGCTACATCCGAAGATACAAGTAAGCATGGAATCAACAGTCCAGGAAAGCCTCACCCCATGGTGCAGGGGCTACATCGGAAGATAGAGGTAAGCATAGAATCAACAGTCCAGGAAAGCCTCTCCCCATGGTGCGGGGGCTACATCAGAAGATACAGATAAGCATAGAATCAGCAGTCCAGGAAAGCCTCTCCCCATGGTGCAGGGGCTACATCGGAAGATACAGGTAAACATGGAATCAACAGTCCAGGAAAGCCTCACCCCATGGTGCAGGGGCTACATCAGAAGATACAAGTAAGCGTAGAATCAACAGTCCAGGAAAGCCTCACCCCATGGTGCGGGGGTTTACATCGGAAGATACAGGTAAGCATGGAATCAACAGTCCAGGAAATCCTCACCCCATGGTGCGGGGTTTACATCGGAAGATACAGGTAAGCATAGAATCAACAGTCCAGGAAAGCTTCTCCCCATGGTGCAGGGCTACATCAGAAGATACAGGTAAGCATAGAATCAACAGTCCACGAAAGCCTCACCCCATGGTGCGGGAGTTTACATCGGAAGGTACAGGTAAGCATGGAATCAACAGTCCAGGAAAGCCTCACCCAATGGTGCGGAGGTTTACCTTGGAAGATACAGGTAAGCATGGAATCAACAGTCCAGGAAAGTCTCACCCCATGGTGCGGGGGTTACATCGGAAGATATAGGTAAGCGTAGAATCAACTGTCTAGAAAAGCCTCACCCCGTGGTGCGGGGGCTACATCGGAAGATACAGGTAAGCATAGAATCAACAGTCTAGGAACGCCTCACCCCATGGTGTGGGTCCTACATTGCAAGACACAGGTAAGCATAGAAACAACAGTCCAGGAAAGCCTCTCCCCATGGTCTGAGGGGACATCAGAAGATACAGGTAAGCGTAGAATCAACAGTCAAGGAAAGCCTCACCCCATGGGGCGGGGGTTTACATCGCAAGAAACCGGTAAGCATAGAATCAACAATCCAGGAAAGCCTCACCCCATGGTGCGGAGGTTTACATCGCAAAACACAGGTAAGCATAGATTCAACAGTCCAGGAAAGCCTCACCCCATGGGGTGGGGGTTTACATCGCAAGATACAGGTAAGCATAGAATCAAAAATCCAGGAAAGCCTCACCCTATGGTGCGGGGCTACATCGGAAGATAGAGGTAAGCGTAGAATCAACCATCTAGAAAAGCCTCACCCCATGGTGCGGGGGCTACATCGGAAGATACAGGTAAGAATAGAATCAACAGTCCAGGAAAGCCTCACCCCATGGTGTGGGTCCTACATTGCAAGACACAGGTAAGCATAGAAACAATAGTCCAGGAAAGCCTCTCCCCATGGTCTGAGGGGACATCGGAAGATACAGGTAAGCGTAGAATCAACAGTCAAGGAATGCCTCACCCCATGGGGCGGGGGTTTACATCGCAAGAAACAGGTAAGCATAGAATCAACAATCCAGGAAAGCCTCACCCCAAGGTGCGGAGGCTATATCGCAAGATACAGGTAAGCGTAGGATCAACAGTCCAGGAAAGCCTCATCCCATGGTGCGAGGGGCTACATCGGAAGACACAGATAAGCGTAGAATCAACAGTCCAGAAAAGCCTCACCCCATGGTGCGGGGGCTAAATCGGAAGACACAGGTAAGCATGGAATCAACAGTCCAGGAAAGCCTCGCCCCATTATGCAGGCGTTACATCGGAAAACACAGGTAAGCATGGAATCAACAGTACAGGAAAGCTTCACCCCATGGTGCGATGGCTACATCGGAAGACACAGGTAAGCGTAGAATAAACAGTCCAGGAAAGTCTCACCTCATGGTGCGTGGCTACATCGGAAGATACAGGTAAGCATAGAATCAACAGTCCAGGAAAGCCTCACCCCATGGTGCAGGGGCTACGCCGGAAGATACAGCTAAGCATAAAAATAAACAGTCCAGGAAAGCCTCACCACATGGTGCAGGGGTTACATCGGAAGATACAAGTAAGCGTAGAATCAACAGTCCAGGAAAGCCTCACCCCATGGTACGGGGGCTACATCAGAAGATACAGGTAAGCACAGAATCAACAGTCCAGGAAAACCTCACCCCACGGTGCGGGGCTACATCAGAAGATACACGTAAGCATAGAATCAACAGTCCAGGAAAGCCTCTCCCCATGCTTCAGGGGCTACATCGGAAGATACAGGTTAGCGTAGAATCAACAGTCCTCGAAAGCCTGACCCCATGGTGTGGGGGTTTACATCGGAAGATACAGGTAAGCATAGAATCAACAGTCCGGGAAAGGCTCACCCCATGGTGCAGGGGTTTACATAGCAAGACACAGGTAAGCATAGAATCAACAGCCCAGGAAAGCCTCACCCCATGGTGCGGGGGTTTTTACATCGGAAGATACAGGTAAGCATGGAATCAACAGTCCAGGAAAGCCTCTCCCCATTACGCAGGCGTTACATCGGAAGACACAGGTAAGCATGGAATCAACATTACAGGAAAACTTCACCCCATGGTGCAAGGGCTACATCGGAAGACACAGGTAAGCGTAGAATCAACAGTCCAGGAAAGTCTCACCTCATGGTGCAGGGGTTTACATCAGAAGACACATGTAATCATGAAATCAACAGTACAGGAAAGCCTCACTCCATGGTGCAGGGCTACATCGGAGGAAACAGGTAAGCATAGAATCAACAATCCAGGAAAGCCTCGGCCCATGGTACGGGGGCCACATTGGAAGATACAGGTAAGCATAGAATCAACAGTCCAGGAAAGCCTCACCCCATGGTGCAAGGGTTACATCAGAAGATACAGGTAAGCATAGATTCAACAGTGCAGGAAAGCCTCACCCCATGGTGCAGGGGCTACCTCGGAAGATACAAGTAAGCGTAGAATCAACAGTCCAGGAAAGCCTCACCCCATGGTATGGGGGCTACATCAGAAGATACAGGTAAGCATAGAATCAACAGTCCAGGAAAACCTCACCCCATGGTGCGTGGCTACATCGGAAGGTACAGGTAAGCATAGAATCAACAGTCCAGGAAAGCCTCTCCCCATGGTTCAGGGGCTACATCGGAAGATACAGGTAAGCGTAGAATCAACAGTCCAGGAAAGCCTGACCCCATGGTGCGGGGGTTTACATCGGAGGATACAGGTAAGCATAGAATCAACAGTCCAGGAAAGCCTCACCCCATGGTGCGGGGGTTTACATAGCAAGACACAGGTAAGCATAGAATCAACAGTCCAGGAAAGCCTCACCCCATGGGGTGGGGGTTTACATCGCAAGATACAAGTAAGCATAAAATCAACAATCCAGGAAAGTCTCACCCCATGGTGCGGGAGCTACATCGGAAGATACATTTAAGCATAGAATCAACAGTCCACGAAAGCCTCACCCCATGGTGCGGGGGTTTTTACATCGGAAGATACAGGTAAGCATGGAATCAACAGTCCAGGAAAGCCTCACCACATGGTGCGGGGGTTTACATCGGAAGATACAGGTAAGCATAGAATCAACAGTCCAGGAAAACCTCAAGCCATGGTGCAGGGGTTTACATCGCAAGACACAGGTAAGCATAGAATCAACAGTCCAGGAAAGCCTCACCCCATGGGGCAGGGGTTTACATCGCAAGATACAGGTAAGCATAGAATCAACAATCCAGGAAAGCCTCACCCCATGGTGCAGGGGCTACATCGGAAGATACAGGTAAGCATAGAATCAACAGTCCATGAAAGCCTCACCCCATGGTGCGGGGGTTTACATCGGAAGATACAGGTAAGCATGGAATCAACAGTCCAGGAAATCCTCACCCCATGGTGCGGGGTTTACATCGGAAGATACAGGTAAGCATAGAATCAACAGTCCAGGAAAGCCTCACCCCATGGGGCGGGGGTTTACATCGCAAGATACAGGTAAGCATAGAATCAAAAATCCAGAAAAGCCTCACCCTATGGTGCAGGGCTACATCGGAAGATAGAGGTAAGCGTAGAATCAACCATCTAGAAAAGCCTCACCCCATGGTGCGGGGGCTACATCGGAAGATATAGGTAAGAATAGAATCAACAGTCCAGGAAAGCCTCACCCCATGGTTTGGGTCCTACATTGCAAGACACAGGTAAGCATAGAAACAACAGTCCAGGAAAGCCTCTCCCCATGGTGTGAGGGGACATCAGAAGATACAGGTAAGCGTAGAATCAACAGTCCAGGCAAGCCTCACCCCATGGTGCGGGGGTTTACATCGCAAGACACAGGTAAGCATAGAATCAACAGTCCAGGAAAGCCTCACCCCATGGTGCGGAGGTTTACATCGCAAGACACAGATAAGCACAGAATCAACAGTCCAGGAAAGTATCACCCCATGGTGCAGGGGTTTACATTGCAAGACACAGGTAAGCATAGAATCAACAGTCAGGGAATCCTCACCCCATGGTGCGTGGGCTACATCCGAAGATACAAGTAAGCATGGAATCAACAGTCCAGGAAAGCCTCACCCCATGGTGTAGGGGCTACATCGGAAGATAGAGGTAAGCATAGAATCAACAGTCCAGGAAAGCCTCTCCCCATGGTGCGGGGGCTACATCAGAAGATACAGATAAGCATAGAATCAGCAGTCCAGGAAAGCCTCTCCCCATGGTGCAGGGGCTACATCGGAAGATACAGGTAAACATGGAATCAACAGTCCAGGAAAGCCTCACCCCATGGTGCAGGGGCTACATCAGAAGATACAAGTAAGCGTAGAATCAACAGTCCAGGAAAGCCTCACCCCATGGTGCGGGGGTTTACATCGGAAGATACAGGTAAGCATGGAATCAACAGTCCAGGAAATCCTCACCCCATGGTGCGGGGTTTACATCGGAAGATACAGGTAAGCATAGAATCAGCAGTCCAGGAAAGCTTCTCCCCATGGTGCAGGGCTACATCAGAAGATACAGGTAAGCATAGAATCAACAGTCCGCGAAAGCCTCACCCCATGGTGCGGGAGTTTACATCGGAAGGTACAGGTAAGCATGGAATCAACAGTCCAGGAAAGCCTCACCCAATGGTGCGGGGGTTTACCTTGGAAGATACAGGTAAGCATGGAATCAACAGTCCAGGAAAGTCTCACCCCATGGTGCGGGGGTTACATCGGAAGATATAGGTAAGCGTAGAATCAACCGTCTAGAAAAGCCTCACCCCATGGTGCGGGGGCTACATCGGAAGATACAGGTAAGCATAGAATCAACAGTCTAGGAACGCCTCACCCCATGGTGTGGGTCCTACATTGCAAGACACAGGTAAGCATAGAAACAACAGTCCAGGAAAGCCTCTCCCCGTAGTCTGAGGGGACATCGGAAGATGCAGGTAAGCGTAGAATCAACAGTCAATGAAAGCCTCACCCCATGGGGCGGGGGTTTACATCGCAAGAAACAGGTAAGCATAGAATCAACAATCCAGGAAAGCCTCACCCCATGGTGCGGAGGTTTACATCGCAAAACACAGGTAAGCATAGATTCGACAGTCCAGGAAAGCCTCACCCCATGGGGCGGGGGTTTACATCGCAAGATACAGGTAAGCATAGAATCAAAAATCCAGGAAAGCCTCACCCTATGGTGCGGGGCTACATCGGAAGATAGAGGTAAGCGTAGAATCAACCATCTAGAAAAGCCTCACCCCATGGTGCGGGGGCTACATCGGAAGATACAAGTAAGAATAGAATCAACAGTCCAGGAAAGCCTCACCCCATGGTTTGGGTCCTACATTGCAAGACACAGGTAAGCATAGAAACAACAGTCCAGGAAAGCCTCTCCCCATGGTGTGAGTGGACATCAGAAGATACAGGTAAGCGTAGAATCAACAGTCCAGGAAAGCCTCACCGCATGGTGCGGGGGTTTACATCGGAAGTTACAGGAAAGCATAGAATGAACAGTCCAGGCAAGCCTCACCCCATGGTGCGGGGGTTTACATCGCAAGACACAGGTAAGCATAGAGTCAACAGTCCAGGAAAGCCTCACCCCATGGTGCGGAGGTTTACATCGCAAGACACAGATAAGCACAGAATCAACAGTCCAGGAAAGTATCACCCCATGGTGCAGGGGTTTACATTGCAAGACACAGGTAAGCATAGAATCAACAGTCAGGAAATCCTCACCCCATGGTGCGTGGGCTACATCCGAAGATACAGATAAGCATAGAATCAGCAGTCCAGGAAAGCCTCTCCCCATGGTGCAGGGGCTACATCGGAAGATACAGGTAAACATGGAATCAACAGTCCAGGAAAGCCTCACCCCATGGTGCAGGGGCTACATCAGAAGATACAAGTAAGCGTAGAATCAACAGTCCAGGAAAGCATCACCCCATGGTGCGGGGGTTTACATCGGAAGATACAGGTAAGCATGGAATCAACAGTCCAGGAAATCCTCACCCCATGGTGCGGGGTTTACATCGGAAGATACAGGTAAGCATAGAATCAACAGTCCAGGAAAGCTTCTCCCCATGGTGCAGGGCTACATCAGAAGATACAGGTAAGCATAGAATCAACAGTCCGCGAAAGCCTCACCCCATGGTGCGGGAGTTTACATCTGAAGGTACAGGTAAGCATGGAATCAACAGTCCAGGAAAGCCTCACCCAATGGTGCGGGGGTTTACCTTGGAAGATACAGGTAAGCATGGAATCAACAGTCCAGGAAAGTCTCACCCCATGGTGCGGGGGTTACATCGGAAGATATAGGTAAGCGTAGAATCAACCGTCTAGAAAAGCCTCACCCCATGGTGCGGGGGCTACATCGGAAGATACAGGTAAGCATAGAATCAACAGTCTAGGAACGCCTCACCCCATGTGTGGGTCCTACATTGCAAGACACAGGTAAGCATAGAAACAACAGTCCAGGAAAGCCTCTCCCCATGGTCTGAGGGGACATCGGAAGATACAGGTAAGCGTAGAATCAACAGTCAAGGAAAGCCTCACCCCATGGGGCGGGGGTTTACATCGCAAGAAACAGGTAAGCATAGAATCAACAATCCAGGAAAGCTTCACCCCATGGTGCGGAGGTTTACATCGCAAAACACAGGTAAGCATAGATTCGACAGTCCAGGAAAGCCTCACCCCATGGGGCGGGGGTTTACATCGCAAGATACAGGTAAGCATAGAATCAAAAATCCAGGAAAGCCTCACCCTATGGTGCGGGGCTACATCGGAAGATAGAGGTAAGCGTAGAATCAACCATCTAGAAAAGCCTCACCCCATGGTGCGGGGGCTACTTCGGAAGATACAAGTAAGAATAGAATCAACAGTCCAGGAAAGCCTCACCCCATGGTTTGGGTCCTACATTGCAAGACACAGGTAAGCATAGAAACAACAGTCCAGGAAAGCCTCTCCCCATGGTGTGAGGGGACATCAGAAGATACAGGTAAGCGTAGAATCAACAGTCCAGGAAAGCCTCACCCCATGGTGCGGGGGTTTACATCGCAAGACACAGGTAAGCATAGAGTCAACAGTCCAGGAAAGCCTCACCCCATGGTGCGGAGGTTTACATCGCAAGACACAGATAAGCACAGAATCAACAGTCCAGGAAAGTATCACCCCATGGTGCAGGGGTTTACATTGCAAGACACAGGTAAGCATAGAATCAACAGTCAGGAAATCCTCACCCCATGGTGCGTGGGCTACATCCGAAGATACAAGTAAGCATGGAATCAACAGTCCAGGAAAGCCTCACCCCATGGTGCAGGGGCTACATCGGAAGATAGAGGTAAGCATAGAATCAACAGTCCAGGAAAGCCTCTCCCCATGGTGCGGGGGCTACATCAGAAGGTATAGATAAGCATAGAATCAGCAGTCCAGGAAAGCCTCTCCCCATGGTGCAGGGGCTACATCGGAAGATACAGGTAAACATGGAATCAACAGTCCAGGAAAGCCTCACCCCATGGTGCAGAGGCTACATCAGAAGATACAAGTAAGCGTAGAATTAACAGTCCAGGAAAGCCTCACCCCATGGTGCGGGGGTTTACATCGGAAGATACAGGTAAGCATGGAATCAACAGTCCAGGAAATCCTCACCCCATGGTGCGGGGTTTACATCGGAAGATACAGGTAAGCATAGAATCAACAGTCCAGGAAAGCTTCTCCCCATGGTGCAGGGCTACATCAGAAGATACAGGTAAGCATAGAATCAACAGTCCACGAAAGCCTCACCCCATGGTGCGGGAGTTTACATCGGAAGGTACAGGTAAGCATGGAATCAACAGTCCAGGAAAGCCTCACCCAATGGTGCGGGGGTTTACATTGGAAGATACAGGTAAGCATGGAATCAACAGTCCAGGAAAGTCTCACCCCATGGTGCGGGGGTTACATCGGAAGATATAGGTAAGCGTAGAATCAACCGTCTAGAAAAGCCTCACCCCATGGTGCGGGGGCTACATCGGAAGATACAGGTAAGCATAGAATCAACAGTCCAGGAATGCCTCACCCCATGGTGTGGGTCCTACATTGCAAGACACAGGTAAGCATAGAAACAACAGTCCAGGAAAGCCTCTCCCCATGGTCTGAGGGGATATCGGAAGATACAGGTAAGCGTAGAATCAACAGTCAAGGAAAGCCTCACCCCATGGGGCGGGGGTTTACATCGCAAGAAACAGGTAAGCATAGAATCAACAATCCAGGAAAGCCTCACCCCATGGTGCGGAGGTTTACATCGCAAAACACAGGTAAGCATGGATTCAACAGTCCAGGAAAGCCTCACCCCATGGGGCGGGGGTTTACATCGCAAGATACAGGTAAGCATAGAATCAAAAATCCAGGAAAGCCTCACCCTATGGTGCGGGGCTACATCGGAAGATAGAGGTAAGCGTAGAATCAACCATCTAGAAAAGCCTCAGCCCATGGTGCGGGGGCTACATCGGAAGATATAGGTAAGAATAGAATCAACAGTCCAGGAAAGCCTCACCCCATGGTTTGGGTCCTACATTGCAAGACACAGGTAAGCATAGAAACAACAGTCTAGGAAAGCCTCTCCCCATGGTGTGAGGGGACATCAGAAGATACAGGTAAGCGTAGAATCAACAGTCCAGGAAAGCCTGACCGCATGGTGCGGGGGTTTACATCGGAAGATACAGGAAAGCATAGAATCAACAGTCCAGGCAAGCCTCACCCCATGGTGCGGGGGTTTACATCGCAAGACACAGGTAAGCATAGAATCAACAGTCCAGGCAAGCCTCACCCCATGGTGCGTGGGCTACATCGGAAGATACAAGTAAGCATGGAATCAACAGTCCAGGAAAGCCTCACCCCATGGTGCAGGGGCTACATCGGAAGATAGAGGTAAGCATAGAATCAACAGTCCAGGAAAGCCTCTCCCCATGGTGCGGGGGCTACATCAGAAGATACAGATAAGCATAGAATCAGCAGTCCAGGAAAGCCTCTCCCCATGGTGCAGGGGCTACATCGGAAGATACAGGTAAACATGGAATCAACAGTCCAGGAAAGCCTCACCCCATGGTGCAGGGGCTACATCAGAAGATACAAGTAAGCGTAGAATCAACAGTCCAGGAAAGCCTCACCCCATGGTACGGGGGCTACATCAGAAGATACAGGTGAGCATGGAATCAACAGTCCAGTAAAGCCTCTCCCCATGGTGTGGGGGCTACATCGCAAGACACAAGTAACCATAGAATCAACAGTTCAGGAAAGCCTCACCCCATGGTGCAGGGGTATACATCGCAAGACACAGGTAAGCATAGAATCAACAGTCCAGGAAAGCGTCTCCCCATGGTGCGGGGGCTACATCAGAAGATATAGGTAAGCGTAGAATCAACATAGGTGTGGAGCACAGTCTGGGAAAGCCACATCTCATGGAACAGGGGGCTACATCAGGCGTGTGGACAGGCATCGGAGATAAAAATGGTAGGAGGCAGTTGCGAGTGTAATACGTTTGCAGCAGGGTGCTAATATGTCAAAATAGGTAGGTTGCAAATTACATACATTTCCAACAGGTTGCTGACTAGGTCATAATAAGTGAGGTTGTGAGAATACTTAATTTGTAGCAAAATGCTAACATATAATAATAGGTCAGTAACAAGTAAGGCACAATTCCAGCAAGATGCTGATGGGTCATAGACGGGAGGTTGCAAAAGTAATACCAATGCAGAACAATGCTGACAGAATGTATAAGAGCATGGCAAAAGGCTACATTACAAGCAGGGTCCGACAACAGAAAAGGCTGCAGTTCTGTAATGCGCTGATAATGTGGCAGGCGGCATTAAGAGCCGGGTGAAGTTTAGAAAGTCTGTTTTATGAAAAAAAAGTTTACCAGGATGGCAAAAGAGCAGCATTATCAGCAGCTGGCACATCCTGAAAATAACAGCATTGTGAGCAGCCGGCAAACAGCAAAAGATGCTTTCTGAGCAGCGGGCAAGCCTACAAATAAGCTGCTTTATTAACACTGGGCAGGCAATGATGAAAGCCGCCCTGTGGCTAAGCATAGAAACAAGGCATTATTTAATTATTTTTTTAAATGTTTTAAGCATTCACTTAATACAACACACGTTTGCTTTCTTTTGCTTTACATAGCCAAGAGATAGCTCACATCCGTCCATACCATTGGTAGCCTTAATTTAAAGCTCCCCCTTCAGCTCCCACCCCAAAGAGGGCCACCCATCCTTTCACATCATAATCATTCCTTCCTTAAATGTTAGTCCCCAAAGGAGTCATCGCTTGGCATTCATTCAGGTTCCTCAACAACCAGCAAAAATCTAATCTGAAATAATTCCTTCACTCTTCTTTCCAAAAACCACCTCCAAAAGCCAATTACCCAAGGGCCATGGGTGCCGTTGTATTAGACCCCCCATAAAGGGTTTCCCAGCACAACTCTGCGTTCAAGCCCTGGACGTTCTTCAGTTTATGGAATAGCAGATGTGTTCGCTCAGACCTCAGTTCAGGACAAAATAAAGTCAAATGTTGCACTGATTCTTTGTGTGAACTGCAAAACCGGCATGTATTGTCCTTTACTAAACCATATTTAAGTAGTACGTTCTCAGCACGTTCAAACGGAATCTCAAAATCAAGTCTCTATGTTTTGGATTAGGTGATTTCTTTAAGTACTCGGCAGTAATGTTCTGAAGGCCAGCAAGTGTTTTGGACAGAGTATGGAACCCAGAGGCAGAACGCCTCGCTTTTTTTTCTGTCCAATCTGCCGTCATTAGGGCCCTCTTTAGCCACATTGGGTTATTACACAGGGTTTCCACAGAGAGGTTGAGGTTTGTCAGGATTTCCACACATTTATCCCTACATTGGTTCAGTGGCCAAAAAGTCATCCCCACTTCCTTCATTTTGCTAATCTGTTATTGTGGGGGGCAAATAGAAGTGATCCGCTTGCGGAAGGTAGCCAAGGATCTTCAGATAATATGTACATGTAGTGAGCACAGGCCCAATTTGTGTCTGATTATAACCATCGGAATGGCATTAGGGAGTCTTAATATCCTCTTCCAGAATATACTTTCAAATTGTTCCCTGGTTTCCCATGGGAGTCCCAGACCAGCTTCCCCTGCATAGATCAAAGTTGGAACCACCTTCTGGTTATAGAAGTTGATGGTGGGTTGAAGTGAACATTCCCCCAATTACCAAACCTTGGGCTGTTAATTGCTTGATTTTCATAGTTAGGGTTGCTATCCATGGCTTCTCACCAACATCTGAGCTGATCATTATAGCCAGGTATTTTGTTGATGTCATTGTTCTTATTCTGTTGTTTCCCAAGTTCCAGCCAAAAGTTCTTTTGGTCTTTATTCTTGTGTTTTTGATCTCCAGAATCTCAGATTTTCCTATATTGATTTTTTGCCATTTTGCTTCACATACTCATGTAGGGCTTACAGTTTTCTTTGGAGGCCCACTGGAGTACTATCTAACAGGACCAAGTTGTCCGCATATAAAAGGTGGCCCAAAAGGGATCCATTGATCTTTGGTGAACACGTTCTGATGGGTTCCAACACCTCTTTCATGACACTAATGAAAAAGTTATACAGAATCGGTACCTTCGAGACAAGGTACCCACTGCGGAAACCCTATATAAATGCATGAAGAAATGGTGCCTTTCTGACTGGAGTGCCAGAAGAAATGTGCATTTTAACAGGAAAGGAGACTGATGACATCATGCAAAGTAGAACTGACACACCCAGATAAGACGAACAAGGTGAAAGAACATAAACATTCTTTAAGATCTGAAGAGGAGGTGATAAGGATGAGTAACATTTCATGCTCGAAATGAAGATACTCATGCTACAGAAACACTGAAGAAAATGCAAAGTAATTTTACACTTGTACAGATGCAGCAACGCAAGTAGGGAAAAGTAATTGTAAAGGCTGGCTACGCAGTGAATTAGATTGCAGCGATGCGCCAATGTATACATATAGGAATGTACAGAACCTGGATATTCCATGATGCACTTTATCAAGGCATGAACCCCATGGTTGGAAGGGATTTCAGTATGTGGTGCAGTTGGAAATTACTGATGGTGAGGATGAATTTTGAGAAAGGCTTGGCTGGCCCAGCACCAAGAACACGAGGCCACAGTGAATTGGGAGCCTGTCAAAAAAGGCTACAACGAATGTGAGAAAAGAACAAACTTCTGTTTGAAGAGGATGAAAAAACACTGAAGGCATCAAGAGTTCAACATTTAATTGTATTAAATGCAGCAAAAGCTCAAAAGAGTGGTCTCCATGTCACATGGTCAAGATCAAAATAGCTTGGATCAAGCTACACCGAACCCAGGAGACAGAGCAATGCCATACTCCCTATATTTCTTAGGCCCAGATAGCTTCTGCAAGGTCAGTTTCAAAGCCTTAATTGTCTGGCAGACTGTAGGAGTGATGATAGATGTTGGGCTAATTGGTGGGGAGGCAAGACCATGCCAAGCTACCGTACACCTGGAATGGTAGCCTGCGTGCTGCTAGCGTGTGGAATATTCCAGAAGGGTACAAGTGTGCCAAACCAATTATAGAGGGCCACGTAATAAAGAGCCCTATAGCTTGTGTAACCAATCAATCATTGTGTATTTAGTGATGGTGATGACCATTTATTGCTTAGTTGTCCACCTGACTTAATTGATAATAAAACAGAATGTAGTTTTGCCAACTTCCTGAGTCATTTTGATTATTGATGTTTGAGTAACTTCTGCATCCCCATCCAACTCTAAGTACTGCTACCGCCTCTTAAAGGACTCTAGGTATATGAGTTCATGTGGTAGCAGAGGATGGTTGAAGTCCCCATGGGCCCAGTAGGCTTTTAAGGGTCTGGGACTATCGGACGTCTTCCGCCATTTAGCTGGAGGAATGTGAAGCTCTCTATGGATAGCGACAACTAGTAGAAACTTGCATGTAATTGAAGACAGGTGGGGTGGGTCCCTCATTTCACGGAATCCCCTCCCGGTTTCTACAGGCAGCTGAGCGGACTGAAGGCTGAAGTGGATGGTTAAGGAGGAGACGATCCCGAGGGTCAGAAGCTAAAAAACGAATGGTGAGTAGATTGAGAAACGTAGCAAAAGGTACATTACATGGGGACAATGATGTTGGGGAGAAGTAACTGAGGGTTGGTTGGGTATTAAGTTAATGAAAAATAGTATTGAGTAAGAGTATATGGACGAGTAGCGATCCATAAGATAAGTCCAGAGGCCTGCATTCAGGAATGTCAGAAGAGATTGTTTTAGAATCGGAAGCGGATATATAGGCGACAAACAAAATAGATTTTGTTAAAGAAAACAATCTAATCTCCCCATCAGGACTCATTCAGGGTCAGAGGATAGCCACGAAGAGCGTTGGCAGAGATTTATGTGGGCCGGCCAGTTTGTCTATGTATCTTGTATGTTATATATTTTATGTGTAAAGAAAAAGTGGTTTCGAAGAGCGACAAAATAACAGAATTGTGTTTAAAATGTGAGAGAAAAAATAATTTCTTTATTTAGTCATTGAGAGTATTGACTGAGTAGGTAGATTGAAGTAAAGTGAGATATAGAGGCTTGGAGCTGTGACGATTGGTGCACGCTCATATTGTATTATTTTTCTGAAAAAGTGTTGTCTGTATAAAATGCTGTAAGCATTGACAGTCAAGTGATGGAGGATCTTACTGCGCTTATACATCTGTGCAAACAGCTGCCAAAACACACACCTAAACATAAGCAGTACAGTGCAGAATGGGTTAAGGGTACAGCAGATAAAATGTTCATGCCATGGCCACAAGGGGGATCGCTGTCAAAAGTGGTTTTGCAACATATGACCACATATTTGCATGCTGCATACACAGGAAAATAGTTGGAAAAGAGGTTAGCTAGCTCAGAGCTTTGGAAGATGTATCAGGAGGAACGTGAAGACCCGCCTTCTGAAGACTGGATGCTTAATCTGTGTAAAGAGGGGGGTGAAGAGCCTTCTGCTTCCCCTACTGCACCTGAAGTAAATGGCGACAGTGCGAAAGAGCAAGGAGTGTATCCACTCAGAGAGCGGCAGGATATAGTAAACCGACGTACAAACTGCCTGCTGAAAGCAGTGACGAGAACCCAGAGAGAAAAAGATGTGATCTCTAAAGACCCACGGGACAAAGAGAAAAGTGAACGACCATGTCAGGTTCTGCTAGACAGATTGAATGAGTGTTGCAAGGATGAATGTTCCTTTATGTGATTGGTTGGGCCTTAACTTCATTGTTCAGAGTGATGAGAGTTTCCCTGGCCAAGATGGAGGTACTCAGCCGTCTCTCTGATTGGATGGAAGTGAATGAAAGTCAGTAGCTGAACATTCTAAACTGCCTTTCATTGTCAGCAGCCCAGCAGAGATGTCCTTTATCAATAGTTCCAGTGAGACTATCAGTTTGGATTGGGCCTAAAAGCTAAGTGAAGTTCAAATTTGTTTACCTCTTTTTGGAACCAAATATTATCAAAACTGTTATTTATTAAATAATTCAATTATATATGTTGAGAAAAACTGAAGTTACGGAAAAAATATTGTATTTCAAACTGTGTGTTAAATACATTCAACCTCTGTTTTAGTTAACATCCAGCTCTATTGATTTAGTGACAATTTCAGTTGTTAAACTATCGTTTTATTTTCTGAGCCGCTGATTTATGGCCTTCAGTAATTAAGACATTTCTGCCGCGGCGGGTCTTTTCTGAAAACCCTTAATATGAGAACTCAAATCGCCTGGATAGTAATCTTACACTGACTGCGCAAATGTCAGTGTGTTAGGGAATAAAGTAACGTGCACGCGAGTTTTCGTTCGCTTGTTTGTTTAACATGTTACTTTTCTAAGCGTCGGTTTTAGTAAGGATCTTCCGTGTGTGACTTTGGCAGAAGCGATCGAATAACGGAAGCTTTCTTATTATTTTCTCTACGCATACTAACAAACTAATAATTTTACTCAGTGCGCGTGCGCGGAAGCAAGACAGTTTGGATAAGGAAAGAAACAGACGCAGTAGGAACAGACAGTGTGGTTTCCTAAGCGCATGCGCAGAAGTGAAAGTCTTTAATACAATGGATTCCAACTGCGCATGCGTGCGCGACGCATGCGGACCTAATCGCATCAGCTCCGAGCGGCCGCTGCATATATCCTGCAATTTTTCCCTCTTCTGCTGAATAGAAACACCCCAGCGGCACATAGGAGGTGGCGGACACGGCAAGGAAGCAGTCGCTGCATCCCCGTGACGAATCGGAGCAGGGGGTGCGAGGATCGGCCTGAACTCGACAGGCGGGCGATCCGCGGCCATTGTGGCGCGGGTGAAGCGACCGCCCACCCCTCCCCCCCTCTGCGACACGGCGAATGCTGGAGACTCTGGAAGCGGAGACGTAAGGCATACGCTCGGCTGGGCTGACCGCGAGACCCGGCAGGGACCCGTCGATACAGCCGGAGAACCAACGGCGGTTCGTGCATCTGCCCGACCCTGGTGAAATCAGCGGAGGGCGAGACCCGAAGCAACCGAAGGCCATCCGCGACGACACCCTTCCCGGCCCAGGCAGCGCTGCAAGTGAGCGGACCCGGGAGGCATTAGTGAGGGGCGGGTGATAACACACCATACCCCCTCCTCGGACGCCAAACCCGCATATTTGCTTGGGGCCTAGGCCCAGGCCCACATCATCTACCTCCCCTCTGGAGATAGAGGCCCTCCCCCATCAACGAGACTGCAACGCGCGGGGTCGAGCCATAGCACAACAAGAAGGACCGTGTGCTGGGCTCCCCTGCTGATGGACGATACGCAGCACACGGGCCCAGCAACAATCAGGTACGTGTGTGAGTGAGACGGTGGAATCACCATATCTCCCCCCCACGGCCCCTTATACACTGGGGACAACGGTAATACGGCTCTCCCCACGTGGCTTATGCGCAGCGGAGCCGAACTAGAAGAGCGGCGGCGGGAGGCATCTCTCCCCACAAACAACTGAGCCACCCCCTGCCCACGGCGGACCCCCCAGACGCTCTTCTCCCCCGCGGTGCAACGGCCGCAACCAGGGAAGACACGCAGCAGAACCGACCCTCACGGGGCACCACCACCACGGGGCTGAGTCCCGCCAACGCTGCACCCGTCGTCCCCACACGTCCGGCAGCTCCCGAGGAGAGGCCCACACTCAGAGTCTACGCTCCTCCTCACAAGGAAGCAACTACGGGCACACCCCCCCCCCCAGCGGACTCCTGACCCTCCAACTAGCGCACCAGACCAGCCAGAACCGGGGATCGGCTCTCACCAATCCACATTGCCCCGCCGTGGCCCGGGAGCGAAGACTGAGTGGCGAAAGATAGACACCCAGCAGGCCCACCCCACCTTGGTTTCCACGTCAATCCCTGCTGGGCACCCACAAGACCCACCCGGGCCCAAATCCTCGCACAATCTACCGACTCGGCCATGGGCAAGGACAAGGCCAAGAGACAGACCCTGCAGAGTAAAATGGACCTTTACACAGTGGAGGCCCCCCTCGCCAGGGGACACAAATCTTGGCGGAAGCAGACAGAGTGGAAACTCAGGACCCCAACTCTCCCTGAATGACTTAATGAAGGCAATTGGGGACTCGAGAACATCGCTGGAACTCAAAATAGGTGGAGTCTCCACGGAAGTGTCACTCCTACGCCAAGATCTCCGCAACCTATCGTCTAGGGTCAGAGAAGCGGAACAAAGAGTGTCAGACACAGAAGACAACGTACGCCAGCTGGAACAACAACTCGCTATAATTGCCCAAAGAGTCAACCAACTTGAATACCGAGCCGAAGACAGTGAGGGCAGGGCACGCCGCAATAACCTCAGGATTCTTGGGATCCCGGAGAAAGAGGAAGGCCCCAGTGTCAAACTTTTCCTGGAAGATTGGCTGACTCACATATTCGCCCCCAAGAAACTGTCGAAATTCTTCTCTATTGAAAGAGCACATAGGGTACCCACCGGGCGACCTGCCCCAGGAGCCCCGCCCAGAACTATAATTGCGCGCCTCCTCAACTACCGGGACTGGGACGCTATTCTACAGATGGCACGGGCCTCTGGCCCAATCACATACAACGGCTACAAAGTGGGGTTTTACCCGGACTATACCAAAGAGGTCCAGAAGGCTCGTCAGTCGTTTGACTCTGTCAAGAAGAAACTTCACTCTCTGTCAATCAAGTTCGCCCTCTTCTTCCCGGCGATGCTCAAGGTCCACTACGAGGGCACGACCCACTTATTCCACAACCCCAAAGAAGCATGGGATTGGCTCGAAACACAGATCCTCAATGGGCCCGCGGCCCGACGCTCGCCCCCTGGACCGTCCTCCTGCAGGCCCGGACCCGGGCAGAACTCGCCACCTCTCACTCCGATAGACCCGGAAACCGACTCACCACGCCGCCCCACCAGAAATACCACAGAGAACGGATGAGGCCTGAGCATCACAGAATTGAATCCGCCACGGGATACCACGGAAATGACACCACTGCGGCCGCCTAAACACCGCAGTCTCAAGCACAGTCCAGGTAGCTCCACAGGAGTTGCCACCCTAGTACGGGTCATTCCGACGAAGTTTAAGTTTACCAAGTTATAAGTTCAATGTTTGGGCGACAGGTGCTCCCAGTTGGGGGGGAAGTACAGGGTGGGGGGAGTTTTGGAGACTCAAGGAAACGGAATCACGAGAAAAGAAAGCTAGAATCCGACGAGTGGAGGCAAGGTAAACAAACAATGGTCTGGGCCAGGACCGTGGACGCAATTGTCTGCCAGTATTCAGGCACTCCAATGCGAGGCAACCCCCGGATGTCTCCCCTGAGAGGAAATCGACACGTGCCCCCGGAAAAAGCACAACTGCCACTAATCCTCCCAGCAACCCCAACAAGCAGACTCACGCAGACAGGATGAACTCCAACAAGGTGACAATACTGTCCTGGAACGTCAATGGCCTTGGCTCCAGCATTAAGCGGAGACTGGTGCTCCAGTACCTAAACCGGCACTCGCCGGACATTGCCCTCTTAAATGAAACACACTTGATAGGCACAAACACCACCTTTTTCAAAAGATCCAACTACTCGAATGTCTACCATGCCGGATTCACGAAAGGTGCTAGGGGCACGATGATACTAGTTCACAAGAGAGTCCCCCTCCAGGTCAGGAAGATCAGGGCAGACCCCCGGGGCCGCTATGTATTGTTGCTGGCGGACATCTGGGGCGAGAGGTGGGGCCTGGCAGCAATCTACGCCCCCCCTACGCTGACAAAAGAACTGCTCTCCGAACTACAGAGCCTGCTCCTGGAGGAAGATGCTGATACGTGGGTGCTTGGAGGGGATTTTAATGAGGTAATGGACATCGCAGTCGATAGAACCTATAGGAGAGCCGGAACACGCCCCACACCGCTCGCCACGTTCGCCGAGGCCTCGGGATTGGTGGACACATGGCGCTTACTCCATGGAGACGAGGCAGGGTTCTCCTTCTATTCGGGTGTCCACAAATCATTCTCCAGGATTGATTACGTCTTCACCCCCCGCAACATAATCCACAGGCTTCTCGACGCTGCATTCCTCGCAAGAGGAATTTCGGACCACTCCCCGCTCCTTCTAACTGTTAAGAACACCTTCTGCCACCCGGATCGTAATTGGCGCCTAAATACATACCATCTCCGTCTTCCTGAAATTGCAGAGGAGCTAGAAAGGAAGACAATGGAATACTTCGAACTCAATGAGGGCTCAGTGGACTGCCCGATCTCGATCTGGGAGGCGTACAAAACAGTCCTACGAGGGGAGGCAATTTCCGTGGTTTCCGCCTACCAACAACGTCAAGTCCAGGAAGTCAGGGAAGCAGAAACACGCGTTTTGGAGTGTGAACGACAAATCCTCATACAAAACACCCAAGAAGCAAAGGAAGCGATGCTCACGGCGCAAGACGCCCTCAGTAACTTGTCCCTAGACAATGCACGAACTGCCCACCAATTAGTCCGGAGCCAAATATATGAACGGGGCGACAAAGCTAACAAGACTTTGGCCTGGTTGGAGAGACGCACACAAAGCAGGGGACACGTAAGGGCGATTAGATCTCCGGATGGAACACTGTTGACAGAGGACTCTGATATTGTCGAGGCATTCGCCACCTATTACAAAAACCTCTATACCCCTCCAACTGGGAATCCACCAGTGGACCCCTCTCGCTACCTCGACCAAATCGAGATTCCGACACTCCCACAACACCAGTCAGATCTCCTGAATGCTGACATCACCGATACTGAGGTGCAAGAAGCGCTGGCACAACTCCAACCCGGGAAAACCCCGGGCCCCAATGGGTTCCCGACAGAAACGTGGAAATGCCTCGGCGGCAGGCTACCTACCCACATGCATCTCATGTTTCTACGCAGCAGAGAACTAGGAGCACTCCCACCAGACCTCAGAAAGGCATGCATAGTTGTCATACACAAGCCCGGGAAACCCCCGGAGGAATGCGCCTCCTATCGTCCGATTTTCCTGATCAACGGTGAAGCGAAGGTTCTCGCCAAAACGCTCGCTAACAGACTACTGCAGGTGATTGAGACCCTCGTCCACCCGGACCAATGTGGCTTCATGCCCAATAAATCGACTCGAATGAACTTACGCAGAGTCCAATTGGCGCTGTCCAGGGCAAAGGAAATACCAGCCCCACTCGCCCTCCTGGCGGTGGACTTCGAAAAGGCTTTTGACTCTGTGGGGTGGGATGCTCTGTGGGAGATCATGGCTAGGATGAACCTGGGGCAGACATTTATATCTTGGGTAAAACTTCTATATGCATCCCCAGAGGCCACAGTGAGGGTGAACGGCAGGTCCTCCAGATCATTTCCCTTGGGTCGGGGAACGAGACAGGGATGCCCGCTATCCCCAATCCTCTTCCTCCTGGCCATCGAGCCACTAGCGATTGAGCTTAGAGCTAACACCAACTGGACCGGTTTCGCTTGGCCAGGAGGGGGAGAAGACCGCCTTTCGCTCTATGCGGATGACCTGCTCATATATCTCAGTAACCCGAGCATCTCGTGCCCGGCGGACTCCCTTATACTCAGGGAATATGAGTACTTTGCAGGCCTGAAGGTTAATGATGCCAAAACCATCTTCTTCCTGATTCAGGGCGGTGAGTCCACGATCCCGGAGACCTGCCCATATCATGTCTCTATCAGGGAATTTAAATACCTGGGTATACGGCTTGACCTGACGCTTGATGGGTTCCCCCGACTTAATTTACAACCAGTAATTGAGCGGTTCAACAGAGACACCCCCCACTGGCAATCTCTTCCCCTATCGCTAATGGGCCGAGCCGCGCTATTCAAAATGAAGATCCTTCCCAGATTGTTATATGTCCTCCAGAACGCCCCATTCCCCATCCCCCGAGAAACCTTCGCACTCAGACAAGAACCTGCGCACACTGCTATGGGGTGGGAAACAACCCAGGATCGCCCTTGACACACTCCAGAGATCGGTGTGGGAGGGAGGCATCGGTTTACCCTGCATACACACCTATTACCTGGCCACACAGATAGGAGTAGTGAATGACTGGATGCACGCGGACCCCACATTGCCACACACCCGTATTGAGCTAGAGACCATGGCCCCGCTAACACCGCTGCAAATCCTCTACGCCACCCACGATCAACTCCCGGCGCTGCCCAAAATGACCCACCACATCCGTCGCGCCTGGCGGGCAGCACACAAACTAATCGGCTGGGAAGGACAGCCAACACTGACACAACCCATATGGCACAATGCGCTCCTCCCGGAACTAGTGAAAATGGGCCCCTTTGGTCATTGGCAGACAAAAGGAATACACACTCTAGCACACGTGATCCAAGGGGGTCGCCTCCTAAGTTTTGAGACCATGCAAGAACAATTCGACCTGGCACCCATGGACCGGTTCCGGCACGCGCAGCTATCCCACGCCATCCAAACCAAATTCCCCGACACAACGATCATACCCCCCTGCTCTCCCATTGAGACCAACATTCTCCCGCAGCACATCTCTTCTAAGGTCACTTCCACTCTCTATCAGGCACTTAACTCATTCAGGGCTGCACAGCTCGATGGGCTAAAGGCAAAGTGGGAAAGAGGTGTGGGTCCCCTGGAACCTGAAGATTGGGTGGAGGCGTTAATGTCCCCCAGAGAAATTGGTATAGAATCCAAGCTTAGGCTAATACAGCTGAGGATCCTCCATTGCTCATACCACTCACGCACTGCAATGGCCAGGTTGGGGGGTGTAGTAGACGGGACATGTGTTCGATGCAAAACTGAACCCGCCACCTTCTACCATATGATATGGGAATGCCAGGCGATACAGGCCTTCTGGGGGGACTGTGTTGACACAATCTCAGCCGCTCTGGTGACACCAATCCCTAGGGATCCCAAGATGGTACTCTTGGGCATCGGGGGTGAAGTGGACCTGTCTAAGTATGAGAAAATGTTTTTGACAATTGCGTTGAGGGCAGGCAAAAGACTTATTGCGGCCAACTGGGGATCTGCCGACCCACTGAGCCTGAACCGTTGGAGTAACGAGTTGGACAGGTGCGCAACCTTAGAGCACCGGATCTATAATGCAAGGGGCTGCCCCCGCAAATTCGAAAAAATATGGGGTAAATGGCTAGATGCTCAATGAGACTAGCGAAAGGGGGCTCATCACCAACACTGCCAGCATTGTTTGCCTGCCTTGTCCTATTGATGTCTTGTGGTCCTCGACCCAGTGGTCCAACGCGAGCTGTTATTGTGGCCAATTGCCTTCAAACATGTGTATAACGATGATTCATGTCTCATTCATGTTCGTTCCTCAATGCTTTGTTGTTTAAACTCAATAAACAGAGTTATAAAAAAAAATAAATAAATAAATACAATGGATTCCAATTAAACTTCCAGCGCACGTCAGGCGTAGAAGCAACAGGCAGTGCGAATTCATACGCACATGTGTAGAAGTGAAGGTCTTCAATACAACAAATTCTTAATAAACTTCCAGTGCACATGAGCAGAAGCGCAAGTTTGTTCTATTGCTGTACAAAGTAGAAAATAAATCAATCAGCTACTAGGAGTTCAAGATCAGCAGTAAGAGACTTATTTCCTGTTGATACTTCCTATGTTGTGAATTCCTCTAAACACTCAGAAGAGGAGAGTCAGGTATGGTGTTTTAAAATTAATTAATAGTGTGAGATGAAAGAAGAATGAAAAGTTTAAGAAGAAAAGGTTAGTGATCCAAAACTGTTATTTCTTGTTTCCTAGGTTAAGAGATTCAGCAAGTGATTCCAGATCTGACATTTATTATTTTGTCCCATTTCCCCCTTTCCCTTGGGGTTGCACCTAGCTTAGCTGTTTTCATTCAGTTTAGAAGGTTGCATCTCTGGGGGACTGTGGGGGTTCAGCAGCTTCCGCAGACAAACCATCATAGGATATGTAAGCTGACAGACCTGGTGTGACCCTGGACATAGAAAGAGAAATTAACAAATAGAAAGGAGAGAAAGATAAAATTGACGAGATAGCGCTCATACAGAATGAGTGGATGGGCCATCAGATATTGCTCAAACTTGATGGAAAGAACATCGAGGAAGTAAGGCAAGGGGAAGATCAGGACGAGCAGGATAAAAAAGAAAGGGAACAAGATAAACAATTGAAAGAAGATGAGTCTAAACGACAAAGACGAGAACAGATGTACCAGGAAGAGCAGCTAAGAAAGGAAGAAAGGGCAGAAGAGCAGAGAAAATATGACATAGGCAGAGAGCAATCGAAGAACAAGACAGACTAGAAAAGAAGAGGAAGAGCAGAAATTAAGAGAGAAAAGAATGCAAAGAAGAAAGGATGAAGAAGTGCTTAGGGCAAATGAGAGAAGGGAAGCAAAAAGCCTGGAGGAAGAGAGAGTTAAAGAAGAAGCAAAGAACCAAAGTGCATTTGGTGACGAAATGGAACGAAAGAGGAGACAGAGAGCACGCGACATTGATCGTATTGACAAAGAGCTAATGTAACTGAATCCACTAGTAGCATGGAAAGACATAGAAGAGTTCTTTCCACCACAAGAACCAATGCCAGGGCCCTCTAGGATAAATCTAGAGGAGGAATTTGAAGTAGGAACTACAGTGGAAGAATTGCAAAAGCATATCATGAGATGAGAACAAAAAGTAGATAAAAAAACAAAGGGAAAGATGAACAGTTTGAGATTTCCCAGTCATGAGGCCAGGAGGGAAGCCCGTTCAGTTCCGAGCACTAAGCTTTGTCTTTGGACAGGCTGACTCTGAATAGAGATGATAAAGAGAACAGCCATACGAGTTGGGGAGAAGATATGTCAGACGAAGAAAGGGAAACCTTCAGTGGGGAGGAGGAAGCTGGTGCATCCGGTCCAGAGGGATGTTTTCAGACAGACAAGGAAGTTAGATGGTCAGATCTGTACCTACCTAAATCGAAGACACCAGAGCTTGTGGCGCAGCCAGGTCGACCTAAAGGGAGACCCCATAGTGTAAAAGGGGATTCCCCACCATAAGTGAGTAGATTAAGGTCATTGCCAGGAAGAAGACGATCAGGAACCATTCTCCCTAATATGGATAGGCAAACGATGGAAGCTGATTGCGATTTTGGGATTTTGCAGTTTCTGTTGTTAGAAAAAGGAGAGGCCAGACCGCAGTATATGCCGTGGCCCCAAATGGATAAGGATAACCTAAGATGAAAGTCACCCAACTTAACATCGGGTGCGGCAAAATGGATATATGAATTTGAAAAGATGACCGAAGGAAATACTCTGGCCATAGGGGACATTAACGGTCTCCTTGCAGCCATCCTTTGGGAAAGGACTGATGACATTTGGACGACAGCAGGATATGCAGGTGTCACTGCGCAGGACACAGCACACAATGGCGTCCCATTTAATAATTATAGAGCGGCAGTCTGGAAAGCGCGTAGAGTACAATATCCTGGCAGGTCAAATATGGGAGCTATAATGGCACGCAAGATGCAGGAAGGGGAGTATCTGCTTTTTTACATTCCGAATTTTCAAGAGCAGTGGAGTTTGGAAACCCGGGAATGATGGAGAAAATCTATACTGGTATTCTATCATATTTTATGTCAGGGATTGCAGAACAGGTACAGAAACAGCTTAAGAAGCTAGTGGGTATGCAGGTGAAGCCATGGCCGGAAATACAGTTGACCATAGCACATCATTGTCAATTGTTGCAAGATAAAAATTGGAAGAAAGAGGACACTAGGAAGATCGAGGAAGCTAAGTTAATACAAAAGAAATTGTCCAAGTATGCTATAGAAGGGGCAATGCTGACTAGTGGAGAAGGGACAGGATCACAATAAACAGCAGGTATGCCACAGGTGAATAACCAACAGCAGTCAGATCAAGGAGGAAACAGATTTATGCCGAGAAGCAGAGGAGGCTTCCACGGAAGAGGAGGCTTTCAGAATAATCAGGGAAACTTTCAGAATAACCAAGGTGGCAATCAAGGCATGCAGGATCGGCAAGTTAGAACATTCCCTCCTGTATGTTGAACATGTGGCATGACAGGACATATAGCGCGAACATGTGGAAGCCAAGGGTATGTGCAGAATGGACGATTCTCAAGAGGGGGAACAGCTTATCCTCCAGTATATAGCCCACAAAGCAGGGACGGGTTTGCCCAAGATCAGACAGTGTATCAGACACAAGTACCATGAACACAACAGGCTTTGCAATCACAGCAAGCACCATTGAGTCGGCCAGAAGGAAAATCGCAGCACGCACCCATGCAGATACAGCAAAGTGTAAATACAGGACAGTTATTGACCCCTAGGATAAGAGGTGTCACCGTGGAGGGTGGGAATCCTTTCACCTGTACAGGAATAAGTATGTACCCACAATAGGACAGCTCACTGGGTAACGTGATGTGTTCCATACTGTCTGTGAAACCTAATCCTCAAGAGGAAACAAGGGTTGACATCACAATAGGAGGCAAATCCTTTTCTTTTTTAGTAGAAACTGGGGCAACTCGCTCATGTATACGAGAGGGAACATTTCTATTGTCAGGTAATGCCATGAATGCTCAAGGATTCTCAGGAGCTACAAGCAGAGTTCCTTTTACTGAAATATTGCCCATCTCTATAGGAGAGTGTGATATGTCTGTTCCATTATTGTATTCGAAACAGACGCCAGTTAATATACTGGGTCGAGACTTAATGACAAAGTTAAATATGACAACTTCTTTCACTGATGAAGGAATAGTGTGTTCCACACCAGGAATACATTATTTGAATGCAAGTGAGTTCATTATGGCATTGACAATGCAGGGCATGGAGAACAGTGATTGCTATTGGGGAAGGATATAGATTGACTGATGTCACTGACGAGGATATGTTTAGAGACGACCCATCAGATGATGAAGTAATGTTTTAGATGAGCATCACCTATTGGATTAAAACAGAGAGACAAGAAGTCCCCAGTAAATGGTGATTGTGCGGCAGTGTCCCACATGTTTTGATGAGAACATGGAGAAAATACCAATCTCCTTATGGACTACGGGTCACTATGGCGTAGGCTTACTGAAGGGGGTGGGGGAAGTCAAGATTAAGCTGAAGCCAGGAGCAATTCTATCTCAAGCGAGGAGGTATCCCATGTCTCGAGAGGCAGATGAGGGGATTTTTAAGACTATATCAGCCATGATGGATCAAGGCATCTTAGTGACGTCAGAGTCACCATGCAATACCGCAGTGTACCCTATCAAAAAATCAAAGGGGGGGTTGTGGCATTTAATTCAGGACATAAGGCCGATTAACCAGATTGTAGAGGCCGAGTTTTCTCTATTTCCGAATCCGGCAACGATTCTGTGCAGTATTCCCCCAGAAACACTATATTTTATTGTGATTGACTTGAAAAATGCGTTTTTCTCTATTCCATTGCATAAAGATTCCCAGGATCTCACGTCATTTACCTTTAGATGGACTAAGCTGAAAAGCACACGTTTGCCCCAGGGGTATTGTGAGTCTCCATCGATCTTTAATAGGGTCCTGCATATGGACCTTAAAAATATTGATTTGCTGAGTGTTGTGTTGCAGTACATAGATGACATTTTAGTTTGCAGCACGACACAGAATGAGTGTAGACGAGACTCAATTCAGTTAATGATTATCCTAGCAGAGAAAGGATATAAAGTGGACAAAGAGAAATTGCAGTATTGCCAGGAAGAGATGTTATACATAGGTAAGTTAATCTCGCATGAAGGGAAGAAAGTTACACCTGAAAACGTCAAAACCCCAGACGATAAAGCAAATGCAACCGTTTTTGAGACTATGAAACTATGTAAGAGCATGGGTATTTGATTATAGTTCATATAAAAGACCCTTGTTGCAAGCCCTGAAAAAGGCACAGGGGAATAGGGAAAAGATTGAATGGACTGAGGAGATGCAGGAGGGGTTTGTTGAGTTGAAAAAAGGGTTGCATGTCTTTCCATCTAATTTTTTCCATCGAAGGTAAGTACATCGAATTAATTTTTTCCAATGAAAAAAGTGCATAAAATTCTTTTCTTTTTTTGGGGGGGGGCGGGTTCCCCTGAACCCACCGTTTTAAACCCTTAAAAACACAGCCCAAACACAATTAACATTTTACCCCACAAAAATATGAAAAAATATGCATTCGATACACATTTTTTCATTGGAAAGAAATCGATGGAAAAACCCTCTATGGAACATTTTCCGATGGAAAGTCTGCATACCAAAAATAAATATTAGTACGGCTCCAGTTTTAGGAATTGCCAACTATTCTGAGGAGTTCTTCCTATGTTCGCACACGAATGTAAGAGTCATGACAGCAGTACTCAAGCAGAGAACTACATTGCGGTACAAGCCCTTAGCATATTACAATGGAATTTTAGACCCAGTAATGAGGGGTCACTCCCCTTGTGAGCAATCGCTGGCTGCAGCAGTATTCGATATTGAGAAATATGCAAAGATAGTGATGGGGTGTTCCATGACTTTATTTGTTGAGCATGCTTTATTTGCAGTTTTGGAGAAACCCAAAGGTACGCTGACATCTCAAAGAGCCTCTGCTTACGAGGTGGTTATATCGAATCCTGCCATTAAGATAACCAGGTGCAGGATAGTGAACCCTTCCACATTTGGAGCCATACCTTTGTCAGAGGGTGAGCATGTACATGATTGCGCCAGTTATGAGTCATATGAAGATGTGCCGCATGTCAAAGAAAACGCGTTATCTGGAGGACAGACCCTCTTTATTTATGGTTCTTCAAAAATGTATCAAAGTAATGGGGAAAAACTGACAGGTTCAGCTGTAGTGAGGTACAGAGAAAACAGAGAATTTGAAATAGTGGCAAGCATAAGGCTGCCATCTAATTTTTCAGCACAAGCTACAGAATTGGTAGCCCTTCTTATCGCGCTCGGGAAATACGAAGGAGAGGAAGTGACAGTGTACAGTGACTCCGACTATGTGACATCAACCGTGCATGCTGGATTGGCATGCTGGAAAAGGAGGGGCTACCACAGAGCAGACGGCCCTCCAGTGCAACACACCGCGATATTGGATAGACTAATAAAAGCACTACAGCTCCCAGCAGCCATAGCAATAGTTAAATGTGCAGCACATACTAAGAGAACTGACTTCAATTAACTCAGAAACCAAGCCCTGGATGAAGAAGCCAATAGAGTTGCAACTTCTTCAGACTTTTCCAGTTTTGATACTCCGTATGTAAGCAAGGGAAAAATTATGGCTGTGATAATGAAAGGAGGTTTTAACCAAAGACTCAGTTGATGGAAATTCAAGGTGGAGCTCCACAGGAAGAGAAAGATCTATGGACACGGAGGGGGTGTTCTTTATCCCCCACTGAATGTTACTCTCACCTGGTCTCTGCGGGGACGTTGGGGCATGGTTGCAGCCCTCTGAAGAAGTTGAACCCTCCTGTCTGCTTCCTCTCTCTGAAAATAGGCTGTGGGCTGCTGCGATGAATTGGAACACTGCTCTTGCGTAGATATGAGAGGGAGTACGTTTGCTGGCCTGTGAGTGAATTCCCTCTCAAACCCTTCTTCCCATAGCATGGTTTCCCCAAGCATGCATTGACCCATTAAGGTTCACCTGTAGATTATTAATGGTGAGCTTTTAAGGACAAGCGTGAAGAATTTTGCAAGCGTGACCTCAAACTGAAATTTCGTAATGTCTAACCTTGCCTTTTGTCCTTTTACAGCGTCCGCCTTCGTGGATGAAGAATATGTCGTGCTGCGGTGCCCAGAGCTGAAGACCTGCGTGTCAGAGGATGAAGAAGATGTCGTGCTGCGGTGCCCAGAGCTGAAGTCCTGCGTGCCGGAGGATGAAAAAGATGTCACACTGCGATGCCCAGAGCTGAAGTCTTGCGTACCGGAGGATGAAGAATGGACACCAGGCTCAGCGGTGAAGAATGCAGGTGAATGCTGACTCCAGGAGGTAAACGTATGGGCAAGAGATTGGATTCCCAAAGGTAAGTGCTGCTTTATCCCACGCGTCATTGAGCGTTTAACGCGAAGCGATTAATGCGAAGCGTGCGCCTTGGGGTTGGGTTGGCTTTTATAGCTGAGCTCTTAAGTCTACACCCGCTAATTCTGTTCTGCTTGCCACACCCTGCCACTCCTTGAAGTTGCACGTGCAGCTAATAGATGGGAAGTTGCATGTGCCGCTCAAGATGGAAAGCCAAACCCGGGCTGACTGCACACACGTGGAAAGTCCTGAAAAGCACTCATGCCCATAATACAGAGTCTTGCTTATGTTTCTCTATGAGCCTGGTGCCAAAGGCGCCAGGACTGAGTCCGACTGGGCCCCCTGTGTATAAACGACCCAAAGGGACATGTGTGAACCATGCTACCCCTTGCTCCCACAACCTGATGGTGCAGCTCCTGTGATCCTGGGCAAGTGGCCATGACAGCACTACCCCTCAAGGCACCTCTCAAGGGTGGTCGTCCTCCTGGTCCTGGTTTGGTGGGGTTGTCGCAATGTAACTGCCTAACCAATTGGGGCGCATGGACATGTTCGCTGGGTTCCCAGGTTCGGTCTTCAGGTCCATACCCTTTCCAGTTTATGGGGTAGTATAATTTGGATCGGACCACCTTAGAGTCTAGGATAGTTTTGACTTCTTACTCCGGCTCCCCCTCAATTATCTCAGGATTTGGTGGAATGCTGTCATGTGTACCCGGTTTCATTGGTTTTAGAAGTGAAACGTGAAACACCGGATGAATCCGCATGTTGGATGGCAATTCCAATGTCATGGCGGCAGGATTGATTATGACTTTGATTGTGTAGGGTGCCAAGTATCTGGGATGGAAAGCTCTTGGTCCTTTCAGGAGGATGTTTTTTTTTTTTTAATTTGGTTTTTATTAGGTTTTAACACATTACAATTTTTCAATGGAAAAGAAACGAAATAGGAACAAGAGAAAAAGTTACATGTGGATTCATAGGCATTAGACAGGTGGAAATAAAAACCAGAATACATTGCACAATTTCGTTACCATGAACCAAACTGAATAACAGTGAAACGTTTTACCTAGATTCCTCGTTGTCTTAATTCTCTTACGCTTTCCCCCCACTCCCCACCCCCCGTAGACTAGGAAGTCGTGTTGCCAAGGAGTCGTGCTTGTACGGTCATGCAGTCATTGTCACAGCTTGAAACTTTTTCGATGTCATGGGTGCAGGGGTTCTCCATAGGGAGGGCTTCGTATCCTATCTTGATTTGGATGTCGTCTGGTCGGTAGTATGGGAACAGGAAAAAGCGGAGGGCGGAGGGGGGACAGCATCAGGCGGGGAGGGACCCATTAGAGCCACACGAGCATTGGACCTTGTCCCACTAGGGTGGATGTCTGTTTGATGTATGTTTGGATAAAAAGTCAGACCACAGGGTCTCACACTGTGTTGCTCTGCCGTGGAGTGAGGCTGTGATTTTTTCCATGGTGCATATGCTCATTACAATGTTTATCCATTCAGTTCGGTTGGGGTCATAGCTGATTTCCACTTGGTGGCTATTAAGGCTCGGGCTGCGAGCAAGAGATGGGGGGCCAAGCCTTGCACTCTCTTCCACTCATCGTCTATTTTCTCTAGATCGAAAAGGACTAGGTGAGGGTCTGCTGTTCTCTGAATCCCATCCAGGTGTCTAATCCACCCCAAAATCTCATCCCAATAGATCTTAATCTTAGGGCATCCCCACCACATGTGCCAGTAGTCTGCAACTTGCCCACATTCACACCAACAGAGGGGGGGGATGACTGATACTTTTTAGATAGTCTGTAGGGGTCATACTGCCAGTGATGCAAATGTTTGATGGAATGGAGCTTGTATTGGCATGATATGGATGTGCGCGTTGCCATGCGGCACATATTATCCCACATGTCATCTTCTATTTCTAGGCCCATGTCTTTCCCCCAACGCGTCCTGAGATTAAGTGTGTTCCCTCCACCCGCTTCTACAAGTAGTTTATACATGGTGGAAATCAGGCCTTTCCTGTCAGTTTTGGAGTCCAAGAGCTTTTCGAAGGGGGTGAGTTCTCTACTAAGTTTTGCCTTCCATGCCGCCTTCGTTAGGACCCCTTTGATCTATAAATAATGGAAGGTGGATAGTACGCCTATATTAAGGGCCTCTGTCAGTTCCGGGAGAGTGATGAAGGAATCACATCGGAGGAGCTGTCCTACCCTCTCTAGTCCTGCCTCATACCACGCCTGGAATCTTTCAACATTGGGGATGTAGTTATTAATGCCCGGGGACCACAGGTGACTCAAGGGGGACGGCCACGTCGTGATTTCTCTCATCTCTGGACCCTCTCTACATATTTCCCATAAAATGGCAAAAGGGGGATGCTCCCTTGTCTTCCTCAAGACTCTTTTTCTTGGGGACCATAGCCACTCCGAGAGTGTTGCTGGTTCTAAATAGTGGTTGTCCATAGCTATCCACTGAGGCTCTTCGTGGTTGCGTAAGTGAGGGGTGAGCACTCGAAGTTGAGCCGCGACATAGTACTTCTTAAGATTGGGAAGGCCTACTCCTCCTTTGTCTTTGGGCAGTGTCAATATGCGGTAGGCGATTCTGGCTTTCTTCCCCTGCCACAAAAACTTTAGGGTCGCTTTTCGGACCTCGGCGAAGTATCGTTCCGGAATTTTAATGGGGAGCATCTGAAAGGGATAGAGGCCCCTCGGGAGGCATGTCATTTTTATAGCATTAAGTCTGCCAAGCCACGAGATGGTTAGTTTGTCTCACCTGGCTAGGTCTGCATGGAATCTCGCAAGGAGTTATGGGAAATTTGCCTCGTATAGGGCGTCTATTCGTTTCGTAATATGAATCCCCAAATATTGCATAGCGTCATGTTCTAACATCAATCCAAGGGAGGAATATTGTGTTTCATTCGCCTCTGGTGTGCCGTGGAGGGGGAACAGTATGGATTTAGATTGATTGACCTTAAACCCTGATAACTGGCCATATTCTTCGAGGAGAGATATAACTCGTGGGATGGATCTGGAGGGATTGACCACATGAAGGAGTATATCGTCAGCATATAATGCCAGTTTGTGTTCAGTATGACCCAGGTGTAGCCCTTCTATGCTGGGGTCCGATCGTATTTTATGCGCCAGAGGTTCAAGCGATAGGGCAAACAAGATGGCCGATAATGGACATCCCTGTCGGGTTCCTCGCTTCAGTCAGAACTACCTAGAACATGTCCCATTTACGAATACCGAAGCTGTGGGCCTCGAGTAAACTGCCTGGATTCCCTTTCTAAGTTTAGGGCCCATACCAATCTTGCAAAGGACTTCCATCAGGAAGACCCAGTCAACCCTATCGAATGCTTTTTCTGCATCGATGGAAAATAATGAAGGATCAGTATCCAGGTTGTGGGAGGCATGTATCAGGAGCAGTGTTTTACGCATGGTGTCTGCACCCTGGCGGCCCAATATAAAACCAACTTGGTCGGGTGGATGAGGCGGGGCATGAATGACTCAATTCTAGCAGCCAGGACCCTTGTGTATATCTTCGCGTCTAGATTGATCAGGGAAATGGGGCGATATGATACACATTTTTTGGGGTCCCTCCCCTCTTTCGGGATGGCAGTTATGAGTGCTTTAACAAATAAGTCTGGAGACTTTCCAGTCTCTAGGATTTCATTAAATAATTCCGCTAGGAAGGGCGTAAACTGGGTGGCAAATATCTTGTAAAAACCTGCAGTGTACCCATCTTCGCCCAGGGATTTGACCAGTGTTAATCGTTTTATGGCCTCCTGGATCTCCTCCTCAGTTACGGGGGCGTCCAGGGCCTCTGATTCAGTGGGCGACAGTTTGGGCATGTCGATGTCAGTCAGGTAGGAGCGAATACCGGACGAATTCGGCACTGTCTCTGGGGTATACAGAGCTTCATAAAAGTCTGCAAAGGCTTCGGGAATGGTGGTGCTAGTTATCGGGATGTTGGGGCCTCCATCAACTATTTCCTGCACTTTGCGTTCTGCCTGTTGTGCTCGCAGCCGGGCCGCCAGCAACGCATCCGCCTTGTCCCCTTTCTCATAAAACTTTTGTTTAAGGAAGAGGAGTTTGCAAGTTATTTTTATCATGTTCCAGGTGACGGAGTTCCTCTCTTTTTGTCCGCGTTTGGCAGGATTTTTCATGGTGTAGCACATCCCCGTCCCTCGCCTCATTTTCTAGTTGGGTGATTTCCTTGCAGAGTCTGTTTTTGATCAAAGCCCTCTCTCTTTTCTTCTTGGCTCCCTCCCTTATAAGGATTCCCCTCCAGGTCGCCTTGCCCGCATCCCAGACCCCTTGTCTAGAAACATCCCCAGTATCATTCATTCGAAAGTATTCAGCGATCTCAGTTTCCATTTCCAGTTTAAAGACAGGGTCTTTCCATGGGGTTTCATTGCATCTCCAATTCCCACCTCTAACTGGTAAGGACTCCCATACCATGTCAGCGATCACCATGTCATGATCAGACCATGTGATTGGTGTGATTTCTGTGTGTGAGGTCGTACCGAATAAGTCCCTTGAGAAATAGAGGTGGTTGATGCGGGTGTAGGTGTTGTTTGGGGCTGAAAAGAAAGTGTAGGCTTTCTCTGTAGGGTGCATTTGTCTCCATACATCAGTCAGTCCATAGAGTTCCATCATTGACCTGAATTGAGCGTGATCTCCTCCAAGTTTTCCGCGCGTTTCTGGATTACCAGGTTTCCAATCAAGCGTGAGATCTGCCCATATATCAAAATCTCCCCCAAGGATGACATGACCTATTGACTCTAAAATAATCTTGGGAATTGTTTTGGAGAGAAATCTAACTTGCCCTACATTGGGGGAATAAATGGTGGCAATCGTAGTGGACACATTCCCAATGATCCCTGACACCAGTAGGGCACGGCCCTCAACATCTGACCAGACCTTTGTGACCTTGAAGTCCAGCCCCTTCCTAACAAGGATTCCCACTCCCCCCTCCTCAACGGTCCCGACACCCAAAATTCCATCCCGGAACGCCTCCCCAAGACCACCCTCTCCTCTCCTTTCATATATTTAGTCTCCTGCAATAGAAGGATGTCAATATTTGATCTGCGAAATTCTCTGTAGACAAGTGATCTTTTTGTTGGTGAATTAAGACCTTTGACATTTAACGTCCCCACCCTTATGGTACCCCTGCAATATGATTCAGCGGTCATCATAACAACGGGATCTAGGACCATCCATACTTTCTGACCGTTGCAACTCGCTTCCTTGATATGGAAACAGCCACATGACCGTTGGACTGCTCATAGTTCTTAAGTTTACATTTGACTCAACACGCGTCCCAGTCCCCCGACCCCTCCCCCCCTTCCCTCCCATTACCTGCGTTCGGTGGCGTCCGATCGGGCCGAGTTAGCTTCACTCGCCCTGAACCGAACCACCAGTGGAGACCGTTACCTCACAGTCCCCTCGTAGAGTAAACATCAAAATAAATAATGAGCCCCCAAGAACCTCCCCCCAGAGTGAGCTCAATACCGCAACATGAATGGAAGTCTCTATCATATTTCACCCAAAAAAAAAGCAACCATGTTGTCCTTATATCAAATGTCAGTTCACACAAAGGGTACTATACTTATCGAGGCTTACCTGCCCCCCTCCGGAGAACCGTTCCCTCTGCGGTATTTCCTCGAACCTTTCACCTTCCTCCTCTTCGGGCCCTGTGTCTGCCATTCCGACCCATCCCTGGGAGGACGGTCGCTGGATTCCTCGCAGTCCTGCGGGCACAGTAAGTCAGCGATGCAATCCTTGATCTGCCGTTCGGAGCTCAGCCTGATCTTCGTGCCTTCATGTTCGAAGGAGAGAGAAAAGGAATAGCCCCACCGGTAGCGCGTGTCCTGAGACTTTAACCACGTCGTGAGTGGTTTGCATATTTTCCTCAGGGCTAGTGTCAGGGTGGAGAGGTCCTGGTATATTGTTATTTTGGCCCCACTTAGGGTAATGGTGCCCCCACTCCGCGCCTTTTCCAGCACTCTCGACCTATCTTGATAACGGTGGAATCTTGCCAGCACCGACCTCGTGCCTCTAGGTGGGCCTCCTGCTCTATGAATGCATTCCATTTTGGGTCCATCAATGTTGTCATCCGCAACGAGTAGCTTGATGATGTCGTGAAGAGTCGTTTTTAGGTCCTCCTCTGTCTCTCCTTCCTTCTCAGGAATCCCCAAAAAGCTCTCCAAATCGTCCATCTTGAGTTTAAATCCTTGCTCCCTCCGTTCTAATTGGGTTATTCTGTGTGAGAGCTGAATTTCTAGGACGTCAATTGAGACCTGATTGTTCTCAACGCCCTCAACCCTGTCCTCTATGTTATCAAGGCGCTGTGTGAGCTTATCGATTTTTCCTCCTATGCTGGCACCCATATTTCTTATTTCCGCCAGTAAATCCGCATTATCTCCTTTTGCCGCGGCAGTTTCTGCGCCAACAATTGATGATGTGGCCATTGTGGGTCCGACGTCAATTCGGGGTGCTAATCCGTATGCGTATATGGCAAGTTTCTGGTGGGCGTTCATGCGCCTGGTGTTGCAGATTCAACGTGTCGCAGATGCAAAAGCTCAAGTACTTAGAACCATAGAGGAGGCACACGCCGCTAGACCAATTTCCCCCTTCTATTATTTTGGTGACTGGCCCAGACGGACCGTTGTAAGGGTGTCGCCGGGGGCCTTACCCTCTGTGGGGGAGATGCATTTGTCGTTACCATCCAAGCAAGGGCCTTATCGTCTTGAGGGAGCAGGGTTGTTCGTAGTCTCTCAACGTCCCGCGGGCACCTCGTGGGGACCCGCAAATCAGTCACAAAGTACATCCATAGTGTGCCTTCTTCTTCGTTATCTTCGAACCCCAAGGCACCACACGGCTGGAAGGCAGCGCGTTGCCTATATTCGGTTTCGTGGATTTCCAGGCAAGGGGCGCCGGCAGAGCCGCAATCAGTTGTGTCACAGTTTCGGGCTGAAAGCTTTGTGCGCTCCCGCCAAGCGATGGAGGGGTCAGCGGGAGTCACCCACTTCTCTTGGGTCATACTCATTGCAGAGGGAGTAAGACTTAGCAGACGAGGGAGCACAGGGCCCGTGCCTCTGTCGTCTCCGCGGGGCGACTGGCTTCGCACCGTCTAGCTCATTTCAGGCCCTTTCCCCACTACTGCATCCCATCGACTGTTCCGTGGGGTCCTCGCTTCCAAAAGTGATGTCGCGTAGATGTGAGGCATTTACTGGAAGCCTGGGCCGTTTTCACCCGGGATTTCTCCCGTGTATGGTCGATACCTTCATAAACCTTCGTCTCGAGTTTTAACTCCGGGGGGGGGTCCAAAAGTGTGGGCTCATTCCACTTTTCGGGACCTCTGGACTAGAGCTCACGCAAGAGAGGAGCTCATCCGCGCGCCCCCTGGTGGCCACCAGAAGGATGTTTTTTGATGCCAACCAGACCTTGTCTCCGATTTGGTAACTGGGAGCTTCTCTTCGATGTTGATCTGCAAACCTTTTCTGTCTCTCCTTGGATCTGGCCAGATGCTCGGCTGCTTCTTTAAAAACCTGGATGATGGTTTTGTGCAGGTTTGCTATTGCTGGCATTTCTAATGTGTCGAGTGGATCAAAAATAGATGTTTGTGGATGCCGTCCATGCACAGTATAAAACTGACTTTGCCCTGTACTGGTGTGAATGGAATTCTTATATGCGTACTCCGCCAACCAGAGGATATCTTTCCAGGAGTCTTCGGATTGTTGTAACACGCATCTTAAATACTGATCTGGGGTCTGGTTGGTTCTTTCGGCCTGGCCATCCATTTGAGGGTGATGACTTGTGGACACAGGAAGGTCGATTTTGTCAATTTTACAAAACCTTCTCCAGAATGCTAAAACTAATTGAGTTCCACGATCCGATACTAATACAGATGGGAACCCATGCAGTCACACAATCTGTTCAAGAAACACTGTCGTGACAGAAGAAGCGTTGGGGAGTCCTTTCAAAGGAATGAAGTGGGCCATTTTGGAGAACAAATCCACAATAACCAAGATGCTGTTGTAACCATTGCAGGAAGGGAGATCTGTAATAAAATCCATGGACAGAGTGTGCCAAGGCGTTGGCGGTACCATCAATGGACGTAGTAGAACAGCAGGATTTTGCTTTTGGGATTTGTTTTGAGCGCAGACACCACAGGTTGCAATGAAGTGGCTAATGTCCTTTTTCCAAGTGGGCCACCAATAGTGTTTCTTTACTTTAGCCTGAGTTTTTGCTATTCCTGGATGTCCTTCCACCAAGGAATCATGGCTGTTGGCGATGATTTGTTTTTGCAGTTTCTTATCCGGAATGTACAGTCGCCCTTGAAAGTAGGGTAGATCGTCTTTAATGGTGTATCAGTCTCCTTTTTTAAGCCATTCCTGTTGGGCAGATTGACTCATCTGGCATCGCAAGTCGGAATGTAGATCGTCCAGACAGGTAGCAGCGACAATCATATTTTGGATCCGCTCTTCAGGAATGATAGCCAAAGGGTCCTGTGTAGTGAAAGCTTTGTTTTCCTCGCTCATGCGGGAGAGCGCGTCCGCTTTCCCATTATGAACTCCTTGTCTATAGGTAATGATAAAATTGTATTCCGCAAAGAAGAGGGCCGAATGAAGTTGGCAGGAAAATTGCGTCTTAGCGGACTTTAAGTATTGTAGGTTGTGGTGATCCGTGATGACAGTGACTGTATATCTGGCTCCGAGAAGATAATGTCTCCATGCTTTAAATGCTGCCTTGCTTGCTAGCAATTCTTTGTCAGTGATTGCATAGTTCAATTCGGGAACAGAAAACGTATGGGACCAGAATGCCACAGGGTGTAACTGTCCGTTTTCAGGATTTCGTTGTGACAATACAGCCTCCATTGCTATGTTAGAGGCACCAGTTTCAACCACATACGGTAAGTCTGGTTGCGGGTGTCGTAGAACTGGTGCTGCGGTAAATGCTCGTTTTAGTTTCTGAAAGGCTTCCTCAGCCTCTGGGGACCAGCAGAATTGTTTATTTTTTCACAGCAGAGAGGTAATAGGATTGGACGATCTGCGAGAAACCGGGTATGAACCGACGACAGAAGTTGGCGAATCCAAGCACACTTTGTACTCCTTTTGAAGACGTCTGTGAGGGCCATTGAAGGATAGCGTCCACTTTGCGTTTATCCATGCGAACGCCTCGTGGTGTGAGAATAAAGCCAAGAAATCCGACCTCTGTTACATGGAAAAAACTCTTCTCCAACTTGGCAAACAGTCTATGTTGCCGAAGCTTTTCTAAAACTGCCTGGACAAGACCAATATGCTCTTCTTTGGAAGTTGAATAAATGAGAATGTCATCAATATAGACAAGTGCGCAAACGTCCAGTATTTCACGGAGCACGTCATTCATAAAAAACTAGAATGCCGCGGGGGCACTACATAGCCCAAAGGGCATCACGTGGTATTCAGAGAGGCCATATTTAGTACGGAATGCCGTCTTCCAATCGTCTCCTTCTTTGACCCTTACAAGGTGGTAGGCCCCTCGTAGGTCCAGTTTGGTGTAAATCTCAGGATTTTTTACCTGATCTAAGAGTTCTGAGATAAGTGGTAACGGGTATCTATTCTTCATTGTGATCTGGTTTAGTGCTCTATAATCAATGCAAGTTCTTAAGTCACCCTCCTTTTTAGGCATGAAAAAGTGCACCGAGGAGGCAGGGGATTTGGATGGACGGATGAAGCCATTGGCTAGGTCCTGGTCTAGGTAAGATTTAGGTGTTGGTTTTCCTGCTCAGAGCATAAATCCGACTGCAGGGTACCTGGGCTCCGGGTACGAGATCAATTTGGCAGTCGTAACACCTGTGCAGAGGAAGGACGTTTGCTTGTTCCTCTTGAAAGACATACTGGTAATCTAGGTATTCGAGTGGCAAGGAGCCAATGAGACCCAGTACGATTCCTTTCTTAGTCTTCGGGTTGGTGGGCCTTCGAGTGTAACATGTGTCAACACAGTCTTGGGGCAAGTTCAGAACTCGTTTTCGCCAGTCAATTTTAGGGTTGTGGGTCTCCAACCAAGGCATTCCTAATAGCATCTGCAACTGAGGAGCACTGATGAGATCAAAGGTAATGTCCTCTTGGTGGCCGTCCTGACACAACAGCTTGACTTTTTCCATATAATGTATTACTGGGAGAGATGAAAGTTAAGATCCATCTACCGCTGTGACATTTTCCGATTTCTGCTTTTGTCGGAGAGGAAGGCCTATTTGGATAGTCAGATCTTGATCAATGTATTTTCCCACAGCTCCGCTGTCAATGTATGCTTCCAAAGCATGTATTTTTGATGGTTGTTTGTGGTCTACCAAGAGCACGGGGATAACTAGATGTGAGTTCTGTACAGGTTCCTTTTTACCACTCGACAAGTGGACCCCCTACGCTTGCCGGGCGTTGGAGTTTTCCGAGTCTTGTTCTCCTTCGTCTTTGTCTATTTTCCTGGGTGGCTTCACCGGGCATTCTCTAAAAAAGTGACCTGCTTGGCGCACCCAAGCAAGTCCCCTCAAGTCCTGCTTGGCCGCGGTTTGCTGCTCCTGCTTCTGTTGTTGCTATCTCAATCTGCGCATTTTTAAGAAGCAACAAGGACTTTCAAAGAAGCGGAAAAGCACCAGACTACATTACCCAGCAGGTGAACTCTTTCACCATTGACTTTCACTAAGCACTCAGTGCTATATTACCTTTTTTAAACACATCTTTTGTATTTCTTTAGGCTAATCAGGGGAGGAAGAGATATATAATTGTGAGTGCGTACGCAACACGTGCGCACACCCAAGCAAGTCCCCTCAAATCCCGCTTGGCCGCTTTGCCGCGGTGCTGCGTTGCTGATGCTAGGGTATTTGTCGATTTGTAACTTGCTTCAAGAAGTGTGACACTTGATTCCTTGTGTTCCTTACTAACTCAGCCAAGTGCATATATTGGCTCTGATTCCAATTTTGGTTTGTGTTTTGGTCGAACTATCATCTTGAAGAGGCCGCGCCATTAGAGGTCCATCGACTCTAGATGCATTATACTCTCAAAACAAACATGCCTGATGTATCAGGTTTATTGCTGCAGTCGCCTCGAAACATTAGTGGCAAACTAAAGTCCGCCACTCGAGTAGCAAGGAAAAACATTACTCTAACCCCAATCCTTCGTACTCCACATTCTAACATAGATATCCACACTTTTTTGCGCCAAAAGAAAGAAGTGTATGGAAGGCAATGCACCTGTTGATGTAGCAGCAGAGCTTGAACGAGGGTCCAGAGAAGAACTAGAGTGCTTTAGCAGTGGCCTGTGCATGGAGCCTGTTCTGCCTATAGTCTCTGATCTCACTATTTGGGCCATTGTGGCTTCGCCCACCAAAATAAATAACAATCGAAATGATGTTGCTCCATTGTCTCCGGAAAATGAGGGTTGTGCATTATCGCCAGCACCAGCTGATATCTCGATCCATGCTAGCTTGTGCACACCTAGCCTGATCACAACTAACTATGCCGTGCCAGGTTCCATAGATCCGTCCATACAGTCTGTGCACACTAGCCGGTCAAGTGGCACAGCGAGTAGAGCGCTCGCTTTGACACCCGTGCAGAGCCTGTTAACGCAGGTTCGAATCCCGGCGGGGCCAAACTCAGCCTTTCATCCTTCCGAGGTCGATAAATGAGCACCACACACCGTGGGTAATAATAAGCAGCGCTCGGATACCTGAGGGTTTGTAGCGCTATATAAAAGCCTAATTATTATTATTATTATTATTATTGCGGACTCCTTCTTGCAACCAACGCCTAGACGCAAGTTGTCTATCACTCATTCAGACAATTCCTCTGAAAATCTGGCGCTAATGGAAATAACACTGACTGCAGTTAATACCACTATTTACAGCCTATTTAAACTGTTTGAAGCCATGGATTCGAAAATATGTTTCCAAAATAAACGAATCCAACATTTACTTGATTGGATCTCCACAGTCCCTCTAGAGAAGTCTCTTGAAGGACAAGTTGGTTATTTAAAAAAGTCTGATGGATTGTCGGATGTGCGGGGCATGGATACCAATCTACCTAAAACAAATTCAACCTTTCCTGCAATACCTCTAATTAAAAAAAAAATGTGTCCTATTGACCCGCTTAAAGCAGATGTGGTAACACTTGATGACTCTTGGACAAGCATAGAAGGGGAGTCTGTAAAACAACAAAATGCATGTGTGAAGTTGCGTGGTCCGTCTTTGGCTATTCCGAGTCATAAATTGCATCCAAAACGCACCTATGTTAAATCTAAAGTTACATCTCGTAAATTGACCACAACATCATCATCTAGGGCTTTAATTGAGCAACCTTGCAATTCAGCTAAGCTTATGGCCCCGAAATTGTCAGCTGAGGTAGCTGCACCTGTCCAGAATTCTCTTAAATGCACTGCTCCAGTATTTATGCCGGCTAATCTAGTATTTATACCGGCTAACCCAACCGCTGCCAGCCATGCACACCTATCAAGTGCTCACCCTAGTAATTACATGCTGTTGTCGGAACTGGTAGACCTAATTGGTGCCACCCCGGAACAACTGCCTAACCCCCAGATACAAAGTGATTCTCACGATTCTCTGACTCCTGCAGGAGGTGCTGGGCTTGCAAAGCCAGTTAACTCTAAATACCCTGCCAAAGACAGAGACCTACGGGATCTCACTCTAGCAATTGAAGCAGCAGTTGACGCCTATTTAGTACATCGTCTAAACGTAGCCTTGGTGCCTACACCCTCTCAGCTTGTGGCCAGAGAGAAGGATCTGTCCTCAGCTAGCACCAGTCACTGTACCCATAATCATACTGCAAGTGGGTTTTCCACTTGCAAACCAGTGGACGAGTGCGCGAGCATGCCAAAAATGTCCTGTGCGCAAGGGGTGCTGGGTTCAGAATTTTCCCTAAATAAAAACACACACACGAAACCCATGTACAATTTAAAACATCAGGAACAGTTCAAACACAAAAACTCCTTCAAGAACTGTCATTCCCTTATTGTGAAATGCTGTGATGCCCCCTATGATTTATGCCGTTCGAGCATATTAAACATATTTGGTGAGGTACCGAGTTTGGAGGATATTTCCTCTGGTGACATCGACCAAGTGGAGTTCGTTTGTGAGCAGAATCTTGCCATTGTGCGGCTCTGGATCAAATCGGGTCTGGTCCTTAATTCGATCTGGAAGGCCAAAATGGAGTTATTTAAAATGAGATTCCTGATCGCTCAGGATCCAGAACGTTTGATCCAAGATAACAAAACACCATCCGTATGTCAAGATAACTTAATACACAAGGCTAAGACCGCTCAGATCTGTCTTGCCCATATTGCACTCCATCAGTGGCACAGACATATGAGCCAGGCCAGCTTTTGAAGGCATAACCATTAACAGAAAGTACATCTAAAAACATCTCTTTGGCTAGTTGGAACACGAGGGGTCACTCTCACCTGCAATGGGGCTCAAATCATCCTATAAACCAATTTGATATTGTGATTCTTCAAGAGACCTGGATGTTAGTGGCCCCAGTGTGGGATGATCATGAGGTTTTGTTGTTACCAGCTATAGCAGCACAAAGAGGGCGCCCTACTTTGGGTCTTATGGTGGCAGTTAAAATGAGTCGATGTCTGAGGTTATCCAAATGGGCCACACCAAACAACTTTATACAAATGGTTAAAGTCTCAAACATTACTGACTCAATAGCGGTGATTAATCTGTACCGCAACCCGATGGGCATCTCGGATGATAAGTTCTATAGTGGTTTATCAAGGGCTGTGGAACTAGCCTCGCAGGCACCCAATTTACTGGGCATAATTTTGGCAACGGACATTAATCTGGATTGCCTTGGGGGTTGTAGATCTTTTTGATCACAAGATAAGGAAAGGTGGAGCAAATTTGTTGAAGATTGCAACCTACACATGGCAAATGGTACTTTGAGAGGGGGCATTCCTTCACACCACACATGGAAAAGGGGAACATCGACATCTACCATAGATTATATCTATCTGTCTAATTCTCTCTTTCAAAAAGCTACTTCCTTTGAAATCATTTCACAAAAAGCTAGTGATCACCACCTCCTGTCCTTAAATTGGTCATGGGACCAAACGGCTATATAAAACAAATCACACTGGCATAACCAGATTCTGACAATCAACAACTCAAAGACCCGTTTCAGGTGGTCCGAGAACTCACTCATGACTCTAAACAGGGATATCATGGATCAGCCGAGGGATTTTAGGCATGGTTCCTATGTGGACTTGCTGCCATTCTTTAAAAACATCTATATTGACAAAGGAATGCACCGGTCCACTCATGCTCATGGGATTGACTTGCTAACACAACAAACAAAAATAGCCTATAGGAAAGAACTGAGAGACACCTTGAAATTACCACACATCCAACGTTTATCAGCCCGTAGAGCCTTGAAGTGCAAATATCGGAATTGGACACGGGCTAGAAAAGCGCAATTATTTCAAGGGGATAGTGAGGCTTTCATGACTGCGATTTAGAATAAAAACTTGGCGCAGATATGGGCCTTGCTTGCTAAAACATCAATCCATACACAAGCAAGTAGTCAACTGAAGGGGGTGTCCGAAGCACAATTGATTGCACATTTTGCCCACTTATATGCTGATGAAAATTTCCGATAATATTGATACGAAAGACAGTCTATAAAAGGGTGGCACCTAGGGTGCTCTGCAGAATTAATTGAGGAGCTTATATGTAAATCTTCAGCCTCTCATGCATCAGGTCCCGATGGGTTGTCTAATTTTATGTTTAAAGAAAATCCAAAACAATGGGCTTGCATACTCAATTATGTGTTCCAACAAATTCTTTTGTCAAGACAGTTGCCAGACTCTTGGCGTACTTCCTTGATAGTGCCAATCTTTAAAACAGGCAATCGGGGGCCCCAATAGCTATCGTCCGATTGCATTTTTGGACGCCCCGGGCAAGATCTTTTCAAAGCTAGTCCTGAGAGATTTTTCCTTGTGGACATGCTCATGTGAACATAGAGACCCGAACCAGACAGGCTTTGTTGCTGGCCTCGGGACGGCTGTTAACTTTCTGACACTGAATGCTCTTAAAGATCATACACAAACTGTCAAAGAGCCACTATATTTTGCCTTCGTCGATTTGCATTCAGCATTCGACTCAGTGTCTAGAGTGAAGCTTATGTTGAAATTGGTGAAAGTCAGATGCCCTGCCACCTTGTGTGACATTATTCAAGCCTTACACTCGGACACAACTGTACAGATTCGGCTTTCGTTAGCAGGCCTGTTGTCGGCGGCTTTTGCAACATTTAGAGGGCTGAAGCAGGGATGTATCCTTGCTTCCGCCCTCTTTAATTTCTTTATTCATGATGTAATGGTTGCCTTATCTCTGGCCTGCTTAGACTCATCAAAGCTCAATGGTTTGGTCGTCAGAGCGTCATGGTATGCTGATGACCTAGTTCTGGTTTCACAGACCCCTATGGGCCTTCAGTCCTTACTCTCTGTTTTAAGCGTCTACCTGGACGAGAATGAACTAATCATCAACTTGAAAAAAACACAAATTGTGCTATATTGGCCTAGACTTAACAGCAGATCAAAAATGGACTGGAAAATCAAAAATGTGTCGGTTGAGATTGTTCCAAATTACATATACTTAGGTCTTGTTTTTGATGTTCAGCCTATGTTGACTCTCAGCTGAAAAACATTGTGCATACGTTGGACTCAGCAATTTCGCAGACACGGCTCATTCTATCTAAATTTGGCAAATTGTCCATGTGCCCAGAGGTAACATATTGGCGCAGAAAGTTATGCCTACCATTTTATCTGGTTTAGAAACTAAAAATATTATACCAGCATCCTTTCTGAACAAATTAGAGGTGAAATTTTGGAGGCGTGTCCTCCACATTCCATAATGTGTGCCCGGGCCATGGCTGCGTCATGAGCTGGGTCTTACTTCTCTGCTAGCGGTGTATCAATGGCGTCTGTGTGCCTTGTATCGAAAATGCATAGTGAACATCGGAAATGACACCATTCTATCTTGTCTCTTGAAGTATATGCTTTCCTTTTCCCATGTTTTTGTATGCACTTAGTCTGCTAGTGTTCGTGAAGTGTTGGCTAAGGCTGACGTGACAATTGACACCCGGTGAATAATCCAGATAGAGCAAAAGTTAAAGTGTACAGGTGGGATTGGATAGAGACCAGATCTAAATGTCTCACATTTAAGGATTTTAAGTCTCATGGTTTTAATCCGAAAAGTCTTAATGAAGTGGAAGCGTATTTGTGCAGAGCTCCGTCTCCACAACTTAGAACTGTGATTCAGCGTCTTCGCTTTAATCTCTATTCCACACAAGACATTCTTGCTAGAAGAAAACTCATTGAGCCTGATAAGAACTATTGCAGATTTTGCGGTGATGTAAATATAAGGGAAATTCTGAAACACATCATTGTGGACTGTGTGGCTCACATAGATTTGCAAAGAAGCTGTTTTAATCGGCATTTGACTTACTTTGGCCTAATGTCTCCTGAAAATCGTTGGCCAACAATATTGGAATCCAAAGTAATGAGTATTCGAATTGCAACTTTTAATTTCTTAAATCTACTTACCTTGGACAGTGTCAATGATTCAGAGTTTGAATAATGATTTATTGTACTTTATTGTTATTGCAGTATATTTAATTGGTTTCATTCGGAGGGTGTGGTTGGGGCTCTTCTGGTGGAATTTAGTTAATTAATTTGTTATAGTCGAATGGTAATACATGCCTGTGGTTTACTAAGTTTATTTGTTTCTGTTTTGATGTTTTTATCTTTTTTTAAGCACCATTGAATTAGTTAAAAAAAAAAGATTTATTTAATAATTTTCTCACAAATGTTATCTGTTTTTTTATACGTTTCATTGACCTTGTTGTTTTTCGAGAAATTTTGTAAACGTATAAATTTTAAACCATGTAATGTTAATTTGTTTTGAAAAAGTTGAAAGCCACTCCCGGACTGAGTGCACGCACATGGAAAGTTCCTGAAAAGCACTCCTGCCCATAATAAAAAGTCTTGCTTATGTTTCTCTATGAGCATGTCAAAGGCGCCAGGACTCAGTCCAACCGGGCCCCCTTTGTATAAACATCCCAAAGGGACGTGTGTGAATCATACTACCCCTTGCTCCCACAACCTGATGGTGCAGCACCTGTGATCCTGGGCGGTGATGCCTGTAGCCTTATTAAGGGTGGCGTTAGAACAGCTACACTACCCTGTGCATGTCACTAGGGAAATGCCTGCAGCAACCATTGCAGAGGACTGGTTCGTACCAAGCCTGTTAGAACATGTCGCTTTTTATGTAGTAAATTGCATGGTATGTCAAAGGTTTACTGCTGGGCACATGCTGCAAACAGTCAGAGGAGATATCCCTCAACTGAATGGTCCATTTCAGCATTTACATATTGACTATGTTGATATGCTGCAGGTCTGTAATGGTTATAGGTATATGATAGTTGTAGTGTGCCCCTTCTCTAGGTGGATCGAAGCCGGTCCATGCACACACCCTGAAGCCACTTGCACTGTAACGTTTTTGGTTCGAGAAGTATTTCCTAGATAGGGAGTATGTGAGGTGCTGAGATCAGATAATGGCCCCTATTTTGTGAAGTTTTCGAGCAAATGAGTATATTGTTCAGCATAAAACACAGGTTTTCTTCTGCTTATCGCCTGCAAGAAAATGGGATATGTGAGAAACTCAATGGTCTGCTAAAAGAAAGGATAGCCAAATTAAAACTGACGCTGAAGAAGGGGTGGCTGCATTGCCTGCTCCTTGCATTATATGCATTGGGAAATCAGCCTGGCTGAGACCACCACCTCACACTTCACATGATAATCACATGGAGGTGAATGAGAATGCCTCTAACTTCTCTATCGAGGACTAGGGGTGATGCCCAGGCAACTGCAGAATTGTTAGGAACTGAGTTATGTGATTACCTTATATGTATGAAGGCTAGTATCTCTGTCATTTCAGATCAAGTCAAGCGGATGGGGTGTTGGTCTCAGAACACAGATGAATACCATTCAACAACCCGAATTCAAGAACTATCTATACCAAAGATCTTTCCAGGAGATCAGATACTGATTAGAAATGTCACAAGGAAGTGGCACAAGCATAGATTTGGCGGCCCTTTCATTGTGGAGAACATCACTCCATCGGCATTCATGGTCCAAGAAAGACGAGCTCGGAGTCATCAAGTTGAGGCGAAAGTCTATGCTGGAGAGACCACTGCACCCCAAACCCATTCAGAAGCAAGTCAAGAAGAAGCAGTTCAGCACGTGCATACTAGATCAATGACAAGGAAGAAAGACGCAGAGACTATCTAATAAATAGACAAAGAGTACTTTGGACTGTGACTCTTTCGTAGGCCCTTTTGTAACTGCTTGGCAGGAGTGCAAACCAGCAATTGTTCTTGAGCCACAGGAATTTGGTGACGTTGGACTGTGGCTTCCCTGAAAACACTCTTTGTATATGCTACAGCATGGAGTGAAAAAGTTACTGTTCTTAAACCACAGAAGTGTGTTGATATTGGACTTTGGAGTGCAAAAGAAAAAGCAAAGAATGCCAGATTTGGATGTCGTGTTTGACGACTGGAAGAGAGAGCAGTTCCCGGATTCTTTCCAAACCGAGATTCTCTTTGCTGGGCTATATGGTGCTCACTGATCTCTACGTACACAGACTACTTCTTGCTGTCTTCATCTTTATACTCAGAGATTACCCTGCTCAGGTTGGCCGCCGCGTTGATGCGCGCCCTTTCGTCCAAGATCCTAAGAATGGCTCAGCAATTAGACATCTTCTGGCATCAATTCTAGACCAGATCCGACATGAACGTGTGAATGGTCCTGCCGAATGATGACATTCACAACTTACTGGACTTGATCTTTTACTATTTGCTTGAAGCTCATCCTCATCTTGTTTGGCGGAAGGATAATACTTTTGTGTTCATTCGGAATCCTATCAATCATCCTGCAATCAGCCAGCTACTTGTGGAAATTGTGGAGCAGATTCAACAGCTTCCAGAATATTTCATGAGGTTGCCTGAATACAAATAATTTTTCTTTCCTTAAAAAGTAATTACAGGTAAACCATGTGGTCCATAAACCACCTTGCTTTTCCAGACAGTGATCAAAGACAATGACGAGTGGAACCATCACGTTGGTGGAGCATAATGTACTGGTGCATAATATATGCCTGCTCAATGTTTATCATTGTTTTTCTGATCCTGATAATTGATGCTGTGTATATTGTAGGCACAAAGAAGGGAAGCGTTCCTCTAATTCTTCCCACTCCAGTAAACAATGGCGAGTTAGACATTGCAAGAAGGCCTAGGCCCTATGTGATTGTTCCCACACCAGTGGTGCATGACAAATGGGTCTGAGCTTCTCTTTGGAGGGAGATCTGCTTTGCAAGTTTTTCATGATCTTTGGTTGCCTAATTATTATGCAAGAAAGAGACCCAAAAGACATGCAATAGAGGATGATTATGAATTAAATAATTATTTAGACAGTACAGCACATTTGCAAAACATCATGTCGTGTAAGCCTATGAAAGAGGTGGGCAAATTAACTTCTGAGGAGGAATGCTATGTATGTGCACTCCTGACTTATACTATGGGAAAGTCTAAGGTCTTCATAGCCGTTGAATTAGATGTCCAAACAGCACATTGCCAATCTCACACTCTGCTGGGCAAGAGGTCAGTTCATGGGTCGAACAGCATCTTTGATATGGGCAACGGAATGGTTAAACCCAGATGAAGATGATTATGTTCAAGATTTAAAGACAATGGAAAGGACATTCACCAGAAACCATGTGATAAAATATGACCAGCCTGGAGTGAAGGGAGCAGGAATCAGTTGGGAAGTGAACAGAAGACTTGAGAGCCTAGGAAAAACTGCAGAAGAAATTCAAAGATAGAAAGAAAGAGGCCAAAAGCAGACCTGGGGTCAGTACTTTCTCCAGATGGCTGGGAGGAAGGTGTGGTTATCTGCAGAGCGTGGGTAATAATTGGTTACCGCAAACCAACCGTTGACATTGTGGAAAATGAATGTAAACCTTTATGGCCAAACTTACAAAACTACTGACATGGTGGCACTACCTTTGGGTGGTCCTTTGCGGGTAGTGCCTCTTGACAGTGCAAAGCTGTGCTTCAGAAACAATGGCACAAGAAAAGTTGGAGAGAATCAAAATTGTGGTCGAGTCTTTGATGTGCCAGGAATGAACATTGGGACAGCAGTCATAATGGATCACTACTGGACTTGTGGATCCTGAGTTTACATGAAGCTGCCCAAAGATTGGAGAGGACTATGTTCTATAGTGTAAAGATTCCTATTGTGCAGTCTATAATACAACTGGTGGTGAACTGGCCTTAAAATGGTGATAAGAGACTGTGTATCTCTCAGGTTTATAGGTTCTGGTTGGTGCCGCAATAGAGATGACTAGTGACATTCAGGCAGCTGAATGTATCAAAAATGAACAAAGTTTTCTGATACTAGTCACTATTTTCTAGCACACTGTTTTGTGATCAAAATTTCCACGAGACTCAGTTAGAGTGAGAAAATAATCTTTTATTGCATGGTTCCTTCGACACGTGTTTCCCCACAAGTGCTGGTTCTTCAGGAGGGTATAACAATAACAAATTCATTGAATTTTTGGTTCTTCAGTACAATATAGTAATGATACCATCCTTATTACGAGACGAGAACGTTTATTCTCCTTACGTTTCTCCATCCGTTTTGACTGTAGCGTGCAGAATGTCCCGTATTCGCTTTATGTGAACTTTATTGTTTTGAACAATATTTTATGTGGGTTCTCCCGTTAGGCAGTGCACATTCAGCGATACATTTGTATCTGGTAGTCTTACGATAGAGACTGACGTTTCTGTTTCCTCTTGGCGTTTCTAAGTTAGACGGAGAACATATATGTTCTATAGTGCTTGTACATGTTCCAGCATTAGTGATTCCAAAAAGTGACCTGAACATTGGAGAACATCGGAGAGTTCCCAAAGGCAGATGCTCACCTGAGAAAGAAGAGAGCTGCTGAGCTCTTTAATCGATTGAAGAGGGAGAACTATTTCTCAGCCAAGTCAATAGAAGCTTTTGATTCTATCCCATATGAACACAGATTGTTTAGTAAGACTTTGCCAATATTCACAGTAATCTTCATGCCCAGGATCCAGACAGAAGCAAACACCAAATGGTTACAGATAACCAGATGGGAGCTCCTGCAGACAATCAACAATACCATAAAGAGATTCAATGCTATCAAGGAAGAGCTGAGAGCCATACGAATGCTGACTCTCCAGAACAGATATGTCCTTGACATGATCACAGCTAAGGATGGATGTGTTTGTGCCAAAATCGGCGAATCATGTTGCACATTCGTACCTTCTCACGATGACGAGAATGACACCTTGACAGAGGCCATATCGATGCTAACTAATCTACACGTCAAGATGATAGACGGAGTTGAAGACATTGCTGATGATAGTTGGTTTGGATAAGACATTTTCAAGGTCTTTGTAGCCCTGACAGTGATGGTCTTGGCTGGATTTTGTGTGATCAGTATAATAATCGCACAATGCAAGAAGACTGCAAAGAAAGCAGTAAGAATGAAGATTATGATTGATGTTGAATCTGGGGAGTAAAAACAAAGAGCTGACAGATGAAGAAATCAGAAATACATCAAGGCCAGTGTTCATGCAGGGAACAAAGTTTCTGTATCCAAGACACCACAAGAAGTGTGTTGGAAGATGGATTGTCTCTAGTCCAAATGGGCAATGCATGCTTTTGACCTGGAGTGCTGATGAGCATGCGAAAATTGCGGGAAGCCCGAAAGAAGTCATAAATATATGGGTCCCAAAGAAGCATTTCTTCAGACGAGGATGTCTGGATGTGAAGGTTGATGACAGAGTGGTCGATGAATCACCTCAAGGGAAAAGAGATCAAGAGAAAAGGAGTTGGAGGGTGTAATCTTCAAAACTCTAATTGACCTAATTGAAGAAGCAAAGGAAGATAAACAGTCCTTTCTGGCTTGTTTCAGAGACATTATCAAATGTGCGATTGAATGAATATAAGTTTGGACTGCATCAGTGCCATGAGGGTCGACTGATCCTTGTAGATCCTTGTAGTTTCCATTTAAGGCTTTGTATAATTTGAGGAAAGGGGACAAGGTGATGGAGACGATAAATCGTAGGGCCACCTGTTTCTGGGCGCAGTGGAACTCTCATTTATGGCTAGTTGTTTCCCTAGCCTGATCAGGTGCCTTTGGGCCACCCCTGTGTCCCCTGAATCCTTTACCCACTATGACGGTAGGGCCCTCACGCATACTTAGACACATCGTCTGCTTCTTGTTATTGCACCCCTATGGGCCAACTCTTCGCCCTGAAGGGGTTGTTCTTTTCGTTTGGAATCAAGGCCAAACTCACAACCTAGTTTCAGCTTTTTTCCTGGTGTCACAGCAGGGAGAAACCTATCTTCCTCCACCTACCTGATTGACCTTTTCTCTCCTCTTGCTTGCAAGTTTGCACTTAATTGCTAAGTCAATGTTGTTATGTCCTTAGCCAGCCTGGCAGCCAAGACAGTGTCCGGATGGGCTGTGTCCTCAACACCTTCCTGGTCCAAACTGGGCTGATTGTGTCCCCCAACCAGCACATCACATGCCCCCTGATTAACCCCATTAATAGGGACCGTTACTGGAATTATCACAGCTCCTTTTTCAGGCATAGCTGGATCCTCCATAACCGTGGAGCCTATCCCTGGGTCAATAAGTACATCGCAAGACATTGTGGAGTTTCTCTGCTCCCCCAAAGTGATTCCGCAATAAGGCAGTTGTTGTTTTGTTTTCTGTATCGGGTCCCTCTGGTCTGAACCACCCAGCAGGTCTGCATCGGAAGTATCTTGCCAAACGTCTTCTTGAACTGTAAAGGTGATGTTTTCATCTTTGACCCTCCTCGGGTGTATTTTTTCCTGTGCCGGGGAAGGGGAATCCCTTGATCTAAAGTGCCATTTAAATATCTTCTCTTCCGACAACGATTTACTTCTACATTTTGTTTGAGGGCCCCCGTTTTTTCCCGGAGTTAGATCCAGGAACGGGTTTGGTATACTTATTATTGTTCTTCACGTGCGGCATTGTTACATCTGACGGAGGGCCTTCAGTGACTTCCGTCTCCTTTGCCATCCTGTCGCAACCCTTCCGTCTTTCATCATGAGGTTTAATGTCCGAAGTTCTTACAGAATCCTCTGGCGAATTAATGGGAGAGACCACCAGCGCAGGGTCCTCACCACTCGCTCACGCAAACAGGTCCTGCAAGCCGGCTGGGAGCTCTTTTCATACCTCGGGTTGAACCGCAAGAGATGAGACATGAACTATGCCTACAGCTTCCCTTTCCTCCCAGATAGCCAGTTCCAGAAGCGAGAGAGCTTCAATGTCTACTTGCGGCTCCTCCCCACTATGACGCACAGCATCCCATAGTTAGATTTTAGTGTATGTGCTTTACTGTTTTATATAAAAACAAATTCTAGTTCTTCTTTTGTTCTTGACTTGATTATTGAAATGAAACCTTGTTTGGTTGTTTTTTTGGATTCAATATTGTTTGGACTGTGTTATTGATACATATGTTATTGTTTATATACTTAGTCTGGTCATAGCGACTAGGGGCCCCCAACTTGAGTGAGTCCCTTCACTCGCTTGGGGCACCACTCACGTCATGCCCAGATTAACTCTTAAGTTTCATGTGTATGGGAGGATTGGTCCAAGAGACCCCCCTCCCCTGCATCCTCTCCCCTGTGAAGTCCATGGCTCGTCAGGGGTTCCCTCTGCCACCAGGGCCCAGGTGGTGGGTGGGACACTGGCTGAAGACATTGACCAAACATGCTGTATTTAGCTAGGCCCTGGAAACCATTTTGTGGAATAAAGATGGTTTGAGCCCTGTGCACCGCAGCGTGGCCCCCACCCTTGGAGAGTTTCACTTATCCCTGTGGCCGCAGCTCTCTCGCAGATCCGCTGAGAGCCCGTTCCCACGAACAGACGGACATGAGCTAGTGTCAGATACCATCACTGTAACATTTCACCTTCCGCAGTGTATCGCTGTTTCCAGTATGACCGGGCCAGCACGGCCGGGGTGGAAAAGAACTGCAAAATGGTCCCCTGACAAAAGCAGAGTCCCCAAATACTAATGAGCAAACCATTTGTGATGAAACTTTTCTCTCCACAACCTTTCTGACTAAAAACCTGTAACCTCCATGAAGATGGCAGAATGTTTGCTTATATGACATTCGGGATGAAGTACCCACATCCCCGTAGCTATGCGCAAATAGTAAAAGTGTCCTGGGGGTTTTTCATGTTTTGTGTTTCACCAAGAAGACTGCACCCCAAGGTCCCATGCCATAACTGAACTAATGCTGCTAGAGTGCAAAGGAAGACAAATGCAACCCTATTGGGAGCTCATGTAAGGGGTGCACGAAAATGCACCATATGTATGTCCAAGCTCAATATGTGTCACTGCCGTCAGTCTTATTGGCGGGTTCTTCCTGCGCGCTCCACCAACCTTACTACTACCTCACTTACCGCACATGTATAGAAATGTAACAAAATGTTTTGGTTGTTAAATACTTAGCGTATAGGTAACGTGTTTGAAATGGCCATGTGAAAGGCACTAACAATGTCAAAAACATAAGCTTTGAAAAGACTCAATGAGTATTGTATATTATGTGAATGTTTATGTCTCTTCCACTTAAATCTGCAACACACGAGGAAAATACCTTTGTGAGCATATGCAAGGCCATTCCCCCTTCCTCCCAGTGAAGCCTGCCAGACGAAAAAGCAGAGGCCTGTGCTGCTCTGCTCCACCTCCCCCAATTCGGCTGGAGCCGCTTCAAACATTCACATTCCCCTGCAGCACCCAAGGCCACGGCCTGCCACCTGAATTATTTACAACCCAGCAGTAAACCCCGGCCTTAAAACAGAGATCCAAAGGAGCCCTTTCTTAGGCTCCACGACCCCCCGGCTCACCTTAGGTTAATGGCCCCTGTAAAATAAGGACACCCAATATTATGGCAACACTACAGGAACACATTCATAATGACTTCTAACGAGACATGATAACCCGGACAGCCCGTCCCATGCCCTGAGACCCAACCTTGCGACCTATGATACCCGGTCAACAGGACGATGGTAACCATGTATTGATGTATCACCAAAAGACCCCACTCTAGGTGCATTCCTCCTGTGTTGCATTAACCTGTAGAATAACCTATTGGAAGATTTACCAGGGAAGATAATATTGCAATGTTGAATGACTGCAGTGTGCATGGCCTTAGGGCAGAAGGCCAGGAAAGACGTTCATCACTGACACTGGTCACGGCTGGCACAACAACACTGTCCGGATGAGCCCAGCTGACCTGCCCGGCCCAGCCCAACCCACGAGGGTAACCAGTGATGTCCTCCAACCACGGCAAACCACATCGCAGCAACACCTATAGTTAGTCTTCGCTACCCAATCCTCACAAACTTGTGCCCCCGATAGCATGTAGGTTCTTATGACGCTTTTTGTAAATATATACGCCTGTCTTTGCTATTGTCAGACAGAGCGCTCTCAGAGTTTGCAGAGTCCTTTGCATGCCCTATTCTGATTGATAAACACCCATTTAAGCTCACCCGCACTTTGTCCTAGCCTTATTCCCATCTTGGGAGAGTCCATTATTGTCTCTCATTGTGGAGAGGATCGTGCTATCAGTGGTGACCCCGAAAGCGTGATTATTATTTTCTGCTAATATATATATCCCTACCGTCCCCTTTGGCACGAAAATCTCCGGTCGAAAAGGGATACGCACGGTGCGCCGGCTCCGGAAGACTGCCCGCCAACGGCGACCGGTACGCTCAGAAGTGCGCACTCAACAGAGAGAGGGTACGGGATCCCGGTTGAAAAATCCCCTTTGAGTACCGCTCGCCGGAGCCGGGGCTGACCGTTGAGCATACGGCAACGCTGCCTGGACGGACCCAGTTTCGGAGACTCTCGGTTCAAGACAGGCACGTGAGTATTAAGTGTGAGCGACCATAAAGGGAGTAGGGGAAGAAAAATAGGATAGGGAACGAGGCTGGTTGAAAGGGGACACTTTGGGACTACTAAGAACCACTCTAGACTTTCTTTACTTTTTCTTTGCATATGGCCATTAGGATTAAGAGGTGAAAAGAGATAAAGAGACGGGAACCTAGCTCCGCGAGGGGGTAGAAGGCGGCGCCGCATAGTGCTATCTTGACTAGTACTGGGAATATATGAAGAAGTGGAAAATGAGATAAAGGTGTCTGGTAAAGGAAGACACAGTGAATATATTGGTGACTGCTATTTCTTCTATTCTTCTCTCTGGGTTTACGGGGAAAAAACAGGGTTAGTACAAAAAAAAAAGATAATCTAAGTAGAAAGACAAGTTTATATCAAAACTAGGAGACAAATTTATATCAGAGTAAGACGGAAAGGGACAGCTGGCAAGGGAGGAAAGGGAGTACAAACTGGGCTATGAATAGAGTGTTGCCTATGGGGGTGTGAGCATTGTATGTGTCAGAACATATTTGTTACGATGAATGTGTAGAGGTGGTCATAAATGCATAATTATGGTGTGGTTATGGTAAGTGTGACCAGAAGAAATTCTACAAAGAAGAGCGTAATGCAGTAAAGTGATTGTTTATTTTTGATTTGATGGGTAACATTGCTGAAGATATTGATGGTGTACGAAGGGTGGTTTGCTTTTGTGTGTGCCCCCTAAAGTATATAGAATAGAGGCTGTGCGCGGCCATTCTTATATTGTCCAGGTGGCGGAAACACACACAGGTCCCCGCGCGCAGTAATACACAAATACTTAGATACATCTGGTGATAGACTTATGTAAAGATATATATATATAAATATACATCAGTATCGAGCAACCACGAACTATGGGGGCAGAAACACCCTTATCACATATTTGTAAGAATCTACCTGGGTACGCTGAACGCATTAAGAAATATCATGATCAGCGGATCACAGAGCTGAAGGGGGAAGGATTACCTCAAATATGGCCCGAAGGGGGATCATTTGACAAGAGTGTCCTAGATATGGTAGCTACATGCATTTGTTTGAAATATAAGGGGAAGCAGCTACACAATAGGAGAGAAATATTAGACCTATGGAGACTGTTTGAAGAAATACCCCCGCCTAAGAAAAGGGAATTAGGTACTGATCTGCCATCTACCACTGACAATCCATTACTGATACCAAAAGATGGCAAGGTGTTGCCAGAAGGGGAGCCACCGGTAGAGATAACTAGGTTGTACCCAATACTAAATAAGCCAGTGCCCGCAGAAGGATACAGTGACCCAACATATGTACCCCCAACAACAACCACTACCACTCAAGGGCCAACAGCACCCCCACCATAAGAGAGTCATAGAGAGCGAGACCAGGTAAGTACACCAATAGTGAACATAGAGAAACTAACAGAAGACCTAGAGTCCAGGCTCTCTATAGCAAAAGATGAGCTCTCGAGGATAAAAAGTATATGTGAACAGACTGCGATTAATGCTGCTAGGTCAGAGCCCACATCAAGAGCGCAGAGTGAGAATAAAACCATTGAAGAAGGATGGAAGAAGGGGGAGATATTGTTTAGGATACACGAAGAACCGGCCCGAATAATTGAACTAGAGGGGAGGGAGGAGCGCACTGATGATGAGACAAGGACTACAGGAGATAGAGAGAGGAGCTATTGTGTGATATAGGAGAAGACTTAGAGGAAAGTGAAAGGCTAAGCATGGCAATGGGAGGAGGAAGTGAGGGGTTGGATGGCGCATGTTCAGGGAGAACCATGGAAAAAGAGTGGGCAGGACGACTAAGGAATAGGTTGGGGAAAATGGCAACACTAGGAAAAAACAGAACGAAGGTGAGTTCAGATACAACAACAAAGGGGAGGTTACAACTCCCACTAATACACAGGGGAGGAGGGAGGCCAAATTACATACCTTGGGCTCAGTTGGATAAGGCCAATTTATTAAAGTCATTGCCCCCGCTATCAGGAAGGGCAAGCAAGTGGATATATGCATTCGAGAAAAACACAGCCGGGGTACCTCTAGCAATAGGTGATGTGAAGAGTCTGCTAGTATCAGCAGTGGGGGATCAAGCTGAGAGAGTATGGGTAAATGCTGGCTTCCCGGGAGTAACGTTAGACTGCGATCGCCATGATGGCGCCTCTTTTAACACAGTACATGCCAGGGTGTGGGACGCCTTAAGAGAGACGTATCCAGACACCCCAGATTTGCAGTCAGTAATGCAATGTACTATGAACGACGGGGAAGATGCTATGGATTACATTTTTCGGGTCCAAGAGATGTGGAGAGCAGAAACGGGCACGCCCTGGTATCAATCAACATCATTATTCTACTTCATAATAAAGAGGGGGCTCCCTAAAGAGGTACAAAAAGCACTTGACAAAATCGCAGGTATTGAAGCAAAAGGATGGCCCGAAATACAGAGCATAATAGTTCACCACTGTAAACGAATAAAAGAGAGGGAAAAGGAGATAGCGAAGAAAAGATTGGCAGACGAGGCAAAATTAGTACAAACGAAGCTGGTGAAGGTCGCTGCAGCCGTAGCCGCGCTCCCACACAGCAGGGAGGGAGAAGAGGAGGAGGAGGTGCTGGTAGCAATACAGGGGAGGATGGCAACGAATTGGGCAGGAGCAGGGCAATGGCAGTGGAACGAGCAGGAGCTGAGTGGAGGTCCGCAGTGGCAAGAGTGGGCCCCTCGAGGGGGACGAGGTGGGTACAGGGGTCGAAGAGGGAGTGGACAAGGGTACGGGGGAATGGGAGGAAATGGATGGCAAGGTCCAAGAGGCGCACAGGGAAGCTGTTGGAACTGCGGGAGGTGGGTGCACTTTTCCAGAGAGTGTAGGAGTAGAACAAACAACGGATTTCCAGAGGCAGAACACTATGGAAACCCTCACCCGGGAAGCCCATATGGTCTCCCAATGGGGCAACAACAAAGGGAACAAGAGCAGGGGTACCCAGAGCAAAGGCAAGTGCATCACTACAGAACACAGAATCACCCACAAAATAACGACACTATGCACTACACCCCAGGTAACCCTTTCGCAACAAATGCAAATGGAGCCCCAGCACCAGTCCCCTATAGTGGTGTATCAGTAGTTTCAGGAAGTGTGTTCAACCAGGGAGGGGCAATGAGACAACCAGCATAGGACAGCCCACAGAGAACACTTGCGTGTCCTGTTCTATCTACAACCTACGATGCAGCGGAGAAACCATTGGTAGGGGCGCAGATAGGAGACAAGCAGTTCATATTCATGGTGGATTTGGGAGCAGAGAAATCATGTTTTCGGGAGGGCCGGTTTCCGTTATCTAACCGGAAGTTAAAGACGCAGGGGTTCTCTGGGGCTGTAATTGAAGTTCTTTACACAGAAGCTTTGGCTGTGACAGTGGGGGGTAAAACGATAAAGACACCCTTACTATACTATGAACAATCACCAATAAACCTGCTCCGAAGGGACCTTCTTAGCAAGCTTAACATGACAATATCATTTACAGAAAGAGGAATAGTGTGTTCGACACCAGGAATATGCCCATTACGCGTAATGCTGGTGGTGCATGCTCGGACGACGGCACCGGAAATACGTGGCATGCCAGTGGACGAGAGAATGTTCATTGAAGGTCTAAAAACGCTGGCCCAAGTAGTTCCCGAGCTAAAAAAGTTAGAGTGGAGAATATCCGCAGAGTTTGTCTTCCGTCCAATAGTGCGCCTAGACATAGCACCAGGTTTCAGTGGTATCCTTAGACTTGCATGCTGTACAGGTATCAGCAAAAAGGATTGCAGTGATTGGGATGGACATAGATGGGTGTGAATGGCGCACTGTACTGTGCATCAATGCTAATATTGCCCTACGAGACTTGTCTGATGAGGATCTCTTTTCTGATGTGGAAAACGATGGCGAGATAATAATGGAAATAGCAATGCCCTGTGACATTTTGATTCAGACGAGACAAATTCCCGTCCAGTTGATGGCAGTGGTGGGAATGCCACCGTCCTTTTTTGACAATGACATGCGACTGGTGCCAAACAATTTGTGGACAACAGGGCCCCATGATGTAGGGTTGTTGCATGGAGTGATACCAGTGGTAATAAAGCTCAAACAAGGGGCAATTCTGCCCCGAGTGAAACAATATCCATTGTCCCGTGAAGCTGAGGAAGGGATAAGAGAGACAATAAATGCATTGTTAACACAGGAGATAATAGTGCCTTCAAACTCCCCATGTAACACCTGTATCTACCCGATCAAAAAAGCAAAGGGAGGGGCGTGGAGGATGATCCAGGATTTACGCCCCCTAAATGACGTCATACAGAAAGAGTTCCCTTTAGTGACGATCCCTGCTTCAATATTATGCAGCATCCCAAAAATGGCATCACATTTCACAGTGGTTGATTTGAAAAATGCATTCTTCTCCATCCCCTTGGCAGAAAAGAGCAGATACCTGACAGCATTCACATTAGGGGGAAAGAGATACGAACATTGCAGATTACCTCAGGGATACTGTGAAAGCCCAAGCATATTCAACTGCATACTACACGAAGACCTGGGTAATTTATCAGTTGAAAGCACGATCATTCAGTACGTAGACGATTTGCTCGTCTGTGCACAGAATGAAGAGACGTGCAGAAAAGACTCAGTAACACTCCTGACGCTGCTGGTGAATAAAGGGTACAAGGTGGACAAGGGAAAGCTACAATACTGTCAGGAAGAGGTGCTGTATCTGGGGCAGCTGATATCAAGAGACGGGAAAAGAATAATCCCTGACAGAGTGGAAGCAATAAGGTCAGTGAGAGAACCCACAACAGTAAAGGAGATGCAGAAATTCTTGGGAATGTGTAACTATTGTAGAGCATGGATATTGAATTATGCAGCATACACCAGACCATTACTGCAAGCACTCAAGGAGGCCCAACAAGAGAACAGGAAAATAGAGTGGTCAGAAGAGATGAGCGACTCATTTAAGTCACTAAAAGAGCTGATTTCGAGTGCTCCAGTACTCGTCAATCCTGATTATGAGCGCAAATTTTACCTGTTCTCACATTGTAAGGGAACCCTTATGACAGCTGTACTGACACAAAAAACTTCCATGGGACACAAACCATTGTCTTACTATAGTGGCACATTGGATGCAGTGATGCAAGGCAACTTCGCGTGCGAGCAATCTCTCGCCGCCGCCGCGTTCGCCATTGAGAAAAGTGCCACAATAGTAATGGGGTGCCCTGTCACGTTGTTCGTGGAACACTCATTATTTGTAATACTTGAAAGATCAAAAAGTACACTGACCACACAGCGAGCAACTGCCTATGAAATAATATTGTCCAGCGCCAATATTCACGTGGTACGGTGCAGGACAGTAAACCCGGCAACATTCATCACAGAACCGTGCACACTAGAGGACCTGCAAGAACACAATTGTGCAACTTACACAGGGGAAACAGGGGAGGACACGGTGTTGTGCGAAAATGCCCTGAGCGAGGGGGAGGTGTACTTTGTGGATGGGTGAGCATCGATTGACATGGACACAGGAGAGAAACATGTGGGACTGGCAGTAGTGAGGTTAGAGGAAGGTGAGTATGAAGTACTAGTACAGTACCGCCTTCCATCACATTTCTCAGCACAAGCAGCAGAACTCATTGCCCTAATAGAAGCATTGCATGCAGCTAAAGGATGTGCAGTAACAATATATGCAGATTCAGCCTACATGACAATGACAGTACATGGAGGTCTAGCAAGGTGGGGGAGGAGCGGGTTTCGAAGGGCAAATGGGACCCCAGTGCAGCATGCCGAACTACTGAAAGAATTGATTGAGGCCCTAAAAGATCCAACAGTGGTAGCAATAGTGAAGTGCCAAGCACATACGTCCAACACAGACGTTGTATCTTTGGAAAACGCGGCAGCAGACGCTGCTGCCAAGGAAGCTTCATATTTTGAAAAACATGGAACAGGTGAGTACATATTACAGCACAGGACAAACAAAGAACTCCCAGAAGGATACAATGCAATGCCCATATCACAAATACTAGAGCTGCAGGAAGGGGCCAGTGGTGATGAAAAGATGGTGTGGGAAAAAAGAGGGTGCAGCCAATCGGCAACAGACTTACTATGGTGACAAAATAACTCAGGAAAAGTAATAATGCCCGTCACACTGTTAGAGATTGCATTTCAGCAATTACACTTTCCAGCGCACAATACCAAACAACACATTGCAGCAGAGATACAAGAAGACTGGTTCGTGCCCTGTCTCCAGGAGCACATATCCAGATTGACAATGGAATGCACAACGTGCCAGATATATAACTCTGGAATGACGCTACGAACCCTCAGGGGAACAATTCCAAAACCCATAGGGCCCTTCAGAGAACTGCACATTGACTATGCGGATATGGGGGAAAGGTGTAATGGGGCACGCTACATGATAGTGGTTGTATGCCCATTTTCAAGGTGGGTGGAAGCGGGCCCATGTGCGCGACCTGATGCTAAAAGCGCTGCAAAGTTCCTAGTAAGGGAAGTGTTCCCGCGCTGGGGAATTTGCAACGTAATTCGCTCAGACAACGGCACTCACTTTGTGAACGAGCTCTTCAAAGAAGTGACCACATTATTGGGGATAAAACATAAATTGTGCTCGATTTATCACCCTCAAAGTAATAGCGTTGTCGAAAAGATGAACGGATTGTTAAAAGGAAGACTGTCTAAATTGTGTTTTATGTTAAAGAAAAACTGGATCTACTGTTTACTCCTTGCGCTGTTTGAGCTGAGGAATCAGCCGAGCAAGGACCACCATCTGTCCCCGCACTAAATTGTGACAGGGAGACGGATGCACACTGCACATTCCCCACTACGCCAACACTCAGACGCACACAAGTGCCACGATATTGGGAGATGAGTTCACAGAATACCTAAAGAAACTAACTAGGGCAGCGCGTGCAATTTCAAAGCAGCTCTCACCCCCATTCACAAGGGAAGAAGGAAACACGACAGAATCCCATGTAGAACATGAAGTACAGGGACAATTAATTCCAGGAGAGTTCATTTATGTCCGGAGCTTTGTGCGCCGGTGGAATGCCCCACGGTTCCATGGACCGTACGAAGTGGTATTTTGTACCCCTACAGCTGTAAAAGTAAAGGGGCTCAAATACTGGATACATTTGACAGATGTGCGAAAGGCATATAATAGTGTACAGGAAGAAGTGGATGAGGAGGCACAGACAACGCAAACAAAAATAATGAGAATGATGAGTGAACGTGAACAGGTGAACGGAGGAGTGTAACTGACAGATAAAACGTTAACGAAATACATTATATTACAGGTTATCGATCGAGATAAATGATTAAAAAAAAAAATGTTCAAGTGTAAATAACAATGTGAAAAATATGTATATTGTCTGCTCCCTTCTCTGTATATTTTCTACCTTCCCCCTCCCCTACCAAACCCATCTCCCTTCCATGACCTCCTGGCACAAAGAGTGCCAACAAAAATGTTTACATGCATGCACTTAATGCACTTTTATATCTCAAACAGGAACTACCATGGCAACAAACGGGCAGGCTGCAACGGATAGATTTGTTAGATATAGAGAATTTTTAGCTGAAAGATGTAGATATTCGTATGAGTGTGGGTTGTCTGTATGCATAACATTATTTTTTACAATACTGTCTGGCCTGGTTACGTATTGGTTTATAGCGTTCATCTCTATCGAGATGAACGAGGGGGGAGGGAATAACGGGATTAATGTGACAAATGAAACAACAATTGTAAATACTAAAGAAGGCGATTTTTTGGTATGGGACGGATCTAAACTGGTATGGGGTTATTACACAACACCACCCAATGTTGCTATCTCGCCAAATGAAAAATTGCAGGAAAAAATGCGAAACAGCACAACTTCCCCACCAAAAGCATCTAATTACAATGCCCATAGTTTAAATGATCGTACCCCGTCTGTTATATCATGGTTATACAACACCCCCACCAGCGTGTCCACTCCCGCAACAGAAAGCACACTGCTAGATAGCATAAAGAAAGAGAATGAGAAAATGACAGTAAGATATGAAGCATTATATGATGACTGGGAAAAGGGGGGCGAAGGGAAGAAAGGGGGGCCCACATTGTCCCTCGCCCATGAAGCTGGGAAATATCTTAGAAATAACAGAAGGAAAAGGGAGGCGGGGAGGAGGAAATATGACGAATATTACGGGTTGGGATTAGACAAAATGGAAGACCCATGACACCCCCACCAGACAAATAAATGGTATGCGGACATGATTGCAACGGCTAAGCAAACAACAAATGAGAGCTGTTATGTCTGCTCCCTCATTCCCCATGCTTCAGGTACACCCAAAGTATTGCTACCCAAAGAGTTGCCTATTGTTGATGCCCAGTGTCTCCTTCATCTCACGTTGTGCAGAATTAAGGACACCTTCCAGGCACATGAAGTAACTTTTAAAATGTTGCAGAATGAGAAGACCTGTTATCCAAAGGCGGTAGGAGTGATATGTTTGGAGGAACCGTTTTTTATAATACAATGGACACTATTTTCAGAAAATAAGTGGAAAGATAAAAAGGTAATGTGCAAAGCTGAAGCACTGCGAGGTGTGGCACCAGAAAAACTGCAATGGATAGAAGAAACTTGCACACCAGTCTGGAAGGAGCACATCTCAAAATTGACTTGGGTAACAGCCATTGAAAAACCCTTCAGCTACAGAAAGAATTAAACTATGAACTGTGTTTTAAGGGGGACGGGAAAATCATCATGGGGGTAAACAAAAATTGCAACAAGACCCTCACCATCCCAGATATGAGAAAGGGGACAGCGGACACGTATTGGGTATGTGGCAACCAGGCATACCTGCACCTCCCACAATCCTGGGGTGGCAGCTGCTCATTAGCCACCCTACACTCCACACTAATGGTGATACCGGAAAGCCACATTGATGGGAGCAAGAAAATGCGAGAAAGACCTCAGCAAAATGAGGCCCAGCCAACTGCAGAGTCACAAGTATATGTCCTGTCTTCCGGTAACAAGGAGGAGGCGCTGTCCCGAAACAAACAATCATCAAACTACATATCAAAAGTATCATCAGAGCTACTGGCACAGATCCTGGATAGATATCGATTATTCAGCTCTGCAGAAACTTTCTTTGCCTCACTCATCCCCAGCATCCAGGCACGAGCAATTGCAAAGTGGCTCCAAATCACACGCTGGGAGCTGATCCAGCTGGCGAATGACACTGAAGAAGGGTTTAACGTAATAAAAGTGGAACTGCGAGCACTGCGGCTGATGACCATGCAAAATAGGTATGTCTTGGACCTGTTGACAGCGATGGACGGAGGTGTTTACCGAAAAATTGGAAGTGCCTGCTGCATTTTCGTACCTTTAGAAGACCCGGATAATGGTTCCTTGTCCCATGTGATCAAAGCAGTACATAACCTAGGAGAAAGAATGAAAATGGAAGGTGGAGCAGAAGAAAGCACATGGTTCGACAACATCTTCTCCTGGGTCCCATCGTGGCTGGGAATGACTGTTAAATTTTTGATGCCGGCAGTAGTGTTCCTCCTTTTTATTTTTTGCATGTGCCAGGTGGGTCTTCGATGTTGTGCTAACGCAGTACCAAATGGTGCAATGATGATGGTGACAATGGGCAACGCCCATGGTACGATACAAACCATGCAGGAAGTACATGTACAAACAGGAACCGATAACACGTCAAGATTCCAGATGGTGCCCATATACCACGACAGGGATATAGTAGATAAGCTATGGCACACTACAATTAAGAGCCCCGTATACTTGAATGTTATGAGGAGGTGTGGGTGGACTTAGAAGGGGACAGTGGTTGTATATATCTGACCTGCACCCCGGACGAATATGCTAGGAGAGGAGAAAGCCTGCGAGGAGTGTGCAGGGCATGGATGCCCATAAAAGGTAACGAAAGGGGGGAAATGTATGGGAGGATTGGTCCAAGAGACCCCCCTCCCCTGCATCCTCTCCCCTGTGAAGTCCATGGCTCGCCAGGGGTTCCCTCTGCCACCAGGGCCCAGGTGGTGGGTGGGACACTGGCTGAAGACATTGACCAAACATGCTGTATTTAGCTAGGCCCTGGAAACCATTTTGTGAAATAAAGATGGTTTGAGCCCTGTGCACCGCAGCGCGGCCCCCACCCTTGGAGAGTTTCACTTATCCCTGTGGCCGCAGCTCTCTGGCAGATCTGCTGAGAGCCCGTTCCCACGAACAGACGGACATGAGCTAGTGTCAGATACCAACACTGTAACATTTCACCTTCCGCAGTGTATCGCTGTTTCCAGTATGACCCGGCCAGCAGGGACGGGGTGGAAACGAACTGTAAAATGGTCCCCTTACAAAAGCAGAGGCCCCAAATACTAATGAGCAAACCACTTGTGATGAAACTTTTCTCTCCACGACCTTTCTGACTAAAAACCTGTAACCTCCATGAAGATGGCAGAATGTTTGCTTATATGACATTCGGGATGAAGTACCCACATCCCCATAGCTATGCGCAAATAGTAAAAGTGTCCCGGGGGGTTTTCATGTTTTGTGTTTCACCAAGAAGACTGCACCCCAAGGTCCCATGCCATAACTGAACTAATGCTGCTAGAGTGCAAAGGAAGACAAATGCAACCCTATTGGGAGCTCACGTAAGGGGTGCACGAAAATGCACCATATGTATGTCCAAGCTCACTATGTTCACTGCCGTCAGTCTTATTGGCGGGTTGTTCCTGCGCGCTCCACCAACCTTACTACTACCTCACTTACCGCACATGTATAGAAATGTAACAAAATGTTTTGGTTGTTAAATACTTAGCGTATAGGTAACGTGTTTGAAATGGCCATGTGAAAGGCACTAACAATGTCAAAAACATAAGCTTTGAAAAGACTCAATGAGTATTGTATATTATGTGAATGTTTATGTCTCTTCCACTTAAATCTGCAACACACGAGGAAAATACCTTTGTGAGCACATGCAAGGCCATTCCCCCTTCCTCCCAGTGAAGCCTGCCAGACGAAAAAGCAGAGGCATGTGCTGCCCTGCTCCACCTCCCCCAACTCGGCTGGAGCCGCTTCAAACATTCACATTCCCCCGCAGCACCCAAGGCCACGGTCTGCCACCTGAATTATTTACAACCCAGCAGTAAACCCCGGCCTTAAAACACAGATCCAAAGGTGCCCTTTCTTAGGCTCCACGACCCACCGGCTCACCTTAGGTTAATGGCCCCTGTAAAATTAGGACACCCAATATTATGGCAACACTACAGGAACATATTCATAATGACTTCTAACGAGACATGATAACCCGGACAGCCCGTCCCATGCCCTGAGACCCAACCTCGTAACCTATGATACCCGGTCCACAGGACGATGGTAACCATGTATTGATGTATCACCAAAAGACCCCACTCTAGGTGCATTCCTCCTGTGTTGCATTAACCTGTAGAATAACCTATTGGAAGATTTACCAGGGAAGATAATATTGCAATGTTGAATGACTGCGGTGTGCGTGGCCTTAGGGCAGAAGGCCAGGAAAGACGTTCGTCACTGACACTGGTCACGGCTGGCACAACAACACCGCCCGGATGAGCCCAGCTGACCTGCCCGGCCCAGCCCAACCCACGAGGGTAACCAGTGACGTCCTCCAACCACGGCAAACCACATCGCAGCAACACCTATAGTTAGTCGTCGCCACCCAATCCCCACGAACTTGTGCCCCCTATAGCATGTAGGTTCTTATGACGCTTTTTGTAAATATATACGCCTGTCTTTGCTATTGTCAGACAGAGCGCTCTTGGAGTTTGCAGAGTCCTTTGCATGCCGTATTCTGATTGATAAACTCCCATTTAAGCTCACCCGCACTTTGTCCTAGCCTTATTCCCATCTTGGGAAAGTCCATTATTGTCTCTCATTGTGGGGAGGATCGTGCTATCTGGGGGACGCTCGCCTTCACATGTGATTTATTGGTTTGCGACCTCCCGCAGCATTCACTATTTGAAACTAGCACTTTAAACAGTATGCACTTTTTTAGACTATTGCAAGATATATTTCTGTACATTGTACTAGAGCTCTAGACAATTTAATACTTTTTTAAGACTCTATTTGTAATACATAAATACAATATTGTAAACCAACTTTTTGTGTTGCATATGATGATCTGTGGGGCAGCTACGTGGGTCCTTTTCCCCTGTCTTCATGGTTGAATGATGTCCTTTGAGTGAACTTCTTTTTTCTCTTCCGCTGGCTTGACTTCTATGTATTATCCTCCCCACTGACATTGACAAAACAGTACTGTCAGCTGGACTTTGTGAATTTAGCCTCAAAAGTCCTTCTTGGAAAAGGGAAGCCCCGCCTTCCTCCCGAGTGCCTTCGCACAGCGCTGATCGGGCTTGGTTTTGCGTCCTTAACATCAATCTCGTATCTAAGTGGGAATGTTGGTCCATGGCCCCCGCGGATCCCTCCACAAACACTCTGCCAACACGGAGTGTTTGATGGTAATGCCCATCTTCCAAGCAAGGGCAATAGAAAAATACTGCAGCACAGCAAGGCAGCTTGCAGGGCACCGGCAATTAGCGTCCTGAGTCGGCCAACACTCTGCCAACACTCCGCGATGGTCCACATAGGGAGTAGAGTGTTTTGGATGGTAGCACCCCTCCTCCAAGCAAAGGCAATAGAGAAAATACTGCAGCACAGCAAGGCAGCTTCCAGGGCCCCGGCAATCAGCGTCCTGAGTCGGCCAACACTCTGCCAACACTCCGCGATGGTCCACATAGGGAGTAGAGTGTTTTGGATGGTAGCACCCCTCCTCCAAGCAAAGGCAATAGAGAAAATACTGCAGCACAGCAAGGCAGCTTCCAGGGCCCCGGCAATCAGCGTCCTCAGTCGGCCAACACTCTGCCAACACTCTGTGACGCTCCACATCTGGAGTGGAGTGTTTGATGGTAAGGTCCCTCCTCCAAGCATGGACAATAGAAACAATACTGCAGAACAGCAAGGCAGCTTCCAAGGCACCGTCAATCAACGTCCTCAGTTGACCAACACTCTGCTAACACTCCGCAAGACATTATGAGAAGCAGAGAAATACGAGGGAAAGCAGCATTATGAGCAGAGGTCAAGCAGGGAAAAAGATTGTACTAGGAGTAGGAAGTACTGATGGCAGCTGCTTTTCAAGAAACATGGTATATGAATACTGAAAACAACTGCCTAATAAGCCGCAGGTGAGCATCAGCCAAGGTCGCACCATCATTATGCGTGTCATTTACCAAAAATGTAAAAACATCATGTAGTACATAGGGGATAAAAGAAACCTTAAATAAAAAGCTTAACCTGTGTACCATTGTTTAAACATTAAATTATCATCTGAAGTCTTAATAGTTAAACTTTTGTTGTTTCCAATAAACGCCAACTGTGTGTATGGATGCTTTCCCGTCAGCAGACTCTCTGCTTGTTGTCCTAAAATGTCAGATTGAAAACTGTTTGAATGCTTTCTGTAGGTAACAGGCACACAGTAGAAGTGAGGAGATGGGCTTGGGGCACTTACCCATGAGCCGGATCCAGGGCTATAGCCCGAGGTTAATCCAGGTCCTGCCAGAAAAGGACCTTCCTAGAAGTCCCGTCCAGACTGGCCAGCTTGATCCAGTTGGTTTCTGAATTGGTCCAGTAGAGATTTTTGCTGATCTAGTCTGATGCCAGGCCATCTAGGGGCACGAGGCCAGAGATGAGAACATACTGGTTGCTCTCGCTCTGGTTAAAGTGGGTCTGCTTAATTGCTTCTTCATGCGGTGAGTGGTCCAGAGCCCTTCGCTTCACTTCCTTCACATACAGCCGCATCTGCAGCTACCCGGCGTCACGTAGGGGAGAGTCGGCCTCACACTGGCTCACCTGGAGCCTTCCTCCTCCGGAAACCTCAGCTGCACTGCTTCCTCTGCCTTCTGGGCCACCCTTGCTCCTTTCAAAGATCGGGTTGACTCACAACAACCCGTAGAGACCTGCTTGTGCTGCAAACCAGGATTAGGTGAAAGAAAATGGCTGCTGTGTGGAAAAAAGCACATACTCGAGAGCCAATCACATAATCGTTACATCACTAAGAGACTGCACATCCAATCAGCTACTCTCAAAGCACTAGAGCAACCCCCACAAATCAGTGAATGGGCATTTTGAGAGACATTTTAGATCAAAACATAACTACAACCATAACTTGTTTTTTAATTACAAAATATATTCAAATATGTAACATAACTGAAGAGCGGCACTAAATATTTTTTAAAGCATCAGTGAAGTCAAACAACTTTTAAATAACATTAACAGATGGTGGCTGCCATTTTGTAAGTAAAAATGGCTGATAAATTCACCACACAATACAAAGTCAGCCAAAGAGCGCAAAAAGGGGTGTGGTTAGAGAAAAAATGGGTGGCAATAGGAGGAAAATCCTATAGATTTCACTTAGCGATGGGTGTTAAATGGGTGGGACACATAGCCAAGCTACATAAATTCATCCTCATATGTCATCTGCATTGAAAAGCATTACAGACCTACATTCAAAGCCCCTATTTCAAATTCTTATGTTAAAGTTAATAACAATAGTTTCTGATTGAATAGCCAAAACTAAAAATGACCAACAGTCAGATCATCTGGAAGAACCAGTTCTGTCCTTTGCCACAAGAGCTACTTTGACATCCAAGCAATTGCATCTTGCTTTGCCCCTTTGTGTGGGGTGAAGGGAAAAATACAGGTAACACGATATTGTGGCTCAGGTGAAACTCACGCAAGTGTCCTTGACAACATGTCAGGGAGGGGCTGGAGAGAAAGATGATATAACTAAAGGAGCCCCACTTTCAGTGGTTAGGCCACCCCATTAATACGTTCTGGGGTGATTAATTGAGTGATTCTCTTAGCCTGGCTTGCTCCTGCAGAGGGTCACCAGCCACCTCTGGACCAGGTCACCTTCAACCCTCAAGGCCATCTACTGAAGCATTCCAGCATTAACAGTTCAGCAGCACTTCCTGGCCAGGAGCGATTGGCCTGCTCCACGTAATACTCCAGGCACCACTGGGATTGCTTGAAAGGATCCACGCTGGCAGAGCATGGTGGAGAATGGCAAATGCGCTTGGCCAGAAGAAGCTCTCGCCACTAACAGAAGTAATTCATTTTTGACACAATGTCCAGAAAATATATATATCATTCAATCTTGTATTTAGATATTTTTTCCTGTGATCCAGTTTCATTGGGAATGTATGACACCCAATAGTGAAAATCAAATGTTAGCACCCATGGTGGGCATTTTAGGAGGTGGAATAAAATGATTGACGTAGGTACAAGATAGCGAGAAGGTGCAGCTAAGAGAAATTCATGGGCGTCTCAGGGCTTAAAGTGGGCCGGGGCCAGGGAGTCTCTGAGATGGGCTCCCGAGCCAGGGCCCTGCTGCGGCTCAACCCTCACTAGCCCCAGCTACGCTGACCTTTCAGGCAGCTGTTTAGCTAAGCGCTGCATGGGTACACGGCTGCCTGCAGGTGTCAGCATTTCGGATTCGAAAAAAGAAAAGTCATTGGGCCTCATTACACGGACGGCGGTAAGGGTTAACAGTCACCGTTAATTGTACCGGTGACCGTTAACCCTTGCCGCCTTACTACGAGGTCCCTTTGCGGGTTGGAGACTTTAACGCCTGCTTTTTGCAGGCGTTAAAAACCAACCTGCAAAGGGACCAAGGAGCTAATTACGGTACCGCAATTTGCGGTGCCGTTATTAGCACCTTCCCCATTCCAATTATGCCCTATGGGGCAAAAATGGGAATGGGGAAGGGCAATGGGGGAAGGGGGAATTACCGCCCCACCAACCTTGGAATAGGGCGGTAATTCCCCTTTCCTCCAAGGCGGTGCCGGTATTTTACCGGCATGGACCAAGGTGCTAATAGCACCTTGGTCCACCGCTGTCCGTGTAATGAGGCCCAACGCCTTTTATTTTTTCTAATCCGAATGCTGATACCTGAAGTCAGCTGTGTAATGGAGCAGCTCTTCGGCTAAACCTGCTACATGTTGTCTCTTTATTCCGAGACAGGGGAGGGCTGGGTTGGCCAGCCTCTCCTTTTGTTTCTGAGTAAAGAGCTAACATGCAGCAGGAAGCCTGTTAACCGTGCTTGGTTAAAGGGCTTCCACTGCGTGTTAGCTCTTAACCCAGAAACAAAAGCAGAGGCTGGCCAACCCAGCCGTCCTCCTGCCTCGGAATAGAGAGACATACGCAGCAGGCAGCCCATTGCATTCAAGGAGACGTGTGTTTAAAGGGTTGCTTGGATGGTCAGCGACCCCCAGGCAATTCTTTGGCCTTGCTCCTTGAATGCAAGGGGTGGGAGGGATCTTTTTGGTGGGCGCAGCCTAAGCACTCGTACTTTGGCCACACACCCCAACGACAGCCCCCCTCAATCAAATACAGCACTTAAAGCAATGGGCTCGTTTCATGGGTGGTGTAGACAAATGACAGTGTAAAAGCAAGGACACTCAAGCGTTAAAGAGCACTTAAGTGTCAGATAACACCATGTTTTAATTGCACTTCTTAACAGATTTCCCAGCTACCAAGAGCTGCCATAAATTGTGTCAGTGCTTAACTTTCTCAGCTATCTCAGCTATCTTGCCAGGTCTTCTCCCTGACTATATAACTATAAAAGACCTCCTTTGTTATATTAACTAACTGCAGCATAATGAGTGATATTGCAGCAGGACTACACATGCTTACTAGCAATCCACTGAGGGCGTGCCCTAATTTACAATGATTGTGTGGATTTACAGTCAATAATAGCTGTTATTTACCATTTGGAACTCGTCGATCCCTGGCAAGAAGGGGGCTGATAGCAGAGAACATGTCAATTAAAATTCTATTGACTGCAAATACCGACCACATTACTATTAGTACAAAGTTTGCACGTATAAGTTGAAAAAGTGTGATAAAAAATGAAGTAATTGTGTCAGGAAAGCACTTAAGTGTTAGCTTAAGCAAAAATAAAACAACCGATGGAAATGAATACATACATTCTGTATGTATCATGGCCATGTCTTTTGCAGTAGAAAGGTTCAAGATGAAATTAGGAGAATCTATCTTAAATTTAACTTTTTAAGAGACAATGGGCCTCATTACACGGTAGGCGGTAACCATGGCGCTATTAGCGCCATGGTTGCCGCCGGTATTTTACTGTGTCCGCCTTGGTGGATGGCGGAGTTACCGCCCTACTCCAAGGTGAGCAGGGGTGGTAATTCCCCACTCACCAAGGCACTTCCCCATTCCCATTTTTGCCCCCATAGGGCATAATGGGAATGGGGAAGGCGCTAATTACGGTACAGCAAATTGCGGTAGCGTAATTAGCACCGAGGTCCCTTTGCGGCACCCTACTTTAACAGCTGGTAAAACCAGCCGTTAGGGTCGGGTCCCGCAAAGGGAACTCGTATTAAGGCGGTAAGGGTTTACCGGTACCCGTGCCCTTACCGGTACCGGTAAACCCTTACCGCCTACCATGCAATGAGGCCCAATGCCTTTTTATCTTTCTGCCGGAGCTCATGCAGCAGTATGTAGGGGGCCACTAATGCCAATCAGCTGCCCCATGAGGCTTAACAAGTGGATTAAGGTGATAGCTCAGTTACAAGGTCGGCCATTTTGTAGAAGCTAGTGAATGCTGCTTTTGAGATCTTCTTTTGTTTCCATGCTGCTGATCCTTTTTTCCACCTTTTCAGTACATTACATTGAATGCCCCAAAGTGAAGCCGCCCTAGGAAGGTTTCACTGAAAGAATGCTAATGGCGTCAGGGAAATCTCTCACGACTGGATCTAAATTCATAATATTCAGTGACACAGATTTACTGAAAATAAGTGCTAAGCCCAGTGGCTGACAAGAAAGCTATTGGCAGCCAGGATCCGACTGGGATTAGAGAACATGTTGATCATGGCTCAGAGGCAGCGAATAAACCACTACCTCTAGAGAAGCATGGACGTATTTAAGGAAATATGGACCCTGTTCTTGAGCTATCCAACTGGATGACTTAATTGACCAGATTACCCCTTGGAATAAGACAATGGCCCTCATTACAACCCCAGCGCTAAACCATGGCGCTATTAGCACCATGGTTGGTGCCGGTGTTGTAACGAGTCCGCCATGGTGGAATGGGGAAATACCTCCCCATTCCAAGGTTGGCGGGGCGGTATTTCACCATTTCACCATGGCCCTTCCCCATTCCCATTTTTGCCCCTTAGGGCTCAATGGGACTGGGGAAGGCGCTAAGTACGGTACTGTAAATTGCGGTACCGTAATAAGCACCAAGGTCCCTTTGTGGCACCCTACTTTAACGGCTGGTAAAACCAGCCGTTAAGGTCGGGTCCCGCAAAGGGACCTCGTAATCAGGGGTTAAGGGTTTAACGGCGCCGGCACCTTTTACGGCGCCGTTAAACCCTTAACGCCAGGGTCGTAATGACCCCCAATAACGTATTCTTGTGCATCATTTTTTTGTGTGGCTTTTAGGTGTTGCTTGCAACACCTATAAGCCAAACCTATTGCATTGGAGTACAGATAGGGAGGGATGTCATATGAGGAAGGACACAGAGTGTGTAGGTGTTGTTTGGTTATGTGCCCACCTATTGCCGGCCCATGGTCATTCCCACCCATTCCTGCCCTCCCAAAAGATCTCCTCATGGGAACTCTTTGAGCTCACTTTAATCAAACCTTATCGTCAGGCTTTGCATTCAAAGTGCCTGCCAGTGTATGTTCAAAGCAGTCTTCTGAAAGTTAATGACTTAAATGGAGTTGTAAACACGCTACTGGTGTAATAAAAATTTCTTACCAGGCCTGCCTTCCACCACTCGATTTATAAGCATGATGCATGTCATTCACTGAAGTCCTGTTAAAAACAAGCATTGGCAAAACCACTGAAGTCCTGTTTAAATAAGCATTGGCAGAGCCAACATTTTTGGCTTGTGCATAGGTTTTAAGCGTTTGCCAGGCACTGCTATTAGGTGCCCAGGTACTCGCGCACTATTTTGATTTTGCTACCAACAATGGGTAGTTAATACCGCTACGGCTGTGCCTGGCAAGTGCCTTTCCCATGCCTACACGAAAGCCCAAACTGTTGGCATTGCCAATGCTTGTTGGATTTGCTTCTTCACTGCAAGGAAGTTCGGATATTTTTAATCAAACAGTAAAAACCATTTATTGCAAATAACCTTCAGAGTTTGACACTTTTCTTTAACAGTTCTCTGTTCAAGTAGGTTTTGGGAAGGTGAGCGGTGGGGAGAAATCAATTGATATTTTTGAGTTTCGCAAGATTGTGTTGATAATATTTAAAGGTTGACATTCTACATGTCCTGGATCATGTTTTATAAAACACATTGTCAAACTGTGAGGTGCAGTAGCACCTGGAGCATGCCAAGTGCCGAATGGCATTACCAAATAAATTATCTCAGGCCCAAATAACCGGACAGACTCAAAGAATATGGCAACATACTACTTCATTATCAATTTAATAAAGTAGGGAAACCTGGTGAACAAACAGATTGTAGCTCAAACACTCTGAACGCACTTCAATTATGCAAAAGGTATTATACCTTGGCATACGTTTGCTATGACGTCATCAAAACCTACCAGGTGGAGGCATTGGTTAAGGGAACATATATACCTATAGTTTATGTAAGTGTTAGTATCATCATTGGCTGCCCCTTATCTGGTAGACATGCCTTGAATAACCTCTAACTACGTAAAATACTAATAATAACATAAAACCAGCAGTCGACAGGCTTCTGCAACAATGTATGGTCCACCATTACATAGGACCTCATGATTGGTTGGCACTCTCTTCCAACCTTGGACATTGGACTCGTTAGCAGCACGTAAGCAATGAAATCCAGGTGCAGAGGAACGCCAGACATCTGCATTCCTTGGCTAATTAGCCTACCATCTCTCATCAGTTAGGCCCTAAGCCAAGGCTTCTTCTCTGAAGTTGAACCATGCTGACCATTCTCTTCCTCAGAACTTTAAATGGAGTGAAGGTACATTGTTATTTTCGTTTTTATGAATAGGCCTTGTCTTCTAGTCGTGTACCATGTGTGAAAAGACCATGATTTTGTCCACTATGTCCTTTTACTTGGTGCTTTTGATTGAATTATATTGTGAGCTATTCCTCTCCTCGGCCTCTGGAGACTTGGTTGCTCCGTCTTGCATGTACTTTCTGCATCTTTGATTGTTGAATACTTGGCACTCACAATTATTCACTCCTTTACTTAATCTAAGAGAAATATGTCTTACATACATAGCTTATCCTCTTCAACTCTTTTTGATATTGCAGTTGCTTCTTGCTGTGGCATCCTTGATTTTGAGCCAAGCAAATTTCCTTTGTTCTTGCACAAATCTGTATTCCAGCACCTATCAGCTCTGCAACCTCGGTCTTTCCCCTCGAGCCTTCTCGCCTACTATTATACGATGCTGACGTCCATTTTCTCAACATGGCTGATATACTCGGGAAATATTTCCTACTTTAGCAAGCTTCTATATTGTATTTTCTACCTTGCGTTTGTGTGTATGTACATCTACTGCATCTCTTGTTATTTATCTTCTAAGTGTATATGGTTTCCTTCATATTTCGCGTATATGTTTACTTCGTCACTTTAGTCACATCTTCATTCTCTGGCTATCCATACATCCGGTTTAGTGCGCCCACATATCTTCTCTTCTTCATGACGTCACTTCACACCTGATAGAACAACAGGGTAAGTTCAAAGACAATGTAGTGGAAATGGATGCATTCCCTAACCGTTAAATAAACAGTACTGTGTCACATCACAAACGGTTCTTTGGGAGAAACAATATTACAGAAAAATCAGTGAACCAATGACTAAGGTAAACATAAATGGGAAAAATAATGTGCTATCTACCCCTATGGGAAGGACACCCTGACCCTAACGGGGGTGCCTGGCCCTAGGTAGCGTATGGTGTAACACCTATCTAATAGGGATAGATAGAGAGGAAACAGTCCCTCATCTCACCAATTGTGTAGAAAAACCAAAATTCATTGACATTTTCAATCGTCATACAAGAACACCTAAAAATAGAAAACAACAACTGCAAATAACAAGGCTGGCTATTAAATATTTGTCAAAAATGCTGATTAGCTTGCATGGACTTCAGGTAGCCGTGGGATTTCATCAATTGTTAATTCACCGTAGGGCATCTGATTTGCCACATGCAAAAGTTGTGTTTTTAATATCTAAAAAAAGTATGCACCCATCTAACTACGACACCGTGAAATGCTCACGTAATGTGAGTTATGCACTAATATCTGTTTTCAATATGCATCCCCCCTAAATGATGGGGATATCTAGATGGTCATGGGAGCCCCCATGGACAAGAAGGTCGACCGGTTCCGATGGTGTAGGTAATTCAAACCATCTTCTTCAGGACCATAAATTGAGTTCTGTCATAGATCAGTCTTCCAGTATTGCCCTGGGTAGAGGCAGAATGGACAATCTGCTCTGTCTCCTGTGCGGGGGACAAAACAAATGAGAGAGAACATGGTATAAGTCAACCTGTTTCTCATTCAAAAGACAAAGTGCCAGGTTTTTAGTGAAAAACACATTGTTCATGAATGTGGAATTAGTCATGAATATAAATGGCATTGAAAGTATGCGTGGCCACTTGTTATGTGGCGGTGCGCTAGTGCTGACACTCTGGGAGCAGGGGGTGGTGATTGGGGGTGTGGAGGGCAAGGGGTGATGTTGCAATCCATACATGTCTAGTGACAACAAAATATGTAAGTGGCTAACTTGTATGCATCCCAAGTGGAAATGATGGGGCATGCGTGCCGTGTCTAAAAAAAGGGGGGATGAACCAACATGTATGTCTGTAGAGCTGTATGCAGCCTAAGGAACCTAAGCACTAGTTCGTGTGCAGCGTCCTACATCTGATTTTATCATGCTATGGAAGAGAAATGCAACAAGCGATAGAAGGTAAGGAGCTGTCGTCATGGGAGAAGGGTTACAACAGTTGACAAAGAGAGGTGCAGTGTAGCGTGCATGCTTGGGCATACCCATGTAGCACGAGCTCCTGCAAAGCGCTGAGTTTACCTCATGGATGATTATTCTATTCCTGGCGAGGTGCCTTGCGAGCCGTCCGCTGGAAGACAAGTGTTGCTTCTCAGCGGGCGCGAGCTCCAAGGAAAGAATACTTCCTGGGTTTGTCACTTGGTGGGCGGGGCAATGAGAGTGAACGCCATAGAGTGCAGGAAAGAGTCAAAATGGACGGCCATTCCGAACTATGCTTCAAATGGTATTGGAACAGTGGGGACGGTAGGGAGGGGGGAAAAGAAAGGGAGAGAAAAAGGAAACGAAAATCATTTGTTTTTACTACAAACAGCCCGTCGTGCTGAATGGATGGATGGATGTGTATGAGCAGCAATTACAGGCACAGTCAAATGCAGAACTGCTAGGCTCGCATGCAATATTGTACCTAAGTGTTGCCCCTAAGTAGGCGGCAGATGGTCAAAGATGTGGACATGGGGCAAAAAGCTACAGTGTTGTACGTGCTACCACTAAAACAACTTGAAATGCATTTGTGATGAAATAGGAGGAGCTCACTTGAGGGACAGCTCACATGTTATGCGGAAATTCAACAAGTGCCATAAAATGGGTAGTAGTGGCACATGAATATTCCCGTACGGGTGCAGGTGAAGACCTAGGTTTTGTGTCTGTGCATTGGAGATGGGGATGGATACTGACAACTTCAGCAGGATCGTAAACGTGGGTATGGTGTGCATGAAACGCGAAAGATGGAGAGTATTTCAGCGCATCATGACTGCCAGTTCTTGCCATTTGATAGATTCATTGAGTCCTTTATGGCCTGTGTCCAACCAGATAATCCACTTCTGTTCTTGTCTAAACAGAATGTCGCAAAAGTTGCCTCCTCGTATGGGTGCCTTGATTTTTTCCTGTATAGTCCATTGAAAGGTTTCTGCTGTGTGCCCCTCGGCCATGTGGGACAAGGGGTGCAGACAGTTTCCCTGTTTTGATACATGAGCAGTGTTCAATCATGCACATCTTGACTGCTCGTACTGTCATCCCTATATATTTCAACTCGCATGGGCAGGTGATCATGTATATTACACTGTTGCTGTTGAAATTTGCAAAATGCTTTTGTACCAAGGGTGTGTGCCAGCGAATACGATGGTCGTGGTTTTTCTGGTCTGAGCACACATTGAACATAGGCCACAGGGTGAATGCCCTGAGAGTGGGTTGATATTCCACAGGGTGGGATGAGTCAGATGGGAGGGGTGGTTGGCTGGGGTAGAGTTTTAACCAATCTGTCTCTGTCATTCTGCCACCTTTTCAGAGCAAAACAAGGTATCTGTAAGGAGCATTTGCCAGTGTTGAGGATGGGCCATCATTTCTTTATTTTTGTTTTATTTTTTTCAATAGGGGCGAGTAGCTGAAGACGGCCGTGAGCCCCTTGCTGTCCTCTATTTTCTTGTGTTGTTCAAGAGTTGCTGCTAAGGGGATGTTCCTTGCTCTTCTGTATGTCTGTTTCACAATCCTGGATGGATAGCCTCGTTGGGTGAGCTGTTCCTTGAGTACTTTGGCCTGGGATGTGTAGTCAGTGGTTTCAGTACACAGCCTCCGATATCGGAGAAACTGCCCGAATGGAAGGTTGGCCTTAAGGGCCTATGGATGATAACTGGAATAGCACAGGAGGGAGTTTCAGTCTGTCGTCTTTTTGTAAACATGAGATATTAGACCACTGTTAGATGCTGAGATGGCTAAATCTAAGAAGTGTGTATTTTTTCTGTCCATCTCTGGTGTGAATTTGAGATTGGGATTCTGGTTGTTAAGCCACACATGAAAAGCCATCAGATAATCTCTTGAGCCTCTAAAAATGACTAAAATATTGTCGATGTATCGACCCCAACTAACCAAATGGCCACAGAAGGGGTTGGTGTTTGGATAAATGTAGCTATGTTCAAAGAAGTCAACGTATAGGTTGGCCAAGCTGGGTGTGAATGTCGCACCCATAGCCGTGCCTGAGACCTGTTGGTAATAGGTGTGATCGAACAAGAAAAAAATCTTTGTCAGAGTGATTTCAGCCAAATGGGCTATAAAGCAGGAAGGTACTCCATGGAGGTCTATTCTGGCGTCTAACAAGAGTCGCAGCATAGTCAATGTGTCTTGTTGCGCGATTTTGGTGTATAATGATTCTATATCTATTGTTACTAACCAGTCTTGTTCGGGATCGAATTCCAAGGTGTTAAGTAAGACAAGCATAGTCGTGGAATCCTTGACATAGGACTGCATCTTAGGAATTTTGTTCTTCATAAAGAAATCCACATATTGAGATAGTGGTTCGAGGATGCAATTAATTTCAGAGACAATTGGACGTCCAGGAGGGGCGAAAGGCCCTTATGGATTTTGGGCAAGGTGTACACGGCTGGTGTGCGGGGATGTGTAGGTCTCAAGAAAGCAGCCTCTCTGGGGCTAATGTAACCTTCGGCCTCTGCTTCTTCAATGAGAGGGGCAATTAGTAGCTGTAAATTGGACGTGGAGTCGGTGGGGAGGACATGGTGGCTGGTGTTGTCACTAAGAAGAGCTTCTACCATTTTGTTGTACTCGGTGGTGTCTTGAATGACAATGGCCGCCCATTTATCTGCTGGTTTGATGGTAATCTCAATGTTATTAGCCAGATCTGTAAGGGCTGCCAGTTGATTTTTAGTGCAATTATTGTGAATGAGAGGAATGTTTTTCTCCAGCTCTACAATGTTTTTGAGCAGGGCTTGCTCAAATGTAGTGGATTCAGCTGAGTTGGAGGAAGAAGGAGGAAAGAATTGAGAAGGGGGCGAAGCCCTGTAACATCCTGTTGTTCGTAGGTATTGTCTGCAAAGAACTGCTTCAGACGAATCTTGCACATGAGTTGCATGCATTCGACTCTGGTCTGAAAAGGGTTGTATCGTGCGGTGGGAATAAACGATAGGCCTTTTTGTAGTATTTCTTTTTCAGCTTGTGTGTGCGTGTGTTTTAACTGGTTAACAATTAAAGATGGAGGGGGGTACCGAACCTAGCCCCCTGCTGCGGGTGACCATTGGTGTGAGCTGCTGGTTCTGCCACCGTGGTTTCCTCTGTCCTCTCCCGTGCTGTCCTAAAAAAGGAACCGCAGGGACATTGTTGGAAGATGGTCCGGTGAATTGGACACGTCTGATTGGGAGTGTGTAACTGCCTGGAGTTAGTACCTGAGCATGACCATGATCTATTTTGGCCCCTTTGGGAATTTTAAAAGCGTATTTGAGCGGCAACACATGTCGCTTGTTTAGGTTCTTACGTGAAGTATTCATTGGTGACATACAGGTAGATTTTAACATGCGAGAAAGCCTGCAAGCCTTTTTTCAATTTAGAGATTTTCTTTATAAGATTGGTTTCCTTAAATTCCTTTAGGGATGCTTCAAGGGTGATAAGTTTAGCCGTGTATATTTCTAGAGAGATCTTAGTTTTTAGTGCTTCATTTTTCTCGGTCAGGTCTTTGATTAACTGGTCAGTGACAGATTTAGCAGTATCAATGATCAGTGCCAGCCAATCCCTGGTGCACCTTTTGGCGATGAATGACCAGTCCTTCCTGAACTTGAGGTTGTCTGGAAGATCCGTGGTTCGATACGGATAATAAGGCCATTAGGTGCAGCATGGGCCCTGAGATATTCTTTTTTTTACCTTCCAAAATGTGGCGGTTTACCTTGCAAAGCTATAAACACATTCCAGTGCCCCACACACTAAGTATACCACCATTTCTTCCTGTTTCTTCTAGAAACTATTGTGAAGAAAAATCCCATGAAGCACGAGTGTCCTTATACAGAACATATTAGGTGCAGCTACACCTACCTACAAGAGGTTGTCCAAGCATCAGGAAGCAAGGTGCCTGTGGCATTAGAAAAAGGGGCGTTAAGAGTAAAACGTTTTTTACTGTCAGAAATGTATTATCACAAACCACAACCCTTTGTTGTTAAGTTGTATTATCTTGAACAAGTGTTGAAACACCTATAGTGTAATACTATCTATATGTTTTTTCCAATAGGAATTGAATCCAAGAACATATGTAATATTGGAAGAAGTAGTATCATTTAGCCCTGAAGATGGACTGTCTGAAAAGTCCGAAACGCGTTGGCAACACATTGATAAATCTCGATACTATTTTGTTTTGGTGACTTAAACCAGGAAATGTATTTGACTTCATTTCTTGTCGTTACCCCACAATCACTTTCTGTTGTTACCCAAAAGGGACTTTGTGAATTTATGTATACAAACATAACGAATCTTATGGTTTAGAGTATATCTATGAATAAGGTTTCGTAAACTGTACAAATTATAGATTTTGACAGGTTCTGAAAGAAAGAAAATAATACTTTGGTTTGATTAAAAATAACCCATGACGGGTCTTTTTACTTTTCCTAAAGTTGTATTGTCTTACATCAATGAATCAATAGACACACTATAAAACTATGTGAAGCGAATTGAAAAAGGAAGACATAACCGCTTGGCAACTCTATTTGTTAGCAGGGATCACACACCTACCCACCTCTTTTACCCTACCAACTCCGAATCCTAGAGAAAAGAGACCGATACTCTTAGTTAAATTCAGAATCGCAAGCAGTGAGTGGTCTACTAGAGCTCACTGCCTGCAACATTGATACGTTTTGGAATTATATTCCCTTGGGAGTGCACTAAGGGTTGGCAGGTAGCAATACATGCCTCTCTCTCTCCCTGAGATATTCTGTCATAAATGCCCTGTGGAGCTCAGAATGGACAATCTTTTTCCTAAGAATTTCAATGTCGTTCCATTCATCTGTATTAACATTTGCACTATGTGTTAGATCAATGCCCAGTAAAGAGGGATTTGCAAGGATTCCCTCCACCAAATCTTCTGCAAATGTGAGGTAGTGTCCCTCTGCCCTATTCAATGGACCAAAGATGAGGGGATGCAAATAAATGCTGGCACAAGACGTGCAATGGGGAGGAGAAAGGGGTGGCAGGGGGGAGAAGTTAGGGGCTGAAAGGACAAGCGCACTAGACTCTTTATAAAAGAGAAAGATAGCTTTCAGAGTGATGGATTGAACCCTCACCTCTGTAAGTTGACTTAATCAAACCCAGCAACTTAAAAAAGTTGCACAAAGTACAAGATAGAACAACAGGGTAAGTTCAAAGACAATGTAGTGGAAAAGGATGCATTCCCTAACCGTTAAATAAACAGTACCATGTCATATCACAAACGGTTCTTTGGGAGAAACAATATTACAGAAAAATCAGTGAACCAATGACTAAGGTAAACATAAATGGGAAAAACAATGTGCTATCTACCCCTATGGGAAGGACACCCTGACCCTAACGGGGGTGCCTGACCCTAGGTCTGGTGTAACGCCTATGCAACTAACGAGGCTGGCTATTAAATCTTTGTCAAAACAGCTCATTCGCTTGCATTACGTGAGCCTTATATGGTGTCCCAGTTAGATGGGTACATACATTTTTTAGATATTAAAAATGCACCTTTTGCATTTTGCATGTGGCAAATCAGATGCCCTAGGGTGAATTAACAACTGCTGAAATCACACGGCTACCTGAAGTCCATGCAAGCTAATCAGCCGTTTTGCCAGAGATTTAATAGCCAGCCTTGTTATTTTCAGCAGCCTATTAGTTGTTGTTTTTTTATTTTTAGCTTCTCTTGTATGACGATTCAAAATGTCTATGAATGTTGGTTTTTCTACACAATTGGTGAGATGAGGGACAGTTTCCTCTCTATCTATCTCTATTAGATAGGCGTTACATCATATGCTACCTAGGGCCAGGCACCCCCGTTAGGGTCAGGGTGTCCTTCCCATAGGGGTAGAAAACACATTGTTTTTCCATTTATGTTTACCTTAGTCATTGGTTCACTGATTTTTCTGTAATATGGTTTCTCCCAAAGAACCGTTTGCGATGTGACACGTCACTTCACACCTGTCAGACTTTACTTACAGTTCTTCTATGACCAGCGTTGTGTCGGTATGCTCATGTCTACAGCATCAGTTCGGGGATGCATTCGATATGGTTTTCTGAGTGCATATCGTCTCTCATATCTTCAATGTGGTATAGGAATGGTAACAGGTGTCATGCATGGTGTTCTCTTGCTGCTCTTCCAATATGACAGAGGTGAGGGGGTGGGCTCTATGTACATCTGCCTCTCTACAGTGATTTGATTTTTTTATAGGAAAAGCTGTGTCTAACCTGATCAAGTAATAACGATAAAAAGAATATAGGGCTCCCAATCCATAGCAAGCTCCAGATCCGTGATGCGGAGAGCAGCTTTCATTGGGCCCTCGACCTCTCACCTAAAGGGAACTTTTCATGGCCAACATCTTGAAATGATAGGACAATGCCGACAATGTTATCATATTATCTGCCCTGTGCAATTTCCTTGTGCTTTGGAACTTTGAGCTGCAGCATGTAATTTAATGAATACATTAGAGTGAATGCTTCACATTAGCGTCATGAAAAATAGTGTAATTTGCTGCGTGGCTGGAGGGGGGAATGTGGGGGTATGTCTGTTTATGGGTGCACAGACTGTGTTTATGCAGCGTATGGTCTTTCTTGACATTTTGTACCAAACAAGCTTAGGGTGACCACGTTTGTTTCCCCACCTCTGCCCATCCATTCTCAGCATATCATGCTGGTGGTAGAACGTCAGAAATAAAAAAAACTGCAGCAGCATTTCTTTTCAACGCTCCCTCATACATGAGAGTAAGATGCAGTGTTTTAGAGGGGCAGGGGAGGCAGCGGTCAGGGCAATACTGGGGGCATTGTTGAATAGACACGTCCATCCCTTTGTAATCCAGACAGTATGAAAATATAATATGATTGACAGGAAGAAAGCAGCAGTCTAATTCGCACAACAGCACTTCATGTGTGGGTAATGACACAAATTAAAACACAAGTACATGTGCAGGGAAAGGGGGTCGTGGCAAACTGTTAGACATTATGAGGTGGGAGCATCGGGATTACTCAACAATGCCAACGCTACGTTGACAAGGATTGGCGAAGCCAACGTGACTGAAGATAAGCTTTTTTTGTCTGGTGAAAAGCCAGCCATATTGGGTCTGCCCATGGGTGTTGTTTATACACTCACAATGGCTGACATATACAGTGTTTACATTTTGTGCAGCGGATCGATGTTGCATGTTTATATCTTGTCTATGACTATTCCATGCACGGCAGAGGCTGCAAGCAGCTGTGGGGTAGTGTGTGTGCATGTGTGTGTGTGTGTGTGTGTGTGCCTATGAATTAATGCCATGGGATTGTGCAATAGGGGTGCATGTCAGGTGAAATGCCATGATGGGCAAAGCTGTCTGTCCCACGCTTCTCCCAGTGGAAGGTGTGCAGACTGAGAACACATCAGCCATATTCGCAGCTCCTCTGAAAATGCAGTATTTTTACTGAGAGGCATACATAAGAAAACACAGCTTTGATTTGACTTTAGGACAGTCTTGCGTCTAATAACATTTTACCAATCCAGTGCTATTACTCTCATTATGGAAACAGCAACATGAATGTTCTGACATGTTAATGCTGCCATAGAATAGCATGCCTGCATGGATTTGTTTTTGTTTTCATTGGCTTTGTTAGTGCCCCATTTTGAACCATTATTTTGGAAAATGTTCTCAGGGGTTAAACCACCACAAACCCCCTTGGTTGTTTGGGGCCCCCTCACTAAACTTGGTTACTCTTGCACATTTGTGCAAAATACGTATGCCCCACCAGGGAAAACATTCACCCTCCACCACTGAATTGTTTTCATTTTATGTGTGACCGTAATTCAGCTGCCTAAAGAAGACTACAGTTCAAGATGGTGGCGTCAGTCCCCGGCCACATGACCTCATGCATTGCACCTTGGGTTAGGATTCTGGAACATGACTTGAACCAATGCATCTCTGTAGGTTTGCAGTGAGCAGCCTCTCATGGCCATGGCCAGCTACCAGCCTCAGCCCCAGTACTGGGTTACTGGGGTAATACTGGGACGGAGGAGCCCTTAGTCTTTTGTGATTTCCGCATGCTTACGCTGCGACTGTGCTCCAGAAAGCCTCTCGTTAGCCAAGAACAGCACTTGTTTGTTAGAGCACTCACAGTAGCTTGAGCCCTCTCCCCAAAGGCTAGACACACACACCATGTGTGCTTTGCTGCAGTACATGAGGATTCACCTGTTAGTAGAGTCATGCAGTTTGTGCATGAACACTGTGGAGTCTGTAGTGCAGACTCCTGCATGGTTCTGGCGCTGGAGAAGTCCTAGCCAGCCACATTTCTGTTTCCTAATCCAAGCAGAAAAACATATTCAGGACAGGTAAATCACAGTGAACAAAACAAGGGAGGAGCAGTAACACAATGGAGTCTCTTTTCCCCGTGTTGACAGCTCTTCCCAGCAATATTATTATTGCCTAGAAGTGCTCGGGAGGTAGGAATACACAACACTTAGGCACCTTTAGGGGAAGCTAACAGAAGTTGCACAGGTGCAGTCTAGATTTATGTTGCCATGCTTTTAAGTGGCCAGGAGCCCCCGGCAGTCTCCAGAATGTTCCAGAAAGAGGGCTTAGTCCCCACTAGCCCTAGCCAGCCCTGATCTGACCCAATCTCTCCCAGGTGCGCACTGCACTTTAGGGAACGTGAACGAGGTGTGACTCAGGCAGCTTCAAAGAGCTGCTAATCCATCGCTCATATCGGCAGATCCACCACGCGTGTGCAGAAATGACTTATCACCGGTTTGCTAAGGAAGGGTAGCTTCCACATCTCCCGCCGACCGCGCAACCTTATTTAAATGGATGTAGTGGGAAGGGATAGTACACATGAGAAGTAAAAGGAAGTGATGAAAGAAAGCTTCCGTGTTGGCAAAGTCAGGCATATTGAAACCTGCATCAAATAGTGGCCCTGTGAGAAGGGTAGGTCTTTGCGTCCTCCTGCAGTGCCATGGGGGAGGGGAAGTGTGTGTGGGGGCATGGGGGAGGTCACGCGTTGGTGTGATGCCAGTGAGATGCTTGTTCAACCTGTTTGTTTGGTGGGCTAGCGCCTCACTCCATAATGTATTGCCAGGGTGGTATGCAGCCTTTCTGGCGGCAGTAACATAGCGATGGAGGCGCGTAGGGCTACTCTGTCACACTTGACTGTGTTAGAGGCACACGGCATGTAAGTTGCAGTTCAAGAGTGTTGGGGGTCGCCGGCCATGGTCATCCGGCGGGCGCCCCTGGGCGCTATCTCTGCTAGCGCCGTGCAGTCCCACTCTGTGTGGGGGTGGGTGCCTGCCGTGGATGTCCGGCATGGCCCCGGGTGCCATGGGCCTCGGCACCCTGGCGTGGGGTCACAGCCTGCCAGGCCTCTGACTGAGTGGACCTCGGCTGCCATCCTGGCAGACGGGTCCCTCAGTGTCTGGGCGTGCAGGCCTGTGCCTCCACGTGTAGGCCTGTGGCCTACATGGATAATGAGACACGGACTCAGTCGTTCCTCTTTGGGAGTCTGCAGCCGCTCTGTCTCATGTGCCTGCAAGAGCTCCTTTTATTACCTTGGGCCATGACACCGTCATGGCCCATCTTAAAGGGGACATACACATGGGAGGGACACATCCCCTAAAAGGGGCAATACAGTTGGGAGGGTCCCACCTAACACTCCTCCTTTTTCATAACGAACAAACAAACGTTGCTATACCACACATGCGTCCCACCCGTTTCAGAACAACAAACTACTTATCACTACAAACTTACAGGATAGACCACTTACGGGATATGCCACGGACCCATAGATAGCTAACTCCAACAGTTACAAACATAACATATACTAACCCATTTCTAAACACACTCAATAGATGACCGTCATGGGCAGTGAGCTGCCGGAGGAATACAGGCAGCTCTCCCACAGTCTGCAAAACCCTTTATTAACCTGGGGTTCGGCACGGCCACATAGACCACTCTTCAGTTGGAGTGGCAGGGCTCCTTCTCTGCCACCCATGCTTGGGGAATATAGGGGGGGAAAGCTGCATGCCTCGGTGTAGATGTGGGGATAGGGAGTCACAACAGACGTGAAGCAGTCGACAGTCGATTGGCGCGTGATAGCTTCTGACCACTTAGGTTTTCACACTCCGAAACCAACATCTGAGTGCCCATGTGCATTGGCAACGGAAGGTTGTTTCTCCTTTGCTGTTGGAGCTACCCACAGTATCTGGCAGCAACTGAACCAGCCCCCCCTAGATGTCCTTGTGACACCAGTCCCCTTACTGATGTGCTAGGGCTTTCAACGACCACCTCTTATTAGCTGCGGCATAGATATGCTGGGGCAAAAGCACAGTCTTTGTCCCTGAACCCTGAAGTGGCAAACCGAAGAGTGTCCCATCATGCAGCGACCTGCTTTCATGCCGTGGGATATGCTTGAGGGTGCCCCAGTGGAGAGCGCTTCAGCTCAGTTGGCAGACGTGGGTGGCCCACGGTCTACCACAGCAGGAACTCAGTGTTGCCAATCCAGCCCACAAGGGTGGGTGCTTTGGTGGGATGTCTGGCACCAACTGCCCATTTAGGACTCCTCCAGCCCCTCTGAGCCTTGACACGTTTGTAGAGAGCTGCGCGCCTCCAGGATGCGGCAGAGCGTGCCAGCTGGACCAGCTATTGGCAGCATTTATTTATTTATCTATTTATTTTTTCCACGCTACAGCCGGGGCTCCTTCTGTTTGATGCACACACCTCTTACTGTCCTTTAAGACTTCACTGCACAGGCAGCCAGTAGACCGGGAGTGTCGGCACCGCAGGGTGCACGCTTGGGGCCAGTTGTTTTTCTGTTCTTTTGAGATTTGCTCCCAAGTTCACAGCAGGAGACGAATGACGAAGGCGCTGTTGGGCTGGCGTTACACTGACCTTGCAGATAGTTTTGTTTCTTAGTAGTGACCATCCGAATACTCATCTGACTAGCAATGCGACATGCGTCGGTGCTGGTGGATTGCCCTTTTCGATCCTTCTTTGCCTCTGTTGTGACCCATGGCACTTCATTGTTCTGCGCTGGTGGGGCTCAGGATAACTGTGAGGGCCATGTGCTTCTGTTCGCATAGCGCCAACCACCTTCCTGCGGCGCAGCTCTCCCGCATGGTGGGGCCTTGCACCGCTGAGCACAGAGGGCCGTGCAGGCAATACGGCCTCCGGGTGTCACAGCTGGGTATTCCTCTCTCTTCTTGGACAGGCTCCCTTTTGATGCAAAGGTAATCCACCGCCCTGTTTTCACTCCGGTTTGGAGCACCGTTTTCTTTTTTTTTTTTTTTTCTGGCGGCTGCCCAGGACATAATTCTCTCCCCTGGGGCAGCACGACTTCTTCCCCATCGGGAGGTCAGTCAGTTCTTGCGGGCCTCTCCCCCATTTACTTTCTGGCAGGCTTCTGGCTTGGGGCTTGCAGGGGCGAGCACCCACCTCTTTCTCTCCTGGGCGGGACCAGTGCGCACACGCGTCGATCGCTGTTTTCGGCAGGAGGCATCATTCATTTTTTTTTTTTTATTATTTTTTTTTTTTTAAAAAAACCCGCTGGGGAAAACTTCAGGCCGACCCACCCCTGGCCGCCCGAGTAATCTCTTCACAGAGGACCGCGGCCAGGGAGAGTCGGCCAGCAGGGTTCGGTCTCCCCTTTGTTCTCGCGGCTGCGGCCGCTCCATGTGTTCTTGCGGCTGCACCACATTCTTCCCTGTCGCGGAAAGGGAATCGGGCACTCAGGGGTGATGGGCACTCCCCGCCCTCTCTTCTAGCGTCGGGTGTCACATACCCAGGGTGCGGAACACCGCACAGGCAACGCCGCCTCTGGTGGGGTGGGGACGGGTGTTCCACAGCTTTCACGTGAGAGAGACCGCCCCTCCTCTTCTTCATCCTCGCAAGGCCAGGGCAGCGCACCCGCGCTCCGCGGCGGATGTCGTGGGGGGGAGGGGCCCTCACCCTCTCCCCGCAGGAACCTCCTTTTCTTCGCGGCAGCCGCTGCTCTCGTTCTTCTCTTTGCGGCAGAACGCCACGGGGTGTGTGTGCCCCACCGCAGGGCAGCCCGGGCCTACATCGCGAGGCTGTGGCAGTGAGGCGCAGGCCACGCTGGACCCGCGGTGGGGTCGGACGCTCCTCTTTCCCCCTCCACCACTTACTGGCAGCAGGGGGGCCACGCGGACTCGTGGTCCTCGTCGCCATTGTTGGGGGTCGCCGGCCATGGTCATCCGGCGGGCGCCCCTGGGCGCTATCTCTGCTAGCGCCGTGCAGTCCCACTATGTGTGGGGGTGGGGGCCTGCCGTGGATGTCCGGCATGGCCCCGGGTGCCATGGGCCTCGGCACCCTGGCGTGGGGTCACAGCCTGCCAGGCCTCTGACTGAGTGGACCTCGGCTGCCATCCTGGCAGACGGGTCCCTCAGTGTCTGGGCGTGCAGGCCTGTGCCTCCACGTGTAGGCCTGTGGCCTACATGGATAATGAGACACGGACTCAGTCGTTCCTCTTTGGGAGTCTGCAGCCGCTCTGTCTCACGTGCCTGCAAGAGCTCCTTTTATTACCTTGGGCCATGACTCCGTCATGGCCCATCTTAAAGGGGACATACACATGGGAGGGACACATCCCCTTAAAGGGGCAATACAGTTGGGAGGGTCCCACCTAACAAAGAGGATGCTAGGTTGCGGATAGTGAGTGATGGGCTGGCAGAGAGTGGTGCCTCAGCAGTGGGTCGGGGGGTTGCAGTAATTGCTTCCAGGTCCCCCATGCAGTCAAAGGGGAACTTAAAATGAAAGGGGGGAATATGTGGGGAGGGAGATACAGCAGATGGGAAGGAAGGACCGTGGGAGACAGTCACGAGCAGAGGAGGAGAAAACATGCAAGCAAGTTCCCTGGGCAAGGATAGGCAGTTCCGTGGGGACGAGCAGGAGCGACAGTAAAGGACCAGGGGAGGACGTCGAGCTGCACCCTCCACCCTCTCCAGATATTGCAGGGAAAAGTAGAGACAGTGAGGGCAAGCAAGCCCAACGGGAAAGCGGAAGCTTGGCATCAGAGGAGGAGTGGAAAAGGCAGTGTGCGAGGAACCAGCAGAGCACATGGGGTCAGAGAGGAACAGGAACACAGCCGTGATCTGTAGAGGTGGAGATGTAAAGAGATCTCCTGTGTCACATGGGGTAGAGACACGCTTTGCAAAGTCAGCTGGAATTCCATGGGTAGACATATAGGAAGACGCGTCCTAGCTGGTGGCAGGAGTGTACTGTGAGGGGATACCCGCTCCTCCTATTTTCTCCGCTCACAGGAGGGAAACAAGGCATCCATAGATCAGCAGGGAAGAGGGGGCAGTGCATGGTGGTTCTTATGAGGTGCTTCTGGGAGGCATGTTGTTCCAATCCGGCATGGGGAATTCCAAGATGGCTGCCACGCGACAGGTTGTCTTTCTGTTCTTCGACATCATCCCTGCACAGAGCATGCGCTGAGGCAGCCTCTCCTCTGCGACGGCAGGGAGGGCGCATGCTGCAAGGAGCAACGTTCTCACCTATGTTCAATCACAGTTTCTCAAACACTCTAAAAGGAAGCCTTCCCACGTTATATATTGGCTGTCTAGCTACGTTTCTTCCCAGAACATTTAACCATGTCAGTTAACTTCTCTCCCTAATTCCATCTGCTCGTTGTGAACCAGCAAGTCATGAGCGGGGGTCCTGACATGGGGATTGCTGTGGGATTCTTCCAAAGATGAAGGAGTGTCGCACAGTTTAGACAGGGGCAAAATGCAGCATAGCATGGGACATTGGAAGTGTGAGAGGATATTGGGCTATGAATGTGGGCAAGTGGGGAAGGTTCCGATTGGTTCACTGCGCAGCAATCTAGAGAGAGGGGTGAAAAAAGAGCATGTTGAAATACCTCGAGTAATGATGTCAGGAATGCCGTAAAAGGGCCCAAGGAAGTGAGTCAGTGCTGCTGTGGCCAGGAGGCCATAGCAGAGATCAGGTGTGGTGTCGGACCACAAGTGCTGTACTTAAGTGTATAGGTGTGGCTGGGGCTCTCTAGCAGTCACCCCAATTATCAGCAGAGAACACTTGGGACCATCAAAGACTCCCCACCACAATAACAGAAGACTCAGCCATGGGGCTATTAGCAAACAAAATGACAGGGATCACACCAGAAAAACAAGTATCCTCTGGAGCGCTCATCTTCAAAGCATGTGTCACCTGGCTTTATCCCAGTGTGACATCACAAACTTAGGTTACATCCCAGAAAGCTATCACACATTTACATTGGTCAGTTTGGGTAGGCTACATATAGGAAATATACGGGTTGGAAAGCCATATCTAGTGGCTCCTCCTAGGACCATCTCTACTAGTATCAATCTACAATGTTGCAGGGTCGCAGAGAGACCATTGGCCCTTGCAACAAACTATATCCCCAGATGAAAGGTGAATCTGGATTGGGAAGAATGTGTCATACCATACCTTCGACCCTGGACAGTTACCAGACTGAGTGTACATTTTCAAGGCAATGGGAATGAACATGGAGGTGCAAAGTGTTCCTTAATGTTGCCATCTCTGATCACCTGAGCCTGGGAGAGTGCATTCAGTGAGCAGCTTTTGGGTAGCACGTGTAGCTTTTTCCCCCTCTGGTTCGATGGGAACAGTCCTATGCGTCTACCTTGGCTGAATGCGCGTTGTCCTGTTTGGCTGGGTCACGTGTGTGAAGACCACGAAATTAAGCTGTCCTGCTTGTAATTATGAGGATTCTAGCCTGATTTTCTGCAGGTGTCTTGGTAACTGGATCTTTCCGTCTCCACTTGCTCTTGGCTGGGTGATATGATATGATATGATAGTTTATTTATATAGCGCCTATACACAATGTATTTCAAAGCGGTTCACGGCAAGGGAGGGAACAAGGGAAAAATACAATGGGCCTCATTACGACCCTGGCGGAGAACCATGGTGCAATTTGCACCATGGTCCATGGCGCAAAGCTGCCAACTCCGCCATGGGGGTTGGCGGACTTACCGCCCCATTCCGACCTTGGCGGGGCGGTAAGTCCCCAATCCCCATTTACCCTTCCCCATTCCTATTTTTGCCCCATAGGGTATAATGGGAGTGGGGAAGCCTTTAATTACGCCACCGTAAATTACGGTGGCGTAAATAACGACAAGTCCCGTAGCGCCATGGATTTTTCCGCCTGCAAAAAGCAGGCGTAAAAATCACCATGGCGCTACGGGAACTCGTAGTCGGGCGGAAAGGTACGCCATGGGTTACGCCGGCGTAAACCCCTTTCCGCCAGGGTCGTAATGAGGCCCAATGACATTCTTACAGGCCATGAACAACAAGAATGTCAAATTAACTATCGTACTCGGCCTGGCGACATTTCAGATAGAGCAAGAGCTAAGACATACATAAGGAAGGGAGGGGGAGAGTGGGAAGGAAATTGAAACCGACAGGCGACTAGCTTACGAGGCCTGACTACATTTCTGGTAGAGCCGGAATTTTACAAGAGGAAAGGGAAAATGGATGAGTAGGAGGGAAAGGAACAAAACAAGCAACTATCGTACTAGGTCTGATGATATTTCAGTTAGTGCTGGAAGACAGGGGAGGAGAACAAGTATGGGGGGGGGAGGAGACAAACATTGTTTCTATCATACTAGGTCAATCAACAATTCTGATAGAATAAGTGCATAGAAAAGAAATGGAGGGCGGGAGGAGGGAGGGAGAAGGGAGAGGAGGAGGGAACAGAGAATAAACAGTGAAAAAGAGCAGTGAAGCAGAGGGGAGAGTGAATACAGTTGCAGAGGTCAGTAAAATACATAATGTTGCAGGGAACAGAGAATGTAGGAAAGGAATCAAGAAGGGCACAGCACGATTTAGGGCCACCCTGAGTGTGAGATCCCGGGGAGGTCCAGCATGAGAGTTTAGAAGGTGTAACACAAAGTCAATGTGTCCATAAAGTCAAATCCAAGCGTTGGCAATAGGTCAGTGATGGTGAGACAATAGTGAATCGAGACAACTCCTGTAGTGAAAGATGTAAAGGGGGGCCGGTGGCAGAAAGGAGAAGGGAGAAGGGAAGAGGGAAGAAGAGAGCTGGCAAGCCGAGGGAGACATAATGAGTGGCAAGAAAAGGGCAGGGGTTTGGGAGGGCGGGCACAAGGACATCACAGAGGACCAGGAAGGGGGTGGGCCACAGAGCACCTGTCCTCACCCCAACACCGGAGAAGTTGATGTTGCCGTTGCCTGATGATGGTGGGTATGGCCTGTGGGGACAGAAGGAGTAAACACATGTTGGAGCATACTTACCTGCTGTCTGAGCACGGGTTCAGACCCTGGGTCCTCCTGGTCTGAACAGGCCCAAACAGGAATTGCACTTTTCTTCATCTGCTCTTCACTGCAGATGCCCTGACGAGAGACACCCTTGATCTAAAAGTTAAGAGAACAAAGGAAGAGGCAGGGCTAAGAAGGTGGGCTGGGCTTAGGCCAAGTGACCTAGATCCACTTGCACCTGCTCCCCATCTGCAAAGGAAAAGAGGATGAAGGGCTACTTAAGTCGGGAAAAAGATCGGCAACCAGGAAGGCACCAGGTGGGTGGGGCTTAGTACAGGTGACCTAGATCCACTTGCACCTGCTCCCCATCTGCAAAGGAAAAGAGGCTAGGGGGCTCCTTAAGTAGGGAAAATGAGTGGCAACCAGGAAGGCACCACGTGGGTGGGACTTAGGCCAGGTGACATGCATCCACTTGCACCTGCTGCCCATCTGCAAAGGAAAAGAGGCTGGAGGGCTCATTAAGTAGGGGAAAAGATTGGCAACCGAGAAGGCACCAGGTGGGCGGGGCTTAGGCATCCTTAAGTGGCGAAAAAGAGTGGCAGCCAGGATGGGACCAGGAGGGCGGGGCTTAGACCAGGTGACCTAGATCCACTTGCACCTGCTCCCCATCTGCCTTGTTTCTGCTCGCCTCTGGCTGCGGCAATCATGTCAACTTTTTAATGTACTTGAAGCATGTCTCTCCTTTGCCATCCATTTCAGAGACCTATAGCTTCTATATCATGGCTTCTCCATGTTAGTAGCCATCAAGTATGTGCAAGCTAAATATATGAATACTTTGCATCTTGTGGTTTCACCTTTGGTGAAAGATATGAGTATAAAGATATGCACGTGTATCTGTCATCTACCTACGTGAGTCGTAAGCATGTGCTTCGTGCCTATATGCAATAAACAATTGAATGTTCGTGTAACTTCATGAATGGGTGAATATGTACTTCATGTAAAATGCGGCTATATCGTGATGACATCATTGATCTTTGGTTTTGTAGTTAGTCAACTTGCTCAATCAATGTCAATTCCATATCGTCCAAATCATTGATTGGGTATGGGCTGAACAGCTGTCTGAGAGAATAACGCTTCTCACACTTGCGATACATCAACGTTCGCAGTGATGGGCCTGAAAGTGAGGCACAAATGTTGTTTCTCTGCCTTCGTGTGGAGAGTCGTGTGTGAGGCAGGAGGGTCAGATGTGGTCCCCCATCTGCAATCTCTCCTCTGGTCGACCTGTCAAACACACTACCTATACCACTCTCTTGGTTCATATGCAATTTCGGGAGCCGAACCTGTGTTATCCCTTTGAGATGTCCATAGTATTTTGCATGGTCATCCAAGCTCCATGTCACATAGCTGCAGTTCCCATCAGGGGTGCACCAAACCTATTTTTCCCAATATTCACAAGTGTTGCATGGGTACTGGAATACTGTACCTGCCAGGAACAGAGGACATTGAGTCAGTTGCGATTTCAGTGCATTCTGTGTTTTTGTTTCCTCATCTTCTTCAGTCTCTGCGTCTATCAGCACTTTCATCCCTAAAGTCTTCGTAGTTGTCTTTCTAGACTGCGTGATGATTTTCCTGATGACACAAAATGTCAGCAACACTAATATCAAAGCTGCTGCCAGTACTTTCAGCCCATTGGCCATCCATATTGATATCCATGAGAATACATATGACAGCCAACCTACGTCCTTTCCCTGCATTTTTTGTTTCTGTCTCCATCTTTATGTGCAGTTCAGAGAGCCGGGTGATGGCCTCTGTTAGCGTCCCATTGTCTTCATCATTGGCAGGAAATAATGTACAGCAAGAAGGAAATAATGTACAGCAAGAAGACCCGATCTTGGTTCAAAGGCCTCCCTCGATGGCTGTGAGGAGATCTAGAACATATCTATTCTGGAGTGACATTAGGCTAATTGCTCTCAGCTCTTCTTTATTGTCTGTATCAGCTTCCAACGCGTAATCTGGCACCATTTGGCATTTGTACTTATCTGTACTGCTGGAACAATAGATGCAAAGAACATCTCAGTTCTGCCGAATAGCCTGTACTCTGGTGATATCGCATCCAATGCATTTTCTATATCTGATAAGGCATAGTTCTCTCTTTTCACCCTGGTCAAACCTACAAATCTCTTCTTCCTTTTGCTGGTATCCATTTAGGAAATCCTTCTATTTGTATGTCCTTCTGAGACACTACTAATGCTGGGGTGTTTAGATGTACAAGTGAACATATTCCTCCCCAGTTGGGAGGCAGCTGCAAGTATGCCTACTACTCTTAGGCCCAATAGTGGTTCATGAACACTGATTTTTGACCTTCATGCCTGGTATCTTCGAAATTTGCTTGCATCCTTCATTTTCCCCTGCCTCTACTTCTCCATTATTCTGGAAACATAAAGCTGCTCCCTTGAGCGGTATGATGGGCACGGGTCCTGCTTTGTTTTCTACCCATGTGAGCAGTTTGACACTTGCTTCCCATTCCTGGAGGCACTTGTCATTTTCTTGCTGTACTACTTTCACTGGAACCATTATTTTCCAGGTAAAGGAGGTGAGTGTCTGCATTTTGTTGGCCCTCCTGGGCCTGTGTAAATTTAAAATTGTGCCATATTTGAGCCCCCAGCCCCTTGGACCACTGTAGCTTCCCCGATTCCTCCTGCGTCCCTCTTTCTCATTCCTCCCTTCTCCAATCACACCCCCTGCTCTGATTGGCTTTCCAGGCCCTGTGCAGCCATACCACCGTACGGCTACACTCACTGCTTGCCTCTTTGTTTCTGGGCAAAGGAGGTGAGTGTCTGCATTTTGTTAGCCCTCCTGGGCCCGTGGAAGTTTAAACTTGCACCATATGTGAGCCCCCAGCTCCTTGGGCCACCGTAGCTTCCCTAATCCCTCCCAACTCCCTCCTCTTTATTCCTCCCCCTCCTGCCTCCATCTTGCCCCCTGCTCTGATTGGCCTTCCAGGCCCTGTACAGCCATACTACTGTACAGGTACACTCGTTGCTCGCCTCTTTGTTACCGGGCAAAGGAGGTGAGTGTCTGCATTTTGTTAGCCCTCCTGGGCCTGTGGAAGTTTAAACTTGTGCCATATTTGAGCCCCCAGCCCCTTGGCCCACCGTAGCTTCCCCGATACCTCCCAACTCCCTCTTCCACATTCCTCCCTCCACCCACCTCCCATCCCTCCCCCTGCTCTGATTGCTCAGATCTCTGGTCATTACTGTCCTTCCGAGGGCAGCCCTCTGCCTGGCAGCCCCTGTGGCTAGGGGCCCCAAGGCAAAGGGCGGCTCCTACAGAGGCGGCTCCTTATCATGTCTGCCGGTGTCAGCAGGGGAAGCCAGTGGCCAGCCGTCAACCAGCAGCCACTAAGTAAGGTAGGAGTGGCCCAGGTTAGGAATAGAGTCTTCCCTCTACATTGAAAACCTTTACCACTTAGCAGACTCTCATACATAGGTGTTTTGTTCTCTGGTACTTAAAATTGCATTTGGAAAGTATTTAAAATTACATTGTGAAAACTAGGCCTTTTTTCCAATATACTGGACTCTCAGACTTAGGTGTTTTCTCCAGTATTTAAAATAACATTGTGAAAGTAGTACCGTTCTGTGTTTTTGTCTTTTTTTTTGCCTTCTTAGCAAAGCATTCATTAGTGAACTTTTCTACCATTATCTGTGCTCCTGTCATCTTCTCAAAGTATCTACTACTGAATTGTCTCTCTCTGTTTTGTCTACTAGTGCCCCTCCCTGTGTCCTTACCTAGTGTTCTCCCAGCCCCCTCCCTCTTCTTTTTCTCTGCTCTCCCTACTCTATGGTGCTCTCTGTTTCTCCTATCTTTCTAACTGCTTCTCTAATGACTATCCTGCTCTCCTCACCTAATCTGTCGGGAAGAAGTTTAGAAAGGACATCCAACCCAGGCCTCCCTATTGCTGACACCTATACCAGTGCCTCCTCCAGGCAAACCCTCACCAACATCCTTTTTGTCATTCCCTCACCAGACCTATGGACTCTTCATATGATCTCTGTGCTTTTTCCTTTCTCTTCATTTTCCATTAATTGTGGCACCCAGTGGGAGGCCCTCCTTGCCCCCTTCCACTCCTCCAAGGTCATCATTAATGTTTTCCTGAATGGTACTGTCTTGGTCCAAGGCCCTCAGGTCAACCTTCTTCTCTTTGATAGATGTTTCCTGCACCTCATCAATTTCCTCTCCTCTCCTGCTGTCCCCTCTCTCCCCCCACCCCAACAGCTTCCTTGTCTACCCCCACTATTTCCTTCTTGGCTACCTTGCCCTCTCCTCCTTCCTCTTCTGCCCCCCCCCCTTGGGCTTCCTCTACACCTCCGCAAGGCGTACCTGTGACTAGTACCCCTCCCCGGAAGTCTTTCAAGGACGGCAACCTTCTCCATATTGCCACTCTCAACTCTAGCTCTGCTGTCAAACACTCCTGCACCGGTAATACCAGTGCCAATAATACAGGCTACTTCTGTTTGTAAGGCGTCTGACTTACCTCCAGCCCTTGGCTGGAAGTAAATCAGATACCCCACCAGAGCAAATGTGTAGTTGACTGGTTTTGTAGCGTGCCGGTGTGCATGCATTAACCGCACCAGACAACTTAGAAGGATCCCACTTGTCTTTGAATGTTCAATCATCCTTTACAGGGCATGTGATTGTTGCTAGGAAAAGATCACCCAGCACAAGGCGTGAAACATCAATGGACTACTGATTGTTCCCTTTCAACTGAGAACGTGTAGGCCATCGTGGCTGCAGTCTGCTTTCAAGACATAGATGGGGTGGATGTTGGGGCTGCACACTTATAGGTGACTACTCGCGGCAGGGACTGGAAAGAAAGTTTCGGCCACTTATGAAGTTTGGCTAGTAAATCCAGAACCACAACCATGATGAGAGGAAGGTGGGTTCCCATCAAGTCAGAGGCAATGACACACACATGCACCGGTGGTTATGCATGGAAAACGGTGGCCACTTTACGGAACGGTCATCTTCATTTCTATGGTGGTGTGTTGCGGAAAGTGTCAAAGTTGCTCTAAAGGGAAAGGCATCACAGTAGAAAACCACATGCATGCCATCAACAATCAACCCACTTTAGATCACTTTCCCAGATAAGTAAATGTTGGCAGAACGACAAACCCGCCCTAGATGCTGGCACATGCATCACCATGTATGATCCACAGATCATAGTGAAAACTCATGAGAGGATTAAATAACTACGGGTCTACACCGCCTGATCACATGCAAAGTAAGATCAAACTCTCCTGTCTCCTCTCCAGTGGTGAGCATACAGATTCATGTTCATGCAGGCAACACCAACCAAAGCTTCATCCTACCTGGCTCAAAAGGTCAACACCTCAGGGGCCTCCGCAGCACCAGAAGCCACCGCATCACGAGCCTCGAATCTACGAAATGCAACAGCATGGCGACCTGCGGGCGACTGATCCCAGGCCGCCGGCCCTTATGGAAGGAACTTCAGAAGATGCCCATCCCCAATTGATCCCATATAAACCGTTGATCCCCTGAACCCTTGCCTCTTCCCCTCCCCTGTGCTCACCTTGTCCTTCCGGCTCTGAACTCTCCTCTTTTGCACAGAGCTCCATTGGTTCCTAGTTAGGTTCATGACATATCAATGCAATCCAGGCGCGCATATATTACAACTGTACAGTGGCAACATGGGGAGTGGCTCTTGAACAATGCACTCTTGATACAGGGTCTGTGGCATCACTGCCTGGTTGCCTGAATGCCACATGAAAACCATGAGATGTTCAGGTCTGGCCCCCCTCCATCCCAGGCCAACCTTTGGGTAATGCATTGGCTGATGCCAGGGCCAGCAGGACACCGGCGATTAGGATCCTCATTTTGACTGATGGCACAACAAGCATTGAGATAACGCAATAGGCTATGGCTCAGCTGTAGATCATGGGATTATTCCAGCTCACCGACCCTAAACCGGAACGAATGACTGTGCCCTTGTCTGCTGGGTGTGTGCGTAACCTTTACAATGTGTACAGCAGTTGAGTCCAGTGATGAACTCGAATGTTCATTTATACTTTTGCAAATGTATTTCCCTTGTTCACATTAGAAACTATGGATTTTGAATGAACTAAGATTCAGCTCATTCTGAGGTCTAACATCATGTATGTACATGGTTTTATTGTTTATAATAGAACATACCTTGTAACGCTTAGATTAATTTAGGTCAAAACAGACCTTCCATTCTGGTGGGTGAATAAGATGATGGCAGTCAGTCACAGGGCACAGTCTTTGTGCACTGATGCTTGTGCCTGTCTTGGTGAGCAGCCGGTCATCATCTGTTGCACCTGAGGGCATTGTGAGAGGAGGCTGGAAGGGGTTCCAGAGTACACCGATGGCAACTTGAGAGATCGCCTAGGATCCTGCTACAAGGATAACGGGAGAGCCCATGTACCTGGGGGAGTGTAATGTCCAGTATGCCCGGGCCATCTGAACTCCGATTCATTGCAATACATTTCTGAGGTGATTTGATGTATAATTGGCAAGGTTGCTTATGGTGAGTGTTTGAATGTTTGTTTATTAGGACGATCTGAACTGCATCTGTTTTTCAGGGTCTGTGAGATTGTAATAAAATGAGGTGCAGAGACAGAATATCTCTGCGGAGGGAGTCATGAGCGAGCAGCCCATTGGGAGGGTGGAGACACAAGCCCAGAAAGATGCCCACCAAGGAGCAGACACTGTGGGGCTCATCACAACAATGCCGGTATCCTGGTGGTAGATGTACCAGGATACCAGCAAATGCAATTACTATTACCAGCACTCGGCCCGGAGGAGTGTCCACTGGATTACGAGTGCCGGGTGACAGCGTTAGTCCACATTACCGGTGCCTGTAATACCGGTGATTTTTGCCAGAAGGGTGGCCAAATGACCTCCAGCTCTTAACTGGACGGAAGTACTCCACCCCACTGGCTAACTTGTAGTTGGCCGGTGCAGAAACGTGCTTGTATACATTAATAGCGGCACTTTAATTGTCAGCATTCTGAAGAACCAAAGAGGCCTGGATTGACCAGAACCAGAAAGCATCCATGAGTGGAGTACATTTGGCAGCTAATTCTTTCCCATACTGTTTAAGATCAAGCTGGGGTTGTGTCTGGGGTCGTTTTGGAGCTTTACCTTGGGGGTAGCCTGCTTCCTGTAGCCCTGTTTTTAAGGCACCCGCATTCCTCAAATGCAACCTTCACTATATAGCCTCATGCAAAGCCTCATGACAAGTCTCATGACAAGCCTCATGACAAGCTTGAAAGTAATTCCATGGGAATTACTGCCAGACTCGATTACCAATACCTTCCCTTGGTACAGGGTCAGACTGTGCCATTATATTGTCTCGGGCACCAGTAAACAAGTGGCCCACAGTTGCAAATGGCCGTGGGACGCTTTGCCTAAAATAACTGTCCACACCAGCATTTTGCGTTTTTGGTTCGGCCAGGGGCCTATCGTTCAGTAAGGCAGTCCAAGGCTGCCTTGGTCCACAGAACTTACAGTCAAATCACGAGTCACGGTATGGCAGTGTTAGTACCCATTCATTGGCCTCTGTGGGGGATTTGGAGGAATTATAATGAGTGCTAATAACACCTGTGGTACCTTTTGGTGTCGACGTGGAGGAAATAGCGCCAGCACTTGGCTGGAGACAACTCCAAACTCATAGGTGCGTAAACTAGTGGTAATTTCAATACTGACAAAAAAGCGATGGTAGCATATTTGCAGCCAGATTTTTAGCGTACTGATAAACTCAGAATGAGGCCCTAGGCTTGGCTAGCATAGAGGAGAGGCAACTTTAGGAATGTATTTTGTAGAAAGCTATATCCAGAAGAAAGAGCAGCAACGGCCTCAGGTCACCCGCTATTACATTACACACAAGAAACCCTATGCTCATGCTTAGTTACTATTACATGTTATCTCACTTAGCTGAACAAATAAAAACATGCAGCACAACAAACAAACTAAATCCTAATGAAGATCTCCATAGCAACAGGTTATTCTTGCTCGCAGTTGATGTAGACATCCAATAAGGTTATATATCTTTATAACGACACATTTTATGTAGAATGCACTTATAATGTGAATCTTGCAACAACAAACATACCCCCAAACCCCGTTTCCCAACCCTAAAAACCCACCCCAACTGTTTCCCCACAAGATTGAACCCTTTACCCTACCCCCACATACCTTTTCGTTATAGTTTGTTGTTGTTCAATTTTCAGTATATGTGCATGTCTTCATAAGATTTTTGTTATAAAGACTGTATACCGTCCAATACATGTATCAAGACACCCCCTGGCACAACAATCGTCAATGCAGGCAAAACTCAGTAGATCTTGAAACCAAATGATGCTCATAAGAGGACTGATCTCCAGACAGGCTCTAAAGATCACGATTAGCAATCACAACTGCCCAACAGAGAAATCTACAATGTTTGCACTTAGAAATAGGATTACACCCAAGTATAATCAATTGGTTTGGAACTTAGAAATGTAGTATTGAGTGTAGAAAATCAATTTCTGTCCAATAAGCAACCAACATTGGGCATATGTTCATGCTGTCCTGAAAATAGGACTCCTTTGCTTTCATATGCATTATGAACCATTGATCAAACGCTGCAGGGACTTTGATATAAGTGAACGATGTTCTTGAAATCGTGTACATATGCAGAGTTTCACAAGCTCTAGTGCTTTGGTCATTAAATAAATGAATGGCGTCGATGTCCTGTAAAGACAGCCCCTGGTCAAGTCCTTTCGGGGTGAGGCAGGGGTGGACTGGGAACTAAAAGAGGCCCTGGAAAAAATGTTCAAAGTGGCCCCATATGACCCATTTTCAGCAAGCCCAATGCTTTTCCTAGGGGACAATTTGGAACTACTACACAAAAGAGGCCCAGGGTGCAGAGACCCACCAGGAAATCTCCAGAGTTCCCTATAGGGCAGTCTACCCCTGGGGTGAGGTCATTGGGTACACTATTAACCAACCTTTTGCAGTGGGAGAAATAGTGGATTTAGTTATCTCTAATAGTTCTCAACTATCTACTCTGAATAAAGTCATCAGGGAGATAACAGCTATGCATCCGTTAAGGATCTAGTAAAACAGAATGAACTAACTGTTCAACCCCTCAAACTCACTTAAACAGCTATCCATAGTGGTCCTTAACCTGAGTGTGTGACTCAACCTGACCTGTCGAATCATGTTTACAGACAGAAGAAGCAACATCTCCCATTGAAACTTAATCCTAGAAGACGGAAAAGACATAGAAGGAAGGGCATCTGCAAAAATAACAAGAGCATAATTACCATGAACACTCCCGGATAATAAACAAACAGGGCCCATTCAAAGAAAAATGTAGGATCTTTGAGTGTTACTGCTGAACCCCACATGCAGTGTGTCTCAACGGCACAGAACTAACTTCAAAATCCACATCATAGCCAGAAAGGAAATATCACTAAACATCCGAACCGCATGGGTTTACTGTCCCTGGTTCAACAACCACAACCAAAGGACCCCCAAGATAAACAACAAAAACCACACAGGAGCCAGAAAGGAAAGAGCAGTACACAACCAAACTGCGGGGGTCTACAACCCCAGGTTCAACAATCCACAACTTCACCAACTACAAGCAACAACTAACCGTAAACAGCAAAGACTGAACCCCAAGGACCAGGAAACAAACCAATCCAAAGAGGACGCCCACTCAAAGGAATACTACCTACAACCCAAACACCATGCCTCGCCCCAAGAAAGACAAAGATGCCAGAATGGACAACAGAAATAATAAAGAAAACCCAACCGTTTGGGAAGGTGCCGACCAGCAAGATCCCACAACTCCAAAAATGGGTGAAGGGATATGGATGGAATCAAAAGAAAGTGTGAAAAAGAAATGTCAGTGTGTCTGAGCAGCCGTCCCTCCCCACATTTTGCAGCACATGGTAACGTGGCACACTTACGCTTGGGTGACACACTCTTCCAGACACACGGATGCAGTTCAAAGATCGTGGCCAGCTCCCGCTTGGCCTACCATGATCAAGTTCCTTCTTTTTTTGGCAGTTCAACCAAATTACCACAGTTCACAATGACGGCTTAGCTTCTTCTCCAGAAGTATAATTTCACCAAGGTCTCCCTCTGTCAGGCTCGGACCTTTATATCACAGTTCATGGGGTTCCCTTCCCCAAGCTTTGTGTCATATTCACTAGGCTCCCCTCTGTCGAGCTCAAGCCTCTCTTTTCACTTTTCCTACTGTGGAAGACTTTCGAATGTGCAAGGATTTTTTGAAGACCTCTGCATGACCACTTTGACCTTCTCTTCTCATTAGCTTGTTCCTTATAACACACAAGTTCCTTCATTCCTTATATCTTGACAAACATACTAAAAGAAAGTTCAACAAAATCTTCACCAAATGAAACATTCTTGCAATGCCTTCGGGTACTTGCAGTTTTCATTCTTTGGCTCCCCTCAGTCAGACGCAAGCCTTGTTTCCCACTTTCTCCATGTATTTCTTGTCTGCATGATATCACAAAGACCTTTGATTGTACCGCTTCTTACGGTATGACCACTTTTGAACAAGAGTCTTTAATCATTTTCATCACAGTTGTGGTCTTACGTGCAACCTTTGCTTATCACTTTGTTGCAGCTACGATCTTCGTTTCACAAAGATCAGCCTTTCAGGGAATTCACTTCACTCACCAGCTGCGTGAACTCCTTGAGTTTGCTTGCGGCTCTGTTCCTGCAGTCAAGGTTTGCAGCTCACAGCTGGTATCTCACCTCCCCAACTCTGCTGTTATCCCGGGAGGGCGGGATGATAACGTGGAAACACTATGCAAGCTTTCTCTTTCCTTTCAATCGGTCTTTCATCTACAATCTTCAGGATTCCGGGGAGGTTCAGGGTTTCTCTCCCCCTTGCTTCCATCCCTCGATCTGTGATCCTGCTCCATCTGGTTTGCCGCAACCCTGGAAGTGCTGCTTCATTCCGTATCTCAACTTGTTCGGAGTGTGTCCCAGTGCTCCACCTTTTATCCATGTGGGCAGAGTTAATGTGCGTCAGGTGTATGCAATTGTGGTCAATTGTCTGACTTTGCCTGACCATATTATGAGGACCTGTCAAGTGTAACATATGAGTCAGGAGAGAGAGCACCTTTGGAACTCTCATTACTGCCCAGAGTCATTTGGTCCATGTTGATCTCCCTGTGCCTCCGTGAAAAGCCTTGGAGTAAAACTCCTACCAAATGGGTCATGAGAAGCCCATATTTCTGCCATTTGCAGTGCTGGGTTTGGTAGATTGAAGGCTTTAAGGAAAATTCTTCCCCTGTTCCCCGCAGAAAACCGGACAACTCTGGTGACATCTACCATAATTGGTTCACTGGATTATTGTAATGGCATCTATCTGGGACAAACCAAGTACCATATTCAGCAAATGCAAGTCTTGCAGAATGCTGCAGCTCGACTGGTGCTTGGGGCACCTCGTTTGACTCCCTCTCTGTCCTTGCTACGTCACCTGGGCTGGCTGCCGGTAGCAGCTCGCATTGAATTTCAGATCTTGAGTGTTGTCCTCCGAGCCGTCCACAATGTGGGACCTCACTTTTTGAAAAATAAATTGTAAAATTTTACCCAACTAGAAACCTATGCCCGGATTCTCATCAGCTCCTCAGGATTCCGAAATTTAGTTGGAAACGTCTTGGTGGCCACTTCTTTTCCGAGCTGGCGCCCAGCCTATGGAATGCTCTCCCACTCAACCTTAGAATTCTGGCTGATTATTTTCCCTTGAGAAGAGCCCTGAAGACACATTTGTTTAATCTTTCTCTCCTTCTCTGCTAGAACATTTGGCATATGAGTACTCTGAGCTTGCCCTTCCCCCCACCTCTGCTTAGCACCTAGATGCCCTTTTTGGGCCTTAGTTGCGCTTTATACATTTTAAATATAAATATAGTGTTAATCCTTTTCCTCTTAGACCTCCTCTTCCTTGGCTCAGTATTTAGTAGGAAGGGGGGGGGATGGGATGTTGGAGTAACCTACAAAATAGGATGGGATCAGATTATTGGAAATGTCTCACCATTAGATGCCTCATCCCCACTCCCCAAGGACCCCTCACCCAGGCGATCCTCCCGCACAGGTCCACCACCAGGGTCTGGATCCAAAAGCGGCTGTGCCATGGCCACCTGAGCAAGAGACCCCCGGGAACTAGACAGTGAGACACCCTCTGGTTTCTCACAGTAAACAAACATGGATCAGCAACAACAAACCGACAGGCAATGAGCGTTACTACTACACACCACACTGGGATACCAAATGCAACCCTACAATTTAGAAACCATCCCAACCTGGTCTACACCATGGACAATATGCCAACTAGAATCAGGGACAAACTGGAATTCATTATCCTCTATGTGCCCTACATCACCAAAGACTAGAACAAACAGGTATCCACATGAAGTAGTGGGGGCTCCTCAAATTTAGGACATAGTTTCCCCTAAAGTGACTAGATGAAAGGATTATATTATACTCACTTTCCAGTAGCTTTTAGAATTCATGGTTTTACTGCCACGGACACCCTGGAGTTAAACTGTGCAGGGACCACTTCCCAAAGGTTGATGGACGCACAACTATTTTCATTCAGCTTTTTTAAAAAAAAGGTTTGTAATGTAGCAACATGTGCCAGAGCATCTCAAGGGGAATTATAGCAGCGCACCATTTTAATCAAACTATAGGGACTTGTGTTTAAAGTGCAACTGGCGAAAGACACTGCTAGTCAGAGGGAGCACCATGCACTGGGCCAGATTCATGGAAATGTGCCAAGAAAATAAATAGAGCTGATAACACTACCCTGGGATGTCCCATTTTCCATCAAAAACTCTCGGGGCAACATTTCCCCAATGAGCACTCGGAATACCCTATTCATCAGAAAATCCTTAATCCAGGAAAACATCTTCCCCTTAACACCTTTCTCTCACATCACAAATAGCAACCCATCCCTCCACACCATATTGTACGCCTTCTCCATATCAACAAAGATCACCCCCGCCATATCCTGACAGGACAATGCCTCCTCCCATCTGTTGCCAACACCACAACCGCATTCATCACAGATCTAGATTTCCCGAACCCATGCTGAAACATACTCAGCTGCTGCTCCGACTCCAAAAAGTGCACCAGACGGCCAACCACCATTTTTTCCATCACCTTGCACAAACCAGATGTCAAAGCAATGGGCCGATAGCACCCACACAAGCCAGTCGGCTTCCCTCCCCAGTTTCAGAATCGACAGGATAACGGCCCTCTTCCACCCACTATGCAATGTACTGTTACCCCACACAACATTAAACAACCGCAACACCTCCAGCAAACAAACATCTGCTAAATGCTGCAAATAAATATCACGCACCCCATCCTCACCCGGACTTGAATCCTTTTGCCCCCTCAGCACAGCCCGTAACTCACTCAAAGTGAAGGACACATCAATACTGGATGTCCAATTGTCCACAACATTCAGCACATCCTGATTAACAGTCATAAACTACTCTGCCATTTTCTGTCTGAACACCAGAGAATAATTTTCCATCCTATGCACACCCGCAAAATACTTTCCCAATGCCTCCGCTTTACCACCATCATCCACTATATCACACCCCTCATCAGTAATCACTGAAATCTGAGATGCACCTCTCGCCTGCCCGGACATACGCCGAAACCTCACCCACATCTTCGACAAACAAGTATCACTGGAGAGAGTACTACAAAAATTCCTCCAATACACCCGCTTATGACATCGAATCACCCGCTGCACCAGCGCCGCTTCCTCTTCCAATCTTGAATAGCCGTTGTACATTCTAATGACCACCATGGGACCTCAGGTTTGCGGAAGAGCTTGCCTCGAGCCGGGGCCAGTTTTGCCACAACACTCTGAAAGATGTCTTGCAGAGCCAAATCCATCTCATCCACAGAGGGTGGCACTCCCACCCCCTGCGCATCACCCAACCCCATCACACCCATCAACCTGCTGCACCCATCTCCAAACTTCACCCAATCCAAATTATGGAAGTTACACCCCCACGGGGCAGGACCTGCCCACTTCACCACCCTGACATCTTCCTCTATGGAAATAGACCCATGATCACTCCCCATCTCCCCATCCGTCCTCAGTTTCCAAACACACGTAGAAACTAAAGAAGCTGAGACCCAGGTCAAATCCAGACATGACCCAATACCGGTATGAACATCAGTCCTAATTTTCCCCGGCGAGTTCAATAACACAAGCCCACACTCATCAGCCACCACCTCAAGACTAGCCCCATTAACATCTGTCACAGCACTATTCCACAACGTATTGTGTCAATTAAAATCACCAAATAAAACATATCTGTCGCTCTTCCCCAAGGCCTGCTGCAAAGCCCCTACATCAAGAGGTCTACACGGATTGTAAAATTTTAAAAACACGGACACATCTAGACCCATAAACAACCTCACACCAATTATCTCTAACTCCCCTTCAAACTCAAGGACAGAACATTGAATACTATTCTTCACCAAGATACAAACTCCTACCCCATGACCAGCCACACTATCCTTCCTAAACAACACATACCTCTGAAAGCAAAAATTAATACCCTCTCTTAACCACGTCTCCTGAACACACACGACATCAACATCACCCACCCTCACCAACTCCTTCTTCAACTCCTGCCCATTCGCCAACAAACTACTTGCATTCCATTGCCACAACCTTAGTCCCCTGAACCCTCCCGGCGGACGTGACCACCACTCATCATCCTATGTACATCCTTATCTGTGAGATTTCCAATCCTTAAATACATCTTCGCTGCCTTCACCACTGCCTGTAACCTGTCTGATTTCGACTGACACCCAGCTTTCATATTAATAGTTGCGATAATAAAACACAACAAATCCGCCATTCTGATAGTGACACCCCCTCCAATCACCCCCTTAACCTCAAAGTATGAACCTCCCCCACCTCCACCTGTTTCACCACTGCAGCAAGACTACCCACCGCAACAATCGGCTCCTCCCGCGCTTTCGGAACTGCTGCAGGATACTGATGTTATGACTCACCTTAGTGCTCACAACCTTACAGGCCTCCACCTGTGCAACACACCCCCTAAAGGAAGCAACATGATCCCCAGCACAATTGCAATGCTTCGGTGTACATACCAAAACACACTCCTTAATATCATGGGGACCACCACACTTACCGCACCTCCTCTCCCTCCTACAAGATTGCGCCATATGACCATACTCCTAAAACATATAGCACCTAAGAGGTGCTGGAACATAAGGCTTCACCTGAAAATGTTAAAACCCCAAAAATACATGCTCCAGCACCTCAATCCACCCAAATCGAATAGCCACAGTCATAGAAATTACACCCCCATCAGGATCTTTCCTACCCAACTGCCACACCTCCAAAACCCCCAACTCCTACAAGGAACATCACAATGTCCCTGTCATGCACACAAAGAGGTACCTCATAAATCACTCGCTTACACGCCGCACTGCCCTGTTCTGACATGGAAACAGGGTGTCTCCCAAAGCATCCCTAATCCAATGCCTTGTACCTGGTCACCTCACCCACACCCTTAACCAACAAACGCCCCCCACTGATTTCCTGGACAGACTGCACAGCACCAATCCCTTTCGGGACCCACTCTAATGCCACAAAAGCACTAAATCCACTAAGATCCTGATCGGGCTACGCCGACTTTATGACCACCTGCCATCTCAACTCTGCCTCCATGGATTCAACCTCAGCCTCACACCCACCCACATACTGCTGTCCACCACCAGAACCACTACTGCCCTCCACCCTCTGATCCACAGGGGATCTACTGCGAAGTAGTGCCCCACTATCCTCCCTATGCAACCCCCTCCTTCAACCTCCCACTGTCAACACCGGCTCCAGCCAAACCCTCCGCCAGAGAATGGCAACCAGCACCCCCACCCAATTTCCCATTCCCACCATCAACCTTGCCACTTTTCTTCCCACTTTTTCCACCTCCAGTCCTAAGGGACCCCTTGTTAGATACACCACCAACCCCTGCAGACCCAAGGATTCCCTTACTACCCAATGCATCACCCCTCCCAGGAGAAGGCCTTACGTCATCTTGCACTCCCACCCCCATACCGCAGCCTGCAGCCGCCTTCTCCAGAGTATGTCCCTGCCCACTCATAACGGTGGGCAGGGACACCTAGCCCACACGTACCAACAACAAACTAGCATGTCACTTTTAACCTCCCTAGCGCCGAACACAAACAGCACCCGCCAGCAACAAAGCATGCCTCCTTTCCAAAAACACCTGCCACCCCCGTAGCAACCCAACGTGTCCCGCATGCGTCTCTACCTACTTCCTCAAAGTGCTCCCTCCTCCTCCCGTGCCCACCTGTCCTCCCTCCTCCAGATCCGCACCGCAGCAGGAGCCTCTCCCGGTGTTGAGAGTCTCGCCTAGTGTCGAGTTTCCCGCTACCTCCAGACAGGGAGCCGGAGAACGCGGTCTGACAACTACAGCCACGGACACCCTTCTCTGGTTTCTGAACTTCCTATCTGCTAGAATCATCCTAACTGTGAGATGCCTCCTCATCAACACGTATCAAGCGACCACTGGCAGCCATGTTAGTCAGGTTTCAAGGATGAAGGAGCGGGGCAAAGATGGCACGTTACTTCTATATCCCCCGCGTGTCTGGACAACTGGGCGCTGCCATCTTGCATTGTGGGCATGACGTCACAACACAACGTACTTGATGTCCCACGGGCGCCATCTTGGAGTGCAACAAGGTACAGCCAAGCCTGACAGTACGGCTCTAGGACAGGCGCCACCTGTCCCAGTAGAACCAGCGCAGCCACAGTAAGCGTCTGTGGCACAAGAAATGTGTCTGTTTTTGAAAGTGTTCATATGCAGTTTAGTGCTTCGGTACTCCTCTGAAATGACAGCAGTATAAAAACATGAATGTGATTCTTTCTATTACAAACACCTTTTGTGCTGATAAAACCTCGGGTGCCCATTGACAATTGCACAGCAACTCATTTTCCAGATCTAATAGGCATTTCCCTAATTCCTACTATATTTTAAAGTAAAGTTCCAGTTGTCAAGTTCCATGTGTTTTTATTATAACAACAGAAAACTGAGGGATACAGGATTGCTCTGGCAGAAGGATTGAAAAAGCAAGCAAATCAAAGTAGTCTTCAGTCCATCCCTCTATCCCTACGGTTGCACCTTCTGTACGTTGATCAAAGAGTCACTGGCAGTCTCTGGGGTTAACATCGCACACATTTCAGTCTTGGCTGAATTGTCTTTCTGGTCAGGGTGCCACTTGTATGCTTCTGATCCTGGATACCTGGCATCATTACTGATGGCTGGTCCTGCTGTGTCACTAGGGCAGACTAGTCATCCAGCTCTTTAGGATCCTAGCCAGGATTGCATCGGCCAATTGGGTTGGTGCAAGTTGCTGGGTATTGGTCTGGCTCCCCCTCCTCCAACTGCTTTGGAGTCTCTGTAGGATTCCAGTTCCAGACCACCCTTTCTACCCCTTCATTTTTTACCCTCCTCTCCTTCTCCCTCCCTTTCCTTGCCACCTCGTTCTAGCAATCTCTCCGTCTTTCCTTTTTATATTTTCAACAATAGACTCATTTGACTCGTTCTTCTCCTTGTGACCGATACTCTTTGTGTTCTTGCTCCTTCTTCACTCCTTCTTTTCTCTTTTCTCTACTTTCCTCCTTTTGCTCTGCTCTTCTTCCACCTCTGCCTCTTTTCCTCTTCTTCTCTTTTTCTCAACTCCTTTTTCACCTTCACGTTGCCTCCCCCACTGGTGTACTATCTTCTTCTTCTCCACCTGCCAACTCCTCTTTTACTTCCTCCTCATTTAGTCTTTCACCACCTCCTCTTCTCCTTCTGTTGCTGTTTTTTCCTCTTCCTTTCCTCCACTCAACTCAACTTCCACCGCTTCATCTCAATTAATGTTTGACTCATTATCCCCTTCTCTCAATTTCTCCTTCACCTTCTGCTGCCCCCTTCTCTCCTTACCTCTGCCTTCAGCTCCTCTTCTCCTCAGTTCCTCTATCAGTTCTGCCACCTCCCCTACATTCCTCTCTATGACTCTCCCATCCTTCTCCTCCCTCTTGCTATGCTGCTTCCATGTCCTGACTCCCACACTCCCTATAACCGCCTGTTCTTTTTTATTAGGGAACAGGTTGAGTGGACCATTCTTTGGTTACTTTACAATTGGACTTCCACTTTGGCACACTCCTGGACTGGCTTAATTGATATGAGGATTACAAGTCCACCTCTTTTGGTTGCTCATACCCATAATGACCCGAGCTTTCACTAAGGCCGCCAACCATTTTGGTACTCTGGTTTGTGGGCAGATGCATACTGCGGATGGTAGTGCTCATTGAGTGTGAGCAATGAACATGTGGCAGTCTTTCTAACTTGGAAAAGGCTTTGCAGTTCCCCACTTCACAGGTTTGTTGCCCTCACTATGAAAATACAGGGTCTGCGAGAGGATCCTCTGTTCAAACCAGTTGTTGAAGGCCAAAGTCAATTAATTGTGGTCGTTTACGGGAGCTGAGCCGGATGTAGGTCCTGTAATCCATGACGAAAGCACAAGGTTCTCTGTTCACGGTGCTGAGATTCTCTGAATCCAGGTACTTGCCGAATGGGGGTTGCTGAGCTACTGAGTGGATGCTTATCAAGCTTTCTTATGAATGGGGAGAAGCCTCAAGCAGGCTGTGAAAGGGGAGGCTGGAGGTGGGGAGGGACTAAGACCAGTCTGGGGTTTAAAGTACCTAAGTACTTCTTAGGTTGACTCCAGGTCTTTTTTTACCTGATCAGAGGGTTGTACGTCTACACAGCTGGGACCTTTCCTGGGTTCCCTTTGGGAAGACTCCTAACTAATTCCAACCACGAATGCCTGCAAGCGTTGAGGATAGGACTTTCAATAGAATTATGAAGTGGACTGTCCTAAGGCTGGCTGTGCCTAAGGGGCCTGTGGGACGCCCTGCAACCTGCTCCAGGTGCTGGATTCATGGCTCAGGCTCCGCTATCCTGGACTCCTTGTCACCTCCTCTAGGGCTGCTTAGAAGTATCTAAAGAAAAGACCAGATTGTCTTTAGATTATGGCATTGCTGATAGAGTTCAATCAGTTAATCACCTTTCAATGCTTTTCTGATGCATGATCTGCGTTTTACACATGAACATGAGTTGACACGGGCATTTAAATGGCATGTCCAACATTGGTACTGCGGCAATTTGCGACTCCGGTGCATATGATCTCTTTTAATGCGTTTGTGAGTAGATGTGTGCACGCTGGCCACACTTGTGGTGCCCTTGTATTGGCGGCAGATGCTGGAGGTCACTCAGTGTGGATGCTCGGCTGCTTCACGGGTACACGCGGAACCGTTTTTGTCTTATATTTTGGCTCCTTTTAATGTAAAATGATGGCTTTTTGTGCAATGTCCCTTCACGTTTAAAGATATAGCAATACTTCTGCACTAAGTGTCTGATGTGGATTACTCAGAGGACTGAATGCTGGAACACGCACACTCCTAGTCTCTTGTTCTTCACAGTATTTTCCAGAAACACTGGTGTGGGGAACATAGAGAGGCTCTATGCTTGAATATCTCAGACAGATCCGCCACATGCCACGCCACATGCCACGCCACATGCCACGCAGACTTGCTTCTCTGTGTACAGGTTCTGTGGATCCCGGCTCTGCTGAAAGTGGGAATGGGGCTGGGGGGCTGCCCTTGGCATTGGAAGTACCCTTCAGCTTCCCTCCATGCTTCTGGTCCGCTGACAATGGCAGCAAAGCAGGTGAGCCGATGGGACCAGGGTACCGCAGAAGCCGTGCCGGGGCCACTGGCCTAGTTTGGTATTTGGTTGCAATGGAATCTGACATCACTCTGCTGAAGAGTAGTAATGAGATCTGAGTGAAAGCCATGACAACCACATGATTGAATTCGTAGTCTGTGCCCTAACTGTGCAATGAAACCAGTCCTTGGCGTGTAACGTGGTACATCGGACTCTAGCTTCACTGTGCAATCTTGGACAAATGGAATCTGACCTTCCCGTGGTGACTGGACATAATGGAGTTTGGTGCTGAACATTATAGAATGTGGCACTGTGGAGCTTACTGGACTTGATGGAATCTGGTCTTAGTGTGATGGTGGAGCGACAGACCACACCACATAAAAAGATATGTTTCATGACTTTTTTGTGACTAATCTAAGCACAAATGTTAGGACAAGTTAAGCTTTAAAGTTTCAGGATAGTTAGCCTAGCAGGTTTAATAGTGCGCTGAGGATCAGGGTTGGCTCTCCATGAAGAATGACACCAAGAAGGTATCCTCAAGCTTCTCTCCTGAACAGGGAATAGGTGGGTAAAGATTAATGGAGATCAGATTTAAGGGTTAATCTACAACAGGAAAGGAGGTTCCAGGCTTGGAGCATTCTAATGAAAAGGGTTCCAAAGAGTTCAGACTTTAGTGGGCCAGGATTCTTTTTCTATTCCTTTCTATTAGGGATATGGACAGGTCTCAGCATCTCTATTCTCAGTGCAGCCAATATCCCATGAGGTAGTCTACCGCTCCACTGGACAGCAACTCTCCAGGCAGGATCTCTATTCTCAGTACAGCCAATATCCCAGGAGGTAGTCTACCGCTCCACTGGACAGCAACTCCCCAGGCAGGATCTCTATTCTCAGTACAGCCAATATCCCAGGAGGTAGTCCACCGCTCCACTGCACAGCAACTCTCCAGGCAGGATCTCTATTCTCAGTACAGCCAATATCCCAGGAGGTAGTCCACCGCTCCACTGCACAGCAACTCTCCAGGCAGGATCTCTATTCTCAGTACAGCCAATATCCCAGGAGGTAGTCCACCGCTCCACTGGACAGCAACTGTCCAGGCAGGATCTCTATTCTCAGTACAGCCAATATCCCAGGAGGTAGTCCACCGCTCCACTGGACAGCAACTCTCCAGGCAGGATCTCTATTCTCAGTACAGCCAATATCCCAGGAGGTAGTCTACCGCTCCACTGGACAGCAACTCTCCAGGCAGGATCTCTATTCTCAGTACAGCCAATATCCCAGGAGGTAGTCTACCGCTCCACTGGACAGCAACTCCCCAAGCAGGATCTCTATTCTCAGTACAGCCAATATCCCAGGAGGTAGTCTACCGCTCCACTGGACAACAACTCCCCAAGCAGGATCTCTATTCTTAGTACGCAAATATCCAAGGAGGTAGTCTACCGGCCGCTCCACTGCACAGCGACTCCCTAGGCAGGATTTCTATTCTCAGTGCAGCCAATATCCCAGGAGGTAGTGTACCGCTCCACTGGACAGCAACTCAACAGGCAGGATTTCTATTCTCAGTACAGCCAATATCCCAGGAGGTAGTCTACCGCTCCACTGGACAGCAACTCCCCAAGCCGGATCTCTATTCTTAGTATGCAAATATCCAAGGAGGTAGTCTACCGGCCGCTCCACTGTGCAGCAACTCCCCAGGCACGATTTCTATTCTCAGTACAGCCAATATCCCAGGAGGTAGTCTACCGCTCCACTGGACAGCAACTCTCCAGGCAGGATCTCTATTCTCAGTACAGCCAATATCCCAGGAGGTGGTCTACCGCTCCACTGGACAGCAACTCTCCAGGCAGGATCTCTATTCTCAGTACAGCCAATATCCCAGGAGGTAGTCTACCGCTCCACTGGACAGGAACTCTCCAGGCAGGATCTCTATTCTCAGTACAGCCAATATCCCAGGAGGTAGTTTACCGCTCCACTGGACAGCAACTCCCCAAGCAGGATCTCTATTCTCAGTACAGGCAATATCCCAGGAGGTAGTCTACTGCTCCACTGGACAAAAACTCCCCAAGCAGGATCTCTATTCTTAGTACGCAAATATCCAAGGAGGTAGTCTACCGGCCGCTCCACTGCACAGCGACTCCCCAGGCAGGATTTCTATTCTCAGTGCAGCCAATATCCCAGGAGGTAGTGTACCGCTCCACTGGACAGCAACTCAACAGGCAGGATTTCTATTCTCAGTACAGCCAATATCCCAGGAGGTAGTCTACCGCTCCACTGGACAGCAACTCCCCAAGCAGGATCTCTATTCTTAGTATGCAAATATCCAAGGAGGTAGTCTACCGGGCGCTCCACTGTACAGCAACTCCCCAGGCACGATTTCTATTCTCAGTGCAGCCAATATCCCAGGAGGTAGTCCAACACTCCACAGCAACTCACCAGGCAGGATTTCTATTCTCGATACAGCCAATATCCCAGGAGGTAGTCTACCGCTCCACTGGACAGCAACTCACCAGGCAGGATTTCTATTCTCAATACAGCCAATATCCCAGGAGGTAGTCTACCGCTCCACTGGACAGCAACTCACCAGGCAGGATTTTTATTCTCAATACAGCCAATATCCCAGGAGATAGTGTACCGCTCCACTGGACAGCAACACAACAGGCAGGATTTCTATTCTTAGTACACAAATATCCAAAGAGGTAGTCTACCGGCCGCTCCACTGCATAGCGACTCCCCAGGCAGGATTCCAATTCTCAGTGCAGCCAATATCCCAGGAGGTAGTCTACCGCTCCACTGGACAGCAACTCCCCAAGCAGGATCTCTATTCTTAGTACGCAAATATCCAAGGAGGTAGTCTACCGGCCGCTCCACTGTACAGCAACTCCCCAGGCACGATTTCTATTCTCAGTGCAGCCAATATCCCAGGAGGTAGTGTACCGCTCCACTGGACAGCAACTCAACAGGCAGGATTTCTATTCTCGATACAGCCAATATCCCAGGAGGTAGTGTACCGCTCAACTGGACAGCAACACAACAGGCAGGATTTCTATTCTTAGTATGAAAATCTCCAAGGAGGTAGTCTACCAGCCGCTCCACTGCACAGCAACTCCTCAGGCAGGATTTCTATTCTCAATACAGCCAATATCCCAGGAGTTAGTGTACCGCTCCACTGGACAGCAACACAACAGGCAGGATTTCTATTCTTAGTATGCAAATCTACAAGGAGGTAGTCTACCAGCCGCTCCACTGCACAGCAACTCCCCAGGCAGGATTTCTATTCTCAGTGCAGCCAATATCCCAGGAGGTAGTGTACCGCTCCACTGGACAGCAACTCAACAGGCAGGATTTCTATTCTCGATACAGCCAATATCCCAGGAGGTAGTGTACCGCTCCACTGGACAGCAACTCAACAGGCAGGATTTCTATTCTTAGTACGCAAATATCCAAGGAGGTAGTCTACCGGCCGCTCCACTGCACAGCAACTCCTCAGGCAGGATTTCTATTCTCAGTGCAGCCAGTATCCCAGGAGGTAGTCCACCACTCCACTGCACAGCAACTCTCCAGGCAGGATCTCTATTCTCAGTACAGCCAATATCCCAGGAGGTAGTGTACCGCTCCACTGGACAGCAACTCAACAGGCAGGATTTCTATTCTCGATACAGCCAATATCCCAGGAGGTAGTGTACCGCTCCACTGGACAGCAACTCTCCAGGCAGGATCTCTATTCTCAGTACAGCCAATATCCCAGGAGGTAGTCTACCGCTCCACTGGACAGCAACTATCCAGGCAGGATCTCTATTCTCAGTACAGCCAATATCCCAGGAGGTAGTCTACCGCTCCACTGGACAGCAACTCCCCAAGCAGGATCTCTATTCTCAGTACAGCCAATATCCCAGGAGGTAGTCTACTGCTCCACTGGACAACAACTCCCCAAGCAGGATCTCTATTCTTAGTACGCAAATATCCAAGGAGGTAGTCTACCGGCCGCTCCACTGCACAGCGACTCCCCAGGCAGGATTTCTATTCTCAGTGCAGCCAATATCCCAGGAGGTAGTGTACCGCTCCACTGGACAGCAACTCCCCAAGCAGGATCTCTATTCTTAGTACGCAAATATCCAAGGAGGTAGTCTACCGGCCGCTCCACTGTACAGCAACTCCCCAGGCATGATTTCTATTCTCAGTGCAGCCAATATCCCAGGAGGTAGTGTACCGCTCCACTGGACAGCAACTCAACAGGCAGGATTTCTATTCTCGATACAGCCAATATCCCAGGAGGTAGTGTACCACTCAACTGGACAGCAACACAACAGGCAGGATTTCTATTCTTAGTATACAAATCTCCAAGGAGGTAGTCTACCAGCCGCTCCACTGCACAGCCACTCCTCAGGCAGGATTTCTATTCTCAATACAGCCAATTGCCCAGGAGGTAGTGTACCGCTCCACTGGACAGCAACACAACAGGCAGGATTTCTATTCTTAGTATGCAAATCTCCAAGGAGGTAGTCTACCAGCCGCTCCACTGCACAGCAACTCCCCAGGCAGGATTTCTATTCTCAGTGCAGCCAATATCCCAGGAGGTAGTGTACCGCTCCACTGGACAGCAACTCAACAGGCAGGATTTCTATTCTCGATACAGCCAATATCCCAGGAGGTAGTGTACCGCTCCACTGGACAGCAACTCAACAGGCAGGATTTCTATTCTTAGTACGCAAATATCCAAGGAGGTAGTCTACCGGCCGCTCCACTGCACAGCAACACCTCAGGCAGGATTTCTATTCTCAGTGCAGCCAGTATCCCAGGAGGTAGTCCACCACTCCACTGCACAGCAACTCTCCAGGCAGGATCTCTATTCTCAGTACAGCCAATATCCCAGGAGGTAGTGTACCGCTCCACTGGACAGCAACTCAACAGGCAGGATTTCTATTCTCGATACAGCCAATATCCCATGAGGTAGTGTACCGCTCCACTGGACAGCAACTCTCCAGGCAGGATCTCTATTCTCAGTACAGCCAATATCCCAGGAGGTAGTCTACCGCTCCACTGGACAGCAACTCTCCAGGCAGGATCTCTATTCTCAGTACAGCCAATATCCCAGGAGGTAGTCTACCGCTCCACTGGACAGCAACTCCCCAAGCAGGATCTCTATTCTCAGTACAGCCAATATCCCAGGAAGTAGTCTACTGCTCCACTGGGCAACAACTCCCCAAGCAGGATCTCTATTCTTAGTACGCAAATATCCAAGGAGGTAGTCTACCGGCCGCTCCACTGCACAGCGACTCCCCAGGCAGGATTTCTATTCTCAGTGCAGCCAATATCCCAGGAGGTAGTGTACCGCTCCACTGGACAGCAACTCAACAGGCAGGATTTCTATTCTCAGTACAGCCAATATCCCAGGAGGTAGTCTACCGCTCCACTGGACAGCAACTCCCCAAGCAGGATCTCTATTCTTAGTATGCAAATATCCAAGGAGGTAGTCTACCGGCCGCTCCACTGTACAGCAACTCCCCAGGCACGATTTCTATTCTCAGTACAGCCAATATCCCAGGAGGTAGTGTACCGCTCCACTGGACAGCAACTCTCCAGGCAGGATCTCTATTCTCAGTACAGCCAATATCCCAGAAGGTAGTCTACCGCTCCACTGGACAGCAACTCTCCAGGCAGGATCTCTATTCTCAGTACAGCCAATATCCCAGGAGGTAGTCTACCGCTCCACTGGACAGCAACTCTCCAGGCAGGATCTCTATTCTCAGTACAGCCAATATCCCAGGAGGTAGTCTACCGCTCCACTGGACAGCAACTCCCCAAGCAGGATCTCTATTCTCAGCACAGCCAATATCCCAGGAGGTAGTCTACTGCTCCAGTGGACAACAACTCCCCAAGCAGTATCTCTATTCTTAGTATGCAAATATCCAAGGAGGTAGTCTACCGGCCGCTCCACTGCACAGCGACTCCCCAGGCAGGATTTCTATTCTCAGTGCAGCCAATATCCCAGGAGGTAGTGTACCGCTCCACTGGACAGCAACTCAACAGGCAGGATTTCTATTCTCAGTACAGCCAATATCCCAGGAGGTAGTCTACCGCTCCACTGGACAGCAACTCACCAGGCAGGATTTCTATTCTCAATACAGCCAATATCCCAGGAGGTAGTCTACCGCTCCACTGGACAGCAACTCACCAGGCAGGATTTCTATTCTCAATACAGCCAATATCCCAGGAGGTAGTCTACCGCTCCACTGGACAGCAACACAACAGGCAGGATTTCTATTCTTAGTATGCAAATCTCCAAGGAGGTAGTCTACCAGCCGCTCCACTGCACAGCAACTCCCCAGGCAGGATTTCTATTCTCAATACAGCCAATATCCCAGGAGGTAGTGTACCGCTCCACTGGACAGCAACACAACAGGCAGGATTTCTATTCTTAGTATGCAAATCTCCAAGGAGGTAGTCTACCAGCCGCTCCACTGCACAGCAACTCCCCAGGCAGGATTTCTATTCTCAGTGCAGCCAATATCCCAGGAGGTAGTGTACCGCTCCACTGGACAGCAACTCAACAGGCAGGATTTCTATTCTCGATACAGCCAATATCCCAGGAGGTAGTGTACCGCTCCACTGGACAGCAACTCAACAGGCAGGATTTCTATTCTTAGTACGCAAATATCGAAGGAGGTAGTCTACCGGCCGCTCCACTGCACAGCAACTCCTCAGGCAGGATTTCTATTCTCAGTGCAGCCAATATCCCAGGAGGTAGTCCACCACTCCACTGCACAGCAACTCTCCAGGCAGGATCTCTATTCTCAGTACAGCCAATATCCCAGGAGGTAGTGTACCGCTCCCCTGGACAGCAACTCAACAGGCAGGATTTCTATTCTCGATACAGCCAATATCCCAGGAGGTAGTGTACCGCTCCACTGGATAGCAACTCACCAGGCAGGATTTCTATTCTCAATACAGCCAATATCCCAGGAGGTAGTGTACCGCTCCACTGGACAGCATTTCAACAGTCAGGATTTCTATTCTTAGTACGCAAATATCCAAGGAGGTAGTCTACCGGCCGCTCCAATGCACAGCAACTCCCCAGGCAGGATTTCTATTCTCTGTGCAGCCAATATCCCTGGAGGTAGTCCACCACCCCACTGCACAGCCACTCTCCAGGCAGGATCTCTATTCTCAGTACAGCCAATATCCCAGGAGGTAGTGCACCGCTCCACTGGACAGCAACTCACCAGGCAGGATTTCTATTCTCAATACAGCCAATATCCCAGCAGGTAGTGTACCGCTCCACTGGACAGCAACTCAACAGGCAGGATTTCTATTCTCGATACAGGCAATATCCCAGGAGGTAGTCCACCACTCCACTGCACAGCAACTCCCCAGGCAGGATCTCTATTCTCAGAACAGCCAATATCCCAGGAGGTAGTCCATCACTCCACTGCAAAGCAACTCACCAGGCAGGATCTCTGTTCTCAGAACAGCCAATATCCCAGGAGGTAGTCCACCACTCCACTGCACAGCAACTCCCCAGGCACGATCTCTATTCTCAGAACAGCCAATATCCCAGGAGGTAGTCCACCACTCCACTGGACAGCAACTCCCCAAGCAGGATCTCTATTCTCAGTACAGCCAATATCCCAGGAGGTAGTCTACCGCTCCAGTGTACAGCAACTCACCAGGCTCTATCTCTATTCTCAATGAAGACAATACCCCAGGAGGTAGTCCACCACTCCACTGCACAGCAACTCACCAGGCAGAGTCTATATTCTCAGTACAGCCAATATCCCAGGAGGTAGTCTACCACTCCAGTGCACAGGAACTCGCCAGGCAGGATTTCTATTCTCAGAACAGCCAATATCCCAGGAAGTAGTCTACTGATCCACTGGACAGCAACTCACCAGGCAGGATTTCTATTCTCAGTGTAGCCAATATCCCAGGAGGTAGTCCACCGCTCCACTGCACAGCAACTCACCAGGCAGAATTTCTATTCTCAGTGCAGCCAATATCCCAGGAGGTAGTCTACAGCTCCACTGGACAGCAACTCCCCAAGCAGGATCTCTATTCTTAGTAGGCAAATATCCAAGGAGGTAATCTACCGGCCGCTCCACTGCACAGCAACTCCCCAGGCAGGATTTCTATTCTCAGTACAGCCAATATCCCAGGAGGTAGTGTACCGCTCCACTGGACAGCAAGTCACCAGGCTGGATTTCTATTCTCAATACAGCCAATATCCCAGCAGGTAGTCTGCCGCTCCACTGAACCCTAACTCCCCATACCTGATGAAGCTCATGCTTGCCAGTTTTCTGAGTCACTGCGGGGTTGTGTGATGACTTAGTGGAATCTGCATCTGGTAGTTGTTTTCAATGTTGCAAGCCTAATGTGTGTTAATATGCTCCATTTGCCACACATATTACACACAATCCACTACCAGGTGCTACTCAAACAGTTTTTCACTAAAAGAGTTTGTAAATTTGGAAATGTGAAAGCGGGTCCCATTTTTGGCACACTGTTCAACACAATGGTCCTCATCAAGAGTTGGGCGATATCCTAGCGTATATACCGACTAGCGTTATTTTAGTTAACGTCGTGATTTGTGATGCAAACAACGCCCCATCAAGAGTTGGCGGGTAAACGCTCATGGGCCAGGCGTGAACGCAAATACCATTCGGCTGTAATAGTGGTTGATAACCCCAAAACTCAGCAAACATTGCGTTAGCACCGGTGGCTCACGGTATTAGTGAATGCTACCACTGTGCGCTAATAGTGCCGTTGGAAATGTGTCACCGCCGAAACAGGAAACAATGCGGCAGCCATTTTGGAAATCACAATCCACATAAAATCGGAGCCCCTGGAAGCCATCCACTCCAACAAACCTCAGAAAATGTCCCAAGAGCGTGTGAGGGGCAAGTCTGCCCTGGACAGGGTGAGCAAACCTAAGTTTCCAAACTCACAATACTGGTGGGGGGGGGTGATTTCCCACCAGGAGGAACTCTATGGACTCCAACAGAAAAAGACAGGGCCACAGTGGCGTAACCACATCTGGGCAGACATCAGCCAGAAGGTCACTGTGGAAGGCCATGTCCACAGCGATGGAGAGGACTGCTACAAGCAATTTAAAAACTGCGGGTCCGTGTCTGGGGCCTCCTGGCACAGGACAGGAGTGATAGCATGGCGACCGGTGGAGGTCCACCACCACCGCCACCAGAGCAGGTACCATGGGAGGAGCAGTGTACCACCCTCATCGACATGGCATCCATTGAGGGAGGGGGAGGAGCGAGTGCAGGTGACCGGCACCAAGGAGGCTAGAAGTGAGTCACCCCCCTTGCAAATTGCATTGTGAATAGGCCACCACTCCATCCCCAGTGTGAATGCCCAACAGCCGGACACTGTGAGTGGGTGCAGTGCATGGGAGTGACCACAGTCACCCACAACAGCATCCTTGTACCAGTGCACCTAGACGACCCATGTGATCCAGAGTTGTGAGTAGTGCAGCCAATGGACATGTGCAAGCACCATGCCACACACATCTATGGTGGGGGCACAGCATCGTTAGGTGGGAATATGTAGTACCAATCCCCCTCACTGACTGCGGCATGTCAGCTATGCATGTGCATGATATGCATGAAATGGCTGTGCCAATCATCCCAAACTGTGTCCCCCCTCACGTAGTATGCCCCAGTAATACCAACACCATGAAAACAAAACAGGTCAGGCTCAAAGCTGATTGAAACTGTCCTGTAAAACCCCCCCCTGTAAGCACTGAAATGCATGAAAATCTTTTGAGGTGTTCTGACCTCATGCCATACCCTATGTCCCCTACAGGCACACAGGCATCTTTCGAGGGTAACAGGGATGACGAGGAGGCAGGCCCTTCCCAATGTGTGCCCATGCGTGCCTCCACCGGCACCACCACCCCGCGAAGGGCGCGGCAGGACACGCCAAGGAGGAGGACCCCACTGCAGCAGTTTCACACTACCTCGGCGCATACAAGCAACCAGGGTTCCCCACCTTGGCACACACAAGCCATCAGGGCTCACCACCTCGGCGCACACAAGTCACCAGGGCTGCCTCACCAAGCCCATCCCAAGCCACTGGGGGCTCACAGGATGTGGAAGTTGCCACAAGTGCGACCAACCCAGAGGAGGGTGCCTCATCCGGTGAAGAGCAGCATGCTGTACCTGTTTTAACACCAATCCACAGTCTAGTGCAGCAAATGGACACACCCAAAGGGACCCTGAGCATGTGGAGACTTAGAGCCAAAGTCCACATCTCTGTGCATGCCGCCACCAGTGGTGGATGAGGATACACCCTCATATGGGTCATCTGCCTGCAGCCTCTCCATCCACGACAGCCACACCAGATAATCCAGCACATCCAGCGACAGCAGCCCCACAACACTGTGCAGCCCTGCCCGGCACATTAGCCCTGGAACACCCCATAGACACCACAAGTGAAACAGCAACCGGTCCCGCCAATGTTGTAATAGCATGCCTGGATGTGATGGAGACACGCCAGATGAGGATAGAGGGCATGGCCAGCAAACACAACTGCCACATGAAGGCCATCAGCATTGCAATTAGGGGGGTGGCCAAGACCATGGCGCTTGACAATGCCTGCACACATGAGGTCGTAGAGGCATGTACTGCGGCCCTCGCAGGGTTTGCCCTGCAAGTAAGCGAATATGCAAAGGGAAATCTGCACATGCAGAACAGTTGCGTGAGGCAAACAATCTCCTCCGCCAGCAGTTGCAGGTGACTGCATCAGTGCCATCCACCTCAACCACCCTCACAGAGTGCTCCCTACAGGGGTCACCCAGTTGTGGGTCACTGCGTCATTTGCAATGCCGCTCACCTGAAGGCGGTGCACGTGGGAAGCGTCAACATCCATGTTAGATGTACAATGCACTGTTGGCCTGATGGCCGGGCACATGGACCCATTTGCACTGTGTTGGGGGATGGAGGTATGGGTGCTGGGGAGTTGGTGGGGGAGGGGGTATGGGTGCTGGGGTGTTGGTGGGGGGTGGGGGTTAGTTCCACTTTCATTACAGCCCATTCAAACATGAGATAAAGCAAGGACATTCATGATTGTGTGCAAGTGTTATTTATTTTGCAAGTGCTGTTCGTGACATGTGCCCATTCACTATTTAATAAAAAAATGTCAATCATCACCTGTCTGGCCAACCTCCTCACCCCATCCCTGTGTGCATTAGCCCTGGCAAAGAGCACATGGTCATCGTCACTCCCATCCCCTGGGTGTTGACTATCAGCATCAGGGGGTAGTGGCACATTCCTACGGCAGCAGATGTTGGGCAGCATGGCGCAGGTGAGTACAATCTTGCCAACATTTTCTGGCCCATACATCTGCGCCCTTCCAGGATGGTCCAGGCACCGGAACAGTGCCTTCAACAATCCAAATGCCCTTTCTACAGAGGGCATTGTTGTATGCCTGCTCTGCCAGAGTTTGTGGAATCCGCACAGGGGTCATCAGCGAAGTGAGCTGCGGGTATCCTGAGTCACCTGCATGAGATGAAATGAGTACATGAGGCCTGGGTCACTTCAATGGATGTGCAAGGACTAATTATCAATACACTATGCACTCTGGTCATGTTTGTGTGCAACAGGGACATGGAATGGGATTGGCTGATTGGTATACATCCATCATCTTTCAGGCCATACATCCTCTGACCCGTACATGCACCCTGTGTGATTGAGTGGGCTGTCCTGTGGCAGATTACATTTGCCTGCACATGGGATTACTGAACTCGCACCAGTGGATGATGACCTATGTGTATGGGATTGTGTGTGACACTCATGCTCATAAAGTACCGTCATGTAACCACTTGTACTTTGAATATGGTGTATTAATGTTCCATGGGTTTGCTCTGCAATTTGCACCATTTACCATGTAGCCCACTTTCTACCTGCATCGCTCCCTGTGTGTGATTGGCACAGTGGTGCATCCATACCCTAAGGATGGAGCTCCCATCATGACTAGCTGTTCAGGGCCATTGTTGATTTGTATTTGGTTGTGGCTGTCTCAGTGGATGGTGGGGCTTTAGCTACATGGTACCATTTTCTGTTTTGTTTCACATGCATGTAAATGTTCATTCATGGGTCACTCTCACAAGGATGTTCATGTTCCCGTTTGATCCTGATCATCTGCAGTGGTTTAGAGGATGGGTATTGTATTCCTCTCACTTTGCATTCCTGTGTGGTGTCCTGGGTGAGGTTACTCTTGTGTGTCAGGGTGTAAAGCAGCACTGCAACACAGACAAGGTGCATTCTGGTTGTTGTGGTCCCATGTCTTATGGTGTTATGAGAAGCGTGTGGCCATCACCTTGTGTCGGGCCAGGTTTGGTGGGCGTGTGCCGGTGACCTTGTGTGCCACCCAAATATTGTACTGGTGCTGTGATGGTGTGGCTGTGGATCCTTGTGGCATTCAAGGCTTCCTGTGGCTTTGCCCCCCCCTTCATTTTGTATTCTTTGGCATGCATTTCAGGCAGGGTTTGTACTCACCCACTATCCATGTGCATTGTCCTCTGTGCCTCTCCATGTAGGCTGGCAGTGTGCTGTTGCGTGTCACCATGGAGTCGTGGGTGGATCTAGGGTAGCGAGCACTACATGAAACTGGGTGATGCTAGGCCTGTCCAGCCTGTACTCGGCTACCAACTGACCATCAGTCAGGGCCTAGGGTGATGGTGTCATCACCCTTGCCCCTGGTCCTCACTGGCAAGTCAGCCTTCCAGTTAGGGCCAGGTCAAAGGCCTTAAAACCTCATCCAAGACTCTCTTGGAGTCAGTCCTGGCGTCTTTGGCGCCAGGCTCATAACCATCATGAAGACCAAAATTAGAATGAGACTATTTACTTGGGACTATTTAACTTTGGTTGGTTCAGCCAACATGGAGGCACACACATAGCTCAGTTACAAGGAACTGAGCTATGCGGTCTAGTCTTTTGGGTGTGGCAGGCCTGGGATTACTTTACCTGGACTACTTTGGGTGTGGCAGGCCTGGGACTATTTTACCTGGACTACTTTACCTGAGACTATTTAAACCACACCCAAACAGCAGAACATGCTTTGCGTTACTCTGCTGTGGGCAGCGTAACACTCGCCGTGTCCAGTTCTTTGATGCCAGCTTACCTGAAACCAAGGACCTGCAGAGAGAGAAAGAACACTACGAAACTTACCTGGAACAGTATCCTGTCTTCAATCCACCGCTGACTTCAGTTCCACTCACCTGAAGGTACGAACTCCATCATCCGGCACCGCATGCATCCTGGAATATCATAACCTGGAAAAAGGAGAATGAAAGACAGCATTAGTAAGCGTTTACTCACGTTTCCTCCCGAATGAAGAAAGCCACACAATTCTTACCTGGGTAGTCATCTCCTGGTCAGTATCATTTCTGGAACATTATGGCGCTCGGCGAGGAACATCGCAACCTGCAAGGAGAGAAAAGACACAGGTTAGCAATATAAAAGGCGAAACAGCGCCGCGCATCGCGCATTACTCACCGGACAGCATCGCGCACACCGCGCTTTCGCCTACCGGCCCATGCTCATCTTCAAACTGCATGACAACACCAAAATACTTTTCCATACCTAAAAGGAAAGAAGCAAGACATTATTATTCGAACTAAGAGGAACATAAGAACTGCATATAAAGACTGTAAAGCAGCAAACCTACGGAGTCGCAGCAGGCCTGGATTCCCACAGGGGGCTTGCACCAGTGAAGTAACTTGGCCGCTGCTCGCCCCCCACATCTACGCGCCCCTGCCACGAGGAGCAGGACGGAGAATCCCCCTCTTCCAATATTAAGGTGAGGAGAAGGCCCAAGGGGGAGGAAGGAGTTGAGGCCAAGGGAGGTGGGAAAACATAAAGACAATCTGGTATCGAATCCAGCTCTCCTATATTGCAGACCCATCTTTAACCAGAGGCCTTACCAAGGGACCGGGAGAGGGTTTGAGAGTGAAAATCATCCAACCAGGGCTGAGTGGCATCCCCGTGGATACCAGGTGAGCGTAACAGATGGCATGACCCTGGGGATGGCTGCCTGCATTGCTGGTGCTGGTCTCCTCCTCATCATCGTTCCCCCCCACCCCCCTGTGTTCCCTGTGCCCTGGGCTGGTTGTTAGGCCTCTGTAGCTCCAGACACAGCAAGTAGAGGTTCATATCAAAGCTCCTGGCTCCAAATGGCAACATGGTGTTGGGAAGAGTGTGTGGGGCCAGGGCGAGTCTTTTGTGGGCCTCTTGTGTGCATTGTTTCCACCTTTGGCTTTTTTACTCTCACCTGTGTTTTATTACCTCCAGCAGGCGGCCGGGTTTATTTTCAGCACTATTAGCGCTGGTTTTCCGGTGCTAGTAGCGCCGATACTCTACTTGTGAGAGGTCTGTGATAGCGCTATGTGTTGTCGGCACTGTTACAGCCGGCGCTAATACAGCTGGCTGTAATAGCGTCCCGCTGGAATAGCGCCAGCTGGATTGCAGTTGTGATTCGGCGGAGCGGTATTGGAGGAGCTAAAACCATTTCCGCCAGATTTAAGGGCTAACGCCCAACTCGTGATAAGGCCCAATCCGTTTTCTTTGCCTTCTGGGATTCGTTTTGCATTTATAATGTGAAAATCAAAATTAGTGTGCCGCGAATGAAAAAACTAAAACCAGCACTTAATAAAGTGCAGAGGTCAACTTTGGCTCAAAGAGCTATAATCCCCTGGTAAACCTACATGTAAACTGTATTTGGAAACCGCACGCAGGCTTCAACTGGGCCCAATAACGGTCAGTAAAATGCTGCCTGAAAAACCAAAGAGATGAATGGGAAAAAAACATCAATGACTGACTGTTGCATTTAGTTCTTTTTAATTAAGATTTATGATTCGACATTTTAAGATATTCCTCCTATCAAGAATATAGGGTTACATTTTGTAAGTGCAATACCTGCCAATATACATAACCATGTTTCTGGATCACAAACGTAGACATATTCACCTGCGCTTAAGACTAAACCTTCTAAAAGCACTTGAACCCTACCTACCTTATGGAGGGGCAGGTAGGAAGCAGAGAATGTGCTTCTCCTGAGACCGGAAACCTTTGAAGGTGTGGGCCCTAACAGAGGGGCAGGTAGGGAGCAGAGAATGTGCTTCTCCTGAGTGCCTGAAACCCTTGAAGGGGCGAGTCCTTATAGAGGAGCAGGTAGGGAGCAGAGAATGTGCTTCTCCTGAGACCGGAAACCCTTGAAGGTGTGGGCCCTAATAGAGGGGCAGGTAGGGAGCAGAGAATGCACTTCTCCTGAGACCCTGAAACCCTTGAAGGTGTGGGCCCTAATAGAGTTGCAGGTAGGGAGCAGAGAATGTGCTTCTCCTGAGACCCTGAAACCCTTTAAGGTGCGGGCCCTTATAGAGGGGCAGGTAGGGAGCAGAGAATCTGCTTCTCCTGAGATCCTGAAACCTTTGAAGCTGTGGGCCCTTATAAAGGGGCAGGTATGGAGCAGAGAATGTGCTTCTCCTGAGACCCTGAAACCCTTGAAGGGGTGAGTCCTTATAGATGGACAGGTAGAGAGCAGAGAACATGCATCTCCTGAGTCCCTGAAACCCTTGAAGGTGTGCGCCATTAGAAAGGGGCAGGTAGGGAGCAGAGACAGTGCATCTCCTGAGACCCTAAAGCCCTTGAAGGGGTGGACCCTTAGAAAGGAGCAGATAGGGAGCAGAGAAAGCGCTTCTCCTGAGAACCTGAAACCCTTGTAGGTGTGGACCCTTAGAGATGGGCAGGTAGGGAGCAGAGAATGCACTTCTCTTGAAACCCTTGAAGGTGTGGGTCCTTATAGAAGGGCAGGTAGGTGTAGAGGAGGTCCCAAATAAAGCCTGCATTCCCATCCCCCATTTTGAAGTACCGGAATGTTCACACCAAAATATGTGACATATGATGAGCAAATAAACCAGCAGAGAGCTACAGTAGGGCTCTGCCCAGTACCCATCAGAAGAGCAACACCTACTGAAGTACCAATACCCAGAAAACCATGGACAGTAAGGTATCCATTGAGAAAACCCTACCAACAAATGAGACGAAATGAAGATTGCCTAAGTACAGTCCCGGAAGAAACCAAAGAGGCCTTAATGGAAGACAAATGGTGACATCACAAGAACCCAGACAGACTCACAGATAGAAAAAATGACAACCAAAAAAATGACTCACAGAAACGAAACACCATGAATAAAGATTTTGTGAACCCAAAGGAAGAGAACGATGTCGAAACACAAAGAAGCTTAAGCTGTAAACAGGATGATGATATTTAAACAGCTAATGCCTGTACATATGCTTGGAACCGCAAGAAAGCTAAGAAAACAGTGCAGCTTGCTATGCTAAGTAGAAGAATAGCACGGCAAGCGACATTATACATAATCTACCTCAAAACGAAGCACATTATTATAAGTACGATTCCACTTTGCACAAGATGCAGAATCAACTCAGGTTACTAGAGGCCAAACAAGACAAGATTCATATTCTAGCAAAATGAGAAGAGACGGCTGAATCGAAACTCAGCAGATGCAACTTGTGCCAGGAGAGCCAAGGTGATACCAATAGAAGGAACGAACAGTAGCTACATCTAATTGAAACTTAAGAACAGAATATCCTGTCTTTGAAAGGTCAAGATAAGGAAGCATAGGCAGGTGGCAAGCCGAATAAGAATTTAATGCACAAATTGAGAGAAACTAGGCAAATTCACGGTGTCTGCATCACATGACCATCCGATCGAGGAGAAGTACGAGTTCACACCTACGCTTGGCATCCGCCCAGGAAGAGATATCTGAATTTTCCCAGACAGAAGATGCAGTTTCGAGGCCAACCACAGTAACATAATTGACACATTGTTGTTGAAGTGATGATTGATTATAACCTTAATTGGGGGAAGGCTGGGTAGCTGAGGGGGCACCCTGCACCTGGATGTCCATTCTGCGTGCTGCTAAGTAAAGTGGAAATGTATGCATGGGGTTGGTGCCAACCCAATCACAATGGACCAAATAATCTAGGGTCCTATAGTTAGTAGAACCAATGGGACGTCGTACTTTTAGTGACGTCTACAGTAGTTATTTTTGAAGGAAGGGCTTAGACGCCCACCTGACAGTATTTACCCAATCCCCTCACTCCGTTACCATATACAGATATAGTACCTATATTAAAGTTACTTTTTCCTAGCCAATAGAATTGCATGTTAACTTTTAAGTGTAACACGTCAATTATGATGAGTTTTGAATATAAATGTCACTGTTTGCATGAAGTTCATTGGAGTAGAAGCGAGACCGACTATCGCATCACTGCTGATTGCCATGACTCCCCATTTTTTGTGTGCTTGTCATTAAACGGACTCCCTTTGCCAAACCATTGAGTTGTCCTTATTGATTGGTGTTGGAGTAATAAATCTGCACCGCCATCCATCTCAAGGTGCAGCTATCTCGTCATAAAGTACTTTGCAGCAAACCTCGGCTCTATGGGCCAGCCGGGGGTCTCCTAAGTACACTTGGTAGCAGAGGATGGTTATCGATTATCGATTATTGATTTGAATAAGACACCTATTGACCGTCAACATAAAGTAACTCTAGGTCTTCGGCAATATCACAAGTCCTTTGCCATTTGGCTGACTACACCCTGAAGCTCCCCATAGACAGTGGTAGTATAAAGAGACTGCAGACAGGGCCTGAAGGGACCCGTGTTCCCCACAAATCCCTTCCCATTCCTACGGGCAGCTGAATGGGCAAAACACCGAAGAAGGCGGTAACAAAGGCACTGATCCCGAGGGTCCAGAGAAGAAGACTAATGTTCTGGCAAAAGTGCATGCTCTACAACAAGTAACGGGAAAAGGTAACGGAAGGAGGTGGGAAAAAAATTAGAAATAGTTAGAAGCAGAGAAGACTGTATATATATATAGGGGGATAATGACTCTGGAATAATTAAATAAATTAAGGTTATCGGGGAGGACACCCGAGAAGAGAGAGGTTCCCAGGGCAGACACCCCAGAAGTGAGAGGATTCGCCTTATTCCTACGCTTTTAATACAAGCGGCTAGAAGAAACGTGTAACCAGATTCCCAGCTAATGGGGGAACGATTAGACTACCACGACGGTTAAAGACGCCGTGAAAGGGGTACGTTTAGAATCCGTGAAGGGGTAATGATTGATATGATATGATATGATGATATGATATGGTATTTGTAACGCGCCTATACACAAGTGTTTCAAGGCGCGACGAGGCAGGGAGGGAGGGAAACAAGGGGAAGACAGACAAACGATCCTACTAGGCCAGGTGTCATTCAGATCGGGCAAGTGCAGAGGTAAGGGGAAAAGGAGAAAGTGCAGGGGGAGGAGGAGGGGGGGAAAGTGCAGTACACGGTAAGTAGCGTAATAAAATAATAAATAATAAATAAAAGGGCCAGCTGGTGGCAAGTGCGAGGTAAGTGCAGAGCAAGTGCTAGGAAGGGGGCTGTAGGGATACAGTGACAGTCCCACAGTGCAGGGGGAGCCAGGGAGGCAGTGCAAGTGGAGAGTGGCTGGGCCCTGGACCGAGGTCGCTGAGAGTGGCCAAGATGCAGGTTTAGTGCAGAATTTCAGTGGGGAGTTAAGCAGGTTTAGCAGGGGAGAGGGAGAGAGAAGGCAGAAGCGAAGAGGAAGGTTTTGAGGTGCTTCCGGAACCGGAGATGGTTCTCCTCAAGTTTAGAGGCAGAGATAACTGTGACCAGCTGGTGTCCGTCTATTCTGTCAAGCGTCTGTCTTCTAAGTTTTTTGTTGTGACATCATATGTAAAAGAAAATCTTGAAGAAGATTGATTTAAATTGTATGCGATTTAATAGCTGAGATAAAATTGCATATGAATTCATGTTTTTTGAGTAAATCAGAAGGTATGAAAAGTTTGTGAATATTTGATTGGAGCTTGCGGTGTTTGGTTCTCGCTCATATTGTTGGAACTGTTTAAGACACCCAAAAGTGTTGACCAGTGTTATATAAGAGGAAAGGGAACAGGTTTAAAGAATGGAGGATATAACTCGATTGAGTTATATCCAAACAGTTGCCGAAACACGCACCCAAACTACAGAAATATAGTACAGAGTGGGTTAAAGGGAAAAGGGACTGCCCACAAGATTTGTATGCCATGGCCACAAGGTGTGTCCTTATCTTAAGCCGTCTTACACAATATGACGACATATTTGTATGCCACATACACGGGCAAAAAGCTAGAAAAACGCCTCACTGCCCTGGAGCTTTGGAAAATGTAGGAGCAGGGAAAGGAGGAAGAGCCACCAACAGATTGGATACTTAATGTATGCACAGAGGGGGTGAGAGGCCTACAGCGCCACCTTCCCCATCCGAAACAAACGTTGAAGAAAGTAAGAATGAGGGATTATACCCACTGAGAGAACTCAAAGCAGCCACAGGGTACAGCAACCCCGCATATGAGTCACCTACACATAGTAGTGATGAAAATCAATGGAAAGGTAAGGATAAGAATATTGCCTCCACAATCCCACGGGACAAAGGGAGATGTGATGACAAAAGAAGAGATCAGGCACAGACAAGTGCAGCTCTTGACAAAGAGAGAGAAGGGAAGAGATGGAAGGGAAACAAAGATAGAACTGATGAAACAGCATTCACAAAAGATGAATGGATGGGAGGGCACATTTTATTGAAACTTGATGGCAAAGGCATTAATGACGCAAAACCAAGGGAAAGGATAGAGGATGTACAGGGAAAGGGAAAAGAGAAGGAGTTAAGAGATGAAAGAATAAGAAAGAAAGACAGACAAAGGCGAGAACAGCTATATCACGAAGAGCAAGAGAGACAGCTCAATCGCAACCCAAGAGCAGCCAATGATCAAGACAGACAGAAACAGCAGAAGTTAGAGGAAGAGCAAAGGATATGTGAGTAAAGAAGAAAGAGATAAAGAGATGAGAAAATTCAAAGGGCAGATGAATGTAGAAATGAAAAGAGAAAGGAAGAAGATAGGGTCAGAGAAGAGGTGAGGAAACGCAAAGAATTTGATGACGATATAGAACGTAAGCGAAGACAGAGAGCATGCAATCTTGACTATCTGGGCAGAGAGGTTAAAAAACCTGATCCAGTAGTAGATTGGGAAGATATAGAAGAATTATTTCCTGCATACAATTCAGTACCAGGCATGTTTAGGGCAAATATGGAAGATGACTTCGACACCAGAAGCATTGGAGAAACGATCAATAGAATATATGATGAGATGGGGTTAGAACAAACACCCCAAGGGGAGGGGGATGACGAGTGCCTGGAGAGCACTCAGCTGTACGACACTGAGGATGTCTCCTGAAGTAGTGGGAATAGAGACCTATCCCTGGATAGATTATAAATAAGTAGGAGTAAGGAGGACACAAGCAGAGGCACTAGTTGTGGACAGACAATGTCCAACTCGGAAAGGGAAGAGAGTGAGGAAAATGAGGAAGAGAGACAGAGCGAAAGACGACTCCCAAGGGAAAAAGGAATAGGATGGTCAGACACTAGCAAGTCTGCACCGAAGGTATCAGAGTCAGCCACACAGTCTGAACGACATGAAGAAGTATCTCATGGTCAGAGGGGGGTGTCATCACCGCCCTATGTCGACAGGCTCAGGACATTGCCACGCAGATGGCGATGCGGGAATATTACCCCTGCAATAGGCAGAAGAACAATGAGAGAAGAGAGAGAGGGCTATGCATCCCAATTTCCGTTGCTCGAGAAGGGGGGAGTAAGACCACAATATATTCCATGGCCACAAATGGATCGAGAACATTTGAAAAACAAGCTGCCAATGCTGACATCGGGAGCTGGCAAGTGGATACATGAGTTAGAAAAAATGACTGGAGGAAACACGTTAGCTATAGGGGACAATAAGGGTCTCCTAATCGCCATACTTGGTGAGGGTACAGACGATGTGTGGGCATGAGCAGATGTATTGCTTGCCCAGAGTGCACGGACAGTCATTAATCACCAGCGCAATTGCAGAGCCAATACTTTGAACGCAGGTAGATGACGCAATGACTTACAACCACACGCACGCTTAGAAAATAATGAGCACTTATATGGCTATTTATTCAAAGCTTGGAAGCAACAAGTGATAACACAGAAATAAATCACAGAAAAGACAGAGAATTCAAAAGAAAATACATCACCATGGGCATAACTGAATCCCTCATCTCGCCAGAAGCGGCTGGAAGACCCCGGTAACAGCCAGGCCGAGAACACAACAGCCCACAGGTATGCCAGACAAAGGCGTCCCCCTTCCGACTGAGGTCTTTGTACTTGTTCCGTCTGACCGTTGAGGGGTTCCGCATATATGCACTCCTCAAAAAAGGGTGGTAATTTCTCGAACCTTCTGGCAATGCACTTGCGCATTAATGGGTAACCGTTGGTTGCCAGCTGGGTCAACCGACAGTAACCTCAAGGAGCAAAGCGCTTCCCTCTCCTAAGAACAAACGCCACGGAAAACAGTCCCATAACTCATAACAAGACATAACAAAACCAGCTTTCCCAGAAGAATGTCCTTGACTGTATACCAAGTTTGGAAAGCATGTTTTCTTCAGCAAAGTAAATTCAGCTCTCAGCAAAGTAAGTACAGCTTTTCACTGAGGCATGGAGTAAATATCCATTATGGCTCTGAGTGCCCCCAGAATACCCTGCGCACCAGCGCCATGTTTTAGCTCAAGCATAACAGCAGACTACCCTGGCATAACCACAATTAATACCGTGCACGACGGAGCCCCATTTAACAACTGTAGAGCTGCAGTATGGAAAGCGCTATGAGTACTATACCCAGATACTTCAGATATGGGAGCTATAATGACGCGAAAAATGAAGGTGCCTGAAGATCCATTAATTTACATACAGAATTTTCAAGATGCATGGGTACTCGAGACTCATAAATCTTGGACAACATCTATACCTGTGTTTTACCATATATTTTGCCAAGGGCATCCTGAGCCGGGGCAGAAACAACTCAAGAAATTGGTGGGAATTGAAGCCAAGCCTTGGGCTAAAATACAATTGACCATCGCACATTATTGTAGACTGCTGCAGGAAAAGAATCGCAAAAAGGAAGCCGCTCGAAAGGGTGAGGAAGCGAAATTGGTGCAAAAGTAATTGTCAAAATATGCTCTTGAGGGAGCCATGATAACTAGCACAGCTGAATCAAACATGCAGCACGTGACTAATCCACAGCGGAATAATCAGGGCAATATGGGGTTTTACCCCAGGGGAAGTGGATGTAGGGGAAGAGGATGGAAGAGTAATCAGGGAGGTTTCCAAAATAACCAAGGAGGTTTTCAAAAACATGCAAAATGGTAATCAAGATTTGTCAAATGGGCAAATGATCCGACCACCGCCAGCATGTTGGCTGTGTGGAATGACAGGGCATTTGGCGTGCACATGCAGAAATCAAGGCATGATGCAGAACGGCCAAGGAACAGGAGCAGGCATGGCAAATGCACCTGCAGTTTTACAGCAGGGTGGTGCACAGAATCACACAGTGCAACAACAAGTGCCAGGAGCGCAACAAGGGGTGCAACCACAAAGCATGGGGAATTTTTTCACAAAGACAATCCCAACAGGCACTGTTGCAGCTATCGCAGACGATGAGCACAGGGCGGACCATGAACCCTGGAATGGGAAGTAACAATGGGAATGGGGGAAATTCACCAGCACACAGTGGGCCAAATTTGTATATAAACTAGGACAGCTCACTGGGAACCCTGATGTGTTCTATCCTATCAGTGACACCAGACCCTCACAGGGAACCTAGGGTGGATGTTGTTATAGGGGATAAGGAATATTCCTTCTTAGTTGACACGGGTGCAAAACGTTCATGCATATTTGAAGGCAAGTTTTCCTTGTCCGGCGAGGTCTTAGATACTCAGAGTATTACAGGAGCTACCAGTCATGTTGCCTTCACAAATGCACTTCCAGTCTCAATAGGAGAATGTGAAATGAATGTGCCTTTACTATATTCTCGGCAGACCCCAGTAAACATTTTGGGTCGAGATTTAATGACAAAATTAAACATGACAATCTCGTTCACGGAGGAGGGCACAGTATGTTACACTCCAGGAATACACTACTCAAATGTATCCAAAATGATTAGAGCACACTCAGGACACATAGCCATGAAGGCCATACCATTAGAGCCAGAAATGTTCCCATATGGTTTGTGTGTGCTTATGCAAGATTTCCAGGCCTTACAGACAAAGTCATGAGAACCCCTGATGAGTTCTGATTCAGACCCAGAATACCGATGCATAAGGAGAAGGGACAAGTATTTCCCTTGACGATACACATGGCTGCAGTGCGAGGGAAAGTGGCCTTGATTGATGGTTATGATGACGACGGCCGACAATGGTGCGCAGTAATCACCATTGAAGAAGGATATCGAGTGACCGACGTCACAGATGACGATCTGTTTGAAGAGCAAACAGATATGGGAGAGACAATGGTGGAAGTGAGTCTCACCTTTTGGGTAAAGATGATCAAAAGAGAAGTACTGCTGAGAATGATGATGGGACTAAATCGTCCTGAATATTTTGATGATGACATAGCCAAGGTGCCTGTCTCAGTATGGACTACAGGCTCCTATGACGTAGGCCTCTTTAAGGGGGTTGGAGAAGTGAAGATTAAACTGAAACCAGGAGCAATTCTACCAAAAGCCCGACAATATCCCATGTCCAGGGAGGCAGATGAGGGGATTTTTAAGACAATTTCTGCTATGATAGAGCAAGGCATCTTAGTGACGTCAGAGTCATCATGTAATACGTCGGTTTACCCTGTGAAAAAAGTAAAGGGGGGTCTTGTAGGCTAATTCAAGACCTAAGGGCAATAAATTATATTGTTGTGGCAAAGTTCCCTTTAGTCATTAACCCGGCTACAATTCTATGTAATATACGTGTTGAGGCGAAATATTTCACGGTGATTGACCTGAAAAATGCATTTTTCTCAATCCCGTTGCACCGTGACTCACAAGATCTGACGTCATTCACATTGAGACAAATGCGTCTGAAAAGTACGAGGTTGCCACATGGGTACTGTGAGTCTTCTTCTATTTATAACAGAATCCTGCAGATGGATTTGAGCAATATCGCACTAGAAAGTGTTGTCCTGCAATACGTGGATGACATCTTAATTTGTAGCTCAACAGAAGAACAATGCAGGCACGATTCTGTTCAGCTATTGACTATACTGGCTGAGAAAGGATATAAGGTTGACAAAGAAAAGTTACAATACTGTCAACAAGAAGTGCTGTACATAGGCCAGCTGATCTCACATGAGGGAAAGAAAGTGACTGCAGAAAGCGCTGAAGCCATGCTGAACATGGCTAAGCCACACACGATAAAACAGATGCAGAGCTTTCTAGGCCTATGCAACTATGTCAGGGCATGGGCCTGCGACCATAGCTCTTACACTAAGCCTTTACTTCAGGCCCTAAAGAAGGCCCAAGTGACGAAAGAAAAGATTGAATGATCTGAGACCATGGAGAAAGGATTTGCTGAACTCAAAAGAGCCATTTGCAAAGCACCAGTTCTAGGGATCCACAATTATGCAGAGGAATTGTACCTGTTTTCACACACAAATGGCAGCGTTATGACGGCTGTACTCACACAGAGAACCACGTTGAAGTATAAGCACCTGGCATACTACAGTGGGAATTTGGACCCAGTAATGAGAGGTAATTTCCTGTGCGAACAAAGTTTAGCTGCCACAGTGTTTGCCATAAAGGAGGCTAAAACCATTGTGATGCGTTGCTCAATGAAGTTGTACGTTGAGCACTCACTATTTGCCATTCTAGAGAAACCAAAGGGCACATTGACATCTCAGAGAGCTTCTGCTTATGAAGTGATCATATCAACTCCATCGATTAAAATAGTCTGATGTAAGATGGTAAACCCAGCTATGTTCATAGCAGAGTGAAGTGTGGGGCACAAGGGACAAATAAATGTGACGGCATGCACGGAAGAATATATTAAGTTAATATATATTTATTCATATAAAAATAAGTAACTGGGAACATGAGGGAGCCAATGTCGATGCCGCCAGTTCAGCTGCTATGCGTTGTCTTCGTTCAAGCAGCATTCTACATTCCTTCACACAAACCAAGCAGCATGACGCAGTCTGTGATGAGGCTACCTCACGAGGGAGAATGACATCTTTGTTATGGACACGTGGCGTTATATTAAAGGTGTCCACAACAAAGATGAATATATTACACAGAGCCAGTCACTGAAGGAGAGCCCATACACAACTGTGCAAATTATGAAGAATTTATGAATGTGCTTCTCCTGAGATGATGAAACCCTTGAGGGTGTGGACTGTTAGAGAGGGGCAGGGAGGGAGCAGAGAATATGCTTATCCTAAGACCCTGAAACCCCTGAAAGGGTGGGCCCTTATAGATGGGCAGGTAGGGAGCACAGAATGCGCTTCTCCTGAGACCCTGAAACCCTTGAAGGGCTGAGCTCTTATAGATGGGCAGGTAGGGAGCAGAGAATGCGCTTCTCCTGAGACCGTGAAACCCTTGAAGGGGTGGGCCCTTATAGAGGGGCAGGTAGGGAGCAGAGAATGCGCTTCTCCTGAGACCCTGAAACCCTTGAAGGGGTGGGCTCTTATAGATGGGCAGGTAGGGAGCAGAGAATGCGCTTCTCCTGAGACCCTGAAACCCTTGAAGGGCTGAGCTCTTATAGATGGGCATTTAGGGAGCAGAGAATGCGCTTCTCCTGAGACCCTGAAACCCTTGAAGGGGTGGGCCCTTATAGAGGGGCAGGTAGGGAGCAGAGAATACGCTTCTCCTGAGACCCTGAAACCCTTGAAGGGGTGGGCTCTTATAGATGGGCAGGTAGGGAGCAGAGAATGCGCTTCTCCTGAGACCCTGAAACCCTTGAAGGGGTGGGCCCTTATAGAGGGGCAGGTAGACAGCAGAGAATTTGCTTCTCCTGAGACCCTGAAACCCTTGACGGGGGGGGGGGGTCCCTTCTAGAGTGGCAGGTACGGAGCAGAGAATGCGCTTCTCCTGAGACCCTGAAACCCTTGAAATGGTGGGCCCTTATAGAGGGGCAGGTAGGGAGCAGAGAATGCACTTCTCCTGAGACCCTGAAACCCTTGAAGGGGTGGGCCCTTATAGAGGGGCAGGTAGACAGCAGAGAATTTGCTTCTCCTGAGACCCTGAAACCCTTGATGGGGTGGGCCCTTATAGAGGGACAGGTAAGGAGCAGGGAATGCGCTTCTCCTGAGACCCTGAAACCCTTGACGGGGTGGGCCCTTATAGAGGGGCAGGTAGGGAGCAGAGAATGTGCTTCTCCTGAGACCCTGAAACCCCTGAAAGGGTGGGCTCTTATAAAGGGGCAGGTAGGGAGCAAAGAATGCGCTTCTCCTAAGACCCTAAAACCCTTGAAGGGGTGGGCCCTTATAGACGGGCAGGTAGGGAGCAGAGAATGCGCTTCTCCTGAGACCCTGAAACCCTTGACGGGGTGGGCCCTTATAGAGGGGCAGGTAGGGAGCAGAGAATGCGCTTCTCCTGAGACCCTGAAACCCTTGAAAGGGTGGGCTCTTATAAAGGGGCAGGTAGGGAAAAGAGAATGCGCTTCTCCTGAGACCCTGAAACCCTTGACGGGGTGGGCCCTTATAGAGGGGCAGGTAGGGAGCAGAGAATGCGCTTCCCTGAAACCCTTGAAGGGGTGGGCTCTTATAGATGGGCAGGTAGGGAGCAGAGAATGCGCTTCTCATGAGACCCTGAAACCCTTGAAGGGGTGGGCCCTTATAGAGGGGCAGGTAGGGAGCAGAGAATGCGCTTCTCCTGAGACCCTGAAACCCTTGACAGGGTGGGCCCTTATAGAGGGGTGGGTAGGGAGCAGAGAATGCGCTTCTCCTGAGACCCTGAAACCCTTGACGGGGTGGGCCCTTATAGAGGGGCGGGTAGGGAGCAGAGAATGCGCTTCTCCTGAGACCCTGAAACCCTTGAAAGGGTGGGCTCTTATAAAGGGGCAGGTAGGGAAAAGAGAATGCGCTTCTCCTGAGACCCTGAAACCCTTGAAGGGGTGGGCCCTTATAGAGGGGCAGGTAGGGAGCAGAGATGTGCTGCTTCTGACACCCTGAAATGCTTACTTTTTGAATGTAGAGAAACTGCAAATTTAAGGCAATGTCCATTTGTGGACTTTGTATATAATGAAGGAACACCAAACTCAGAGTTGTTCTGGCCTCGGCTACTATCCTGTAATCTTACCAAATTGCACTTTGCATTGATTGGATGTATTTTAAAAATTCATGAACTACTAGGTGAAGACTTATTTGTTGGACTTTAGCCATAATGGACATGGCTGATACGCTGTGTGCTGAGCTTCCTCATACTTTTGATTACTGGTTGATATGTTCTAGAATTCATTTATTTCATCTCATTTGAATACGTAGTTTGTTAGTATGCCTCGCTTCACTTTATCTGGATGTGAATATGCAACTTGCTTGTGTGTATTATTAGTATTTTGTGAAAGGTTTTTATAAACTGCAACACAAATAAAAAAACGGAATTAGTTAATAAAACAATCCTGCAAGTCATCCATCCCAGGCTAGTGCACAGGTGTATTCCGCTTAGACCCGGATGTATCCTGCCGTTTATTTGGCAGCTGCAGGGTGATATCTGATCTTTGGCCAGCATTTTTGTTTGAACATCCTCTTTTAAAACTAGACTTCCCAGGACATTTCCTTCCACAGTGCCTGGTACCGGCGTTCTGCCCTTTGCTGCAGCTGCCAAGTTCGGAAGCTGAAGGAACTGAAGGGAGATTGCATGGTTTGCTCGAGTGGAAAAACCAGATGCGAGCCCATGGGCCTCGTCACTAGTATGGCGGTGCGGGACAAAACAGTGGTAAGTTACCTCTCCTTGACTGCTGCATTAACGCACTGGCATACTGCAACTTTGCTGGTAAGGTGGAGAATGTTCCTCCATCAAAATGCTGGAGGTAAATCCTCCAGTTTTACCTCCAAACAATGACAAAATTGGAGGAATTACCACTGGTCAGAATTACTGCTGTTCGGAATAACTGTTGGTGGTATTCTGCCGAAATCCCCATGGAGTACTAACGACTCCAAAAAATAACGATTTACACTGCCTACCACCACTTGTAATCACGCGGTAAATCCGTGGGACCCGGTGGCAGTAACAGTAATGGCATTTGGCAGTATTTCGGTGGATTTACCAGGAAAATACCACCAAACTTGTGATGAAGCCCCATGTCACTGGAATCGACCGTTCAAAGCCTATATATGTGATACATTACTCATGCAAAACAGGCAGTGCCTCTTAACTGACATATTTATTTAAATATATATGATGTGATAGGTTATTTATAACGCGCTTAATAGCGAGAGGTGTCTAAGCGAGGACCCGGGGATCAAACCTGTGTTGCTCCATGTCGTCTTGCTTCCAAGTAGAGAACGTTGCCCCTGGGCTATCCTCCCGAGACATAAAGCACATTTGCCAAAGCGTTGTACAGAAAAATTAATCAAACAGGTGCAAATATTTGTATGTCAAATAAAAGTGAGTAACATGATGTTTTATTTTTTTATGGCTTGGAGTGGATAAAAGGGGAACTTTCAAAGAAGAGTGGGGGTCAGAACAAAGAGAGAGAGGGTGGGTGTTTCTGAGCTTTAGGGAAACGTGGCAAAATAAACAAACACAGGAATGAGCGCAAGGAGGATGTGGAGGCAGCCCTAGTATTTGCATGTCTCTGGAAGGCAAAAGATATATGGGGCCCCCTTTATTTAAATAAATAGTGACATTACAGAAAATTACATCACAGAATGAGTCTTTAATAAGCAAAGGAAGCATAGGAAGTTATATTAAAAACATGTGGCCATGAGAAAGGCAGCAGACAAATACACTGTGAAGTCCAGTGCATGAATTGCCACTGTTAATATCTATGTGGCAACATCAAGAGCAAGACTTTTTAGTTTGGGCTATTAGGTGGCGCTTGCACCACCTATAAGTCAACAAGTTTGCATCGGTGTGCAGATAGGAAAAATAGCATGTGAGGAGGGACACACAGCTTGTAGGTGTTGTTTGTTTATTTGCCCACCTATTGACTGCCCATGGCTGTAATAATCCCTATGGCTATTCCCACCCAGTTCCTGTCCCTCCTTGCCCAAAACACCTCCTCTTGGGAACTATTTGGGCTTGCTTTAATGAAGTCTTACCATCAAACTTTGCACTGAAAGTGGCTGTTAATGTTTTTTGAAGCAGTCTACTGGTCGTTAATGACTTAATTGGAGTTCTAAGTGTGCTACTGGTGTAATAAAAATGTCTTAACCAGGTGTGCCCACCCACAGCAACTCGATTTATAAGCACCCTGCATGTCCTTCACTGAAGTCCTGTTAAAAGCAAGCATTGCAAACCCAACAGTTTTGGTTTCTATATACGTATTAGGCATTTTCCAGACACTGCTATAAGATGCCCCAGGACTCTCACCATTTTGCACCTTCTACCATCATTGACTAGTTAATACCACTACGGAAGTGCCTGGCAAGTGTCTTTCCCATATCTATATAAAAGCTCAAGCTGTTGACATTGCCAATTCTTGTTTTGAAATAGCAGACAGTGTGAGCGGAATACCTTGTAGAGACTTCAAATTCTGGCATATAAGGCATAGTGAGGCAAAACAATTTGCCTGAGAGCACAAAATTTGGTTAAAAAAATGTAAAACATAGTGTTTCGACCTTAGGATGGGTACGGCTCCCTTGCTTCATCAGTGTGGACACTGCTGCCCCATAGCGAAAATAAAAAGCTGGCACTCATGTGTATACGCACAGTAAGTGAACATATATCTTAAAGTGAAATATACACATTTAGTTCAACTGATCTTTCCCCTTAGAAGAAAGTGCACATGACAGAAGAGCATTAGCCCTGTCAAAATTATTCATCAACACTGGACAAATAACCTGAGAAGAAATGTTCCAATAACTGCACGTGCAAGGTATAAAATGTGCCCCTCTTATAAACCCAACAATCTACAGTGAAATAGTCCCCTGGTAGCAAAATCCCAATATGAGACATGTGCTTTGATGACACTTTCATGCGGTCTAGTGGGTAAGCGTCTGCTCTGGTAACCAGACAACCTGGGTGAAATCATGGTAGCCAAACACTTGAGGATGTCTGCGGCCTCCAAAACACCCAATGGGGTTGTATCCGCCCTCTGAAAAAAAGTGCTTGGACAGGTCCATTAGTGCTCTGAGCAACAGCACATGGCCACAATCAGGGAAACTAATCTCTTCAGTCACCATGATTGAAGCATCTCTTGCCACTTCCTGTGCAAATATTCATGACTCACTTGTCCAATTTTCATTGCCTCATCCTCACCCCCATGTTTGGTTTTCAACAATACTCTGTTTTATAAAAACTACTTTGAAAAGTACACACCATACTAAGTTATTAACAAAAATATATCCATCCTTATAGACATTTGTTAGGCAAAAAGTGTACAATTGTTGCATCATACCCCCCAGCTTGAATAGGAGACTACAAATACCAGTTGCGAGGCGACACCATGGCATCACTCGGACAAACAGAAAAGCGAACTTCATACATGGATGCAGTAGAACCCCTGTTTAAAACAATATTACTTGGTGGAGTCGAGGCAGGCACTGGTGCGTGCAGCCCCCATTGACAGTGGGGCCCTGGGCAACAGCACAGACTGCCCATGCCTCAGGCCGGCCTTGCGTGGAACAGCAAACCGGAAAAAAGAGGAAGACTGCAGAGTACGAATAGGAAGCTAAATGGGACTATGACGTCCATGAACAGAGTTTGGAAAACCGAAGACGAGTAGAGAATGGAAGCCAACAGAGAGACGTGAGGGATGGAGAAATATGAGAACAGAGAGGAAACATACAGAGAAGATGAATAGCGGAGATACAAATAAAAAGAAGAGGAGAAACAGCATATGACTAAAAATTAAGGGGTCATTTCTGATGGGGTGGTACATTAAATGGACACTTAAAAGCGAGGTTTAATGCTTTTACACCTCTGTTTAATGATCAGCCCCATTTCTGTGCTTTTTCAAGGTGTGGGAGGGGGGCAAATCAGAGTTTGTATCTGCGCTTTGCTTTCCTCCTCCGTCTTGGAAGAGCAGCCGGTTTTACGACCGCATGAGATTTTCAGGCAGATGTGAAATCAAAGGATTCCTTCAAAATGTGCTTTACATGTACAGCTGGTAGATAGCAGGCGGAATCCTTACGAATTAATTCATCAAACACTGCCTGCAACGCGTCACTTTAAGGCGGCTGTTTGATTTTTCACAATGTGGAGAGTAAAAGTGAAGAGAGGCTGGTTTACCTTGATTTACTGTTCACGATTGCACTCTGCCTTGTGAGTAATAAAAACTACTTGCAGGGGACCCAACATCATGTAAGTTCAAGCGTTGGCAGTGCCCTGCATGCAATTTGCATTTTTTACAAAATGACCTATTAGTTTGAGCAGCAGATAAAGCAAGAAAAGTACTGCTTTTTCAGAAAATGACATGTATGTGCCAGAGAGGAAATGTGGTTAGCAAAAGTACGTTTTGAGTGAAAGATGGAGCAAAGATTCTGGCTGGGGGATGGGAGAGGAAGAGACCTAAGAGGAACATTAATAGTGGGACGGGGTGCACTATTGTGAGGGGAGAGGTAGGAAAGAAAAGAATCTCGTTTTTGATGGGCTGGGAGTGGGTGTGCATCCGAACCTTTATTGTCTATAGACAATCAGAAAGAGAAATGCAAAGTTGAGCACAAACGTTAGGAAAAGAGAGAAAGCATAGAAGTGACAATTTAAGCCGAGTAATGGAGGAGGAATAAAATGGAGGGGGATAATAAAAGACCAAGAACTGAGCGTTCCGCGGTTCCTAATCAAACGGTAAAGAACAAGCAGGCTCTGCGTCTCCAAGCAGGCACGCTGTCTCCAAGCAGGCTCTGCGTCTCCAAGCAGGCTCGCCGTCTCCAAGCAGGCACGCTGTCTCCAAGCAGGCTCTGCGTCTCCAAGCAGGCTCGCCGTCTCCAAGCAGGCTCGCCGTCTCCAAGCGGGGTCGCCGTCTCCAAGCAGGCTCGCCGTCTCCAAGCGGGGTCGCCGTCTCCAAGCAGGCTCGCCGTCTCCTAGCAGGCTCGCCGTCTTCAAGCAGGGTCGCTCGCTCCAAGCGGGGTCACCGGCTCAAGAGGCAAAGGATGAGTGGCTAGAGAAATAGCAAGAGAACTTGGAACCAGCAGGCCACATGTTTGGAACAATTCGAGGAATTGAGAAAAGTAGCAGAAGAGGCATTTTGGTAGAGGCGCCAGGCCGGGCTCCAGCAGGAGGGCCAGTGGGCCAGGCCCCGCATGGCTGACCCTTGGGCCCCCCTAGTCAGTAGTCCTTGCCACTGATGTTAAACCCCACTGTCAGGGGGGTGTCGGGTCAAGGGATTTCGCTCTAAATGTGACGCAGCCACTTCAGAGTGATTAACATTCTGAGGGGCTGCACTGCAGGAGGCCCAGGCAGGATTTGTTTGAGGATGGAATATAGCGCTGATAGTGACGGTTCACTCAGTTGTTTTAAAGATCTATAGTTATGAGATTGAGGGTCGATATAAGATTCTTTCAACGAGCCTGAAGATGAAAAAGAGCCTGCGGGGGAGCCGGACAGATTCTTTCCAGATGAGGCACACATAGCAGGAGTGTCTAAAAGTGAGCTGAGAGCAAGAGTCTCTGGATGCGTCCGACCGCTCCGGCACTCCTGTTTCCTGCTCATCTACAGCAATAGCGTCTTGAGGAAGCCTCCTCTACACAGAGCCTCTGGAACATGTTCAAAATGCATTGCCCTCCTTAGTGCACCAGCTTCTTGCTCCATAAAAAGCTGCTGTTGTGATCGTAAAATACAACTTATAGGAAGATTTCCCAGAGTAACCCTACGACTTTTTGCAAAGGAATCTGTTATTTTCTGTTTAATACTCATTGTTAACGTAAAACAAATCTGTCACTAGATTGACAGTGCGGAGAGCGTCACTGGGAGCTGTTTAATTAGAGAATCCAGCCGCCGAGGGAGTATTTGGGGGATTGGTGGTTTCCCGGCACTCTAAGCGAGAAGCTGTTTTATCTATATTGTCGCCTTTCCCACCATCGTTCCTCTCAGAGAAAATATTATAGGTGTACATGCAGAATGCGCTCACTCGAGAATCCTGTTTCCAATTCACAGTTCAAAACATTCCCTGCACTCAAACTGCAGTACAAGTGCACTTCTTTTGCACTTCACAAATGTGTCGCACATTCAGCCTCTTTTGAAGTGCAGAACAGCGGAAGAGCAGAGCCACAAAAAAGCGAGCTGATACCAGAAGCCAGGAGGTGAGTCCTGGAGATCCATGGTGTCAGTGCACCCTCTAAAGTAGAATTACACTTCTGCCGCACTTTTCCCGGGATTTGTTTGCTTGCCCTGGACGTTGAGTTATGCCTCACAGCCATTAAAGCACCAATGAAACTGGAGATGGGCCCATTCACACCCATGTAGCACACCTCCCTAAGCAGGCTGGATACACCTATGAGAGAACATCCTGTGTTACTATTTTATTACTGCAATGTTCATCTTACTTACATTCCTAAACTCTCAAAACTGAAATCACAAGTTGATTTCTGTAATTATTTAATGTATGTTTTTTTGTGGAAATATAACAGTTATTCCCGTCATGCTTAATAAAATGGTTAACTGTATCAAACAATACATGACAGGTGATGTTGCTTGCACACAGATTTCTGCAGCAGGTACATCAATCGAATGAGGGCACCTACAAACTACTTAGAAAGTATACATTCTTCTCCATTAACAACTTGAATATAAACATAACGTTTGCAGCAAGAAAAATCTAATTCTTGCGGGGAGAGTGTAGTGAAATCAGAAAATGATGGAGGCACGGCGTTGAGATGAACATTGACACTGTTGTTGCTGTGGGCAGCTTTCCATGTCATTATTCTTTAGTATGTCTGTGAAATCACAGAAGAGAACAAGACATTAACACATTAGTCTCAAGTTTGCCACAAAAAGATGCCGTTCACTCTCAACTGCTTGGCAATGTCCCTTCTGCACTGAAACACAAGCGGTCACAGACATTGTTAGGTCTTGTGGTCTAGCAGTTTGGGTAGGGCTGCTCACATTAGCAGCAAGAGCAAGGCTGATTTGCAAACATTGGTGTGAAAGATGGACTGGAGGAATGTCAGTGGTTAGGGTTTACATCCATCCTTTTCAGTTTTGGTTATTAGGTGTAAGCTGGAACTCTTGCATTGGAACACAGATAGTATGGAGATGGGATGTGAGGAGATACACACATCCTATTGGCACATTTTGTCATTTGTCCACTCATTGACTACACATTGCCATGTTAATCCCTGAAACATTCCCACCAACTACCTGCTCCTCCCTCCCGAAACATACCCTCTTGGGAACTCTTTGACCAAGCACTATGACAAAGTAATACCAAACGTTGTACTCTATAGCGTCTGCTAGTATTTTATCTAAGCATTCTTTTGAGTGTTTAATGACTTAATTGCTTCTGTAAATGAGCTCCTGGTGCCATAAAATCTCTTAACAATGTGTGCCTTCAGCCAGTTGATTTATTAGCAATTTGTGTGCCCTAGCATTGGTTCTATGCACTGGTGTCCTCTCCAAACCAAGCAATCACAAAGCCAATAGTTTTTGCTTGTGTATAGGTATTAGACAATTGCCAGGCAATGCCATCACATGCCCAGGTAGCCGCACCATTTTTCAGCTATTCCCATCCGATAGGGAGGTGGTACTCTCATAGCAGTGCCTGAAAAATGCGTGTCCCATGCTTACTCAAAAGGCCAAGTTGTTGTCTTTGCCAATGCATGTTGGTTTTAGTTTGTCTGCCTAAGTGAAAGTGTAAATGACCAGATGTGGGAGCCGTGGTAGCTATACCTAGGGAGTCAAGCTACACCTCAGTGTGTAATAATAATTGTTCTTTTATAATGTGATTAATACCAGCAAGTGGTTTCTAAGCGTGGGATCGGGATTCAAACCTGTGTTGCGGCGCGTTGTCTTGCTTCCAAGCTATCCTTCCTCGTAAATCTAACAAGACCCTACCTGAACATGTCAAGGCTAGGATGGCCAGCATGGACCATTTTCTGATCTTCTTCTCATGCATACTTACCAATGGGGCTCTGACCTAAATAAAATGGATCTTTGTCTGTGCGGAAGCGTAGCCTAGCCTTTCAGAACTTTTCACGATTCGAAGTACTGACTTGAGAATCTCATACTATTTGAGTAACGTTTAACAGAGTTTTCATGCAAATCGAATACATCATTTGTATTGCGGGTCCTGTTTGGAAAGTGTGATGTAACTCCTGGGTGATGGGTGTTTAGGCAGTGCTGGAAATGGAAGTTATTTACTGTGGGATTCCACCAGTGATGGGTGGTGGCGGAATGAGAGTATTATTCCCACCACGCCAATAAACATTCGCCTCCCAGATGATTAATCATGAACACCTGGAAAATAACACAAGAGAATAGCATTTCCTATAATATTGCTGGTACATAACAAAAGGTGCACATCTTTTAGACCTAAAAAAAACTGTATTTAGATATTTCCTGCTGAGTGCAATCAGACGTGATTTTAACAGTCGAACAACGGGCAAAGGCCCATGGGGTCCCTTACTCTGCTTCTCTCTCCCCAAAGGAAAACAGCCACAGGTGCACCGGACCCCCCAGCGAGATCTTATCATTTTAACCTGTCTCTCCCGCAGATTATTCACAACAGGAAGTGATAAGAGATCGGAAAATGTAACTGGTAGTGGCCATTGCTGTGGCAAGTTTTAATAAGCTATTTAAGTGTGATTGGTGGTTGATTAGAAATTATGGAGGAAAAGAATAAACTGTGTGAAACAATGAGCTTGTCATGCATATCATTATTTTGTAAATTCTCTCTACTTTGCATGCTGGAGCTTACAGGCTTCCATGCAGGATGGGGGAAAAGCATGATTCATAGGGGGTCATTTTCCAAGTGCTGTGGAGTGGAAAAAGTGGCACCAAAAGCATTTACTGCAATTTTATATGTACTGTAGGGTTCGGTATGATTTGGCAGGCAAAGTTGGAGAGCAGAGCAAATTTAACACACTTGTTCTTACAGGTTACCCAGTCAAATCCAATTGGTTTTGTATTTTGTATTTGTATTTTTATTGTATTTATAAAGCGCTTTTATCCAAAACGCTGCACACAGTTAAAATTAAACGGTACATCAAAAAATTGTAATTTAGTAGATCAAGCAGCAACAACACTGAGAGCTAACAATCAGAAGCAGTGAGGAGGTGCTTTTTCAAACAGGCCCAAAAAAGAGAATAAACAGAGAGAGACCGAAGGGAGAGGGGGAGGGCATTGAAATGAAGGAGAGTGGGAAGCTGAAAAGGACGAAAGCGGGACTGAGCACAGGGAGGGGGAGGAACGTTCAGCCTAAAGAGAGAAGCAGAACGAAGGACACAAGTGCAGCAAGATAGTCAGGAGCTAAACCATAGAGAGATATAAAGACTAAGCAGAGGAAATGAAATTTAAGTTGAGAATGGAAGGGTAACCAGCCAAGTGATACAAGTGATGCTGAAATAGATTCACAATAGGAGAGTGAGCAGAGTACATGAACTGAAGAATGGTAAAAAGATTTTAAAGGAGCAAGACAAGAAGATGGGAGACCAAATAGTTTGACAGAACAAAAGAAGAACCGCGAGAAAATAAGGGAAGAGATAAGAAGTTTAGTAGTGTGGAAAGTAAGAGAGGAACAGACTTTATGAATATTGTAGAGATGAGAATTACAGGAGCGAGATGTGAGAGAAATATGGTGAGTAAATGAAAGATAAGAGTCAAAGTGAAGACCAAGATTACGTGTGGTAGAAGAAATTGAAAGAGTAGATGGAGGAAATGAAATAGATGATGGGGGAGACGGGAAAGAGTATTATCAGGGAAGAATAAGATCTCAGTCTTCCCGGCATTTAAAGTAAGAAAGTGAGACGCCATCCGAGATTTGATGCCGGAAAGACAGGATGTAAGAGTATGGTGTATTTCCGGAGTAAAAGACGAAAGGTATAGAAAGTGTTGCGTGTCGTCAGCGTAAAAGTGATGAGAGAGTCAAAAAGAGGAAATAACAGGAGCAAGAAGTGCAGTGTATAATGAGAAAAGAAAAGGAACCAAGACTGACCCTTGGGGGACACCGTGCTCAAGAGGAAAAGGTGAGGAGGTTTTACCACCCCAAGAAACAGGAGAGAACAGAACCCCTAATGCCAAAAAGAGAAAAGAGTTTCCAAGTGTAAAGAGTGATCCACGGTGTAAAAAGCTGCAGATAGATCAAGAAGAATAAGAAATTAGGAGTGTTTAGAATAACAAGCTGAAAAAAGAGAATTAAGCACACAGGTCAAAGCAGTTTCGGTTGAGTGATGGGGATGAAAACCTGATTGAAAATGTGGAAGAAGGGATAGATCATTGATAAAAGAAGAAGTCTGTGAGTAAACTAGGTGCTCTAGAAGCTTAGAACCATAGGGTAAGAGTGAGATAGGACGGAAGTTAGAGACAATAAGAGGATTAGCCTAGGTTTTTTTTAGAATAGGAATGATATTTGTATGTTTTAAAAGTAGAGGAAAGACTGAGGTGGAAAGACAGATATTAAAGAAAGCAACAAGAAATGGAATAAGAGAAGGATAGATTTTAGGAAAAGGAACAGATGGAATTGAATCCGTAGGAGCAGCAGTAGGGTGAACCTTAGCCAACAGAAGTGATACATCAGAGTCAGAGACAGAAGCAAAGTCAGAAAAGAAAGTCAATGGAGCAGAAGGAGGAGAAGATACTGTGTTAGTTGAAGACAAGTTTATAATGTTCTGACGTAAAGAGTGAACTTTGGAAGAAATTAAATGAGCAAAGTCAGAGGCAGAGAGTGTAGAATTGATCGAGGGATCAGATAAAGGAGGAGACAGAAGCTGCTGAGTTAAAGTTTTAAAAAGATGCCTAGGATGGGCGGCTTGAGTATGGAGAAAATCATATGATTAGGAAGATTTAGTAGAATTTAGACAGTTATAGTAAAGAGTGTGGTAAGAGAAATATACAGAGCGATTAGTTGAGGAGCGATTTTTAAGCCAACGTCTTTCCAAGCAGCGTAGAAACAGCAACGTGGAACGAAGATGAGAGGAAAGCCAAGATTGGGCAGGTTTACGAGTAGGCTGAAAAGGAGAGAGAAGATATAGCTGATCAAGGCTTGATGAAAGAGTAGAGGAGGCTTCCACAGCAGAGAGAGAGGTAAAATGCGTAAGAGAAGGAAGAGTGTTAATACAAGTGTCAAGATAAAGAGAGGAGATGAAATTGCATAGATCACGTCGAAAGAAAACTGTAGATGAGGAAAGAGTAGAGGGAAGAGAAGGAAAGGGTAGATGAAGTGATACAGAGAGTAACGAGTGATCAGATAGGTACATTGGTAACACTTGTACAGAAGAAGCTGAAAACGTGGAAAGAAAAATTAGATCAAGAGATGAACCAGACATATGAATAGAAGGAGTAGAGAGTGGAGATAATAAACGAGAATCGATAAAAGAGAGAAAGGGGAAAGAAGAATGAATAGATGATAGGTGAAGATTAAAGTCACCCAGAAGAATAAGCGGGGTTGGACTGGGAAGGATATGACAGAGAAGATGGTCAATATCTTCACAGAATGACGCAAGAGGCTGAGGTGGCCGATAAATGACAAGAAAAGAGACAGCATAGGAGACAGTAAACATTTTGTACAAAAACTCAAAAGAGGTGTATACAGGAATGTCCACCGGTGAAGCGATAGAAGAGCAAGAGGAGCGAGAGAGTATACCAATGCCGCCTCTGCAGCCACTGCCTCTAGGAACATGATCAAAAGAAGTCAAAGAAGAGGTAAGAGAAGCTGCAACAGTAGAATTATGAGGTAAAATCCAAGTTTCAGTAATACAGAGAAAATGGAAACGTAATCTGTATGTATTTTTATGTTGGGGTAAAACCAATGAATGTGTATGGAATCCACTTAGTAAAAGCAGGCAGATTCCAAAGAAATAGTTTGTAGAATGCTCCCACAATTTTTAATTGTGGGAGGGATTTACGGTTTTCCAGACACGTGTTGGAAAAGTGAAGAGAAAATGCGATTTTGCCTATGTTTTACTATTTAATTTTCTAGTAATTGGTGGAATAAATTAAAATAGCATGGAGGGACCCTTTTGCAAAAATGCAGGTTTCAAAACAAAATCAACATGTTTTACAAGATATTGTCAGGTTGGTTTGTCATGTATTTTGTGCATTTTTAAATTCACCTGTATAAAACAGAGTATTATTTTAGGTATTTGAAACCAAACTTCAACACATATTTGTACCAAATTGATCTGGTAAGATGTATGGTCAAGTACCTACATTTCAAGCAAGGCTCAACATCTGGCTTTACCACTTGACCAAAGTGTGTGATCTTCGACAAATCATTTTATCTCACTATGCCTTACCTGCCAAAAGTAGGTGACTCTAGAAGTGATTCAGTTCACACTATAAGCTATTCCAAAAAAGCCTCGATCATGGTTTAACAGATGGGCAGCACAGGGGTCACGACCCAACAAGGAGACACCCCTGCATCCTTCTTTGAAAAATACAAAGCTGTATCTTTCAAACAAAATTGTGGCATTTAACTGAAAAGCAAAGAAAATACATCAAACAAGAAGTTATTATGGCCAATTGCATATTATAAACAGTATTTTTAATTTTTCATTGTTATTTATTTAGCAAGTAACCTTTAACAAACATGATTAAAAGATCAGTACATTAATTAATTTAAACAGAAAATACATTACATTAAGCATTCAGAGAATTTCACAAAAAATTACTAACTTTGCTATAAGAGCATAATCCAAATGTCCATTATGTCAAACAGTTTATCCTTTCACATCCATCTAAACGTCCTTTAAAAAATGAATCGCGGCAGTCATCCATTTGTTACATCCAAAAGAATTCATAATCAACTGCCGTACCCTAGCGCTACGAACCTGAACGTATGGTTGGATTAAGTGGCCAAAGTGTGACCTTCGTTTCACCTCTAGAGACTTGCAGTGTAACAGTATGTGGCGTAGGTTCTCCACCTCCTCAGAGTTAGAGCAAAATCTATATACTCTCAGCTCTCTAGGAACTTTGCTCCTTGCCCCCATAACTTTTTTTGTATGGACCAAGTTTAATCATAGTCTCATCACAGTTGATCGCCACAGTGCATGGGGGATCCATGCAGATATTCTGGGGAAATTCCAACTGTTCTGGCATCAATCAGAAAGTCAGCGTACAGATGGAAAGTTCTGGGTTAAGTTGTAGCATAACATATCTTCCAAAATGTCATACATTTAACAAAGCATATCACACTCTGTTTCTCAGTTTTATAAAGCAACCCAAGATTATTTGAGTAACAGTTGGTATAATAGCCACCAGACTGACCCCTCCTTTGCAGAATTGATTTTCTTCAGCCATGAGAGGTTCTTCTGATAGAGGTGAGATTTTATGGAAGTCAATTCTAACTTGTAGCACATTACTGCTGTGGGATCACCGTTTGGTAGGTGCAAGACCTTCCTCCAAAGCAGGCCCTTCAGGACATCGCAATCAACCACAGGTGGAAGGCCCCAATTCTCACCCACGAAAGTTATAGATGGGATGACTTTTGCCCTGTAGAATTCACGGACCGGAGTCAAGGCAAAATTGCCAAATTTCCAGTTTACAGCACAAGCTTGGGTTGCAAGCTTATGCATCTTGGATCACAGGTGACTTTGCAGCTCTGTTCTCTTTTGAAGTTCAGATATTCTACACCCCAAATAGCTAAAATGTGATACACTTGCCAGGGGCAAGCCCCAAATATTTTATTGGAAGCTAGAATAAACAGTATATAAACAGTATGTACCACACAATGATATATAGGGGTGCGGCACGAGAGCAGGAACCCCTCCTCCCTGCCACGCCCTACCAGGAGCGATAACAGGAGGCCAGAACCCCTCAACCATTACAGTCTGCTTTCTGATTCCACACTCACTTATGTGGAATCATTTGGTCAATGGCCACTGTCTTTAAAAGGTGGCGTGCCACCTCAGTCTGACCTTTTCCAGAACATTGTGCTAATCCATCATTAACTCAGATGGCCCCACCACCACACTGATCACCTGACCTGGATCTTTCAAGAATTCTCTCATCCAGACAACCACCAGAATCTTCATCTTCCATGCTCCCTGTGTCCATACATTTCCATTGCTGCCTGCTTAATCCTTCAAGCCAATAGTCCATACCACATGACACCCATGCTGCCTCACACAGAAATGGTGTATCTGCGACTGCTACCTCCCGCTCTCTCTGACAGACTTGCATTCATAATTAATTTTACAGAAACATGTAACAGTTAAATAATAATTCAATATGGTATCGTCTCCTACTATAAGAGCTGGGGGAAAAAAGTTAGAAAACATACTGTAAATTTTAAAGACAGAAAAAATGAATAAACAACATAATCAGTTCACGTGAATGGAATGAGTATAAATCATTTTGCATTCTCAAAAAATTTACAAATAATTACAGACATATTACAAACCTATGGCGAAAAATCCTCAGTGCTGAATAAGAGTGTGTGTTGTCGCTGGTTGGGCTCTACTATTGTGGCTGCCCAATATTCAAAAGTTACAGTACCCAAAAAGTTTTTTTTCAAATGGTGTGTGCTTTTTAATTCGGAAATAAAGATTTATGTGGTAGTAGATTTGGAGTAAAGTTTTAACTTAATTCAGCTTAAAGTTGCTTCTTTCTCGTTTGCTAATCCTCGTAATTATCCTCTTTAGTTGTCCTCTTTCTCATATGGTTATCCTCGTGATAACCCTCTTTCTCATGTGATTATCCTCGTGATTATCCTCAATTAACCTCTCTACTTATCCTCTTTCTCATATAATTGACTGCGCCGCCATTTTAGAATCATCCGCCATTTTGATTTACTCCTGCCTACTGTCCCAAATTGAACTATGTGTTTTTTCGGCTCCAGCAAAGCAAATTGAACTTTGTACTGTGTAAACATGTTGTGACTGCTGAGAGTAGAATGTTTGTCCTGTCCTAAGAAACCTTGGAGCTGAACTGAATTGCAACTTAGGTGTTGTCTGCACCAATACCTTCAGCATTCAAACAGTGGAACTGAATGCTGAACAACTAAAACCGTGTGCCTTTGCAGAAACCAATTGTGTTTGTTTCTTGAAACCTTACTTACTTTAAGCTTAAGAACAAGGAAAGATCAACATGACCAGACAGAACAAAGTTTATCACCATTGTATTTGATGTATAGGAAAAACATGTCAAGTGTTTAGAAACAATATTGCTGTATTTGTCATGTACCCTGGGTATGAACCCTAGCAAATGTTTAATTTGAAGAAAGGCTGGATGATGTAACTGGGAATGTGTATAAAAGATGTCTATTTTGCGATGTCCAGCACTGTCTCCCTTCACTGTGTCTGCTGGTACACACTGCGAGGTGTTGGGAGCCAGATAGATATCTGTATCTGAATAGGAATAAAATATACATGTATCTCTGAACTCGTGATTGGCGTATTTCATTTTTGGTGGTACTAAGCCTCGATATTTTCTTTTAGAATGCCTCTTCAGGAGGAGAAAAGCTGCTCTGAATTTTGTTGGTTCAATGTCCACCGACTTGTTATTTTGGTGTCTGGTGATAAATATATATTATCAATAAGACAAGTTGTGTTAAAATATGCATGCAGTATATAGTTAAACTACTACCTATGGTGACAAAGAGTGAATTAAGTTGACTCACCCACTGGTGTTCCTATGCCAAGTATACCTTTGAAGATTTGGGGTTATCCATTGTCAGGTGGTAAACCCCTTGAGGATTGAGTAGAAAGATGGACCGTATTAGATTACCATTCTTGAGCATTTTGGATTAGGCTTTGTTTCCCTTAACTCATTGCAACTGGTGTATCTTAGCCCAATTGTCTTACATTAAGTGTTGAATTGCTTGCTGGAATGTGTTTGTCCAAAACATAGGCTTCATGAGTGCTGATCCTGTAGGATGTGGCATTCCAAAATGGCCTTCCGAAATGGCCGCTTATTTATTTAGGCGTGTGATGTCATCGCCCATATGTCCTATGCGCAATGACGTTGTGTTAGTCACACTGCTTTCGGCCATGTTATTAGTGGTGAATTGCCACTGATTGTACATGTTTTTTTTAAATATTGCGTGAGCGGTCCAGAATGCATAAATAACAAATTAGCAATTTAACTGCTATTTGGTACTGCAGCTGTTGCTGCTTCCAATTAATAGAAAAAGAGATTGATTTACATAGCCAGAATTGTGGTGAATGGTGTATTTTGAAAGTTTATGGCTAGGGGCTCTGTTTTAAATCTTAGGGTTTAGAATCATATTGTTACACTATCTTATATATAGTGTTATTGTTAGATGAGAGTTTGATATTAGGAATTCTACAAGCATTTTCTATTCTTTTTGTAGATATAGTGAGTGTTTTTATGATTAAATATAAATCTCAAAAAGATTTTTTATATACAGTCCTTGTAAGATTTTTTTTATTTACAGTCCTTCTAATTGCAGAAATGTATACAGTTCATGTTCCTGGTTCAGATCAGAAAAGCAGGGGTCCATGATGTGTACCCATTCTGTCTCTCTGGCTGAGAATTAATTTTCTGTTGCCACCTCTCAGCAGGTGGTACATATTTTAGTTTCTCCAATTTACCGTCTGGGTACTCTGTTGTAAAATGTTCCCCCAGTGGATGACCGATGTCCTTATTTTTTATATTTCTCAAATGTTCCAAGATCCTGATCTTCATCTTGCAAATTGTGCTTCCTCTATACCATTCATGGCATAGGCACTGGATTCCATACACCACATAATTGGTGTTGCAATTCATCAGTTGTTTAATGTCCCTCTAAGTGCCATTTAGAAGATTAATACTTTGGAACCCGTTCATCATGTGTGGCCATATCATACAATGTCCACATTTAAAATTCCCTTGAACCATTGTTAGGGTCCGTGATTGTTCCAATGTGCTTGCTTTTTTGTCTGGTCTCATGAAACTGGTACTCACTTGGGTTTTGATTGTAGTTGCTTTCCGATAGGTAAGTGATAGTTTCAATTGATGTCTAAATGGAGAAAAGATGGAACTCCTTCTAATTGAGTCGCCAGAAACACTAAAGAAACTTGACAACCAAAACAATATCTTTACAATTGACAACATACCAATCCCAGTCTCCCAGGCCGTAAAAACCTTGGGAGTCTACCTAGACTCCAACCTCTCAATGACAAGGCAAGTAAACGCGATTGCCTCACCTGCGGCATACCACTGCAAACTCGTCACCGCAGCTAGACCTTTCCTTACAAAGCAAAACTTGCCTGACTATAGCCAGAGCTATAATTGGGGCCTGTCTCGATAACTGCAATGCCCTCCTGGTTGCGACCTCCCCAAAAATCACTGAAAACTACAAATTGTCCAAAATAATGCACTCTGAGCTGCCATTGGTATCCCTACCCATCAAAGAACCATATTGAGCTCATATTGTATTAATGTAACTTTTGCATTCACATTAACAGCCATTGTTAAATCACCTGGCCCTGAATCAAAAGTACAGCTCAGGTCTTTCATGAGATCAATGGAGCACTACTTCAAATGTTTTGAAAAACTCTCCAGAAAGACTGAGGCGCTGAAGCAACTGTTGAAAAAAAGAGGTGGAGTGTATGTGGTCCCACAGGCACAAGACACATTTCTTCAAATGAAAGAAGAACTAATCAAATGACCAGGTCTGTGGCATATTGACCAGTGTTGTCTACCTTCATCAGTGTGCATGCCAGCGCAACAGAATCGGGGTCACGCGGATGTAGAAAATCAGGAGAGAAAAGCGCATTCATTCTGTGCTTTTATTCATCATTAGTTTTATGTTGTATTAGTTGAAATTCAAATATGCGACATATTGAAGAAGTGATTGACGATCACCATCCCAGGTTAGGATGATGTTGTCTATGTAGCGTCCCCAGAATACTACATTGGCTTGTGTGTTGGTAAAGGCTGGATGTGTCCAGGCATGTTCTTTTTCATAGTGTTCAATAAATAAATTGGCATAGCAGGGGCATACTTAGCCCCCACAGCTGTCCCTTGTATTTGTTGGTGAATTTTGTTATTGAAACAGAATATGATGTTAGTTAAAGTAAATTCTAGCATGGATATAATCATTCTGTTCCACATATACAACTGATCTTGATTTGAGGAAGTAATTTGTAGTTTCTATTCCTTTCTGGTGTTTTAAACTGGTGTATAATGAAGTCGCATCTAGAGTGACAAGACTAAGGCCCTCATTCCGAGTAGGGCGGTAAGGGATACCGGGCACTGGTAAGGAGACCGGTGCCAGTAATCCCTTACCGACCTACTACGAGGGCCCTTAGCGGGTCCCTTCCTTAACGCCTGGTCTGACCAGGTGTTAAAGACGGGACCCGTTAAGGGACCTGGGCGCAAAAAACGGGCTTGGCATACAATGGCCCGTTATTTGTGCCCTCCCCATTCCCATTGAGCCCTATGGGGGCTCAAATGGGAATGGGGAATGGTTTGGTGAATGAGGACTTACCGGTCCTGTCAAGGTCAGACTAGACCGGTAAGTCCATATTGCACTAAACCGGACACGGTACCGCTATTGGTGGCAGTCATGGCGCAAATAGCACCATGACTACCACCAACCTCGGAATGAGGGCCTATATGTATTTAGCCAAGTTATGGAGTCCATTTGTTGTAGTACATGAGTAGTATCTTAGATGTAAAAAGTTAAACGTGAGACCAATGGTTGTAGGTGTGCATCTATATAGGCAGATATAGGCAGAGATTTTTTCTGTTAATGATTCCATACTGCTCATTAATGGTCTGCAAGGTGGGAAATACTTGAATTCTTTATATGATTCTAAACCCTAACATTTAAAACAAAGCCCCTAGCCATAATCATTCAAGATACACCATCCATCACAATTCTGATTATTTAAATCAATATCTTTTTCTATTAATTGCAATCAGCAAGAGCTGCAGTCCCAAATAGCAGTTAAAATGCTCTTTTTTTATTTATGCTTTCCATATGGCTTACGCAGTGTTTAAAAAAAACATGTAGAATCAGCGGCTATTCACCACTATTAACATGGCAGAAAGCAGCGTGACTACCAAAACGTCCTTGCGCATAGGACATATGCGCAATGACGTCACACACCTAAATAAATAAGCGCCCATTTTAGAATGTTGCATCCTACAAGATCAGCACTTGTGAAACCTTCATTTTGGACAAACACGTTCCAGCAAGCAATTCTACAATCAATGTAAGACTATTGGGCTAATACACACACCAGTTCCAATGAGTTAAGGGAAAATAACCCTAATCCAGAATGCTGATGCATGGCAACCTAATACGGTCCATTTTTCTACTCAATCCTACATGGGCTTATCACCTGACAAGGGATCCCCCAAATCTTCAAAGGTATACTTGATACTTGGCCTAGGGAAACCAGTGGGTGCGTCAACTTAATTCACTCTTTGTCTCCACACATAGTAGTTTAACTATATACTGCATGCATGTCTTAACACAACTTGTCTGATTGATAATATCTATTTATCACCAGACACCAAAATAACAAGTCAGTGGACATTGAACCAACAAAATTCAGAGCAGCTTTCCTCTCCCTGAAGAGCCATTCTGACTAGGATGGTGAACGCATGTGGAGGATAACCACGAGGATATTCACATGAGAAAGAGGGTAATCACAAGGATAATCACATGAGAAAGAGGATAACTACGGAGGATAATCACGAGTACAATGACATGAGAAAGAAACAACTTTAAGCTGAATAAAGTTAAAACTTTGCTACAAATCTACTACCACTCAAATCTTTATTTCCAAATTAAAAAGCACATACCCATTTGAAAGAAACCTTTTTGGGTATTAGCGAAGAATATTGACCTCATATTTGTATTGATGTAACTTTTGCATTCACATTAACAGACATTGTTACATCGCCTGGCCCTGAATCAAAAGTACAGCTCAGGTCTTTCATGAGGTCAATGGAGCACTAATTCAAATGTTTTGAAAAACTCTCCAGAAAGACTGAGGCGCTGAAGCAACTGTTAAAAACAAGAGGTGGAGTGTATGTGGTCCCACAGGCACAAGACACTTTCCTTCAAATGAAAGAAGAAATAATCAAATGACCAGGTCTGTGGCCTATTGACCAGTGTTGTCTACCTTCATCAGTGTGCATGCCAGCGCACAGAATCGGGGTCACGCGGATGCAGAAAATCAGGAGAGAAAAACAAGCAGTGGGGTAATCATCATAGGCCTCGTCCACAACCAGAACCACCTGCTCTGTCACATTAAAGGAAATGCTGGCAGGTGCATGGTCCACCCAGCATTTGGAGGCATAAATATGGGGAGACAGTTCTGTCAGCTTATAGACCATGGATCAAATGGACTCAGCTGATTTATTCAGGGCCAATAATCCATTTGACTACACCGGCCTCATTGAGGGGTTGGACGCTCCCAAATGTATGACTTTAAAGTCTGGTGTTTGTCATCAGCATGGTTTTGATTAAATGACCTATCAGAAAAAAAGATAGCAGAAGAGAAATTTGAGCGTTAAAATATTGCTAAGGAAATCTGGAGGCTATAGCTCTGAAACATAAATCTCTCCTGAATGACTGTTAAAACTGGTCCAAATACCAACGGGCTTTCAGATTACAGAGGGATAAGGAGTCCCTGCTAAGCACCCTGACTAAAAAAACTCAAGACATTTCTGGGAGATTGTGCATCAAGGTAAGAAATCCCAATTGACTCTCCACAGAAACTTGGTTTCGGAGGAGGTGTGGCGCTCTCATTTTGCGAAGCTATATATTAATGGTGGGCGACCGGGCGCTAGCAGTTAACTACCGCCCGATCTCCCTTCTTGACGCCGACAGCAAGATATGTGCTTCATTGATCTTGGTGGAATTGGAAGTTTGGGCTGAGGGATGTGGAATCCTCCAGAAACAACAAACAGGATTTAGAAGAGGCCTGTCTACCTCATTAAATGTGGTATTAGTAGACACTCTGATAGGCAACTCTTGGTCGAGGGGCAGGTCGGACCTCTATGAAGTTTGGTTTGACCTGTCCCTGGCCTTTGACACAATTAACAGAAACAGGTTGTGGGCTAAATTGAATACACGCGGCATTCCGCCTATGCGGTCGGCTATTATTAGGCATCTTCATGTTGCCACAAAGATCCAGGTGAGATGGGATGCCAATGGTAATCTTTCCGGTTTGATTCTTACCAGAAGAGGAGTTAGGCAGGGATGCATTTTGGCTCCCTGCATATTTAACCTATATATCTCAGATCTGGGCAAAGCGCTAATCCTCTGTGCCCTTGCAGCCCCTAAGATTGGGAACCAACCTCTGAGTTGGTTGGCATACGCCGATGACCTGGTGCTCCTAGATCATAGCCCAATAGGTATGCAACGTCTAATAGAGGGGTTTGAGCGCTATGCAGTGATTCATTATTTAACAATGAATCCCTCAAAGACGAGTGTCGTATGCTTTTCAAATGCTGGGGGAAAAAATCCCAAGTATAAATGGACGTTAAACGGGCTTATCATTCCAGTAAAGACGGAGATTACATGTCTGGGTCTGATCCTCCTTGCTAACCCCTCAGTCTTGAAAGTAACGGCACGCCTGAAATCACGCCTGAAATCAGTGACTAACCAGCTGATGTGTCAGATGAAAATACTTCTATTGAAATATTGCAAATTCTCTTTGGTCCCCATAATATGATACTATAGGGGGAAAGTGATCCCTAAATTGCTGTGTGGACTGGACGCCAACTTCCAGGCATGGGAGGTTAACTGGAAGAGACCAGAGGGGAGAATATGGAAGAGGGTGTTAAACTTACCACAGTCCCTCGCAGTTTCCAGTATAAGATATGAGCTATGCCTGATATCTCTGGTGGCCCTGTTGGAGCAGAGGATACTCTCTCTCTTTCTCTCTATCATGGCACCAATGAGAGGCTCACCCAATGAAGACGTTGCAGCCCATAGCAGCCAGGGAAAGTCTCTTGAATTGATGAAAATGAAAAAGATAGCCATGAATTGTTTGATGCAGCTCGATAAAACCCCATAGGATTTGGTGGGAAACCCGGAGAGTGGACCGAGACTGGATTAAAACAATTGATATGGTCCAAGACATGAAATTGGCTAAGCCATTCTCGTCCCTTGACAAATCCAGGAGTTTTCTTCCGGGCTATATGATCAAATTACCAGATTCTAGGGATAGATCTAACTTCCTGAGGTTCTGCCTTAACACCATTCAGACTGGCGAGGTGAAGGCCATCGGGGAAAAATCTGGATTAGAGGACGGTCTGTGTCCAAAGTGTGGCATAGGAAAGGTTCAAACTCCCAGGCATATTGTAACTTATTGCTCAGCATTTGAAGAAGTGAGAGTTAGATTCCTCTCACATTTTGTTCATGGCGAAGAATGGTTTTCGACCTCTGCTTTCTGGGAATGGACCTCCTCTGGCCATAATAATACATTAACCACAGGAGTACTAAACCTGCTGAAATATGCTTTCCTGTTTTTGTGGATGTGTGTAGTCAGTAGACATCTGTTGTATATCAGGGGCTTTATTGTTTTCTTTGCTGCTTCTTTTTCTTTCTTTCTTTCTTTCTTTGTTTCTTTCTTTCTTTCTTTCTTTCTTTCTTTCTTTGAATATGGAATATTGTGAGCTGTAATGTAATTGGTATGTAATGCTTTTTTTTGTTTTAAACTTTTAATTGCATATGTTTTACTTTTGTAAAAAGTTAATAATTTGGCTAAATACCATTTAAAAAAAAGAAGAAAAAAAGAAAAAAAAGAATGCAAGCCATTAGATAATTCCCTGAATTCAGGTGTCGCTAGAGTATCCAAACTATGATTCTCATGACTGGCAGCAAACTTCAGTATCAATCACATTGCAGGGTGAAGGAATATGGAGTGCCATAAGGGAGAACTAACACTGAATTAGAGATTATTTATTTGGGCTGGGCACCCAGAATAAACAAAGTGTGGGCATGAAATGATTCCTGTACCTTTGGCGGCCCTTCTCCTCAGGGCTTCATTCAGTGACTCAGTTCCAGGTTTAAAGAGTTCCAGCACCCTCCCATGTCCCTGTGTCCTCTCTCTCAGTCCTGGGTTTAATGGATAACCGCATCCTCGTCCAATCTTCTCAGTGTCTTTCCTCTCTGCTTCTATATCTGTCCAAGGTATGATGGGTTCCTGCATCCTCTGACGATCACTTCAGCATCTCCCTACTCCAGGTTTAAAGGAATCCACACACTTAGATGATCTCTCCTCTGGGTTTATCAGTCCTTGAGGGCTCCTGCACCCTCTTCGTTTCTCTGTCTGTATTTTTCATACATCTTGTGGCCTTGCATGGCTTCTCTTCTGAGAAGTAAGTGCACTTTGGATAAATGTGTCATCTCAAAAAATGGTTTCTGCTAAATGGTCTTTTCTGTTCCTAATGTAATGTGTGGTCTTGCACAAACTTCTTGTATAATGATTTCCTTTTCTAAGTAATGATTATGCTTTGAGTGCTATCCATGCATTTCACACAGTCCCTGCTTTTCCATGCCATCTTCCTGTGTTTACATGTAGTTCTTGTCTTTCTTTGACTTGTAGTGGATAATGACTTCTAGGTAGTTTTCTGTCCTTGTTTGACTTACAGTAAGAAACAAACTTATAAACACTTTTCCTCCTACATGCCAGTGTTGATCTAGTGTTCCTGCCATTCTGCTGCTTGCAGTGGTCCAGGAAGTCCTTTGTGCTTGTCTTACTAGTAAGCACTGTGCAGGGGTTGATGTACTGTTCCTGCGCTTCTGTTACTTCCAGTGAACAGTTGACTACTATGTGCTTTTCCTACTTCTCAGTGCTATGCCAGTGTTATGTACAGTCCCTGCTGTTCTTCTGAGGTATTTTGTGGGGACAGATGTCCTCCCCTCAAGGGCAATTATTCCAGTAAATGCCACCAGCCATGCAAATCACAGATCTGAGAACATATCTTCCTAGAACAGCTTCCAGGCCGCTCCTAGAAGCTTCCTCTGTTTAAAGTATGGTTTATAATCTCAGCAACACTTACATATAATTTCAAAGGTGTGTAGTGTATGAGGGGTTTCAGTGTAACAAAACTAAAACACATCTATTGCTATATGCAATGGGATTCATACCACATTTATTAGCATTTTACCACATATTTAGATGAGTATGTTACCACATTTCTTGTTGGTTATTTGACCACATTAGATAAGCATGTTACAATGTTTTCAGATTGGTCATTACCACATTTCCATGGCATTTTACTGTTTATCATATCTAGTATTTATGTTGCATTGTTCTCTTGAATGTTGTTGTGCGGGAACATACAGGAGCTCATGTTCTATGGGGGCATAATGTTGAAATAAGGCATAGAGGCCTTAAGGCTTTTACACCTGCCATTGACATTTCTCTATTTATTTCTTCTTTAACATTGTCTCTTCCATCTCTGGATGACCTTTCATCTTTCTCAGTTGACAACTACTCTTCTTTGCTCTCAACTTCGATCCTAGACATTATTGACTACCTTTATCCTTCTTCCTCCTTCTCACCCTCATGTAAACCTCTGCAACCCTAATTTACCCCTGCCCTTCGTTCCCTGTGTCGCTCTTTTTATTGCGTGAAATGCTGCCGGCGGAACTCTCAATCCCCTTCTCGTCTTCTCACCCTCTCTTCCCTCCACTGTGATTACGATGCGGCCCTCCTCTTGGCCAAGCAACATTTCTAGACTAATCTTCTGGATTCTCTTTCAGCCTGCCCTCGCCGCTTATTTCTGGCACTTGATCATATTCTTCCTCCTTCTACCCTTGATCCTTCCCTGTCATCCCTCTTTGCCACATTCTTTTCTTCTAAAGTTACTCTTCTTCACTCATCTATCATCTCCTCTCCATTGTCTCCCCCTTCTTCCTGTCCCATCACTAGTCCCCCTTGCTCCTCTTCTCTGTCCTCTTTCCATCCCCTCATGGTTTCTGACATCTCTTGCTTTCTTTCTGAAGGTCAGCCTGCGGCCACTTCTTCAGATCCTCTTCCTTCCTCTCTTATCCTCAAGGTCTACCCCTGCCTTTCTCCGTATCTGGCCCTGCTCTGCAATGCTTCTATCCTTCTTATTCTCAAGAAGCTGTCTCTTCACCTTTCTCTCCCTTTTAGCTATTGCCCTATCTCTCTTTTACCTTTCCTCTCTAAACCTCTTGAACGAATCATCGATTCGCAAGTCTCTTCTTTTGTTATTTCTTCTTCACTTCATCTTATCTATCACTCTGGTTTTTGGCCTTTGCATTCTACTAAAAACTCTCTGCTCTACGTCTGTGATTGTATTCTCTCTACTCTAGGCAATCTTCTCTTCTGGCCCTAATCGATATGCCTGCCACTTTCAATACTGTTGATCACTGTCCTCTTTTTCGCTCTCTTTCTGGTCTGGGATTCGGTGGTTCTGTCATAAACTGGTTTCACTATTACCTTACTAATTGCACTTACTCTGTGTCCTGGGCTGGTTTTTGCTCTTTTACTCTTCCTCTCAAGTATGGGATCCTCAGGGCTCAGTCTTGGGTCCTCTACTTTTCTCCCTTTTCTCCCTCTACACGATCCATCTTGCCTCTCTTCTTTCTCCTTTTGGTCTTTCCCATCATCTCTATGCTGATGATATGCAGCTCTTTCTTTCTTTTTCCTCCAGCTCTTCCTACACTCTATCTTATCTCTTGTCAATTCAATCTTGGACGTCGGCTCACTTTCCTCTTCTAGACCCCACCAAGACTGACGTTGAGTTATTTTCTTCCCTGCTACGGTGCTGCCTCCTCCTTTGACTCCCCCTCTATTTCCTTTCCTCCTCCTTCTCTTCCCATTTTTCTTCCTGCCTGGAAGCTTGGAGTCATTCTCGACTCATCTCTTTTCTTTCTCTCCTCACATTTCCAGGCGGATCCTCTACGCAACCATTATAAAGCACTGCAAAATGCAATTTGCAGGCTGCCTTTTATTGTTAACAACACAGAGAGTGAAAATGAAGAGTCAAAGTAATTTCACCTGGCTTTACGCTTAACTTTTGCCTTCCCCTTCGTAAATATTGAAAATTGCATGTAAGGGACCTGACCGCACGTAAGTGCCAACGATGGTGGTCCCCTTCATACAGTTTGCGTTTACTACAAAATGAACCTCTTTGTGTGTTTCCCTCCGCTGTAACAATGGCAAGGGAATCCAGGCGGTTCCTAGTTCCTTCCATCATGCATAAGATGCAATAGGACTACCGCTCTGCACGTATGCACACATGGCCTTAGCAGGCAATGGCGGCCGCCCTACACAAATGCAGAAAATTATCGAAACACAGCAGAGTCGAACACAGACACAGAGTTGGACGCAGTCTAGGTCCACCCGCAAAATTGGCAAAGCATATCAAAATGAGCTTGCTAGAAGTGCTGCTACTGTTACATTATAATTACTACAGTCCCTTTGGGGCGTGCTGGCGAAGCATGTTAGAATTCTGGGTACTATTCCTTTCAATGCAAGTCAGCTGCACTCTCAAAGGAAAAACAGTCCTGTTGAGTATTGCACATTTACTATGAATTCCTGCTAAAAAGTAACAGTCCAGTTCTCTTCCCTTTGTTACACTCTCAATAAATACCCTCTTTCTCAGTGTTTCTGCTGGCAACTGGAGGAGGAAGGGATGCGCAATGACTTGCTAGGACTCTGGGAACGCCTGTCTGTCCAGTCTCATAGGATGAGCATCACTGTAGGTTTTTGGAAGTCCTGGCTGGGAGATCTCGTAGGACACCCCAGCAGCTCAGAATTGTGCCCGAACTCCCACGAGATTTCACAGGCAGAACATCATTTGATGGATCAGTTCGCCACAAGGAGAGCTTCGGGGGCAAGCCAAAGCCCCCGAATCTCCCGGGATGTGCTAGAGCATTATAAAAACTCAGCACCCACTTCAGGTTGTGCTTCAGTGTTACAGAGAGGAGCAGGGCCGATCCACACCAAGAAAGAGCAGGAATGGTGTTGCTGGTGTCACTGTGAGCATTATTATGTGTCTTGCTGACATTTCATTCCTTTAGTGATTTTATTTTGGTGTGGCAAAGTTCCTTAAAGTCTGCCCCTCACTTTAAGAAAACGTTTGTAAACCCCTACGTTGTTGTTTTTTTTTTAATCCTTTCCCTCCTTCCACCCAGGGCTGGTCATTGGGCCGGCTCTCACCGGATCCGAGATCAGGCATCAGATGTGTAGCCGGATCTCGGGATCCAGCCATAAGCCTGGAATTGGTTTGGTGCGGGGGGGAGGGTAGCATGCCTGTGACACAAGTGACAGTAATGACAGCTGACATGGATGACAGTAATGACAATGTCTGAAAGGAGGAGGCCAAACGTGTTGTGAGGTGGAAAAACTTTGGCCACAAGCTTTATTGTAATACAAGCCATGGGAAAGAAAACCAACCATAAACAACATCATAAGAAAGCAACACAAATATATATTTTGGGGAGCAGAGATATCAGGTGAGCGGGGGCCCTACTTCCAAGTAGGGCCCGCTCAAGGCTGATCCCTGCCACCCTTCAAGTGAAAAAGCTTGTGACGTTGGGTGGACTCGGCGTGTGAGCCTTGTCTGGATTTTTTCTTCATATACTTTATACTTTACGTCCATACTGTATTCTTCCTGCAAGGTTGGAGAGGTATATGCCTTTTTATCCCTTGTTGTGCACTTTACCACGCTTTGCGGCATTTGCATACCTTCTTATCGCTCTGGTGACCCGACCCACGTGTAATGTTGCCCCCTGGGGGCGTTATTTATTGTTTATCCTCAGAGGTAGATTTCTGGAGCTTGGCTTGCCTTCCACTTATTTTCAGATTTTGGGGGATTGCCCCTCCCTTGTACCATTAGTGGTGAGGCGTGTGAGCCTGTTCCACAGTGTCTAGGCATCCTTTTGCTCCCTGATCCACTTGTGATATGGCCCCTTGTGGTGCGCTGTCATTTTACATCCTCAGAGGTGGGTTCTCGAGCTTCCACTTGCATCAAAACTTTAATTGGTTTTGGGCATTTTGCCCTTCCGTGTCCTTATGTTGAAAGAGGGGGGGCTCCTGCCCTTCCCCCATCTTGCAAGAGCCCCTCTTTCACTTTTTGGGCATTTCTGGTCATTCCCTTGGCTCGGGATCCACTGCATCGTGTGTGATGTTAATAGGGGTATTTACATATGCAATGTTGGTCGGATACATGGACCCAGATTATTTATTCATTTATGCAATGTTTGTCGGATACTTGTATCCGACAAACATTGCATAAATAATTAAATAAATATACAGGTATTCGACAAACATTGCATAAATAAATACCCCTATTAACATCACACACGATGCAGCACCCCAACTGCTTTCAGAGGGGAGCTGCAGGAGCTGAGCTGGGTGTGGCTCAAATAAAGGAAAACGTTGTTTATGACAAACAGAAATCACTGTGTTTGAATAGCACCCAAGGGGAAGTTTGTTTTTATAAAATGGGATGCAAATTGTGCATTTTAAAGAATGTTTACTCAGCAACACTGGTCAAAACTATTATACACACAGTGAAGTAGCTCATCACCACTGTGCCATGGAAGTGGTTTAAAGCGGAATTGATATATAGTTTGGAAAGGAAGCAGCATGAAATAAATAGCGCCGTTTTAAACTATTATTTTGGACATTTCCTTTGATCGCAGGTCAACTGCCAGCTCTGCCCCCCTTAACCCTGCCTCCTCGGGCAGTGCCCCCCATACTCCGTCCCCAACCCGGCCCTTGTGGGATTCCCCACCAATTTGTTTCCATTTCCACCACTGCTTCCACCCATAAAACTAACCCCCTTGTGGTCCCCCTTAAGGCGGCAGTGTGTAGACACGTCACTGCGTCGTCCTAATTAATAGGGACCCACTCGTCATGCCGGGGCATGCAGAGGTGGGGCCCAAGAAAGCAACAACTCCTGTGTCCGTCTATTTTCTTTCATGGTGCACGTGAGGCATGTTCACCAGATAACAATAGCGACGGGGGGGGGGGCGTCTCAGCTCGTTGTGCGTGATTGCACTGTGGTGACGGACCCGCAGACGTGTGCCGGAGCTGCCCCTGCACTTTGCTCTACAGGCACCGAGACCCGGTGACTGCTGTGTCTCTTCACCAACATCATGGTGAGCAGGGTGCGGTGGGGGCGGTGCCCTAATTTAGGGTGACCAGACGTCCCGGTTTTTCCGGGACTGTCCCGGTTTTTGCTGCTCTGTCCCCCTTTCTCAAGATCATGTTCCCATTGGAAACAGCAGTGGTCCCGGTTTTTGGTAGTGTGTCTTCATAGCTGGCAGGCATAGCTCGCAAAGAAGAAATGCTGCATTTTACAAATTAAGATAGTGTTCGTTTGTTAGAAATTGATTATAAAATGTGTTTATTTTAACAGTAACACTGAAACCGCCTCTCCTCCAAACGCTACTTAAGTGTAGTGCCTTGAAAGTGCCACTTTCAAGAGTTAGTCCTACTTTTATGTTAGTTGCCCTGTCCCGGTTTTTTCCTTTTTAAATCTGGTCACCCTACCTAATTCCATGCCCAGGCCCAGTGAGGCCGGGCTCTGCCCAGCGCTCCGAGCTTATTGGAAAAAAATACTGTTCTCCTGAACATTTTTTGGGGGTTGGGGACTTCACAGCCCACTGCTCGGGAAACATGGAGTGCTCTCCACTCCGACTTCTGCAGTCTGCCAGCAGTTGGCCACAGGATGGTTGCAGCTCTGATTCTGAGTGCTTGTGTGCCCCTGGACTGCCTTCTACAGCCCTGCCACCTTCAGTGGCGTACCCTGAGCAGGGCCATCAGGCTGCTCTGGGCAAGAACAATCTTACATCCACATTCAAGCCCTGACCTTCTGTTGTGGGGCAAGTGTAAGACTTTTCTTGTCCATTCCTAGGCAACCATGTCAGGAGATGAAGCTGGCAGACTGGCCCGCCAACATGGTTCTCTGGCCCCCCTAACTGAATTTGACATAGTGGGCTCCCCATGAAACCTGGGTCCATGCTGGAACCTCTAGATAGAAAGACTCAAAGGTACTTTGATGCCATGGGTGAGCTGAGTGATCAGGCCTAGAAGTCCACAATTCTGTATCCATCCGGCCAAGCTGTTCATAAAGTGTTTAAGACCCCAAGACCAACTGACAATTCCCATGCTGCCGCTGCAGCAGCCCCGAGAGAGTACTTTACCCCCATGGTCATTGTCGATTACGAAAGTTTTGTGATGAGGCCAGCGACACAGAAGGAAAGCAAGAGCCTTGATGTTTTTCATGGCAGGCTACACCAGCTGGCATTCACCTGTGCATATGCCAATGAGGACGAGGAGGTGAGACAGCAGCTAATACAAGGATGCCTGTCTGGGAAGAAGAGGAGACAGATCCTGAGAGAGCCAGGCATCACACTGGCCTGCATTCTAGAGCTCGGCCGTTCGCATGAACTGGTGGACATCAAGGTGCCCAAAATGAATGTAATGTAATAGGTTATTTATTTTGCTACCATGAGGTCAGTGAAACTGCAAGAGGTATATGCAGTGTGCAAGCAGTCGTCAAACAAGCCGGTCAAGAGACCGAACGGACAGAAAAAGGACACGCAAACTGTACCTACACCCGCATTCCCACAATGTGGGTATGATTCACCACTTGCAGGAGACTGCCCAGCCAAAAGGCAAACATGTGGAAGATGGGAAACCCCCAATCATTTTGCCCGCATCTGCCGCGCCCCGACACCGTCCACTCATCCAAGAGGGTAATAAAGACTCAAGTAGCACTTGTAGAGCCCACGGAAAAAGAAGATGAGCAGCCACATTGCGGAGGAGAGGACAAGGACATATTTTTCATTTCGAGCGTATTGGAGATTGGAAGCAAGAGGAAACGGCAGCCGAGATGTGTCTTAACTATTGACAACATGAACATGCCAGTGCTAAATGACCCCGGAGCCTCAGTTAATGTCATGGCGGACACCCATTACAAAGCACTACATAATCCCCAGCCGCTTGACAATACACATGTGAAGATCTACACATTTTCAGGAAAGACGCCCCTACTCCTAGAGCATGGATGCACAACATATAGCCCGCAGGCCAATTGCCGACCGGCATGTTGTTGTTCCAGCCCGCCAAGGTCAAGCCTCCCAATGGAGGGCAGCCTGCAATCAGCAACGTCTGCCCTCCATTAGGAAAGTCTTTGTTTGCCTTTCCGAGTCAGGAAAAGTACTGACCTTCCATTGGTTCAGTGCATGCTCTACATGGCTCTTACGAGTCACGTAGTGCTTGTGCAGCACCAATGGAGGCCCACACTATGTCTGGAGTGGCTAAAGGCTTGTTGCCGGAAGGCATTTCAGCCTTGCCACACCAACCACGGTACACGTTCAGAAGAGGCCGGCTTGCACTCCAACTCACCAGCCAGCCAGCTTGTCTTCAAGCTGGCTCCTCCTCCAGCTTGCCCACCTACTTCTCAGGTAAGTGCATTCTAGTTGAGGGGGTGGGAGTCATGGGAATGGCGTTTTTTGTTGGGGGGTCATGGGGATTGTATTTTGTTGGGAGTGGTGGTGTCATGGGGATGGTCTTTTCTTGGGGGGATGGCATTTTGCTGGGGGCTGGCGGTCATGGGGATGGCCCTTTTGTTGGTGGGTGGGGGGTCATGTGGATGGACTTTTGTTAAGGGGATGGAGGACCCTGGGGATGGTTTGTTGGGGCTTGGGGGGGTTTGGGGATGGCATTCTGTTGTGGGATGAGGGGCCATGGGATGGCCTTTTGCTGGGGGATAGGGGATCATGGGGATGGCCTTTTGTTGGGATACATGGGAATAGCCTTTTTGTTGGGATATGGAGGGTCCTGGGGATGGCGTTTTGTTGGAGGATGTGGGTCATGGGGCATAGTGTTTGGTTGGGGGGGTGGGCATCATGGGCATAGTGTTTGGTCTGGGTAAGTGTCATGGGGCATAGTGTTTGGTTGGGGGTAGTGGTCATTGTTACCTTTCTCATTCTGCTCTTTCTTTTGGTTTCTTTGAGATTCATTGGTTGAAAAGGGACTGGCCTAAAGACTTGCCTAAGAGACTGCCCTAACAGCTGAACACCTATGCCAAGCGATGTCGCAGAGCACAGAACAGCTGAGCTGGGGAATCCGGTGAGGCCTCAGACTGCCGGTCATGAATTGCCCCTCCTGAGAAGCACACAGTGTATTTATTTATTTTTTATTTATAAAGCGCACTACAGCCCACAGGCAACGAGGCGTTTTAAGGAAGCTTAAGGAGGCTTGCTTGTGGGTTACAATAAGCGGCCCAAGAAAGAATGCTTAGATACATTTGTTAGGTTACAGTTGTTATCATTTGATACGTTGCAGTTGTTCAAGACATTTTTCTTATACAAATAGCAGACTGCAATACAGATAGTTTTTTTTTACATAGTGACTAATGTAGTACAGATCTCATGGGGATATGCTCTTTACAGTGATGAAGCTGCTGGCTCAAATCCCAAGGCTGCCAGAGCCTGCCTCGTACAAACAGCTTGCAGTTGCAAAATGTACTTTCTTCCCCCTGTTCGGCAAAATGACCTGTTTGTTACCATACATGCATTATACATGCTGGTTTATGGGTGGAGAACCGATTTAGTTACTCCATTGTACATAAGGATGAGCCAGGCCTTGGAGGGGCAGAGCAGAATGCAGCCCTCCTCTGCATTGGTGTGTGTTTGCATTACAGCCCTTTTCTCTCTACTTCTGGTCTCCTGTGTATGATTTGTGTCGAGTGTCTGCTGCGCCTGAGGTTGCGTGGGGGAGCTGGATGAGCACTGGTATCGTGGGGAGCAGGACGAGCCTGTAACAGATGGTGCTGATCCCCGGGAGCTCCCCTTCCTGACGTGCATAACGGGGATTTACAACAATACAACGGGTAAGTGAAAAAAGTGTTTTTCGCTGTACCTGTTGCACGTTTGACTAGTGGAATTTGGAGTCTTCAGGGACTCTATGAATAATGCTGAGACAGTGCCTCAGAGTGCTGCAGTGATAAAGTACAGGGTTGCAAGGGCAACTACAGGACTGCAATCAGGTCAGAGCATTCTAAACCACCTGTGATACAGTCTGAGCACCTGTTGTGGAGAAACGGTGTAGGGTCGATGCTGTAAAGGGCACAGGGTCGTAAACCTGAGTTAACCTATAGTAGGACAGATTACAGTTTCAGATTACAGTTTCAGATTATAGTTTCAGATTACAGTTTCGGATTACAGTTACAGATTACAGTGTCGGTCACAATGTGGCAGATGCCAGTCAACTGACCAGGTGAGAGGAGGGGGCATATCTGTCATATAAGACAGGGTCGAGGGCAGTGCTGGAGAGGTTGAGGAGCATTCTGGACAATTGGGATGTGGTCCCCCAGTCAGTACAAAGGAATAAGGAGGTGGGGGTCACCCAGGGACAGCAGTTATAAAGGGTACCACAGGGAAGGAACAGGGGAGATAGTGCTGAACTGCATGAAAACACAAAGATATCAGAAAGGTGATGAAGATAGGGAGGGATCATAGACCCTCAGATTTTGCAGTAATGCTTATACAAACTTTCATGAGGGCCACAATATGGCGGCTTTTGCCAGACGAGATAATGAGGGTTGGGGAAGGGAAGGTGTATGTGGAGGAAAAGTTCAGGTCCGCCCGGGGGTGGGCATATATTCTGAATGCAGCTGATGACACGTGGCTGAAAGTGAGAAAAGCAGTGCCAGTGAAGGATTGCAAGGAGTGAGAGGAGGAGAACACACAGAGGGGAAGGATTGTGAGGTGCTAGCCCCAGTGCCTGTGAGGGCTGGGGTGGATGAATCAGAATTCTGTGGGGGTGGCTCTATGTATTTTCGAGAAAAGAGAAGAAGAGGAAGAGGGGGGAGACATGGGCTTGCTGGGTACCGGGGGAGTCAACTGTGTGCAACAGAGTGTTGGGAGGACCCCTTTTGGAAAAAAGGGATGCAATGACGGATTTGACAAATAGAGGCCTGCAGGAAGAGGAAGGCAGGTCAGAGATTGTCAAAACACAAAAGAACATTTTCAGGGCATGTGCAATAGAGAAGGACATTGACAGGCTCACATATAAAGAAGATGGTCAGTGTAAGCACGACTCAATAGTGTTTGGGGGAAAGAGCACAGTATGGGGAATTACAATCAGTAGTGTTGGCTCTAGGAAGAAAGAAGATAATTCCATCTGAGCGAGTGTGGCTCATAACACCTGACAATGACCTACAGCCACAGCTAATGGAATCCATAGAAGATATATAGTGGCATGTGGCAGAGGGCCCACAGCTTGAACTGGTGAAGATTATCCTACAGAAGAGCAAGAAGGAGGGTCAAAGGAAATATGAGGGGCTACTGGCCGATCGGAAAGGGGAGGATGAACAAATGGTGCAATATCAATGCAGAGAAAGAGCAAGACAATGAGTATTGGTGCCCGACAGAGATGGCCTGGTGACCCACAGCAAAGGAAGACTGGCAGGAGCATGTGGACATGTGTCTGGCTCATTGGGAGAAAAAACAGACAGATGAGCCAAAGAAGAAGCAGTTGAAACAGATGGATGGGAAAGGCAGACAGTGGGATGACTGGCTGTTGTTTGTTCTCCATGGACTACTGAGAGAGCGGTCAGTGAACAGGTATACACTATGCAAGGTGATATTTGGGAGAAATATGACAAGCGCTGACAAGTTGCTGCTAACACTGACTGTGGGTGCACCTACTGACTGGGAGGTACTACAGGCTGACTAGGTACTTGAAAGTAAGAGAAACATTGACTTTGACTTGGACAGTGCACACAGATTTATCAAGGAGGGGGTGGTCAATGTTAGAGTGACAGGGATGCTCAGACCTAGAAACTGAGGGGCACGTAGTTATGACTGTTTTTGTTGTTTTAGAGGCACCGTAGATTATTAGTTGTCTTTAAGTCATAGAGGGTTTTCATCCCCTCTGCCGATTACACCAGATTCCGCTCAGCGTATGCAGAAGCATACTGAAGGTGTTTTCTTAGATTCTAAAAATATTCATGAGTTGTGGAGGCGTTAATCAGTGTCTGCTCTTATGTTCTATAGAGCAGATGCTGCGGTAGCACATTTTTTTCAACCAAGCATTAGCTCAAATGGAGACTTTTTGGTGGGGGAAGATGGTGTAGATCTGATGGCCTTCAGGACAAGCGGTAATCGGATGTCCAAAATTGGCCCAGAGTCCACCACAAACTTCTTTAGAATGCTCACAATGGTTTTATTATACCTCTCATCTCCACCACTAGAGGTTTGCGGTATGCATTATGGAGTTTCCTTTTTATGCCAAGTATCTCCCACATCTTTGTCATCACTTTGCTGGTGAATTGACTTCCTCGGTCTGACTCAATCCTAACTTCTAAAAACTAAATTCTTTGTGGGTGAAAAGCAGTAGCAAGGAGTCAGAAAAAAGGGGGAAAAATCAGATTCAAAATTCAGCCCACCACCCCAAGATGGGAGGCCAGAAACACCATTGAAAACCTTCAAAATGAGCAAAATTACATACTCAGATTTTACTTGTTATTTGTACATCAGTTTTCAACTGCAATAGGATTGCGGGGACAGAAATTAGTTTGGCTGCATTTAAGTGGTAAGGAAGCTTACAGACTACTGAGCAGGGCACCAATGCAATGTGAACACAGAAAAGTGATTGTGGAAGGAAGACAATGCAGAAGAACACGAGCAGCAGAATTGCAATTCTTTTCTACACAAGCTTTAAAGTGACAAACAGATAAGAAAAGGGGCTCAGCTGTCAGAATTGAAAATCGGTTTTGTGGATCAGAAACACAGGCCCATAACAGATGAGACTCTGAGGTAAAGGGATTACTTTTAATAGAATGGTAGTGTGGGTTTTTCTATGGGAAATGCAAATCAGGATTTATAGAAAAGACACAAGGCACATACAAATTCGGTTTTTTAGCACAATGACTAGTTCTAGTGAGGCTATATTTTAATGGCTGTATTATTAAAGAAAGACACTGCATGCAAGGGGGTTAATTTCGACTTTTAACCAGCTCACACCGTGAACCTACTTATAGGGGAATTCATTAATTTACTTCAAAATGGTACTAAGGACTTACACAGATAACTGGAGAAATTATAAAAGGAATACGCTAACAGATATGGAGTAACACATATTCTTCTATTGAAAAGGTGAACAGATGATACTGGCAATTTGAGAAAGTAACTGGGATTTTAAGGGGGTTTGAATAGGGTGCAAGGGTCAAAAGAGCGGGATATGCAGTTTTGGTTACTGGGTGAGGTGATGCTTACAAGGTAAGCTTGAGTTTGGTCATTTGGACAGCCAGCCAGGTCTCTGGACAGCAGGGCCAAGGAAGCGGGTCACTGGGACAGCGGGGCCAAGAGATATGGTCTCTGGACCAGCTGGGCTCTCCTGAATGGGATCAGCTGTGCAAGGTCATTAACTTGACCTTTACACCTTGGTTTCATTTTCACAATAACATAAAGAAAAATACTACCTGTTATATATATACACCTATGAACCTAAGGGCTTCCCTCTGCTTTTTCTATTCCTTTCTTCTCATTCTTCCTCTGTTTGTTGTTCCTTTGGCTTATCAATCAGCTGCAAAGTGTGTCTGGGGTGACAACTTTTTAACTGGTTGATGCAGACCCATTTCTCTTCTGACAGCTCTCCTTTGGGGATGCGGATGTTGTAGGTGACAGGTGAAATTTTGTCTATAATTACGAAGGGGCCGCGCCAGGAGGGGAGGAATTTCCTCTCATTAGTCTGGTTCCTCTGAAAATTGTACAAGTAGACCCTGGGCCTCATTACGACCCAGGCATTAAGGGGTTAACGGTGCTGTAAAAGGTTGCGGCGCCATTAACCCCTTAACTCCTTACTACAAGGTCTCTTTGCGGCTCCCGACCTTAACGGCTGGTCTGTACCAGCCGTTAGGGTAGGGACCCGCAAAGGGACCTTGAAGGTAATTACGGTACCGCAATTTGCGCTACCGTAATTACCACCTTCCCCATTTCATTGAGCCCTACGGGGCAAAACTGGGAATGGGGGAGGGCCAATGGTAAATAGGGAATTACCGCCCCGCCAACCTTGGAATGGGGTGGTAATTCCCCATTTCACCATGGCGGATTCGGTAAGTTACCGGCGTTAACCATGGCGCTAATAGCACCATTGGTTAACGCAAGGGTCGTAATGAGGCCCACTGTCTCCTACTTGGTACTCTTTTTTAGTTGTCTTTAAGTCGTAGTGGGTTTTCATCCCCTCTGGCGATTTCTCCAGATTCCTCTGCATGCTGAAGGTGTTTTCATAGATTCTGAACATATTAATGAGTTGTGGAGGCGTTAATCAATGTCTGCTCTTGTGTTCTATAGAGCAGATGCTGGGGTAGCACCATTTTTCTTCCAGTCATCAGTTCAAGCTTTTGGGTGCAGAAGATGGTGTAGATCTGATGGCCATCAGGACAAGCAGTAATTGGATGTCCCAACTTGGCCCAGAGTCCGCCACAAACTTCTTTAGAATGCTCACAATGGTTTTATTATACCGCTCAACTCCCCCACTAGAGGTTGGCGGTATGCAATATGGAGTTTCCTTTTTACCCCAAGTATCTCCCAATTCTTTTTCATCACTTCGCTGGTGAAGTGACTTCCTCAGTCTGACTCAATCCTTTGGGCAAGGCTTAACCACGAGAATATGTGGTTGATCATCAGGGCAACTGCTGTTTCTGTCTTGCAATTTGTGGCCGGTAAACCTTCCACCCATTTGGTAAACAAGCATGTTACCGGTAACATGTACTTGTTCTCCAAAGAGGAGCGAATCACAGGCCCGATAAAATCTACTTGTAAATCTGACAAAGATAGTGTCATCCTCCTCTTCTGGAGGGGAACTCGGTGTGTGAGTGAACTTGGCTGAAATTGTGCACACACAAGACACCCCTTCAAATATTGGTCGAGGTCCTGCCCCATGTGTGGCCAGTATGCGACCGCCCGCAAGATTTTGAAAGTAGTGTGAAACCCCTGATGACTGGCTGTGGCCGCGTCATGGGCGTGACTTAGCATCAGGCTTGGGAATGAGGTAGGTACCACCCACTGGTCACATCCAGAGATGGATCTCCTTACCAACAAACTGCCTTGGATTTGGAACATTTTGGGAAACTTCATCAACACCCAAAGATCCTCTTTCCCAATGTAATCAGTTTTCCATCAGAGGAAAGTACATGGGATCCTCAATGTGTTGGTAAAATTTCCCCATAATCAGATCCCCTTTTTGTGCCATGATTAAATCAGCATCTGGGGTCTCCTTACTCCACTGGGCAGTTCAGAGTTCATTGTGAGCAAGTGTCTGGGACCTGGTGACAGCAGTGACCTGGATTTTCCCCAACAGGGTCCCGATCTCAAGAAGATCCCCCTGATTGGCTCCGGTTTTGGCCAACTGATCAGCCAGGTCATTTCCAGTTTTGTCTGGTCCCTCAATTCTGGAATGACCCTTAATCATTTTCCAATAGATGGTCATCCCGTTGTAGGTTACCAGATCATCAGTATTTTGTATGAGCTTGCCATGCTTGAGTGGTTTATTATTTGCACACAGCATGCTTCTGGTTTTCCAATTAATCAGGTGCTCCACAAACCCGTTCCGGACATAATCTGAATTGGTGACTATGACCAGTTCGTGGAGTCGGTGTTGCACAGCAGTGAGGATGGCCTGGTGAACTGCCATCAACTCTGCCACCTGACTACTGCGAGGACCGATCTTGTACCCAGCGGAGGGCTCTGGGGCATCATCAACCCAGGCATTCCCAGCGCCGGACACCAGTTCTTTTTCCCCATTGTTGTCAACATGGTAGGAAATCACGTCCACATAAACTGTGGGCATCCCCTTGCATGTGTCTTCTTCATAGACCTTCTGCTGGGAATTCAGGTACACCTCCATGTTGTCTTGGGTTTTGAGACTTTCGTCCTCGAGACAGTTTTCTCGGGCACAATCATGCAAGTCAGCCAAACCTTGCACAAGGGGACTCCTCTTGTTTTGGCCATATCTGACCTCCACAGGAAAGCCGACAGAATCCAGGAAGTAATTCTGGAATTACTTACATTTCCTGCCTGGATTCTGTCACTTTGGAGGTATTGCAAATGCTGGTGCGGTGTCTCCACAATGATGTGCTCCCCCTGGATGAACGGGCGGTAATTTTTCAATGCCCACACTGTTGTCAGGAGTGCCTTCTCACAATCGTTGAATTCTTCCTCCACAGAGGATAAAGTCTTACTTGCATAGTAGAGGACTTTATTAACCTTGTCATGCTATTGATATAATACTGCTGTTAAGCATGTATTTAAGAACCCTGTCTCCAAGAAGAACTCCTTGTTTTTGACGCAATGAGCTAGACAAGGTGCTTGTGAGAGGCTTCTTTTGAGTTGGTTCACTGCCTCGGCTTGTTCTGGACCCCACTTCCACTTGACCCCCCCTTTAAAAAATGGACCAGGGGTCTTGCCTCCTCCTCTGGAAATGGTGAGTTGTCTGGGTTCTCCCCCCGTCATTGTTCCGAGATGCCAGACCCTAGATTCGGGTTGTTCTGAGCAGCCATGTTCATCTGAGGGTACTGCTGAGCCCTCAACATGCGGTTCAGATCTTGAGTTAGGTTCTGGCCTTGGCGCTCCAGTTGAGAGACCCGCTCCAGCTGGTACGGAGGTCTTGTGTCAAATTTGGGTTGCTCTCAGGAAGGGTATTTTCCCTTCTCCCGGAGTAACCTGGATACTGAGAGTTTCCCTAGTAACCCTCCACCCTTGGCCTCCCCTCTCCCAGATTTGGTGGTCTGGACTCCTGAAAGTGGGGAGAGTATGGAGGGTTGTCCTGGATGTTGGGGTTTTGAGGGTACCTAGGGAAGAAGCTTAAATGAGAATTTGTAAGGTTAGTGCCCTCCTGAGGGAAGTTTGGATGGAAGTTTCCTGGGGCCGTACTCACCTGATTGGTTCCACCACCTGGGCCGGAGGAGTCCACATGTACCCCAAGAGGGCTGATGTAATTGGCAGAATTATGGGGCACATTTGTGGTGTACCCTACCTGACTACTGCCTGTTTGGGATTGGTCAGAGGGTCTTCTCTGCCTCTGATTTGGTTGGTTTTGGGAAGGTGTATTTTTAGGCCCCCCATTTCTAGGTCCAAAATGGAGGCAACCTTCACCTCCTCCACCTTGGCAGCAGCAGGGCTGTTGGTTGGTTTGGGATTTTTGGTTGGATTTTTGTTTTCTATGGGCTTTTGGACCTCGTAGATCCGGGTAACTTGCTCTATTGTCTAGTCCAGGTTCCTGTCATCATGAAAATCCATTACCAACTGTGGCATGATGTATTTGAGAGTGCATGAAAATAGGTATTTATAAATTCCCTACTATTTGTGCGCACCCCCCTAGTAGTTTGTTGCAAATGCCCGCTTTTATTCCTGAACAAAATCTCTTGGGGCCTGATTGTTAGGAAAGATTCCCATTTATGTGTAATTTTCCCTCCAGTTGTGTACCCCCCAACTTTTTGCTGATGTCTGAACACCATAGTCTTTCTTTACCAGAGGAGCACAGCCTTCTGCTGCACTCCCCTGGGCTTTTCGCTCACTTTTTAGGGTGAAACTGACATGCCCTAAAAGACAGTCAGTACTGGAAGACTTTGTTTCCCTTAGTTTTTTTTCCAATGTTGCAACTTTTCTGCAACATGTAACAAGTGTACAATGTACCTTACAGTACAGTACACTTGGGTCTAGTCATTTCCAAAGGCCCTAGATACTCCTGAAGGATTTCTTAGGAGAAGTGCAGATGTGCCTTGGACAGGGCTGGTGGCAGCTTATCATTTCGCATATTTGTAACCCTTTCTTGCCAGGTAAACCGTGATTACCACGTTTGGCACGGTTTGGTGGCCTGGCTCCAAAGGTTCTTTGTCCTGTCCTTTGGCCATCTTGCCCCTTCACCTTCCCCAGGTCGGGCTGACCCAGGTCAATCCTTATTTGGGCATGCATTATCCCACGAAGCGTCAAGCTTTTGCGGGCTTCTGCATGCCTTGTGTGTGTGCCTCCAGGATGTGGGCTGGTACGTCTGATTCCAATACACATATTGGGTGCCAGAGAGTCTGGAGTGCTGTGATGCCTGGGACCACCGTGGTCCATGATTGGTCCACGTATGGTATGCCTGTATGTGAGCAGATCTCCCATTGGGTTTTCTTTGTTTTGGCACAAAGGAGATTCTGGATAAGAGAAGGCCCCAAACCCCCATACGAGGTCAATCTCTGGAGTTCTCACTGAACGAAGGATAGGATCCAAGCATCCTGAAACTAAGAAACTGAGTCGAGGAACCACTGGTGACACGCTGGAAAGTTTGGGACCCTGAACCCGCTGTTGTCCCGCTGGACCCCTCTGCATCAAATCGTCCTAGAAGGTCTGCGAAGGTGCTCCGACCCATTGGAATAGTGGGACCAACTATTCTCAGCACCTTCTTAACCTGCTAGTAAGCCTTTTCGGAAGTGCCCCTGGGCCATCCAGTGGACTGACCAGCCTGGGTAGTTGTTGGACTCTGATACTGCCGCCGTTTTGAGGAAGCCCCTTGAAACTGGCACATCACAAGCTCTCTGATCATGGCACTTTCACACCAAATTTCGTACACTTGGCCTTCCCAGGTCTGCAGTAAAGTGAGTGTGCCCGAACCAGAGTTTACACATTTGCTGTGTCACCCAGCCGTGTTGAAGAACTTTGCAAGTTCATTGCAGGTATGGTCCTCTGTGCCCTGAAGCCTGCTGCAGCAGAACTGGCCTGATCCGTTGACCAGGAGCAGAGAAATCACCATTGTCCCGTAGGGGAATCAACGCTGTAACTTTGTCGCTGAAAGCTGCAGAGCCGCGAGATTGCGCATTTGAACCTGCAACCGGAGTAGACTTGACTGCCGAAGTTTGGTCCGGAGTGCTCCAGGACTCGTGAGTAATTGCAACCCTTACTGGTGGCCCCTAGTGCAGCCATCCATTTTTACGCATAAGGGGCCCCTGAGGGCCCCTCTCCTTTCCACTGCTAGTGAGAACTAGCAAACTATTCCCAACTCTTGGAATCGACTCTGCCCTCAAGCGGAGGTTCCCCTCAAATAGTTGGAACCTATTCTTCATCGCCTCACCCACATTCCTGAGCTGCTACAGACCCTTGAAGTCACCCCGTTTTGCCCATTTGAGCTGCCGTGTGTGCCAGCAGTGCAAGTACATTTGAGCAATAGGCTCCACTCTTCTTAGGGATTGGACGGCCTCTTAGTTAGGAGTTTGTTGGATGCAGAAGGGAATAAAGACTATTTGCACTACCTGTTTCCTCCCCCTTTTAGGTTGTGGACCCATTTTGTGCACTAACCCTTTAGACCCCATTGGTCTTGTATTTATGTATTGAGATAGGATTGTGTTGGTCTAAAAGTATTACTGTGATTTGATTTGTGCGTTGAAACTTAAAGGCCTTGTGATAAATGTATTTGTATTTGTAATATATCTACACCTGACTGGGAGTGATTTGTGAGTATTATTTGCTCTGTGTGTGTCATGCATGCTGGACATGGTTCTACCTCTTACGCTCATAGAACAGCTAGACCGTTCTATTCCAAATGGCGGTTGTTCGATTCATTGCCGGGAAAGCGACGTCTGCACTTTTCACGTCGCTAAATTCACGTGAATTCTGCTTCGTCACGTGAGCTACGGCATTACGTATATAAGTAGCGTGGAAACTTCACTCGCTGCTTCTGATCGAATCATTTGGCGTTGTGTAGCTGAACCTCCGATCTGCGTCCTTGCAGTTTTCCTCAGCTGCTTCTTGGGCCTTCTATAGTGTGTTTTCCGCCACACGCTGATTCCTGGAGCTGTTTGTTCGCGTGTAATTCCACACGCGCACGTTGTCTTCAAACGCGGCTGTCCTGGGCTGCGTGTATCCTGTTAGCGTACAAATCCACAAGCGCACGTTGTCTTCAAGCGCGGCTGGCCTGGGCTGCGTGAATCCTGTTCCGTGTAATTCCACACGCGCACGTTGTCTTCAAGAGAGGTGGACCTGGACTGAGTGAATCCTGTTCGCGTGTAATTCCACACGCACACGTTGTCTTCAAACGCAGCTGTCTTGGGCTGCGTGTATCCTGTCAGCGTGCAAATCCACAAGCGCACGTTGTCTTCAAGCGCGGCGGACCTGGGCCACGTGAATCCTGTTCGCGTGTAATTCCACACGCACACGTTGTCTTCAAGCGCGGCTGGCCTGGGCTGCGTGAATCCTGTTCGCGTGCAATTCCACAAGCGCACGCTGTCTTCAAGCGCGGCTGGCCTGGATTGCGTGAATCCTATTTGCGTGTAATTCCACACGCGCACACTATTTCCTTCGCGGCTGTTCAGAACCGCGTGTACTTTGTTTATTCCACAATAGGGCGCTATTTCCAACTCCTGCATCTGTGATATTAACAGGTGGATTTATTCATTTCTATACTTTTCTCTACGTGGGAAGGAAGCTTTTCAAGGACTGTTGGAAGGTGACAGTGAACAGTACTTTGGACGCTATCCTGTGGTGCAGCAACCCGGTATCTAGCGGGAGCCTTGTGCCGTTCGGTATAAGTCTCCCTTACTAATCTTCCCTTCCTTGTCGTTTGTTCCAATTCCGGATTTTCCTCAAGAGACTTCTGTTAGAATCTTCTACACCAGTCATAAGGTCAGTGTGTGAATTAATGCCAAATACTGTTCTATCATAGAGTGTCGATTTGGGGCAGTTTCTTATGATACTTTATTTTGTTCTAGGCTGACTTCCTATACTTTACCCATGCCCTTTCCAGTGATCCATCTCTCTGCCTGTTTCATCAGTCAGAGAGTCGTATCATTTGGAAGGTCTAAACTTGACTTCACAACTATCAAATCGTGTGAACAGGGATCCGGAAGACCCTACCATCTGTATCCTTTTGAGCACCGTATCCTTTTCAGTCAATACTTTGGTGCTTTATCACAGTGTGCTCATTGAGGTCTTTCAGTCATCCTCACCCCTCCTGAGACCTAGTTCTGACCGCCGCCAAAGCTACCTTGATTGGTCTGGCTTGTCCAGAAGGTTACCCTGTTCCAAGAAACTAGGCTGGCCTTCTGAACCTCTGACCAGGTCACAGTTCAGAAATCCATCTTAACACTGATCCTCTCCACACTGCAGATTGTAGACAGCCTTGCGGGCATCCTGGGGGTTTCTTTGCATGGAGAAGTGCTTCAAGATGGCCGCCTTGTAGGTGGACCACCTTGAATGGTTCTGGTCTTCCAGCCCAGCAAAGAAGCTGAAGTACTCTGGAGAGAACATCCATTTTGCGAATTCTATAGAATCCTGATAATTTTTAAAGTCAAAAGATGTCATCATCTGTTCATATAGTTCCAGATGCTCCCAAACAGAATATTTGGCATTTTTGTGGTACAAAGTCATGAAACTCCTAACAGCTTTTATCTGTCTGATGGGGTCTTTCACCAGAGTTTTCTTCTATTTGTTAGCCTTCTTTTGCCACTGCACCTGAGTCCATTCGCCTTCAGACTCAGAGCTACTGCTATTTGATCGTCCCATTCCTATCCTCGAGGCGCTCCCTAATTCTTTGGGCTTGGGAGTTTCTCCCAGAAAGATGGGGCCTAGTCTCATCTCCCCTGTTGTGCAATGTGCTTTCTGGGTCACTCCCCTTGAAATCACTCTTTCGCACAGGAGAGTAGTCTCCAACTACTCCGTGCTTCAAGGGTTGGTGGAGAACTCCCTCACCACCCTGATTGGCTGGAGGTTTTCAAAATACTCTTTTGGGGCCTCAACTCATACTCCTTTTTCTCTGCAAAGCGAACCAAGTGGTTCCTTTGTAGCTGATGTTTCTGCAAATCTAGCTCCCTGATGTTCTCATCATAGGAGCTTTCCTGGTCAGATCCATCAGCCATGACATTTTTTAACCTGAACACAGACGCCCATCCATTAGTCTCTGATGGACGCTGACCTGTCAGCTCAGTCATGCTAGGCCTATTTATGGCTGGCTGCCTAATGGTTCCCGGTTCTTGTGAACTGTTGGACATGAAGTCAGCAGTGCCTTGGGCATACAAGGTGGTAAGTGGGTTTGAGGCCCTTGGTACAGAGGGCATCACACTGTGATAAGGGGTGGCCCTGTCCCTCTCTACTTGTTCGGGGTCCCTCAAGATTTGATTCAACCTAGCGCACTCTTTTTGTAACTTCCCAAGTTTTTCCCTCTCAGCCCCTACCTCTTGATAGCAGGCAAAGGCCTGAGCCTTGTGCTCTGCTATCAGGGCTTGACTGGCCTCTATTACCTTCCCTTGTGCTGCCACCTGACTCTGGAGTCCCCTGTTCTCATCACAAAGGGCCTCATTGTCTTTTTGGGCTTCTTGTATTGCCTGGGAACACTGGGACCATTTCTGTTGCAGGAGATACATCTCCTCATTCTGAACAGCTTTGGCCTCTATGGCCTGCTCTAGACACAAGTTCAATTTGTCTCCTATGTCCCATTCATTCTTTGTACTCTGCTTTTAGGTCAGTCAGTTCCTTAAGATCTGATGCCCGTCTCTTCAGGTCTGTCTTTAATTTGCACACTTCCTGGCCTAGGGCATCCTTTTCCTGATACAGGGCGCCCATCTGTTCAGTCAGGTTATCCCTCAGTTGCTTTATAGTGCCTAACTTCGGGCATTCTTGGTCAAATTCTGTTTGGGAATGGACTCCTTTAATGTTTAACTCATTATTTTCCTGGTCCAACTTGTCAATCTGTTTTTGTAGAACATCCATGTCCTCTAAGCAGACTCTGTTGTAGGTTATTTGTTGCTTAAATTTTTGTTGAAGCTCTTTCAGGGAATCAACCTTTTCCTGACACTCCTCCTTTAATGTAGCTAATTGGGACTCCTGTTCTGAGTTAGTTAGTTGCTGTACTGCCAACTCTTCTTTAACTGTTGGATGAGATTTCTCAACTCTGACTCAGAATTGTGTCTCTCTTCCATTTTTTCTTCTACCTGCTTTAATTCACTCTGAGTTTGATTTAAGGGACCAGACTGGTCTTGTGAAAAGGTTATGCTTTCTTGGTATTTTTCTTCCATAAGCACCATGTCGAGGTATATGTAAGTAGTGAGTTGGACCATTTTAAGCTGCTCCTCTTTAATATTCTGAGTCATGTAAAACTCAGTCAAGGCTTGATGTAACAGGACACTGTCTTGCCACCCATCCATGTTCATGGAGGTGACCTGTTGCATCATGCTTGATAGCCAGGCTGCCTGCTCCTGCTCTGCCCATTCCCCTCCAATGAATAGTTTGGACAGAAGATGCTGCCTAGCCATTTTAATCTCCACACTGCTAATTATGAAAAGTGTTCTTCCTTTATCTAATGATTTATGCAAGGATAAATCTGTACCCTGCTCTTGTACAGTTTAGGGATAACTTTACTTTATTTTTACACACAGGACTGATACCTAGGGTATACGTTTTGGGATGGTGCTTTTACAGTGTAAAACAGTTTTCTAACCACCAAAAGTATCACTACCTTTTCTGGGTTAGCCTGTTGTGTTAAGCTGTCACCGGTGGAAACACTAAGCTCAATCATGGCACAAGCCCCCACTGTGTAACCGTTTTATGACACAGCACACTCCAGTCAGTGACTTCTTCCACTGACAATGAATGTGATGCATGATAAAAATGCTTTTTTATTTTTATTTGAAACCTCAGTTCTTTGTTGAAAAGGCCTCCACCCGTCTCACACCCACCTAAACAAAATACCAAGTGTCACAATTGACTATGAACCTGGCCGGTGTGTAATAATGAAATATTTATTAATTTTAGGATTCAATAAAAATCAGAGCAAAATCAAATAATAGGGCTGCAGACACCACTGTTGTGACAACACAAAGAACAATTTTACAACACAGTTAAATCAATATTCCTACCATAATCTACATAAACCTTTAATTGAAAACAGAAGCAAAATCGTTTTTTTCAGAATGATAGATGGCACACATGTTATGCACTCCGCCTGCAACACTTCCCAAACCCCTGCTAACAGAATTCTTTGTGGATGGAAAGCAGTGGCCAGGAGTTAGAAAAAACTTTATTTTTACACACAGGACTGATACCCAGGATGTACGTTTTGGGATGGTGCTTTTACAGTGTAAAACAGTTTTCTAACCACCAAAAGTATCGCTACCTTTTCTGGGTTAGCCTGTTGTGTTAAGCTGTCACCGGTGGAAACACTAAGCTCAATCATGGCACAAGCCCCCACTGTGTAACCGTTTTATGACACAGCACACTCCAGTCAGTGACTTCTTCCACTGACAATGAATGTGATGCATGATAAAAATGCTTTTTTATTTTTATTTGAAACCTCAGTTCTTTGTTGAAAAGGCCTCCACCCGCCTCACACCCACCTAAACAAAATACCCTGTGTCACAATTGACTATGAACCTGGCCGGTGTGTAACAATGAAATATTTATTAATTTTAGGATTCAATAAAAATCAGAGCAAAATCAAATAATAGGGCAGCAGACACCACTGTTGTGACAACACAAAGAACAATTTTACAACACAGTTAAATCAATATTCCTACCATAATCTACATAAACCTTTAATTGAAAACAGAAGCAAAATCGTTTTTTTCAGAATGATAGATGGCACACATGTTATGCACTCTGCCTGCAACACTTCCCAAACTCCTGCTAACAGAATTCTTTGTGGATGGAAAGCAGTGGCAAGGAGTTAGAAAGAACAGGGAAAATTCAGCCTACCACCCCAAGATGGGAGGCCAGAAACAAAATTGAAAACCATCAAAAAGAGCAAAATGGCATACTTAGATTTTACTTGTTATTTGTTCATCAGTTTACAATTGCAGTAGGATCACAGGGACAGAAATTTGTGTGTCTGCACTTAAGTCATAAGGAAGCTTATAGACTACTGAGTAGGGCACCAATGCAATGTGAACACATATAGAAAAGCGATTTTGAGAAGACAATGCAGAAGAACATAAGCAGCAGAATTTCAATTCTTTTCTACATGGGCTTTAACGTGACAAGCAGCTAAGAAAAGGGGCTTAGCTGTCAGAATTAAAAATTGGTTTTGTGGATCAGAAACACAGGCCCATAACAGATGGGATTCTGAGGTAAAGGGATTACTTTTAATATGATGGTAGTGTGGGTTTTTCTATGGGAAATGCAAATCAGGATTTATAGAAAAGCCCAAGGCACATCCAAATTTGGTTTTGTTAGCATAATGACTAGTTCTACTGAGGATATTTTAATGGCCATATTATTAAAGAAAGACACTGCATGCAAGGGGGTTCATTTCACATTTTTAACCAGCTCGCACCATGAACCTCCTTATAGGGGAATTAATGAATTTACTTCAAAATGGTATTAAGGAATTACATAGATAACTGGAGAAATTATAAAAGGAATACGCTAACATATATGGACTAACACAGATTCTTCTATGGAAAAGGAGAACAGATGATACTGGCAATTTGGGAAGTGACTGGAATTTTAATGGGGTTTGAATAGGATGCAAGAGTCAAAAGAGCGGGATATGCAGTTTTAGGTACTGCATGAGGTGATACTTACAAGGTAAGCTTGAGTTTGGTCATTTGGACAGCAAGCAATGTCTCTGGAGAGCGGGGCCAAGGAATTGGGTCACTGGGACAGCGGGCCAAGATATCTGGTCACTGGGACAACTGGGCTCTCCTGAATGGGATCAGCTGGACAAGGCCTGGTCACTGGGCACTCCTAGATGGGATCAGCTGCCTTTCCTCCTTTCTCCCTGGATTATTGGGTATGTCTTAATCTGGATGGGTGGTTCTGCCCGGATGGAATCAGCTGCCTCTGCATCTGGTTTTTGAGTTTTTGAATCCCCTGTGTTTCTCTGTCTCCCACTTATATTGCCAAAGTGACATCATAGAATTTTACAATCTGGGTACAAGTACTTTGGACTTACCCCTCTCCTAGGATAGTGCATGCTACTGATGTTCCCTCCTCCCTCTGGGCTGAATGGTTCAGGGGAGAATGACCTCATTTATGTGTGTGCATTTATGACTTTCTTTGTTTCCCCAAAGCTACTTTTTACAAAATGAGTTATGGAGCAAAACCTGAAATCTAGAATAGTCACCATCATAAGAACTAGAGGTTCAGACTCAATGGGTGAGAGGGAATTGGGCAAGCCGATTGCCGACTCTGTGTGAGGTAGCATCGCTTTTTGGCACATTTTTTCCCTTTGTATGAGATACATAATACTAATCTGCCGGTGACTACACCTATTCCCAACCTCATTTTGCATCTTTCCTCTTAGTTTCCTAATTTTGCCATTTGTAATTCACCCCAAAATGCATTTCTCATGGCCGTTTCATTTCCTCACGTGCTAGAAACATGCACATAGTCTCTTTCTGTGTGTCTAAAAATTACATGAAAACTGTCATAGTATCACATTGCTGCTTATTCAGGTTTCTGGGAAAAATGTCTTAAAGTATATATGTCCTGTATTGTCAATGGGTTAAATTTGTCCAAGATTTGGGCGGTGCTACAAACCCCCACAGCAACTGTCTCTGCCAAGCTTCACTGGCAACAAAGAGTTTTTATGTTGTCTTTTGAAGTTTTTGACAGTTCCCCTTCAGAGGGATACTGGAGGAAATCACACCTCACTGTTATGCCCAGCCCAACTGCCCACCTTTGTTCATTCTGGCAGGGCTGCCAGTCAGCCTGGTGGGGCAGTGACTTTTCACACTCTGGGTCCTTTCATGCGTCCTTGTGGGCTGGTTCCCTTCGGGATGCAGTTTTTCCCACTGTTGAAGGCAGGGCTTTGTTATTTAATTCAGTTCCAGTGCCGGAAAAACCAGTATGACAGGCTTCTGAGCCTTTTCCCAGGGAACCAAGTCTTGTGGAAACAAATATACTGTACATTACACAGCCAAACCCCCCACCCAATGTTCAATAATATGTCTGTGCGAGCAAAACGCTGTCATTTAACATTTGGCTTTTGAACAACATTTTCTTCCTTATTTTGAAGAACAAAATCACACGTGTGCAGGGTGCAGGCTTTTTCATTTTCAGTTTGCAAATGCGGTTCTGCCGCCCGTGGGATTATGTTTAACTTTATCTTTGGCAGAGCTTTCGCATACACTGTAAATTCACAGACATAGAATGGATCCTGCAAAGAATTTCTTTGAAATTGACACGAGCAAGAGAAAGCCACGTTATTTCTTTCCTTTGCCATTTTTTGAGTGCGATGGTTCATTTCCAAAAGAAGACAAAAGCCCCATTGAGTGAAAACAGAATCCTTCGCTGTTCAAGTGATTTCGGTGAAGCAATGCCATTCTTGAGATGGATTGAATTACTCATTGACAGTTTGCAGAAATAAAGCAAGCAGGACTCTGTTTAAATGGAGCGCACATTTTATAGTGTTTAAAAATGAAAGAAAGAGCAAATTGCAATGCCTGTTTGAATGTGGTGCGCTGCCTTTAGTCTTTAAATGGCTGAACAGCAATGCAGAGCTATTCTGAATTTAGGTCATTTTCTCTGGATTCACATGAAGTAAAACAAAATGCAGCCATTCTTGTGGTGGCTGTGTTCAAATCTCGCCACACATGTGCTAAGTAGACAAAAGTACAGCTGTCATTGCGGTCCTGTGTAAATGCTATTTTTGGCTTGTAGGAGAGTTCTGTTTTGGGCTTTAAATGTACCCCACAATGATCAAGGCATGTGCAAAAAATAAAGCTTTGTACCAGTTCTTGCTTGAGTACCGCAAGATGTCCCAATGCTCCACCGGCATGGCCCCGGAGAAGCGTTGTTTCAGAGGTGCCCCTGAGGCCTTATCCTAGACCATGAAAACCGAGCCCCATGTGTGATTGATAACAAAATGTTCCGGCAGGAGAGGAATAAAGTGATTGAAAGAGAGAACAACAGGAGAGGGCTACACGATTACAACTTGGTGAGGGAGATGAGGTCCTGGTGCGCTCTCAATACCCCACTGGTAAACGGTCCCCCACGTATGATCCCCACCTGTTTCAAGTGGCGGATGTGAAAGGATCCATGGGGACAGTGTCTGATGGCCAAGGTACTGTCACGCGAAACGTGTGCTTTTTATGCAAACTACAAGTTCTCCTGACCCCGGAAGCAACGATATTCAGCAGGAGTTCAGAAGCCATTCGCCAAGGAGGGAGGTGGCTGAGAGTGATGATGAGAGTGATGATGAGCCCAGCCCATGGGAGGTTTGGAGAGTACGAGTGAGCAAACGGAAAGAGAAGTACACACTGAAACAGAGCACGACAGAGAAGAAGTACACAGATAACCAGTCAGAGGGTCTAGGTGCTGGCCGGCATATCCACAGTACTATATTATAGATAATGAGTGATATGAGACATGAATGCAAGCGTGACGGAATGCTAGTGTACGATTATGTTATAAAGTTTACAGTTGTGTTTATTTTATTTGTTGTTATGAAAAAGGAGGAGTGTGGTGTGGACCCCTTTAAGGCGGCGGTGCACAGACCCGCAACTGCACTGTAAATGGGACCCACTTGTCACGCTGGGATATGCACAAGCGGGGACCACGCAAGCAACAACTCCCATGTATGACTCTTTTCTTTCCTGGCGCACTTGCCCCATGTGCAACACATAACACTTGGGAAACATCTTTGACATTGCTTTGTTTTAATCTATTTCCCTTACTTCACACGAAAAATAGAGCAAGGGAAACCCTCCTTGAAGCCCTTTGCTGAAAGCCTTGTGAAAACCTTTCACTTAGTGCCCCGACTGTCGAACGGAAAATCATATTGTGCCTCCTATGCTGTATGAATATATGTATATTGGCCTACGCCAAGCTGCTTACAAACTGCTTGCGAAGAAATCCGCATTGCAAGGTCTTGACCTTAGATCAGTGTAATCCGCCACTTTAGGTCTATCCGCCATTTTAGATTCTCCCTCTAAAGTCACCCTGTGTTCTAAGATGGTGGACAGCGTCATTCCGAATGTAACATGGCCGTCTTGACCTCTGTGTACAAACTAATGTGTAACCTGCCTGCAGGCCACATGTTGGGGTCATGAACTGAGACCTTGTCCTTTGCTGACCTGTGTATAGATGATTACCTGCGCCAACGAAGCTAATTCGCAAGCATATGTTAAACACAATGTATTTAAATAACAAAATATGAACACTTGTTTGACTGCATTGTATAAAACTGTTTGAGAAGGCTCTGCGAGAAATCCTAAAACAATCTGTTGCTATTATAATCTGTTAGTGAATGTATTAAAGGTAAGCTCTAAATGTATAGATGCATGAACTCGGCACGAACCCTAGATCCGTGGTGTGTTAACTTGTATTAACTCGTAGGTGGGTTGAACATCATGATTTCGAGAGTATAAAAAGTGTGACTATTCTAATGTACAGTCCCACTCACTGAGCACACCAAACCAAACTGGAGTTCGCTGTGTTGTACTGAGGGCCGATAGCTATCTGTTGCTTTGTCCCTTGAAACTGTTCAGTATAAAATAAAGATCTTTGTATTTTCCTTTGTAACTCGCGTTTGGTATATTTCCTTTTGGGGTACTCAGCCTCGGTATCTTCTTTTTGTTTTCACACGACAACTGTTGCCAAGAAACAAATGGTTCTCTTTGGGAGCATGTGATCATTTGATGAGGAAGGTCGGCAGGATGTGGAAGATGAAGAGGCAGATATTAAGAGACAGTAGGAGGCGAAACACGAACAGGCAGATACCGGGCAAGAGGCGGGACACGAGGAGGTTGGATGAGAGGCAGCAGAAGGAGCGCGAGGAGGTGGACGAGAGACAGGATGAGGAAGGTGAGGAGGTGGGTGAGAGGCAGCAGAAGGAGTGTAAGGAGATGGATGAGAGGCAGCAGAAGAAGCACGAGGAAGTGGATGAGAGACAGGATGAGGAGGTGGATGAGAGGCAGGTGGATGAACGTAAGGAGGTGGATCAGAGACAGTGGGAGGAGTGCAAGGTGGGGGAAGAGAGACAGCAGGGGGAGCATGATGAGGTGGATGAAAAGCAGGATGAGGAAGATGAGGAGGTGGATGAGAGGTAGGAGGAAGAACTTGAGGAGTGGATGAGCATCAGTGGGAGGAGCACACAGAGGTGGATGAGAGGAAGGAGGAGGAGCGGGAGGAGGTGGAGAACTAGAGGGTAGATGCAGGGCAGGAAGAGGAACAGGACTATGTGGATGATGGACAGGAGGAGGAGCAGGAGGGGGTGAAACATACTGGACTGAGTGCTGGAGGAGAATGCCGATATGGGGCAGGAGGAAGAGGGGAAGAGAGCCAGAGAAGTAGTAAGAGGGCGTTGCATAGACTGACTGAGTGATGCTGGTGTCACTTGCCCTGTGATGTATTCTTGAGTGGTCTTGCACTGCACACTTCCTGCATGTTGCAGATTCTAGCGTATAGCTATGCAAGAAATTAGCAGCATAGGAGTAGTTCGTTCTATAGAAGGGGGGCAGGTGCAATACCTGAGGTGTTGATGAGTGCCAGGTAGAAGTACCAAAGCCCTGAGTGTCTATATGGTTCTGTGGTTTGGCATGGAACTGGGTATTTGTATTTTTCAGAGTGGAGATCATGCGTTTTGATGAATGACAGCGTTGGAAGGCTGGGTTATCTCCTGTCCTGGAGGCTGGGCAGAGTATAGAGCACATATTGTGAGCTTTGGCATAGCATGGCATAGTGTTACTGATATGTAGAAAGCTGCCGTGTGGGGATGTGTGTGTGTTTGATGGAGGATTGTAGCCCATTTAGAGATGATATTGTTACTTGGGGAAAGGATGGACTTTCTGGAATATTGTGTGATGGACAAAGAAAAGGGTAACGCCTTCTGGGGGTGGCAGCACTTCCTTTTACTTTAGAAGGTACAGGCAGGTGTGCAGTGTGTGCAAATTCTGCAGTTAATTAAAATACTGAATTATACATTGAAAAAACTGCAATGTGCGAAGACATTTCAGAATGGCATAATCTGATATATTATAACCATGTGCCATGCACAACAACCGCTGCCAATGTAGCATCCTCCAGTGGTATAGCGAGAGTATCTGCCAGCACATCTGGTGAAGATGTTTTCGCATCACAACGTTGAGCATGGTGCCATGAGACAGAGGTTCCTGGTTTGCTGGGTGATGGGTGATGGCTAGCCGGGTGGAGCGGTACGACGTCCTTTCATCGCAGGATGTTTTTTGCTGGGGTTTTTTGCCACCAATTTCTTTTGAAAAAACCATTGATTTTTTTAGGGGGGATTAGTAAATTATATATATGGCGTGTGGGGTTTTGGGAATAAATACAAATTAAAGAAAATGGAGAGGTTGGGGGGGTGGAACCCCGCCAAAAATGATGTAAAAATAATTTGATGGGTTTTTTGTTAAAAAAAATCATGGAAAAAAAGGCTAAAAAACATCCTGCGATGAAATGACATGGAACCAGTGGAGCTGGAGTGCAGTGCAGTCGAAGGTGCCCTTGATGCTCACCTGCATACCCATCACTTCGACAACCCCCACTAAGTTGAAAAGGGAAGAAAGACCGACTAGCTTCCCACCGCTTGGCTGCTTCTATATTTTGTAACTCCCCAAACCGCCCCCTAGCACCCAACAATGTATCACTCGCCTGAATCTCTCTGGAAGGAGTTGTCAAAGTTTCACAACACATTCTTCCCTCCCTCGTATCCCATGTCCCCAACAGCCATTTTATCTATGCCCGCTGGCGTCTCCCTAAAAATGCTTGTCTTTCATCCTCTATTTGTCCATTAACTGTCCACAGCTAATGTCCTACCATTTAGCCACTAACTCCAGTCAGATGTCTTGATATCTCTAGTGTAATGGGGCAAACCCACATAATTCTCAAATTTATGGCTTTCAGCTAACGGGGAGATCCCAAAAAAACCTTATATTGGTGACTCTCAGGTAGCAGGGAGAACCCAAAAGATTCTCAGGTTGGCAGTTCTGAGCCCTGTTGAAAGCTAGCTCTGCCCTCCACGGCTGTGCTTCTTCAATAGCAGTAGCAAGGCCTGAGAGTAGGACTAAAGTACAGAGTAGTGTATGGTTTGAATTGCATAACAAGATATCATCATTGGAGTTAGTGTTCTGGATATGTGTAGGTGTCCAGAAGTAGTCTACTTTTATAACGCGCTGATCATTTTAATGAATGTTAATTGTTCAACATTGGGCACTGCAAGGCTTCTACTGTGGTCAGATAAAATACCCACAGCATCGTAAGGACTCACTCAGAATCTACCCAGGGAGGGAGGCAGCCTAAGAATTATTTGACCAATCTCACAAGACTGGCCAGAAAGACCACTTATTGAACCAGTATTGCAGTGAATTCTCATCCATACTTGAGAGAGATGCATACAATGGGGCTCATTACGGGTTTGCCAAAGTGTTGGAACTGCATAGGAGGCAGTGTAAGAAAATCAACAGGTCAACACATAGTTTACAATTGCCATTTTTATTCTATTTCTAAGTTTGCCAAATAAAACTGTGTTTTTCCCTCAAAACTGATAATTCAAGGACATATTTGAGACTATCAAAATCAACAATGTTATGGAAATGCTCTTACTCTCCCATTATAAATATCACCTCCTCCTCCTCTTCCTCCTTCTCCTTCTTGCTTTCTCCTGTATTAGCCACGTTTCTGTCGCTGTCTCCCTCTACTTTATGTCCCTCAGTACTTTTTTCCTTCTCCTCCTTCTCACTTTCTCCTGCATTGGCCACTTTTCCAACGCTGTTTCCCTCTGCTTTTGCACCCTCAGTACTTTGCTTCTCCTCCTCCTTGCTTTTTCCTGTCTTACCCACTTTTTTGTCACTGTCTCCCTCTACTTTCGTTCCCTCGGTACTTTGCTCCGCCTCGCCCTTCTTGCTTTCTCCTATATTGGCCACTTTTCCAACGCGGTCTCCCTCTGCTTTAGCACCATGAGTACTTTGCTGCTCCTCCTCCTTACTTTTTCCTGCATTACCCACTTTTTTGTCACTGTCTCCTTCTACTTTCTTTCCCTCAGTATTTTGCACCTCCTCCCCATTCTTGCTTTCTACTGTATTGGCCACTTTTCCAACGCGGTCTCCCTCTGCTTTAGCACCCTGAGTACTTTGCTGCTCCTCCTCCTTGCTTTTTCCTGCATTACCCACTTTTTTGTCACTGTCTCCTTCTACTTTCTTTCCCTCAGTACTTTGCTCCGCCTCGCCCTTCTTGCTTTCTCCTGTATTGGCCACTTTTCCAACACGGTCTCCCTCTGCTTTAGCACCCTGAGTACTTTGCTGCTCCTCCTCCTTGCTTTTTCCTGCATTACCCACTTTTTTGTCACTGTCTCCCTCTACTTTCTTTCCCTCAGTATTTTGCACCTCCTCCCCCTTCTTGCTTTCTACTGTATTGGCCACTTTTCCAACGCGGTCTCCCTCTGCTTTAGCACCCTCAGTACTTTGCTTCTCCTCCTCCTTGCTTTTTCTTGTATTACCCACTTTTGTGTTGCTGTCTCCCTCTACTTTCTTTCCCTCAGTACGTTTCTCCTTCTCCTCCTTCTCACTTTCTCCTGTATTGGCCACTTTTCCATCGCTGTCTCCCTCTGCTTTCTTTCCATCAGTACTTTGCTCCTCCTCCTCCTCGCTTTCTCCTCTGTTGCCCACTTTTCCATCACCGTCTCCCTTTACTTTATTTCCTGCAGTACTTTTTTTAATGTTTTTGACACTGGGCTCCCCCTTTCCTTTCTTTTCTTTCTTCTCCCTCTCCTTTTTCTCTTGTTTTTCCTTTTCCTTTATCGCCTTCATTATTTCCTTTTCCAGATTCTTTTGGCTCATTCCTTGATTCCCATTTAGATTACGTTGTTTGCCGATTTGTCGTTTTCGCCTCCGTCCCTGTTCTACTTCATTTTTTGCTACCGTCACTGGTTCTTCTGATCCTTCGAGTTTGAGGGGTGATGCTGCATTTGTTTCTTCAGTTAGGATTACTGCACCTTCATGTCTGACTTCCTCATGCTGTTCGCTGTCTTCTGCTTTGGGTTTAGTATCAGACTCATTAGGCACTTGCTCCTCTGGTTTTGGTAAGTGGTTATCTAATAAAAAATAATAACAATGGAAGTGAGTAAATGTTAAGAAAGGGATCTAGGTAATAATTTGATGACTGAGTTATTGCAGAGGGTGCAACAGTGTTATGACTGATAGGCATGTGAACCACTCCCTCCTGTCCTGCAACCTCCATCTGCACTAAAGAAAGAGGTGGTGAGGATGTTACTCTCCTCCTGATATTCACTGCAACCTGCCAAAAGGATGACTGGTCTGAAAACTTTGTAGACAGCAGTAACATTCCAGTCTAGACCCTGGCAGGAGGGATTCAAACTGTCTCAGACTTAAATTCAATTAAGATGGGGCATGCAAAACACAAAAATAAAGATCCAGGATTCTGCGCCTAGAAGTGTTGGTACGTGTTTTATTGAATTGCCCTTTAGATCAGATGGGGCATGCGTCAGGTCCGGCAAAGGAGACAATGTGCTGTAGGTCTGTAGAAGTCTTACCTGATTTCAGCACTGAGGCCAGGCGCCACGCTACCATATAAGACGTTGAGGCCTTATCTAGACATTTCAGAAGATAAACATCAAAACAAGCTAAATGGGAAACAACAAAGATATTCAAATATATAGGAAAGAGAAAACACACCCCAGAAACAATGTGCCACAGACGGGCAGAGGTAGGCGGATAGAGACTCAGGGACAAGACAGAAATATTGACAAGTAGGGAGAATTAAGATTTAAGGAGAGGCACAAAGACAGTGCTAGAGGGACAACAAGGAAGTAACAATGGGAGACAAACACAAACCATGAGGGAGAATGAGAACCTAATTGAGAGACCTCACTCAGTGTCTCATTGAACCAGCAGGGGCACAAGGCTTGATAAAAGGACACACACAAAGAGGTCTGGGAGCCCCTTCAATGAGAACAAACATGGCCAAATAAATAACCTGCTCTTTGGGAAGGTGCCCACTCGAGAGGGTCTACAGCAGGGTTTTCCAACTCCAGTCTTGAGGGCCGGAATACTGACTAGTTTTCAGGAAATCCCTCATTAGTATTCATAAAAAAGTGTATACATTTAGAATCATTGTATGCAAATTGAACTCCTGAATATCAATGAAATATCCCGAAAATCCAACATGTTCCCGGCCCCCAAGGCCTGGTGTTGGACAACCCTGGTCTACAGCCACGTACCTTTCACCGAGGAGGAATAACTATTTGTATATCAGTCTGGCTTGCTGAAGGTACTCTTGTTCAGAAGAGTATTGCCTAGCAATTCGGTGCAGGACCGCCCTTGTGGGGGAACCAGACTGATATACAAATGGATAGTTCTCCTCTGTGAAGGGTGCAGTGAGATAAAAAGTAGCAGAAGACATTCCCAAGTGGAAGACATTCCATATAACAGGGTACGTTCTCAGTAGAGGGGCAACCACACTCCTTTTTTACTTTAGTAAAACTTGGGGTTTCAACCTAAGTAACCAAGGGTAATCCCGACATTGACCCCTTGCTCATTGTACCTTAGAGAGGTTCAGCTTCACCTCACTGAGGAGGCACAATAAGGCCAGAACGTGTGTCTGGGTTGCTCCCTCTTGGGGGAAAGGCACAAATTACATGAATTCATCACAAAACCCATACATTGCTTAAACCTACAGTCCATCTGTAAATATTTTATTCACTCTGTAATTTTGTATGTAATGCATTGTATGTTTCAGAATTGTCTGCTGGAAACATAGTTGGGTGCACTTCCAAATGGCGCTCAGAACTATAAGGTCACACTCTTTGCATTTGAATGCTTTACAAATACTAAAGAGTATAACATAACACTGATGGGGAAAAGTCTGGAATAGAAAATTGTGTGTACTCCCCTAGTATCCTGCTGCATTATAATATAATAATGGTACTGTCAATGGCCATGTTTAAAGAACTGTTTCTTACTTGTGCGAGGCGATGTTTTAAGCTTTTCTGCGCATACATATGTAATGAAGGCTTTTCGCTTAGTGTGTAGATATGGTCTCCTCCACGTCTTTTGGGTCTGATGTGTTTCCCTTTTGGCATATGCAAGCGTGTTTTAGGCTCCCACTTTCCTAGAAAAAGCAGCTTTATTAGACAGAAGTCATACTGTAAGTGTACTCACCTGCCTCAGACTGTGTGTGAACCTTTCAGGAGAGTATTCTGCTTCACTAAATGCATCACTTTATGCTGTCCTTCCTGATAACACTGTCCTTCATGTAAGAGAATGCAGCTGGTATCAAATTGTTGGATAGAGGGACTTTGTTACTTGTTTGTAACATTGTTTCAGTATGATTCCTTGCCCTGTCTCAACCTCCCATTCCATTGAAATTCATGTGTTCTTTTGGGTATAAGAGACTGGTGCTTGGAGGGAGGGAGTTCTCGCTTGCTTCTTGTGCTGTCATTGGTTTGTTTTGTACTGCTCTCTGCTTTTTACTAATACATTGTTCACCAATCCACTGGAATAGTCAGTGGTAATTGTTCCACAACATGTTTTGTGCCTGAGATGATGAATTCCCGCTGCTTGCAGCCATGTCCAAAGGCCGCCGGTCAAACCTCCCAGTGATCCCTGTGGGCCCAGGAGAGATGGTTTCATTGGAGGGGAGAGATGGCCAGAGAGTCCGGGGACTAGAGAAATGTGAACAGAGCAGATGCAGTAGAGGCCACTGAAAATCAGTTGCATTAGTGTATTGTCATGTTTTGTATAGTATTGTTTGAAACATGTTGCGGTAAATGTTTGTCTCTGGTTAAGAAAATTTGAAATCTGTTGTGATACTCCAAGGACCCAGGAGGGAAGCTACCCTGCCTACAGAGCTGTTAATCTGAATAATAAAAAAAATAAGAGCAGTTGGCCACCGCAGTCTAAAATAAAATTAAAAGCAGCACGTCCATGCTTCCTAATCACTTCAGAGGACATGAGACTGCTGCGCCGGTCAGAGTAGTCTAGTATTGATCAGGGATTTTGATGGATCTGTTCTATATGAGTGTGAAGAACATATTTTGAATGTGAGCCCCATGAGTTGTCGTCTTAACCCATAGCTTGATACTTGAAACCCTAAATGTGCAACTCAGTAACAACCCTGCTTTATTTTTCACACTCTCCTCTATCCTAGTACGGGAGCTGTAACCTGCTATGTTCTGGCAGTAAATCCGCCAGAATGCCGTCCCGCCTGAATTACTGTTACCGCCACTTGGTCTGGCAGTATAATCATTGGTGGTGGTGTAAATCCCTATTTTTCAGAGTTCATAGTTCTTTATGGTTTTTTTGGGTGGTGGTATTTCCACTGCAGTAATTCTACTGATTTTGATGATTTATCGGTGGAGTGTTGGAGGATTTACCTCCAATACGATTTTCGTAGTATGGGAGAGTGGAAATATTGGCGGTAATTCCATTACTGCCAATTTTTATGCCCTCCACCATATTCGTAATGGGGTGCAAACCTGTCTTTTCCCTGTGAGAATGGGTCAGGGCTATCTACATGAGTGCCACTTCCTCTTAAAGCACACTACATGTTTACATACTACACACCCAAAGTATTTAACTGCCTGGATGAATGGCACAAATATACATAGAATGACTCACCTAGACACTTTCCTCAGGAAGGCACATTTGACTTAGATAAGATAGTGAACCTGCATAACGCGTTATAAAAGAAAGGTGCATGTATACACCAACGCCAGTGAGACAGCTATCTAGAATGGTATACCAAAGCCGCTAAGATCCAGCCTGCAGTTACTGATTCTTAAAGTACAAACTATTATATGCTGCAACCCAAGGGGAGCCCCCTTTAAAGGAAAGTCTTGAGGTTTTCCTGTACATTTACAGCCCTGGCATTTTAAATGTTGCACCGACCATCAACTGATTAGCTCAAGTCTATCCAACCTCCAACTTATCACCAGTCAACCCCAATAAACCCTGTGGTCGGTCTGCTTACCACTGAAATACGTGCTCAGATCTCTAAACATTTTTCACCTTCCTCAGCCACATTTGAAGGCTTCCCAAATTAAACACCCAATACCGGTACTGGTCCACTCCCGCTCAGACAGTTTCCTGGAGGAGGAGATACCCTATTTACTGTACATGCCCCCTGGAGTGCTACTGATTTGTATAATATTGCTCAGAGACTCCCATAGACACGAGAAGACCCTGTTAAATTTCAAGAAGAACTCCAGGTTATAATAGAAGGATATGACCCTACGTGTGTTGATTGGAATCAATTGTTGCGAGCAGTGCTGCCCACAGATACATTTACCCAGCTGAAAGTATGTTCCAACTGGCCAGCTGAAGAACCTGCCACTGCCAGGGATCTGGAAACCTTTACTGATAGGTGGGTGCAAACTATTACTGAAATGTGCCCTCAAAAGACAGATTGGTCTAGAATTAATGCATACAAGCAATCCAAGGGTAGAAATTCTATGGAATTTCTCGGGCCTTTGTAACGATGTTGTAAACAATACTCTGGGATCATTGATGCAGCTCTGATAGCACCTCAAGCTGTGGTGTTTCAGTTTTTATGGGTTTGCAACCTAAGGTATCAATAGATATGAAAGCAGTATTAATTGGATGGGAAGGAAAGGGTTTGGTAGAGGTTTTATGAGATGCACAAAACTGTGATGAAATGGTTGAAAGACAGAAGGAAACTACTGAAGCCATACTTATGACATTGCAGATACAGAGTTTACAAACTTCCCAGGGAAGGGGAGGGTTTCGCCGCATGCCAGAAGAGCAATGATTGGGAACAGGAAGAGGAGAACCCCAATCCTATGAACAAGGGCAAACTGCTGAAAGGAATTAAATGAATGTGTACAGTAATCAGTGCAATCATTGCAAAGAGTTCAGAACCTGGAAAGCCGAGAGTCCACATCGGTCTCAGTATGATGGTCGAGGCTGACAGCTATCCGCGCCAAGCAGAATGATAAGGTCCAAGCCTTCACCACTACCTGTTCAGTCCAATGGTTAGGCTTTCCAAGGGGTCACAGAACTGGTTGCACCACTAATATTGATTGATCCTATTGATCCATATGTTGATTGAGTTATTGCTGGTCAAAAGATTTCATGTTTGGTTGACACTGGAGCATCATGCTCCACTCTAAAAGCTTCTGAGTGTTCACAAACAGAGCATTCCTGATGACATTCTTAATTCTGTTGGTATCGGAAGTTTGCCAATACCTCATCCTGTGTCTACCCTGCTTATGGTCACCACAATAGGTCCGATTTCTGACCAACATGCATTCTTGCTTAGTCTCTGTTCTCCTATGAATTTGTTTGGATTAGATTTATTGTGTAAGCTAAGGTGTTCTATTTACTGTTCCCCTGATAGTGTATACATTGACATCCCCACTCACAGAGAACATGAGGTGCTGGCAGTATTACAGGAAATTACACATTCAAACCCTAGAGATCCGGCCTGACAGTTCCTGCTAGTGGCATGAACTCTTGGGCCGAGTCCCTGTTTAATTATGGTCAACTAATGCAAATGAAACTGATTATATGGTCAATGCCGAGCCAGTAAAAATTGCTCTAATCATGCCAGGCCTCTGTCATGTGTACCTCAGTATCCTATTTCTTGACAAGCTGAAGGAGGCATTCATCCTGTAATAGAATCCCTTCTCGAACAAGTTATTATTGTACCAACTCGCAGCCCTTGTAAAATCTGATTCTACCTACAAAGAAGCCAGGTAAAGAGATGTATCATTTTATTCAGGATTTGTGTGCAGTTAATGCAGCCATGTTACTGACTTTTCCCGTTGTATCTAATCCAGCTACCATCCTGTCATGCAATCCCTAATCAGCCGCATATTTTACTGTTGTAGATTTGTGTTCAGCATTTTTCTCCATACCAATATTTCCTGACAGCCAGTATCTGTGTGCATTTACCCATAAAACCACACAATATACATTTGCTGGTCTTCCAATGGGATATGTATAAAGCCCTACTTTGTTCTCCCAAATTCTAAAGTTAGATCCTGACTACCATGAGGGTCGACGCTGGTGCAGTATGTAGACCATCCGCTACTAGTCTCCCTCTCTGCGTGAGGAACACTCTGTCATTCTGTTCAAAGCACTTGCTGAAAAGGGTCGCAAGACATCTAAAGATAAGTTACAGTCGTGTTTGCTCTGTGTGCAATACCGCGTCCATGAGATTTCAGCTGGGGAAAGACATTTGTTTCAAGATCAGATTACAGTGATCCAGAAAGTCCCCAAGCAGGTGAGGGGGTTCCTCAGGATGGTGAGTTACTGCAGAAAGCGGGTTCTGGGATATGTATCTATAGTTATCTGCTTCAGAACCTCATGCATGATTCGACCCCTGATGCATTTGTTGCCAGTAAGCAAGCACTCGCAATGGCTCTGGCTTTAGTTCTGCCAGATTATAGTAAGCCCTTTGTGCTCTACTGCGACGAGCACAACAGGTTTGCTGAACGTGGGCTCAACCAGTTACATGGTGATAAGCATTGGCCTGTATCCTAGCACATCGTAGCTTTAGATCCAGTAGCAGCGGGACTCCCATCTTGTCTGTGAGATTTTGCCGCTGCTGCATTATTGATAGAGAAGACCGATGCAGGGCCATCATGTCACGACTGCAGTTCACCATGCTGTTTTGTCATTAGTGTATAAAGGGCGGATAAAGGATGTGTCTGATTCCCGTATTATCCAATATGAAAAGTTACTTATTTCTGCTGCCAATGTAACTTTGGATTGATGTTCAGTCCTGAATCCTGCCTCCTTGCTGCTGACTCCACAGGACGGGGAGCCACATGACTGTCCGGTTGTGGTGGAGACGTTCATGTCTCCACATGCTGATTTGTCAGATGTGCCCCTGTTGAACCCCAATCTGATACTCTTCATGGACGGTTCTTGCATCCATGTTCCAGAAATGGAGGAATTGTGCTCTGGATATTCTGTATGTAACCCTCACAATGTTCTAGAAGCTTACTGATTAGCTATGGCAAATTTGGGGCAGCTTGTTAACTCACGGCTCTCACCCTGCCTGTGCCTTGGCCCGCGATAAACTGGCCACAGTCTATACCGACTCCAGATGCACCCATTGGGTGGTCCACAACTTCAGAGTTCTTTGGAAGCAGCGTGGGTATTTAACATCCATGGGCACTCCATTATGAATGGAAAATATGTGTCAGCTTTATTGAATGCATAGTTACTTCCTGCAGCTGTAAGGGACATGATCCGTCTCAGTCATTCACAGCCCAAGGAAATACATTATCAGAGTGAATGGGCCTCTGCCTCCTAATGAATGTCTTGTTTGTGTTGCAATCCAACGGTCACCAATTGCTTCCCTGTTCAGGCTGACAATCCTTCAAGATCAAGTGCATAAAACTGAAAAGGTGACCTGGACCCAGTGGTATTGTAGATTGGGAGTAGATTTCTTGTGGCTTTCAGCAGATGGTTGCCTAGTGGCACCCAAGGTACTCCTCCACTACCTGGTCTGTGAAGCCCATGGCTCAGCCCATTCAGGTAAAAATGATATGATTACCTGATTGCAGCGAGATTGGATGGCCCTTGGTTTAGACTCTTTGGCTCAAAGTTATTTTGAGAATCGTGTTACATGTTTAACACATAATGTTCGGAGAGAGGTATCTACAAAACTGTCTACACATTCAGTACCTGAAGTTCCTTCCTGCGCATGCAGACAGACTTCATGCAGCGCCCCACCTGCATGAGGTTCACTTGCTACTTGGTCATGGTGGACGTGTTCCTGGGTTGGGTAAAACCATGCCCATGTAGAAAGGCAGACGTTGTTACAATGGCAAAGAATTTGTTGACAGTTCATACCTTGATTTTGATTGCCTCTCATTATAGACAGCATCCAAGGAACTCATTTTACTGGTCATTTTATTGAAGAAGTGTGCAAAGCTCTAGTAATAGCTCAACAGTTCCATTGCACTTACCACCCCCAGTTCAGCTCAAATTAGAATGGTGCAATGGGGATTTTAAGTTGAGGTTGTCCAAAGTTGTAAAGAGACACCACCACTGTTGATTCACCGATACATGCAAGTTATGGCCCCTGTTGGTATCACTTGCTGGTCATTCATTTTGTTATAAAGACCTTCATATGCACATGGCTCTGGTACTTTGGATATTTGTACTTTGAAATTTTTGCTGAAACTTTTGTGCACAAACTGTGGACCAGAGAATTCTTCGTTTGCTACCTGATTTCTGTTGGAACGTTTGAACAGTGATGTTTACTTTGCTACAATTTTCTCAGAACCTAAAAAGGTTTGAACTGGACGTTTTGGCCTGGCAAACCTAGTTCACTTGTGCACCGCACATCACCTGCCTTGATGAAGTGAACCAAACTCTTGTCTTCTAGCCACAAACATTTGCACTGGCACTATGACCTGATTTTTCTGACCTGAATATTTTAGGATTGGCACTTTTGTACAATTATATTATATATTTATTTATTTTTATTAAGTGTATCTGGTTTAAACTTATAAACACACACATATATATATAATTTATAAAAATAACCAATCCAATTATAATATACCACATTCCAAAGATAAAAGATTAAAACAAACATTGATATATTATCATTTCACTGTGGCTCCTGCTTTCCGTAGAACCTGTCATGAAAACGGCAGTCCTTCTGCACATCCATGGGTTCAGAGTGAAAACACGTCTATGCACCTCTCCTGGCAGTATGCCTTCATTTAAACTGCTGCGTCTGCTAATTTGCCTCATGATTTGTCTTACCCGTTCATTTTTGTGTCCATTCCCTTCCAGTGGGGGGATGTCTGTCTGAATCTGAAGTTGGTCACCCCAGTCCCAAGACCCAGAACCCTGTGAGGATACTCATGCTCACTTGCGTTTTACTGGTCCTCCGAATGCCCCACTCCAGACCAAATACGCATCAAGCCAGCAGCACTCCATATTTCCTCTCGGCAACTGGTTTGGTATGGTACCCTAATCCAGCTCCTCTGTTTATGGGAGTTAGCAAATGTAATTATTACTTATCCACCAAGACCAGTGTAGGTATTAACAATGTCACAATTTCCTATGACCCTGATTTTTCATTTTCCCAGTCTGAGTACACTACCTGTTTGTGGGGACAAAGATTATCCGTGGCTGCCAAATAATTAGGGAGGCAGTTGTAATATGGGGTATGTTCTGCCTGCAGTGAGTCATACTCCCACCTTTCCCGCTCAGCCCCGACTCAGACGAAGCACTGCATGTTGCTTGGGCATGATATCTTATACCAACTCTTGGGATTAAGATAAACAGAGACATTTGACCCAATTGACATGGTTTGTAAAGGATATTTCAAATGCCACTGCGTCATCCTTGATTCTATTATCCCAAGAACAAGTAGGTATCCAAACAATGGTGCTTTAGAATCTTATGGCTTTAGATATTATCTTAGCCTCACAAGGAGGCATTTTCACTATTGTGAGTGCTGTGTACCTACCTAGTCATTCAAGCAATATTACTGACATTGTCAATCACATGTGCCACACTGTAAGCCTCCTCTATACTGGCCCGGAGGCTCCCTGGACTTTTGGGTTTTGAAATGAGGGTCTATTGGGACCTCTGGGTGTGTCTATTGGTCAGACCCCAGCTTGTCCTGTCTGTCGATGGGTTGTAAATGTTTCTATTATCGAGTATGCAACACCTGCTCTGAAGTCTCTAAGACTGCTCAAATGCTCTACTATCATGCAACAGAAGAAATAATATGTTATGGCTTGCCTGAATGTAGTGTTTATTCCCCTAAAGATGTATGTAATGAGACTGGAGTGAAGGTCACAAAGGTTTGGACTTAAAAATTGTATGTACTCCCCTAGTATACTGCTGCATTCTAATATCAAGTAGGTACTGCCTTCTTCCATTTTTAAACAATTGTTTTTTGCTTGTGCAAGGTGAGTTTTTAGGATTTACTGTATATGTCTTTACAATTACGGCTTTTCACTTTGTATGTATGCTTGCCTCCACATCTCTCGCTTCTGACGTATTTCCTTTTTGGCATATGCAAGGGTGTTGTCAGCTCCTGCTTTCCTAGGAAAAGCATCTTTAGTAGACGGAAGTCATCATACTGTAAGCATGCTTGCCTGCCTCAGACCGTGTGTGAACCTTTGAGGATATATTTAGCTTCACTAAATGTATCACTTTATGCTGTCCATCCTGGTAACACTGTTCTACAAGGAAGAACTCAGCTGGTACCAGAGACTTGCATCGACAGACTTTTTGTTCCTTGTTTGTAACATTGTTTTAGTATGATTGCTTGCTCTGTCTGTACCTCCATTTCCATTGAAATGCATGTATTCTTTTGGGTATAAGAGAACAGTGCTTAGAGGGAGGGGGTTTCTCACTGGCGTCAAAATCTCATACTTTCGTTGGTTTGTTTTGTTCTACTATCTGCTTTTTACTAATAAATAGTTCACCTATCCAGAATAGTCAGTGGTCATTTTTCCACAGCAACACATACACAAACATACACACAAAAGGACACACTGGCATAAATCAGCATGCTTATACATAGGCACTCACAGAAAAAACTCACATTAGCAAACATGCTCACACACATATGCACCCACACTTTCAAACACACACCAACATCACTGATTCCAATCTCTTTGTCTCTCTCTATCTTTCCTTCCATCTCTCTTTCTCCCTCTCTCTCTCTCACACACACACACACATAGTCACACAAACACAAACCCACATTGGCCAGGTCACTCAGACACAGACACACACTAACACAATCAGACATGTAAACACATTGAGAGAGAAGACTTCTGACAGTGCCACTTTGCACAGGGCTTGCCAAATGCTGCACCAGTATCAGCCCTCTCTCCTCAAACAGAGACATCATACTGGGAATAGTTTGCTCTTCCCTAGTACACCTTCACATTAAAAAACCTCTATGACACAGCCAATCAACATTTTCCAGAATGCTCTTCTCCATTTAAAACACACAACACAAGATTTCAATGTTTTAACCACAATTCCTTGTTGGAGCTCCCCAGATACTTCTCCCTTTGTGTAACCTCCCCTTTATATAAATTGCTGTCTCCAAAAGAATTAAACCAAATTCTGATACCCAAGTCTCACATTGACCAAAAGTACCTGTTAAGGACCAGGAATCGTCATAACCCCATGTTGTGTCAATGTTATGTCAATGTCATTATCTAAACATTCCTAAACCGGCCAAGTGTGAAGTACTTTGAAACCTCCCTGGGTTCAGTTGTTCTACAGACAAAATAGTAGAATAAAATCAAACCAATGAATGTTGTAGAAAACCTTCTGGCAAACCAACCACTGCATATAGAAATAACATAATTTGTTACATTGTGTTCATTGTATTTAGTAAGTGCGCAGCCTGCTTGTCGGCCATTTCAGAGTGTTTAACATAGCAGAGGAGAGGTGATAAAGGGTGTGGAAGAGTTAATGATGGACTTATATGATCCTCGGGCGGAGTCTAGAAATCATATGTCTGTCAGAAGAGATCAGTTTTCAAACATTTGCGGTAACTTCTGACATTGGTCTGAATGTGGTGATCAATGGCAGGGATGAGACTGGACAGTGCTGTAGATTGAGAAGATTTGTAACATAAGATGGCCTTGAAGTGCTTCCTGTCTAAGGCAGACTTTCTGAATGCAATTCGATGTTTGGCAACCATTGACGATAACATTGAGGGTTAAAGTGATCATTCAACTTCAAACTGAAAGTCAGTCGGGATGGTAGGTTGTGCCCATTAGAGTTTTAGCATCATTTCCGGTTGCAGGTGTCACTCTGCATCAGACTACTTCCCAGGCAAAGACAATCTGATGGAATCTGCAAGAAGGAGCAGATGAAAGGAAACTAGTGGGATAAATGATAGCTTGACGTCAAACACAACATTTCAGCGGTTACAGACTGAGCAAGAGTGTGATGTGGGGTAGTGGGTGGCCGTGTTAGGGTGAAAACCAAGTGGGACTGATGTAGGTTCACTGGCGCATTATAGCCGGCTTTCCATTTTGGAATCATTAGACGCCTTGCGATGGAGCCGGTTCCTGTATATCCAATATGGCACTCGATAGACGTATTCCGTAAAGTTACAATAACATCCAATGACATCTTGGTTCACTGGATATTTGAAAATATCATGGAAGCTGACATTTCTATTGCTTTGGACCAGCTTGAGGGTTGTCATGTACACATTGGAATGGGGGCAGTAATGGTACTAGCTTATGCAGTACGCAATAGGGGACCATGGTCAAGTTGGAGAAAATAAACGTGGGTGCAGTTAGATAGGAATGATTTGAATCACTGAAAGGTCATGCCATTTAATCCAAAGGCTGTATTGATATTTAGTGTATTCTGCCAGGCAAAAAGTCAAAGACAGGTTGAGGAGAGTCAATAAATTCATAGTAAACAGCTTTCCTCTGTTGCTCGTTAGACTAGAATCAGTTTCATTGCAGGGAAGGAATCCTGATTGGAAGTCACCCAAGAAGGTATTCATTTCCAGATGAACAAATGAAAGGTGTAGCAAATGTTTTCAGGATCTTTGAATTGCAGGGAAACCCAGTGATCAGCCTATACTTTTTCGGGATCTCAGAGCATACACTGAGCTTCTGCAGCTAAGATGTTTTGATACTGTGGTTGAGGATGGGGGCAGGAGAAAGGAAATGTACAAGGGAGAAAATAAACAGTAGGGATGGTACAGACTATAACCAAGAATATAGATGAGTGCTACAGGGGAGAATAGGACTTGGAAAACTGTGAACTATTGTAAAACCATATTTCACATTATACCGTCTCATAATGAGCATTGGCCTAAGCACATTCGCATCACACTAAAAACCGCGTCCGAATAAACCTGAATGAAGCTGACTTCACCACCATTTTAGAATCATCCGCCATTTTGATTAAAATCCTGTTTTCTGTCTCATGTTAAACTATGTTTTTGGCTCGTTCTGAGAACAATTAACTCTGCACTGTGTCAACATGTTGAGGCTGCCGAAAGCAGAATGTTTGTCCTGCACTAAGAAACATTGGAGCTGAACTGAACCTGAATTTAGCTGTTGTCTGCACCAATAGATTCATCTTTGTTCAAATAGTGGAACTGAATGCTGAATAGCTGAAACTGTGTGCCTTTGCAGAAATCCAGTGTGGTCATTCTTGAAACTGGACTTACTTTAAGCCGGAAAGCAAATGTCACCATTGTGTTATGTGTGCAGAAAAAACATGTCAAGTGTTTAAGAAAAACAGAGTACAATGTATAGTTATTTGATTCTGTTTTATCAATGTGAACTGGGTATGAACCCTAGCAAATTGTTAACTCGGAGAAGGGCTGGACGATGTAACCGGGATTGTGTATAAAAAATGCATACTTTGTAATGTGCAGCACTCTCTCCACTCATGGTGTCTGCTGGAACACACTGCGAGGTTTTGGGAGCCAGATAGCTATCTGTACAGAAATAAATAATACATGTATCTCTGAACTCGTGATTGGCGTATTTCATTTTTGGTGGTATAGTAAGCCTCGATATTTTTTTTGGTCTTTCAGATGGCGCTCGAATAGGGACCCTCACGATTGATGTTGCATTGCTGAAAAAGAGACGCAGCTACCGGACAGGGATCGGAGAGTGAAGGGGCCTCTGCAAAGCGATACGCGACTCCTCAGAAGACTGCAAGATCCGATCCCTGGACGGTGAGCACGCGGTTCAGGAGGACATCTTGACGAGGGTCCTCATATCGAGGTGGGCTCTTTGCCGAAATCACCAGCCACGACGATCCTTGTAATCCGATTGGACCCCTTGTCTTTGAAATCAGTTGAGTTGTGCCCCGATTCCTAGGAATCCTGATATTGGTTGCAGATTTTTTTTCGCGAATACAAACAACGCCAGGTAACACGAGTGATCTGATATGCCTGGGAATTTGTCATCCTATTTCAGGGTATTATTCCTCAGAGATAGACAATCTTTGGGACGAGGCCAACCGGCGCCACCCGTTGGGTAACCGGCTTGTTTAATGTATTGTAAGTACAGCCTAGGAGTTATCATATTTAATGATATTTGGCAAGGACAGACTAGACATGTTTCCTAACTTCAGTGGCCAGTCTATGGCAGTTTTGAAATGGCCCGCCTAGTGTATTTAGAATCTATATTGTTTAAAAAAAGCTAGGCCTGCAGCATTTGATGCAATTAAAGATTGGAGAAAGGAAGCTATGCAGCAATTCAGAAGTAAAGAAAAACATGCACGTAGACACATGACAAATGCTGAGAAAGCACTATTGCATGATCAGCAGACACAGTCAGAATCTATTAGAAGTATGGATAGGGCTTTTTCACTTGATGTACAAAAGATATATCCGTCTCAGGATTTTCATACCTCAGACAAGTTGATTAATAAATTATTGAATGAACGTAGAACTGTTTCCACTGCACTGCCTCCTTATGTGATTCCTCCCGTTGTTGTGCCTCATCCTCTTGTAGTTCCTCCTCTTCCTGTTGTTGTTCCTCGTCCTGTTGTTGTTGTTCCTCCTCCTACACCTCCACCCTTACCGACAGTTGCTGGGCCCATAATTCCATCTGCTCCTCTAGCGGTATTGCCTTTGTTACCTATTTATTCCTTACCAAGTGGTTCTGCTCCACCTGTAGTAGTTGAAGGGGCGGAAGTTGATTCAAGAATAGTGACTCGTGGCACAGTATCCAAAGCTAGAAAAAGAGAATTGGATAAGTGGGCTAAAAAATACATAGAAGAGGGCAATGAATCAGCTGTTTTAGTTGTGATTTCTCTCCCAGGAAGTATTCCTGAATAGACTATTGTGATAGAACAGATGGGAACGCATTTAGCTGATATATGGAGAGATTTGACGGACATGAATGTCCCACAGGGGTTAAGGGATTTGAATGTCCTTCCTGGCTCAAGGGACACTGCAGAGAATGTACATGAGCATGTAGAGAAGGTATTTGAGTTTAAAAGGGAGCTAGATCGGTTACAGAAAGATGAATTGGATGGTAATGGACAGGAAGCCTCATATGTGCAGAAACAATTTCTTCCTCCATTGAAACCAATGAGTGAAGAAATGTGTATTTGCATAAGAGAAGCTCTTAGATGGATTTCGGATGTTTCAATTCCTCCCAATGAAGTGATTTACATGTTTAGTCAGTATGCTCCGGCAATGCAAAGGAAACGTTTAGAGGTGGTGGTAGGGTATGTACAAGATGAGTTTATGAAGAAAATGGATTGTTGTCCCGCAGATTTGATGGTCATTTATAAGAGAGCATTTTCGCCCAATAACGCTTTGACTACTTTGTCACTTGATTTAGCTTTGTTGCTTAATAAGCGTTCAGATTTGTCTATTTCACAATTGCTGATGAGGGAGGTTCCTCTGACATTTTTTCCAAAAGTAGAAATTCCAGCTGATGCCATAGCAGGAACGCCTGCAGCACATTATGTCTCTCAGTTTGTTCATGTTCCATTTTCTAGACAGGAAGTGAATACCATTAGACAAATAATTCCAGTTTTTCGGAAGAATCCAACAGGATTTTATAAAGGAATTGAATCTGTCTTGCATTAGTCCGTTTTTATGCTGGGTGATATAGATTTATTGTTTCCCGTGATCCTTCCTGCTGATTTATGAAAGCAGATTAAAACTGTAGACGATCAGGAAGGGATGGGTGATACATGGGATGCCTTGGTGCGAATAAATGGGGAAAGGAATCCTGGTGAGAAACCACCACAAGTGATACTGATGTTGCCAGAGAGAATAGTTGCTAAATTAAAAACTTTGGTTCCTGAGATAAGAATCATATGGGATAAACTTACGGCTTACATACAATTGAAGTCAGAGGGTGCAACCAAGTTTATTTTAAGAGATTTGAGCAAGTATTTTCAGATTTCAGTGGTCAAGACTTGAGTAAGGTAAAAGGCTGTTCGTAGACAGGATTGTGCGCGGATTGTTGCCTGAAATCACATATTATCTCTTCTGAAAGCGCTTGGCGAAATCACAATCTGAAGTATTACATATGGCTCAGTATTGTGAAAATAGAGTTAATACAGAGAAGGAGAAGGCGGAAAAGAAGAAGGGAGACTTGAAAACTAGAGTATTGTTGCAGCAGATGATTGCTAGAGGAGCCAGAGGTGGGAATACAGAGTTTAGAGGTAAATTTACACCACATAGTAATGCACAACTGGATCCTGTACACATGAACCAATGTGCATATTGCCGACAGGAAGATGATTGGCGAGCACAATGCCCGATTCTTCAGCAGAGATCGAATAGCACATATGGTGCCATGGGTAGATGATCCAGAGGCCGTCCAGGGACAGGGGGTCATGGTAGAAGTCGGTTTGCACAGGATCAACAGACACTGTCACAAGATAATCAGCAACAAATTGTTAATAGTGGGAACATTTTTTCGATAATCCTTCGACCGTCTATTTTTCTGAGGATCTTGCATTTGACGATATACTGTTCCGCTAGGACAGCTCGAAGCAGAGTCTGGAACCTGTACCTATTTCCATCGATCAGAAAGGGCCGTACGTTGAAATTAAGGTGGGAAATAGGGAGCATCTATTCTTGATAGTTCAGGAGCACAGAAGTGTTCTATTGATCATTCCCGGGTTCCGGCTATTCCACTCTCAGGGCAGAACAACATTGCTATTTAGGCTACCTCCTGTCAAAGGAGAGGAAGAAGACTGACACCTGAATGGATACAAAGCATCTCTAGCATGTTTGTCCCAAAAACACAGAAAGAGGTCAGAGCATTAATAGGCATGGCTTCATACTGTAGACAGTGGATCCCAAATTTTGCATTAATGATAAAACCCATGTTGGCACTGACAAAGAAGGGCATTTCTTTGCCTTTACTGTGGAACATGGATTGCCAGAATGCTTTTGATCTGCTTAAAGCTGCGTTGTGTTCAGTCCCAGTTTTGGGCACACCAAATTATGAAAGGATCTTTGTGTTGTATGTGCATGATTGTGATGGATGCGCTTTGGCTGTTTTGACACAGGAACATGGGGGCAAGAATAGACAGTGCACTTATTTTTCCTCCACGTTAGACCCTGTTGCATGCTCTTTGCTGAGATGTTTGAGAGCTGTAGCTGCTGCCGATGCATCCGTGAAACAATGTGACGGTATGGTTTGAGGTCATTCTTCAACCGTAATGGTACCCCACTCCATAGGCGTTCTATTAAACAGAACACAGATGCACCATCTCACATCAGCACGACTAACAAGGTACAAGATGATTCTATTTGCTCCGCATATCCAAATTAAGAGATGTTGCTCATTAAATCTGGCCGATCTATTGCCTCTTCCGCCAGGAACTGATTGTAGTGACAAGATGTTACATGACTGCCTCTATACCACAGAACAAGAAACTAAGGGCAGAATTGATCTAAGTGATACATCTTTAAAGAATCCGCAAGGGGAGCTGTTTTGTGATGGCTCCTGCTTTAAACTCCCGAATGGTACATCCACCGCTGCTTACGCAATCACCACATTAAGCAATATAGTGGAAACCAAACGAATTATGCATAATTCTGTGCAGGCCGCAGATATTATGGCGTTGATTAGAGCCTGTGAACTTTTTGAAGGGCTTAGTGTCAACATATACATGGACAGCCAATATGTCTTCGGGGTAGTTCACAACTTTGGTCGACTATGGGCTGAGAGAGGTTTCTTGACCTCACATGGAACAAAGATACAGCATGGTACTTTAATAGTTCAGTTACTTTCAGCACTTGCACTTCCTACACAGTTACCAATAATGAAGTGTGCCGCTCACCAGAAGGTGACGGATGATGTAGGAAAAGGAAACGCTTTTTCTGACAATATAGCTAAACAGACTGACACTGATTTGCATTCAAAGATGTATGTTTTAGATCCAACAAAAGGGGTCACTGACACTTGTATGATAGATGAAGTAACTGGTTGTATAAAAGAAATTCAGGCTGACACTATTCCAGATGAAATTAAACAATGGGCTGAGGGTCCAGCGAGTCTAGATGATGAGGGTTGTTGGGTAGATAGTGAAAAGCAAAGATGGATGCTACCCAATGCCTATGTTACCGCCATGGTGATAATGGCTCATGGTCCAACGCATATATGTGCCAAAAAGATTTGCAAACTGTTAGATTCTGTCTGGTACAATATTAATATTCAGAAGAGAAGACTGCTGACAGATTTGTCCAAAGTTGCATGATATGCTTGCAGCATAATATTGGGAAAGGAACACTGACACCAAAGGGTAGTTTTGGTCCCCCCTCCATGCCTTTTGAGGTTATTCATTTTGATTTTATTGAGATGGAGCGTTGTCAGAACTATAAGTATGTTTTAGTTGTCATCTGTGCCTTCAGTAAATGGGTTGAAGCTTTTCCTCTAAAAGATGCAACAGCAATGTCAACGATGAAAGCCATGCTTAAGGAATATTTTCCTACATTTGGTTTGCCGAGAGTCATTTGGTCTGATAATGGTCCACATTTTATCGCTACTGTCATCCTGCAAGTAAGCGCGGGATTACAGATCGATAAACGGTTTCATTCGGCCAGGCACGCTCAGAGTGCCGGACTTGTAAAATGCCATAACGGAAAATTGTAGAATAAGATAGAGAAGGTCTGTGCACCTAGTAATTGAAAATGGCCTGACGCCTTACCAATAGCCTTATTATCAATGCGGACGACCGCTCAATCAAAGACAGCGCTCTCCCCCTATGAAATTGTCATGGAGAGACCAGCCAATATATGGAACATACCAAAACCCAAACGGTTGAAGAATTTTGAACATTCGCTTCTTTCTGACTATTGTGACCAGTTAACTCAAAACTTGTATTTGATTCATCAACAGGTGCGAGAAGCCCTCCCAGTAAAATACGAGGGTCCAGGTCATCGACTCTGACCTGGCCAATGGGTCTTGGTCAAGAATTTTGAAAGTTCCTCCCGTCTCGCACCTCACTGGAAGGGACCGCACCAAATCCTTTTGGCCACGCAGACCGCCATACGAGTGGCAGGAAAGACAAACTGGATCTACCCGACGCACGTGAAGAGGATTCCTTTTCCTCTGCCCTACGACAACGGAGAGAAGGGAATTGGTGATCTTGACGCTCACAACGAGCCTGCTCTAATAGACACCAAGGGTGTCACGGAAATCCTTCCTGACCCCGTGCAACCCGGGGAGTCTGATGTTTCTTCTTTGAAAATGCTTCCTGAGCCCGTGGGGCCTGGGGAGATTGTTGCATCTTCAATTTCTTCTTCACCGTTGCTCAATCCTGCTTCTGTCTCTTCATTGCCTTCAGGAAATGATGACACTTTGTTCACGAATCACACCGTACCTGGAGTCTCAAGGTACGATCTTCGACTACGGAATCGGATTTAGATTTAGAGTTGCTGACATTTACGTTAATGTAAATAGGGAAAGTGCAGCAAAGGCTGTGCCCACAAGAAACCCACAAGAAACCACCGTTGAGCAAGTTCTCATAATTCCTCTGCTGCATCAAATAAGTGGAAGGGACTGGCAAAGTTACCTTCAATCCAGATAGGCCACATGGTCAGGAGCCACCGCCGGATGAACTAAAAAAGCCTAAAATTGAGGCTTCTTAACGGACACTGAGAAACAATGCCCATTGTAAAGTCCACTCGTACGAAAAGAGATGTTGGTCACTCTTCTGATGATGAATCTGCCCATCAAGGCGCATGGTCCCCGAGAACCAAATGGTTACTGGTTACAATAGCAGTATGTTTTATCATTTTTTTAATTTTATTTTTTTATTGATTTAGTTGAACTCATTCAACTTTACAATATATAGCAAATTATTCATACATAAATTTAGAAAGTAAAAGAAGAAAGTTAAAAAATGTCATTTCAGTTGCTTTCAATAAACAAAAAAAGCACCTTATTAAAAAGCAAGACACAATAAAAAAGGAAAGGAAAAAGGAAAAAAATACAATATAAAATATAAAACCAAATGTCTGTCAATCAATTCATAGGCTCTTCTATAAGCTTGCTACGTGCTGACTTCTTATGTCGTTAACCACTTGTTTTGTTAATGTCATGACTCAACCATTTATCAATTAAGTGAATATTCAATTTTCTTTTAAGTTTAAGCCCTTCAAAAATTCTATAGCCCTAATTCGCAAATGCATAAGGAATCCTGAATGTATCATGACCCATAAAAGATCAGGAGTAGGCTCACTAAACTCACTCAGTGCTGATTTGAAGTGTTTGATTCTTTGATTTATCAGGGCTGGACACTCGACGATAAGATGTTTCAAAGAGTCTTTTTGCTCAGGTTGTATTGACATGTGGGTTTTGGTATCTGGAAAACGGGCATCCACTTGATGTTTTGTTACCAACTGCAAGTATCTCCACTGTGTCTCCACCATGTGTGCATTTTCATACTCTTCCTCCCCGAGACCTCCAACACAGAGGGGGCTATTATAATAACTCTCTTTTAATGATCATGAACGCTACCCATGCGATTCTAAATAAGACAAATTGCTGGGTGTGTTCGCATTTGCCACAACATGGGGAAAAAGGACTGGGGTGGTACATACTTCCTCTTCCTTTGACTACTGCCTGTTATGCCTCACTTAGGGCATTATTCTTTGGCCGTTGGAATGATAGTGTCACTGGGAATTTTGTCAGGACTGATCTTAATGAATTTGAGAAACGAGTCTTAACACCTTTAGGATGTTCTTTGTTTGCAAATAGGAGTAAGCTAAATGTTGCTTCTATTAGGCCCTCTGACAGACTCTCTAGACTTTTTTAATCATTGATTACGTTCAAGATGGCTCCTGTAGGCAACAGGGATGCCATGCCTCCTTCCTATACTATCAATCATAGTCCAAACTCTGTTCCATTCTGCATACAAAGGGAAGGTTCTTAACCAATGGATACGTTTGAGGGATGCAAAAATATTGCAGATTTAACTAGTCCTTTGTATGTAGGAGATCCTGTTTACTTTGTTTGCGGCAATGAGGCATATCCGTGGTTACCCAGGGAATGGGAAGGTACTTGTTATTTGGGTATATTGTTACCAGGAGTATATGTTGCCACCACCACTTAAATCTCTAAAACACATCCCAGGCGGGATGAGAATGGTGATACTCCTTCACAAGTCTTGGGTGATGTTGTCAAATCCTTTGTGCCATTCTGGGGACAGATAATGAATTCTGAAGATATTTGGAGATTGGCAAGAGTATTGGAGAAAACCATCAATAGGACCACTGACATTTTGTATAACATGACGTTAGAACAGAAGGCAATTAGATTAGTGGCTCTCCAAAATAGGATGGTGCTAGACATCATTCTAGCTGAGCATGGTGAGGTATGCAAAATGGTGGGATCTGCATGTTGCGTTTATGCCCCCGACTCCTCCTCCACTATATTTAAGGCAATTAAGAATTTACATGTTTTAAGTACTGAAGTAGATGTTCCAGAGGGAAACTGGGATATTAGTACATGGTTCTGGGACTTGTTGCAATCCTGGAGTTGGAAAATCTTTGCAGTCTTAATGGTAATCCTGGGCATTTTTCTCTTCTGCTGTTGTTGCATACAATGTCTGCCTGTCATTTGTTCTATGATAGAAGGGAGTTGTGCACAGGCAATAGGTACACTAGAACCTAAGACATATATGCCCGGGAAAACTACTAATGCCTTAGTAATGCAGGATATTACAATCAAGGAGTTAATGGCGATTGATATCTCTGAAACCAGTGGCTCAGGTTGTTCTGACAATTATACATGGTCTTTATATAGTGAAAATGTTTGAGTAATGCTCTTGGCTTAGGCCAAAAGGAGGGTTTGTAAAACCATATTTCACATAATACCGTCTGATAATGAACATTGGCCTAAGCACATTTGCATCGCACTAAAAACTGCGTCTGAATAAACCTGAATGAAGCTGACTTCCCCGCCATTTTAGAATCATCCGCCATTTTGATCAAACTCCTGGTTTCTGTCTCATGTTAAACTATGTTTTTGGCTCGAGCTGAGAAAATGGACTTTGCACTGTGTCAACATGTTGAGGCTGCCAAAAGCAGAATGTTTGTCTTGCACTAAGAAACCTTGGAGCTGAACTGAACCACACTGTAGATGTTGTCTGCACCAATAACTTCATCCTTGTTCAAATGTGGATCTGAATGCTGAATAGCTGAAACTGTATGCCTTTGCAGAAATCCAGTGTGGTCATTCTTGAAACTGGATTTACTTTAAGCCGGAAAGCAAATGTCACCACTGTGTTATGTGTGCAGAAAAAACATGTCAAGTGTTTAAGAAAAACATTGTGCAATGTATAGTTATTTGGTTCTGTATTAGCAATGTGAACTCGGTATGAACCCTAGCAAATTGTTGACTTGGAGAAGGGCTGGATGATGTAACCGGGATTGTGTATAAAAGACGCATACTTTGTAATGTCTAGCACTCTCTCCCCTCACGATGTCTGCTGGTATACACTGTGAGGTGTTGGGAGCCAGATAGCTATCTGTACAGAAATAAATAATACATGTATCTCTGAACTCGTGATTGGCGTATTTCATTTTTGGTGGTACTAAGCCTCAATATTTCTTTTGGTTTTTCACTATTGTGGGTGAATAGGAGTGGGAGTAAAGGAAACAACAATGAAGACTATATATTGGGACAAATAAATCTACTATGCAAAATAAGGAAAGGGTGACAGGAAACTATTATGGAGATGGGCACACAAGAAACCACAAATAATAGAGGTGACCGCACCAGAAACTACAGAGGACAATAGAGAAGGCAGAATAGGAATCTGCATTGGGGAATAGAGATGGGAACATAGGAAACTAGATGTGGCAACATAGATGGAAGAGGGGCAATCTGCATGAGAGAATAGATATGGATGTACAACAAACTACAATGGTCTATAGGGATGGGAGAATACAATCTGCATGGGAGAATAGAGATGGTAGCACAAGGAACAACAGGGTTACAGGGATGGGGGAGTAGGAATCTGCATGGGTAAATAGAGGTGAGTGGAAAGCAAACAACAGGGGTCTATAGGGATGAGAGAGGAAGACCCTGCATGGGAGAGTAGAGATGGGAGCACAGCAAACTACAAGGAGAAAAAGAGATGGGAGAGAATGAATCTGCATGGGAGAATAGAGGTGGGCGCACAGGAAACTATAGGGGTCCATAGGGATCGGAGAATAATAACTGGCATGGGAGTTTGGAGCAGTGGACATGTCAAAGGGGAATAGGGGTGGGCAAAAGCAAGTTATATGGGTCAGTAGGGATAGGAACACATGAAACTACAGAAAATACAGGGATGGGAGCACGTGCACCTACAGGGTATAATAGTGATAGGACCACGCTGTTAAAGCAAGTGCTGCAGAAGCCAACCAATAAGGCCTGGTTATTATTTTCTGAGCATTGTTTCTGACTTCCCATTGTGGTATTGAGTTGGTGGAGACCCCCTGAAGTGCATTGCCCGTTTGTGCAGTGACGGGGAAGGAAGCGGAGAGAGACTCCCAACACCAGAGGACGAGCAGCCCTCCCAGATCAAGGCGGCAGAGCAAAGGAACACCAGTGACTCCCTGGGGGTGCTGGAGCAGAGGAATTGTGTGTTGGTGAGATGGATGTTTCGTGTGATAAGAAAGAACAATATGTGTAAATGTTGCCCTAAAGTACAGTAAATAAGTTCCAAGAAGAAGGCCTAAATCTGTGTAAAGAAAAACGCAAATTAAGAAGAAAAAGAATTTGACCACCTCAGGTACACCATATCCAGGGAGGGGGGAGACTGAAACAGTACTTAGTGATGTTGGGGAAACAGAGATCACGCATGTCAGCTTAGCGTGGATACAAAATATAGAGACCGTTTTATGTTCTTGCATGACAATCAACAGAGCTACATGCTTACTCTGCTAGAACAATCCCGCAACAACCTCACCCACCCACCAGACCTCCACCTTTATAGGGTATGACTCTTTGACCGAACTGAAACTTAAAAGAAGACCGTTTGAATATTGGTCCACTGGCCACAGTGTTTAAAAGGTGTAATGCCTTCTAGGTCTGATCTTTTCCAGAATGTTCTGCAAGTCCATCGTTGACGCAGATGGCCCCACCACCACACTGATCACCTGACCCGGATCTTTCAAGAACTCTCTCGTCCAGACAACCACCAGAATCTTCTTCTTCCATACTCCCTGTGTCTCTACTTTTCCATTGCTCCCTGCTTAATCCTTCAGGCCAATAGTCCATACCACGTGACACCCATGTTGCCTCACACAGAAATGGTGCATCTGCGACTGCTACCTCCCGCTCTCCATGACAGACTTACTTTCATAATAATCAATACGGTATCACCTCCTACTATAAGAGTTGGGGAATTCTTTTTAGAAAACATACTCTCAATATTAAAGACAGAAAAAGATTAATATGCCCGCAAGACTCTATTTTCGGGGACCCTTTATACAGCGGCTATGGAACACAATTTTAAGATTCTCCATGCTTGGCACCTCTCCCTTGATAGGTTGTCAAACATGTTTACGGGAGTATCCCCTCTCTGCCCTAGGACGTGTGGACAGCGTGGAACTTGGTATCACTTGTGGTGGGAGTGTCCATCCTTCCAGATCTATTGGTGCGAACTTTTGAGCTGGATCAAAGATATTGTGTGCATCTCCCCGGACTTACACCCACTCAAATTGCTCCTTGGCGTCCCTTCCCCTGAGTCAGAGCCCACCAGCTTTGCAAAGGTGATTGGGGCTATGTTGCAGGCCGGGAGACTAGCTCTTGCCCAGAAATGGAAACACTCCTCTGCTGCGTCCAAAAAAGAGTGGCTCGCTAAACTGTGGACTATCTTTACATATGAGAACCTAACGGCGATCACTCATAACAGGATGGACTCCTTTCTGCTGGGCTGGAGCACGGTCTTTCTGCATGAAGGCTGTGGGACCCTTAGACTTTGATTCACTGCCCCGTAGGACTCATATGGCCCCCTAAGACATGTAACCATTGAATGGCATTTGCATTATTGTAGAACCCATTACGTCAGTCATGATTTTACATTTGTTCTCAGTATTTTGATTACTCTCGTTCGTCCCCAACACATGGTTGTGGTTGGTAGTTCTTGAGGGGGGGGGGCGAAAGGGTAGGGGCGGAGGGAGGGAGTGAGTGGGGGATGTTTTTTGTGGTTACAACAACCTGCATGCCTATCTTTCCTTTGTTCTATGAAAAAATGTTCAATAAAAGTAAAGATGAATCTACAACATAATGAGTTCACGTGAGTGGAATGTGTATGAATCATTTTGCATCCACATTAACAGCCATTGTTACATCGCCTGGCCTAGAATCAAAAGCACAGCTGAGGTCTTTCCTGAGGTCAATGGAGCACTCCTTCAAATGTGGTGAAAGACTCTCCATAAAGACTGAGGCGCTGAAGCATCTGTTGCAGACAAGAGGTGGAGTGAATGTGGCCCCGCAGGTGCAAGGCACTTTCCTTCAAATGAAAGAAGAAATGATCAAATCAGCAGGTCTGTGGCCATTTGACCAGGGTTGTCTCCCTGCATCAGTGTGCATGCAACGCAACAGAAGCGGGGCCACGTGGATGCAGGAAATCAGGAGAGAAAAACAAGCAGTGGAGTAATCACCATAGGCCTCGGCCACAGCCAGAACCACCTACTCTGTCACATTAAAGGAAAAGATGGCAGGTGCATGAGCCACAGCGCATTTAGGGGCATGAATATGGGGAGACAGTTCTGTCAGCTTCTAGACTAGGAGCCATTAGATAATTCCCTGAATTCAGGTGTCACTAGAGTATCCAACCTATGATTCTCATGACTGGCAGCAAACTTCAGTATCAATCACATTGCAGGGTGAAGGAATAGGGAGTGCCATAAGGGAGAACTAACACTGAATTAGAGATTATTTATTTGGGCTGGGCACCCAGAATAAACAAAGTGTGGGCATGAAATGATTCCCGCACTTTTGGCGGCCGTTCTGCTCAGGGCTTCTTTCAGTGACTCAGTTCCAGGCTGAAAGAGTTCCAGCACCCTCCCATGTCCCTGTGTCCTCACTCTCAGACCTGGGTTTAAGGGATAACCACATTCTCGTCTAATCTCCTCGGTGTCTTTCCTCTCTGCTTCTATATCTGTCCATGGTATGACGGGTTCCTGCATCCTCTAACGATCCCTTCAGCGGCTCTCTACTCCGCGTTTACAGGAATCCACACACTTTGATGATCTGAGTTTATCAGTCCTTGAGGGCTCCTGCACCCTCTTCTTTTCTCCTTGTCTGTACTTGGTATACATCTTGTGGCCTTGCATGGCTTCTCTTCTGAGAAGTAAATACACTTTGGATAACTGTGTCATCTCAAAAAATTGTTTCTGCTAAATGGTCTTTTCTGTTCCTAATGTAATGTGTGGTCTTGCACAAACTTGTTGTATAATGATTTCCTTTTCTAAGTAATGATTATGCTTTGAGTGCTATCCATGCATTTCACGCAGTCCCTTCTTTTCCATGCCATCTTCCTGTGTTTGCATGTAGTTCTTGTCTTTCTTTGACTTGTAGTGGATAATGACTCCTATGCAGTTTTCTGTCCTTGTTTGACTTACAGTAAAAAACAAAACTTATAAGCACTTTTCCTCCTACAGGCCAGTGTTGATCTAGTGTTCCTGCCATTCTGCTGTTTGCAGTGGTCCAGCAAGTCCTTTGTGCTTGCCTTACTAGGGAGCACTGTGCAGGGGTTGATGTACTGTTCCTGCACTTCTGTTACTTCCAGTGAACAGTTGACTACTATGTGCTTTTCCTGCTTCTCAGTGCTATGCCAGTGTTATGTACAGCCCCTGCTGTTCTTCTGAGGTATTTTGTGGGGACAGATGTCCTCCCCTCATGGGCAATTATTCCAGTGAATGCCACCAGCCATGCAAATCACAGCTCTGAGAACATATCTTCCTAGAACAGCTTCCAGGCCTCCCCTAGAATCTTCCTTTGTTTAAAGTATGGTTTATAATCACAGCAACACTTACATATAATTTCAAAGGTGTGTAGTGTATGAGGGGATTCAGTGTAACAAAACTAAAACACATCTATTGCTATATGCAATGGGATTCATACCATATTTATTAGCATTTTACCACATTTTAGATGGGTATGTTACCACATTTCTTGTTAGTTATTTGACCACATTAGATAGGCATGTTACCATTTTTTTCAGATTGGTCATTACCACATTTCCTTGGCATTTGCATTGTTCTCTTGAATGCTGTTGTTCAGGGACATGCAGGAGCTCATTTTCTATGGGGGCATCATTTTGATGGAAGGCGTAAAGGCCTTAAGGCTTTTACACCTGCCATTGACATTTCTCTATTTATTTCTTCTTTAACTTTGTCTCTTCCATCTTTGGATGACCTTTCATCTTTCTCAGTTGACACTAGGGGTGTACCGAACTTCGGCTTCGAGTAAGTATTCGGGCGAAAACCAGCTGAAAAAAAGCTAATCGGCTCCAGCCGAATAGTTTGTCATTCTCATTTGAATACAATACAACAAGCATCAGCCCATCTGCTTGGCATTAGTGCTGCCTGCCTTCTCTTTTTTCTGTGTCCCAGATCACATCTCACAGAGTATTTTCCTCCATCACACTTGTTATCTGCCGCCGTTCCCTCACCAGTTCTATTCCCTTTGTTACACTCTCACTAAATACCCTCTTTCTCAGTGTTTCTGCTGGCAACAGGAGGAGAAAGGAATGCGCAATGAACGGCTAGGGCTATGGGAACGCCTGTCAGTCCATTCTCACAGGATCAGCATCACTGTAGGTATTTGGAAGGCCTGACTGGGAGATCTCATAGGACGCCCCAGCATCTCAGAATTGTACCCAAACTCATGCGAGATTTCACAGGCAGAACATCCTTTGATGGACCAATTCACCTCAAGGAGAGCTTCGGCGGGCAAACCAAAGGCCCCGAATCTCGCGGGATGTGGTAGGGCATTGTAAAAACTCAGAGCCCGCTTCATGGTTCTCTGCGGGTTGTGCTTTGGAGTTAGAGAGAGGAGCAGGGCCGAGTAATGTTGCTGTTGTCACTGTGAGTATAATTATGTGCCTTGTTCACATTTCTTTTAATTTGTGATTTATTTTTGGTTTGACAAAGTTCCTTAAAGTCTGCCCCTCACTTTAAAAAAACCTTTGTAAACCCCTGCATTGTTGCTCATTTTTTTTAATCCTTTCCGTTTGCTTTTCCTCCTTCCACCCATAAAACTAAACACCTTGTTGTCGCCGTTAAGGCGGCAATGTGTAGACACGTCACTGCATCGTCCAAATTAATAGCGGCCCACTCGTCATGCCAGGGCATGCATGAGTGGGGACCAAGAAAGCAACAACTCCTGTGTCCATCTCTTTTCTTTTTTGGCGCACGTGCCCACAGGTGCACCAAATAACAATAGCGATGAGGGGGCCGAGCTCATATTGCGTGATCGCACTGTGATGACGGACCTGCAGCACATCAATTGAGGTGGCTGCCCCTTTAAGGACGTACACACGCGGCGGAGTGACGCCACTCCGCCACGTGTGGTACAAATAAAGGGGGCGTTCCCGGCCACAGCAGAGCGTCCGGGGAGCCCGAACCGTACGCACGTGTCCAGTGTGTGTCTGTGTACTGTGGGGTGGTCACGGGGGCGCCGGATGAGACCGGAGCCTTGTAACAGTGGCGACGAGGCGGGACACCAATCCGGGCAGAGGCGGTGAGGGGCGGTGAACTTGTTTTCTTTATTCTCCACATTCCGAATGCCGTGGAGACGGCGGTGTCTACGTGGCTTTGCCGCCATTTTACACATGTGCTGATAAGGGTCGCGGCTCTGTTCCAGAGTGCTTGTGCGCCCATCTGCATGTAATTTTTTGATTCCCTGCTGAGGGACAGCTGATGCTTCATATTTCTTATCTTTGAAGTGTTTTGGACATTTTAATTACATCGAGTGTGAGATGAGGAGCAGGGGGGGGCCTACCATCTTTGTTCTGATCCCCTGGGCCCACCCCACTCAATTTCTGGAGTAACTAGTGTGGCATGGAAGTTCCTTCTTTGTTATTCCTGGCTGTTTTGGACAGTGGTGAAGGAGGGCTAGTGTGTTGAATGCCAGTTGGCCCTACTTCTCCATTTTTGGACAGCTGAAGAAGATGCCTGGGAGGGCAATTGGCTGGCTGTGTGCCAGTGGAGGAAAGTCATCACAAGTATTTGGAAGGGGTACCTGTATAACATTATCACACTCAACATCTGTGTGCAGCTGTGCCTGAAGAAGCATATCAGTGAGTTGCGGCCCCAGTTTTCTTTTTGTGTGAGGTGCCTGTGCGCTCACTGGCATTGATGCCGTCGTCCAGGGTGCTGCAGGACTCACTGCTCCCCAAGCACCAGAGGTGCCGAGACAGCTAGGGACACTTACACCAATGCTCGAGTTCGACATCTCGGGGGCCCTATCCAGCCTGGGACCGAGATGGATGATGTGGATTGACAGGCTTGATATGTACTTCAGGGCCACTGGAGAGACGGATGAGGGAAGCAAGGTGGCTACGCTCCTTTACTCGGCAGGACCAGCAATTCATGAGGCCTTCCAGTCCCTGCAGCCTGCAAATTCAACCTATGCCGCAGCTAAAAATGCGTTCTGGGAGTACTTTATGCCACTTGCCAATGCAGTTTACGAGTGCTTTGTCATGTGTAGTGCCTGCCAAAAGGATGATGAGTCCCTTGACAACTTCTACGGCAGGCTGCGCTGCATGTCTCTGCCGTGTGCCTGGGAGAATGTGGACACGATGATACAGAACCAGCTAATATCTGAGGTGAGGGCGTCAAGAATGGAGGTGGCTGTGCGCCCAGGGAAAGTGGAAGATGTGTATGCAGTGAACTGTGGTCAAGTTGAGAGAGGAGCGATACATCCAAGTGGCAGTCAGAGGGACCGGGGTGCGAGAGCCATGGACTTGTGTACGAAATGTGGGTATGATCTCCCACCCCTGACTGAATGCCCAGTGCAAGGGAAGTCATATGGACGCTGCGGGGCGGTGGATCACTACGGCCAAATGTGCCGAGCTTTGATGCCGGTGGTAATCCCAAGGGGGCCTGTAAAAGCAGGATTCTTCAGGTCAGAGCGCCCACCCAGTGTCGCCCAGATCGACCAAGGCGACGACGGTGCCTCCCACAAGGAGGACGATGAAGAGGAGGAAGAGAACATTTTCTTCATCTCAAGTGTCAGTGCTCTGCGGTCCACAAACAGGAGACAGCCACATTGCTTGGTGAAGGTAAATGAGTCCATGGTGCCGGTGCTGGTGGACACAGGGGTGTCTGTCAATGTTATGGCGAGGGTGCATTACGATGCTATGGTGGTGGTACCACCCAAGCTACAGAAGCCAAAAGCAGGCATCTTCATGTTTGGTGGTGAACAGCCTATCCCACTGGCTGGGGCATTTGTAGTCAACGTGGAGCACGGGGGGTCGTCCATCAAGTCCCAGTTCTATGTCACACCCTGTTGAATTGTGCAGCAGTGGAGGCACTTGGCATTGTGAGCTTTGCGTATGCAGTGTACGTTGAGGATGTCCAGGGGCTCCTGGTGAAGTGAAGCCAGCTGTTTGAAGGCATTGGCCGCATGGCAGGAGATCTGGTGAGGCTCCACATTGACTAGTCAATCCAACCCATCACCCTGAAACAGTGCTGAGTTCCATTTCATCTGCTGGACCTAGTGGACAAGGAGCTTGACAGTCTGACAGAGTTGGACATTATTGAGAAGGTTGATGGCCCGACCCCCTGGGTGTCTCCGATCGTCATCGCCAAAAAGCCTAAACAACTAGACTATGTGCGCATCTGTGTGGACATGAGGCTCCCGAATAAGGCGATCAAGCGCAAACATCACATCACCCCCACGATCGACGACATTATAACTGAACTGCAAGGGGCGCGCTTCTTCTCCAAGCTCGAAGTTCGGGCCAGATACCATCAGCTGGTGCTACACCTGGACTCTCGATATATAACAACATTCACCATACACCGCAGCCTCTACAGGTACAAGCACCTGAGCTTTGATGTGTCGTCGGTGGCAGAGGTCTTTCAGAACATCACCCGTGGGGCCCTCGCTGATTTGGATGCCGTCTTTAATATCAGCGACAACATCCTAGAGTTTGAGAGGACGGAGGCATAGCACCTAGGCATGCTGGTCAAGACTTTGGAACGGCTCCAGACACTTGGGTAAACGTTACACAGGGACAATTGCTAGTTCCTTAAGAAGACTATTGAATCATTGGGTTTATGTTCAAGGAACGGGGCGTGTCGCTGGACCCTCGGAAGGTAAAGGACCATGTGGAGGCACGGCCCCCGGAGAACGTATCGGAGGTCCAAAGCTTCTTGGGAATTTTCACATATCATAGCCGGTTCATAAGGAACCTCGCGTCCCGGTCAGAACCATTGCGTGCGTTAACCAAGAAGGATGTTGTGTGGCAGTGGTGACCCCTTGAGCAAGCTGCATTTGAAGTCATGAAGGGGGCACTGACAGAAGAGGAAGCAATGGCCTTCTTCGACCCGGCCCCATCATCAGAAATGGTGGTGGATGCCAGACGTTTGGTTCTCACACAGATGGATGCCAACGGTGAGGTCCAACTGGTCGCCTATGCAAGCAAGTTGCTATCAGAGACGGAACAGCGGTATTCCCAGATTGAAAGGGAGGCTCTGGAGGTCCTGTGCGGATGTCGTCACTTCCGACTATACGTGCTGGCAGGGCCGGTGACTGTGGTCACAGACCACAAGCCCCTCTTGCCCAGCTTGGCTGGGTCATCATCTAAGCCTCTGGCCCGCATTGAAAGGTGGATGTTGGTGCTGCTTGAATATGGTGTCTACCTGGTGTACCAGGCCAGCAGCAACAATGCTGCTGACTATTTGTCTAGACACCCGCGGTGTGAGCCGGATGGACATCAGTGCGGAGGAGGCTGAGGAGCAAATGAGATGTGTGTTGGAGGAGGCCACTCCTAACTCAGTGCCTATCCACAAGCTGGAACAGGCGGCGGCGGCTGACGAATGCTTTAACATCCTGAAGGCAGCCCTTCAACAGCGCTCATGGAAGTCGGTTGTGGACACGCTGGCTCTGAGGACCCAGGAAGTGAGATTGGTGCAGGAACAGCTATGGAGGGTCAAGGACGAGCTGGCGTTCGTGGAGTCGGGGCCATTTCTCTTCGGATCGAATAGTGATACCGCAGTGCAAGGGGTACCAGGGAATTGCCAAGACCAAGGCTTGCCTGCATCACAAGGTGTGGGTCCCAGACCTTGAGACGTGGGATGCGGAGTTTGTTGCAGCCTGTGTGTGGTGCCAGGCGGTATCCCCAGCCCCAAAGGGAGCCCCTGATTGAGACCATGCCAAGAGGGACCAAACCCTGGGAGATTGTCCACACCGACATCGGGTCCACAGGCCAGGACACACACTTCCTGGTGGTCGTGGACGATTGGTCCAGGTATCCAGAGGTGGAATTCATTGAGTCTGTGTCATTCGACAGGGTGGCCGTGGCGTTGGAGAAGATTTTTGCTACCCATGGCCTGTCTCAGACTTTGTGTTCTGATAATGGACCACCATTCCAGGGGGATAGTTTTGCCCCAACTGATGGAGGAGTATGGTATCCAGCACCGAAAGATCACTCCTCTTTGGCATAGGGTGAACAACGATGCAGAACGTTTTATGAGGACACTAAATATGGTCTTCGCTCATAGCCAAGGACATGGTTTGTAGAGGGCATTATGTCAGTTCCTAAGGGAGTACAGGGCAACCCTGCAGGCATCTACCGGAATGGCCCCGGCTGAAGCCATGTTCAAGCGATGTCCTAGGGGCCTTATCCCGGAAGTGGGAGAGAGCAAGAGCCGGCCGTCATTGACAATGCGCAGGTGAAATGGGAGAGGAGCCTCAGGATTGAACAGGAGAAAATCAGGAGAGGACTCCGCCCCCAGCAACTAGCCCCGGAGGATGAGGAGCTGGTAGAGAACCAGCACCCTCAAGGCAAACTGTCATTAACATATGAGCCTGGTCCGATAGACGTGGTGGCGGTGCATGGCTCAAGGGTGACTGCTTCAGATGGGACTGCCTCTGTCACCCGCAATGCCAGCTTATTTAAGAAAGTCAGACAAACCAGGCTGGAGGTGTTGCAGAGAAGGCACTTCAGTGATGTACCAGATTAGGGCGCTGGCCTGGCCCATCCGCCGAGTTCCCCAGGTCAGGGAAACACAGGTGAGGAAGGCCCAATCCGGGAGATGGGCAGGAGGTATCCTCAAAGGGTTGGGAGGGGGAAGCCTGCCCACCTGAGTGACTATGTTTTGGACCCCTGAATGGGTGGGACCAGCCCATGGACTGGAAAGTGACTCATGGGCTGGGGGGTGACTGTGATTAAAGGGGTCATTTATTTTGTGTGCAGTGTGTTGTTATACCTTGTGTGTACTTTATCTCTTTGCTGTTTTTGTTATGAAAAAGGAGGAGTGTGGTGGCTGCTCCTTTAAGGGCGTACACACACTGCAGAGTGATGCCACTCTGCCGCGTGTGGTATAAATAAATGGGGCGTTCCCCGGCCTCAGCAGAGTGACCGGGGAGCCTGAACCGTACGCACGTGTTCAGTGTGTGTCTGTGTGTGGTGGGGGACTCACATGGGTGCCGGATGAGACCAGAGCCTTATAACAGCGATGACGGACTCGACTGCCGTCCTCGTAATGAGGCCCTGTGTCTCTTCACCGACAACACAGTGAGTAGGTTGTGGTGGGGTGATTCCCTCATTCCATGCCCGGGCCCATTGAGGCAGTGATTTGCCCAGCACTGGGAGCTTATGGGAACAAAAATATTTTCTCCTGAAAAAAGTTTGGGACTTCACAGCCCACTGCTCGGGAAACGTGGCGTGCTCTCCATACGACTTCTGCCATCTGCCAGCGGTTGGCCACAGGAGGACTGCACCTCTGATTCTGAGTGCTTGTGCACCCGTTGACTGCCTTCTACAGCCCTGCCACCTTCAGTGGCATGCCCTGAGCAGTGCCATCTGGCTGCTCTGGGTAAGTACAATCTTACATCCACATTAAAGCCCCTGGCCTTCTGTTGTTGGGCAAGTGTAAGACTTTTCTGGTTCATTCCTAGGCAACCATGTCAGGAGATGAAGCTGGCAGACTGGCCCGCCAACATGGTTCTCTGGCCCCCCTGACTGAATTTGACATTGAGGTGCTCCCTCTCGAACCTGGGTCCATGCTGGATCCTCTAGATAGAAAGACTCAAAGGTACTTTGATGTCACGGGTGAGCTGAGTGATCAGGCCAATAAGTCCACCATTCTGTATCCGTCCTTGCAAGCTGTTCATAAAGTGTTCAAGAACCCGAGACCAACTGACAATTCCCATGCTGCCGCTGCAGCAGCCCCGAGAGAGTACTTTACCCCCATGGTCAATGTCGATTACGAAACTTTTGTGATGAGGCCGGCGACACAGAAGGAAAGCAAGAGCCTTGATGTTTTTCATGGGAGGCTACACCAGCTGGCATTCACCTGTGCATATGCCAATGAGGACGAGGAGGTGAGACAGCAGCTAATACAAGGATGCCTGTCTGGGAAGAAGAGGAGACATATCCCGAGAGAGCCAGGCATCACACTGGCTCGCATTCTAGAGCTCGGCCAGTCGCATGAACTAACGGATGTCAGGGTGTCCAAAATGGATACTGCCATAAAGGTACATGTTGTGGGCACACAGTCATCAAACAAGTGGGGAAGAGACCGAACTGGCAGAAAAAGAACACACAAACTGTACCTACACCCATATGGCCACAATGTGGGTATGATTTAACACATGTAGGAGACTGTGTAGTGTATGGGTGGGGCGGAAATAGAGGGTCCCAGGGTCATGCAGTTTGGTGGTGTGGGGCAAAATGGGGGACTAGTGCCATGCCATTGGGGGGGTTGTGGTTTTAGGTGGAGTCTACGGTCATGTCATCGGTGGCTGGAATAGGGTGGGGACCAGGGCCATGCCATTGGTGGGGGGTGGGAGGGAGTAGGGGGGACCAGGGACTTGCAGTTTCGTGGGTGGGGGGTACATGGAGGACCAGGGCCATGCCATTGGTGGGGGTGGGAGGAAACAGGAGGGATCAGGGCCTTGCATTTTGGTGGATATGGGAATGAGGGACTAGGGCCATGCCATTGGTGGGTGGAATAGGGTGGGGACCAGGGTTATGGCATTGGTGGGGGCGTGGGCTTAGATGGGGATAGGTGGGACCAGGGCCATGCAGTTTGGTGGGTGTGGGCAATATGGGGAATTAGAGGCAGGCCATTGGTGGGGTGGTGTGTGTCTTAGGGTGGTCCAGGGCCATGTCATTGGTGGGGGGAATAGGATGGGGACCATGACCATGCCATTGGTGGGGGTTGGGGATATGAGGATCCAGGGCCATGCCACTGCTGGGGATGGGAGTGCATAGGGGAACAGGGCCATGCAGTTTGGTGGGGGACACGGGCCATGCTAGTTAGTGGTGGGTGGGGGGGACATGCAGTTTGTTGGGCGTCAAGGGACATGGGATATGCCATTTAGTGGGTGGGGGGCTTAGACCAGGGCAATGGCCATACATTTTGGTGTCTTGGGAATAGGGGAAACCAGTGCAATGCCATTCATGTGGAATGGAGTGGGGGGAACCAGGGCCATGCATTGAATAAAAATTGCAGTTGAAAACCGCTCCTGCTCTGCCCAACTACCGCCCCACCCCAAACAGATTTACTTTTCATCCCACTATAGGCCGCATGTAGGTTTCATTAAGTCCTCTGCCAAAATCAGTTGTGCACCCTTGCCCTAGAGGGTGTTTTCATTGCACCAGTACAGCACGAAGGAATGGAAAGGTTTGTTTGCATGGTCACAGAGGCCACAATCCCTAACTCAATGTTGATAGAGGAACTGAAGAGAGAGTCTGAAAAGGATGAATGTTTCCAAATCCTACGAGTCCCCCTGACCCAGGGTGTGTGGAGAGGGGTCCTAGTGAACCTAAAGAGATGAACTAATAATGTAAAGGTGGCTCTTGACCAATGTTCATACATAAAGGGGAACCCGTATTCACAGAGGAAGGTATCCATTCGCGAGGATCAAAGAAGGTCGTGCCCACTAAGATAATACCCAAGTTAATAGAGTTGGTGCATCATGGCCCACAAGGGACAGCCAAGACCAAGACCTGATTGCGTCACAAAGAGTGGTTTCCCAGATTGGAAGAGAAAGTAGAGAATATTGTCAAAAGCGGTGTCCAGTCAAATGGTCGACAGACAAATGGTCGACAGACAAATGGTCGACATAATTTGGTCGACAGGTCAAATGGTCGATTTTTTTTTATTTATATATATATATATTTTAGGTTTTTGTTTAGGGAAAAAAGGGGTTTTTAGCAAAAAAAAGGGGGTTGGGCGTAGGACCCCCCCCCCCAAAAAAAAAAAAGTGGAAAAAAAAAGAAATTCGACCATTTGACCTGTCGACCTTTTGGTGTCGACAATTTGTCCTGACGACCATTTATTTTCGAACAAATGACCTAGAACCGTCAAAAGCATGTGTGTAGTGGCAAGCGGTAGCCCCAGAGCAGAAAGAGACACGCATTGAATCGTTGGAAAGGAGTAGTTATGCCTGGGAAACATACACATGTACTTTGGGTCCACCGTCAGTGACTCACATTTTCTGGTAATGGTGGACCAGTGGTCCAGGTATCAAGGAGGTGGAGTTTGTGGCATCAACATTACTGCATGATGGTGACCCGGTCATGGGAAAGGTATTTGCCACTCACGGACTGCCAGTGGAAGCATGCTTGGCCAATGGCTCACCATTCCAAAGCGCAAGATTCTTAGAATTCCTGCATGCCAATCGGGTACAACATAGGAATATCACCTCAGGCTAGCCCAGGGCTAATGGAGTAGCAGAGCGGTTAATGCACACGCTAAATAAGGTCTTAAGAATAGCGCATGGCCAAGACATGTACGAAAAAAGAGCATCGTACCATTTCTTGCTCGAATACTGCACAACGTCCCATTGCTCCTCATGTGTGGCCCCGACCGAAGCGTTGTTTCAGAGATGCCCTGAGGCCTTATCCCAGACCATGAAAACTGATCCCCAGGTGCAAATAATAATAAAATGGTCTGGGAGGAGAGGAATAAAGTGATTGAAAGAGAGACCAACAGGAGAGGGCTACATGATTACACTTGGCGTTTGGAGATGAGGTCTGGGTGCGCTCTCGATACCCCGCTGGGAAACTGCTGTCCCTCACATATGAGCTATATATAAACAATTGGTCAGGACGATCCCGAATGGAACCACAGTAAAAAACACACTAACCCTTCAGTAGTCTTTTTCAAACATAAAATGTCATTTTTTATGTATTTTTGCAAATAAGTTCATAGACATGACATACCATGAAAACATATATAGTGAACCTTCCACATTCAAAACAAAGAAACAAGCAGTTGCTATCATAGGTACATTTATCAATTGTCTGGTGATTCTTTACATATACAGCTATGTCTTATTAAACAAGGTTGCAGTGAAATAATAAAGACTTAAACAAGGGATGTTATCTGCCGCATTGGCATACAAAGACAAACAAGAGTCGACACAATAGTGTTTCGGTCTATTACATTTTGGGTAGCTCCAATAAAACAGCCTTCATCAGAACATGAATTGTTCTGAAGGTTCCTCACTGTCTGTGGTATGTCTCTACAGAAAATGAAAAGAGTGTCATTCAGTGCTCTGTTATCGAGACAAGGATAAAATAAGCTCTGTAAGTATTTAAAGGTCCGATCTTTAAACGGGATTGGAAAAGCTCACTTACCGTGCTGTAAAACACGTTGCACGAAAAGTTGATGCAACTAACCAGGTGTTGTTTCAAACAACCCAGTCAAAGTTAGTGTGTGAAGATATGGCAAAGTGAATGTGCGCCTGTGAAAAGATGCACATGGCGGGTCCTTAATGGTGACTGACATGAATCAGTCAGTGTTTTGAAAAATGCAACTGTATTTTAGTAATACCTCTTAGCTGTAAGGGTGGTGATAAAGAAGACTCTTACCCTGCAACAGCAAGCAACGTGTCCCAGGGAATGGTCCCTGCAGGGGTTTAATGGTGCAGCAAAGTAAATATGCCTCTGTGGATGGAAGGACAAGGCAGGCATAGATGTAATGGCCGCCATAATTTGATTGTCCGTATAATCGGGCAATCCAGATATATGTATGCAACAAGGTGGAATATCTTACCCTAAATAGGCAAAGGAGGTTGAATGATCAATGCGTCCTCTGGAGGGTTAAAGCCTCTTTAATGGGACGGCATCTGTGGCCGCATTGTTGCTGTCAATAAATTATGGCTAACCTATGGAGAAAAGAAAACACGAGAGTGACTGTGTTCTCGTCTCTGTTTTTGAACATCTATGCTGGAAGACGCTGGGTTGACGTACCGCAGCCAATCTTCTAATGTACTGAGTGAATCTATGGGAGATCTTACCTCCGTGTGACTGGTAATCTAAGTACAGTTGTGCGGCACCTCTGTGTCCGTGTGGGTATCAGCAACAGAATGAGGATTGACTTTCTGTTACTGCGGCATCAGTTGCTATGGTGACCGCCTGGCTGCAATCCTCTGAGCATCCGCGGGGCAGAGATGCAGGCATGAAATGGGCCGCCATCTTGGAAGGGACTGATGATGTCCTAATGTAGTGGAGTGAACTCTTATTCTAGCCATATCACTGACACAATGTCAAATGGAATATATAGAAATGAATGAAACCCAATATATTCCAATATCTTACGGCCATGCATAATTCGGACATCACTACTGATGTGGACCATCGTGTCCCTAAAGCCACACGTAATGGCCATATTTGGTTACTTATTATATTACAGGAAGGTGCAGTACCGCAGATAAAGGTGGCCCAATTTGTGTATTCAGTACCTCACGTATGAGCTCCACCCATTTCAAGCGGTGGATATGAAAGGATCCATTGTGATGGTGTCTGATGGTCAAGGTACTGTCACGCAAAACTCATGCTACTTTCGAAAACAAGCAGGTCCCTTGACCAGGGAAGCAACGATACTCAGCAGATGAGAAGTCAGACCCTAAGGATGGAGGTGGTGGAGAGTGACGATGAGAGTGGTGATCCACAACCCATGGATGGTTTGAACAGCACGTTGGAGCAAACGGAAAGAGGAGAGCACACTGAAATAGAGCACGACAAAGAAGAAGTACGGAAACATCCAGTCAGAGGGTCCAGGTGCTTGCCGGCATAGCTACAGGACTATATTATATATAGCTAATGAGTAATATGAGACATGAGTGCAAGCTTGACGTAATGCTATTGTGCTGTTATGTTATTAAGTTTACAGTTGTGCTTATTTTATTTGTTATTATGAAAAAGGAGGAGTGTGGTGTGGTCCCCTTTAAGGCAGCAGTGTGTAGACACGTCACTGCACTGCTCTAATAAATAGGTACCCGCTCGTCACACCAGGACATGCACGAGCAGTAACCAAGCAAGCAACAACTCCCATGTCCGTTTGCTTTCATGGCGCGCTTGCCCCATGTGCACCACACAACACTTGGGAAACATCTTTGACTTTGCTTTGTTTTAATATTTTTCCATTACTTCACCCCAAAAATAGATCAAGGGAAACCCTCCTTGAAGCCCTTTGCTGAAAGACTTGTGAAATCCTTTCCCTTAGTGCCCCATGACAACTGTTGCCAAGAAACAAATGGTTCTCTTTGGGAGCATGTGATCTTTCGATGAGGAGGAAGGTCGGCAGGATGTGGAACATGAAGAGACAGAGATTAAGAGACAGTAGGAGGAGAACATGAAGAGGCAGATGCCAGGCAAGAGGCAGAACATGAGGAGGTAGATGAGAGGCAGCAGAAGGATTGCAAGGAGATGGATGAGAGGCAGCAGAAGGAGCGCGAGGAAGTGGATGAGAGATAGTATGAGGAGGTGGATGAGAGGCAGGAGGATGAACGTAAGGTGGTCGATCAGAGACAGCAGGAGGAGTGCAAGGATGTGGATTAGAAGCAGCAGGAGGAGCATGATGAGGTAGATGAAAAGCAGGATGAGGAAGATAAGGTGGTGGAGGCAGTGTGAGGAGCGCAAGGAGTTGGATGAGAGGCAGCTGCAGGAGCGCAAGGAGTGAGGGAGCAGGAGGAGTACAAGGAGGTGTATGAGAGACAGGAGGAGGAATGTGAAGAGGTGGATGTGAGGCAGGAGGATGAACGCAAGGAGGTGGATGAGAGGCAGCGAGAGGAGCGCAAAGAGTTGGATGAGAGATAGCAGGAGAAGCGCAAGCAATTGCCTCTCATCCTCCTGTTTCTCATCCTCCTCCTCACATTTCTCCTCCTGCCTCTCATCCACCTTCTTGTGCTCCTCCTGCTGCCTCTAATCCAACTCCCTGCGCTCCTCTTGCTGCCTGCCATCCATATCCTTGCGCTCCTCCCACTGCCTCTCATCCACCTCCTCAAGTTCTTCCTCCTGCCTCTCATCCACCTCCTTACCTTCCTCATCCTGCTTTTGTCATCCAGCTCATCATGCTCATCGCACTGCCTCTCATCCACCTCCTTACATTACGTGGGACATGAAGATGCAGAGATTAAGAGAACATGAGGGGAACATGAAGACGTAGATGCTGGGCAAGAGGCGGAACATGAGGAGGTGGATGAGAGGCAGCAGAAGGAGTGCAAGGTGGTGGATGAGAGGCAGGATAAGGAAGGAGAGGAGGTTGCTGAGAAGCAGGAGGATGAACGTAAGGTGGTGGATCAGAGGCAGCGGGAGGAGCGCAAGGAGGTGGATGAGAGGCAGTAAGAGGAGCATGAGAAGTTGGATGAAAAGCAGGATGAGGAAAGTGAGGAGCTGGATGAGAGACAGCGAGAGGAGCGCAAGGAGTGAGGGAGCAGGAGGAGTACAAGGAGGTGTATGAGAGGCAGGAGGAAAAATGTGATGAGGTGGATGAGAGGCAGGAGGATAAACGTGAGGAGGTGAACGAGAGACAACGCGAAGAGCACCAGGAGTTGGATAAGAGGCAGCGGGAGGAGCACAAGAGGTTGGATGAGAGGCAGCAGAAGGAGCATGAGGAGCTGGATGAAAAGCAGGATGAGAAAGTGAGGAGATGGATGAGTGGCAGTAGGAGGAGCATGAGGAGTTGGATGAGAGGCAGCAAGAGGAGTGCAAGGAGTTGGATGAGAGGCAGCAGAATGAGCAAAAGGAGTTGATGAGAGGCAGCAGGAGGAACACATGGAGGTGGATGATAGACAGGAGGAGGAAAATGAAGAGGTGGTAAACTGTAGAGGGTAGATGCAGGGCAGGAAGAGGAACAGGACTATGTGGATGAGGGACAGGAGGAGGAGCAGGAGGAGATGGAACCCAAACCGGTTTGCGGCAGGAGGAGAATGCATATCTGGGTAAGGAGGAAGAGGGGAATAAAGCCAAAGAAAGAGTAAGAGGATGACACATATGCAGACTAAGCTGGTGCTGGCAGAACCCGCCCTGTGATGTATCCTACAGTGGTCTTGCACAGCACACTTCCTGCATGTTGCAGCTGCTAGCGTGTAGCTCTGCAAAAAATGAGCAGCATATGAGTAGTTAGTTCTATACAAAGGGCAGCAGGTGCAAAACCTGTGGTGTTGATGAGTGCCAGGTAGAAGTACCAAAGTCCTGAGTGTCTATATGATTCTGTGGTTTGGCATGAAACTCGGGTATGTGTATTATCCAGAGGGGAGATCACCAGTTTTGATAAATGACAGCTCTGCAAGGCTGGGTTATCTCCTGTCCTGAGGGCTGGACAGAGTATAGAGTAAATGATGTGAGCTTTGGCATAGCATGGCATAGTGTTATTGATATGTATAAAGCTGCTGTGTGTGTGGTGTGTGTGTACGTATGTGTGATGGAGGGTTGTAGCAGAAGAGGTGTAGATCCTCCCCCTCTCTCTCTGGCGATAGACAGGTGAAAATTGCATTCAGGGCCTGTGCCCCACCCTCCTTTCCAACATTGTAAAAGTCAGAAGCATTGTCCATTGAGGCAGCCATGCTGCCCGTATTATAGGTAGGTACATTAGAAAATAGGTGACATTGCACACGTTTTTTTAGGACAACATAAACACATAAAGAAATGTTTACATTGTGCACAACATACAAAACATAGAATATAGCTCCCTGACATAAGAATTATTATCCACTCCCAATATAAATTAGAAAAACATATCAGAATAAGCCCCATAACAATAGCAAAGGGATACATTCTTTTCAAAATGAACACCACGGCATGTGTCACAAATGGCCATAGGCCTCAAAGCCTCATGAAGATTTAAATTGCTTAAAGCACAGAAAATACAGAGCTGCAGAGAGCAGACAGTCGATAGCATCCAAGGTTATTTACAAAAGCTGGGGCCTGAGCAAGCCAAGGTGCAGTGAGTTAGCAGAATGAATTAGTAGAATGTATTATTTCCAACAGTGTTGCTCACAAATGAAACTGGCATAGAGTCAGAAAAAGATAAGCTAGGTGAGTTAGCCAATGAGAAACCAGACACCTAATCTATGTATATGGCAGTTGTCTGGAGCATGCGTCATCCCCAAAACTGTTATTTTTTCTTTTAAGGTTGCGAAATATATCTTGTGGTTCAGTGTAATTTGGAAAATAGCAAAGTCATACTGATTAGCATCAATGAGTTTATTGTGACAGGAAATGATCATGTGTTTCAGGAAGTTTTTATGTCCAATTGAAAACAAGAAATGTATTTTACCTTTAAGGAAATTAGCCTATCAAAATATAAGGTTCATAGTAGCATTACATTATTGTGCAATTCGTGTCATCTTATGAAACCATGAAGGATGCAGAAATACAGCTAGATATTCTTTTTTTAAGCTTGTAAGACATTTGATTAAACAAGATGCTCTCAGCCGGCTGTCCTTTTTTTTCTTCCTTGCACAGTGTGTTTTTATTTCCATGGATGGCTGACTGCAAGGAGTTATGGCTAGGAAATAGCCTCTTTAACATGGTCTATTTAGAGATGAGATGCTATTGTTATTTGGGGAAAGATGGAATTTCTGGATTATTGTGTGGTGGGCAAAGAAAAGGGTAACACCTCCTGGGGTGGCAGCACTTCCTTTTACATTAGGGGAAGGTACAGGCAGAGGAGTGGGAAGTGTGTGCAAATTCTGCAATTAAAAAGAATACTGAATTATACATTGAAAAAACTGCAATGTGCGAAGACATTTCAGAATGGCATGATCTGATATATTATAACCATGTGCCATGCGCCACAACCTCTGCCAATGTAGCATCCTCCAGTGGCATAGAGGAAGTATCTGCCAGCACATCTGGTGGTGAAGATGTTTCCGCATCACAGCGTTGAGCATGGTGCCATGAGACAGAGGTGGGGTGATAACATGTTCTGGCATTCAGGCACACCTTTCCTGGTTTGCTGAGCGATGACTAGCCAGGTGGAGCTGGAGTACAGCGCAGTCCAAGGTGCCCTTGATGCTCACCTGCATACCCATCACTTTGACAACCCCCACTAAATTGAGAAAGGGAGAAAGATCAAAAAGTGTTCCACAGTTTTACATGGACAAGCTTCCCACTGCCTGGCTGCTTCTATTTCTTACAACACCCCCCTAATATTCAACATTGTATCACTCCCCTGACTCTCTCTGAAAGGAGCAGCCAACATTTTAAGAACATTCTTTCCTCCATCGTATCCCATGTCCCCAACAACCATTGTATCTATGCCTGCTGAAGTCTCCCTAAAAATGCTTGTCTTTCGTCATCCATTTGTCTGTTAACTGTCCTCAGGTAATGTCCAATCATTTACCCACTCTCACCAGTGAGATGTCGGCATATATTTTGAGTAGTGGGGCAAACCCAACTAATTCTCATATCTACAGCTTTCAACTAATGGGGAGATCCCAGAAAATCTTATGTTGGTGACTCTCAGGTAGCAGGGAGAACCCAAAAGATTCTCATGTTGGCAGTCTGAGCCCTGCTGAAAGCTAGCTCTGCCCTCCACTACTGTGTTTCTTCGGTAGCAGTAGCAAGGCTTGAGAGTACGACAAAAGTACAGAGTAGTGTGTGGTTTGAATTGCATAACAAGATTTCATCATTGGAGCTATTGTGCTGGATATGTATAGGTGTCCAGGAGTAGTCTACTTTTATAAAGCGGTGGTCCTTTTAATTAATGTTAATTGTTCAACATTGGGTACTGCAAGGCTTCTACTGTGGTCAGATAAAATACCCACAGCAGCACTAAGGACTCCATTAGACTCTACACAGGGAGGGAGGCAGCTTAAGAATTATTTGACAAATCTCACAAGACTGGCCAGAAAGACTGCTTATTGAAGCAGTATTGTAGTGAATAATCATCCATACTTGTGTGAGATGGGGGCTCATTATGGGTTTGCCGCTATCCTGGCGGTAAATCCTTTAGGATACCTGCAAACAGAATTACTGTTAATGGCACTCGGTCTGGTGGTATTACTGCTGGATCCCAAATGCCGGGTGATGGTGTAACTCCCCATTCATGGAGTCCCGTAGGACTTCATGGGTAATTTGATAGTTTTACAGGTGGCAGTATTACCAGCACTGGTAATACAGCGATGTTTGCCAGTAAGGTGTCAGAATTACCCCCAGCTCTTAGCTCTATCATCAGGAGCATCTGCTACTGTGCTGCTGGGCATGCCTCTCCTTGTATCCTGCAGCGGCCAACAGTCCACCAGATCCCAGGTGAGTCCCAAATACCTCTTTTGTGATGCACTGCTCATTGGGAAACATGATGAACTCTGAAACCTATTCTAAGATGGTGACCAATGGTCCTGACTGAGGTCTTTGTTCATGCTCTTACACAGAGCTCCAGGTTGTGCCCTGCCTACTGCAGTACCTATTGGATGATGGGTGCCACCTTGCAGGCCCAAGCACTGCCTATTTTTGGTCGTTCGTTTTGGAGACCTGAATTCCATGCTACTTTGCCCATTGTGCTCTCTCTTCACTGGATCCTGGTACCTAACATTGGCATCCAACCTTCCACCAGATACCATGTGGGACCCTTGAGACATCCTGTGTGATCCCCTTCTTGTGGGGATATATGATGTACTCTAAGCCCTATCTATGCTCAGTTGACAGCCACTGGTACTAACTGATCACCTTGTTGACATATTACACAAGCTCCTGGTTATTCCCTGTCTCCTGTAGCCCTTATTGGTTGGGAGGGTGCCACGTGGCCAGCCCGCATGTACCTTCATATTTACTGTAACCAAGGTGGACACACCTAGGTTCCCGCTGTGATGATTGATCTTGCAAACAGGATTGCACAGCCCTGTCTCTGTTAGATCCTGCTCTTCTAATTCTATTTTTATGAGCCTCCTGTCCCTGCCATTTCTCCCCCAGTTCCTTTTGGCGGACTACCACATTGCCCTATCGGTGGATAGGTTCTGACTTATTTCATCTGAGTCAGACCCTTGGCCACTCACCCTTGCTACCTGCCTTCTCTCTCCACGCTTGCCCTCACGCCCCTTTTATACACATCTTTGTGGCTCCCGCCAAACAGAACATATGCTTTATCCCTCTCCGCTTTACCTTCTTGTTCCTCATGTGCTTTTCCATCAACAGTCTTAGCAGTTTCCTCACAGGGACATTCACCCAGATCCTCGATTGAGGGTGACGTGTATATGTGTCTTCTTATGTGCTAACCTCTATCATCCTGTCTCTAGCAGCTGTACCTTGAACCCTGTTATATATCGCCATCCTCCAGCTAGGGAGTGACTGTCACACTGCCCAAGTTACACCTCTTTCATCCACTGCAGCACCCTCCACTCTTGCCGGAGTTTTTCCCCTTCACTCATTACCTTTGTTTTTCCTGTGTGGACTCTTCCCTCCATTCATGGGGGTTTCCTCCCCCTAGCCCACTTGGTAGTAGTTTCCTTTGGCAGCTGGTGAGCTCTGCCCCCAAGGTTGTCAGTTAACAGGTCCTTCTCACAGTGTGTTCGCCTGCAGTGGTCCCACCCGCACATCCGGTTAGCCTTACATTTTCATTTGCCCACAGCTTCCTGACCACATCCACTGTCCCTCCTTCCCTAGCTTGGATTCTGCTCACCTCGTCACCCAGAACGAACGTGTGATGCCCTGATATACCTTCTCATTCAACACCCCGATGGTCACCAATGGAGTTACGTCACAGCTGCATCTGACCAGCCTCACTACACTCGCCTTCCTCGTACTGCACTGTACACTGCCTCCATAGGGCCTCTGCTCCGTCTCTCAGCCCGCAAGCCTTGTTCTATTATCTCTCACAAGGTACGTATGCTTCTGACTGTCCCCATCTTTTTCTTGTCCCCTCATAGTTCCCCCTAGTCTCTAGACATTGGTATCCACTGTCACGGCAGGAAGCGAAGCATGAGCCCTTTAAGAAGGGCGTACTCAAACCACAAGGGGAGGGCTGGAGGAGTGAGGAAGTGGAGGGTTGTAGGAAGGAAGGGGTTAGTTGTATGGAGGAAATAAATGTGTGAAGAGGTGATACCCATGCGTCCTGTGTCGTTTCTGTGTAGCGTGTGTGGATAGGGCCCAACCCACCATCTCTGCTACCTCAGCATTTTGATCTTTATCTTCTCTCTCCTTTCCTCCATCTCAGCCCCCTTGGTTCTTGGTAGACATACATTCTCCATCTTTTCTCGCATTCTGGCTAGCTGATGCCTCCGCAGCCACCTTTCAACCCAGTGCTCCAGCGATGAGTCCATCCCCTAATAAGAGCTTGGGGCACACATGCTTGCCCGCCACTCTTCCATACTCTGCACCCTGTCACACTCATGCTACCCAATGTCTCTCCCCCTGCTCCTTCAGGATTTCCAAGCAGCATCTCGGTCTCCATGTTTCACATTCCTCTCCACATTCTGCCTTCTTTGCCATCTCACACCCTTGATTTTAGGACAGATCTGAGAATCCCCTTTGCACAGCTCTTCTGAATTGGCATGCCCCGCCTTCTTTGACAGTCTCGCTGTTCTATCCAGAGGTTCTCCTGTCCTATTACATCATCGTGTTGGTTACTATGTACTTTCCATACTATTCCAGGCACAATATGATATGATATGGCAGTTAGAACGCGCCTATACACAAGTGTTTCAAGGCGTGATGAGGCAAGGGAGGGGAACAGATGGAAGACGGGGATAGCGATCTTACTAGGCCAGGTGACATTGAGCTCGCGGGGGAGGTGAGGAAGGGGAGAAGTGCGAGGGAGAAGCGGGAGGGTAAGGGCAGTACATAGGATAACAGTAATAAATAGAACAATAAATAGGAACAATAAATAAGAATTGCAACCAGCTGGTGGCAGGTGCAAGGGTAAGTGCAGACATCATGTGTCAAGTGCTGGTAGGGGGAAGTGGGATGCAGAACAGCCCCAGAGTGCAAGGCTTGCCAGGGGGGCAGTGCAGGTGTGTGCGACTAGCAGGGAGGGGACCTGGGCCTGACAACAGAGGGTAGCCAGGTGACCAGTGCAGTTTCAGCCAGGAGTTCAGCAGGGGGGAGGAGGAGAAAAAGCAGAGGCAAAGAGGAAGGTCTTGACATGCTTCTGGAACCAGAGATGGATCGCCTCAATTTTCAGAGAGGCAGGGAGGCTGTTCCAGAGAGAGGCCCCATCCGAAGAAAGAGATCTACCACCAACTCATTGCTTGGAGAAGCGACCAACCCTGAGGCCTTGTACTCCAAAACACATAGACCGCAGACAAACAGTCTTCACCTCCATTACCTAGGTCCCTTTACCTGGTCTTAGTCAAAAATATCTTGCATGACAGGCAACACGCCTTCCCCTAGGAAGGCAACTGGCATAAAACAAGCTGTCACAAAGTCATGCACCCTACCAAATCCATGTGCAAACCGGGCCAAGTCCACAAAGCTGGTTAGAAATCGTATACCTGGAAAAGGAGGAGGTCTTGATTGTATACATCCAGCTAGCATATAATGCCACACAATCAAGTATTTAGTACTCAAAGCTTGTATCATTACCAAACTCGTATCCTGATTATCATCACTTTCAGGCCTACCAGTTTTAAACCAAACTTTCTTCCAGAATTCAGTGATCTCAGGTCCAGCCACGCAGACATGATTCAGAAGATGGATCGACATCTTGGAGAACAGAGTAGACATAGCAAATACCTGCTAGACACCATGATTCATGACGGCTTCACTCAACATACTCAAGGGCTCATGCACAGGGCCATCTCCTAGGCATTGTATTCTCCAGAAATGACATCATCCCTGACTCAAATTCCATCCCCCTCTTCTGGTCAGATAACTTCATAATTCAGTGTCATCTAGTATGCAACGCTATAAACATATCCCTTTCATAGTGCCCACAGGGAACCTTATTACATGCAGACTAGAAGCATAATCAGAGCGCTGTGTCAATCTGGTCTACTTCAACTAGAGGCCCTTTCAGACAAAGCTGACCCTGAAGCCCTGATGCTGAAATATTATGAGGTTATCTCTGAAACATTGGTTATCTTGGCTTCCACAATTACCAGGTGGCCTAAAATACCTTGAGGAAATGGCTTCACCTTCAACTGGCTTTTATGTAACCAGAAGGGATAAAACTGTAATTGAATCTGGCAATCGTCTCTTATCCCCTCAGAGAAGAACACATGTCTCCAACACAACCGATCCTGCAGACATATCATTCATGCTCTCCAGCCATTACCTTAGCGACTGCTATTATTTGTTGCTAGAATATTTTTACCCTAGGGCATAGCCACACCAGATGCATGAAGTCTGCTACCTGTACATGACATCTACTATATTCGGCAGACCTCTCAGGGTAATAGGCGTGTAGTCTGTGAGGAGTATAGTACATTTGATGCAAATACTTATAGTGTGTGAGCTGAAGTCTGTTATTCAGAGCAATTATCCTGGTTTGCATGCAGGCTGATTTCCATTGGTGATCTGAGACTGTCTCCCCCAGGGCCCTTTCCCATTTGTCACATGCACTGTCCTGAGCGTCCAGCCCGCGTGTTGTGTACAGTCTGTATATCGAGGACACCAGTTTCGTGTATCTAGGAGAATCTAACACATATTGGGCTGCGGGTGAGAGAAACTGTTCCCCTGGGTTGTTCGGAATTAGTGACTGTATTGCGTGTATGTACCTATAGTCTAGGAATATGGTTATCACATTCCATGTTCCCCGTCTTTGAGTTGTTCCACTGAGAGCTTATTCCCCTCCATGAATATATCCTGCAATGTGTGCACATTAAGCCTATTGAAATGAGCATTGTACACACCTCCAAATGAGATACCCAATCCTCTAGCCTCATATATGGAGCATTTAGGATAATAGAGGCGTTCCTCCCCGACAACCTTTGCGATTTGTTCCCATGCGTGGCAAGTGGTGTTGATGGGCTGTATGTCCCTCCCACTATGCCTGTGTTTACCCCAAAGTAGTACGGTCAGGCAGTCCATGTATGTCGTGGCTCTCTCTATCCCTATGTTAGGGTACCCCAACATGTCGGCGTACCGCCACATAGCATATTGTACCTGAGCTGCCAGGTAACACATGTACAGGTCTGGGTAGTCCAGGCCACCCTTCTTGTATGCTTTTGTCAGTGTATCATAGGCTATGCTGGGCTGTCTGCCGGTCCAGACCAGTCTAGTTATCATGCATCTTCAGCACTACTGCCATTTTTGCCAAGGACACCCTTGCCACTGGTGAAATTGGCAATTATATCCAAGAATTCACTTTGGCTTCCAGTAGCACCAGGGCATTTAAGTAGTTATGAGTGTATATCATAATCCCCAGATTTCTAATGCATTCAATGCACAATCTGAAATTGATTAAGTGTCTTCATGCTTTGCGCAGGGTGTCAATAGTAGTATTTCCAGCTTCTCCTAGTGGATTTACAGTTTCGACAGGGATCCATACCTCTGCAAATCCTCCGTTATTGCAGGAATGTTATGCTTAGGTTCCTTAGCGTACAGGAGCATGTGGTCTCCATATAAAGATATGATGCTCAGCCGTGAGTAGATTTATCCTTCTGTGACTATGGAATTCTGTAAAATACCAGGCCAAGGGATCAATGGCCAGTGCAAATAACAACAGGGACAATGGCTGCCCTGTCTAGTACCTCATGAAGGAGGTATGGCCCTTGATTGGTCCCTATTCGTAAACACCATTTGTTTCAGGGATGCATACAGTAGTTGTAACACTCAAGGGAAGCGAGTACCCAACACAGACCTCCACAGCACTATGAAAAGAAATGGCCATTCAACTGAATCAAATGCCTTCTCTGCATCCAGTGATGCTACAACAGCATGTATGGCTGGGTTAACATTGTGCAGGAGGGAAAACAGTCTCCTCAAATTGTTCTGTGCCGAGTGCCCCGGTATGAAGCCTGCCTCATCCGGTAGCACCATGGAGAGCATACACAGTTGCAGTCAATTTTCTAAAAGCTTGGCAATAAATTTTATTGTCAACGTTAATTAGAGAGAGCGGTCTATATGACCCACCGCATGTTGGGTTTGTGTTAGATTTTAGAAGCTCTGAAATCAAGGCAGAACATGTGGATTCAGGTAGGGATCCCGTGGTACATGCATAATGATACTTTGTTAGTAGGCAATGTATTCCTTCATAAAACTCTGCTGCCAAGCCACAGTTTCCTGGAGCCTGTGATGAATCTGAGGATGTCGACCCTTCTTCCCTGGGGGAGATCCTTCCCCTGGGGCCAGAGCAGTGTGTTCACAGTACACACCTGGGGGTGTGTGTACCGTGGGAGGATCACATGTGGAGAGAGGCCACCTAAGGGATTGGGGATGAGTGTTCTCAGGGAACGTGGTGTCCCTCCCTAAATACATCCAATCCCATCTCATTTACCAAATCCTCCCCCTATAGGCAGAGCAAGTATACTCTGTTGCAAGGTCAGTCAGCTTAATATACTTGACAAAGCTAATACACAAGAGAATACTAAGTATCTTACACCTAAGTTGAAAATAAGTAATGGGAAGAAGAAGATCATAGAGAGTTTGAGGATCAGTCAGAAGAAGCAGAGTGAATGGTCCAGCTATTCTCGAGATGTCATTTGCTCAAACTAATGCAGCTGGCCTATGCGGGAGTTCAAAAGGAACCCAGCTATGAAGAAGTGTCTGAACAATCCTCTGAGGACGAACTGTGGGACTCCTGCACTGGCCAGGCAGAGAGAAGTCTAAGGGAAAGAAGCCACAAAGAGAGGAGAAGAAGAACCCAAATGCAGTCCAAACTGGAGGGACCGTTCGGGTTGCTGCCGATACATATTTCAGAGACCACAGACTCTGGTGAGCCGCTTGCAAGGCAGGACGTGCAACCGGGTGGAGAGAGACGCTCGCGGAATGGCTGCAGACCCCACCATTCACCCGGGAGCTGAAGGAGTCGCGAAGAACAACACAGAGGCTGGGGAAACCCCGGTGCCTGTCATAAGAAGGAAAACAGATAGGCAGGCTTACCAGGAGGTGTTGGAGGTCCGGGGAAGCTAGAGAGTCATTGTAAACATTGGAGAAAGAGGGTCTGGTACACTAAAGAAACAGTGGGAGTCTGAGACCTGTACCCACAGGATCATATGTTGCAAGAGGGCTAGGGTACCTGGGAAACCCCAAAAAGCAGAGAACCATTTGTTTGGGGGGAAAGTGAACCGAACGGTTATTATAACAAATTGCGAGTCTGGGACTCGCACCCATATAATAAATGGAGAGCAAGATATGAGGATGAGGTGTTTGGCAGGAGAGTGAACCAAACACCTATAATACCACAGGAATAAGTAAAGCAGAGGAATCCTATATTTGGCAGAGGAGTGAACCATACATATATCATAATGAACTGCAAGCCTGCACTCGTACCCACGTGAAAGGCAAAAAGGGTCGAGGACCACAGAGTTGGGGAAACTGGAATCCTATATCCTAGAAAGGATCATCAGCCCAAAAGCAAGGAAACCAAGAGGTAGCCTAGGGGAAAGGAGCAGAACCCTAGCCTGGGAGTCTTATACTTTGAACATTGTTTATTTCATCACTTTTTACCACCAGAAAGACTGGGAACTTTTCTGTTGATTGAAACCACAAAGAACACGTGTTACTTTAAGAAGAGAATATCCTTGCATACCTCTTTGTTTGCAGACTTCCTGACAATTACACTAGTTTTGTTTGAGTTAGGGAAACTCCTCAGCTTTAGGCATAGAGAGGCATGTTTACATCCTTTTCTTTTTTAATATAAGTTTATATCCAGAGACATGTCCCCATAGTGTCTGAGCCTTATCTCTGTACTCTTACAAGCCTTATTATTGTGCAATGATTATATTACCCCTTTAAGTTCTTCCTTTGTCATGGGGTCATTGAGCATCCAACCAACCCAGGGCTATTTGATCCAGAAATGTGATTATCTCTGCCTGCTTTGCCTCTGATTGTGACGTATACAGGGCCTCATTGTATTCCCTAAGGATTGCATTTATCCTCCCATTGTCTCTCATTCTGTCGCCTGATTGTGCTTTGATCTCTATGATGCCCACATTTTCCCTCTCCTTCCGAATTGCCCAGGCTAGTTTTCTGCTTGGACGGTACCCTTCCTCACAATGCAATGGCACGGACCGCCAGGAACTTCACCTCACTAGCCATGACCCTGGTGAATTCCCCCATGAGCTCTCACAGATGCTAGGTGACAAGAGGGGAAACCGACTGTGACTGTTCCGTTTCCATCCTTTTTTCGGTTCTTCCTCTAGTCTGGATATGGAATGCCCGATCATTTTAAGAATACCTCCCTCTTTGGACATACAGAAGCCCTTAATGTACACCTTGAATGTCTTCCAAACTGTGTTGAAATTGTATCTAGTCAGCATTGTGATGAAAGAACTGCTCAATTTCCTGATCTATTTCTTCCCTGAATACAGGGTCACTCACTGCCTCATTCTTAAACCTCTGTCTGGGAATCCTATGTCTGAATCCCACCCAATTGAATGTGAGGAGTACAGAGGAATGGTCTGACAGTGTTCACGGTAGGAAGGATCTCACACTCATCGGAGTACCTCCAAATCTCTGAGGGGACCATGATGTAATCATGATGTAATCAATGTGAGATGCTGAGTCATGCACACTCGAGTAATAGGTGTATTCTCTCTCCGAGGGGTGTCTGTGTCTCTAGGTTTCAGGTAGACCATGATAGTCTGCAATGTCCACCTAGATCTTTGCTGATCGCGAGGCGTGTCTTTATTTATTTATTTTATTTTCAATTTATTATTTGCTTGTTAGGCGCTTATGCAGCAAATAAATTCTGTTTCAAAGCGCTCACAGGGCAACAGGGTGGGAACATGGGATTGAAGTACAATTCAAAAATACACAATAAAATACAGTGGGGGAAGGTACGGATGAACCTACTATGCCTTGTGATTATTCAGAATGTGCAAGTGTAGCAAGGAAGAGGTCAGTGGGGTAGGTGCTGGGGTGTCCGTGCTCGAGGGTGAGCTACAGATGAAGTACAAGGTATGGTAAGTGCTATGGGGCCAGGAGCCGTGTTGGGTGGAAAAGTGTGAGTCTCCAGGGTGGAGGGAGTGCCGAAGCAAGTGCTAAGGTAGACAGATGCTGGAGATTGGATTTGAGTGGTCAGGGGCCCAAGGATGCATAAGGGTCAAAGACACCAATCAGAGCAACTGTGAGATTAGCAGAGGAGAGAAGAAGGGAAAGAGGAGGAAAAAAGGAAAGTCTTGATGTCCTTTCAGAACTTAAGAAAGTCCTGCTCAAGATGCAGAGGGAGGGGGAGGTTGTTCCATAGGAGGGATCCTGCTGTGGAAAGCGAACAACCTCCTGCTCTCTGTTTAGCAAATGCTTTACACACAGGGAGTTGGTGCCAGACGAACGTATAGGTCTAGAAGGAGAGTATTTTGTAAGAGAGAGTTGCAGTTAGTTTGTTCCCCCGCCACAGACAGCCTTGTGGATGATGCAGATGGATTTGACTGTGATCCATGCAGCAACCGGGAGCCAGTGAAGACTTTTTAGGGCAGGAGAGATGCGGTCATGGACTTAAGGCCAAGGATAAGTCTTGCCGCTCTATTCTGGATTAGCTGAAGTGGTGACAGAATGGAAGAAGGTAGATTGAGGAGGCGGTTATTACAATAGTCAAGCCTAGAGAGAAACAGGGCTCGGGAAACATTGAACTTCTGGCGGAAAGTGAGAAAAGGGAGAATTCCTTTGAGAAAGAAGAGGTGAAAGTGGGACTTCTTAGCAATGTCCTGGGTGTGAGGGAGGAAGGAGAGAGAGGAGTCAATGATGAAGCCAAGGTTTCTGGCTTCAGAAGATGGAGCAGGTGGAGAGCCCAAGGAGGAAGGCCAGAGAGAGAAGGGAAGAAGAAGGTAGCAGGGGTCCCAATCGGAAGAATCTCAGTTATGCTGGCATTGAAGCAGAGATTGTTGGAAGTGCACCAGGCCTGGATGGCCAATAGGTAGTCAGGGATGAAGGAAGGTGCAAGTGAGTGAGCAGGAAGTCTGAAAAAGAGTTGAGTGTCATCTGCATAAAACTGGAAGTTGGGGGAAAAGGAGGAGCTGAGGAGTGCCAGCTGAGTCAGGTAGATGTTAAAGAGTGAGCAGGTGAGGATAGATCCCTGGGGGACACCACAGGTGGAGAAGGAAGTAGGAGAGGAGAAGGTACACAGGAAGACTTGGGAAGAGTGGTCAGTTAGGAAAGAAGTCAGCCACTTCAGTGCCTGTTCTGACATACCAAGGGTACCGCATGTGGATGGAATGGTTGACAATGCCAAAGGCAGAGTAGAGATCAAGTAGGTTGAGGATAGCAGGGGAATTGGAGTCCAGAGATGCGAACAGTTCTTCACAAGTGTTCAGAAGAGTAGTTTCCATGCTTCTGGATTGTCTGAATCCAGATTGATGATCATGGAGACTACCGACAAGTTCAGTGTGCGAGTTGAGTTGGGGCAAGGCCAGTTTCTTCAGCAGTTTCCCCAGAAAGGTGGTGCTTGAAATAGGGCCGTAGTTGGCTGGACATGTAGGGTCTGCTGAACATTTTTTCAGGAGAGGGTGCACAATGGAGTGCTGGAGGGAGGAGCGGAATGATCCAGAGGCGAAAGAGTGGTTGCAGAAATCAGCGAGTGCAGGGGCAAGAGAGCCAATGTTGTCCTTGATGGTTCTGGATGAGCAGGGAGGAACCTGTTTGGAAGAAAACTTAACAGAGCGGACAACTCTGGTAACTTCTTCAGGTGTGACAGGGTTGAAGAAGGAGAAGGCAGAAGGTGAGTGGCCAGGGGAGGCAAGGGGGTGTGGGATGGGTAAGGCGGGTTAGTAATAAGAGTGTTCAGGATGTCCTGAGTTTTGGTGGAAAAGTGTGGGGCCAGTGCGTTGCAGAGGGCCTGGGACGGAAGAGGGAAAGAACAGACTGTGGAAGGGTTGTCAAATTCCCTGCAGATTTTGAAAAGTTCAGCCCTGTTATTGGATGCAGCAGATACCCATGCTTGAATGTGAACCCTTTTCTTGGCATGGATGGAGAGTCTGTATTGCCTTTGGAGCAGGAGGCAGGTCAGTTTCTCTGAGGGTGAACCTGAGGTTTGCCACTTACGTTCTGCCACTCTGCACTTTTGTTTCAGGGCTGTAGTTCTGAGTCATACCAGTTGTTATGCTTGGAGGCGAGTTTCAGGTGGATCCTCATGACTGGGGCAAGGATGTCAAGAATATTGGTGATGGCTGAGTGAAGGTTGCTGAAAGCAGAGTCAGTGGTAGAGTCGGGGGCAGGAATGATGAAGGTAGAAGCAAAGGCAGCAGCTGACACTCATTTCATCAGATTAGTATTCCACATATCTAGGCCTAAAATTGGTACAAAGTTGAAGTCGCCCCCTGTATTATTTCGTATCCCTTGTATTTATGTAGGTGACAAAGAATTCAGAGTGCCAACATTCGGGGCATATATGTCAATTAGCACAACTCTCAACCCCTGCATTTTGACCACTAAAATCAGTTATCGTCATCATCATCATCAGATAGGTTATCATATTGTGCAGTTTGTATTGCACCGAAGGATGTCCGTATGTAGCAACCTCTCTGGAATTTGTATTATGGGGCACTCCATACTTGTGTAGTGCCCAGCCCTGTACTGTTGCTAGTCTGTCCCCCAACCCAAGGTGAGTCTCCTTTAACATGAGAGCCCAAACCTAGTGCCTATGTGTGTATCACATTATTTGTTGAAACCTTTTATTGTTTTTCAAACCCCTTATGTTCCATGACATTACAGTAATATTGTCTCATGCAGTTATGTCTCTATTTCCAGACATTCCCTTATCCTCCTTTGATGCTAGATGAGGTGCTTTCATGAAGAGTGCCTCACATTTCACCTTAAAAGTGTTGCCGCACACTCTGTCACTGCTGAGCTGGACTCTGTGTCCACCACTCTCATGTCAGAAACCTTAACATACTAGTTTTGTCCCCCCTTACCCAACTGTCTGACACTGCAGTTTCTGCACTGGGGGTCTGTGGCTGGCAAAGCTGCTGACCTTGGTTTCTGCCAATCCCTGACTCATACACAGACCAGCGACCCTTCCATTGACTGTGGAGGATGGAACTCTTCAGCGGGAACCCCTAGGTTGATTGCCCATGTTCCCTGAGTGTTCCCAAAGTGCCAACCCTTCTGCATCAGTACGAGGAGGATTGCACATTCTGGAACATTGCTATAAATTCCTTGGCGTAACTCTCAGCTGCTCCCGGTTCCATGAAAAATAGGGATTTTCCATCTTGCAAGATTTTCATTCGTGCCATATACATCATATCATACTGCAACCCGAGCTTTCGTAGCATATTTTTGGCTTCCTGGAAGGTCTTCTTAAGTAGTTGTACCTGCGGGCTAAAATCTGGAAATATCCAGACAACGGAAGACCCTGAATGAATATTCTGGCATTTATTGGCCTCTTGGAGGCCCCAGGATAGGGTTTTGGGCCGAGCAATTGATGTGCTCTTTCAACCATGAAGATGGGCGAGACCTCAAGATTATCCTTGACCTGTAGCAGGAAGCTGTTGATAAAAGGTTCTATTTTATCTATTGACGACGACTGCGCAAGACCTATGATGCTTATATTATTGCAACAGGAACACCCCTCAAGGTCATCATTCTTTGCCACCAACTTTTTCATGCTTTGTTGGAGTTGTGCCACCTCCCTCTGCAACTTCATGATATTGTCCTCGCCTTCGTTAATACACTGCTCCGCCTCTGTCGTCCTGCTGCACAGCTTATTGATTTGCAATACAGATATATCAACCTTGTTGGTCAGGCCATCTATTTTCTCCCCTAAAATATCTGTGCTGGTTTGGTTTCGTTTAGTGCCAACAGGGTTTGATTGAGCATTGCCATGTGGGGTTTTCAAACCTGATGTCTGACCTGTATTGGTTGCTTGGGGGGCATGGGTTGTCCGGTCTGGCGAAATGGACAGTTTAGACTGTTTCTTGGGATTCTCCATGCTTCCCCCTTCCAGTTGGCCCTTAATGCCCAAAAGATCACTTCCCCCCACTGGTTTGGCGTGGCTTCACTGCTCCCTGTTCCTGTGCCAGGCGGACTGATTGTAATGTACAGCACTGGAGAGGGCTTGATTGCTGTGTGCAACCAGGGAGTCTCAAAAAGCTTGAAAAAGGAACAATGGCAGCAGCTCGTCCATGTCCAGCCCACCACTCACCATTGTTGGTATTCACTGCTTGCTCTCAGTGTGGCAGTGGCCCCCACCAGCACCAAGCTAGATCGCTCCTCTCCGACAGACTCACCTCCCACCTCTCTGCGTGAAGTGGGGGAACTGCCTACAGGCCCTTGAATGCTGGGGCCTCAGGGGAGTCCATCGGATCCCATATCCTAACGGCGGGTGATGTCCCCTATGTAGAGGTCCTTCCGGGTGTGGATGGGTAGGGGCTTTCACCGGTGTAATACCGCTACAAGCGTTGACAGGTATTGTGTACTACCTCCCCGGCATTCATTGATCTCCCATTGTTTCTCACCCACAGTTCTCACTCGACGTCAATCGCACAACGGCACAGTTTGGTGGCACCTTGCACCCGGGCTGCTCCTCCACCAGGATCTGCTTCCGTCTTGTCACTTTTGGAGGTTTGTCATGATATAAATTTTGCAGCACCCCCTAGGGTTTGTTTTAAGTGGAATTGTTTTAAGTAAAGAGGGTTGAGCAGTGCATTTGTCGACCGCCTAGGGTCTACCAACATGAAACTGCTCTTAAGCAGTAATCAGAGAAAAGCAATTTGCAGTGGCAAGAAGTTGTGGTCGACCAGTTGTAAGATCAAATACATGGATGTCTATAAATAAACACCCATCTGTGTGTTAACATGTGTGTGGTGAGTTTGTTAGCGAAAAAAGCTTGACATTTCTCAGAACCATGGTATAGTTTATGGCTTTCCAATACCTCTTATGCCATGAGGGTTAATATATAGATGCCTGTTATCTGTAATGGGATTGCAAAAGAAGATTGGGGAGGAGCTAGCTCCTTCCTCCACCCCCCCCCAAGCGCTTTACAATTAGGCAAGACTTCTCTAAGCACTAGAGCACTGAGAAAGCTTTTTTCATGCAAAAATAACCACACACAGAAGTGGCCAGCCACTAAATGAAAATAGTTAGTATTTAAATATTAGGTGTTAATAACCATTAGCTGAACAAATTTGTAAAAAGTTAAATTGTATTTTGTTTTTCTAAAAGCACGTTAAAGAGCATAATGCAGTCTGTGCTAAAAATAGACTATAGGAATTGCCAGGTGTTCGCTAACGCTGGCAGAGAGCACCAGTTAACTCAGCAGCTGTTTCCTGTCCATCAAAAGCCCATGCAGAGTAAGATTAGGGGAGTTAACATGCTCATGCACACAATGCAACATTATGTGAAAATAAGGTTTTATGGGGAATTACTGGATCAGATACAATATGAGTATATTGAGTGAAGTGTGGAGAGTATGGTGGGAAAATGTGTTTATATATAGATGTTTATAATATAGCAAAATGATGATAAACAAGAGCTACAATGTATTCTTGCATAGCTAGCAATATGCTAGGTAGTTTGTCCTAAATGGAAACGCGGTCATGCAAGAAGGAAGACTGCAGCATCCCTTGTAAGGGAAGAAGGACAGTTTTGGATGAGGCATGCCAGTATCCAGTAATCATGTTGAACAGGATATAAGGCTCCTGCTTGGCATCAGTCTGCAGGAGCTGGGAACTGCGAGGGACAGAATGCCGTTCAGGCACAGAGCTCTTTGCGCCCCTCCTCATTTTTTATCCTTGCAAGATAAAGACTGTTGGCCTTAATTCCCTAGAGGGGTGAACTGTAAGTTGGTGTGAGCATGATTAGGGGTACCCGTACACTAACGGGGTACCCCTGTAAGTTGGGCTGCCTTTCAGTATGCATGTTCTTATCTGTAAATATATAGCACATAGCACTCTACACTTAAATCAACCTGACTGCTAGCACTAAATGGCCCAAATGCCAGGTGGGAGGACCCTGTCCTGCTCCAGTTCACACAGCTGAAATCCACATTAGAAGAAGTCTAGCACCCAAAGTGTTGGAACTGCATATGGGGCAGTGTAGAAAAATAAAATCAACAGGGAAACACATAGTTTACAATTGTCATTTTTATTCTATTTATATGTTTGCCAAGGAAAACAGTTTTTTTTCTTCTCAAAACTGATAATACAAGGAATTATTTTGAGACCATCAAATTCAACAATGTTATGGAAATGCTCTTACTCTCCCATTATTAATATCACCTCCTCCTGCTCTTCCTCCTTTTCCTTCTCGCTTTCTCCTGTATTACCGACGTTTCCATCGCCGTTTACCTCTACTTTATTTCCCTCAGTACTTTGCTCCTCCTTCTTGCTTTCTCCTGTATTTCCCACTTTTCTGTCGCCATCTCCCTCTACTTTATTTCCCTTAGTACTTTGCTCCTCCTCCTCCTTCTTGCTTTCTCCTGTTTTGCCCACTTTTCTGTCGACATCTCCCTCGTCTTTATTTCCCTCAGTACTTTGCTCCTTCTTCTCACTTTTTCCTGTATTGATCACTTTTTGGTCACCGTCTCCCTCTACTTTATTTCCCTCAGTACTTTGCTTCTCCTCCTCCTTTTTGCTTTCTCCTGTTTTGCCCACTTTTCTGTCGACATCTCCCTCATCTTTATTTCCCTCAGTACTTTGCTCCTCCTCCTCCTTCTCACTTTCTCCTCTAATGCCCACTTTTCCATCACTGTCTCCCTCTACTTTATTTCTCTCAGTACTTTGCTCCTCCTTCTGGCTTTCTCCTGTATTATCCACCTTTCCGTCGCCATCTACCTCTACTTTATTTCCCTCAGTACTTTGCTCCTCCTCCTCCTTCTTGCTTTCTCCTATATTGCCCACTTTTCCATCGCTGTCTGCACCTACTTTAGCACCCTCAGTACTTTGCTCCTCCTTCTTGCTTTTTCCTGTATTGCCCATGTTTCCGTCACTGTCTCCCTCTACTTTATTTTGCTCAACACTTGGCTCCTTCTCCTCCTTCTCGCTTTCTCCTGAATTGCCCTCTTTTCTATCGCCATCTCCCTCTACTTTATTTCCCTCAGTACTTTGTTCCTTCTTCTCACTTTTTCCTGTATTGATCACTTTTCGGTCACCGTCTCCCTCTACTTTATTTCCCTGAGTACTTTGCTCCTCTTTCTTGCTAGCTCCTGTATTGCCCACTCTTCTGTCGCCGTCTCCCTCTACTTTATTTCCTGCAGTACTTTTTTTAATGTTTTCCACACTGTGCTCTTCCTGTCCTTTTTTTTTTTTCTTCTCCCTCTCCTTTTTATCTTTCTTTTCCTTTCTCTCCTTCATCATTTTCATACCCGGATTCTGTAGGGTCCATCTATGATTCCCATTTGGTTTCCATTGTTTGCCGATTTGTCGTTTTCGCCTCCGTCCCTGTTCTACTTCATTTTTTGCTACTGTCACTGGTTCTTCTGATCCCTCGAGTTTGAGGGGTGATGCTGCATTTGTTCCTTCAGTTTGGATTACTGCATCTTCATGTCTGACTTCCTCATGCTGTTCGCTGTTTTCCGCTTTGGGTTTATTATCAGACTCATCGGGCAATTGCTCCTCTGGTTTTGGTGACTGGTTATCTAATAAAAATATAATAATGATGGGAAGTGAGTAAATGTTAAGAAAGAGGTGTAGGTTTAAATTCAACGAATGAGCTACTCCAGAGGGTGCAACAGTGTTATGCCTGATAGGCATGTGAACCTCTCCGTCCCTGTCCTGCAACCTCCATCTGCACTAAACAAAGAGGTGGTGAGGATGCTACTCTCCTCCTGCTATCCACTGCAGCCTGCCGAAAGGATGACTGGTCTGAAAGCTTTATGGGCAGTAGTAATATTCCAGTCTAGACCTTGGCAGGAGGGATTCAAACTTTCTAAGACTTAAAATCAACTAAGATGGGGCATGTGTCAGATCCGGCAAAGGAGACAATGTGCTGTAGCGCTGTAGAAGGCTTAATTGATTTCAGCATTGGGACCAGGCACCACAATACAATACAAGACGTTGAGGCCTTATCTGGACATTTCAGAAGATAAAACATCAAAACAAGCTAAATGGGAAACAACACAGATATTCAAATATATAGGGAAGAGAAAACAAACCCCAGAAACAAAGTGCCAAAGACGGACAGAGGTAGGGGGATAGCGACTGAGAGAGAAGACTGAAATATTGGGAAGTAGGCAGAAATAAGGTTACATGAGAGGCACAAAGACAGTGCTAGAAGGACAACAACGAAGTTACAGAGGGAGACAAACACGAACCATGAGGGAGAATGAGAACCTAATTGGTATGAGCTGTAAGGAGATCCAGAGGACATAATTTTATGAATCTGTATCAAAAATATTAATTTTATATCTTTTGCTTGAGGTCTTTTGCTTGAGGTCAACACTTGTACCCATGATAGAGATTTCAAACTTAAAATGAGAGGTGAGTTAATGTACCTGTGGGTTCTCATGCCATTACTAAGTGTTCTGTCTACGGAAGTGGTTCTAATCATCAAATGTTTTTTTCAACGGGGTCACAGGTCATCATTTTTAGAGTCCACGTTGCTGCCCCCTCTTTATCTGCCACTAGTGAAGCTAGAACCCAGCGGAGTAGGTAGCATTGCGTTTTCCTTCCCCAAGCACTATTTGGTGTCAGTCTCTTCACCCAGCTCAGGTTGGTGTCGGCCTCTATTCCTTGGTACGGGCACTCCACTGCTGAGGGCATGGTTTTCTCGTCTCCTGGCACCTGAGTCCGCATGCATCACATAGTGCTAATGTGCTTGTCTTGGCACACAAGGGTTTATATTTGGGAGTCACCCTTCTCCATGTGCATGAAAAGTTAGTTGTCCAAATTGGCCCTTCGCAGGTCCAAATGTTAGTGCATGACACCTGATTTGTACATACATGTATACTTTTTCATAGAGTGTAATTGGTCCCCTGATGAAGACGCAGTAAAACTACACCTATATGTCTAATATCAATATCCAATCCCAAAAAGACAACATACATATAACCTTACTTTTTGAACATTGTGTATTAATTGATGTTGTCAGTAAATGTCACTTTTTGACATGTGTGAAAGTACGATTGGAAAAGTATGGTTGTTGAATGAACGAGTGAGGATTGTTGTGTTAGAATGATTGACGTTAATCACACATTTTTAGATGTGATTTTACCTGCAATTTAACTGTTGTCCTTGATTTATTCATGATTGTTTTTTCATTAATACATTTTATAACATCTTAAATAAATATATTTGATACAGATTCATAAAATGATGTCCTCTGGATCTCCTTTCAGCTCATACTGATGTGGTAATTCCCTACTCCAGATGTGGGGACCTCCTGCTCCTCAGCATAATAATTGAGATCCTAATTGAGACACCTCACTCAGTGTCTCATTGAACCAGCAGGGGCACAACGCTTGATAAAAGGACACACACTGGGAGCCCCTTTACTGAGAACAAACATGGCCAAATAAATGACTTGTTCTTTGGGAAGGTCCTCACTCGAGAGGGTCTACAGCTGGGTCGTCCAACTCCAACTTTGAGGGCCGGAATACTGATCAGTTTTCAGCATACCCTTCATAAGTATTCATGAAAAAAAGTTAATACATTTAGAATCATTGTATGCACATTTAACTCATGAATATTAACGAGGGGTATCCATAAAATCCATCATGTTCCCGGCCCTGAAGGCCTGGAGTTGGACAAGAAGGGTATCAACCAAGTTAGACCAAACTCTCTCAAGGGGTGCATATCAGAGCAGTCAGGCTTCACTCTTAAAACAGGAGCGGATGTACCAAAGTACAAACAGTCCCCTATAGATACACTATAAAATACACCACATGCAATACACTGTGAAAAATATATCTATAGATTCGAAGGATCTTTAGGACCAACCAAGTAGCTGGTCCATGCAGAAAGGTTTTCAGGTAATCGCCCTTTCTCAGGGTTCCTCTCAGGGCCCAAGGCTCCAGGCACAGTCTCTGTGCTTCACTAAAGCCTCTTGTGTTTGATGCAGTTTTATAATAATAAATTATGTATGTTTTATTTTATTTCCTAGGCTTTGCAACATGCAGCATTGTCAAGAAGGAGTAGAAGGCACATATAAGGCAACGTGTTTGCGCGGTGTAATACACAAAACAAAGAGGAAAAGAAGAAAGAAGAATAAGGAAACTAACTATATTGTTTAAAAGAATGAAACATGGCTCAATTGCCAAAACGGGCCCAATTATGTCTTTCTGTATTCAAGAGCACCACTGAATGAAAGGAAAGACGAGTTTGCCCCAGGGTATAATGAAGGAAGGGTGTGAATTTTGGAGATCTGTGCCCTTTGATCCCTGGGCCCTAGCATATAAAAGAGTTTGTTTTAATTCACAAGTGGGTGAGGTTAATCGTCCGCATTAGCCGACTTCAAATCTACAAACAGTGTGTTTGGGACCGGGGTGGGTGGGCGTCCATGTGTGCGAGTGTGCCAGCATGTGTGTATGTCTGTGTGTGTGCCTTATTGTGGGCATGCTCATTTGTGGTGTTGTTTTGCTGGGTCGCATTATTATTTGTTTGGTATGCCAGGCTATGGCATGCTTTTTTCTATGTAGCTGCACTATTCTGTTCTCAATATGCCCTGACATTTGCGCTGTCGCATTGGTGTGTCATAGAGTGGAGACTTTGAGTTCCTCAACTGCGTTTGTTAAACTGAGAAAACTGGCTGCTGTGACCACACCTTATTACTGCGCCAGAAAAGATAGGCTGAATCCAAATAGAGTTGTGCGATGGGGGAGTTTAATTACTTTGCCCTATGGATTACACGTGTTTAGGCATGGTGCCTTTCTCAAATCAGGGCATATCCAGGTGCAACAAAACATGAGTGAAAATAATAAATGCACAATCAAATCACCATATTCCAAGACACATTGTAGAAATCGAAATAAAAAAGTCAGTACAGAAAAAATTCAGTCAACCAAAACATGGAAAAGAGAGAAAAAATAAACAACAAAAAACAGCAATTGACATATTATCCGTATACATTTCTATTTTTAGTTCCAAAATCACAGAGAGAAAGGGTGGGGGATAAGGGAAGGACGAATGGGTGTGGAGAAAATCAAAAATACACAAGAAAAATAGAGAATTAGTGACTGGTTGTGATTAATCAATCTTGCGCTGAGTGTGCAGTAAGGTGAAAGAAGCTTCCTTACCCAACAATGTTTCTTATGATCATTACTGGAGATGTAATAACTGGGATCAATCCCAACTGTGAGGTAAAGGAATGGGGGGGGAAGACAGTGGTGGTTTTTGATCATTATTTAAGCAACGTCAGCTCATTCTGTTAAGTCTCAGTTGGGACCTAATATTTCTGATAATGATTGAGTCATGGGATAATGCTCGCGATGCCCCAGGTTCCATATTAGTAAAAGTACAGATTTAAAACTAATCAGTGTTCTTGCTGCTAAGTGCGGTTACTGAGCATCTTGATTTACACTTAGGTCTCGAGGAGTCATGGATTTGTACTCGCGCGTGTGAAAGAATCTTGTCCTTGTTTACATTAATAAGGCCATAAGTGACAAGCGCGCTGTTAATTGAATTAAGAACCTTGGACTGGTTCAAATGACTAAAGCCGTGAGTTGCAAATGCGCTACTTATGGAACTGTTTCAGCCGGGCGTCCGTGTAATGCAAATATCCGCATCTAGATGCGATTGGTCCTGAGATTGGGTGGGCTGTCATAGACCCCAGGGTTTACCTGGAAATAACGTTGCAGCGTCCCGCGTCGAGGCGAAATGGTGCTGCGATACCTGCTTGTTGCCATGCATTAAGGAGATGTCCTGGCAACTTAGTCCCTTGTTTGTGTCAGTAGGGGATGTCTGTAAGTGTGTAAGTTAGTGTCGGCCATGTTGGAAGGTCCTCAGAAGTTGTCTCTACATAGGAGACAAGAACTGTAACCAGTCTCAGCGTTATATTCCCTGATACTAGACTGTCATAATTAACAATTACATATGTGCGGGAATTGTATGTTACCTAGGAATTTATAATCTGATGAAAATTCATGCTCAAATTGTATTTGTACTCATACTCACGTTCCAAAATGCTTTGAGAATATCTGTAAGTCCCGGTTTTGTCAGAGATAGAAGAGTTGGTTGCCAGATAAGGGCCTGCTTGTATTAGGACTGGAATTGGGGTCTGGTCACAAGACCACCAGTCCGTCTCGTGTGATTCCAAAATAGTGTATTATGGGAATCGTAGTAATGTGTAGGTGACATTTCTAAGGATATTTGGATTTGCCTGAAAATCACATATAATAAGCCTTACAAGGCACATAATATTTACATGTTGCTTAAACTGGACCCGTGTCATTTGTGCAATTATTATGCATGTACATCATTGTGTGCTAAATCCTAATTTCATTTTAGTAGAGAACACATTATTGCGGTACAGATTACAGGAAATATGACATCTCATTGTTCGTGTTAAGGCCAGTGTCTACACTTCTGAAGCAACAGATATATCTGGCCTCTTCACAGCGAAGGAGCAGTTACTGGTTGCCGCCCTTGGTCCCAATGTTACTCTCTTTAAACCTATGAATCTAATGTCTCTTTTGTCTTGCAATTGATGTACTTTCTGTCAATGGTCGCCTAGAGGTAGGTTCTTATATTGGCTGCCTATTGTTGAGATGTGCTCTCTGATCCTTGTCCGTAGCTCTCTAATTGTGCTACTGATATAAGTTTGTTTGAAAATACATATAATTGCATAGACCACGTATTTGGTCCGGCAATTAATTTGTTCCTTTATTTTTGTTCAGATGCCATTTGAATCTCTGTAGGTGTCTGTACTGGTTGTGGCATATCTGCACATGGTGCAAGTGCCACATTTTCTAAAGCCCGGTCTTGGGTCATCTAGCCAGGTCTGAACTTTTTCTTTGGTCTTTTCAGGAATTAATGATGGGCTTAGACTTGTGCGGAGTGTTCTCGCTCTTCTGTAAATTATAGAAAGGTGATCATGAATAAAGATCCCTATGTGCGGATCAAGTTTAAGAAAATACCAGCTTTTTTAACAAATTTTTCTAATCTCATGATTGTTGGCACAATATGTCGTGATGAATTGTACTTTGCTGTCTTGAGTAGGTTTGGCCTTTTTTTATCAGAGTTTGTGTTCTTGGTATTAATTGTGCTTTGTCATGGGCAACTTGTACGCTTTTTGGTGAATAACCTCTAGCTTTGAATCTGTTGGTTAAAAGGTTACATTCCTCCTTGAAATGTAATGGGTCTGCACAGTTCCTTCTTGCTCTTATGAATTCCCCTTTTGGGATGTTTCTGAACACCGGTTCATGGTGGCAGCTAGTGGCAAACAGTGTTGAGTTGGCTTCAGTCTCTTTTTGATAAGTTCTGGTTATAAGTCGGTTGACTTTGGTCAAAATTGTTAAGTCCAAAAAGTTAATCTCTGATTGGCTACTTGTGCCTGTGAATTCAATACCCCAATTGTTGTTATTGTTCTGAAGTCTGAAGTCTTCCAAGTCTTGTAAGGTACCATTCCAAATGAAAAAAACGTCATCAATGTAGCGTGTCCATTTAATGACATTAGTTTTGTATGCGTCTGTTGTGTAGATCAGGAGGTCCTCAAACATTCCCATGACCAGGTTGGCCAATGCTGGGGCGTATTTGACGCCCATTGCCACGCCTCTTTTTTGTTTATAGAATTGGTTTTCAAAGATGAAAATGCTGTTTTCTAATGTCGCCATAAGCATTTCTTTTATCATGCACACAAAGGGGAAATGAGATGCTGATTCCTTCCTGAATGTGTGGGTTATTGGGCCTCATTATGACCCAGGCGGAAAACCATGGTGCTAATAGCACCATGGTCCATGCCGGTAACTTACCGACTCCGCCATGGAGAAAGGGGGAATTACCACCCCATTACAAGGTTGGCGGGGTGGTAATTTCCTCTTCCTCCATGGCCCTTCCCCATTCCCATTTTTGCCCCATAGGGCTCAATGGGAATGGGGAAGTCGCTAAGTACGGTACCGCAAATTGCGGTACCGTACTTAGCACCAAGGTCCCTTTAGGGGTCCCTACTTTAACGGCTGGTGTAGACCAGCCGTTAAGGTTGGGTCCCGCAAAGGGGCCTCGTAATCAGGAGCTAATGGGTTAACGGCACCGCAGCCTTTTACGCCACTGTTAACCCATTATCGCCAGGGTCGTAATGTGGCCCATTGTGTCCAATGCCAAATTATGTCCGATGGAGGTATATAGGGCTTTAACATCCCAAGTGGAAAGGTGGTATGTTGGGAGCCATTCAATTTCTTCTACCATTTGTATTGCTGATGTAGTATCTTTCAAATAGGCTTGAATTGCTTGTGCTCTTAGTCGCAGTATGTGGTCAAGATATTCTGCTAAAGGCTCGGTTGCCCAGCCTATGCCTCTGAGAATGGGTCTCCCCTCTGGAATGTTGGTAAATGGCTTATGTATCTTCAGGAGAAAGTAGATAGTAGGAATAATTGGTTTGGGAACAAGTAGGAAACTTCTTTCTTCATCCGAAATGAGCCCTTGTCGGTGCCACCCTTGAATTAAGTTACTCAGATCTATTACAATATCCTTCTTTGGATTAGAGGGCAGTACTTCGTGTCTCTAAGTGTTGTTGTGCCATTTTGATATATTCTTGTCTGTTCATCACAATAATGTTCCCGCCCTTGTCACCTTCTTTGATGACTAATTCCTTGTTGGTTCTTAGACGTAGAAGTGCTTCTTTTTCTTGTACTGTTAGATTTTCTCGTTTCCCTTTCTTGTTAGTTTTTCCCTGTGTGTCATGAGCCTTATGTAGATCTTGTGTCACTGATTTGTAAAAAGCATCTATCATGTTGTCAGGTGCCAGCTGTGGTAGGAATTTGGACTGTGGTTTAAGCTCTTTTTGTATTAACCCAATTGGGTGAATGTCCAATTCTTGAAAAGTTTGATGCATTGGGAAAGTATCCGGTTCCTGCAGCAATCTCAGTAAATGTATGTTTTCCAAGTCTTCGATGGTGACTTCACTGATGGTAACTTTGTCCTTTTGCTTGTACTGTTTGCCAGCTTGCGTTGAAAACATTTTTTTGAGTTTCAATTTTCTTACAAACTTGAACAGATCTATATGTACTTGTACAGGTTCAAGATACGATGTCGTTGCAAATAATAGGCCCCTATTAAGCAATCTTATTTTGTCTTCTGTAAGTTCCATGCTTGATAAATTCATCACCAAATTGTTTATTTGGTCTTTTTTGCTGCTTCCCTGGCCGCCGCTCTCATTAATCTGCGATAATATTCTAATGCGTCAGGGTTGCCGGAGTCTACCTGCCCCCTCCTTCCTCTCCTCCTAGTAAAGGTTGTGTCTTGTCTGGTGGGTACGGTATCTGAAAACGGACTTGCTTTTGAATGTGTGTCCTGTTGCCTTTCTTGTATCTTCTAATCTGGTTGAGGAAACCATGGCCTGTTTTGGGTATATTGTCTGCAGTAAGTCCCTCGCCTTCTGAGGACTCCTCCGCCAATGAGCTGGCAGGGGAGGTATTGGGCGTACTTTCTCTAGAGGTCGGTTTATTGAATTTGTTATATTTCTCTTGGAAAGTGTAAACTCTGTCCTCGTTGTAGTCTCTTTCATCTCTAAAGAATTTTTAGAGTTTACGTAGCTTGATATCATCTTTGTACTCCTTTAGTATTTTGTACATCTTGAGATAATTCTTCTCTTTTGTTACTTCTAAAGCTTTTGCATCAGAGATTTCCTTTTTGATATTTTCTATTTGTTCTGTTGCTCTTTTCTGTTCTCGAGTCGCATGTTCTATCAGCATTTCAAGCATTTGTTTGGAGCATTGTTCAAGATTTTTCCCAATCTTCCGCTAGATCTTTGTCCTCGTCTTTGCTAAAGTCTGGAAAAATCAATATCCGTAGTCCTCTTGGTATTTGTTGTTTGCTTAAATAATTGTTTAGAGCGATGATTTCCTGGTATTTGTCTATTTCTTTACGTGATGCCCGTTCCAGTTTTATGAATTTATACAGTAAGTCTTCACGTTTTTGACACCCGCTTCCAAATGCATGAACATTGCTTCCTTTAGGGGTAAATAAGTTGTTGGCTTCCTCTTACCGATTCTCAAGGTATTCTGCCATTGGGCATGAAGTTAATATGGTCTGCGCGGTATGTGACATCTGTAAATTAGACAGATGTGAAGGAACTTTTGAGGGTGATATCACTTAGTACCCCCGTGACCTGGTTAATTGCAAAAATGTGTGCTGTCGCATTGGTGTGTCATAGAGCGGAGCTGCTGTGACCACACCTTATTACTGCGCCAGAAAAGATAGGCTGAATCCAAATAAAGTTGTGCGATGGGGGAGTTTAATTACTTTGCCCTATGGATTACACATGTTTCTGCATGGTGCCTTTCTCAAATCAGGGCATATCCAGGTGCAACAAAACATGAGTGAAAATAATAAATGCACAATCAAATCACCATATTCCATGACACATTGTAGAAATCAAGATGGAAAATTCAGTCGAGAAAAAATTCAGTCAACCAAAAAGAAAAAAAAGAAAAACAGCAATTGACATATTATCCGTATACATTTCCATTTTAGTTCCAAAATCACAGACAGAAAGGGTGGGGGATAAGAGAAGGACGAATGGGTGTGGAAAAAAATCAAAAATACACAAGAAAAATAGAGAATTAGTGAGTGGTTGTGATTAATCAATCTTGTGCTGAGTGTGCAGTAAGGTGAAAGAAGCTTTCTTACCCAACAATGTTTGTCATGATCATTACTGGAGATGTAATAACTGGGATCAATCCCAACTGCAAGGTAAATGAATGGGGGAGGGGGGAAAGACAGTGGTGGTTTTTGATTATTATTTAAGCAAAGTCAGCTCATTCTATTAAGTCTCAGTTGGGACCTAATATTTCTGATAATGATTGCGTCATGGGGCAATGCTCGCGATGCCCCAGGTTCCATGTTAGTAAAAGTACAGATTTAAAACTATTCTTGCTGCTAAGTGCGGTTACTGAGCATCTTTATTTACATTTAGGTCTCGAGGAGTCATGGATTTGTACTCCCGCGTGTGAAAGAATCTTGTACTTGTTTACATTAATAAGGCCATAAGTGGCAAGCGCGCTGTTAATTGAATTAAGAATCTTGGACTAGCTGAAATGACTAAAGCCGTGAGTTGCAAGTGCGCTACTAATTGAATTGAATTGGCCGTGCGTCTGTGTACTGCAAATATCCACATCTAGATGTGATTGGTCCTGAGAGCGCGTGGGCTGTCATAGACCCCAGGGTTTACCTGCAAATAACGTTGCTGCGTCCCGCGTCAAGGCAAAATGGTGCTGTGATCCTTGCTTGTTGCCATGCATTATCCGTGATCTGGAAACGGCGCTGCAGGGTCGTTTCCTTTTCTAAAAACTTTTTCGGGACAGCTGCAGGGGTGTTTGCCGCAACCCCCGCTCACTGTACTGTATAGTATTTCCCAATACAGTGAGCAAGGCTGCACCGGACAACCCAGCAGCCCCCAGCACCGAATGCGTGATTTGGTTGAACTTTTCGGCCGTTTGAAATTTTCGAACCGCCAAAATTCGTTGAAATCACGCATTCGGACATATATTTTCGATCATTTTAGACGAAAACTTGATAAACACTTACTTTTTGGTGGGTTCAGCCACCGCCACACAAAACACGTTTGTTTTGAGCAGTACTCAGTTTATGAAAACCGCCGTAAGGCCAGACATAGACACGCACATGTAATCTGGTAACCGAATGCCACACGCCTTTTTGGATCTGGGATTCACATGATGCCTTCTATTAGCAGGACAAGCTAACTGAAGCATAGGTAAAATAGGATGGGCACGTCTGCAAAATGGAGAGTAACTCAAAGAAGATGCCTCGACCTAAGAGGAGCCCTGCCGCACACACCACTACAATTATCCTCATAAAGTTCATAGCAGATCTCAAAAACCTCCAGCATATCCGGATCAGGGCTTTTGATCCCAGAGGAGCAAGTGTTCAAAATCCACCCTGACATAAAAATGCTGGTAATTCCGTCCAGCTTATCCTTCAATAGACCTTCACCATTTAAGGCCATTCAGAGCCTATGGGAGCTAAGCAGAAGGCATATGTTCTTTTATTTCTTGGGCATGGTTTCAACATGTTCAGGTTCACAATGGCACCCTTGCACGGTGGGAGGCTTAAAAGACTGACCACTGTTGAGCCAACGACAGTGCTCATGCCCTTAAATGCTTTGCACATAAGGAAAAGCCTAGGTTCTCTCAGACCAACGTGGTGGTGTTGGTGACTTGGTGCAGTATAACATCTTTTTAACGTAACATACGGGGGTGATGAGGAACATTTTTGCTACTTTTTCAGGGAGTCATGAAAATGACAAATTCGCATTTCTGACATACAACCCCTCCCAAATGTTGTAACTAAAAGGTCTTCCAGATATAGACGCTGACCTCATCACCATTTCTCTTTCCTGGGAGTTCATTTTTGAGCACTTTCATTTCTGAATCATGCCCAGCCTCTCCATTTTGATTGGCTGTCCGACTGAGGAGCTCTTCGGTGATGATCTTTGGGCATACACGTGTTCACGTTGGTTGGCTTGTAGTGCAAAAATGTTCCTCCTGGCCCCTTGGTCTTCTGTGGTGGTTTTACTGGTGCATAAAGTGCTGATAAAGCGTGTCCTAGCCTTACAGTAACAGTCAAAGCATAGTAGCATAACATGAGGAGACGCAGAAATTCATCAGAGATCAGTCCAACAGACCCCGCAGAGCAGCCCAGAGCATCTAACTACTGCAACCAAAATACAAACGAGCTAAAGCTGGTGGTGCCAGCTTTGAACCTATGCAGCAAAGCCGAGGAACCTGCTTCCCCCTTCCTAAGAGCAGAGAACTCCTACTGGGTCTTTAGGAAAGCACCAAAATCCTGGCTATTCGCATAACCACACATGGTCGACGGTTAACTGTCTCTTGAACCCTTTCATTATTTGTTTCTTTTTGTGTGCGCAACTGGAATTGTAACAGAGCCTTGATGCCCGCAGGCTTAGTGCACGTAATATGTCACATAAATAAACAAAGCGGGTTTGTATAAAGCATGGTGTAATTGCGTCAACTTACTCCATACAAACACATCTGTAAAAATTAGACTAGATGAAAGCGGCAGCTTTACGAATAAGATAGCTACTTACCAAGGACTTAAACAATGATGTCTTTTAGCCCCCTATCTATTTAATGTGTATATATTGGATATAAATACATATCACACGCATTCCCTCCAAAATTAGGGAAAGTACACATTCAATGGGCTTCATACGCAGACTACCAGGTCCTTTTTGATCAGACCCAGGTTGTACTGCAGTGATTATTAACTCAATTCCAAAACGTTGCCAATGATAAACCTCTTATAAAACAGGGCAGCCTGCAATGTCCGAATAAAAGCCTGGAAATAATCTTCTTATTACAGCGTAGTTGTGACATCACAATTGACCTCTAATAAGAAATAACATCACAACGGCTCCTTAATCAGTTATCACGCTTCAGTTGTGGCGTGACAATGCCTACTGCTTGAGACATCAAAGGTCATAATTCTATCTGTCACTGCAACAGTTAATTAACCCCTTAACTGCTGAGGTGTAATCAAGTCTACAGAAAACGGACGAGCATACCAGTCCTTAGCTAAAACCGTTGAAAAAAATGGCAAATTCCTTGCCTGTTAAATAGTTTTTGTGTCACTTTACAGCGATTAATTGACATGGAACTGTTAAGAATAGAATGTTAAGAATAGAATGTTTAAATTGTGAACTGGTGAAGTTGAGCACGTGAGCAAGAAGCTGCTTGTTATTACTTATCTTAAAGTAAAAAACAAAACCTTTATACAATGCATTGTTTTCAAATGTTTAAACTATTTTTGTGCAACACGTTCAAAGCTGCATCTTACAGAGTCTACATTGATTACACGGAACAGCAAATGTAAGATCTCTTACATTAGATTAAGCAAGAGTCCAGGGATTAAAGAGGACGAGTGTGTGTGGTCATGTATTATAAGTAATAAAATACCTTTGGTCCCGTTCCTCTGTTTGGTCATGGAACTCCTTGTGATTTGCAATATCCCAATAATGTATGGTAGAGCAGACTTTATCCCACAGATAATTAATCACTCCATACAGTGAAGACATTTTCCATGAGGAGATAGACAAGCAACTTTCATTGAGAGAAGACACATTTTGATGCAGATGCCTTGGGCTTCCTAGATGTTGTCCAATAGCACTGATTTGAACAGAACCTGGGATGATTTCAATGAGCACAACTATGAAGATAAGAAGGTCATTAAACTATTTAAAAATGATCAAAACAAGAAATGATCAAATCAATAGTCTTCTTCAGGAAACTATTCATACAGCCCCAAATAAAGATCTTACATTTTTTGTTAAACAAAATGAGCTATTCCTCAGTAAAATAGAATTTATATAGGATGAAGACATCCCACTGCATGTCAATCAAAAGCAACTGAAATGTTCAGCTAAATTATTGGACTGGAATCACAATAGAATGGTTGTACAAACAAAGGAGAAATGTCAAGAATGCTGCAGGTATATCCCTAAACTTGGGACTTTGACTTAGTATGTTAAAAGGTTCACTAATAGGGAGTACAGGAGAACATACACTGATGAATTGAGTGTATTTGCCCCTTCTTCCCAAAAGGAAGCCTCACACTTTGAGGGTAGGGAGGAGAGCCTGCTCCGCAAGACCCTCCCTACGGGTCTGGGCATGTGGGACCTCATTGTGAGAGACTCCCCCTTAGAGGACAAGGGCTCCTGTTCCTGTGAGGAACTCCCTAGGCCACACACCACAACAACTTATATGAGACTACCTGCTGTGAAGAATAATGTGATCCCTGTATATTTGGCTGAAGGCAATGCTGAAACAAACCCATTTGGGAAAGTAAAAGAAGATGTCTCTTTAAGGAGAAAAGTACATTTAACTGAAAAAAGTGGAGTAACGAGAAAGAGAGTGTCGTATGCAAGGGCAGCCCCCTGAAGTGATCACACCCGAGAGAGGTGGAGCAGAGATGAGCTGTGGAGACCACAGTTTTTAAAGAGGTGGAGAATGACAGCCTGAGACGCAGGAGGCCCAGCGCATACAAACTGGGAAACCGTTGTGAAGCAGCCGACATGAATCCTGTAGCAGATGGTGGCGCGGCCACAACCAGATCATGGTGGACAGGACACCCGGCGAAGCACACCGAGACCATCACAGCGGGGAGCTTGAGCAGTTCTCTGTCACCAGCACCCATATACGACAGCAGCCAGAAGGGAAGAATGGGAAACCAATGAACCTGACGCACGAGAAACCAGATACCGAAGAGGTCTGCCCGAGTGATGTTACCCTGAATATACAGAGGTACCATGGAGAACAGAAAACGTGGGGGGGGTGCCGGGGGAAGAATATATGAAGAGAGAAACTTGTCCCAGTCATAAAACGAGATATTCACTAACAAACTGTTTAACTGGAAGTACAGAAAACAGATAAAGAAAATAAGGAGCAACCCTGTATGGGAAATAGTTAAAGACTGGAAATGAATACAATGGAAGGAAGGGAAATTTCCCTATGAGTTTAAAGGTGAAGAGTGGAGAAAGCTTGCAATTGAATTCTGTAATAAGTGATGTGAGATAAGACCACCAAGTGAACAAGATAAAGAAACAGTTATAGAGAGAGAACGCAGAAAGGGGAATTATCAAATTGGATCAAGTTCAACTCAAGCTAGGAAAGCCTGGGTTACAAGATTGTGAGAGATCTACAAGTCTAAACAAGACTGTGGGAAAGTTTCTCAAGAAGAATTATCACAAGCATATCTGTAGAGAGACGATAAGACCCAAGAGCACTGTGGAAGAGCTACACAAGCTTATCAAGAAGATATCCAGAGACTATTCCAGAAGATTGTATTACGAAACATATGGCGTGAAAGAGAGACTTTTAAAACACCCAAAGATAAAAGAAGACCATGGGAAGAAACTCATCCTCGTTTGAGTTGGTTATATTATTGGTAGGGCCAGGTAGAGTTAGGTTTGGAGTGAGGACAGGGGCGTACTGCCCTTTTGGGTGCTCAGCCCCGGGCCAATTGTAATTCGGACTTGGATGGCCTGGGGCCATTTTTACAAGCCAACCATGGGCCAGTTTTGCAATATAACATTTAATTTTGTGATTAAGTAACTACTTTAGGCAACGCAACGTTACTTCTTGCTCCAAGTTGCTCGCTGCACAGTGGATGCGCTGCAGCAGGTATTCATCAAAGAAAATGAACACTTAGTCACCTGATCACGACTTTGGCGGTAACACCGGCAGTATTACCACCGGCGGTATTAGCCCTACCACCGAACTCCCTGGGCTAATAGTGCCGGATCACAAGTTCGGCGGTAATGTTAATCCCCATTCCCCATTGAGCCCATTCAGGAATGCCCCACTCCCCATTGGGCTCAATGGTGAATTTTTGCGCTCTTACCGCCGGAGGATTTCCCGCCGGCGGTAATAGCGTACATTTTCGGCGGATTTCCCCCCGAGCTCAGAGCTGGGCTAAAATCCGCCGAAGTCCTGATTTGGCGGACCCTTAAATCCGGCAGTAATAGCGCTACCGCCGAATTTAAGGGTTACCGCCAAAGTCGTGATCAGGCCCAAAGTGTTAACCTTACTTTGATGAATACACAATAGCTGAGTGCCCCCAGCCATCTGCCGGCGTGGTGCCTGGAGGTTGCTGAACTTCTTTGATTAACAAATTGTAACAAATTGTGCTGGGTGGTTCGAGGGATGAAGGGGCATTTATGTGTGTGAGGTGAGAGCTCGCCTCCTGCTGTGGGCAGCTCCTGTGTTGCGTACATGTTTGTTTTGGGAGTTCAGGGGGCCTGCCTGGATTCCCACTCTGAGCCTCAGGGAAGGGATCAATCACTGCCAGAGGCCTGCTGTTTCTATGTGGCTCGGGCTGGCAGCCCATCATGTAAGTGAGCAGCCTGAAAGCGCACGGTGTGCTGTGCTGCTGCCTGGGTCTGGGTGCTGTCAGTCACTCACCACAACATGCCAAAGCATATTTGGGAAGGATGGTTTGGTGCCACGGAGCAGCAGCCTGCAGGCATCTGGCTGTGTGGTAAAGCAAAGTACGTGCAAGTGCAACTAGCAAGTGTAACAATGCCTCTATTCGGAGCTGCAACAGGCCGACAGCAGAAGACATTATTTGTGCGCACACGTGGCCCGGCATGCTCACACAAAGTAAGTACAAATAAAGATATAAAATGAAGGGGCCGGTGCCCACTGGGTCATCTACCCTTTCTAGTGTTTTTATCTCAGGAGGACTGGACTGGGCAGTCTGGGCTTGTAGACCATCTGCAACTGGAAGCCCAGTCCTCGTGAGGCACAGCCACTCCATGCAGAGACCGCTGCTGCATCTAAAGCAACTTCAATTAACACGTGAGTTCCCTGAAGCCTCTTTGAAATGAATAGAAATTACCTGGATACTTCTTTAACGGACAGATGTGTTGAGGGTCAAAGCGAGAAAGAAAGAAGAGCACCCAACTATGCCCTAGTGTGTTGGTGCACACACCAGGGGTCGCACAACCAGTCACATATTATGTGAGGAGTGCCAAAGCTTTGTTCATGCTCTTACTACTTTATGAAGGCAATGTTGACCTTCATATAGCACGTACCCCCAAAATATGGTATTGTGGTGCTATAATGGTGTCAGGGCTGAACACAGCACCTAAATGTCAATATAGCGATATGCACTACTGTGGAATTTCAGTTTAAGGTTTGAAATAAATTGTCCGAATATCTCCTCTCATAATAATATTTTGTGTTCTTTTGTAGCGCTTTATGCCACTCCTGCTTCTAAGCGTTGTGATGACATGTGTTATCATGACCCCACTTTATGGCACTTGATTGGTCTATGTGAGGTCGCAAATCTGGGGGCTGCAACTTGCAGAACAGCGTTTTACCCTGAATTATGCACCCAGACTATGCACAAAGGATCTCCTCTCCCCCGATGATGACCTCCACTCCGCACCCTTCCTAAAACGTGCAGACAGAGATGTTAGGCGCTTTTCAAGTTACAGTGCAGAATCAAAATGTGCCATGTATTCCTCAAGCTGGGTCAAAACATCAAGTGTACTGTCTTTTACTGAAAAAAAGTATGTCTAAACACATAACAAAAATGGTTGTCATGAAAGATAAGGCTTCAAGCTCCAGTGGGTGCCCCTGTATATGTTGCACCTACTTCCAGGTGGTGGGAAATGTCTTATTATATCCAAGCATTTTTATTTATTTATTTATTTACACTGATACCAACGTGCCAAGGTGCAAGAGTTGGAATGTATGTTCTGTTTGCAATTCCTTAACATAGCACTGCAAGTCCAGCACTTTCCCAGAGTGTATAGCAAACGTTCCTCGGCTAGGCTACTTTTTGTACTTTTAAATGATGAGTGCACATTGGCAAGCAGCTTTGCACGCGATTGCGGATTTGCAACGTATCACGTTTTCATATATCTGACTCTGCGTTCTCAACTGCAAGCAGTGAAGATAAGGGTGAATTCCAAAGATTTCCTGTGTTTTAGGTTGAACAAGAATAGGCAGCTCTGAGCCATTAGTCACATCTGAGTAGTAGTCTTAACTTACCAACTACAGCAGTTCTCTGCAACCTTTTGCTCTCCAGATCTTCAAGACTACAACTCCCAACAACCCTAGTCAACATAGCCAATGGTGAGGGATCATGCGAGTCGTAGTCCAAAACATCTGGAGAAATACAGGTTGCCTTTGACGCTCCAGATGTTTTGGCCTAGAACGCCCATCAGCACTAGTCACTATAGCCAATGTTGAGGGCTCATGGGAGTCGTAGTCCAAAACCTTTGGTGAGAGACAGAGGAATAGCGTTATTGCCCTGGATTGGCAGTGAAATTAAGGCCTCTTCCTGTAGTCTATGGAGGCTTTAATAGGCGAGAAGGCAAATACAGAACCAGGGAACACAGGCTTTAATCTTGGCCTCCTTGCTTCACCCAGTGCTGTGACCCTATCGCCTCATTCTTCTGTTTCTTTATATGCCAACGTGGGGGGCGTTAAGTAACAGGCTCACTTTACTAGTATCAAGCCATCAATGCATGACTGTTACACGTTTTCCATGACCTGCAAATGTTAACTCTTCCCTGCTGCTGCCCTAAATGGTCTACCATTAATAAGACCTATGTTTCTCCGGTAACCATGTGTTTTACCCCTCCGATGTACAGCGCTCCGTTTCTACCTGAAGCATGGTGCGTACTTATCAAATAACCGAACATTTTCGCAATAGTTTACTTTCTGCTCGCTAACACCACTCAAACACACAACGGCGACAACAGCCCAGTTCACTGCTTTGCCGATAGTGGGGGAACCGTGTAAACATCCCAAATCTGTGGCGGGAAGAACTATCCTTCTGGGTGGTCCATATACTCCCTGCCTGTGCGCACCTTTTGTGAATACGTGGTCTTGGGTGGTATACACTGAACAGCGCTCCTGCAAGACCATTTTTGCTGGAGCAGTCTTGTTCTGGCTCAGGTCCTTTCCGATCGTGACACAGGGATTTTCCTTAGTAGGCTGGGTTTTGGGGTTGAGTGGGGCCGTTCATATTAGCACAGGATTGGGGAGAGCAGCCCACCATACAAAGTAAAACAACACCATGCAATTCGCCTTTCTCCCTGTTCAGTTTGTAGAAGAGGAGACAAGTCCCTCTACAGGAAGTCCCGCCCCATGCTGCCTATATGTTGGGAACTGGAAATTGCGATATGCGCAATACCAGTGAGGGTATTTATGCTGCAAAGAATCCTTGAAACAAGGTATCTGTTGAGAAAACCCTATATGCATTCACGAAAGAACGGTCTTCTGAAGGAATTCCCACAAGAAGTGTGAAAATGAATGAAAGGAAAGACTGGTTACGTCATGACACGAAGCATAAATGACGCACCCAGAAGAGTTACCAATGAAGAAAGAATATAGATCTTATGGGGAATCTGATGATGAAGTATTGAAGTAAGCAACATTTGGGGATCGAAATGCAGATTGCATGCATGAAGGAGCACTGACGAAAATGCAAAGACATTTGACAATTGTACAGACGTATTAACGCAAGTAGACAAAGTAACCATAAAGCTGGCTACGTATACTGCAGGCGATTTGTCAATGTATATATACAGGAATGTATAGAATCAGGGTGTTCCGCAATCCACTTTAGCAAACTTGAACCCCGTGAATGAAAGTGCTTGAAGGGCAGCACAGTTGAATAAAATAGCTCACGGAGAAGCAAGATTCAAGAAGACTTGCCTGGCACAGTGTCAACTGTCGGGGCCGCTGAGAGTCTAGTTATCTACTTAAGAAGATACATGAACGAGAGAAACAATCAGAGCTCCTGTTTGAGGTGTAATGGGAAAGCACTACAAGTGCCAGGTTTTCTTCATTTAATAATATTAAATGCAATGAAGGAGTTCAAAACGTGGTCTACAGTCACATGTTCAAATGAAAATAGACTTTGGGTCGAGCTACACCAAAACCAGAAGATAAGGCCATGCCTTCACCCCCTTTTATTCTTAGGCACAGTGAGCCTCTACAAGGCCAAGTTCAAAGTTTTAATTGAATGACGGACCGCAGAAGTGGTGATAGATGTTGGGCTAACTAAGTAGGGAGGCATGACCCGGCCAACCCTCCCAGCACCTGGGATGCAAGCTTTCATGCTGCTAGCGAGTGGAATATTCCAGAAGGGTACAAGCGTGCCAACCAATTGTGGAGGGCCACGTATTACAGAGCCCTATAGTTTGAGAAGCCAATAGGATGTCGTATATTTTCATGACACAGAAGATGACTTGCACTTGTGATGGGCTCAGTTTCCCACCTGATGTTAGAGACCCAATCACAACACAACCCCATATAAAAGTTATTCTTAGATGTTTCCTTTAAGCCTATCATATTCCCTAGTAGGTTTTCTTACTTTGCCATGTAGTATGACGTCAGTAGTGACACATTTTTAGTATAAAAGCTATGTTTTTTCATGAGATACTTTTAGAGAAATTGAGTGTTTGTTGATGATCGTTGTAACTCCCTGTTTTAGACAATTGTTAAAAAAACAGTTGTGTGTTTTGCCAAACTTCCTGTGTCTGTCTGATTACTGATGTATGAGTAATATCTGCATGATATGATATGATATGATATGATATGGCATTTATAACGTGCCTATACAACAAGTGTTTCATGGTGCGACGAGGCAAGGGAGGGGAACAGAGAGAAGACAGACATTGATCTTACTAGGCCAGATGACATTAAGATTGTGCAAGTGCAGGGGCGTGGGGAAGGGGAAAAAGGGGCAGGGGATAGGGGAAGTGCGGTACATAGGATAACAGTAAATAAATAGAAAACAATAAATAGGACCAATAAAGAAGATTTCCAAAATGCCAGTTCTGTTTGCATGTTTGTACGTTATGTATCTGTATGTTGTCAATGGAAATAATAAAGAAATGTTTTAAAAAAAAGAAGTGTGGACAGCAGGTGATAGGTGCATGGGTAAGTGCAGGCATCAGGTGTGAAGTGCTGGTAGGGGGCTGTAGGGATACAGAGCCAGCCCCAGAATGCAAGAGTTGCCAGGGGGCAGTGCAGGTGTGCAACTGGTGTGAAGGGGACCTGGGCCCAAGAACAGAGGGTAGCCAGGTGACCAGTGCAGTTTCAGCCAGGAGTTCAGCAGGGGAGAGGAGGAGAGAAAGCAGAGGCAAAGAGGAAGGTCTTGAGGTGCTTCCAGAACCGGAGATGATTCTCCTCAATTTTCAGACAGGCATGGAGGCCGTTCCAGAGGGAGGCCCCAGCCAAAGAAAGGCTGGGGCCTCCGTCAGATACTGTTACCTCATCTCAAATGACCCACTATATAGGTTCAAGTTCATTCTGTGTAACTTTCAATGATCACAGTCTGGCCGCACTGCACAGTGCCCCCACAGCCACCTCTCACTCACTGCTTCGGTATTATCCCCGGCTCTGTGCCATTCCTCACAGCGGCGCCAAGCTGCCGTGGTACAGCGGGGGCACACACAGCAATGCCAAGCCAGTCCAGCGCAATGGGGGCATCCGGTCAGTTGTTCTGCGCAGGTCCCAGTCCTGGGACACTGCAGGGCAGGTCACCGCTCCTTCCGCAGCCCGAGATCTGGGTCGGCAGTTGTTATGCACAGCTTCGGGCCGGGTGCCTGTTGTTCAGATGCCCACATCACGGGGATGGTCCTTTCGGTGTGAGTATTTTAGGCAGGCAGATTAATAGCAGTTGCCGCCATGACAGCAAAGCTTCCTCCTCTCCCACTGCGCCCAGTGCAGTCCAGAAGAGCCCCAGGCCATGGCCACCGGGTGTATACATGTATACCAGGTTCCCAATGTCAGATAAAGTCAGGAGTCAGGTCAAAAGGATCAACAGCTCCTCAGCAAACTGGTCACGCAAGGATGGGTCTGACAGATTACTAATTTTACGCCCGCTCCGCACGGAGTTTAGCAGAGAGCCACCTTCTTGAGCAGCTGCTCCACAGCGCCCCCATCTTCAACTGCTCTAAAGCTTCTTTTGGCTCCTCCCTCCAGGACGGTTCATATCCCTGCAGTGTTAGTCTCTTTTTGGTCTCACTGTGGAATCTGGTTCAGAGATACGGTTATAGTTCTCTACCGTCTGTAAGTGGTTTGGTTTTGCAGGCTGGGTCGACCCGTTGCTTCTCGGCTGGGTGTCTCCTTTTTGATCATTCTGTCATTCATGCACAAGCCTCTCTGGTTTTTGTCTCTCTTTTATTTGTCTGGTAACCCCTCCCAGGGTACGAATCTGTTTCACCTTTGGGTGATTTGTTTGTTTCTTGGTTTCTATTAACACCCTTATGTGTATGGGTGTGTTGTTTCCCTTCTCATGGTATTATTATATGTGCCTCTCCAGGTCTGCTAGGTCTGTTGGCTATTTTGTCAGCTTTGGCATTCTGACAATGTAAACAGGCGCTTTGTGACTCGCCCCTCTGGGGTGGTTTGGTTCCCGGGAGAGGATAGCTCTTCGTGGTCTCCAGTGGAGCTATAGACTCGGGTTCAAAGAAATGGGGATAGTTCTTCAGCTTCTGTAAGTGGCTTTGTTTAGCAGGCTGGGATGGACCTTGGTCTCTCAGCTGGGTGTCTCCTTTCTGAGGATTTTGCCTCTCAAAACGCTTTCAGCATTTGCCTCTCTTTTACTCTTCCAGTACCCCTCCTAGGACATAAAGCTCTGGTTCACCACTTATTGGTAATTCGTTTATTTCTTGGTTTCTAGTAATCCCCTCCTCTGTATAGGATTCTTGTTTCCCTTCTCTGGGTGCTGTTCTCTGTTCTTCTCTAGGCCTTCCAGGCCTGTTGGCTACTTTATCAGCTTTGTCGTTCTGGCTCTCTCTCTGAGTGCTGCAGAGCTCAACGGCTCTCCTCCCGCTGAATACCTCATACCTGCTGTTCCACTGTATCCTTTTGTGGGGGAGGCAATGGCGCCTTACGCAATGGAACCTGCCTTCTTGGGATGCTGGTTCCCTCCTCGCTTTGCCTCGTGTGTGCCTCGCTTTGGGCACGCCGATCTTCCACGTTGGTCGCGGGTTGGTCTCTCTCCAGTAGAGACCTCAGAGCATATGGCCTCTGATGCTCCTGGGCTCATCAGCATTATGTGGCCTTTCCACCCACCATGCGCACGTTGTGGTCCTGCCTCATGGTTGGGATGGCTCCGCTCTGAAGCAGTGGTGTGCACTCTGTGCGGCTTCCTTCCAGCTGGCCTGTTCACAGGGGTTGACTTGCTCCGCCTCACCTCCCCTCACTCTCTAGGTAAGGGTCATGTCCTTTATGTGTCTCTCCCTACAACAAGAGACACAGTTCCATTGGTCCTGGTTTTCAGCTTTACGAAGGGGTTAGCAGCCAAACCAAGCATATTTAAAGGCCTCATTACATCATCATTACCATCAGCTCTCATGTATGCAGAAAACCTGTGGGGGTATTGGTGTTAAGGGAGATGTTGTAAATGTATCTACTGGGGAATCTTTGTCCTCTAGCGAAGGAGGTGCACCCCAAGTGAGATCCCCCTTGCCCAAACCCTTAGGAAGGGTTTTGTATAGCAGGCTCACCTCCATAGTCCCAATGGGGGCAGCTCTCCCTTGGGGGAAAGGGACGAATTCCCTGAATTTGTCACAAACTGCATTCATTACTTATACCTACGTTCTGTCAGTAAGGGCCTCATCACAAGATGGATGGTATCCCGGCAGTAAATGCACCAGGATACCGCCCAAGGCTATTAGCATTACCGCAACTCGGTCTGGCACAATTTCCACTGGCTCTCGAGTTGCGGTGGTGCTGTTAGTCCCCATTTATTCTGAGTCCATAGGACTCTATGGGGATTTTTGGTGCTACTACCGCTGGTGGTAATAGCACCAGCAGTAATATTGCCGAAAATGAGCAGAAAGGGGAGGTTATTACCTTCAGCAAAAAGCTGGAGGTAAACCTCCCACTTTCCGCCAAAACTCGGGATTGGGTGGAGCGAGAATGTGGAAGTAATCGTGTTACTGCTGTAATTTTTACTGCTCCGCCCCAAGCCCCGATGAGGCCCAGAATATTATATTTACTACATTATTTTGTATGTAATGTGTGCTGTTTCAGAATGGTCTCCTGGAAGCTTAGTTGGGCGCACTTCCGAACTGCACTCAGCACTATAAGGTCACACTCATGGCATTTTAGTGATGTATAAATAACAAAGAGTATAACTCAACACTGTTGTGGAAAAGACTAGTATCCTGCTGTATTATGATATAATGTAGGTACTGCCAACAGTCATGTTTAAACAACTGTTTCTTTCTAGTGCGAGGCAAGGCTTTTGGCTTTACTGCACATGTCTTTGCAATGAAGGCTTTTCACTTATTCTGTATGTTTGCTCGTCTCCACATCTCTCGCTTCTGACGTGTTTCCATTTTGGCATTTGCAAGTGTGTTTTTGGCTCCCGTTTTCCTAGGAAAAGCATCTTTAGTAGACGGAAGTTATTATAATGTAAGCATGCTCACCTGCCTCAGACCGGCTGTGAACCTTTAAGGAATATATGCAGCTTCAGTAAATGTATTACTTTATGTTGCCCATCCTGGTAACACTCTCCTGCATGTAAGAATGCAGTTGGTATCCTAGACTTGATAGAGGGGCTTTGTTCCTTGTTTGTAACATTGTTCAGTATGATTCCTTGCCATGCCTGTACCGCTTTCATTGAAATGCATGTGTTCTTTTGGGTGTAAGAGAAGAGTGCTTGGAGGGAGGTGGGGGTTCTCACTTGTGTCAATGTCGCATACTATCGCCTTTTTTTCTGATATATGCTTTTTACTAATAAATTGTTAATCAATCGACCAGAATAGTCAGTGGGTGTTTCTCCAACACACACACACACATACAAGTAGTCACATACACAACCACATTGGCCAGGTCACTCACACACAGACACAGTAAAACAACCAAACATGCAGACACGTTGAGAGAGAAGACTGCTCAAAGTGCCACAGTTTCATCTCTGCACAGGGCTTGCCAAATGCTGCACCAGAATCAGCCCTCTGACTGCACACACAAACATTATACTGGGAATCGCTTGCTCCTCCCGAGTTCACCTTCACAGTCAAAAACCTCTATGGCACAGCAAATCCACATTTTCCAGAATGCTCTTCACCATTTAAACCACACAACACAAGATTCCAACATTTTAACCACAGTTCTTTGCTGGAGCTCCCCAGATACTTCTCCCTTTGTGCCACGCTTCTTTGAATAAATGACTGTCTCCAAAAGAATGAAACCAAATTATGATACCCAATAGAAGCCTCACATTGACCAAAAGTACCTGTTAAGGACCAGGAATCACCATAACCCCCTGTTGTGTCAATGTCATATCAATGTCACTATCTGAACATTCCTAAAACGGCTTAGTTTTAAGTACTTGGAAACCTCCCCGGGTTCAATTGTTCTACAGACAAAATACTACAATAGAATCAAACCAATGAAGAGCTGCTGTAGACAACCTACTGGCAAACCAATCACTGCATATAAAAATAACATAATTTATTACATTTTGTTTACTGTTTATGGTAAGTGTGCACCCTACTTGTTTACCACTTCAGAGTGTTTAACACAGCGGAAGGGAGGCGATGAAGGGTGTGGAAGAGTTAAAGTGTGGACTGCAATGATGCTCAGACACAGTCTAGAAATCAGATGTCTGTCCGAAAAGTTCAGTTGTCAAACCTTTGCGGTACCTTCTGACATTGGTGTGAGTGTGGTGAACAATGACACAGAGTCCTAAAGGGATAAGACTGGACAGTGCTGTAGATGGAGCAGGTTTGTAAGAGAAGCTGGAGCATGTCTGTCACAAATGGAAGAGTCTTCCTCACCCGAGTCTTCGTTGCTGGACGGGCTTTTCCTGAAGTGGAGGTGTTCTTTTCTTTCTGGAGGACCGTCTGTCCTTATAACGATATGGTCGTTCTCTAGGGGAAGCCACTATGCCAGCTGTAAAACCAGCAAAGGCACGAGACTCCCACCAAATAGATCAAGTGAAGGGGAAAAGCCTGAAGGCACCAAAAAACCCTTCAATCCAAAGTAAAATCAGCAAGATGTTGAGTGGCTGATGTTCCGGAGATGCAGAGTCCAGTCGGGTTGTGGATACACCCTGATAAACCTTATAATCCAAAAGTGAGTACTCCGGAAGATGAGAACCTAGGGAATCAAGAGGCTACTGTAACATATGCAAGAGAAAAGGAAGTCCTGGAAGGTGGCAAAGTAGAATCTCAGTAAAGAAGGAAAGGAAAATATCATCGGAGGTATCAGGCAAGGCAAAGCAGCGGTGTACCAGCGAGGATCAGGATTGAAGAAAAAGAGTAGAGTGTAGCGTACACTGGAAAGGAGAGAGATGGAGCTGACAAAAAAGGAAAGAAAGAGAAAAGGACACGCAATATTGAAAACAGTGTCTTACCCCAAAGATCCAAGAACAGGGTTGAAACGCGTGAAGCGAAAGCTGCAAGTGAAAGGTATTGGGTGTAGAGGCCACCATGTTGGAAATAGACTAGACCGGTGATTACGTTTCAGAGAAATGTGGTGGAATGTTAATGTCGCGTTAAGCAACATTTCCTCCATTAACTCCAGGAGGGGCGGCCAATGACAATGTCCTTGAAGTGCTTCCTATCTATGGTACACTTTCTGAATGCCATTCAGTGTTTGGCAACCAATGACAAGGGTTAATGTGATCAGTCAACTTCACACTGAAAATCAGTCTGGAGTGTACGTTGTGCCCACTGGAGTTTTAGCAAGTACAACAGAGGTAGTTCCTGTTGGAAACATATCATTTTTGGTTTTAGTTATTGAATGTCCGAATGAATACAGAAGACACTATGAACTGGGTATCAAAGAACAGAGAGTTGCTTATTTCACTCATACATAACTTTCTTTTATACATTATTTTGCATTATTTAGAAAGACAGACATAGGGCCTCAGGAGTCTGAAGGTACCGCCAGTGCAAATAGTATTACTGCTACTCGGTCCGGTGCTATTAGCGCTGGATCATGAGTAATGGTACAGTGGTAAGGTTGGGGGCTGCTATTACTGCCGGCGGTAATTGTACCAGTAGTAATAGCACTGAAAACAGACAAAAATGGGCGGTAAGTGGACATTTTTACCTCCAGCATAAAGCTGGAGGTAAAACTCCCACTTACCTACTGTCTGACTTATGATTGGGCCAACCCATAAATGCAAGAGTAATAGCGTTACTGTCGCATTTAAGGGCTAAGGCCCGACTCATGATGAGGCCCATAGTCATCAATTAATTTAAGATTTTACTTCAAGCATTTTATCATGGCAATAAGTCTATTGACATCATTATGTGCACAGAAAGAGAGAATTGGGAGGTGGGGTAGTTGTGCAGAAAAGGTGATTAAGGTGCAGTAAATAATGGCAGCCTAAAAAAGTGATTATTTCCTAAAAAGCCATAGGTAAACAACCAGGGTCAACGCAAAACAATATGAAGAACTTGAAGCACATATGGGGTATATATACTTCAACAGAGAGTTTCGGCGAAGTAGATCGATCGCCTTCCTCAGGACCAAAATTGTGCACTGGTGTGGTTAAGAAAAGGAAAACAGATTAAAATTAATTAAAAGACCAAATCAATTAAGGTCAAAGTAGCAGTTCAAATTGATCATGAAGATGGCGGGGGTGTTGCAACTCGCCCGCCGTCAATGGGTGCAATCTGGTAATACTGCGGGGCTCCCAATTCTGTTGCCCAAAGGAGTTTGAATTCCAGGATTTGAACGTTCATTCACAAATCTAGGAGAGTGTTTGGAACATAATGAACGGAAGTGGGAGTTAGGACCTTAGTGTTATGCAGACAAATGGCTGAGTGCCGCAGCATGCATGGATGGACACATACCTTATTTAAGAGTTCGGTAAATCACATTCAGTGAATGATGAAGGTGGATTGCGCGAGGCCTCGAAATGAAAGAGTGACCATGGGCATATTCGTGTGTTACCGTGGTTACGTAACATCAACTAGAGAACAGCAATAGACAAGACATGATCATAACTTCTGTAGACAGGGGGGCTGAAAAAGCCTAAGTGTGCTGGGCTTAGCCGGGAAAGCCTACTATAGTATTACAGGTTTTAGCAGAGTGCCAACGTCATCTACACCTATGAGCTGAAAGAAAAACGAACACCTTGTAGGGTATACAGGGTGGGAAGCCCAGGGTTTGTTGTTAGAAGTAGTCTGGGCTACAAAGGAATAGCATTTGGAAGCTGTAGGCACTTACTTGGAATGAAAAGGGTACTGAAGGATCAGGAGCTGTCCATGTCCGATGGGAGCCGCTGCTAGTAAATAGCATACGCGGATGCCACATGGCGTGGAACGCGTCAGCGGGTGGGGACATTGGAGTTTCACCATCATGTCCTGTAGCAGATGTCAATTTGCATCTGGCTACTTCCAGGGCAAGGACAATCTGGTGGAATCTGCAAGAAGGAGCAGGTGAAAGGAAACAAGCGGGACAATTGATAGCTTGACATCAAACACAACATCCAGTGGTTACGGACTAAGCAAGAGTGTGATGGGGGCAACGGGTTGGCCGTGTTAGGGTGAAAACCAAGTGGGACTGATGTAGGTTCACTGGCGCATTATAGCCGGCTTTCCATTTTGGAACCATTAGAAGCTTTGCGATGGAGCCGGTTCCTGTATATCCAAAATGGCACTCGATAGACGTATTCCATAAAATTTCAATAACATCCAATGACATGTCGGTTCTCAGGATATTTGAGAATATCATGGAAGCTGACATTTCTACTACTATGGACCAGCTTGAGGGTTGTCATGTGCACAATGGAATGGGATCAGTAATGGTACTAGCTTATGCGGTACCCAATAGGGGACCTTGGTCAACTTGGAGAAAAAACCATGGCAAGTTCATCACCTGGGTGCAATTAGATAGGAATGATTTGAATCAATGAAAGGTCACACAAATGAATCCAAAGGCTGTCTGGAGACTTAGTGTATCCACCAGGTAAAAAGCCTCAATGACAGGCTGAGAAGAGCCAATGAATGCATAGTGAACAGCTCTCCTCCGATGCCTGTTAGAGTAGAATCAGTTTCATTGCAGGGCAGGAATCCTGATTGGAAGTCACCCAAGAAGGTATTCATTTCCAGGTGGACAAACTAAAGGTGTAGCGAATAGCAAACGTTTCCAGGTTCTTGAAATGCAGGGAGAACCGGAGATCAGCTTATACCATGTCGGGGATCTCAGAGCCTACATTGAGTTTCTGCAGCTAAATTGTTTTGATATTTCAAAAAATAAGCTAACTTGTTTTGATAGTGTGGGTGAGAATGGGGGCGGGAGAAAGGAAATGTACAAGGGAGAAAAGGACACAATAGGCATTACAGGCCATAACCAAGAACATGGATGAGTGCTACAGGGGAGATTAGGACTGGGAAAACTGGGAACTATTGTGGGTGAAGAGGGGTGGCAGTAAAGGAAACTACAATGAATACTACATATTGGGACAAAGAAATCTACTATGCAAAATAAGGAAAGGGTGAGAGGAAACTATTATGGGGAATGGGCATGGGAACAAAAGAAACCATAAATAGTAATATAGGTGAGAGCGTAGGAAAATACAGATGTCAATGGGGAAGAGAGGATTTGAATCTGTATGGGAGTATAGTAATGGGAGCACAGGCAACTACAGGGGGCCCCAGAGATGGAAGAGATGGAATCTGCACAAGAGTATAGAGATGGGAGAACAACAAACTGCAATGATCTATAGGGATGGGAGAATATCAGTCTGCATGGGAGAATAGATATGGGATAACGGGGAACAACAGGGGTACAGGGATGGGAGAGAAGGAATCTGCACGGGAAAATAGAGGCGGGCGCACGGGAAACTCTAGGGGTCCATAGAGATCGGAGAATAGTAACTGGCATGGGAGTTGGGAGCACTGGACATGTCAAAGGGGAGTAAGGGTGGGACAAAGCAAACTCTATGGGTCAGTAGGGATGGAAGCACATTAACCTACAGGTAATACAGGGATGGGAGCATGTACATAGCCTGATTCATGGAATTATTTGCGTGAAAAACGTAGATTTGCGCGCCTTTCTGCCCGAAAATCCCCATACTTCAAACAGGGATTTTCGGGCAGAAAGACGCGCAAATCTGCGATTTTCACGCAAATAATTCCACGAACCAGGCTGACAGGGTATAATAGGGATCAGTCCACGCTGTTAACGCAAGTGCTGCAGAAGCCAGCCCATACGGCCTGGTCATTATATTCTGAAAAAGAGCATTGTTTCTGACTTCCTATTGTGCTATAGTGCTAGCCTCCTGTACCCCTTACACATGGCTTCCCAGCCAACCGTCACTCACCAATAGGAGGGCTCCTAGGGGTTGCACCATAATGTCCGCCAGGATGCCACTTCCCTTCCTTCATTGTCTTCTTTGGACCCTCATCCTGTGCTTCTAATGAAAAAGAGGGTTAATTAAGAGAGATATATGCTTTAAGCTTACATTAATGATTTACTTGCTGCTTGTGAGACATGAATGTTTCTTATGCCAGCAATCCTCACCCCACTATTAAAGTAGTTTACCTACTGGCTTCATTCCCTATTCCCATCAGCCCTTTTTAAATCTAAAAAACCAGGCAAACATGGACATTTATGGGCCAGTACCTTCTGGTTAATAATAATAATAATGTGCATTTAAATAGTGCTACGAAACCTCAGGCATCTGAGCGCTGTTTATTACCCACAGTGTGTGGTGCATGGTGTGGATGACCCTATCCATGAGTCTGAGATAATTCTACTGAACATGGGGGACAGTCACATTCTAGTTATTGCCAGGGTTGGAACATGGGATCGGGAGGCTGATCCCATGTTCCGGACAGAAATATAACGGCAGTTGAAACGGAGCCAGTGGGGCTAAGGGGTTGCAATAAACATCTCCCTCAAACTTACTGTGGGCAGAGTCATCATTTCACTGGTGGCGAGCGGGGATCGGCGGGTGGCGCCATATCGAGTAGCCGCGCTGTCCACGAAGACTGCCAACAGCTGTCCGTAAATCCAGTGACAGAGGCCACCACGTGAAATGAGTTTCCCACAGGGGTGCCTGGGCTGCAGAGCAGAGGTTCACTGCCCACAGAGCGGAACAGACTGCCCCAAGAGGCGTGCAGACAAGCACCACACCATTTTCTACTATATGATCATTTTCCTTTCTGTGTGCCCATCTGGACACCCATCCATGCGCACCGTCAGATTAAATGAAAGGACCCAGTGTCGTCTCCCGCCGACAGGAAGGCGTCCCAATAGCCATGGCAACAGGCCATTGAGGCGGAAGTAGGGTGACCAGACCTCCTGGTTTTGCCAAGACTGTCCGGGTATTTGCACCTTCGTCCCGGGGTCATGAGACTTTTTAAAGTTTAAAAACCCTGTCCCGGGACAGGCCCGGTTCCAGGAATTTTCATCTGGGTGGACCGGAGTTGTGATCAGGGGGACCCACATTCCATTGGGTGTGGGTCTAGGAGTACCCTAAACAAAGTGCTGATGTTAATCCAGATTTCCCAGATCCGTGATCCAGCAAAAAAAGTCTTCCCAGATCTGCAAAAATACATGTGCACCCCTCTATAAAAAAACAGTACATAGCAAAATCTACCTATGTTCCCGTCCCATCTGCTCTCCCCTTTCTGTTATATCTGATCCTCCTTCACCTTTCACCGTACAGTCACCTTCCTTCAGCTGCCCTAACCACGTTCCCATTTATCTCCCCTCCCACCTATTCACACCAGCACCCAGCATGCCTTTCCTGGCCTGGCTTGAGAGAATTGAGGGTGATGCCTCCTCTTCTTCCTCTGAGAGAGCTGAGCAGTGAGGCCCCCAGTCGTTCTACCATCTCAGATGGTGTCCGCCCAACAATACCTTCCTGAGCACTGTGGCTGCTCCCAGCAGGCCCCGGGGGAGATGCTTGTGCTCCCTCCATCTTGTTGTGAAAGATAGACCCTCCCAGAAAACTGAAGCAAGGAATAGGAGATTTTGTTTCCTACAAAATTAAAAAATGTTCAAGCTTCTTTTGTTTTAAAGAACTGAACATACCATGTCCAATCAATACAGGTAACCTTGTTGATCTTAACAATATTTCAAGCACAACAACATATCCTCCAATAACATACACATGTATACAATCCACCCTTCACCCACCCGTTCCACAACCTCCCCCCCTTTCCAACTGAACTCCTACAGTAGTCCCATTCTGAATGTCTCCCATCAATGGTTCATGTCCAAAACTACATTTTAAACAAAAAATGTTATTTTTTGTTGCATTTTTGCAGCACATTTTGATTGAGTTGAGAGTGCAAGAGAGTGCTTGGGCTGCATCAGGAGGCAGACTGTGCTGGTTGAGGGGTGTGCGGCCTCCTGGTAACGCGTGCCCCTGTACATCATTATCTGGTACATACTGTTTACATACTGGTTATACAATGCAATTGTCCATGACAACTCTTTGTTTGATGTGTATACTTTGATTTGCTATTGAATGACACCATTTTGTTCAATAAATGTGGCCCGGATAATTTCAAAGTTAGATGTATGTGTGTGTCCTAATGCCTGGGCTGCCCATCTACTAAACCATGAGTGAGGTTTTTTGGAATAGCTTATGATGCAAACTGAAACAATTCTAGGCGCACCTAATTTTAAAAGGTAAGGCATCGTGAAATCAAAAAATATGCCAAGGATCACACAGTTTGGTCAAGTGGTAAAGCCATAAATTGAGCCTAGCCTGAAATTTAGATACTAAACCACACATCTTCTGAGCTGAAGATGGTACAAATATGTGTTGAAGTTTGGATTTGAATACCTAAAATAATACTAAATGTATACAGATTATTTTAAAAATACACAAGTCACATGATAACCCAACCTGACAATGTATTCATCATTGGAGAAAAATGCGATTAAAAGATTAGGGGGAGGAGGGGAATTTTGTTTTGAATCCTAATTTGCACAGAGCTGAATTCTCCTGTTTGCACTTTTTTGTAAAAGGGCCATTCATTAATTTTAATTGTTTCCACCAAGTACTGGAAAAGTAAAGAGTAAAACACAGGCAAAAATTGCCTTTGCTCTTTACTTTACCCTTCTGTGTCAGGAAAAGTGTAAATTACTTCCAGAATTAATGATTGTGGGAGCCATCCACAATGTATTCCTTTGGACTCTGCCTGCTTTTACAAGGTGTTATAGTCAGGCAGATCCCATAAGAATCCATTGGTTTTCCCCCCAACGTAAAAATACATGCCAGTGGAAAAACAATCGTATTTCGCAGGGGGATCTTGTTAAGTCGAATCTGCTCTCCAACTTCACCTGTCAAATCATACAAAATCCTGCAGCTCATAAAAAGTGGAGCTACATGCATTTAGTGCCACTTCCTCTACTCCGCTTGACTTGGAAAATTATCCTCTATGACTGTAGCTTTATTTTCCCCATCCTGAATGGAAGCCTACAAGCTCGAGCATAGCAATTAATGAGAACTTAAAAAAAATCTCTTACAGACACAAAGTGGAATGAAATGCAGGACAATGTTATTGTTTCACAGAGCGTGTTCTGTATCCCCTTAATTACTAATCACCCAACAATCACACTTAAATAGCTTCTTAAAACCCTATATAATGTTTTTGTTAAAGTGCTACAGCAATGGTCACTGCCTTTTTACCTTTTCACACCTCTAATCACTTCCTGTTGTACAATCGGACTCTGGGACATGTTAAAAAGATAAGATCTCGCTGGTGGGGCCTGTTCAGCCCTGCTGTCTGTTTTTGAGGGGAGAGAGTAGAGCGGGGGAAAGGGCATTGGCATTTGTCCCTTGTCCAAATGTTAAATCTACTTCTGATTGGACTCTTTAGAAAATATTTAAATACTGCTTTTTAGTTATGAAAGATGTACACCTTTTATTCCTTGCCCGTAACATTATAGAAAACGCTCTTCTTTTTTGTTATTTTACGGGTGTTCATGTTTCATTTCCGGCACTGCCTAAACACCCAGCACCCAGGATTTCCATCATACTTTCCAAACAAATCCCACAACACACATGACATATTCTGTTTGCATGCAAACTCTGTAGATTTACTCAAACAGAATGAGGTTATTAAGTCAGTACTTAACAGTTTGAATTATGAAATGTTCTGTCAGAGTAGACTAGACTTCCAAACAAAGATACATTCAATTTAGGTCGGAGCCCCACTGGTAAGTATGCATGAGAAGATCTGAAACTGGTCAATACTTGCCAACCTAGCCATATCATTTTCAGGTAGGGCCTTGTTGGACCAGCTCAGTGAGGTGCAGCTTGATTCCCTAGTCGTAGCAAGCAAGACATCCACATCTGGGCATATACACATTCACTTAGGGAGACAAACTCAAAGCAACATGCATTGGCCTAGCCAACAGCTTGGGCTTTTGATTAGGCATGGATAGACATTTTCCAGGCACTGCCATAAAGGTAACACCTGGCCAATAAGATGGGAAAAGCTGGAAAGTGGTGTCAGCAACTGGGCATATGATGGCATGGCAAATGTCTGCTAATATCTGTACGCATTCCAAAACTGCTGGCTTTGTCATTTCTTGTTTAAGACAGGACTTCAGTGCAAGTCACAGAGGCAATGACAAATATATTGCTTATAAAATCAACTGGCTGAAGACACACATTAAGAGAATGTTACTACACCAGGAGCTCATTTACAGAGGCAATTAAGTTACTAAACACTCAAAAGAATGCTTAGCTATAACACTGTCAGGCCCTATACAGCAACACGTTTGGTGTTACTTTGTGATAGAGCTTACTCAAAGAGTTCTAGAAAGGTTAGGTTATGGTGGTAAGGCATTAACCTTTTAACTGCCATCGATTTTCCCCCCCAGTACCAAGGCCTTTTTTGGTGATCAGTATTTCGCCATTGAATGCCTTCTAATGTTTTCTCCATCATTAACCCCTTAAGTGCCAAGGACGAGGTATCTCGTCCTTGGCAACAGGGAGGTAATCCCAAGGACCAGATTCCTTGTCCTTGGCACTTAAGGGGTTTTAAAAAGCCATGGATAGTCATTAGGTGGATAAATGACCAGACACACCCATAGGATGTGTGTTTCTCCTCACATGCGTGAGGTTAGGTTGTACCTAATAGGTAAAAAGTCTCTGAATCACTTAGAACCACTGTCATTGCTCTGGCCAGCCTTCCATACCATTGGTTGCATATCAGTCTTGGCCCTGTCACTAATGTCAGAAGTCCTTCCACAATTGATAGAACACAGGGCCAAAACATTCATGTGATTGCTTGTGTTCCAGTGCAGACAGAACACAGACTAGCAATTGAGATTCAACTACACCTTTTGGTGGCAGCACCAAAAGTCATTTGCTAATGACTTGCCCCCTTCTCTAATTGCACAGATATACTACAGAATTATGCCATGCCATGCGAATTTGGAAATACAGTATAGGAATGCCTCCAAGATCACTTCATGCTAGAGTGCATTGATGGGAAAGTTAGGGAAGCATTATGGTCCAAGGGTTACCCATCCTTGGGCGAGGTACGCAGAGTTGCCAACGAAGTGTAGCAAACCAAAACATGTGCACAATAACAATAATAAAGAAAAAACAAACTTTGCATATTTACTTCTGGGAAACACTCGGACCATAATGCTTCCCTAACTTTCCCGTCAATGCAATCTAGGATGAAGTGCAGTGATGTCCTGTCCAACATCCTAATACACTTCTCATACTCCATCAGCCACTCTGATTCCTCTACGTTCACTGTTGAGAAAAGTGAACCTCAAATACCCTCAGAGGTTTTAGCAGGCCAAACTAAAAACAAGAAGAACAAAAAAAATTGGTTTGTGCGAGGTTTTGATTGTGAGTCCTTCAGATCCATCTACCTTGTCGAACACGGATATCCGACCACCAGTTTTGGACCCTCTTCCTGCTGTCCCCAAAATAGTAAAGCATTTAGGCATGAAAAGTTCCAGCTCACTTTCCATGGAAGTACAGCTCAGTTTGATGTGTAGTTCGGGTTTCCTTAAACTTAAACAACTGCAGAAAGTCTTATCTTATATTCCAGTCTGTTTTCGTGCTCCAGTCCTTGGTGCAGCTATTAACAGTAGGCGTGGCTATTGGAATGCTGTATTCCTTTCTCAACCTAACTACTTAATAAATCGTCTCCAAGTATTAAAAAATGCAGCAGTATGTCTGGCCAAAGGTATTCTTTATGGCCAGCAGTTATCAGCCCGCCGGGATCTTCATTGGCTTCCTATTTCAGCACGGATTCCGTTTAAGTCACTATGTGTCATCCATCAGGCCTAAAATGGAAAAGGCTGCCAATCTCTACAGGACACAATTCTGCCTCACTGTCCCGGTTGTTCCCTACGCTCGGCCTATTTATTTCTCTTGGAGGTTCCATCTTACCATTGGCAGTGCTGCGGTGGATGTGCCTTTTCCATTGCTGGTCCTAAACTTTGGAATTCACTCCCTCCTTCTCTTTCTTGCATTCAGGATTTCAACTTCTTTAAGGCACAACTAAAAACCCACCTGTTTTAGTAGTGTCTTGCCTAACCTCTGCATTTTTTTTTAGCATCCTGATGTTACTGGTTAAGGTTGCGCTCTATAAATTCTGATGGATGGATGGAAGAAACCTTTCCACAACGAGACGAGTGAAGGAATGGAAAGAGAAAAATGCCTTAGATGGGACTGTTTGGTCCATGTAGCTAACAGTGATAAATGTCCTGCACTCAATATCTGTGCAAGAATTGTAATTGCAAGTTGCATTTCACTAGTTGTTGAAGAATCAAAATAGAATCTACTGACTGCCTGGATGAGCTCTGTGAATAATGAGATGTATGTACATACAGCATTGAGGGGATGGACAATGTGGTCAACACATTACAAGAGTGTTATGCTGGTGTGGAGAAGCTTATGGTGCATATAATCTTGTAATGAGTAGCAATAGATATGGTGATTGACTCTGGGGTCAGATATACACTCATACCAAAGAAGATATTTGACAGTCAAGTTGAGCAATGTGTCTCTCAACAAATTTGATATGAATCCTATAGCATATAGTAGCAAATGGATTGAACAAGTGGGATGGTTTTGGGCCGCCATGGGATTCAAGGAACATTTCACCAATTTGAAAGTCTGTGTAGAGAAAAAGGAGCTCACCTCTATTGAGTTGGTTGCACCAGAAAATACTCAACATCAAATTAGACCCCAATGCTGAAGAGGCGGTCTTTGATATTGATGGCCAACAGGAGTGTGCTGTGAGAACTTGCATGACAATCAGCGACAAGAAGAACTCAGGAGATATTGTTTTTTTTGGATGAGTTGGAGTGTCGTAAAAAATGTTCACACAGGATAAGGATGGAAGAAAATGTTAGTCCAGTAATTCACAAAGTAAGAAACATCCCCATTGCAGTGAGATAACAAGTCAAAAAGTAGTTGGCGCTCATGGAGAAACAAGGAGTTATAGAAAGAGTGAATTCAGCGGAATGGGTGTCAACATCGGTTGTAGTGAGGAAGCCTAACAGAAAGCTTAGATAATGTATTGATTTGAGGGCACTCAATAAGCATGTGGTACCTCACTGACGTCCTCTGCCAATATCACAGAAATGCTTGGTACCATAGGGGAGGCTGTATGGTTCTCTAATTTAGACTTAATATCGGCATACCATCAAGTTAAATTACACACTGCATCCAAGAATCTTACAGCATTTATCACATCAGAGGGACTATTCCAGTGTGTTTGCATGCCGTTTGGCTTTGTTTCAGCTGTGGCTGTGTTTCAGTGCATAACGTGTCAGTTCTTTGTGGGTGAACAAGGTATCATATGTTTCCAGGATGATGTGTTAATATATGGAAAGACCCTAGATGAACATAATAAGAGGTTGATGACAGCACTTAACAGTCTCGATGCAACTGGCATGACGTTGAGCAAGGAGAAATGCAAGCTTCATAAAGAGTCCATATAATATCTGGGACGTGATATTTCCAGACATGGCATTTGGCCCAACCCTGAATTAGATATTACTATTGCTAGTTTTCCTAGCCCTCAAAACAAGCACCAACTATAATCATTCCTAGGTATAGCTAAATACTATGCAACGTTTATTTCAACATTTGCAGCAAGACGCATCACATGAGAGCTTTGGTGAAGAAAGGGACAAGTTTCAGGTGGGATGCTCAATGTGAATCAGAATTTCAGGAAATTAAACATGCACATGATCAGGAACCTGCTCTGAGCAATTACAAACCTGCCAGGAGAAGGGTTGTGACAACAGATGCCAGTAAAAACGGTTTTGGTGTAGCAATTTCACAGAAAGAAGGGAACAGGAATTTTCTATTGCATTTGCATCTAGAGGTCTACGACAATCTAGGACTAACTATTCTACTATAGAGAAGGAGATGTTGGCCATCAAATGGGCAGTGGAACAATTTAGACCATTCTTAAAGGGAACCAAGTCCGTATTGCGGCCAGACCACAAGCCGTTAAAGGAGATATTGATGTCCAAAGGTTTGGTCAAGGTGTCATTCTGCATAAGGAAGTGTATTGCTAACATACAGAAAAATGCATGGGAGATGGAATATGTTCCAGGTGTTGAGAACAAGGCAGCAGACTGTTTGTCGAGAACGACAAATGTACTAGAAGAATTAGAAGAGAAGGAAGATGGACAGCAAATGCTCAGTGTCGGGCATTGTACAATTTCAAAAGAAGAGAGGGCTGAGGCAATGGTCTCAGACGAGATGTTGAAAGAGTTGAAAAGGATGTTGGAAGATTGAGGCATGAATGAAGTGATGTTCCGGAAGTTCAAGTGTGAGGCTATTTAAATTGTATATTCATGAATCACATAAGGAGAAAGGATTTGTGATGAGGGGGGGATCAAATTAAACCACCAGAAGAAGTGACTGTGACATTTTTAAATGTAGCACATGAGGGTCACCAAGCAATGTCAAAAACATAACTGGTAGTCTGAGAACTTTATTGGTTGCTGGGGATCGACATACAGATTGAAAGAAGGATCAGAGATGGTGGTGCATGTAAGAATTGCAGTAAGGGTTGTGTCAGTAGGTCAACCCTATGACAATCATGACCATTCACACAGAGCCATGGGAGAGAATTTGTTTTGATATTGTTAGTCCTGTGAGAAGTCAAGGGAGACAAGAATTTTGCATGGTGCAAATTGATTTTTTTGTCAAGGTTGATCGAAGTACAGTGGGTGCATAATATATGCACGAGTGACACTGTTTTGTTTTTGGACATTGTTTTTCAGAGGGACGGTTATCCCATGGTTCTTGTAACTGACAAAGGAGTAGTTAGTATCTGTGTATCATCTTCAGACAAATGGATTAGTTGAGAGTTTTAACCATGTTATAAAGCAAAGCATCCACAGTAGCATATTGGAGAGGAAGGACTACAATAAAGCAGTAAGAGACTGTCATGGCTTACAGGTTCAAATAACATCCACACTGAGTGTGTGTCCATTTGAAGTCATCAGTGGAAGGAAGCCCAAAACAAGAGTGTTTCTGCAGTGGTTGTGTAGTTCACATGTGAGTAGTGTGTGTCAGGAAAAATATATGCAAAAAGCAAGAAAGGAATAAGGCTGTGTATGATGCACGTAAAACATTCAAGATATTTAATGTTACAGAGGGTGAGTTTGTGCGGATTAAATGACCTCCCGGGATTCAGAAGAATTGTAACAAAGATAATGCATGGAGTATTTAGAATGCCTGATGGGAGAGTATGGAATATGGAATATAAGTAGAGTGAGCACGTGCAAGAGTGGTGTGAGTTGTGAGAATTTGGTATGGATAAGTTACGTACAGTATCAAGATGGGGTGAGAGATAAAAATTAGAAAGTAAGGCCGATTTATAGTGCTTCTGTCATCAATAGGGGGCAGAGTGTGAGAAATAGTGTGACAAATAGGCCTAGAAGGGAAAGGAAGAGGCCAATGTATCTGGAGGAGTATTTTGAGTAGATTCTGCCAGTTATCTGGGGTTTCCACAAAAGTACAGTTATTTGGGTTCTTTTTAAAGTTGCTGTTGTTGTGTCATTCTGTTGTGTATACATTATGTGAGGAAAGGACATCTGTAGCATTGTTGTTGTTGCCAGTGTTGGAACATGGAATCAGGAGAATGATTCCATGTTCCAGACAGAAACATAACGGCAGTTGAAATGGAGCCAGTGGGGCTAAGCGATTGCAATAAACGTCTCCCTCAAACTCACTGTATGCAAAGTCATACTTTCAGTGACCTTTTCCTGGCAGATGTTCGAGGGCCAGCAAAACAAAAGATGTGATGGCTGGTAGATTTAATCTTAACCTCTGGCAATTCTCTGGGCAACCCCCCTTAGACCAAAAGGGGAAACACCACAGACACATCAGGCTTGTACCCACTGCAAAAGGGACAGCCCAGCTTGAAATGCTTGCTCACATCCCCTCTGCATGATGCCACAAGCATCCCCAGACATGTTTCAGCCTCATTGGGCCTCATCAGATATTCGAGGGCTGCCAGCCACAATGCTTTTACTGTTCCTCTTCGAGGCCTTTAGTTTCTGTGACCTCCTCAAGTCTTCTCAGTGATTAGATTTGTATGGGAGAGAAGCGAGTGCAGAGCCAATAAAAATATGTCCACTCTTAACCTGCTCTCCGTGTCATAATTGGGAAGGAGAGAGGTATAACAACTGGTGACTAGATTCAACCCACTGCTGCCTGCTCCACACCCGTGATCCTGCTGGGTAAACTTTGTCGGAGACTCCGACGTCCGTCTCTTTGGGCCTGCATCTGCGGCCCTGATCCTCTTGCTGCAGCACACACGGGGTCCCGCCGTGTTGCGATGTGCTGGCGATTCCCGCCAGCAACCCTCCATGAACACGGGTGATCCTGTCGGGTTACTCCGGAGCGGTGATCCCACTGTTTCCAGTCCTGCCAGGCGATCCTGCCTACCAACACCTCCAGGCAGTCCCGCCCGCCCACCTCACATAACCACTGGTGGCTGTCCCGCCAGGTGACCCTGTGTCAGACTTCGGCTCCACCTCCCCCTTCTCCTCACCTGAATCTTCTGATATTGAGTCCTTTACCGTAGTCCGGATCCGGGGTCGTTCCTTCTTCTTGTTAGAGATAAGATCCTTAGGAGATCTAACCTTCTTATCGTGCAAGTAAGGTCTGGCCCCTCCGGAGGCCACCGTGGCAGAAGTGGATACCTGCCGTGGGGGGCTCCCAGTGGGCCAGCCTCGGTGCCCAAGGGAAAAAGCCGGAACGGCAGAAAAAACCCTTGAACGAAGATCTGCAGGTAAGGTGAGGAGTGGTTCCAGGCCGGTATAGGGCAGGTTCTCCCAGGCGGAGATGAAGAAGGTTCAGTTATGATGGATAGAAAGGTGAGGGCTTTCTTCAAAGTCAGGACACTTCAGAATGCCGGGAGTGTCAGATGCTTCGGACACCAAAGCAGATAGAGGCCGCAAGCAGTTTAACGTACCGGAAGGCAGAGCGAAGAGCTGAGTGCGAAGGGATTCGCAAGTGGAGAAATGTAAACAGAAGGTAAGCCAGAAGCGGAACGCGAAAGGGATCGCGAGCGGAGAAAAAGGATTCAGAAAGGCAGAGCGTGGAGCTGAGTGCGAAGGGATTCGCAAGTGGAGAAAAGTAAACAGAAGGTAAGCCAGAAGCGGAACGCGAAAGGGATCGCGAGCGGAGAAAAAGGATTCAGAAAGGCAGAGCGAGGAGCTGAGTGCGAAAGGATTCACAAGTGGAGAAAAGTATACAGAAGGTAAGTCAGAAGGAACGCGAAAAGGATCGCGAGCGAGCAAGGCTGAACCCAGTTAGTAGGATACGAGAAACTACATATAACTAGAACACAGAGCGGACAGAAAGGGTAGAGGGACACAGGAGAAAATAACAAGCTCACGCCGAAAACGAGAGCTAGAAGGAATACTCGGAAAAAAAGTCACGAGCTACTCGGAGCGCTGGTAGAAGTGTAAGCAATACACAGATACAACGCGCCGAGCTGGAGGCGGTGCCTAAATTTATAGTGAAGGCAGCCATCTTGGGTAGCCATCTTGGGTGAGGACTAGAGCGTCCATCGATCACACAGCTTCCACCCTCGATTCCTGACAGTATACCCCCTCTTCCTTGGGGGTCCCCCCGGTTTGCCTGGCTGAAAACGATGGAACCTCTTTACAAGATGAGGAGCATGGATGTGGTAGTCAGGCTCCCAGGTTCTCTCCTCCTTAGGATAGCCCTTCCAATGTACCAGGTACTGTAACCTGCCCTTACGATATCTGGAATCGATCAAACGAGCCACCTCGTACTCGTCCGGGGCAGGATCAACCTTAGGGCGTCCCTTATGAACCGGCCTCTGAAATGGGTCTTCCTTGTAGACCTTGAGAAGAGAAGTGTGAAAGACAGGATGAATCCTCTTGAGGGAATCCGGGAGTTTAAGTTTGAAAGCCACCGGATTGATCTGTTGAACAATGGGAAAGGGTCCTAGAAATCGAGAAGAAAACTTCCCTTTGTGAACCCATCTGGGAAGAAATCTGGTTGACAGCCATACCAATTGTCCCACCTTCCAGTCGGGGTTTGAGCGTCTGCTCCTGTCTGCCCACTTCTTCTGGGCATCCTGGCTGGCTAGATGAGCCTTCTTGGCTGTCTCCTGTACCTCGTGCAGTTCTCTGAGAGCCTCATCTAAGGCCGGAACCTTGGTCGATTGTGTGTTAACCCAGGGTAGATATTGTGGGTTGAAACCGTATGTACAAAAGAACGGACTCATCTGTATGGTGGTGTGAATTGCATTATTATAAGCAAACTCTGCCTGGGGGAGAAATTCAAACCACCTTTCTTGCTGTGGACTACAGAAGCACCTAAGGTACTGTTCCAAGCTGGCATTAAGTCTTTCCGTTTGGCCGTTGCTTTGGGGGTGATAACCCGAGGAGAGAGCCCTATGGATTCCCAGAACCTGACAGAGAGTAGCCCAGAATCTTGAGGTGAATTGGGAACCACGATCAGAGACTATAGTCCTAGGCAAACCATGCAGGCGGACTATGTCCCGGAGAAAGACGGCTGCTGTCTCAGAAGCTGAAGGCAGTCGCTGAAAGGCTGAAAAGTGTGCCAACTTGCTGTAGGAGTCACAAGTGACCATAATTACAGTCATACCAGAAGACACCGGAAGATCCACAATGTAATCCATGGAAATATGTTCCCAGGGACGATTTGCTAGAGGAGGTTGTTGCAACAACCCTATTGGCCTACCCGTCTGATACTTGTTTACAGCACAAACAGAGCAGGTAGATACGTATTGACTCACGTCCCTTCTTAGTCTAGGCCACCAGAAGCCCCTACTTATTAAGTCGTATGTCTTTCTGATGCCAGGATGACCTGTCAAGGGCGAGTCATGGCACCAGGAAAGAACCATTCTTTGAAGCTTCTGGGTGGGTACATAGAGCGCCTCCTCATGGTAATACAATCCATCCTTCTCTTTGGTGGTAATGTGCGCGAGTTCTGGGCAACTCTGATACAAGGGTATAAGCTCCTTGAGAAAGGTGGTCGTGGAAGCTAAAATCCTGAGCTTGGGGAGAACAAAGTCATGTCCTTGATATAATCCTGATACTTCCCCCTTACTTCGGGATAAGGCATCAGCCTTCCTGTTCTCCGTCCCAGGAATGTAAGTTATCGTAAAGTCATACTGTAGAAAGAAATAGGCCCATCGGGCATGACGGGCATTGGTGCATTCCATCTGCTGGAGTACCCTGAGATTTCTGTGATCAGTGCGAATCAAGAAGCTATGAGCAGCTCCCTGTAGGAGATGACGCCATTCCTGACAAGCTAGCTTGATGGCTAGTAGCTCTCTTTCCAATACGGAATAGTTCCGTTCGCTACATGTTAAGGTCTTGGAAAAATACGCTACAGGATGCTCAAGACCGTCCTCCGACTCTTGGAGGAGAATGGCTCCCACTGCTCCAATGGAGGCGTCAGTCTCCATGATGAATCGTCTTGTCTGGTCAGGTTGGATCAGGATGGGAGCCGTGGAGAATCTTTCTTTAAGGAGTCGGAAAGCTTTCTGAGGTTCTCCTTCAAAAGAATATCGTACTCCCTTCTTAAGTAGAGAGGTCAAGGGGAGCACAGTCTGTGAGAAGTTGGGGATGAAACGCCGATAAAAATTGGCTAAACCCAGAAAACTCTGTAGCTCCTTTATGTTTCCGGGTTCCTTCCAATCGTGAATGGCCTTAACCTTTCTTGGGTCCATTTCGATCCCTTCATGAGAAAGGATAAACCCAAGGTAGGACACAGCAGTGGCTTCAAACTGACATTTTTCTGGCTTGACCAACAACTTATGGATAAGGAGTCTTCTCAACACCTTCTTGACCTGTGCTCTGTGTTCATCAAGAGATTTGGAGTAGACGAGGATATCGTCTAGGTATACCACCACGGATAGATATAACATGTCAGCAAACACCTTGTCCATATACCTCTGGAAAACTGCCGGAGCATTGACAAGACCGAACGGCATGACTCTATACTCATACAAGCCGAACGGAGTGCGAAAGGCGGTCTTCCATTCGTCCCCCTCCTTGACCCTAAGAAGGTGATAGGCCCCTCTTAGATCTAACTTGGTGAAATACCTAGCCCCTTGAACCACCTCCAGGATGTCTCGTATAAGGGGCATGGGGTACCTATCCCTTATAGTGATCTTATTAAGTCCTCTGAAGTCTATGCATGGTCGCAACTCCTCTGAATCCCTCTTGGGGATAAAAAACAATGATGCACCGCAGGATGACTTGGATTCCTGAATAAGCCCGTTCTGTAGATTTGCGTCCAGATATTCTCTGAGGGCCCTTCGTTCCGGAAGGGACAGGGGATACATCCTTCCGAAAGGAACGATAGAATCAGGCACTAGGTCGATTGAGCAGTCCTCTGCCCGATGTGGGGGTAGCTGCTTAGGTAGAGTATCCAGAAAGACTTCGGTGTATTCATGGTATTGGGGTGGAACTGTTGCTACAATTAAGGAGCCTGGAGCCATGGAACCTTCTCCAGTCACCACCATGGCCGCAGTAGTATTCAGACAGTTTGATTTGCAGAATTGGGAGTCGAAGCACACCTTGTTGGCAGCCCAATCTATAAGAGGATTATGTCTCCTCAGCCAAGGTATTCCCAGAACTAAAGGAAAATGAGCTGCACGTATCTGGTCAAATACTAGGAGTTCTTGGTGATTGCCTACTCTAATCTGCAATGGAATCGACTCCCACAGGATAGGACCCGAAGAAAGAGGAACACCATCCACACCCTCAACAGGTATGGGTCTGGGCTTGGGTCTGGTAGCGACTAGGTTCTCCTTAGCCCAATTAATGTCCATGAAGTTACCCGCGGCACCACAATCCAACATTGCCAATACCTCCACTGATGTCGCTTCAGATAACTTCACATGGACCTTGAAAACCATTAAACTACTGTCTTCGCCCTCTGCCAGGGTTCTTGAGTGGTTGCAAGGGTAACTGGCAGGTCCCCCGAGACTTCCCTTGCAACAGCCCGGGGGTGGAAGTTTTCCTTCTTCCTAGAAGGAACATCTGGACAGTTTCTCAGCAGGTGTTTTGAGGATCCACAATACATGCACAATCCCTCCTCTCGGCGCCGTCTCCTTTCTTCAGGAGTCAGAGGTCCACGAGCAGCTCCTATCTGCATTGACTCTTCGGAGGATGATATCGGTCTCTGGATGGGAGTCTGGGAGGGCAGGCCTATCGTCTGTGAGGTTCCCCGTGGACGTCTCCTTTCTTGTCTGCGTTCATGCAGCCTGAACTCGATCTGGAGGGACAAGGTCATCAAGTCACGAAATGACTGTGGTCTGGCTATCTGTCAGCTTCCGATTCCACCACTGGTGTAATACCCTTCTTTCTCTCTTCAACCTCCTCACCTGTGGAGTCGAAATCCTCTTCAGTTGGACTGAGTGCTCGATGCGCCGTATAATCCTTTTCCTTTTTTCTAGGTTGAGAGTGTCTCCCACAAGAGGAAGCCACAGTGAGAGCGTGTAAATGCGCCCTGACCGTGTCCCCCTCCCGGGAGAGACAGGAAGGGGGAAAAAAGCCAGAGTAGGCAAAAAACCCCATAGGACCGGTAAGTATCCTGATGGCCGCTGGACGTGATGCAGATGAATGATGGGAGAAAGCAGCAACCGGAACCAGGTGGAATTGTAATGCAGCGTAAAACGCCAAAAGGTAAAGAAGACAAAGTAAAGGCAGAGAGCTGGAACTAAGGAAAATGGAGGTAGAGAGGAAACGAAAAACTGGGACCGGAGTTGGACCGGTATTTAGGACGGAAAGTGTAAGAGAAAAAATGCTCGAGGAGCCAAAGGTAAACTGCGTGTAGCAAGACCGCGGCAGCGAGGAAAAGCAGCTGACCGTGGAAGGTTGCAACGCGCTGTGCTCAGGGAGAGGAGTGGTTAAATAGCGCTACGGCGGCGAAGACTAGACCGCATAGAGAGAACGTAGCGTCAGCGTGACGGGAATCAGGAAGTCCCTAAGCGGCAGCGGGGCCAAAGACGCCAGGTGCGGAGGCGGCGCATGACAGTATGCCCCCCGCCAAGGCCCAGGCCACCCGGTTTGCCGGGATGCAAACGGTGAAACTTCCGGAGAAGGACAGGAGCGTGGATGTGCGCAATTGGTTCCCAAGAGTCTTCAGCATGTGAATAACCTTTCCAATGCACCAGGTATTCAAGGCGCCCTTTGCGGTATCTGGAGTCCATCAACCCGGACACTTCATACTCAGGAGCATCAGGTGAGTGCGAAAGAGTGGGAAAAGGACGAGCCCTTAATGACTGTTCGGCACTCTTCAAAAGAGATGCGTGAAACACTGGGTGAATCCGCCTAAGAGAATGTGGCAGCTTAAGGCGGAAGGCCACTGGATTGATCTTGGCAGAAATGGGATAGGGACCGATAAACCTGGGGGACAGTTTAGATGGGCGAGACCATCTAGGAAGGTATTTAGTAGATAACCATACCTTGGAACCAACCTCCCAATCAGGTACAACCTGCCGGTGCCGGTCAGCTTGCCTTTTGTAAGCCTGGAGGCTATCTCTGAGATTCAACTTGGCTTTGTCTTGGATGTCCTTTATTCGGATAAGTGTCTCTTCTACCGCCGGAAGTGCAGGTTTGCAAAAAAACTGTGGAATGATGGCTCGGGGATGAAAGCCATATGAACAATAGAATGGAGACATTTTGCTTGCGGAATGACTGGCATTATTATATGCGAACTCCGCTGTCGGCAGCATATCCACCCAGTTGTCTTGTTCCATATTGGTGTAGCTGCGCAAATATTGTTCTAATGTGGCGTTTAACCGCTCTGTCTGCCCATTGGTATGGGGATGATATCCTGATGACAAAGCGCGCTGAATATTAAGAGCGGCGCATAAGGACTTCCAGAATCTGGAGACGAATTGGCTTCCTCGATCTGATACAATCTTGTCGGGGAGACCATGGAGTCGAAACACATCTTTAATGAATACTAATGCCATACCATCGGCAGTTGGTATACCAGGAAGTGGAGAAAAATGAGCCATCTTGGTGAGAGAGTCGATGGACACCATTATGCATGTACATCCGTGGGACAAAGGTAAGTCCACAATGAAATCTGTAGATATATGACTCCACGGACGTTCCGGGATTGCATCTTGTTGTAGTAGACCTATGGGTTTCTTTGTGTTGTTTTTACTCTGACAGCAGACTCTGCAGGACTTGACATAATGTTTAACATCTTTAGACATATTAGGCCAATAAAAAGCTCTACTAATCAAGTCCAAGGTGCTGGTTTGTCCCCTATGGCCTGCTGTCTTGTGATCATGGCACCAGGACAATATGTCTTTTTGAAGAGGTTTAGATGGTATCCAGATCCTCTGTTTCTTCAGGAACAAACCATCCTTTTGGATCATGCCGCGAGGTTCTGGATGTAAGGAGACAGCTTCTTTTATCCGTTGAAACAGGGAAGAGATAGTGGCAACAATGCGGTTCCTGGGAAACAACTTTTCCGGGCAGGATGAGGCAACATGGGAGGAGAAAGCCTTTCTGGACAGAGCATCTGCCAAAGTGTTTTGGCTTCCAGGAAAATACACCCGGCAAGCGTCAAGAAATTCTTTTAGGGTCTTGGGGGAACCATCATATTTCCCTGAAGATAAAGGCATAGGGGGCAGGTCTGTGTTGGGGGGCTCCCTTACTGCCACCATTTGTTTTAACAGATTGTTTTCAGTTTTCATATTCTGCATCTCTAGAGAAAGGTTTTGTACCGCAGCGATTAGTTCCTGCACTTGCTCAGGAGTAGCCATGATTGGTGTTTGTGGGCGTTGCAAACTGTCAGCTTCCGATTCCACCACTGGTGTAATACCCTTCTTTCTCTCTTCAACCTCCTCACCTGTGGAGTCGAAATCCTCTTCAGTTGGACTGAGTGCTCGATGCGCCGTATAATCCTTTTCCTTTTTTCTAGGTTGAGAGTGTCTCCCACAAGAGGAAGCCACAGTGAGAGCGTGTAAATGCGCCCTGACCGTGTCCCCCTCCCGGGAGAGACAGGAAGGGGGAAAAAAGCCAGAGTAGGCAAAAAACCCCTAGGACCGGTAAGTATCCTGATGGCCGCTGGACGTGATGCAGATGAATGATGGGAGAAAGCAGCAACCGGAACCAGGTGGAATTGTAATGCAGCGTAAAACGCCAAAAGGTAAAGAAGACAAAGTAAAGGCAGAGAGCTGGAACTAAGGAAAATGGAGGTAGAGAGGAAACGAAAAACTGGGACCGGAGTTGGACCGGTATTTAGGACGGAAAGTGTAAGAGAAAAAATGCTCGAGGAGCCAAAGGTAAACTGCGTGTAGCAAGACCGCGGCAGCGAGGAAAAGCAGCTGACCGTGGAAGGTTGCAACGCGCTGTGCTCAGGGAGAGGAGTGGTTAAATAGCGCTACGGCGGCGAAGACTAGACCGCATAGAGAGAACGTAGCGTCAGCGTGACGGGAATCAGGAAGTCCCTAAGCGGCAGCGGGGCCAAAGACGCCAGGTGCGGAGGCGGCGCATGACACTATCCTCGCTAGCTCATCCTTGATCTCATCCTGAAGTCCTCTTCTGAAGATCGTCTGTTGAGCCGAGTCCGGCCAGTCCGCCTTTGCAGCCAGTCTGAGGAAGCGTGAGATATATGTTTGCACATCTGTATTTCCTTGACGGACATCAAGAATGGCTTCTAATGAGGAGTATAAAACTTCAGGTCTATCAAATCTATCCTTAAAGGCTGTCACAAACTGATCGTAGACATTTAGGGAAGGATCATTATTGGAGACCAGTGGAGTTGCCCATGATAAGGCATTCCCAGAGAGATTGGCAATTATGAATCCGACCTTGGCACGGCTAGTCTCATATGCATGAGGCCTGAATGTGAAGTATACTTTACAGGCGTCCAGGAAATCCTTGAGACCTCCTGGATTACCATCATACTTGCCGAATGAGAGAGGCATCGTGGGTAGGTCTCCGTGGTCATCTCGACGCAACACTACTTGTTGGCGAAGGACTATGTTTTCAGCCCTTAGGGATTGTACTTCAGCTGTCAGGTTCTGTATAGCTGCTACGAGTTCCTGGTATTGTTCCAAAGATGCCATGTTTGTAGTTGGGCGTTGTATGCTGTCAGACTTCGGCTCCACCTCCCCCTTCTCCTCACCTGAATCTTCTGATATTGAGTCCTTTACCGTAGTCCGGATCCGGGGTCGTTCCTTCTTCTTGTTAGAGATAAGATCCTTAGGAGATCTAACCTTCTTATCGTGCAAGTAAGGTCTGGCCCCTCCGGAGGCCACCGTGGCAGAAGTGGATACCTGCCGTGGGGGGCTCCCAGTGGGCCAGCCTCGGTGCCCAAGGGAAAAAGCCGGAACGGCAGAAAAAACCCTTGAACGAAGATCTGCAGGTAAGGTGAGGAGTGGTTCCAGGCCGGTATAGGGCAGGTTCTCCCAGGCGGAGATGAAGAAGGTTCAGTTATGATGGATAGAAAGGTGAGGGCTTTCTTCAAAGTCAGGACACTTCAGAATGCCGGGAGTGTCAGATGCTTCGGACACCGAAGCAGATAGAGGCCGCAAGCAGTTTAACGTACCGGAAGGCAGAGCGAAGAGCTGAGTGCGAAGGGATTCGCAAGTGGAGAAATGTAAACAGAAGGTAAGCCAGAAGCGGAACGCGAAAGGGATCGCGAGCGGAGAAAAAGGATTCAGAAAGGCAGAGCGTGGAGCTGAGTGCGAAGGGATTCGCAAGTGGAGAAAAGTAAACAGAAGGTAAGCCAGAAGCGGAACACGAAAGGGATCGCGAGCGGAGAAAAAGGATTCAGAAAGGCAGAGCGAGGAGCTGAGTGCGAAAGGATTCGCAAGTGGAGAAAAGTATACAGAAGGTAAGTCAGAAGGAACGCGAAAAGGATCGCGAGCGAGCAAGGCTGAACCCAGTTAGTAGGATACGAGAAACTACATATAACTAGAACACAGAGCGGACAGAAAGGGTAGAGGGACACAGGAGAAAATAACAAGCTCACGCCGAAAACGAGAGCTAGAAAAAATACTCGGAAAAAAAGTCACGAGCTACTCGGAGCGCTGGTAGAAGTGTAAGCAATACACAGATACAACGCGCCGAGCTGGAGGCGGGGCCTAAATTTATAGTGAAGGCAGCCATCTTGGGTAGCCATCTTGGGTGAGGACTAGAGCGTCCATCGATCCCACAGATTCCACCCTCGATTCCTGACACCCTGCCCACCAGGTCCTCCAGGTGTTTCATCTGAAGGGCAATCCCGCCCATCGGGTCCTCCAGGTGATCCCACCTGCATTGCGTCACAGGCATGGTCGGTCCTGCTGTAGACTCAACAGCAACGGCGATCCCGCCTAGGCACTCCCACCTGCTCCTCCCACACGACACCTCACCAACCTCTAATATACTCATCAAAATCAAGACCATTGTCAAGACCATTCCCTAGGGGACAGGAACACTTATGACTCTCTAATCGACGCTCTGAACAAGAAACTTGTTATCCAATCCTACCCAACAGGGACTACGAACACTACGTTTTTAATCATTGCACACAACAGGCACAAGAAACAATTGACAAATTCATAATGCGCCTGTGGCAAAAGTCAATACATTTCCAGTTCTCCTAATTCTTGGACGACAAAGCCATCAGTCTCCGAGTGATAGAAGGATGCATCTCATCCACCTTCAGCAAAAAATTACTCAAAAAACGGATCCCCATCGACAAAGTCATAGAGTTGGCAAGAATCTCTGAGAGATTTGATGCACAGGCAGCATCCATGGAGAGTGCCTGAACTAAACTACTGCACAAGGGTGAAACAGTGGCTGGCGTACTGACTCAAAGACTAGGTGACCACACCCAGTCTACAGGTCGGTTACCAAACAACCACCAGGCAGGACCCAAAGACTATGCTATGGGGGTGGTCTAAGCTTCCTGCATGCCGGGGCATGTCCGGCACTCAGACAAAAGTGCTCTAATTTTGGCAGAGACAGCCATTTTCAGGTGGTATGTCGAGAAGGCAGATCATACCCCCCGCCGAACGAGCGCCTCATGCCCACCTGGAGACAAGGTAATAGGAGGTACCCATCCCGGGGGCAGGACGCTGTCGGTGCGCACCCCAAGCCCACGACAATACGTAAGGGTGCTGGGAGAACTACCAGACGTGGAACATATCCAGGAGGTTGACCAAGCCAGTCGACACTCCCATTAAAGTGATGAATATGATGACCCCCTTATGCCCATCACAACAATGAGGCATATCCAATGGACCCCCTACTACAACTACTCACCCGAAGATTACCAAGAATACCAAGATCAATATGTAAACTTGATACATGATAACCAGGAGGCAGAAGAAGCACTAAGAGTACTTATCAACAGGGGGATGAAAATCACTGCTTCCTAATAGACACAGGAGCTATCGTCAACATTATGGGGGAGCAGGAGTTCATGACCATGGCCGACAAATACGCTGTCTCCGAATCCAAAGTGAGAAATGTTCAATTGGGCGCCACCCACCCACTGCACTTCATTGGACAGTTGTAACGCACCCTAATACACAAAAAACACTTAATAGAGGCTGTTATCCACGTAATCTGCAGCCCCATAAAAGGCTGCTGCCGGCTCAGCTACAAAACAGCCAAACACCTGGGACACATTGACATTAATTTTCAAGACAGTGATATCATACAATCCACCACGAGCTCACGTGAAAAAAGGACTTTGTCTACAGAATGCCTTCCACCCCACTGTTAAAGGAACATATCCGGATCGAGTTCCCAAAACTATTCACAGGACTGGGGAGACTCACAGGGGTGGTCAATAAATTGCATATTGAATCAGTAAAAACAGTCCCTCAACACCCTCGCCGAGTGGGATTTCATCTTCAGGAGGCAGTGTCACAGGAGCTCAAGCAGTTACTGCAAAATGACATCATCGAGCACGCCACTGGTCCCATGCAGTGGATCTCCCCATTGCTGATTGTTCCAAAGGAAGGAGGCAACATCAGGCTCTGTATCGACATTAGAGTCACGCACATGGGCATCCAACGTGAGCGTCATCCTGGTCCCAGTATACAAGACATGATCGTCCAATTAAATAAAGCCAACACGTTCTCTAAGCTTGACCTCAATCAGGGCTATCAACAACTAGAACTGCACCCTGACTCCAGAGTCATTACAATGTTCTCGACACATGAAGGGTTATTCAGGTACAAGCGGCTACATTTTGGAATTTCTTCCACCAAGGACATTTTTCAAGAGGAGATATGGCAGGTCATCCTGCCTGTCAGATCAGCTCTCAACTACAGAAATTAAATTTTGGTCTATGGCAGCACACAAGCCAAACACGACCAGGCGCTGATGGATACTTGTACGGCGCTACAGGAGGCAAGTTTGACGCTCAATTTGGCCAAATGCAACATTAACAAGAGGAAGCTCAGATTCTTTGGGAACATTTTCTCTGATGCAGGAATGACCCTGGATCCTGACAAGGTGAGCACCATCTCGAACCTGGAGGCTCCCACACAAATAGCAGATGTGCGATCGTTCCTCGCCATGGCGGGTTACTGCACCAGATAGCTCCTGCACTACGCATCACAGACCAAACCACTACGTCGTCTTTTGCAGAAGGACAGTGTCTTCCAATGGAAAAAAGAATTGTCAGGAAGTGTTTGATAACAGCAAAACTGCATTGGCAGAAGCCAAACACCTGGCCTATTTCGACCCTGCATGGTACACCGAAATCACAGTGGATGCCAGCATGGTAGGGTTGGGGGCCATTCTTGCTCAAGCAGAGGACAATGATGCCCAACCCAAACACCACGTGGCATACTCTAGCGGTGCAAACTCATCCAAGGAACGTGAGTACTGCCAAACACGAAAAGGAGAGCCTTGCCACAGTCTGGGCATGTGAACATTTCCACAACTTTATCATTGGTAAGACGTTCACCCTGGTCACAGACCATTAAGCCCTGCTGTCCTTGTTCAGCAACCCATGTACCAAGATGTATTTATTTATTTATTTATTCGCATTTGTTTAGCGCACAGGCAGCCCAATGGGCATCGTGGCGCTTGTTACAGAAAATGAAGATGACTTGTTTAATGAGTTTGGTGCTCAGGGCGGAGGCTGAAACAATGGAGTTGACTTGTTTGTCCATAGAAAGAGAGGCGTCGATGTGGACTCCTAATGTTTTTACAGAAGGTAGAACTGAGATGACACAATTGTCAATGCAGAAATTGGTGTAGAGTGGGTCGAGGTTAGTGAGAGTGGATTTTTGCCCCAGGATGAGAATTTCAGTCTTGTCTCCGTTGAGACATAGGCCGTTAGTGGCCATCCATGCTTGGATGGTGGCGTATATGTTCTGGAGGGTGGCTGCGTCCTGATGGTATAGTCCTGTGAGCGGGAGGAGTACTTGGGTATCGTCCGCGTAGTTGGTGTATGCGATCCCAAGTGCGTCCAGTTTGTCAAAGAGTGGCTTGGTAAACAGATTATAGAGGGTAGGAGCCCTGCATGAGCCCTGAGGGACTCCATGCCTGATGGTCGTAGGCTCTGCATTCGCTATATTAGAGAACACTTTCATTACTCTTCCTTCGAGGAAGGAGGTGATCCAGTTTGTGGCTTGTTTGGAGAAATGTGCCGCCTGCGTGAGATGGTTCGTAAGGATGGCATGATCGACTAAATCAAAAGCCGCCAAGAGGTCTAGAAGGAGCAGAAGGGCCGGCTTGCCTTTGTCTAGAATTAGAGTAATTTGGTTCTTCAGATCTAGTAGAGCGGTTTCAGTGCCATGACCTTTGCGGAATCCAGACTGCCTTTTACCTAGGATAGAGTTGTTTTCAAGGTAGGACTGTATCTGCATGTGGGCTGCTTTATCTAGGATTTTCAAAAGAAATGGGACCGTAGTAATGGGCCGGTAGTTGTTAGGTTGGGTAGGATCAAGGGTAGGTTTCTTTAAGAGCGGACGCACCCATGCCTCTTTAAGGCTGTCGGGGACTAAGCCCGTCTTGAATGAGGCGTTATGAATGCTGTGATGATCGGTGTGAGGGGTGCCGCACACTCTTTAATGATGTTGGGGGGGGCATATATTGCCTTTGCATTGAGATGGTTTGAGCTGCTTGAGGATGTGGAGAGCATCTGCTACGGTGATTGGAGAAAAATTGAATTGGGGGGTGTTCTTGCCTTTAGTGGTATTGGCGGGGTGGGTCTGTTGGGGGGGCAGAGCCTTAAAGTGTTCTGCTATTTTGTTTTGAAGAAGGTCTATTTTATTTAGCATCGCTGTTTGGATGCTGTTACACCAGTCTTCGTCATTAACAATCTCATCTGTACAGATAGGGGGGACGGTAAGCTCTTTAAAGATGGTGAAAAGCTCTTTTGAGTGGGAGTTAGCTTCCAGGATACATTTATTGTAGGTTTCTGACTTGGTTTTAAATATGGCACTTTTGTATTTTTTAGAAATGCAGAGAAAGTCTACTTTGGTGGCATCACAGGGGTTGGCCTGCCATGTTTTGAGGGCTTGGCGCTTACATTGGCGTAGATTTAATAGGTCCTCCGTGAACCATGAGTTGGAATGAAACGATTTTTTTTCTTTTTTGTTTTCAAGAGGAGCTGCGGAGTTGATGGCATGGGTGAGAGTGTCTTTAAAGATATCTGCTAGAATGTTGGGGTCAGAGGAGAAAGGAGGTGCTAGGCATGGGTTGTTGAGAAAGGGACGTATATTGTCTGCTGTAAGTTTTTTGGCACTTCTGGCTAACTTGGCCGGTGCGGATATAAGTGGTTTGGAGTATACGGATATGGGAATGCAGAATTGAAGGCAGTTGTGATCGGACCATGGGAGGGATGTGTTGGAGTTGAGGGTGGAGCCACAGTTGTGATCTGCCACCCAATCTAAGATACGGCCTTTATTATGGGTCGGGGCAGTGACTATCTGTGTGAATCCTAGATCTGTGAGGTTTCTGGCGAGAGTGGTAGCTGCTTTGTCACGTTTATCATTGTATCCAAGGTTTAGGTCTCCTAGAAGCAGAGTTCTAGAAGTTTGTTTGATGTTTTTACCAAGGATATGGTTGACTATGCCTGTGAAGTTATTGACAGGGCCTGGGGGTCTATATATGACATGAATGTTAACTGTATCTTTAGGGGAGAGGGTGAGTTTGGCTGAGAGGATGTCAGTAGTGTCTTCCCCGGTAGTGGGAGTCTGTCTTAGTGCTAGGGAGTCTTTGAAGATAAGTGCGACCCCACCTCCCGTTTTGGCTATTCTGTCCTGTCTTAAGATAGAGTAACCTGGCGGTACAGCTATGCTGATAGTAGGGCCAGAAGCGGAATGCAACCAAGTTTCTGTTATGGCTAACATATCTAGGTCTTGGCTGGTAATAGTATCATTGACTTCTAGAGCGTGGGCGTTGAGTGAGCGAACATTTAGTAGCGCACATTTAAGGTGTTGGAGCGTTTTAGATTGTAGTGGCTTGAGGTCGATGGTTGGAGTAGGCTTATTGGTAGTATGAATAGGCTTGTTGGACATGTGAAGTATGGGAGGAGCGGGCGTCGGAGCCTTGTTAAGGCGCTTGTAGGTGGTGGTGTAAGGCGGGCGGCAGGTTTTTGCGTGCGTGCGTGAGCCTAGGCGTGAGTTCCTGATTGTTACCTGCATGTGTGTGGAGGGGAGTGCTAAAGGCAGTGTGCGTGTTCTGAGTCTGCGCTGCCTAGGTATGGTCTCGGGCATTTTGGGGGGAGTAGTGTGCGTGGTGGAGTGCCTATGTTCCACGATATGGCTGTTGGGTTGCCCTTTGGGCACGAAATAGGCAATACTACTAGTAAGTACGATGTAGGATGTATAGTGTGTGTGCGGTGTGCATATTGAGATAGGGCGGTGAGAGCTGGGATGCTATAGGGGTTGGACAACACGATAGCACAGAGGTGTCTAGGCGACCATAGGGCACAACACAATAGTACAGTGTTCTCTAAGCGACCATGGGGCACAACACAATAGCACAGAGGTCTCTAGGCGACCATAGGGCACAACACAATAGCACAGTGGTCTCTAAGCGACCATAGGGCACAACACAATAGCACAGAGGTCTCTAGGCGACCATAGGGCACAACACAATGGCACAGTGGTCTCTAAGCGACCATAGGGCACAACACAATAGCACAGAGGTCTCTAGGCGACCATAGGGCACAACACAATGGCACAGTGGTCTCTAAGCGACCATAGGGCACAACACAATGGCACAGTGGTCTCTAAGCAACCATAGGGCACAACACAATGGCACAGTGGTCTCTAAGCGACCATAAGGCACAACAATGTTACATAGTAGTTTCGGGCGACCTGGATTTGAGTATTGCAGAGGTGCCAGAGAGTAGCAGTTCATAAATGCATACACTAGGGGACACATAGATTTGAGTATTTGCCATGAGGCAGTGAAGCCAGAGGACTCACTGTATATACTGAATGCAGCAATTAGAGGCACATATGGAAGCTAGACAGGAGGTGTGTGTCTATCAATATTGCGGTTTGTTGGGAGGCATTAAACAGGGAATGTGCACAATAGCGGGGGGTGCAAGGATCCTGATTTCAAAGATGCTGACCAGAATTGAAAGGTGGGGTATCCGGTTGCAGGACTACGACTACACCATCACCCACCCCCCCTCCCCCCAGTGGGACCAAAATCCTGCAGACTACATCTCCTGGCACCCAGAGGGTGGGCAGACAACAAGGAAGGGAGATATCGAATACATGAACTACATCACAAGCAATGCACTACCTCTGGTGCTCACGTTGGATACAGTGGCCCCGGAGTAAGTGAAAGACCATCCATCACCATGGCAATCCAACTCACGAACAACAATAAAAGGAGACAATTTCAAGCACACCCGAAGGCCAATCGGGCAGAAGTAGAGAGATTGGCAACTGTACCCCGAGAATTGGCAGTAATGGACTGCTCAATCTTACTCAGAGGATGTCGACTGGTGATACCTCCAACACTGAGAAAAACTGTCATACAGACAGCACACAAAGGCCACTACAACACACCCAGATACCAGAGAGGCCATAGGACGGTGTGGCCATAGATTTCTATGGACACTGGAGAATACCTGCTTTTCTTCACAGATGAATTCTCGCGTTTCCCATAGTAAAAAGGACATCAACGATGGCATTCCCACAAATAGCTGCCATCATTGATGAAGTAGTGAGTGAATGGAGTATCCCACATACAATCAACTGACACAATTGCACTACTTTTGCAGTGCACATGAGATTTAAGCACTAGAAAATAACCACATGGTAGCTCTAAGCCAACGGGATGGCTGAAAGATTCATGGCCTCGATAAAGAAGACCATACAGAGAGCACACATTGAAAACACATCCCCACATCAGGCACTGTGTAGAATGCTACGAGATTACAGAAACACGCGGCATGAGGCCACAGGCAAAGCACCATCTGAAATTATGATGGCCTACCAGGTGAAAACCAGACTCAGCTACATACCAGCAGAGCGTGTGTCAGGCACAACGAGATCAAAATGAGAGATGCCGAAAGGAAGCAACGTGCCAAAGAAGAAGCGGACAACAAAAAAGGAGCAAGACCAAAGGAGTTTGCACTAGAAGAGGAGGTCCTCGCCAAATGACAAGTGCAGAGGAAGACCCACTCCCGATAGATCCCGCACCGACTCAATGTCGTGGTAATAAAAGGGTTTATGATAACAGCAAGGAGCATGGATCAGGAACTGACAAGAAACGCTCATACTTCAAACACCTGGTGAAAGACAGCATCAGGGACACGACCAGCCACGAAAAGGAGATAGAGCGAGAGCCGGAAAGGGAGGATCCTTTAGATGGCCTATGGAGACCCACGATGGTGGACAGAAGAGAGCTGCAGGAACAATGGCAGGAACTGGAAGGGGCCATGGCCGTGTTTGACAGAACACAGCCCCAGCGAGTCATCAAGAAACCGCAGCGGCTGGTGGAAGAATGCTGAACCCGACCTAAGGAGATTTGTGCAGCAGTGGTGTTGTGAATGAAGACACTGCTCCTTTAAGAGGGAGACCCACGTGGGCACGAGGGACACGTGTGATGAGAGGGAGGAGTTTGGGGGAAGACGGGAGAGTGATTAGATTTGTATGGGAGAGAAAAGAGTGCAGAGCAAATAAAGATATGTCCACTGTTAACCTGCTCTCCTGTCACAATTAGGAAGGAGAGTGGTATAACAGGCAGTAATCTCTTTGGGTAGCCAGTCATTTTCCCACAAGATTTTACCGCTGTATTTTTTACTGCAATTTTATTACCGAATTTTCATTGTAAAAATGCGAGGCAGGGATGTTTAGGTAAAGCAATATGGGATGGGTAGATGGTGAGTATAGGTGGCGGTTGAGTGGAGTGAGCGCAGATGCGGGGTCTCCCATATTATTTTCGTGGCCAAAAGTGTACAGAAATGGTGGTAAAAAACAACATGGTGAAAGCCAGCAGTAAAAACACACAGAACCCCTCATTGCACGAAAAGGTGTAGGACTCACATTAGTGGTTCTAGCAATACATTTAAACGCAGAACTCTGACCTCGTGCGCTATAAAGCTGTTTGTCACCTTTACATGTGGGTTTTTTAACATCATAATATTACACATTTGTGATTATACAGTTGAGCGAGAGAGACCGAGAGAGTGCAATTGAGAGAGATAAGAAACTATAGGAGCGACACACAGAGAGACACACATAGAGAGTGGTAAATTGACACAGAGGTAAATTGTCACGATTTTTTGTTTGGAAAATCTGGTCACTCTAATCTTCATGCTCCCACTACACCCCAGGCACCTTCCACAAAACAATTTTTCAAGGAAAGACAGCCTACCTTTTGGATTTACTGCACAAAATTACCCAGACTCGCATTTAAGTGGAAAAGGTTGCTACGCAGTGATCAAAGTGTATGAAGAGAAGTAGTGGAGCTATGTTCCCTACTGGCCTACACCACTCTCCACAATCTGCATTGCCACTCCCCTCCCATACACAATACAAACCCCAAAACACATGCTCCTGCTGTTTAGGGGAACTTCTTCCTACACTTTTATTTTAAAACAAAACCATTCCAAAAGTATAGGAATGGTAAAACTGAATTAAAAGAAGTAGAGGAGCACCGCTCCCGACTGCTCCCGCTCACTTCAACCACTGTCGCTACGTCCTAACCGTCGCTTGCTCCCGAACCTTCCCTGCCCCCTTAAATACCTCTGGAAGGCGCTCTATGCACAGGCCACCTCGTTCCTCCAGCGGCCCCCCTTCTAACCAGTTATCAGCCAGGAGAGTGTGTTGGACGTGTAGGTTGCATGGATCTCAGGCTTTAGCTGTGTGTATATGCCCACGTTGCAAACACACAAACCTCAATTTGCACACACTCACTCTCTCTCCCTGGCACATTTCCTGCTACCCTGCCTGCCCCACCTTACCCTAGTTTCACCTTACCCCATAACTACACGTGTCAAAATGAGTTAAGCACTTATTAGGAGGGGGTTGGTCATCTACCCTCTAGCCACGCCTCCTACTATCTCATGATTAAACCATGGAAAGTGAAAAGGGGCTTTGTTGAGAGGTCCCTTGACTTTTTATATGTCAAACCTTATGGTTTGGGTTCTATTATTTTTTATGAGAAGACTTTGGAAATGTGTGAGTACTCTCCAGGGGGAACTGCGCATGTCTGTGCAGGGAGGGCAGATACATACAGACGCTCCCAGATTGACTGCCATTTTGGGGGTTGGGGAGGCTTATCTGAGAATATCCTATTTTTTGACATTCATGTTCTTTAATGGAGGCCCAGTTACTCCCTACGATAAAGCAGAGTGGACGTGGGAAGCCAGGACTTTAGAGTAGCAGACAACACTTGGGTCTACTCGCAAATGTGCCAACCAACCCAAAAACCTCACAGAGCAGGGAGGACGTGTCCAACTCTGCTCTTTGAAAGGGTCAATAATGGAATCTGAAACCAGGTGATAGGCAAGAGCCAGTTCTTACAAAACATCGCCCTCGTGCACCACATCCCACACATTGCATGACACAACTTCTCAATGACTCCGCACTCTCAGCAGTTCCTCAGCTCAGAGAAGTCAATGAAATGCCATGGCTTCTTTTTCCCTTCAGGTTGGAGGCCATATTTCTTTGGAGGGTAGGCCACATTTTCTCCTCTGGAGGTCTGCCTAAGGCCGTTCTCCCTACACTGATCCCGTGTCTTCACTCTGAAGGAAGGAGGCTTTGATTCCCCCAAAACCCCAATGTAACCAACAGAGTGGCTCACGGATAGAAGCTCAGGGGCTGCAACCAAAAGGCTAGCTAGCCCCTGAGTGGGTCTTTCCCACTCCAATTATACATTCATCTTAGATGGGCATTTCTGCCCCCCCTGTAGGATCCGATAAGGACATCTCCCGCCCACAGTGTCCTCCCTAGGTTGCAGCAATTCTCAGAGTGCCGTGCGCCAGGAGAAGTTGCTGGCTGGCGGATGTGTGTATGTATGGGATTTATGAAGGGCAAACCGAGCTGGGAAGCTACTGTGCACTGCACATGGGGGACACACCCAGGGGGTTACAAGATAGAGCGTGGCATAGCACAGGAGCCGTGATGGGTCGGTGGAATAGGGCAGGGTGCCTTGAGGGAGCAATGGAATGGGCCATATGTGGTGCATGCTGGGAGTTCCAAGGTTGTGTCATCGCCTCACGTCAGCTCCCAGAACAAAGGGCCCTGGCGGCTAATACTGTCCTCTGCCCTCGTCTCCCCTCTTGACCGTATCCACGAGCAGATTCTGGGTAAAGCACAGCCCTTGGAAAGCCCCTCTTAGCATGCACCTGAATGGTGGACATGTCACTGTGCAGTATAAAGGACTTCCGGCTGTGCCCAAACCACCTGGTGTGTCAGTGCTGCAAGAGCGGGCTTATAAAACCCACCCACCCAACACTCACACACTCACACTCGAAATCATGAACAGGCACCTTTCACTCCTTTAATATCTGAAAAGTGAGACTGGCCAACATGTCATTTCTGTTCATAGGGGGGGGGGGGTGTTCTGCTCCTGACTTATGAGCACCGACCTTCCGCATAGTGGGGGTAATCGTGCTACGCCACCCTACAAGCTAGGATCATCAAAAATGCCAAACATGTGGTTTCATTTAGAAGTGTGACACCACCCTTTAATATGACACATTCTCTGACTAGCAGCTTCTGAGCAGCTACGGCCAGGCGTAGCACCTGACAAATGCAAAAAACTAACTCACTTGTCTAAGTTATGTCTGTGTGAATTGGTATTTATTTAACGAGAGAGGCGAGCTTCAACAAGACATTCTGTGCATGGGCACATGCGGCTGGCTGCACATTTCCGTGCATTATGCCTCAGTGGTAGCAGCATAAACATTAGCAAGTGCATTAACCGAATAAATCGGGAGATCATTGGCCAGAAAACGAGGGCCAACAATGACAAGACAATAACACGGGCAGGGACCAATAGTAGTGAAAATGTGGCCGTTAGCAACCAACAATAAATACACATAGGCCAGTAGCAATAAAACAAGTGTAAATAGACTGGCAGCAACCAACAATAAACACACTTAGGCCGTTATGAATAATACAAGTGTACATAGACTGGCAGCAACCATAAACACACGCAGGCCAATAGCAATAAAACAAGTGTAAATAGACTGGCACCAACCAACAATAAATACATATAGGCCAGTAGCAATAAAACAAGTGTACATAGACTGGCAGCAACCAACCATAAACACACGTGGGCCAGTAGCAATAAATCAAGTGTACATAGACTGGCAGCAACCAACAATAAACACATGTGGGCCAGTAGCAATAAAACAAGTGTACATAGACTGGCAGCAACCAACAATAAACACACGTTGGCCAGAGCACCCAACAATAAACACACGTCGGCCAGTAGCAATAAAACATGTGTAAATAGACTGCCAGCAACCAACAATAAATGCAAATAGGCAAGTAGCAATACAACAAGTGTAAATAGACTGGCAGCAACCAACAATAAATACACGCAGGCCAGTAGCAATAAAACGAGTTAAATACACGTAGGCCAATAGCAATAAAACAAGTGTAAATACACTGAAAGCCACCAACAATAAATACACGCAGGCCAATAGCAATAAAACAAGTGTAAATAGACTGGCAGCAACCATCAATAAATACATATAGGCCAGTAGCAATAAAACAAGTGTAAATAGACTGGCAGCAACCAACAATAAATACACATAGGCCAGTAGCAATAAAACAAGTGTAAATAGACTGAAGCAAACCAACAATAAACACACATAGGCCAGTAGCAATAAAATAAGTGTACATAGACTGGCTGCAACCAACAATAAACACACGTAGGCCATTAGCAATAAAACAAGTGTACATAGACTGGCAGCAACCAACAATAAACACACGTAGGCCAGTAGCAATAAAACAAGTGTAAATAGAATGCCAGTACCCAACAATAAACACATGTTGGCCAGTAGCAATAAAACAAGTGTAAATAGACTGCCAGAAACCAACAATAAATGCAAATAGGCAAGTAGCAATATAACAAGTGTAAATAGACTGGCAGCAACCAACAATAAATACACAAAGGCCAGTAGCAATAAAACAAGTTAATTACATGTAGGCCAATAGCAATAAAACAACTGTAAATACACTGGCAGCCACCAACAATAAACATACGGAGGCCAGTAGCAATAAAAAAGTGTAAATAGACTGGCAGCAACCAACAATAAATACACATAGGCCAGTAGCAATAAAACAAGTGTAAATAGACTGGCAGCAACCAACAATAAACACACGTAGGCCAGTAGCAATAAAACAAGCGTAAATAGACTGCCAGCACCCAACAATAAACACACGTCGGCCAGTAGCAATAAAACATGTGTAAATAGACTGCCAGCAACCAACAATAAATGCAAATAGGCAAGTAGCAATACAACAAGTGTAAATAGACTGGCAGCAACTAACAATAAATACACGCAGGCCAGTAGCAATAAAACAAGTTAAATACACGTAGGCCAATAGCAATAAAACAAGTGTAAATACACTGGCACCCACCAACAATAAATACACTCAGGCCAGTAGCAATAGAAAAAGTGTAAATAGACTGGCAGCAACCAACAATAAATACACACAGGCCAATAGCAATAAAACAAGTGTAAATAGACTGGCACCAACCAACAATAAATGCATATAGGCCAGTAGCAATAAAACAAGTGTAAATAGACTGGCAGCAACCAACAATAAATACACGTAGGCCAGTAGCAATAAAACAAGTGTAAATAGACTGAAGCGAACCAACAATAAACACACATAGGCCAGTAGCAATAAAACAAGTGTACATAGACTGGCAGCAACCAACAATAAACACATATAGGCCAGTAGCAATTAAACAAGTGTAAATAGACTGCCAGCAACCAACAATAAATGCAAATAGGCAAGTAGCAATACAACAAGTGGAAATAGACTGGCAGCAACCAACAATAAATACACGCAGGCCAGTAGCAATAAAACAAGTGTACATAGACTGGCAGCAACCAACAATAAATACACATAGGCCAGTAGCAATAAAACAAGTGTAAATAGACTGATAGCAACCAACAATAAACACATGTAGGCCAGTAGCAATACAACAAGTGTAAATAGACTGGCAGCAACCAACAATGAATACACACAGGGCGGTAGCAATAAAACAAGTGTAAATAGACTGGCAGCAACCAACAATAAACACACGTTGGCCAGTAGCAATAAAACAAGCGTAAATAGACTGCCAGCACCCAACAATAAACACACGTCGGCCAGTAGCAATAAAACAAGTGTAAATAGACTCGCAGCAACCAACAATAAATACACGTAGGCCAGTAGCAATAAAACAAGTGTAAATAGACTGAAGCAAACCAACAATAAACACACATAGGCCAGTAGCAATAAAACAAGTGTACATAGACTGGCAGCAACCAACAATAAACACATATAGGCCAGTAGCAATTAAACAAGTGTAAATAGACTGCCAGCAACCAACAATAAATGCAAATAGGCAAGTAGCAATACAACAAGTGTAAATAGACTGGCAGCACCCAACAATAAACACACGTTGGCCAGTAGCAATTAAACAAGTGTAAATTGACTGCCAGCATCCAACAATAAATGCAAATAGGCAAGTAGCAATACAACAAGTGGAAATAGACTGGCAGCAACCAACAATAAATACACGCAGGCCAGTAGCAATAAAACAAGTTAAATACACGTAGGCCAATAGCAATAAAACAAGTGTAAATACACTGGCAGCCACCAACAATAAACACACGGAGGCCAGTAGCAATAAAAAAAAGTGTAAATAGACTAGCAGCAACCAACAATAAATGCACGCAGGCCAGTAGCAATAAAACAAGTGTAAATAGACTGGCAGCAACCAACAATGAATACACATAGGCCAGTAGCAATAAAACAAGTGTAAACAGACTGGTAGCAACCAACAATAAACACATGTAGGCCAGTAGCAATGCAACAAGTGTAAATAGACTGGCAGCAAACAACAATAAACACATGTGGGCCAGTAGGAATAAACCAAGTGTACATAGACAGGCAGCAACCAACAATAAATACACATAGGCCAGTAGCAATAAAACAAGTGTAAATAGACTGGTAGCAACCAACAATAAACACATGTAGGCCAGTAGCACTACAACAAGTGTACATAGACTGGCAGCAACCAACAATGAATACACACAGGCCAGTAGCAATAAAACAAGTGTAAATAGACTGGCAGCAATCAACAATATATACACGTAGGCCAGTAGCAATAAAACAATTGTAAATAAACTGGCAGCAACCAACAATAAACACATGTAGGCCGGTAGCAATAAAATAAGTGTAAATAGATTGGCAGCAACCAACAATAAATACACGTAGGCCAGTAGCAATAAAAGAAGTGTAAATAGACTGGCAGCAACCAACAATAAATGCAAATAGGCAAGTAGCAATAAAACAAGTGTAAATAGACTGGCAGCAACCACCAATAAATACATGCAGGCCAGTAGCAATAGAATAAGTGTAAATAGACTTGCAGCAACCAACAATAAATGCAAATAGGCAAGCAGCAATAAAACAAGTGTAAATAGACTGGCAGCAAACATTTAATACACTTAGGCCAATTGTAATAAAACAAGTGTAAATAGACTGACAGAAACCAACAATAAATACACGCAGGCCAGTAGCATTAAAACAAGTGTAAATAGACTGGCAGCAACCAACAATAAACACATGTAGGCCAGTAGCAATAAAACAAGTGTAACTAAACTGGCGGAAACCAACAATAAATACACGCAGGCCAGTGGCAATAAAACAAATGTAAATAGACTGGCAGCAACCAACAATAAATGCAAATAGTCAAGTAGCAATAAAACAAGTATAAATAGACCGGCAGCAGCCAACAATAAAAACAAATAGGCCAGTAGCAAAGAAAACAAGTGTAAATAGACTGGCAGCAACCAACAATAAATACACGTAGGCCAGTAGCAATAAAACAAGTGTAAATAGACTGGCAGCACCCAACAATAAACACACGTTGGCCAGTAGCAATTAAACAAGTGTAAATAGACTGCCAGCAACCAACAATAAATGCAAATAGGCAAGTAGCAATACAACAAGTGGAAATAGACTGGCAGCAACCAACAATAAATACACGTAGGCCAGTAGCAATAAAACAAGTTAAATACACGTAGGCCAATAGCAATAAAACAAGTGTAAATACACTGGCAGCCACCAACAATAAACACACGGAGGCCAGTAGCAATAAAAAAAGTGTAAATAGACTAGCAGCAACCAACAATAAATGCATGCAGGCCAGTAGCAATAAAACAAGTGTAAATAGACTGGCAGCAACCAACAATAAATACACATAGGCCAGTAGCAATAAAACAAGTGTAAATAGACTGGTAGCAACCAACAATAAACACATGTAGGCCAGTAGCAATGCAACAAGTGTACATAGACTGGCAGCAAACAACAATAAACACATGTGGGCCAGTAGAAATAAAACAAGTGTAAATAGACTGGTAGCAACCAACAATAAACACATGTAGGCCCGTAGCACTACAACAAGTGTAAATAGACTGGCAGCAACCAACAATGAATACACACAGGCCAGTAGCAATAAAACAAGTGTAAATAGACTGGCAGCAACCAACAATATATACACGTAGGCCAGTAGCAATAAAACAATTGTAAATAAACTGGCAGCAACCAACAATAAACACATGTAGGCCAGTAGCAATAAAATAAGTGTAAATAGATTGGCAGCAACCAACAATAAATACACGTAGGCCAGTAGCAATAAAAGAAGTGTAAATAGACTCGCAGCAACCAACAATAAATGCAAATAGGCAAGTAGCAATAAAACAAGTGTAAATAGACTGGCAGCAACCACCAATAAATACATGCAGGCCAGTAGCAATAGAATAAGTGTAAATAGACTTGCAGCAACCAACAATAAATGCAAATAGGCAAGCAGCAATAAAACAAGTGTAAATAGACTGGCAGCAAACATTTAATACACTTAGGCCAATTGTAATAAAACAAGTGTAAATAGACTGACAGAAACCAACAATAAATACACGCAGGCCAGTGGCAATAAAACAAATGTAAATAGACTGGCAGCAACCAACAATAAATGCAAATAGGCCAGTAGCAGAGAAAACAAGTGTAAATAGACTGGCAGCAACCAACACTAAATACACATAGGCCAGTAGCAATACAACAAGTGGAACTAGACTGGCATCAATCAACACTAAATACACATAGGCCAGTAGCAATAAAACAAGTGTAAATATACTGGTAGCAACCAACAATAAATACAAATAGGCCAGTAGCAATAAAACATCTGTAAATAGACCGGCAGAAACTGACACTAAATACACGTAGGCCGGTAGCAATAGAACAAGTGTAAATATAGACTGGCAGCAACCAACACTAAATACATGCAGGCTGGTAGCAATACAACAAGTGTAAATAGACTGGCAACGGTCAAACAGATCAGGGTCTGATGGATGTGATAAATGGGAAGCCTGGAAGGCGCAGGTTTGAGGCATGTTCCATCCATCGGACGATAAACCCCTGTGAAGAATGGCTTTTCACTGCAAAACATTTGACTCTGATAATCATGTGTTCTGAACTAAACCGAATGTTGTGACCGAGAGGTGAAAGGGGTTGCCTGAGTTGGGCTTCTGACTATGGCGCACAGGAGAGATGAGAAACTGGAAGTAGTACAATGCCGAACAAGCATGTTATTTGATGATTTTATTAGTTACTAAAAGAATGCTGCAAGTATGAAGTTATTTCCTTGATGTGTAACGACTGATAAATGCATGGTTGTACTTATGCAAATGCTAATAAAAATATTTTAAAATAAATAAAATAGACTGGCAGCAACCAACACTAAATACACGAAGGCCGGTAGCAAAACAAGTGTAAATTGACTGGCAACCACCAACACTAAATACACGAAGGCCGGTAGCAATAAAACAAGTGTAAATTGACTAGTAGCCACCAACACTAAATGCACGAAGGCCAGTAGCAATACAACAAGTGTAAACAAGTGTAAATTGACTGGTAGCCACCAACACTAAATACACGAAGGCCAGTAGCAATACAACAAGTGTAAATTGACTGGTAGCCACCAACACTAAATGCACGAAGGCCAGTAGCAATACAACAAGTGTAAATTGACTGGTAGCCACCAACACTAAATGCACGAAGGCCAGTAGCAATACAACAAGTGTAAACAAGTGTAAATTGACTGGTAGCCACCAATAGCAGTAATTAACAATTAGACCTTTTGCAACCAACAATAATAGTGACTAAAGAAATGTCAACAGGCCGGAGGCGAATAACACTAAATTCAACTGGACGACCCGCAAACAAAAAAGAAATTGAAACGGCTGGTAGCGACCAACGGTAGTATAAAACCACCAGGCGGTTTGCAACCATCGAGAACTAACCATAAGGCTGGTAGCGAGTAAGATAAATGTCAGTGGGGCGGTGGCGGCCAACACTAGCTACAATTAGGCTAGGAGCTACCGAAAAATCAAATCTAATAGGCTGTTAGCTACCACCAGCAGTTACAAGCAGGCTGGTAAAAACAAACAAGAGAATTAGGCCACTAGCCACCAAAACCAATTTAAAGACGATGGTAGCGTGACCATAAGGACCAGGCAAGCAGGTAGGCTTACAGCATTCAGACGAGTTCATGGAGCGAAGCATTCAGACGAGGACTGCTAGTGGGGTGAGGAACAAGACCCGGGTTTGTGTGGGCGGGGAAGGGGGTCCATACATGAAATGTCGAATAGATTGTACAGCTGAGCTTTTACGTAACAAGGCATGAGCAGGAAGGAGGCTGTTGCAACGCTTCAGGCACAGGGCTGTCAGAGATTCACACATCCAGGGAGATAGATGGAGTGGAGGGAAACAGGGCGCAGCTAGCAAACATCCTGGGCGATGAAGGGGAACAATTATGCAAATGAGACCTGGCGCAGGGAGAGGGTGGGGGAGGGAGAGGTGTAGGTCTATCAAGGAAGAACACATTGGGCCTCATTACGAGTTTGCCACTAGTTTGGTGGTAATTCTGTTGAACTACTGCCAAATGGAATGACAGTTGTCGCCACTTTATCCTACAGTAATACCATGGGATTACATTTGGTGTTAGGCAGTGTAAGTCCCAATTGTTTCGAATCCTTAGGACTCCATAGGAATATTGCCGGAATTACCACTGGCAGATTTTGCAGATTTCTTTGGCGATAAAGCAGCAGATTTAACTGTAGCATTTTGCTGCAGGATTAGCCTCCAATTTAGCACCATTCCTATAGTAGGGCGTTGCGGTAATGCACCGGTACCAGAATTACCTCTGCATTACGGCCATTTTTTACCACACCGTAATAAGACCCATTGTAAGGACTTGGAAGTAAATCCCCTTCTCCCAGAATAGGGGTGGGATTATGGTTCTGGGTGTGAGGGATTTCTTAAATAGTGAAGTCTTGCGTTCTTTTCTGAAATTATTGAAGGTCAGAGCCTCACCGAGTTTCGGGTGCTGGTGAGTTCCAAATGTTTGAAGTTCTGCATGAAAAGGATTGATTCAGTGATTACTTCTTCCTGCAGGTGGGGGGTTTCAGGCAAAGGTTCTCCTTGTTTAGCTGCAACCTGCAGATCACAGATTCTAATCGTGTAGGGCAGTTCACCTTTTCTTTGCACCCCTCCTCCATGATTTTGATCCCACCTGGTTCGGAGTGGATGTTCCACCACACCAAAGGTCTTTAAAGGAAAATACTTAGAAGCTGCTGTGCAGTGCTGCCTAGGCATAGGTCCTCCTGCTGTGCAGTGATGCCTGGGTATAGTTCTTCCTGCTGTGCAGTGATGCCTAGGCGTAGGTCCTCCTGCTGTGCAGTGTTGCCTAGGTATAGTTCATTCTGCTATGCAGTGCTCCCTAGGCATAGTTCCTCCTGCTGTGCAGTGCTGCCTAGGCATATTTCCTCCTGCTATGCAGTGCTGCCTAGGCATAGTTCCTCCTGCTGTGCAGTGCTGCCTAAGCGCAGTTCCTCCTTCTGTGCAGTGCTGCTTAGGTGTAGGTCCTCCTGCTGTGCAGTGCTGCCTAGGCGAAGCTCCTCCTGCTATACAGTGCTGCCTACGCATAGTTCTTCCTGCTGTGCCATGCTCTCTAGGCATAGTTCATCCTGCTGTGCAGTGCTGCCTAGGCATAGTTCCTCCTGCTGTGCAGTGCTGCCTATTTGTAGGTCCTCCTGATGTGCAGTGCTGCATAGGCATAGTTCCTCCTGCTTTGCAGTGCTGCCTAGGCATAGTTCCTCCTGCTGTGCAGTGCTGCCTAGGCGTAGTTCTTCCTGCTATGCAGTGCTGCCTAGGTGTAGCTCCTCCTGCTGTGCAGTGCTGCCTAGCCATAGTTCCTCCTGCGGTACAGTGCTGCCTAGGCGCAGTTCGACCTGCTGTGCAGTGCTGCCTAGGCATAGTTCCTCCTGCTGTGTAGTGCTGCCTAAGCGTAGTTCCTCCTGCTGTCAGTGCTGCCTAGGCAAAGTACGCTCTGCAGTGCTGCCTAGGCATAGTTCCTCCTGCTATGCATTGCTGCCTAGGCATAGTTCCTCCTGCTGTGTAGTGCTGCCTAAGCGTAGTCCCTCCTGCTGTCAGTGCTGCCTAGGCAAAGTACACTCTGCATTGCTGCCTAGACATAGTTCTTCCTGCTGTGCAGTGCTGTCTAGGCATAGTTCATCCTGCTGTGCAGTGCTGCCTAGGCGTAGTTCCTCCTGCTGTGCAGTGCTGCCTAGGCGTAGGTCCTCCGGATGTGCAGTGCTGCATAGGCATAATTCCTCCTGCTGTGCAGTGCTGCCTAGGCGTAGTTCCTGCTGCTGTGCAGTGCTGCCTAGGCGTAGTTCTACCTGCTATGCAGTGCTGCCTAGGTGTAGTTCCTCCTGCTGTGCAGTGCTGGCTAGCCGTAGCTCCTCCTGTGGTTCAGTGCTGCCTAGATGCAGTTCCACCTGCTGTGCAGTGCTGCCTAGGCATAATTCCTCCTGCGGTGCAGTGCTGCCTAGGCGCAGTTCGACCTGCTGTGCAGTGCTGCCTAGACATAGTTCCTCCTGCTGTGCAGTGCTGCCTAAGCATAGTTCCTCCTGCTGTGCAGTGATGCCTAGACCAAGTACACTCTGCAGTGCTGCCTAGGCACAGTTCCCCCTGCTATGCATTGCTACCTAGGCAGAGTTCTTCCTGCTGTGCAGTGCTGTCTAGGCATAGTTCATCCTGCTGTGCAGTGCTGCCTAGGCGTAGTTCCTCCTGCTGTGCAGTGCTGCCTAGGCGTAGGTCCTCCGGATGTGCAGTGCTGCATAGGCATAATTCCTCCTGCTGTGCAGTGCTGCCTAGGCGTAGTTCCTGCTGCTGTGCAGTGCTGCCTAGGCGTAGTTCTACCTGCTATGCAGTGCTGCCTAGGTGTAGTTCCTCCTGCTGTGCAGTGCTGGCTAGCCGTAGCTCCTCCTGTGGTTCAGTGCTGCCTAGATGCAGTTCCACCTGCTGTGCAGTGCTGCCTAGGCATAATTCCTCCTGCGGTGCAGTGCTGCCTAGGCGCAGTTTGACCTGCTGTGCAGTGCTGCCTAGACATAGTTCCTCCTGCTGTGCAGTGCTGCCTAAGCGTAGTTCCTCCTGCTGTGCAGTGCTGCCTAGACCAAGTACACTCTGCAGTGCTGCCTAGGCACAGTTCCCCCTGCTATGCATTTCTACCTAGGCATAGTTCTTCCTGCTGTGCAGTGCTGTCTAGGCATAGTTCACCCTGCTGTGCAGTGCTGCCTAGGCGTAGTTCCTCCTGCTGTGCAGTCCTGCCTAGGCATAGGCCCTCCTGATGTGCAGTGCTGCATAGGCATAGTTCCTCCTGCTGTGCAGTGCTGCCTAGGCGTAATTCCCCCTGCTGTACAGTGCTGCCTAGGCGTAGTTTCACCTGCTATGCAGTGCTGGCTAGGTGTAGTTCCTCCGGCTGTGCAGTGCTGCATAGGTGTAGTTCCTCCTGTTGTGCAGTGCTGCCTAGGCATAGGTCCTCCTGATCTGCAGTGCTGCATAGGCATAGTTCCTCCTGCTGTGCAGTGCGGCCTAGGTGTAGTTCCTCCTGCTGTGCAGTGCTGCCTAGGCATAGTTCCACCTGCTATGCAGTGCTGCCTAGGTGTAGTTCCTCCTGCTGTGCAGTGCTGGCTAGCCGTAGTTCCTCCTGTGGTTCAGTGCTGCCTAGATGCAGTTCCACCTGCTGTGCAGTGCTGCCTAGGCATAGTTCCTCCTGCTGTGCAGTGCTGCCTAAGTGTAGTTCCTCCTGCTGTGCATTGCTGCCTAGGCGTAGTTCCTCCTGCTGTGCAGTGCTGCCTAGGCATAGTTCATCCTGCTATACAGTGATTCCTAGGCATAGTTCCTCCTGCTGTCAAGTGCTGCCTATGCGTAGTTTCTCCTGCTGTGCAGTGCTGCCTAGGTGCGGTTCATCCTGCTATGCAGTGCTGCCTAGGCATAGTACCTCCTGCTCTGCAGTGCTGCCTAGGCATAGTTCCTCCTGCTATGCAGTGCTGCCTAGGCATAGTTCTTCCTGCTTTACAGTGCTGCCTAGGCATAGTTCATACTGCTGTGCAGTGCTGCCAAGGCGTAGTTACTCCTGCTGTGCAGTGCTGCCTAAGCGTAGGTCCTCCTGCTGTGCAGTGCTGCTTAGGCGTAGTTCCTCCTGCTGTGCAGTGCTGCCGAGGCATAGTTCCTCCTACTTTGCAGTGCTGCCTAGGTGTAGTTCCTCCTGCTGTGCAATGCTGCCTAGCCATAGTTCCTCCTGCTGTGCAGTGCTGCCTAGGCATAGTTCCTCCTGCTGTCAAATGCTGCCTATGCGTAGTTCCTCCTGCTGTGCAGTGCTGCCTAGGCGTGGTTCATCTGCTATGCAGTGGTGCCTAGGCATAGTTCCTCTGGCTGTGCAGTACTGCCTAGGCATAGTTCCTCCTGCTATCAAGTGCTGCCTATGCGTAGTTTCTCCTGCTGTGCAGTGCTGCCTAGGCATGGTTCATCCTGCTGTGCAGTGCTGCCTAGGCGTAGTTCCTCCTGCTGTGCAGTGCTGCCTAGGCGTAGGTCCTCCGGATGTGCAGTGCTGCATAGGCATAATTCCTCCTGCTGTGCAGTGCTGCCTAGGCGTAGTTCCTGCTGCTGTGCAGTGCTGCCTAGGAGTAGTTCTACCTGCTATGCAGTGCTGCCTAGGTGTAGTTCCTCCTGCTGTGCAGTGCTGGCTAGCCGTAGCTCCTCCTGTGGTTCAGTGCTGCCTAGATGCAGTTCCACCTGCTGTGCAGTGCTGCCTAGGCATAATTCCTCCTGCGGTGCAGTGCTGCCTAGGCGCAGTTCGACCTGCTGTGCAGTGCTGCCTAGACATAGTTCCTCCTGCTGTGCAGTGCTGCCTAAGCATAGTTCCTCCTGCTGTGCAGTGATGCCTAGACCAAGCACACTCTGCAGTGCTGCCTAGGCACAGTTCCCCCTGCTATGCATTGCTACCTAGGCAAAGTTCTTCCTGCTGTGCAGTGCTGTCTAGGCATAGTTCATCCTGCTGTGCAGTGCTGCCTAGGCGTAGTTCCTCCTGCTGTGCAGTGCTGCCTAGGCATAGGTCCTCCTGATGTGCAGTGCTGCAAAGGCATAGTTCCTCCTGCTGTGCAGTGCTGCCTAGGCTTAATTCCTCCTACTGTACAGTGCTGCCTAGGCGTAGTTTCACCTGCTATGCAGTGCTGGCTAGGTGTAGTTCCTCCTGCTGTGCAGTGCTGCCCAGGCGTAGTTCCTCCTGCTGTGCAGTGCGGCCTAGGTGTAGTTCCTCCTGCTGTGCAGTGCTGCCTAGGCATAGTTCCACCTGCTATGCAGTGCTGCCTAGGTGTAGTTCCTCCTGCTGTGCAGTGCTGCCTAGCCGTAGTTCCTCCTGTGGTTCAGTGCTGCCTAGATGCAGTTCCACCTGCTGTGCAGTGCTGCCTAGGCATAGTTCCTCCTGCTGTGCAGTGCTGCCTAAGTGTAGTTCCTCCTGCTGTGCAGTGCTGCATAGACCAAGTACACTCTTCAGTGCTGCCTAGGCACAGTTCCCCCTGCTATGCATTGCTACCTAGGCAGAGTTCTTCCTGCTGTGCAGTGCTGTCTAGGCATAGTTCATCCTGCTGTGCAGTGCTGCCTAGGCGTAGTTCCTCCTGCTGTGCAGTGCTGCCTAGGCATAGGTCCTCCTGATGTGCAGTGCTGCATAGGCATAGTTCTTCCTGCTGTGCAGAGCTGCCTAGGCGTAATTCCTCCTACTGTACAGTGCTGCCTAGGCGTAGTTTCACCTGCTATGCAGTGCTGGCTAGGTGTAGTTCCTCCTGCTGTGCAGTGCTGCCCAGGCGTAGTTCCTCCTGCTGTGCAGTGCGGCCTAGGTGTAGTTCCTCCTGCTGTGCAGTGCTGCCTAGGCATAGTTCCACCTGCTATGCAGTGCTGCCTAGGTGTAGTTCCTCCTGCTGTGCAGTGCTGCCTAGCCGTAGTTCCTCCTGTGGTTCAGTGCTGCCTAGATGCAGTTCCACCTGCTGTGCAGTGCTGCCTAGGCATAGTTCCTCCTGCTGTGCAGTGCTGCCTAAGTGTAGTTCCTCCTGCTGTGCATTGCTGCCTAGGCGTAGTTTCATCTGCTATGCAGTGCTGGCTAGGTGTAGTTCCTCCTGCTGTGCAGTGCTACCCAGGCGTAGTTCCTCCTGCTGTGCAGTGCGGCCTAGGTGTAGTTCCTCCTGCTGTGCAGTGCTGCCTAGGCATAGTTCCACCTGCTATGCAGTGCTGCCTAGGTGTAGTTCCTCCTGCTGTGCAGTGCTGCCTAGCCGTAGTTCCTCCTGTGGTTCAGTGCTGCCTAGATGCAGTTCCACCTGCTGTGCAGTGCTGCCTAGGCATAGTTCATCCTGCTATACAGTGCTCCCTAGGCATAGTTCCTCCTGCTGTCAAGTGCTGCCTATGCAAAGTTCCTCCTGCTGTGCAGTGCTGCCTAGGTGTGGTTCATCCTGCTATGCAGTGCTGCCTAGGCATAGTACCTCCTGCTGTGCAGTGCTGCATAGGCATAGTTCCTCCTGCTATGCAGTGCTGCCTAGGCATAGTTCTTCCTGCTTTACAGTGCTGCCTAGGCATAGTTCATACTGCTGTGCAGTGCTGCCTAGGCGTAGTTACTCCTGCTGTGCAGTGCTGCCTAGGTGTGGTTCATCCTGCTATGCAGTGCTGCCTAGGCATAGTACCTCCTGCTGTGCAGTGCTGCCTAGGCATAGTTCCTCCTGCTATGCAGTGCTGCCTAGGCATAGTTCTTCCTGCTTTACAGTGCTGCCTAGGCATAGTTCATACTGCTGTGCAGTGCTGCCTAGGCGTAGTTACTCCTGCTGTGCAGTGCTGCCTAAGCGTAGGTCCTCCTGCTGTGCAGTGCTGCTTAGGCGTAGTTCCTCCTGCTGTGCAGTGCTGCCGAGGCATAGTTCCTCCTTCTTTGCAGTGCTGCCTAGGTGTAGTTCCTCCTGCTGTGCAATGCTGCCTAGCCATAGTTCCTCCTGCTGTGCAGTGCTGCCTAGCCATAGTTCCTCCTGTGGTTCAGTGCTGCCTAGATGCAGTTCCACCTGCTGTGCAGTGCTGCCTAGGCATAGTTCCTCCTGCTGTGCAGTGCTGCCTAAGTGTAGTTCCTCCTGCTGTGCATTGCTGCCTAGGCATAGTTCCTCCTGCTGTGCAGTGCTGCCTAGGCATAGTTCATCCTGCTATACAGTGCTCCCTAGGCATAGTTCCTCCTGCTGTCAAGTGCTGCCTATGCGTAGTTCCTCCTGCTGTGCAGTGCTGCCTAGGTGTGGTTCATCCTGCTATGCAGTGCTGCCTAGGCATAGTACCTCCTGCTGTGCAGTGCTGCCTAGGCATAGTTCCTCCTGCTATGCAGTGCTGCCTAGGCATAGTTCTTCCTGCTTTACAGTGCTGCCTAGGCATAGTTCATACTGCTGTGCAGTGCTGCCTATGCGTAGTTCCTCCTGCTGTGCAGTGCTGCCTAGGTGTGGTTCATCCTGCTATGCAGTGCTGCCTAGGCATAGTACCTCCTGCTGTGCAGTGCTGCCTAGGCATAGTTCCTCCTGCTGTGCAGTGCTACCCAGGCGTAGTTCCTCCTGCTGTGCAGTGCGGCCTAGGTGTAGTTCCTCCTGCTGTGCAGTGCTGCCTAGGCATAGTTCCACCTGCTATGCAGTGCTGCCTAGGTGTAGTTCCTCCTGCTGTGCAGTGCTGCCTAGCCGTAGTTCCTCCTGTGGTTCAGTGCTGCCTAGATGCAGTTCCACCTGCTGTGCAGTGCTGCCTAGGCATAGTTCATCCTGCTATACAGTGCTCCCTAGGCATAGTTCCTCCTGCTGTCAAGTGCTGCCTATGCAAAGTTCCTCCTGCTGTGCAGTGCTGCCTAGGTGTGGTTCATCCTGCTATGCAGTGCTGCCTAGGCATAGTACCTCCTGCTGTGCAGTGCTGCATAGGCATAGTTCCTCCTGCTATGCAGTGCTGCCTAGGCATAGTTCTTCCTGCTTTACAGTGCTGCCTAGGCATAGTTCATACTGCTGTGCAGTGCTGCCTAGGCGTAGTTACTCCTGCTGTGCAGTGCTGCCTAGGTGTGGTTCATCCTGCTATGCAGTGCTGCCTAGGCATAGTACCTCCTGCTGTGCAGTGCTGCCTAGGCATAGTTCCTCCTGCTATGCAGTGCTGCCTAGGCATAGTTCTTCCTGCTTTACAGTGCTGCCTAGGCATAGTTCATACTGCTGTGCAGTGCTGCCTAGGCGTAGTTACTCCTGCTGTGCAGTGCTGCCTAAGCGTAGGTCCTCCTGCTGTGCAGTGCTGCTTAGGCGTAGTTCCTCCTGCTGTGCAGTGCTGCCGAGGCATAGTTCCTCCTTCTTTGCAGTGCTGCCTAGGTGTAGTTCCTCCTGCTGTGCAATGCTGCCTAGCCATAGTTCCTCCTGCTGTGCAGTGCTGCCTAGCCATAGTTCCTCCTGTGGTTCAGTGCTGCCTAGATGCAGTTCCACCTGCTGTGCAGTGATGCCTAGGCATAGTTCCTCCTGCTGTGCAGTGCTGCCTAAGTGTAGTTCCTCCTGCTGTGCATTGCTGCCTAGGCATAGTTCCTCCTGCTGTGCAGTGCTGCCTAGGCATAGTTCATCCTGCTATACAGTGCTCCCTAGGCATAGTTCCTCCTGCTGTCAAGTGCTGCCTATGCGTAGTTCCTCCTGCTGTGCAGTGCTGCCTAGGTGTGGTTCATCCTGCTATGCAGTGCTGCCTAGGCATAGTACCTCCTGCTGTGCAGTGCTGCCTAGGCATAGTTCCTCCTGCTATGCAGTGCTGCCTAGGCATAGTTCTTCCTGCTTTACAGTGCTGCCTAGGCATAGTTCATACTGCTGTGCAGTGCTGCCTATGCGTAGTTCCTCCTGCTGTGCAGTGCTGCCTAGGTGTGGTTCATCCTGCTATGCAGTGCTGCCTAGGCATAGTACCTCCTGCTGTGCAGTGCTGCCTAGGCATAGTTCCTCCTGCTATGCAGTGCTGCCTAGGCATAGTTCTTCCTGCTTTACAGTGCTGCCTAGGCATAGTTCATACTGCTGTGCAGTGCTGCCTAGGCGTAGTTACTCCTGCTGTGCAGTGCTGCCTAAGCGTAGGTCCTCCTGCTGTGCAGTGCTGCTTAGGCGTAGTTCCTCCTGCTGTGCATTGCTGCCGAGGCATAGTTCCTCCTGCTTTGCAGTGCTGCCTAGGTGTAGTTCCTCCTGCTGTGCAATGCTGCCTAGCCATAGTTCCTCCTGCAGTGCAGTGCTGCCTAGGCGACAGTTCCGCCGGCTGTGTAGTGCTGCCTAGGCATAGTTCCTCCTGCTGTGCAGTGCTGCCTAGGCATAGTTCCTCCTGCTGTCAAATGCTGCTTATGCATAGTTCCTCCTGCTGTGCAGTGCTGCCTAGGCGTGGTTCATCTGCTATGCAGTGCCGCCTAGGCATAGTTCCTCTGGCTGTGCAGTACTGCCTAGGCATGGTTCATCCTGCTGTGCAGTGCTGCCTAGTCATAGTTCCTCCTGCTGTGGAGAGCTGCCTAGGCATAGTTCCTCCTGCTATGCAGTGCTGAATAGGCATAGTTCCTCCTGCTGTGCAGTGCTGCCTAGGCATTGTTCCTCCTGCTGTCAAGTGTTGCCTATGCGTAGTTCCTCCTGCTGTGCAGTGCTGCCTAGATGTGGTTCATCCTGCTATGCAGTGCTGCCTATGTGTAGTTCCTCCTGCTGTGCAGTGCTGCCTAGGTGTGGTTCATCCTGCTATGCAGTGCTGTCTAGGCATACTTCCTCCTGCTGTGCAGTGCTGCCTAGGTGTAGTTCCTCCTGCTGTGCAGTGCTGCCTAGGCATAGTTCATCCTGCTCTGCAGCGCTGCCTAGGCATAGTTCCTCCTGCTGTGCAGTGCTGCCTAGGCATAGTTCATCCTGCTCTGCAGTGCTGCCTAGGCGTAGGTCCTCCTGCTGTGCAGTGCTGCCTAGGCATAGGTCCTCCTGCTGTGCAGTGCTGCCTAGGCATAGACCCTCCTGCTGTGCGGTGCTGCCTAAGCATAGTTCCTCCTGCTATGCAGTGCTGCCTAGCTGTAGTTCCTCCTGCTGTGCAGTGCTGCCAAGCCGTAGTTGTCGCTTCCAGGCACTTCATTTTGAGGGTGCTGTTGTGCAAAGGTTGTATAATGAAAATGTGTTAGTCATAAACATTCCACCATTGATGACAAATCAGCGGTCTGCAGCTGTTTAGAAACAGCTCCTGCTGCTTCAGGAGAGTCGAGAGGAACCCCATCGCCTGGCATCATGGACTAGAAACAGGCAGGTAATAGGGCAGCCACTGGGTGGTGGGCATTTTACGATGCCTGGCACAGCTACCAAAGAACGGTCAGTTCATGCCTTAAGTTTGGAGGTATTTGAACGTGAAACCGGGTGCCCAGGTGTCAGAGCATTGTCGAACTAGCAGTCATTTACCGCACTTGCCTATCACACCAATGCAGCGGCGGTAAAGTGGCTGTAACTCTGCTACCTGGGCCTCATTATGACTCCGCCGGTAAAAACAGCACGGCTGCCGCCGGAGCCATTCTTTTTCCGGCGCCCGGCAATGGCGACTTACAGGGATATTACAGCCCCAGCGGTCCCGGCAATTCTCCATTGTCGGGTGCCGGAAAAAATGACTCCCCATTCCCATTCGAGTCCCATTGGACTCAATGGGAATGGGGAGGACGGTAGCACTTGCACAATTCAGAATGGTGCTGGTGCTACCGTCAAGGTCTGCGAGTGGGTGCCCTTCCGCCCACCAGGTCAGACCTGGGGGGCGGGAAGGCACCCGCATGCAGAACTCGAAGAATGCCGGTCGGGTAACAACGCATGCAGAACTCGGAGAATGCCGGTCGGGTAACAACGGTGCTGGTTACCGGACTGGTACTCGCACCGCCGTATTACGAGTTCCGGCAGTTGAGGTGGAAGATGTACCTCCAGCAAAAGGCCGGAGGTAAATCACTGACCGTACTGCTGAAAAGTGTTGTTATTACCACTGCAGAATTACCACTTGCAGTAATTCTGAAAAGATCCCTGGGAGTCCCAAAAACTGCAAAAATGGGGTTAGCCCCATCTGGCCATCACTCGTAATCCCGCTGTAAATCCATGGGACCGAGTACGGCACCGGTAAATGAATTTGCCAGTAAATCGGCTGATGTAGCTTTGATTTACTGCCAGGGTCTTTCACTTGATGCAGGGCTGGACATGAGCTGCTCACTAGTGCAAGGAAGGAGTGCTTTTTGGATGCCTCTCTGTCTGATGGGAAGGTAAAACGCTGCTTTAAAACACAGCGAATGTAAATGCCTTGTGTCTGATTTGCAGTGCTTTCTGGACAAGTTACAGAGCAATTATACAAGCACTCTGGGCAGCTGGGTTCTCTGCATTTGGATATTGTGGTAGTCAAAACTTCGACAGCTTCAAAAAACATCAGGCCTCAAGAAAGAAATACATTGTCAAGAGTAAACCTTAATCAACGCCATATTGCCACTGTATAATAGGCTGAATAGCATCATCCCTATGGTAAATGTACCTGATTGAGGGAAAGCGATGATGTCCATTTCCATACATCACCAGGCTACACGAACTGCTCTTGGTATCTCCACCATCTACATATTGGGCCTGATTCATGGAAACGAGTGCATAAATCCTGCAAGCTCTGCGCACCCAGAACTACACTGCGCGTGCCTGCATGCAGAATAGAAAATGTGCGCCCTGCGTATTCATTGAGTATTAAGCGCAAAGTAACCGTATACGCAAGTCGCGGACAGAACACCCCTAACCCGCCTCCACGCAAAGCAAAAAACAGACAGTACAGCGACCTTTGCGTGCTCTCCTGGGTGTAAAATCACGCAGCCTTCAAACAGTGTGTGGGGTCCCCAGCAAGCAGGCCTGTATGTTGAGGACCATGCGCAGGGTCCCCCGTAACTGTTACCGGCATCCCGTTAACATGTGTACGGTGTGTCGTAACTTGGGTGAAACTCAGAAATTCTGCGTGCGAACCCCTTTAAACCACTCCTGCTCCACAATACACTGTGTATGCGCACACCTATGTCCGATTTGATCCCTGTCTGTGTACACACACCCCTAAATCCGACATGCAAACCCACCTCCGCCCTGCGAATGCTATGCGCAAGTGTACTTATGCCTTCCTTTGCGTGGCGGAGGCATGGAGGGATTTGCGTGGGCATTTTGCAGGCGGGAGGTTGCGCGGTCACATTCATGAAGATACTTCGTTGTGCACATATGTAGGTGTACTATGGACTGCCTGCGGCCCGTATTTCGTAGTGCCCACTTTTTCCCTTTCTCTTCCCCATTTTCTGAGTTCTACCCCCTACTCCGCCCTCTGCTCAGGCCTCGTCCACGCTCTGCGTGGTGTCTCCCGCAAGGCACTCGACTGCTCACAGAGACGTGCCGAGCCTGCGCGAAGTCCATACAAGTTAGGAAAAAGTGCTGCGCAGTTGATTCCATGAATCGACGGACAGGGATTTGAATGCAGAATGGCGCACTAATCCCCAATTTTTCACGCAAATAATTCCATGAATCAGCCCCATGATCTCATTATAAGACATAGGGCCTCATTACGAGTCGGTAATCCCTTACCGCCCAATTCCGAGGTCCCCTAATGGGAACCACACGTCCCTTACGGGTCCCGCTAAGGGACCAGGGCGCAAATAACGGGCTTGCCATTCGCAAGCCCGTTATTTGCGCCCTCCCCATTCCCATTGAGCCCTATGGGGGCTCAAATGGGAATGGGAATGGTTTGTACAATGGGGACTTACCGGTCCCTCCAGGGTCGGAATGGACCGGTAAGTCCCCATTGTACAACATCGGAGTCGGTACCGGTATGGGAGGCAGCCATGGAGCTAATTTCTCCATGGCTACCACCATACTCGGAATGACCCCCATAGGCACCTTTCTGATTGGTCAACGGAAATATGTTGGATGCAGATCTACGGTGCATGTCATCAGGATGTTCCATATATGGACATTTATATAAGAAAACGGATGCTGTATCTCTCTGGCTATGCAGTATCGCATGCATGCATCTGAACTCTATTCAGTATGCATACGAAATTATGCCAATGCACAGCGTGACATTTGGCATCTGCGTGGTAGTGGAGGCTACATAATTGTTGTGGCTTAAGTTACGTACAGATTCACAAACCCCAGAGAGTGTAGGTCGCCCAAACACCAGAACCAGTTGTGCTCACCCTATGCAGTCACCCCTAAACCCTCTTCGGGTGATTTATTCTTAGCTTGTAAAAGGGTTCCTGAAAGTAGAATGAGCCATTTGGGTCTAACCACTCAAGCCACCGCCCCACCCAGTAGCCATCACTGTAAGGTCTCCTCCAGTTCAGAAGGAAATGAGCAAAGCATTGGGGCTGTGCAATTAGCCCAAATGCAGTCCTTCTGCTCAAGAAAAATGTCTTTATCTTGCAGAGCAGTGCTACTCTAGACATAGCTTCTCCAACCCACAGCCGACAGTGCCCAAGGCTGCAGTGCAGAAAACTATCACATGAGCGCAGTATGGCCGGACAGCCTCGAGCTTTTCACATCGGAACATATGTAGAGAAAAACCTTGAACACACTCTTCCAAAACACCAGCAAAGTTCTAGTGGGTTTAAAAAGCTTTGAAAAATACCCTTCCACTTGAAAAGTGAAAGTAAAATAAGCAGTTTGAGCCAAATCACACATTTAACAACATCATCCAGTAGCCATCTCTGGATCTTTACCTCCAGTTCAGAGCCACATGAGCAAAGCATTGTGGGTATGCAAATTAGCCCAAAGGCCAACCTTTAGCTCCAGGTAAAGAGAATATGATGTCCATTTCCTTGTATACTGATTAGATCAGGTCAGATTATGCTCTGGTTTCAGTATAATGTTTAGCTTTAAACGTCTAATTTTCAAATTTTCAAGCACCTTTAAAGCAGCCATAAAACAGCAGGTTGCAACCCCCTAAATATGCTAATGAAAAAATAAAACAGAAGGTAGACCTGGAAATTGAATCTTTTAACTTGGCCACACACCCTTGTTTTGACCTAAGATTTCCATGATGCCCTCTATTAACAGGACACAGTAACTGCATCCCAGGGTGGGAGAGCTAGTCAAAGGCTGGATTATGTAAATTATGTCCCATAAATTCCCAGCCTCAGTTTAAGAGGATCCTTGCCTCACACACCAATATAATCATTACCTTAAAGGCTCTAGCAGTACTCGGGAACTTCCAGGAAGGCCGGACTGGGCACTGCTCCCAAAGAAGCCATGGTCGAAATTCCACCCTCAATTAAATGTGCCCATATTTCCTTCCTGCTTTCCCAAATGTAGATGCTGCCCATTCCTTGGCATTTGTGGCTCAGAGGAGTAAATAAAAGAGCTTCTCATGCTATGTTTTCTTGGGCATGGTTTTTTCATCCTTTGGCCGCATCATGACACTGTGGAAGGTTCATAGGCCATAGACAGGCTGTGTTTCCTTAAGCACTTTGTGCACAAGCCAAGGTTTTTTTTAACCATGACATAAATGAGGAAACCAAATCATTTGAGGTTTCTTGGCTTTCTTTTCAGGGAGCTTTTGTAAGCTTGGCAAATTTGGATTTCTGACATACAACCCTTTCCAAATGTTGTTGGGGGCATAGGGAAGTAAGCAGAAGGGCTTTGCATTCAGCTTTTTTTCTTGGGCATGGCTTCAAAATACCCAGCTTCACCATGCAGTGAGTACATTTCGAGACATACACCTCCCGGCACAGCAAACACCTCCTCTCCAGCTATCTCTCCTCTTAGCGCTGCACCCCATAGAATACAAATGAGTCCCACGATACATCTGGCCCTTGCCCTCATCCCAACTATCCACCCGACTCTGCTTCTATCTACCACTACTGAATGTTCTGTCATACGCCTCCATGGCCGCTCTGACAGGCAAAGCGCTTCAACGCCATAAACTGCGGCAGGAGGCACTATACAAATGCAAGATAAGTAACACAACAGACAGTTCCTGAAAAGGAGCGTTCTAATCCTTCTCATGAGGGCAGAAGATCTCAGACTTTTCTCGGATCTGGAAAACGCTAGTTCTAGAACCGAAGAGCACACATAGCCAGGTGGCGTGCCCGATCCGCTGCGCATTCTCCTCGTATATAGGCAACTGTGAGCTTCGCCAGATATCTTCCCTGAAGAGCGGCGCACTTCAGTAGACACCAGGGATAGGAAGAGTTGAACTTCTCTGGCACAATATTCCTGGGCACAGTTGTTGTCCTTTTCGCTGCATAGGTGCACATGCCCTCTTGCTTTCTGGTGTTTCCTGTTTTGCACCATTGCTCTTGCTCTCTGGCACAGTGGGATGTATTGGCTGTTGCTGGTGTGCTGATACTTTGCCCTGGCGTAGTTGGCCATATTTTCAGGCACAATTGCACAGGTCCTTTCGCTGCTTTGCTCTTCTCTGGCGCAGGAGACTCTGCTTTCTAGCACAAGTGCTGATTGAGCCTTAAAATGCTGGCTATATGAGCAGCAGAACGATGGGCATCTGATGTTGTTTTCTAGGTGCATCGTCTGTCCAGCCTTCTGCCTGGCAGTGAAAAGAGATCTTCCAACCCATCTATGTGCACAGATGCGGCCTTTCTTAGTGGACTGAGGGTAGCTGCTTGTCTTCTATGCTAAGGCTGAGCCTGGCTACCATACCCTCAGAGGAGGAAAAGCCCAGCAGGGCTCGGAAGATGGCTTCTGCACCCCCGGCCAGAAAGGGGGATCTTTTGATTAACCTGTTTGGTTGCAGGCCTCGCCTTTAAGATGCTGCTACCAGGGCTAAATTGCTGATACTGGAGTGTGGGGTTCTCATTAAGCTTGCAGACCTTCAGAGAGATTATTATTGTGGAATAATGGCTTCTACCAAGCGCCAATGGCATTGTCCCAAGTGATTATCCCACCTTCATTGGTCTACAAGTCAAATATATTCAAATATGAGCTGACAAGGCAGCTTTGAAGTCACAATGTTCGGAATAAGGTCAAATGTGGAGATTATTGACTGAAGTCCCTACATTCTAATTGGTCAAGTGGTGGCCAATAATGATTGCCATGAGCTCATTCTGGGTTCAACGCTTGGCCAACAATGATGTGATATTCAGCTAACTTTCTCTAGAGATTATAAATATGCATAAATCAACTGCACCTGGGGCCATCTAGTACTGCCCGCACCTTCCCTCACAGCCGGGTTCCTGTAATCTGGTCTCAACTGGACCCCGCCGCCCGGCATCACATGGTGCCGGGGCTCCTGCTGTGTCCTCTGCACGGGAATATGCTGCTCTTTGCAGCTTGGAAACCCAATGACTAGAGTATACTTGGATCTGTGCTTATACAGGGCCCTTGGTGTAAGAACGTACCTGGTGGTAGAACGCTTGCCGCTGCGGCTACAGCCAAGAGTGCAGAAAAGAGCGGTAGCTTCATGAGGAGTGCCTTCAGGATCCGCTGCCTGTAACGCGATGAACCGAGCTCTCCCCTAGGGAACAGGAGCAGACTGCCCTCTTCTTATAGGACTAGACAGCGGCGGCGAGATGACAGAATGTGGCAACTGCCAGCAATGGATTAGGGGATTATTCCAGCTCACCAAACCCAGAGTGCCAACAATGAACATCCTATTACTCGCTGGATGTGAGAGTAGCATTTCCCCCTGTGGCTGAGCTCAAGAAGGATATCACAACTGATAGGAAGACGGATAACCACCCTGTGCACCAGAGACAGGCCCCCATTCATGAAAGCTGATAACATTATAATCCTGGGGATTATTTCCTGTATTCTCACTATGATCCCTGCGCGTGGAGTCACGCGAGGTTGATCTCCGTGTTGACATTTCTACTTTCAATAGAGAACCTCTGGTGGCAACCTGTTAAGAGGCTCCGGGGTGTTGCTCCAGCCAAGGTGTCACTACAAAGGTTGCTGCACAAGAATATGAAGCACCATGCAGGTGGGGAACTCAGGGTTGGGGTGCAAAGGAAACGGTATTTGTTGCCAAAGTCCCCTTTTTCAGTCTAAAATGGAGATATTCCTTTTTTTTATAACTCGTCTTCACAGTTTCTCGAGGCACTGAGCACTTTGGGCAATTAAGCTTGGGCACTGGACTGTTGGAGGAATGATTGATCTTGGGCACTGAACTCTGGGAGGAATGATTGATCTTGGGCACTAAACTGTAGGAGGAGTGATTGAGCTTGGGCACTGGACTGTACGAGGAATGATTGATCTTGGGCACTGAACTCTGGGAGGAATGATTGAGCTTGGGCACTGAACTGTTGGATGAATGATTGATCTTGGGAACTGGACTGTAGACAGAATGATTGATCTTGGGCACTGGACTGTACGAGGAATGATTGATCTTGGACACTGAACTGTAGGAGGAATGCCTGCTCAGTCCTCGTTGTGCTTTTGGCATTAACGGTGCTGGTGGAGGGCTTGCTGAGCCCTTTTTCTGCACTGTATGTTAGGGTTGCTAGAGGAGCGCATGCTCTGGCCTTGTTGGTGCTGCGGTGTACATTAGTACTGCTGCTGGAGTAGAGCTTCCCCAGTCCTGTTTGTGCTTGAACATTAGTGTTGCTGGAAGGAAACTTTCTCAGGCCATAAGCGTTCCTAATGGAGAGCTCACATATGTATTTGTCTCTTTGAACATTAGTGTTGCTGGAGTAGACCTTGCATAGCTTGATTGGTCTATTATGTTGCTGCAGTAGGACTTGCTCACGCCTTTGTCTGCTTGGGTTATTGGTGTTGCTGGAGTAGGACTTGCTCACACCTTTGTCTGCTTGGGTTATTAGTGTTGCTGGAGTAGGACTTGTTCAGGCCTGTGTCTGCTTGGGTTATTAGTGTTGCTGGAGTAGGACTTTCATGCCTTTGTCTGCTTGGGTTATTAGTGTTGCTTGAGCAGGACTTGCTCACGCCTTTATCTGCTTGGGGTATTAGTGTTGCTGGAGTAGGACTTGCTCAACCCTTTGTCTGCTTGGGTTATTAGTGTTGCTGGAGTAGGACTTTCTCAGGACTTTATCTGCTTGCGTTATTAGTGTTGCTGGAGTAGGACTTGTTCAGGCCTTTGGCTGCTTGGGGTATTAGTGTTGCTGGAGTAGACCTTGCATAGCTTGATTGGTCTATTATGTTGCTGCAGTAGGACTTGCTCACGCCTTTGTCTGCTTGGGTTATTGGTGTTGCTGGAGTAGGACTTGCTCACACCTTTGTCTGCTTGGGTTATTAGTGTTGCTGGAGTAGGACTTGTTCAGGCCTTTGTCTGCTTGGGTTATTAGTGTTGCTGGAGTAGGACTTTCTTGCCTTTGTCTGCTTGGGTTATTAGTGTTGCTTGAGCAGGACTTGCTCACGCCTTTATCTGCTTGGGGTATTAGTGTTGCTGGAGTAGGACTTGCTCAAGCCTTTGTCTGCTTGGGTTATTAGTGTTGCTGGAGTAGGACTTTCTCAGGACTTTATCTGCTTGGGTTATTAGTGTTGCTGGAGTAGGACTTGTTCAGGCCTTTGGCTGCTTGGGGTATTAGTGTTGCTGGAGTAGGACTTGCTCACGCCTTTATCTGCTTGGGGTATTAGTGTTGCTGGAGTAGGACTTGCTCACCCCTTTGTCTGCTTGGGTTATTAGTGTTGCTGGAGTAGGGCTTGTTCAGGCCTTTGTCTGCTTGAGATATTAGTGTTGCTGGACTAGGACTTGCTCACGCCTTTATCTGCTTGGGTTATTAGTGTTGCTGGAGTAGGACTTGCTCACGCCTTTATCTGCTTGGGTTATTAGTGTTGCTGGAGTAGGACTTGCTCACGCCTTTGTCTGCTTGGGTTATTAGTGTTTCTGGAGTAGGACGTGCTCAGGCCTTTATCTGCTTGGGGTATTAGTGTTGCTGGAGTAGGACTTGCTCACCCCTTTGTCTGCTTGGGTTATTAGTGTTGCTGGACTAGGACTTTCTCAGGACTTTATCTGCTTGGGTTATTAGTGTTGCTGGAGTAGGACTTGTTCAGGCCTTTGACTGCTTGGGGTATTAGTGTTGCTGGAGTAGGACTTGCTCACGCCTTTGTCTGCTTGGGTTATTAGTGTTTCTGGAGTAGGACGTGCTCAGGCCTTTATCTGCTTGGGGTATTAGTGTTGCTGGAGTAGGACTTGCTCACGCCTTTGTCTGCTTGGGGTATTAGTGTTGCTGGAGTAGGACTTGCTCACCCCTTTGTCTGCTTGGGTTATTAGTGTTGCTGGAGTAGGGCTTGTTCAGGCCTTTGTCTGCTTGGGGTATTGGTGTTGCTGGAGTAGGACTTGCTCACGCCTTTATCTGCTTGGGTTATTAGTGTTGCTGGAGTAGGACTTGTTCAGGCCTTTGTCTGCTTGGGTTATTAGTGTTGCTGGAGTAGGACTGTCATGCCTTTGTCTGCTTGGGTTATTAGTGTTGCTTGAGCAGGACTTTCACGCGATTGTCTGCTTGGGTTATTAGTGTTGCTGGAGTAGGACGTGCTCATGCCTTTATCTGCTTGGGTTATTAGTGTTGCTGGAGTAGGACTTGCTCACCCCTTTGTCTGCTTGGGTTATTAGTGTTGCTGGACTAGGACTTTCTCAGGACATTATCTGCTTGGGTTATTAGTGTTGCTGGAGTAGGACTTGTTCAGGCCTTTGACTGCTTGGGGTATTAGTGTTGCTGGAGTAGGACTTGCTCACGCCTTTATCTGCTTGGGTTATTAGTGTTGCTGGAGTAGGGCTTGTTCACGCCTTTGTCTGCTTGGGTTATTAGTGTTGCTGGAGTAGGACTTGCTCACACCTTTATCTGCTTGGGTTATTAGTGTTGCTGGAGTAGGACTTGCTCACGCCTTTGTCTGCTTGGGTTATTAGTGTTGCTGTAGTAGGACTTGCTCACGCCTTTGTCTGCTTGGGTTATTAGTGTTGCTGGAGTAGGACTTGTTCAGGCCTTTGTCTGCTTAGGTTATTAGTGTTGCTGGAGTAGGACTTTCATGCCTTTGTCTGCTTGGGTTATTAGTTTTGCTTGAGCAGGATTTGCTCACGCCTTTATCGGCTTGGGGTATTAGTGTTGCTGGAGTAGGACATTCTCACTCCTTTGTCTGCTTGGGTTATTAGTGTTGCTGGAGTAGGACTTTCTCAGGCCTTTATCTGCTTGGGATATTAGTGTTGCTGGAGTAGGACTTGTGCAGGCCTTTGTCTGCTTGGGGTATTAGTGTTGCTGGAGTAGGACTTGCTCACGCCTTTGTCTGCTTGGGGTATTAGTGTTGCTGGAGTAGGACTTGCTCACCCCTTTGTCTGCTTGGGTTATTAGTGTTGCTGGAGTAGGGCTTGTTCAGGCCTTTGTCTGCTTGGGGTATTGGTGTTGCTGGAGTAGGACTTGCTCACGCCTTTATCTGCTTGGGTTGTTAGTGTTGCTGGAGTAGGACTTGTTCAGGCCTTTGTCTGCTTGGGTTATTAGTGTTGCTGGAGTAGGACTGTCATGCCTTTGTCTGCTTGGGTTATTAGTGTTGCTTGAGCAGGACTTTCACGCGATTGTCTGCTTGGGTTATTAGTGTTGCTGGAGTAGGACGTGCTCAGGCCTTTATCTGCTTGAGTTATTAGTGTTGCTGGAGTAGGACTTGCTCACCCCTTTGTCTGCTTGGGTTATTAGTGTTGCTGGAGTAGGACTTTCTCAGGCCTTTATCTGCTTGGGTTATTAGTGTTGCTGGAGTAGGATTTGTTCAGGCCTTTGTCTGCTTGGGGTATTAGTGTTGCTGGAGTAGGACTTGCTCACGCCTTTGTCTGCTTGGGTTATTAGTGTTGCTGGAGTAGGACTTGCTCACACCTTTTTGTGCTTGGTTTATTAGTGTTGCTAGAGTAGGACTTTCACGCCTTTGTCTGCTTGGGTTATTAGTGTTGCTGGAGTAGGACTTTCATGCCTTTGTCTGCTTGGGTTATTAGTTTTGCTTGAGCAGGATTTGCTCACGCCTTTATCGGCTTGGGGTATTAGTGTTGCTGGAGTAGGACATTCTCACTCCTTTGTCTGCTTGGGTTATTAGTGTTGCTGGAGTAGGACTTTCTCAGGCCTTTATCTGCTTGGGATATTAGTGTTGCTGGAGTAGGACTTGTGCAGGCCTTTGTCTGCTTGGGGTATTAGTGTTGCTGGAGTAGGACTTGCTCACGCCTTTGTCTGCTTGGGGTATTAGTGTTGCTGGAGTAGGACTTGCTCACCCCTTTGTCTGCTTGGGTTATTAGTGTTGCTGGAGTAGGGCTTGTTCAGGCCTTTGTCTGCTTGGGGTATTGGTGTTGCTGGAGTAGGACTTGCTCACGCCTTTATCTGCTTGGGTTGTTAGTGTTGCTGGAGTAGGACTTGTTCAGGCCTTTGTCTGCTTGGGTTATTAGTGTTGCTGGAGTAGGACTGTCATGCCTTTGTCTGCTTGGGTTATTAGTGTTGCTTGAGCAGGACTTTCACGCGATTGTCTGCTTGGGTTATTAGTGTTGCTGGAGTAGGACGTGCTCAGGCCTTTATCTGCTTGAGTTATTAGTGTTGCTGGAGTAGGACTTGCTCACCCCTTTGTCTGCTTGGGTTATTAGTGTTGCTGGAGTAGGACTTTCTCAGGCCTTTATCTGCTTGGGTTATTAGTGTTGCTGGAGTAGGATTTGTTCAGGCCTTTGTCTGCTTGGGGTATTAGTGTTGCTGGAGTAGGACTTGCTCACGCCTTTGTCTGCTTGGGTTATTAGTGTTGCTGGAGTAGGACTTGCTCACACCTTTTTGTGCTTGGTTTATTAGTGTTGCTAGAGTAGGACTTTCACGCCTTTGTCTGCTTGGGTTATTAGTGTTGCTGGAGTAGGACTTGCTCACGCCTTTGTCTGCTTGGGTTATTAGTGTTGCTAGAGTAGCACCTGCTCACGCCTTTGTCTGCTTGGGTTATTAGTGTTGCTGGAGTAGGACTTGCTCACACCTTTACCTGCTTGGGTATTAGTGTTGCTGGAGTAGAACTTGCTCACGCCTTTGTCTGCTTGGGTTATTAGGGTTGCTGGAGTAGGACTTGCTCACGCCTTTGTCTGCTTGGGTTATTAGTGTGGCTGGAGTAGGACTTCCTCAGACCTTTGTCTGCTGGGATTATTAGTGTTGCTGGAGTAGGACTTTCACACCTTTATCTGCTTGGGTTATTAGTGTTGCTGGAGTAGGACTTGTTCACACCTTTATCTGCTGGGGTTATTAGTGTTGCTGGAGTAGGACTTGCTTAGGCCTTTGTCTGCTTGGGTTATTAGTGTTGCTGGAGTAGGACTTTCACGTCTTTATTTGCTTGGGTTATTAGTGTTGCTGGAGTAGGACTTTCACGCCTTTATCTGCTTGGGTTATTAGTGTTGCTGGAGTTGGACTTGCTGATACCTTTATCTGCTTGGGTTATTAGTGTTGCTGGAGTAGGACTTGCTCACACCTTTGTCTGCTTGGGTTATTAGCGTTGCTGGAGTAGGGTTTGTTCACACCTTTGTCTGCTTGCGTTATTAGTGTTGCTGGAGTAGGACTTTCACGCCGTTGTCTGCTTGTATTATTAGTGTTGCTGGAGTAGGACTTGTTCAGGCCCTTGTCTGCTTGGGGTATTAGTGTTGCTGGAGTAGGACTTGCTCATGCCTTTATCTGTTTGGGTTATTAGTGTTGCTGGAGTTGGACTTGCTCACACCTTTGTCTGCTTGGGTTATTAGTGTTGCTGGAGCAGGACTTTCACAACTTTATCTGCTGGGGTTATTAGTGTTGCTGGAGTAGGACTTTCACGCCTTTATCTGCTTGGGTCATTAGTGTTGCTGGAGTACGACTTGCTCAGGTCTTTGTCTGCTTGGGTTCACGCCTTTGAATGCTTGCGTTATTAGTGTTGCTGGAGTAGGACTTGCTCAGGCCTCGGTCTGCTTGGGTTATCAGTGTTACTGGAGTAGGACTTTGACGCCTTTGTCTGCTTGGGTTATTAGTGTTGCTGGAGTAGGACTTTCACGCCTTTGTCTGCTTGGTTTATTAGTGTTGCTGGAGAAGGATTTGTACAGGCCTTTGTCTGCTTGGGGTATTAGTGTTGCTGGAGTAGGACTTGCTCACACCTTTGTTGCCTTGGGTTATTAGTATTGCTGGAGTAGGACTTGCTCACACCTTTATCTGCTTGGGTTATTAGTGTTGCTGTTTAGGACTTTCACGCCTTTGTCTTCTTGGGTTTTTAGTGTTGTTGGAGTAGGACTTGCTCACGCCTTTGTCTGCTTGGGTTATTAGTGTTGCTGGAGTAGGACTTGCTCAGGCCTTTATCAGCTTGGGTTATTAGTGTTGCTGGAGTAGGACTTGCTTACGCCTTTGTCTGCTTGGGTTATTAGTGTTGCTGGAGTAGGATGTTCACACCTTTATCTGCTTGGGTTATTAGTGTTGCCGGAGTAGGACTTTCACGTCTTTATTTGCTTGGGTTATTAGTGTTGCTGGAGTAGGACTTGCTTAGGCCTTTGTCTGCTTGGGTTATTAGTGTTGCTGGAGTAGGACTTTCACACCTTTATCTGCTTGGGTTATTAGTGTTGCTGGAGTAGGACTTTCACACCTTTATCTCCTTGGGTTATTCGTGTTGCTGGAGTAGGACTTGCTCACACCTTTGTCTGCTTGGGTTATTAGTGTTGCTGTAGTAGGGCTTGTTCACACCTTTGTCTGCTTGGGTTATTAGTGTTGCTGTAGTAGGGCTTGTTCACACCTTTGTCTGCTTGGGTTATTAGTGTTGCTGGAGTAGGACTTGTTCAGGCCCTTGTCTGCTTGGGGTATTAGTGTTGCTGGAGTAGGACTTGCTCACGCCTTTATCTGTTTGGGTAATCAGTGTTGCTGGAGTATGACTTGCTCACGCCTTTGTCTGCTTGGGTTATTAGTGTTACTGGAGCAGGACTTTCACACCTTTATCTGCTGGAGTTATTAGTGTTTCTGGAGTAGGACTTTCACGCCTTTGTCTGCTTGGGACATTAGTGTTGCTGGAGTAGGACTTGCTCAGGTCTTTGTCTGCTTGGGTTCACGCCTATGTCTGCTTGTGTTATTAGTGTTGCTGGAGTAGGACTTGCTCAGGCCTAGGTCTGCTTGGGTTATTAGTGTTGCTGGAGTAGGACTTTGACGCCTTTGTCTGCTTGGGTTATTAGTTTTGCTGGAGTAGGACTTTCACGCCTTTGTCTACTTGGTTTATTAGTGTTCCTGGAGAAGGATTTGTACAGGCTATTGTCTGCTTGGGGTTTTAGTGTTGCTGGAGTAGGACTTGCTAACAACTTTGTTGGCTTGGGTTATTAGGGTTGCTGGAGCAGGACTTTCACACCTTTGTCTGCTTGGGTTATTGGTGTTGCTGGAGCAAGACTTGCTCAAACCTTTATCTGCTTGGGTTATTAGTGTTGCGGGAGTTGGACTTGCTGATACCTTTAGCTGCTTGGGTTATTTGTGTTGCTGGAGTAGGGCTTGTTCACACCTTTGTCTGCTTGGGTTATTAGTGTTGCTTGAGTAGGACTTTCACGTCGTTGTCTGCTTGGGTTATTAGTGTTGCTGGAGTAGGACTTGTTCAGGCCCTTGTCTGCTTGGGGTATTAGTGTTGCTGGAGTAGGACTTGCTCGCGCCTTTATCTGTTTGGGTTATTAGTGTTGCTGGAGTAGGACTTGCTCACGCCTTTGTCTTCTTGGTTCATTAGTGTTGCTGGAGTAGGACTTGCTCGGGTCTTTGTCTGCTTGGGTTCACACCTTTATCTGCTTGGGTTATTAGTGTTGCTGGAGTAGGACTTTCACGTCTTTATTTGCTTGGGTCATTAGTGTTGCTGGAGTACGACTTGCTCAGGTCTTTGCCTGCTTGGGTTCACGCCTTTGAATGCTTGCATTATTAGTGTTGCTGGAGTAGGACTTGCTCAGGCCTCGGTCTGCTTGGGTTATCAGTGTTACTGGAGTAGGACTTTGACGCCTTTGTCTGCTTGGGTTATTAGTGTTGCTGGAGTAGGACTTTCACCCCTTTGTCTGCTTGGTTTATTAGTGTTGCTGGAGAAGGATTTGTACAGGCCTTTGTCTGCTTGGGGTATTAGTGTTGCTGGAGTAGGACTTGCTCACACCTTTGTTGGCTTGGGTTATTAGTATTGCTGGAGTAGGACTTTCACGCCTTTGTCTGCTTGGGTTATTGGTGTTGCTGGAGCAAGACTTGCTCAAACCTTTATCTGCTTGGGTTATTAGTGTTGCTGGAGTAGGACTTGCTCACAACTTTATCTGCTTGGGTTATTAGTGTTGCTGTTTAGGATTTTCACGCCTTTGTCTGCTTGGGTTATTGGTGTTGCTGGAGCAAGACTTGCTCAAAATGTTATCTGCTTGGGTTATTAGTGTTGCTGGAGTAGGACTTGCTCACACCTTTATCTGCTTGGGTTATTTAGTGTTGCTGTTTAGGACTTTCACGCCTTTGTCTGCTTGGGTTTTTAGTGTTGTTGGAGTAGGACTTGCTCACGCCTTTGTCTGCTTGGGTTATTAGTGTTGCTGGATTAGGACTTGCTCAGGCCTTTATCAGCTTGGGTTATTAGTGTTGCTGGAGTAGGACTTGCTTACGCCTTTTTCTGCTTGGGTTATTAGTGTTGCTGGAGTAGGATGTTCACACCTTTATCTGCTTGGGTTATTAGTGTTGCTGGAGTAGGACTTTCACGTCTTTATTTGCTTGGGTTATTAGTGTTGCTGGAGTAGGACTTGCTTAGGCCTTTGTCTGCTTGGGTTATTAGTGTTGCTGGAGTAGGACTTTCACACCTTTATCTGCTTGGGTTATTAGTGTTGCTGGAGTAGGACTTTCACACCTTTATCTCCTTGGGTTATTCGTGCTGCTGGAGTTGGACTTGCTGATACCTTTATCTGCTTGGGTTATTAGTGTTGCTGGAGTAGGACCTGCTCACACCTTTGTCTGCTTGGGTTATTAGTGTTGCTGGAGTAGGGCTTGTTCACACCTTTGTCTGCTTGGGTTATTAGTGTTGCTGGAGTAGGACTTGTTCAGGCCCTTGTCTGCTTGGGGTATTAGTGTTGCTGGAGTAGGACTTGCTCACGCCTTTATCTGTTTGGGTAATCAGTGTTGCTGGAGTATGACTTGCTCACGCCTTTGTCTGCTTGGGTTATTAGTGTTACTGGAGCAGGACTTTCACACCTTTATCTGCTGGAGTTATTAGTGTTTCTGGAGAAGGATTTGTACAGGCCTTTTTCTGCTTGGGGTATTATTGTTGCTGGAGTAGGACTTGCTCACACCTTTGTTGGCTTGGGTTATTAGTGTTGCTGGAGTAGGACTTTCACACCTTTGTCTGCTTGGGTTATTGGTGTTGCTGGAGCAAGACTTGCTCAAACCTTTATCTGCTTGGGTTATTAGTGTTGCTGGAGTAGGACTTGCTCACACCTTTATCTGCTTTGGTTATTAGTGTTGCTGTTTAGGACTTTCACGCCTTTGTCTGCTTGGGTTATTGGTGTTGCTGGAGCAAGACTTGCTCAAAACGTTATCTGCCTGGGTTATTTGTGTTGCTGGAGTAGGACTTGCTCACACTTTTATCTGCTTGGGTTACTTAGTGTTGCTGTTTAGGACTTACACACCTTTGTCTGCTTGGGTTTTTAGTGTTGTTGGAGTAGGACTTGCTCACGCCTTTGTCTGCTTGGGTTATTAGTGTTTCTGGAGTAGGACTTGCTCAGGCCTTTATCTGCTTGGGTTATTAGTGTTGCTAGAGTAGGACTTGCTTACGCCTTTGTCTGCTTGGGTTATTAGTGTTGCTGGAGTAGGACGTTCACACCTTTATCTGCTTGGGTTATTAGTGTTGCTGGAGTAGGACTTTCACGTCTTTATTTGCTTGGGTTATTAGTGTTGCTGGAGTAGGACTTTCACGCCTTTGTCTGCTTGGGACATTAGTGTTGCTGGAGTAGGACTTGCTCAGGTCTTTGTCTGCTTGGGTTCACGCCTATGTCTGCTTGTGTTATTAGTGTTGCTGGAGTAGGACTTGCTCAGGCCTAGGTCTGCTTGGGTTATTAGTGTTGCTGGAGTAGGACTTTGACGCCTTTGTCTGCTTGGGTTATTAGTTTTGCTGGAGTAGGACTTTCACGCCTTTGTCTACTTGGTTTATTAGTGTTCCTGGAGAAGGATTTGTACAGGCTATTGTCTGCTTGGGGTTTTAGTGTTGCTGGAGTAGGACTTGCTAACAACTTTGTTGGCTTGGGTTATTAGGGTTGCTGGAGCAGGACTTTCACACCTTTGTCTGCTTGGGTTATTGGTGTTGCTGGAGCAAGACTTGCTCAAACCTTTATCTGCTTGGGTTATTAGTGTTGCGGGAGTTGGACTTGCTGATACCTTTAGCTGCTTGGGTTATTAGTGTTGCTGGAGTAGGGCTTGTTCACACCTTTGTCTGCTTGGGTTATTAGTGTTGCTTGAGTAGGACTTTCACGTCGTTGTCTGCTTGGGACATTAGTGTTGCTGGAGTAGGACTTGCTCAGGTCTTTGTCTGCTTGGGTTCACGCCTATGTCTGCTTGTGTTATTAGTGTTGCTGGAGTAGGACTTGCTCAGGCCTAGGTCTGCTTGGGTTATTAGTGTTGCTGGAGTAGGACTTTGACGCCTTTGTCTGCTTGGGTTATTAGTTTTGCTGGAGTAGGACTTTCACGCCTTTGTCTATTTGGTTTATTAGTGTTCCTGGAGAAGGATTTGTACAGGCTATTGTCTGCTTGGGGTTTTAGTGTTGCTGGAGTAGGACTTGCTAACAACTTTGTTGGCTTGGGTTATTAGGGTTGCTGGAGCAGGACTTTCACACCTTTGTCTGCTTGGGTTATTGGTGTTGCTGGGGCAAGACTTGCTCAAACCTTTATCTGCTTGGGTTATTAGTGTTGCGGGAGTTGGACTTGCTGATACCTTTAGCTGCTTGGGTTATTAGTGTTGCTGGAGTAGGGCTTGTTCACACCTTTGTCTGCTTGGGTTATTAGTGTTGCTTGAGTAGGACTTTCACGTCGTTGTCTGCTTGGGTTATTAGTGTTGCTGGAGTAGGACTTGTTCAGGCCCTTGTCTGCTTGGGGTATTAGTGTTGCTGGAGTAGGACTTGCTCGCGCCTTTATCTGTTTGGGTTATTAGTGTTGCTGGAGTAGGACTTGCTCACGCCTTTGTCTGCTTGGGTTATTAGTGTTGCTGGAGCTGGACCTTCACATCTTTATCTGCTGGGGTTATTAGTGTTGCTGGAGTAGGACTTTCACGCCTTTGTCTGCTTGGTTCATTAGTGTTGCTGGAGTAGGACTTGCTCGGGTCTTTGTCTGCTTGGGTTCACACCTTTATCTGCTTGGGTTATTAGTGTTGCTGGAGTAGGACTTTCACGTCTTTATTTGCTTGGGTTATTAGTGTTGCTGGAGTAGGACTTGCTTAGGCCTTTGTATGCTTGGGTTATTAGTGTTGCTGGAGTAGGACTTTTAAACCTTTATCTGCTTGGGTTATTAGTGTTGCTGGAGTAGGACTTTCACGCCTTTATCTGCTTGGGTTATTAGTGCTGCTGGAGTTGGACTTGCTGATACCTTTATCTGCTTGGGTTATTAGTGTTGCTGGAGTAGGGCTTGTTCACACCTTTGTCTGCTTGGGTTATTAGTGTTGCTGAAGTAGGACTTTCACGCCGTTGTCTGCTTGGGTTATTAGTGTTGCTGGAGTAGGACTTGTTCAGGCCCTTGTCTGCTTGGGGTATTAGTGTTGCTGGAGTAGGACTTGCTCACACCTTTATCTGTTTGGGTAATCAGTGTTGCTGGAGTATGACTTGCTCAGGTCTTTGTCTGCTTGGGTTCACGCCTATGTCTGCTTGCGTTATTAGTGTTGCTGGAGTAGAACTTGCTCAGGCCTCGGTCTGCTTGGGTTATTAGTGTTGCTGGAGTAGGACTTTGACGCCTTTGTCTGCTTGGGTTATTTAGTGTTGCTGTTTAGGACTTTCACGCCTTTGTCTGCTTGGGTTTTTAGTGTTGTTGGAGTAGGACTTGCTCACGCCTTTGTCTGCTTGGGTTATTAGTGTTGCTGGAGTAGGACTTGCTCAGGCCTTTATCTGCTTGGGTTATTAGTGTTGCTGGAGTAGGACTTGCTTACGCCTTTGTCTGCTTGGGTTATTAGTGTTGCTGGAGTACGACGTTCACACCTTTATCTGCTTGGGTTATTAGTGTTGCTGGAGTAGGACTTTCACGTCTTTATTTGCTTGGGTTATTAGTGTTGCTGGAGTAGGACTTGCTTAGGCCTTTGTCTGCTTGGGTTATTAGTGTTGCTGGAGTAGGACTTTCACACCTTTATCTGCTTGGGTTATTAGTGTTGCTGGAGTAGGACTTTCACACCTTTATCTGCTTGGGTTATTCGTGCTGCTGGAGTTGGACTTGCTGATACCTTTATCTGCTTGGGTTATTAGTGTTGCTGGAGCAGGACTTTCACACCTTTATCTGCTGGAGTTATTAGTGTTGCTGGAGTAGGACTTTCACGCCTTTGTCTGCTTGGGACATTATTTTTGCTAGAGTAAGACTTGCTCAGGTCTTTGTCTGCTTGGGTTCACGCCTATGTCTTCTTGCGTTATTAGTGTTGCTGGAGTAGAACTTGCTCAGGCCTCGGTCTGCTTGGGTTATTAGTGTTGCTGGAGTAGGACTTTGACGCCTTTGTCTGCTTGGGTTATTTAGTGTTGCTGTTTAGGACTTTCACGCCTTTGTCTGCTTGGGTTTTTAGTGTTGTTGGAGTAGGACTTGCTCACGCCTTTGTCTGCTTGGGTTATTAGTGTTGCTGGAGTAGGACTTGCTCAGGCCTTTATCTGCTTGGGTTATTAGTGTTGCTGGAGTAGAACTTGCTTACGCCTTTGTCTGCTTGGGTTATTAGTGTTGCTGGAGTACGACGTTCACACCTTTATCTGCTTGGGTTATTAGTGTTGCAGGAGTAGGACTTTCACGTCTTTATTTGCTTGGGTTATTCGTGTTGCTGGAGTAGGACTTGCTTAGGCCTTTGTCTGCTTTGGTTATTAGTGTTGCTGGAGTAGGACTTTCACACCTTTATCTGCTTGGGTTATTAGTGTTGCTGGAGTAGGACTTTCACACCTTTATCTGCTTGGGTTATTCGTGCTGCTGGAGTTGGACTTGCTGATACCTTTATCTGCTTGGGTTATTAGTGTTGCTGGAGTAGGACTTGCTCACACCTTTGTCTGCTTGGGTTGTTAGTGTTGCTGGAGTAGGGCTTGTTCACACCTTAGTCTGCTTGGGTTATTAGTGTTGCTGGAGTAGGACTTTCACGCCGTTGTCTGCTTGGGTTATTAGTGTTGCTGGAGTAGGACTTGTTCAGGCCCTTGTCTGCTTGGGGTATTAGTGTTGCTGGAGTAGGACTTGCTCACGCCTTTATCTGTTTGGGTAATCAGTGTTGCTGGAGTATGACTTGCTCACGCCTTTGTCTGCTTGGGTTATTAGTGTTACTGGAGCAGGACTTTCACACCTTTATCTGCTGGAGTTATTAGTGTTTCTGGAGTAGGACTTTCACGCCTTTGTCTGCTTGGGACGTTAGTGTTGCTGGAGTAGGACTTGCTCAGGTCTTTGTCTGCTTGGGTTCACGCCTATGTCTGCTTGTGTTATTAGTGTTGCTGGAGTAGGACTTGCTCAGGCCTAGGTCTGCTTGGGTTATTAGTGTTGCTGGAGTAGGACTTTCACGCCTTTGTCTACTTGGTTTATTAGTGTTGCTGGAGAAGGATTTGTACAGGCTATTGTCTGCTTGGGGTTTTAGTGTTGCTGGAGTAGGACTTGCTAACACCTTTGTTGGCTTGGGTTATTAGTGTTGCTGGAGCAGGACTTTCACACCTTTGTCTGCTTGGGTTATTGGTGTTGCTGGAGCAAGACTTGCTCAAACCTTTATCTGCTTGGGTTATTAGTGTTGCTGGAGTTGGACTTGCTGATATCTTTATCTGCTTGGGTTATTAGTGTTGCTGGAGTAGGGCTTGTTCACACCTTTGTCTGCTTGGGTTATTAGTGTTGCTGGAGTAGGACTTGTTCAGGCCCTTGTCTGCTTGGGGTATTAGTGTTGCTGGAGTAGGACTTGCTGACGGCTTTATCTGTTGGGGTTATTAGTGTTGCTGGAGTAGGACTTGCTCACGCCTTTGTCTGCTTCGGTTATTAGTGTTGCTGGAGCAGGACGTTCACATCTTTATCTGCTGGGGTTATTAGTGTTGCTGGAGTAGGACTTTCACGCCTTTGTCTGCTTGGGTCATTAGTGTTGCTGGAGTAGGACTTGCTCAGGTCTTTGTCTGCTTGGGTTCACACCTTTATCTGCTTGGGTTATTAGTGTTGCTGGAGTAGGACTTTCACGTCTTTATTTGCTTGGGTTATTAGTGTTGCTGGAGTAGGACTTGCTTAGGCCTTTGTCTGCTTGGGTTATTAGTGTTGCTGGAGTAGGACTTTCACACCTTTATCTGCTTGGGTTATTAGTGTTGCTGGAGTAGGACTTTCACGCCTTTATCTGCTTGGGTTATTAGTGCTGCTGGAGTTGGACTTGCTGATACCTTTATCTGCTTGGGTTATTAGTGTTGCTGGAGAAGGACTTGCTCACACCTTTGTCTGCTTGGGTTATTAGTGTTGCTGGAGTAGGGCTTGTTCACACCTTTGTCTGCTTGGGTTATTAGTGTTGCTGGAGTAGGACTTTCATGCCGTTGTCTGCTTGGGTTATTAGTGTTGCTGGAGTAGGACTTGTTCAGGCCCTTGTCTGCTTGGGGTATTAGTGTTGCTGGAGTAGGACTTGCTCACGCCTTTATCTGTTTGGGTAATCAGTGTTGCTGGAGTATGACTTGCTCACGCCTTTGTCTGCTTGGGTTATTAGTGTTACTGGAGCAGGACTTTCACACCTTTATCTGCTGGAGTTATTAGTGTTGCTGGAGTAGGACTTTCACGCCTTTGTCTGCTTGGGACATTAGTTTTGCTGGAGTAGGACTTGCTCAGGTCTTTGTCTGCTTGGGTTCGCGCCTTTGTCTGCTTGCGTTATTAGTGTTGCTGGAGTAGGACTTGCTCAGGCCTCGGTCTGCTTGGGTTATTAGTGTTGCTGGAGTAGGACTTTGACGCCTTTGTCTGCGTGGGTTATTAGTTTTGCTGGAGTAGGACTTGCTCACGCCTTTATCTGCTTGGGTTATTAGTGTCGCTGGAGTAGGGCTTGTTCACGCCTTTGTCTGCTTGGGTTATTAGTGTTGCTGGAGTAGGATTTGCTCACACCTTTATCTGCTTGGGTTATTAGTGTTGCTGGAGTAGGAGTTGCTCACGCCTTTGTCTGCTTGGATTTTTAGTGTTGCTGTATTAGGACTTGCTCACGCCTTTGTCTGTTTGGGTTATTAGTGTTGCTGGAGTAGGACTTGTTCAGGCCTTTGTCTGCTGAGGTTATTAGTGTTGCTGGAGTAGGACTTTCATGCCTTTGTCTGCTTGGGTTATTAGTGTTGCTTGAGCAGGATTTGCTCACGCCTTTATCTGCTTGGGGTATTAGTGTTGCTGGAGTAGGACATTCTCACCCCTTTGTCTGCTTGGGTTATTCGTGTTGCTGGAGTAGGACTTTCTCAGGCCTTTATCTGCTTGGGATATTAGTGTTGCTGGAGTAGGACTTGTTCAGGCCTCTGTCTGCTTGGGGTATTAGTGTTGCTGGAGTAGGACTTGCTCACCCCTTTGTCTGCTTGGGTTATTAGTGTTGCTGGAGTAGGGCTTGTTCAGGCCTTTGTCTGCTTGGGGTATTAGTGTTGCTGGAGTAGGACTTGCTCACGCCTTTATCTGCTTGGGTTATTAGTGTTGCTGGAGTAGGACTTGTTCAGGCCTTTGTCTGCTTGGGTTATTAGTGTTGCTGGAGTAGGACTGTCATGCCTTTGTCTGCTTGGGTTATTAGTGTTGCTTGAGCAGGACTTTCACGCGATTGTCTGCTTGGGTTATTAGTGTTGCTGGAGTAGGAGGTGCTCAGGCCTTTATCTGCTTGGGTTATTAGTGTTGCTGGAGTAGGACTTGCTCACCCCTTTGTCTGCTTGGGTTATTAGTGTTGCTGGAGTAGGACTTTCTCAGGCCTTTATCTGCTTGGGTTATTAGTGTTGCTGGAGTAGGACTTGCTCACACCTTTGTCTGCTTGGGTTATTAGTGTTGCTGGAGTAGGACTTGCTCACACCTTTTTGTGCTTGGGTTATTAGTGTTGCTGGAGTAGAAATTTCACGCCTTTGTCTGCTTGGGTTATTAGTGTTGCTGGAGTAGGACTTGCTCACGCCTTTGTCTGCTTGGGTTATTAGTGTTGCTGGAGTAGGACCTGCTCACGCCTTTGTCTGCTTGGGTTATTAGTGTTGTTGGAGTAGGACTTGCTCACACCTTTATCTGCTTGGGTTATTAGTGTTGCTGGAGTAGGACTTGCTCACGCCTTTGTCTGCTTGGGTTATTAGTATTGCTGGAGTAGGACTTGCTCACGCCTTTGTCTGCTTGGGTTATTAGTGTAGCTGGAGTAGGACTTCCTCAGACCTTTGTCTGCTTGGATTATTAGTGTTGCTGGAGTAGGACTTTCACACCTTTATCTGCTTGGGTTATTAGTGTTGCTGGAGTAGGACTTGTTCACACCTTTATCTGCTGGGGTTATTAGTGTTGCTGGAGTAGGACTTGCTCACGCCTTTGTCTGCTTGGGGCATTAGTGTTGCTGGAGTAGGACTTTCACACCTTTATCTGCTTGGGTTATTAGTGTTGCTGGAGTAGGACTTTCACGTCTTTATTTGCTTGGGTTATTAGTGTTGCTGGAGTAGGACTTGCTTAGGCCTTTGTCTGCATGGGTTAATAGTGTTGCTGGAGTAGGACTTTCATGCCTTTGTCTGCTTGGGTTATTAGTGTTGCTTGAGCAGGATTTGCTCACGCCTTTATCTGCTTGGGGTATTAGTGTTGCTGGAGTAGGACATTCTCACCCCTTTGTCTGCTTGGGTTATTCGTGTTGCTGGAGTAGGACTTTCTCAGGCCTTTATCTGCTTGGGATATTAGTGTTGCTGGAGTAGGACTTGTTCAGGCCTCTGTCTGCTTGGGGTATTAGTGTTGCTGGAGTAGGACTTGCTCACCCCTTTGTCTGCTTGGGTTATTAGTGTTGCTGGAGTAGGGCTTGTTCAGGCCTTTGTCTGCTTGGGGTATTAGTGTTGCTGGAGTAGGACTTGCTCACGCCTTTATCTGCTTGGGTTATTAGTGTTGCTGGAGTAGGACTTGTTCAGGCCTTTGTCTGCTTGGGTTATTAGTGTTGCTGGAGTAGGACTGTCATGCCTTTGTCTGCTTGGGTTATTAGTGTTGCTTGAGCAGGACTTTCACGCGATTGTCTGCTTGGGTTATTAGTGTTGCTGGAGTAGGAGGTGCTCAGGCCTTTATCTGCTTGGGTTATTAGTGTTGCTGGAGTAGGACTTGCTCACCCCTTTGTCTGCTTGGGTTATTAGTGTTGCTGGAGTAGGACTTTCTCAGGCCTTTATCTGCTTGGGTTATTAGTGTTGCTGGAGTAGGACTTGCTCACGCCTTTGTCTGCTTGGGTTATTAGTGTTGCTGGAGTAGGACTTGCTCACACCTTTTTGTGCTTGGGTTATTAGTGTTGCTGGAGTAGAACTTTCACGCCTTTGTCTGCTTGGGTTATTAGTGTTGCTGGAGTAGGACTTGCTCACGCCTTTGTCTGCTTGGGTTATTAGTGTTGCTGGAGTAGGACCTGCTCACACCTTTGTCTGCTTGGGTTATTAGTGTTGCTGGAGTAGGGCTTGTTCACACCTTTGTCTGCTTGGGTTATTAGTGTTGCTGGAGTAGGACTTTCATGCCGTTGTCTGCTTGGGTTCGCACCTTTATCTGCTTGGGTTATTAGTGTTGCTGGAGTAGGACTTTCACGTCTTTATTTGCTTGGGTTATTAGTGTTGCTGGAGTAGGACTTGCTTAGGCCTTTGTCTGCTTGGGTTATTAGTGTTGCTGGAGTAGGACTTTCACACCTTTATCTGCTTGGGTTATTAGTGTTGCTGGAGTAGGACTTTCACGCCTTTATCTGCTTGGGTTATTAGTGCTGCTGGAGTTGGACTTGCTGATACCTTTATCTGCTTGGGTTATTAGTGTTGCTGGAGTAGGACTTGCTCACACCTTTGTCTGCTTGGGTTATTAGTGTTGCTGGAGTAGGGCTTGTTCACACCTTTGTCTGCTTGGGTTATTAGTGTTGCTGGAGTAGGACTTTCATGCCGTTGTCTGCTTGGGTTATTAGTGTTGCTGGAGTAGGACTTGTTCAGGCCCTTGTCTGCTTGGGGTATTAGTGTTGCTGGAGTAGGACTTGCTCACGCCTTTATCTGTTTGGGTAATCAGTGTTGCTGGAGTATGACTTGCTCACGCCTTTGTCTGCTTGGGTTATTAGTGTTACTGGAGCAGGACTTTCACACCTTTATCTGCTGGAGTTATTAGTGTTGCTGGAGTAGGACTTTCACGCCTTTGTCTGCTTGGGACATTAGTTTTGCTGGAGTAGGACTTGCTCAGGTCTTTGTCTGCTTGGGTTCGCGCCTTTGTCTGCTTGCGTTATTAGTGTTGCTGGAGTAGGACTTGCTCAGGCCTCGGTCTGCTTGGGTTATTAGTGTTGCTGGAGTAGGACTTTGACGCCTTTGTCTGCGTGGGTTATTAGTTTTGCTGGAGTAGGACTTGCTCACGCCTTTATCTGCTTGGGTTATTAGTGTTGCTGGAGTAGGGCTTGTTCACGCCTTTGTCTGCTTGGGTTATTAGTGTTGCTGGAGTATGATTTGCTCACACCTTTATCTGCTTGGGTTATTAGTGTTGCTGGAGTAGGAGTTGCTCACGCCTTTGTCTGCTTGGGTTTTTAGTGTTGCTGTATTAGGACTTGCTCACGCCTTTGTCTGTTTGGGTTATTAGTGTTGCTGGAGTAGGACTTGTTCAGGCCTTTGTCTGCTGAGGTTATTAGTGTTGCTGGAGTAGGACTTTCATGCCTTTGTCTGCTTGGGTTATTAGTGTTGCTTGAGCAGGATTTGCTCACGCCTTTATCTGCTTGGGGTATTAGTGTTGCTGGAGTAGGACATTCTCACCCCTTTGTCTGCTTGGGTTATTCGTGTTGCTGGCGTAGGACTTTCTCAGGCCTTTATCTGCTTGGGATATTAGTGTTGCTGGAGTAGGACTTGTTCAGGCCTCTGTCTGCTTGGGGTATTAGTGTTGCTGGAGTAGGACTTGCTCACCCCTTTGTCTGCTTGGGTTATTAGTGTTGCTGGAGTAGGGCTTGTTCAGGCCTTTGTCTGCTTGGGGTATTAGTGTTGCTGGAGTAGGACTTGCTCACGCCTTTATCTGCTTGGGTTATTAGTGTTGCTGGAGTAGGACTTGTTCAGGCCTTTGTCTGCTTGGGTTATTAGTGTTGCTGGAGTAGGACTGTCATGCCTTTGTCTGCTTGGGTTATTAGTGTTGCTTGAGCAGGACTTTCACGCGATTGTCTGCTTGGGTTATTAGTGTTGCTGGAGTAGGAGGTGCTCAGGCCTTTATCTGCTTGGGTTATTAGTGTTGCTGGAGTAGGACTTGCTCACCCCTTTGTCTGCTTGGGTTATTAGTGTTGCTGGAGTAGGACTTTCTCAGGCCTTTATCTGCTTGGGTTATTAGTGTTGCTGGAGTAGGACTTGCTCCCGCCTTTGTCTGCTTGGGTTATTAGTGTTGCTGGAGTAGGACTTGCTCACACCTTTTTGTGCTTGGGTTATTAGTGTTGCTGGAGTAGAACTTTCACGCCTTTGTCTGCTTGGGTTATTAGTGTTGCTGGAGTAGGACTTGCTCACGCCTTTGTCTGCTTGGGTTATTAGTGTTGCTGGAGTAGGACCTGCTCACGCCTTTGTCTGCTTGGGTTATTAGTGTTGTTGGAGTAGGACTTGCTCACACCTTTATCTGCTTGGGTTATTGGTGTTGCTGGAGTAGGACTTGCTCACGCCTTTGTCTGCTTGGGTTATTAGTGTTGCTGGAGTAGGACTTGCTCACGCCTTTGTCTGCTTGGGTTATTAGTGTAGCTGGAGTAGGACTTCCTCAGACCTTTGTCTGCTTGGATTATTAGTGTTGCTGGAGTAGGACTTTCACACCTTTATCTGCTTGGGTTATTAGTGTTGCTGGAGTAGGACTTGTTCACACCTTTATCTGCTGGGGTTATTAGTGTTGCTGGAGTAGGACTTGCTCACGCCTTTGTCTGCTTGGGGCATTAGTGTTGCTGGAGTAGGACTTTCACACCTTTATCTGCTTGGGTAATTAGTGTTGCTGGAGTAGGACTTTCACGTCTTTATTTGCTTGGGTTATTAGTGTTGCTGGAGTAGGACTTGCTTAGGCCTTTGTTTGCATGGGTTAATAGTGTTGCTGGAGTAGGACATTCACACCGTTATCTGCTTGGGTTATTAGTGTTGCTGGATTTGGACTTGCTGATACCTTTATCTGCTTGGGTTATTAGTGTTGCTGGAGTAGGACTTGCTCACACCTTTGTCTGCTTGGGTTATTAGCGTTGCTGGAGTAGGGCTTGTTCACACCTTTGTCTGCTTGGGTTATTAGCGTTGCTGGAGTAGGACTTGTTCAGGCCCTTGTCTGCTTGGGGTATTAGTGTTGCTGGAGTAGGACTTGCTCACGCCTTTATCTGTTTGGGTTATTAGTGTTGCTGGAGTAGGACTTGCTCACACCTTTGTCTGCTTGGGTTATTAGTGCTGCTGGAGCAGGACTTTCACACCTTTATCTGCTGGGGTTATTAGTGTTGCTGGAGTAGGACTTTCACGCCTTTATCTGCTTGGGTCATTAGTGTTGCTGGAGTACGACTTGGTCAGGTCTTTGTCTGCTTGGGTTCACGCCTTTGATTGCTTGCGTTATTAGTGTTGCTGGAGTAGGACTTGCTCAGGCCTCGGTCTGCTTCGGTTATCAGTGTTGCTGGAGTAGGACTTTGACGCCTTTGTCTGCTTGGGTTATTAGTGTTGCTGGAGTAGGACTTTCACGCCTTTGTCTGCTTGGTTAATTAGTGTTGCTGGAGAAGGATTTGTACAGGCCTTTGTCTGCTTGGGGTATTAGTGTTGCTGGAGTAGGACTTGCTCACACCTTTGTTGGCGTGGGTTATTAGTGTTGCTGAAGTAGGACTTTCACACCTTTGTCTGCTTGGTTTATTGGTGTTGCTGGAGCAAGACTTGCTCAAACCTTTATCTGCTTGGGTTATTAGTGGTGCTGGAGTAGGACTTGCTCACACATTTATCTGCTTGGGTTATTAGTGTTGCTGTTTAGGACTTTCACGCCTTTGTCTGCTTGGGTTATTGGTGTTGCTGGAGCAAGACTTGCTCAAAACGTTATCTGCTTGGGTTATTAGTGTTGATGGAGTAGGACTTGCTCACACCTTTATCTGCTTGGGTTATTTAGTGTTGCTGTTTAGGACTTTCACGCCTTTGTCTGCTTGGGTTTTTAGTGTTGTTGGAGTAGGACTTGCTCACGCCTTTGTCTGCTTGGGTTATTAGTGTTGCTGGAGTAGGACTTGCTCAGGCCTTTATCTGCTTGGGTTATTAGTGTTGCTGGAGTAGGACTTGCTTACGCCTTTGTCTGCTTGGGTTATTAGTGTTGCTGGAGTAGGACGTTCACACCTTTATCTGCTTGGGTTATTAGTGTTGCTGGAGTAGGACTTTCACGTCTTCATTTGCTTGGGTTATTAGTGTTGCTGGAGTAGGGCTTGCTTAGACCTTTGTCTGCTTGGGTTATTAGTGTTGCTGGAGTAGGACTTTCACACCTTTATCTGCTTGGGTTATTAGTGTTGCTGGAGTATGACTTTCACGCCTTTATCTGCTTGGGTTATTAGTGTTGCTGGAGTAGGACTTGCTCACGCCTTTGTCTGCTTGGGTTATTAGTGTAGCTGGAGTAGGACTTCCTCAGACCTTTGTCTGCTGGAGTTATTAGTGTTGCTGGAGTAGGACTTTCACACCTTTATCTGCTTGGGTTATTAGTGTTGCTGGAGTAGGACTTGTTCACACCTTTATCTGCTGGGGTTATTAGTGTTGCTGGAGTAGGACTTGCTCACGCCTTTGTCTGCTTGGGGCATTAGTGTTGCTGGAGTAGGACTTTCACACCTTTATCTGCTTGGGTTATTAGTGTTGCTGGAGTAGGACTTTCACGTCTTTATTTGCTTGGGTTATTAGTGTTGCTGGAGTAGGACTTGCTTAGGCCTTTGTCTGCATGGGTTAATAGTGTTGCTGGAGTAGGACATTCACACCGTTATCTGCTTGGGTTATTAGTGTTGCTGGATTTGGACTTGCTGATACCTTTATCTGCTTGGGTTATTAGTGTTGCTGGAGTAGGACTTGCTCACACCTTTGTCTGCTTGGGTTATTAGCGTTGCTGGAGTAGGGCTTGTTCACACCTTTGTCTGCTTGGGTTATTAGCGTTGCTGGAGTAGGACTTGTTCAGGCCCTTGTCTGCTTGGGGTATTAGTGTTGCTGGAGTAGGACTTGCTCACGCCTTTATCTGTTTGGGTTATTAGTGTTGCTGGAGTAGGACTTGCTCACACCTTTGTCTGCTTGGGTTATTAGTGCTGCTGGAGCAGGACTTTCAAACCTTTATCTGCTGGGGTTATTAGTGTTGCTGGAGTAGGACTTTCACGCCTTTATCTGCTTGGGTCATTAGTGTTGCTGGAGTACGACTTGGTCAGGTCTTTGTCTGCTTGGGTTCACGCCTTTGATTGCTTGCGTTATTAGTGTTGCTGGAGTAGGACTTGCTCAGGCCTCGGTCTGCTTCGGTTATCAGTGTTGCTGGAGTAGGACTTTGACGCCTTTGTCTGCTTGGGTTATTAGTGTTGCTGGAGTAGGACTTTCACGCCTTTGTCTGCTTGGTTAATTAGTCTTGCTGGAGAAGGATTTGTACAGGCCTTTGTCTGCTTGGGGTATTAGTGTTGCTGGAGTAGGACTTGCTCACACCTTTGTTGGCTTGGGTTATTAGTGTTGCTGGAGTAGGACTTTCACACCTTTGTCTGCTTGGTTTATTGGTGTTGCTGGAGCAAGACTTGCTCAAACCTTTATCTGCTTGGGTTATTAGTGGTGCTGGAGTAGGACTTGCTCACACATTTATCTGCTTGGGTTATTAGTGTTGCTGTTTAGGACTTTCACGCCTTTGTCTGCTTGGGTTATTGGTGTTGCTGGAGCAAGACTTGCTCAAAACGTTATCTGCTTGGGTTATTAGTGTTGATGGAGTAGGACTTGCTCACACCTTTATCTGCTTGGCTTATTTAGTGTTGCTGTTTAGGACTTTCACGCCTTTGTCTGCTTGGGTTTTTAGTGTTGTTGGAGTAGGACTTGCTCACGCCTTTGTCTGCTTGGGTTATTAGTGTTGCTGGAGTAGGACTTGCTCAGGCCTTTATCTGCTTGGGTTATTAGTGTTGCTGGAGTAGGACTTGCTTACGCCTTTGTCTGCTTGGGTTATTAGTGTTGCTGGAGTAGGACGTTCACACCTTTATCTGCTTGGGTTATTAGTGTTGCTGGAGTAGGACTTTCACGTCTTCATTTGCTTGGGTTATTAGTGTTGCTGGAGTAGGACTTGCTTAGACCTTTGTCTGCTTGGGTTATTAGTGTTGCTGGAGTAGGACTTTCACACCTTTATCTGCTTGGGTTATTAGTGTTGCTGGAGTATGACTTTCACGCCTTTATCTGCTTGGGTTATTAGTGATGCTGGAGTGGGACTTGCTCACACCTTTGTCTGTTTGGGTTATTAGTGTTGCTGGAGTAGGGCTTGTTCACACCTTTGTCTGCTTGGGTTATTAGTGTTGCTGGAGTAGGACTTTCACGCCGTTGTCTGCTTGGGTTATTAGTGTTGCTGGAGTAGGACTTGTTCAGGCCCTTGTCTGCTTGGGATATTAGTGTTGCTGGAGTAGGACTTGCTCACGCCTTTATCTGTTTGGGTAATCAGTGTTGCTGGGGTATGACTTGCTCACACCTTTGTCTGCTTGGGTTATTAGTGCTACTGGAGCAGGACTTTCACACCTTTATCTGCTGGAGTTATTAGTGTTGCTGGAGTAGGACTTTCACGCCTTTGTCTGCTTGGGACATTAGTGTTGCTGGAGTAGGACTTGCTCAGGCCTCGGTCTGCTTGGGTTATTAGTGTTGCTGGAGTCGGACTTTGACGCCTTTGTCTGCTTGGGTTATTAGTTTTGCTGGAGTAGGACTTTCACGCCTTTATCTGCTTGGGTTATTAGTGTTGCTGGAGTAGGACTTGCTCACGCCTTTGTCTGCTTGGGTTATTAGTGTAGCTGGAGTAGGACTTCCTCAGACCTTTGTCTGCTTGGATTATTAGTGTTGCTGGAGTAGGACTTTCACACCTTTATCTGCTTGGGTTATTAGTGTTGCTGGAGTAGGACTTGTTCACACCTTTATCTGCTGGGGTTATTAGTGTTGCTGGAGTAGGACTTGCTCACGCCTTTGTCTGCTTGGGGCATTAGTGTTGCTGGAGTAGGACTTTCACACCTTTATCTGCTTGGGTTATTAGTGTTGCTGGAGTAGGACTTTCACGTCTTTATTTGCTTGGGTTATTAGTGTTGCTGGAGTAGGACTTGCTTAGGCCTTTGTCTGCATGGGTTAATAGTGTTGCTGGAGTAGGACATTCACACCGTTATCTGCTTGGGTTATTAGTGTTGCTGGATTTGGACTTGCTGATACCTTTATCTGCTTGGGTTATTAGTGTTGCTGGAGTAGGACTTGCTCACACCTTTGTCTGCTTGGGTTATTAGTGTTGCTGGAGTAGGGCTTGTTCACACCTTTGTCTGCTTGGGTTATTAGTGTTGCTGGAGTAGGACTTTCACGCCGTTGTCTGCTTGGGTTATTAGTGTTGCTGGAGTAGGACTTGTTCAGGCCCTTGTCTGCTTGGGGTATTAGTGTTGCTGGAGTAGGGCTTGCTCACGCCTTTATCTGTTTGGGTAATCAGTGTTGCTGGAGTATGACTTGCTCACGCCTTTGTCTGCTTGGGTTATTAGTGTTACTGGAGCAGGACTTTCACACCTTTATCTGCTGGAGGTATTAGTGTTGCTGGAGTAGGACTTTCATGCCTTTGTCTGCTTGGGACATTAGTGTTGCTGGAGTAGGACTTGCTCAGGTCTTTGTCTGCTTGGGTTCACGCCTATGTCTGCTTGCTTTATTAGTGTTGCTGGAGTAGGACTTGCTCAGGCCTCGGTCTGCTTGGGTTATTAGTGTTGCTGGAGTAGGACTTTGACGCCTTTGTCTGCTTGGGTTATTAGTTTTGCTGGAGTAGGACTTTCACACCTTTGTCTGCTTGGTTTATTAGTGTTGCTGGAGAAGGGTTTGTACAGGCTATTGTCTGCCTGGGGTTTTAGTGTTGCTGTAGTACGACTTGCTAACATCCTTGTTGGCTTGGGTTATTAGTATTGCTGGAGTAGTACTTTCACACCTTTGTCTGCTTGGGTTATTGGTGTTGCTGGAGCAAGACTTGCTCAAACCTTTATCTGCTGGGGTTATTAGTGTTGCTGGAGTTGGACTTGCTGATACCTTTATCTGCTTGGGTTATTAGTGTTGCTGGAGTAGGACTTGCTCACACCTTTGTCTGCTTGGGTTATTAGCGTTGCTGGAGTAGGGCTTGTTCACACCTTTGTCTGCTTGGGTTATTAGTGTTGCTTGAGTAGGACTTTCACGTCGTTGTCTGCTTGGGTTATTAGCGTTGCTGGAGTAGGACTTGTCCAGGCCCTTGTCTGTTTGGGTTATTAGTGTTGCTGGAGTAGGACTTGCTCACACCTTTGTCTGCTTGGGTTATTAGTGTTGCTGGAGCAGGACGTTCACATCTTTATCTGCTGGGGTTATTAGTGTTGCTGGAGTAGGACTTTCACGTCTTTATTTGCTTGGGTTATTAGTGTTGCTGGAGTAGGACTTGCTTAGGCCTTTGTCTGCTTGGGTTATTAGTGTTGCTGGAGTAGGACTTTCACACCTTTATCTGCTTGGGTTATTAGTGTTGCTGGAGTAGGACTTTCATGCCTTTATCTGCTTGGGTTATTAGTGCTGCTGGAGTTGGACTTGCTGATACCTTTATCTGCTTGGGTTATTAGTGTTGCTGGAGTAGGACTTGCTCACACCTTTGTCTGCTTGGGTTATTAGTGTTGCTGGAGTAGGGCTTGTTCACACCTTTGTCTGCTTGGGTTATTAGTGTTGCTGGAGTAGGACTTTCATGCCGTTGTCTGCTTGGGTTATTAGTGTTGCTGGAGTAGGACTTGTTCAGGCCCTTGTCTGCTTGGGGTATTAGTGTTGCTGGAGTAGGACTTGCTCACGCCTTTATCTGTTTGGGTAATCAGTGTTGCTGGAGTATGACTTGCTCACGCCTTTGTCTGCTTGGGTTATTAGTGTTACTGGAGCAGGACTTTCACACCTTTATCTGCTGGAGTTATTAGTGTTGCTGGAGTAGGACTTTCACGCCTTTGTCTGCTTGGGACATTAGTTTTGCTGGAGTAGGACTTGCTCAGGTCTTTGTCTGCTTGGGTTCACGCCTTTGTCTGCTTACGTTATTAGTGTTGCTGGAGTAGGACTTGCTCAGGCCTCGGTCTGCTTAGGTTATTAGTGTTGCTGGAGTAGGACGTTGACGCTTTTGTCTGCTTGGGTTATTAGTGTTGCTGGAGTAGGACTTTCACACCTTTTTCTGCTTGGTTTATTAGTGTTGCTGGAGAAGGATTTGTACAGGCCTTTTTCTGCTTGGGGTATTAGTGTTGCTGGAGTAGGACTTGCTCACACCTTTGTTGGCTTGGGTTATTAGTGTTGCTGGAGTAGGACTTTCACACCTTTGTCTGCTTGGGTTATTGGTGTTGCTGGAGCAAGACTTGCTCAAACCTTTATCTGCTTGGGTTATTAGTGTTGCTGGAGTAGGACTTGCTCACACCTTTATCTGCTTGGGTTATTAGTGTTGCTGTTTAGGACTTTCATGCCTTTGCCTGCTTGGGTTATTGGTGTTGCTGGAGCAAGACTTGCTCAAAACGTTATCTGCCTGGGTTATTAGTGTTGCTGGAGTAGGACTTGCTCACACTGTTATCTGCTTGGGTTATTTAGTGTTGCTGTTTAGGACTTTCACGCCTTTGTCTGCTTGGGTTTTTAGTGTTGTTGGAGTAGGACTTGCTCACGCCTTTGTCTGCTTGGGTTATTAGTGTTGCTGGAGTAGGACTTGCTCAGGCCTTTATCTGCTTGGGGTATTAGTGTTGCTGGAGTAGGACTTGCTTACGCCTTTGTCTGCTTGGGTTATTAGTGTTGCTGGAGTAGGACGTTCACACCTTTATCTGCTTGGGTTATTAGTGTTGCTGGAGTAGGACTTTCACATCTTTATTTGCTTGGGTTATTAGTGTGCTGGAGTAGGACTTGCTTAGGCTTTTGTCTGCTTGGGTTATTAGTGTTGCTGGAGTAGGACTTTCACACCTTTATCTGCTTCGGTTATTAGTGTTGCTGGAGTAGGACTTTCACACCTTTATCTGCTTGGGTTATTAGTGTTGCTGGAGTTGGACTTGCTGATACCTTTATCTGCTTGGGTTATTAGTGTTGCTGGAGTAGGTCTTGCTCACACCTTTGTCTGCTTGGGTTATTAGTGTTGCTGGAGTAGGACTTGCTCAGGCCTTTATCTGCTTGGGTTATTAGTGTTGCTGGAGTAGGACTTGCTTACGCCTTTGTCTGCTTGGGTTATTAGTGTTGCTGGAGTAGGACATTCACACCTTTATCTGCTTGGGTTATTAGTGTTGCTGGAGTAGGACTTTCACATCTTTATTTGCTTGGGTTATTAGTGTGCTGGAGTAGGACTTGCTTAGGCTTTTGTCTGCTTGGGTTATTAGTGTTGCTGGAGTAGGACTTTCACACCTTTATCTGCTTCGGTTATTAGTGTTGCTGGAGTAGGACTTTCACGTCTTTATTTGCTTGGGTTATTAGTGTTGCTGGAGTAGGACTTGCTTAGGCCTTTGTCTGCATGGGTTAATAGTGTTGCTGGAGTAGGACTTTCATGCCTTTGTCTGCTTGGGTTATTAGTGTTGCTTGAGCAGGATTTGCTCACGCCTTTATCTGCTTGGGGTATTAGTGTTGCTGGAGTAGGACATTCTCACCCCTTTGTCTGCTTGGGTTATTCGTGTTGCTGGAGTAGGACTTTCTCAGGCCTTTATCTGCTTGGGATATTAGTGTTGCTGGAGTAGGACTTGTTCAGGCCTCTGTCTGCTTGGGGTATTAGTGTTGCTGGAGTAGGACTTGCTCACCCCTTTGTCTGCTTGGGTTATTAGTGTTGCTGGAGTAGGGCTTGTTCAGGCCTTTGTCTGCTTGGGGTATTAGTGTTGCTGGAGTAGGACTTGCTCACGCCTTTATCTGCTTGGGTTATTAGTGTTGCTGGAGTAGGACTTGTTCAGGCCTTTGTCTGCTTGGGTTATTAGTGTTGCTGGAGTAGGACTGTCATGCCTTTGTCTGCTTGGGTTATTAGTGTTGCTTGAGCAGGACTTTCACGCGATTGTCTGCTTGGGTTATTAGTGTTGCTGGAGTAGGAGGTGCTCAGGCCTTTATCTGCTTGGGTTATTAGTGTTGCTGGAGTAGGACTTGCTCACCCCTTTGTCTGCTTGGGTTATTAGTGTTGCTGGAGTAGGACTTTCTCAGGCCTTTATCTGCTTGGGTTATTAGTGTTGCTGGAGTAGGACTTGCTCACGCCTTTGTCTGCTTGGGTTATTAGTGTTGCTGGAGTAGGACTTGCTCACACCTTTTTGTGCTTGGGTTATTAGTGTTGCTGGAGTAGAACTTTCACGCCTTTGTCTGCTTGGGTTATTAGTGTTGCTGGAGTAGGACTTGCTCACGCCTTTGTCTGCTTGGGTTATTAGTGTTGCTGGAGTAGGACCTGCTCACACCTTTGTCTGCTTGGTTATTAGTGTTGCTGGAGTAGGGCTTGTTCACACCTTTGTCTGCTTGGGTTATTAGTGTTGCTGGAGTAGGACTTTCATGCCGTTGTCTGCTTGGGTTCGCACCTTTATCTGCTTGGGTTATTAGTGTTGCTGGAGTAGGACTTTCACGTCTTTATTTGCTTGGGTTATTAGTGTTGCTGGAGTAGGACTTGCTTAGGCCTTTGTCTGCTTGGGTTATTAGTGTTGCTGGAGTAGGACTTTCACACCTTTATCTGCTTGGGTTATTAGTGTTGCTGGAGTAGGACTTTCACGCCTTTATCTGCTTGGGTTATTAGTGCTGCTGGAGTTGGACTTGCTGATACCTTTATCTGCTTGGGTTATTAGTGTTGCTGGAGTAGGACTTGCTCACACCTTTGTCTGCTTGGGTTATTAGTGTTGCTGGAGTAGGGCTTGTTCACACCTTTGTCTGCTTGGGTTATTAGTGTTGCTGGAGAAGGACTTTCATGCCGTTGTCTGCTTGGGTTATTAGTGTTGCTGGAGTAGGACTTGTTCAGGCCCTTGTCTGCTTGGGGTATTAGTGTTGCTGGAGTAGGACTTGCTCACGCCTTTATCTGTTTGGGTAATCAGTGTTGCTGGAGTATGACTTGCTCACGCCTTTGTCTGCTTGGGTTATTAGTGTTACTGGAGCAGGACTTTCACACCTTTATCTGCTGGAGTTATTAGTGTTGCTGGAGTAGGACTTTCACGCCTTTGTCTGCTTGGGACATTAGTTTTGCTGGAGTAGGACTTGCTCAGGTCTTTGTCTGCTTGGGTTCGCGCCTTTGTCTGCTTGCGTTATTAGTGTTGCTGGAGTAGGACTTGCTCAGGCCTCGGTCTGCTTGGGTTATTAGTGTTGCTGGAGTAGGACTTTGACGCCTTTGTCTGCGTGGGTTATTAGTTTTGCTGGAGTAGGACTTGCTCACGCCTTTATCTGCTTGGGTTATTAGTGTTGCTGGAGTAGGGCTTGTTCACGCCTTTGTCTGCTTGGGTTATTAGTGTTGCTGGAGTATGATTTGCTCACACCTTTATCTGCTTGGGTTATTAGTGTTGCTGGAGTAGGAGTTGCTCACGCCTTTGTCTGCTTGGGTTTTTAGTGTTGCTGTATTAGGACTTGCTCACGCCTTTGTCTGTTTGGGTTATTAGTGTTGCTGGAGTAGGACTTGTTCAGGCCTTTGTCTGCTGAGGTTATTAGTGTTGCTGGAGTAGGACTTTCATGCCTTTGTCTGCTTGGGTTATTAGTGTTGCTTGAGCAGGATTTGCTCACGCCTTTATCTGCTTGGGGTATTAGTGTTGCTGGAGTAGGACATTCTCACCCCTTTGTCTGCTTGGGTTATTCGTGTTGCTGGCGTAGGACTTTCTCAGGCCTTTATCTGCTTGGGATATTAGTGTTGCTGGAGTAGGACTTGTTCAGGCCTCTGTCTGCTTGGGGTATTAGTGTTGCTGGAGTAGGACTTGCTCACCCCTTTGTCTGCTTGGGTTATTAGTGTTGCTGGAGTAGGGCTTGTTCAGGCCTTTGTCTGCTTGGGGTATTAGTGTTGCTGGAGTAGGACTTGCTCACGCCTTTATCTGCTTGGGTTATTAGTGTTGCTGGAGTAGGACTTGTTCAGGCCTTTGTCTGCTTGGGTTATTAGTGTTGCTGGAGTAGGACTGTCATGCCTTTGTCTGCTTGGGTTATTAGTGTTGCTTGAGCAGGACTTTCACGCGATTGTCTGCTTGGGTTATTAGTGTTGCTGGAGTAGGAGGTGCTCAGGCCTTTATCTGCTTGGGTTATTAGTGTTGCTGGAGTAGGACTTGCTCACCCCTTTGTCTGATTGGGTTATTAGTGTTGCTGGAGTAGGACTTTCTCAGGCCTTTATCTGCTTGGGTTATTAGTGTTGCTGGAGTAGGACTTGCTCCCGCCTTTGTCTGCTTGGGTTATTAGTGTTGCTGGAGTAGGACTTGCTCACACCTTTTTGTGCTTGGGTTATTAGTGTTGCTGGAGTAGAACTTTCACGCCTTTGTCTGCTTGGGTTATTAGTGTTGCTGGAGTAGGACTTGCTCACGCCTTTGTCTGCTTGGGTTATTAGTGTTGCTGGAGTAGGACCTGCTCACGCCTTTGTCTGCTTGGGTTATTAGTGTAGCTGGAGTAGGACTTCCTCAGACCTTTGTCTGCTTGGATTATTAGTGTTGCTGGAGTAGGACTTTCACACCTTTATCTGCTTGGGTTATTAGTGTTGCTGGAGTAGGACTTGTTCACACCTTTATCTGCTGGGGTTATTAGTGTTGCTGGAGTAGGACTTGCTCACGCCTTTGTCTGCTTGGGGCATTAGTGTTGCTGGAGTAGGACTTTCACACCTTTATCTGCTTGGGTTATTAGTGTTGCTGGAGTAGGACTTTCACGTCTTTATTTGCTTGGGTTATTAGTGTTGCTGGAGTAGGACTTGCTTAGGCCTTTGTCTGCATGGGTTAATAGTGTTGCTGGAGTAGGACATTCACACCGTTATCTGCTTGGGTTATTAGTGTTGCTGGATTTGGACTTGCTGATACCTTTATCTGCTTGGGTTATTAGTGTTGCTGGAGTAGGACTTGCTCACACCTTTGTCTGCTTGGGTTATTAGCGTTGCTGGAGTAGGGCTTGTTCACACCTTTGTCTGCTTGGGTTATTAGCGTTGCTGGAGTAGGACTTGTTCAGGCCCTTGTCTGCTTGGGGTATTAGTGTTGCTGGAGTAGGACTTGCTCACGCCTTTATCTGTTTGGGTTATTAGTGTTGCTGGAGTAGGACTTGCTCACACCTTTGTCTGCTTGGGTTATTAGTGCTGCTGGAGCAGGACTTTCAAACCTTTATCTGCTGGGGTTATTAGTGTTGCTGGAGTAGGACTTTCACGCCTTTATCTGCTTGGGTCATTAGTGTTGCTGGAGTACGACTTGGTCAGGTCTTTGTCTGCTTGGGTTCACGCCTTTGATTGCTTGCGTTATTAGTGTTGCTGGAGTAGGACTTGCTCAGGCCTCGGTCTGCTTCGGTTATCAGTGTTGCTGGAGTAGGACTTTGACGCCTTTGTCTGCTTGGGTTATTAGTGTTGCTGGAGTAGGACTTTCACGCCTTTGTCTGCTTGGTTAATTAGTGTTGCTGGAGAAGGATTTGTACAGGCCTTTGTCTGCTTGGGGTATTAGTGTTGCTGGAGTAGGACTTGCTCACACCTTTGTTGGCTTGGGTTATTAGTGTTGCTGGAGTAGGACTTTCACACCTTTGTCTGCTTGGTTTATTGGTGTTGCTGGAGCAAGACTTGCTCAAACCTTTATCTGCTTGGGTTATTAGTGGTGCTGGAGTAGGACTTGCTCACACATTTATCTGCTTGGGTTATTAGTGTTGCTGTTTAGGACTTTCACGCCTTTGTCTGCTTGGGTTATTGGTGTTGCTGGAGCAAGACTTGCTCAAAACGTTATCTGCTTGGGTTATTAGTGTTGATGGAGTAGGACTTGCTCACACCTTTATCTGCTTGGCTTATTTAGTGTTGCTGTTTAGGACTTTCACGCCTTTGTCTGCTTGGGTTTTTAGTGTTGTTGGAGTAGGACTTGCTCACGCCTTTGTCTGCTTGGGTTATTAGTGTTGCTGGAGTAGGACTTGCTCAGGCCTTTATCTGCTTGGGTTATTAGTGTTGCTGGAGTAGGACTTGCTTACGCCTTTGTCTGCTTGGGTTATTAGTGTTGCTGGAGTAGGACGTTCACACCTTTATCTGCTTGGGTTATTAGTGTTGCTGGAGTAGGACTTTCACGTCTTCATTTGCTTGGGTTATTAGTGTTGCTGGAGTAGGACTTGCTTAGACCTTTGTCTGCTTGGGTTATTAGTGTTGCTGGAGTAGGACTTTCACACCTTTATCTGCTTGGGTTATTAGTGTTGCTGGAGTATGACTTTCACGCCTTTATCTGCTTGGGTTATTAGTGCTGCTGGAGTTGGACTTGCTGATACCTTTATCTGCTTGGGTTATTAGTGATGCTGGAGTGGGACTTGCTCACACCTTTGTCTGTTTGGGTTATTAGTGTTGCTGGAGTAGGGCTTGTTCACACCTTTGTCTGCTTGGGTTATTAGTGTTGCTGGAGTAGGACTTTCACGCCGTTGTCTGCTTGGGTTATTAGTGTTGCTGGAGTAGGACTTTCACGCCTTTGTCTGCTTGGGACATTAGTGTTGCTGGAGTAGGACTTGCTCAGGCCTCGGTCTGCTTGGGTTATTAGTGTTGCTGGAGTCGGACTTTGACGCCTTTGTCTGCTTGGGTTATTAGTTTTGCTGGAGTAGGACTTTCACGCCTTTATCTGCTTGGGTTATTAGTGTTGCTGGAGTAGGACTTGCTCACGCCTTTGTCTGCTTGGGTTATTAGTGTAGCTGGAGTAGGACTTCCTCAGACCTTTGTCTGCTTGGATTATTAGTGTTGCTGGAGTAGGACTTTCACACCTTTATCTGCTTGGGTTATTAGTGTTGCTGGAGTAGGACTTGTTCACACCTTTATCTGCTGGGGTTATTAGTGTTGCTGGAGTAGGACTTGCTCACGCCTTTGTCTGCTTGGGGCATTAGTGTTGCTGGAGTAGGACTTTCACACCTTTATCTGCTTGGGTTATTAGTGTTGCTGGAGTAGGACTTTCACGTCTTTATTTGCTTGGGTTATTAGTGTTGCTGGAGTAGGACTTGCTTAGGCCTTTGTCTGCATGGGTTAATAGTGTTGCTGGAGTAGGACATTCACACCGTTATCTGCTTGGGTTATTAGTGTTGCTGGATTTGGACTTGCTGATACCTTTATCTGCTTGGGTTATTAGTGTTGCTGGAGTAGGACTTGCTCACACCTTTGTCTGCTTGGGTTATTAGTGTTGCTGGAGTAGGGCTTGTTCACACCTTTGTCTGCTTGGGTTATTAGTGTTGCTGGAGTAGGACTTTCACGCCGTTGTCTGCTTGGGTTATTAGTGTTGCTGGAGTAGGACTTGTTCAGGCCCTTGTCTGCTTGGGGTATTAGTGTTGCTGGAGTAGGGCTTGCTCACGCCTTTATCTGTTTGGGTAATCAGTGTTGCTGGAGTATGACTTGCTCACGCCTTTGTCTGCTTGGGTTATTAGTGTTACTGGAGCAGGACTTTCACACCTTTATCTGCTGGAGGTATTAGTGTTGCTGGAGTAGGACTTTCATGCCTTTGTCTGCTTGGGACATTAGTGTTGCTGGAGTAGGACTTGCTCAGGTCTTTGTCTGCTTGGGTTCACGCCTATGTCTGCTTGCTTTATTAGTGTTGCTGGAGTAGGACTTGCTCAGGCCTCGGTCTGCTTGGGTTATTAGTGTTGCTGGAGTAGGACTTGTTCAGGCCCTTGTCTGCTTGGGGTATTAGTGTTGCTGGAGTAGGGCTTGCTCACGCCTTTATCTGTTTGGGTAATCAGTGTTGCTGGAGTATGACTTGCTCACGCCTTTGTCTGCTTGGGTTATTAGTGTTACTGGAGCAGGACTTTCACACCTTTATCTGCTGGAGGTATTAGTGTTGCTGGAGCAGGACTTTCACACCTTTATCTGCTGGAGGTATTAGTGTTGCTGGAGTAGGACTTTCATGCTTTTGTCTGCTTGGGTTATTAGTGTTGCTGGAGTAGGACTTTCACACCTTTATCTGCTTCGGTTATTAGTGTTGCTGGAGTAGGACTTTCACACCTTTATCTGCTTGGGTTATTAGTGTTGCTGGAGTTGGACTTGCTGATACCTTTATCTGCTTGGGTTATTAGTGTTGCTGGAGTAGGTCTTGCTCACACCTTTGTCTGCTTGGGTTATTAGCGTTGCTGGAGTAGGGCTTGTTCACACCTTTGTCTGCTTGCTTTATTAGTGTTGCTGGAGTAGGACTTTCACGCCGTTGTCTGCTTGGGTTATTAGTGTTGCCGGAGTAGGACTTGTTCAGGCCCTTGTCTGCTTGGGGTATTAGTGTTGCTGGTGTAGGACTTGCTCACGCCTTTCTCATCTTGGGTTATTAGTGTTGCTGGAGCAGGACATTCACACATTTATCTGCTGGGGTTATTAGTGTTGCTGGAGTAGGACTTTGACGCCTTTGTCTGCTTGGGTTATTAGTTTTGCTGGAGCAAGACTTGCTCAAACCTTTATCTGCTTGGGTTATTAGTGTTGCTGGAGTAGGACTTGCTCACACCTTTATCTGCTTGGGTTATTAGTGTTGCTGTTTAGGACTTTGAAGCCTTTATCTGGTGGGGTTTTAGTGTTGCTGGAGTAGGACTTGCTCACGCCTTTGTCTGCTTGGGGCATTAGTGTTGCTGGAGTAGGACTTTCACACCTTTATCTGCTTGGGTTATTAGTGTTGCTGGAGTAGGACTTTCACGTCTTTATTTGCTTGGGTTATTAGTGTTGCTGGAGTAGGACTTGCTTAGGCCTTTGTCTGCATGGGTTAATAGTGTTGCTGGAGTAGGACATTCACACCGTTATCTGCTTGGGTTATTAGTGTTGCTGGATTTGGACTTGCTGATACCTTTATCTGCTTGGGTTATTAGTGTTGCTGGAGTAGGACTTGCTCACACCTTTGTCTGCTTGGGTTATTAGTGTTGCTGGAGTAGGGCTTGTTCACACCTTTGTCTGCTTGGGTTATTAGTGTTGCTGGAGTAGGACTTTCACGCCGTTGTCTGCTTGGGTTATTAGTGTTGCTGGAGTAGGACTTGTTCAGGCCCTTGTCTGCTTGGGGTATTAGTGTTGCTGGAGTAGGGCTTGCTCACGCCTTTATCTGTTTGGGTAATCAGTGTTGCTGGAGTATGACTTGCTCACGCCTTTGTCTGCTTGGGTTATTAGTGTTACTGGAGCAGGACTTTCACACCTTTATCTGCTGGAGGTATTAGTGTTGCTGGAGTAGGACTTTCATGCCTTTGTCTGCTTGGGACATTAGTGTTGCTGGAGTAGGACTTGCTCAGGTCTTTGTCTGCTTGGGTTCACGCCTATGTCTGCTTGCTTTATTAGTGTTGCTGGAGTAGGACTTGCTCAGGCCTCGGTCTGCTTGGGTTATTAGTGTTGCTGGAGTAGGACTTTGACGCCTTTGTCTGCTTGGGTTATTAGTTTTGCTGGAGTAGGACTTTCACACCTTTGTCTGCTTGGTTTATTAGTGTTGCTGGAGAAGGGTTTGTACAGGCTATTGTCTGCCTGGGGTTTTAGTGTTGCTGTAGTACGACTTGCTAACATCTTTGTTGGCTTGGGTTATTAGTATTGCTGGAGTAGTACTTTCACACCTTTGTCTGCTTGGGTTATTGGTGTTGCTGGAGCAAGACTTGCTCAAACCTTTATCTGCTGGGGTTATTAGTGTTGCTGGAGTTGGACTTGCTGATACCTTTATCTGCTTGGGTTATTAGTGTTGCTGGAGTAGGACTTGCTCACACCTTTGTCTGCTTGGGTTATTAGCGTTGCTGGAGTAGGGCTTGTTCACACCTTTGTCTGCTTGGGTTATTAGTGTTGCTTGAGTAGGACTTTCACGTCGTTGTCTGCTTGGGTTATTAGTGTTGCTGGAGTAGGACTTGTCCAGGCCCTTGTCTGTTTGGGTTATTAGTGTTGCTGGAGTAGGACTTGCTCACACCTTTGTCTGCTTGGGTTATTAGTGTTGCTGGAGCAGGACGTTCACATCTTTATCTGCTGGGGTTATTAGTGTTGCTGGAGTAGGACTTTCACGTCTTTATTTGCTTGGGTTATTAGTGTTGCTGGAGTAGGACTTGCTTAGGCCTTTGTCTGCTTGGGTTATTAGTGTTGCTGGAGTAGGACTTTCACACCTTTATCTGCTTGGGTTATTAGTGTTGCTGGAGTAGGACTTTCACGCCTTTATCTGCTTGGGTTATTAGTGCTGCTGGAGTTGGACTTGCTGATACCTTTATCTGCTTGGGTTATTAGTGTTGCTGGAGTAGGACTTGCTCACACCTTTGTCTGCTTGGGTTATTAGTGTTGCTGGAGTAGGGCTTGTTCACACCTTTGTCTGCTTGGGTTATTAGTGTTTCTGGAGTAGGACTTTCATGCCGTTGTCTGCTTGGGTTATTAGTGTTGCTGGAGTAGGACTTGTTCAGGCCCTTGTCTGCTTGGGGTATTAGTGTTGCTGGAGTAGGACTTGCTCACGCCTTTATCTGTTTGGGTAATCAGTGTTGCTGGAGTATGACTTGCTCACGCCTTTGTCTGCTTGGGTTATTAGTGTTACTGGAGCAGGACTTTCACACCTTTATCTGCTGGAGTTATTAGTGTTGCTGGAGTAGGACTTTCACGCCTTTGTCTGCTTGGGACATTAGTTTTGCTGGAGTAGGACTTGCTCAGGTCTTTGTCTGCTTGGGTTCACGCCTTTGTCTGCTTACGTTATTAGTGTTGCTGGAGTAGGACTTGCTCAGGCCTCGGTCTGCTTAGGTTATTAGTGTTGCTGGAGTAGGACGTTGACGCTTTTGTCTGCTTGGGTTATTAGTGTTGCTGGAGTAGGACTTTCACACCTTTTTCTGCTTGGTTTATTAGTGTTGCTGGAGAAGGATTTGTACAGGCCTTTTTCTGCTTGGGGTATTAGTGTTGCTGGAGTAGGACTTGCTCACACCTTTGTTGGCTTGGGTTATTAGTGTTGCTGGAGTAGGACTTTCACACCTTTGTCTGCTTGGGTTATTGGTGTTGCTGGAGCAAGACTTGCTCAAACCTTTATCTGCTTGGGTTATTAGTGTTGCTGGAGTAGGACTTGCTCACACCTTTATCTGCTTGGGTTATTAGTGTTGCTGTTTAGGACTTTCATGCCTTTGCCTGCTTGGGTTATTGGTGTTGCTGGAGCAAGACTTGCTCAAAACGTTATCTGCCTGGGTTATTAGTGTTGCTGGAGTAGGACTTGCTCACACTGTTATCTGCTTGGGTTATTTAGTGTTGCTGTTTAGGACTTTCACGCCTTTGTCTGCTTGGGTTTTTAGTGTTGTTGGAGTAGGACTTGCTCACGCCTTTGTCTGCTTGGGTTATTAGTGTTGCTGGAGTAGGACTTGCTCAGGCCTTTATCTGCTTGGGTTATTAGTGTTGCTGGAGTAGGACTTGCTTACGCCTTTGTCTGCTTGGGTTATTAGTGTTGCTGGAGTAGGACGTTCACACCTTTATCTGCTTGGGTTATTAGTGTTGCTGGAGTAGGACTTTCACATCTTTATTTGCTTGGGTTATTAGTGTGCTGGAGTAGGACTTGCTTAGGCTTTTGTCTGCTTGGGTTATTAGTGTTGCTGGAGTAGGACTTTCACACCTTTATCTGCTTCGGTTATTAGTGTTGCTGGAGTAGGACTTTCACACCTTTATCTGCTTGGGTTATTAGTGTTGCTGGAGTTGGACTTGCTGATACCTTTATCTGCTTGGGTTATTAGTGTTGCTGGAGTAGGTCTTGCTCACACCTTTGTCTGCTTGGGTTATTAGCGTTGCTGGAGTAGGGCTTGTTCACACCTTTGTCTGCTTGCTTTATTAGTGTTGCTGGAGTAGGACTTTCACGCCGTTGTCTGCTTGGGTTATTAGTGTTGCCGGAGTAGGACTTGTTCAGGCCCTTGTCTGCTTGGGGTATTAGTGTTGCTGGTGTAGGACTTGCTCACGCCTTTCTCATCTTGGGTTATTAGTGTTGCTGGAGCAGGACATTCACACATTTATCTGCTGGGGTTATTAGTGTTGCTGGAGTAGGACTTTGACGCCTTTGTCTGCTTGGGTTATTAGTTTTGCTGGAGCAAGACTTGCTCAAACCTTTATCTGCTTGGGTTATTAGTGTTGCTGGAGTAGGACTTGCTCACACCTTTATCTGCTTGGGTTATTAGTGTTGCTGTTTAGGACTTTGAAGCCTTTATCTGGTGGGGTTTTAGTGTTGCTGGAGTAGGACTTCCATGCCTTTGTCTGCTTGGGACATTAGTGTTGCTGGAGTAGGACTTGCTCAGGTCTTTGTCTGCTTGGGTTCACGCCTATGTCTGCTTGCGTTATTAGTGTTGCTGGAGTAGGACTTGCTCAGGCCTCGGTCTGCTTGGTTTATTAGTGTTGCTGGAGTAGGACTTTGACGTCTTTGTCTGCTTGGGTTATTAGTTTTGCTGGAGTAGGAGTTTCACGCCTTTGTCTGCTTGGGGTTTTAGTGTTGCTGGAGTACGACTTGCTAACACCTTTGTTGGCTTGGGTTATTACTATTGCTGGAGTAGTACTTTCACACCTTTGTCTGCTTGGGTTATTGGTGTTGCTGGAGCAAGACTTGCTCAAACCTTTATCTGCTTGGGTTATTAGTGTTGCTGGAGTTGGACTTGCTGATACCTTTATCTGCTTGGGTTATTAGTGTTGCTGGAGTAGGACTTGCTCACACCTTTGTCTACTTGGGTTATTAGCGTTGCTGGAGTAGGGCTTGTTCACACCTTTGTCTGCTTGGGTTATTAGTGTTGCTTGAGTAGGACTTTCACATTGTTGTCTGCTTGGGTTATTAGTGTTGCTGGAGTAGGACTTGTTCAGGCCTTTGTCTGTTTGGGTTATTAGTGTTGCTGGAGTAGGACTTGCTCACGCCTTTGTCTGCTTGGGTTATTAGTGTTGCTGGAGCAGAACGTTCACATCTTTATCTGCTGGGGTTATTAGTGTTGCTGGAGTAGGACTTTCATGCCTTTATCTGCTTGGGTCATTAGTGTTGCTGGAGTAGGACTTGCTCAGGTCTTTGTCTGCTTGGGTTCATGCCTTTGTCTGCTTACATTATTAGTGTTGCTGGAGTAGGACTTGCTCAGGCCTCGGTCTGCTTGGGTTATTAGTGTTGCTGGAGTAGGACTTTGACGCCTTTGTCTGCTTGGGTTATTAGTGTTGCTGGAGTAGGACTTTCACACCTTTGTCTGCTTGGGTTATTAGTGTTGCTGGAGTAGGACTTGCTCAGGCCTTTATCTGCTTGGGTTATTAGTGTTGCTGGAGTAGGACTTGCTTACGCCTTTGTCTGCTTGGGTTATTGGTGTTGCTGGAGTAGGACGTTCACACCTTTATCTGCTTGGGTTATTAGTGTTGCTGGAGTAGGACTTTCACGTCTTTATTTGCTTGGGTTATTAGTGTGCTGGAGTCGGACTTGCTTAGGCTTTTGTCTGCTTGGGTTATTAGTGTTGCTGGAGTAGGACTTTCACACCTTTAACTGCTTGGGTTATTAGTGTTGCTGGAGTAGGACTTTCACGCCTTTATCTGGTTGGGTTATTAGTGTTGCTGGAGTTGGACTTGCTGATACCTTTATCTGCTTGGGTTATTAGTGTTGCTGGAGTAGGTCTTGCTCACACCTTTGTCTGCTTGGGTTATTAGCGTTGCTGGAGTAGGGCTTGTTCACACCTTTGTCTGCTTGCGTTATTAGTGTTGCTAGAGTAGGACTTTCACGCGGTTGTCTGCTTGGGTTATTAGTGTTGCCGGAGTAGGACTTATTCAGGCCCTTGTCTGCTTGGGGTATTAGTGTTGCTGGTGTAGGACTTGCTCACGCCTTTGTCTGCTTGGGTTATTAGTGTTGCTGGAGCAGGACTTTCACACATCTATCTGCTGGGGTTATTAGTGTTGCTGGAGTAGGACTTGCTCACACCTTTATCTGCTTGGGTTATTAGTGTTGCTGTTTAGGACTTTCAAGCCTTTATCTGCTGGAGTTATTAGTGTTGCTGGAGTAGGACTTTCATGCCTTTGTCTGCTTGGGACATTAGTGTTGCTGGAGTAGGACTTGCTCAGGTCTTTGTCTGCTTGGGTTCACGCCTATGTCTGCTTGCGTTATTAGTGTTGCTGGAGCAGGACGTTCACATCTTTATCTGCTGGGGTTATTAGTGTTGCTGGAGTAGGGCTTGTTCACACCTTTGTCTGCTTGGGTTATTAGTGTTGCTTGAGTAGGACTTTCACGTCGTTGTCTGCTTGGGTTATTAGTGTTGCTGGAGTAGGACTTGTTCAGGCCCTTGTCTGTTTGGGTTATTAGTGTTGCTGGAGTAGGACTTGCTCACGCCTTTGTCTGCTTGGGTTATTAGTGTTGCTGGAGCAGGACGTTCACATCTTTATCTGCTGGGGTTATTAGTGTTGCTGGAGTAGGACGTTCACATCTTTATCTGCTTGGGTTATTAGTGTTGCTGGAGTTGGACTTGCTGATACCTTTATCTGCTTGGGTTATTAGTGTTGCTGGAGTAGGTCTTGCTCACACCTTTGTCTTCTTGGTTTATTAGCATTGCTGGAGTAGGGCTTGTTCACACCTTTGTCTGCTTGCGTTATTAGTGTTGCTGGAGTAGGACTTTCACGCCGTTGTCTGCTTGGGTTATTAGTGTTGCCGGAGTAGGACTTGTTCATGCCCTTGTCTGCTTGGGGTATTAGTGTTGCTGGTGTAGGACTTGCTCACGCTTTTGTCTGCTGGGGTTATTAGTGTTGCTGGAGTAGGACTTTGACGCCTTTGTCTGCTTGGGTTATCAGTTTTGCTGGAGCAAGACTTGCTCAAACCTTTATCTGCTTGGGTTATTAGTGTTGCTGGAGTAGGACTTGCTCACACCTTTGTCTGCTTGGGTTATTAGTTTTGCTGTTTAGGACTTTCACGCCTTTATCTGCTGGAGTTATTAGTGTTGCTGGAGTAGGACTTTCATGCCTTTGTCTGCTTGGGACATTAGTGTTGCTGGAGTAGGACTTGCTCAGGTCTTTGTCTGCTTGGGTTCACGCCTATGTCTGCTTGCATTATTAGTGTTGCTGGAGTAGGACTTGCTCAGGCCTCGGTCTGCTTGGGTTATTAGTGTTGCTGGAGTAGGACTTTGACGTCTTTGTCTGCTTGGGTTATTAGTTTTGCTGGAGTAGGACTTTCACGCCTTTGTCTTCTTGGGGTTTTAGTGTTGCTGAGTACGACTGGCTAACACCTTTGTTGGCTTGGGTTATTAGTATTGCTGGAGTAGTACTTTCACACCTTTGTCTGCTTGGGTTATTGGTGTTGCTGGAGCAAGACTTGCTCAAACCTTTATCTGCTTGGGTTATTAGTGTTGCTGGAGTAGGACTTGCTCACACCTTTGTCTGCTTGGGTTATTAGCGTTGCTGGAGTAGGGATTGTTCACACTTTTGTCTGCTTGGGTTATTAGTGTTGCTTGAGTAGGACTTTCACGTCGTTGTCTGCGTGGGTTATTAGTGTTGCTGGAGTAGGACTTGTTCAGGCCCTTTTCTGTTTGGGTTATTAGTGTTGCTGGAGTAGGACTTGCTCACGCCTTTGTCTGCTTGGGTTATTAGTGTTGCTGGAACAGGACGTTCACATCTTTATCTGCTGGGGTTATTAGTGTTGCTGGAGTAGGACTTTCACGCCTTTATCTGCTTGGGTCATTAGTGTTGCTGGAGTAGGACTTGCTCAGGTCTTTGTCTGCTTGGGTTCATGCCTTTGTCTGCTTACATTATTGGTGTTGCTGGAGCAAGACTTGCTCAAACCTTTATCTGCTGGGGTTATTAGTGTTGCTGGAGTTGGACTTGCTGATACCTTTCCCTGCTTGGGTTATTAGTGTTGCTGGAGTAGGACTTGCTCACACCTTTGTCTGCTTGGGTTATTAGCGTTGCTGGAGTAGGGCTTGTTCACACCTTTGTCTGCTTGGGTTATTAGTGTTGCTTGAGTAGGACTTTCACGTCGTTGTCTGCTTGGGTTATTAGTGTTGCTGGAGTAGGACTTTGACGCCTTTGTCTGCTTGGGTTATTAGTGTTGCTGGAGTAGGACTTTCACACCTTTGTCTGCTTGGTTTATTAGTGTTGCTGGAGAAGGATTTGTACAGGCCTTTTTCTGCTTGGGGTATTAGTGTTGCTGGAGTAGGACTTGCTCACACCTTTGTTGGCTTGGGTTATTAGTGTTGCTGGAGTAGGACTTTCACACCTTTGTCTGCTTGGGTTATTGGTGTTGCTGGAGCAAGACTTGCTCAAACCTTTATCTGCTTGGGTTATTAGTGTTGCTGGAGTAGGACCTGCTCACACCTTTATCTGCTTGGGTTATTAGTGTTGCTGTTTAGGACTTTCACGCCTTTGTCTGCTTGGGTTATTGGTGTTGCTGGAGCAAGACTTGCTCAAAACGTTATCTGCCTGGGTTATTAGTGTTGCTGGAGTAGGACTTGCTCACACTTTTATCTGCTTGGGTTATTTAGTGTTGCTGTTTAGGACTTTCACGCCTTTGTCTGCTTGGGTTTTTAGTGTTGTTGGAGTAGGACTTGCTCACGCCTTTGTCTGCTTGGGTTATTAGTGTTTCTGGAGTAGGACTTGCTCAGGCCTTTGTCTGCTTGGGTTATTAGTGTTACTGGAGCAGGACTTTAACACCTTTATCTGCTGGAGTTATTAGTGTTGCTGGAGTAGGACTTTCACGCCTTTGTCTGCTTGGGACATTAGTGTTGCTGGAGTAGGACTTGCTCAGGTCTTTGCCTGCTTGGGTTCACGCCTATGTCTGCTTGCGTTATTAGTGTTGCTGGAGTAGGACTTGCTCAGGCCTCGGTCTGCTTGGGTTATTAGTGTTGCTGGAGTAGGACTTTGACACCTTTGTCTGCTTGGGTTATTAGTTTTGCTGGAGTAGGACTTTCACGCCTTTGTCTGCTTGGTTTATTAGTGTTGCTGGAGAAGGATTTGTACAGGCTATTGTCTGCTTGGGGTTTTAGTGTTGCTGGAGTACGACTTGCTAACACCTTTGTTGGCTTGGGTTATTAGTATTGCTGGAGTAGTACTTTCACACCTTTGTCTGCTTGGGTTATTGGTGTTGCTGGAGCAAGACTTGCTCAAACCTTTATCTGCTGGGGTTATTAGTGTTGCTGGAGTTGGACTTGCTGATACCTTTATCTGCTTGGGTTATTAGTGTTGCTGGAGTAGGACTTGCTCACACCTTTGTCTGCTTGGGTTATTAGCGTTGCTGGAGTAGGGCTTGTTCACACCTTTGTCTGCTTGGGTTATTAGTGTTGCTTGAGTAGGACTTTCACGTCGTTGTCTGCTTGGGTTATTAGTGTTGCTGGAGTAGGACTTTGACGCCTTTGTCTGCTTGGGTTATTAGTGTTGCTGGAGTAGGACTTTCACACCTTTGTCTGCTTGGTTTATTAGTGTTGCTGGAGAAGGATTTGTACAGGCCTTTTTCTGCTTGGGGTATTAGTGTTGCTGGAGTAGGACTTGCTCACACCTTTGTTGGCTTGGGTTATTAGTGTTGCTGGAGTAGGACTTTCACACCTTTGTCTGCTTGGATTATTGGTGTTGCTGAAGCAAGACTTGCTCAAACCTTTATCTGCTTGGGTTATTAGTGTTGCTGGAGTAGGACTTGCTCACACCTTTATCTGCTTGGGTTATTAGTGTTGCTGTTTAGGACTTTCACGCCTTTGTCTGCTTGGGTTATTGGTGTTGCTGGAGCAAGACTTGCTCAAAACGTTATCTGCCTGGGTTATTAGTGTTGCTGGAGTAGGACTTGCTCAGACTTTTATCTGCTTGGGTTATTTAGTGTTGCTGTTTAGGACTTTCACGCCTTTGTCTGCTTGGGTTTTTAGTGTTGTTGGAGTAGGACTTGCTCACGCCTTTGTCTGCTTGGGTTATTAGTGTTGCTAGAGTAGGACTTGCTCAGGCTTTTATCTGCTTGGGTTATTAGTGTTGCTGGAGTAGGACTTGCTTACGCCTTTGTCTGCTTGGGTTATTAGTGTTGCTGGAGAAGGACGTTCACACCTTTATCTGCTTGGGTTATTAGTGTTGCTGGAGTAGGACTTTCACGTCTTTATTTGCTTGGGTTATTAGTGTTGCTGGAGAAGGACTTGCTTAGGCTTTTGTCTGCTTGGGTTATTAGTGTTGCTGGAGTAGGACTTTCACACCTTTATCTGCTTGGGTTATTAGTGTTGCTGGAGTAGGACTTTCACGCCTTTATCTGCTTGGGTTATTAGTGTTGCTGGAGTTGGACTTGCTGATACCTTTATCTGCTTGGGTTATTAGTGTTGCTGGAGTAGGTCTTGCTCACACCTTTGTCTGCTTGGGTTATTAGCGTTGCTGGAGTAGGGCTTGTTCACACCTTTGTCTGCTTGCGTTATTAGTGTTGCTGGAGTAGGACTTTCACGCCGTTGTCTACTTGGGTTATTAGTGTTGCCGGAGTAGGACTTGTTCAGGCCCTTGTCTGCTTGGGGTATTAGTGTTGCTGGTGTAGGACTTGCTCACCCCTTTGTCTGCTTGGGTTATTAGTGTTGCTGGAGCAGGACTTTCACACATTTATCTGCTGGGGTTTTTAGTGTTGCTGGAGTAGGACTTTGACGCCTTTGTCTGCTAGGGTTATTAGTTTTCCTGGAGCAAGACTTGCTCAAACCTTTATCTGCTTGGGTTATTAGTGTTGCTGGAGTAGGACTTGCTCACACCTTTATCTGCTTGGGTTATTAGTGTTGCTGTTTAGGACTTTTACGCCTTTATCTGCTGGAGTTATTAGTGTTGCTGGAGTAGGACATTCACGCCTTTGTCTGCTTGGGACATTAGTGTTGCTGGAGTAGGACTTGCTCAGGTCTTTGTCTGCTTGGGTTCACGCCTATGTCTGCTTGCGTTATTAGTGTTGCTGGAGTAGGACTTTGACGTCTTTGTCTGCTTGGGTTATTAGTTTTGCTGGAGTAGGACTTTCACGCCTTTGTCTGCTTGGGGTTTTAGTGTTGCTGGAGTACGACTTGCTAACACCTTTGTTGGCTTGGGTTATTAGTATTGCTGGAGTAGTACTTTCACACCTTTGTCTGCTTGGGTTATTGGTGTTGCTGGAGCAAGACTTGCTCAAACCTTTATCTGCTTGGGTTATTAGTGTTGCTGGAGTAGGATTTGCTCACACCTTTGTCTGCTTGGGTTATTAGCGTTGCTGGAGTAGGGCTTGTTCACACCTTTGTCTGCTTGGGTTATTAGTGTTGCTCGAGTAGGACTTTCACGTTGTTGTCTGCTTGGGTTATTAGTGTTGCTGGAGTAGGACTTGTTCAGGCTCTTGTCTGTTTGGGTTATTAGTGTTGCTGGAGTAGGACTTGCTCACGCCTTTGTCTGCTTGGGTTATTAGTGTTGCTGGAGCAGGACGTTCACATCTTTATCAGCTGGGGTTATTAGTGTTGCTGGAGTAGGACTTTCACGCCTTTATCTGCTTGGGTCATTAGTGTTGCTGGAGTAGGACTTGCTCAGGTCTTTGTCTGCTTGGGTTCATGCCTTTGTCTGCTTACATTATTAGTGTTGCTGGAGTAGGACTTGCTCAGGCCTCGGTCTGCCTGGGTTATTATTGTTGCTGGAGTAGGACTTTGATGCCTTTGTCTGCTTGGGTTATTAGTGTTGCTGGAGTAGGACTTTCACACCTTTGTCTGCTTGGTTTATTAGTTTTGCTGGAGAAGGATTTGTACAGGCCTTTTTCTGCTTGGGGTATTAGTGTTGCTGGAGTAGGACTTGCTCACACTTTTGTTGGCTTGGGTTATTAGTGTTGCTGGAGTAGGACTTTCACACCTTTGTCTGCTTGGGTTATTGGTGTTGCTGGAGTAGGACTTGCTCACACCTTTATCTGCTTGGGTTATTAGTGTTGCTGTTTAGGACTTTCACGCCTTTGTCTGCTTGGGTTATTGGTGTTGCTGGAGCAAGACTTGCTCAAAACGTTATCTGCCTGGGTTATTAGTGTTGCTGGAGTAGGACTTGCTCACACTTTTATCTGCTTGGGTTATTTAGTGTTGCTGTTTAGGACTTTCACGCCTTTGTCTGCTTGGGTTTTTAGTGTTGTTGGAGCAAGACTTGCTCAAACCTTTATCTGCTGGGGTTATTAGTGTTGCTGGAGTTGGACTTGCTGATACCTTTATCTGCTTGGGTTATTAGTGTTGCTGGAGTAGAACTTGCTCACACCTTTGTCTGCTTGGGTTATTAGCGTTGCTGGAGTAGGGCTTGTTCACACCTTTGTCTGCTTGGGTTATTAGTGTTGCTTGAGTAGGACTTTCACGTCGTTGTCTGCTTAGGTTATTAGTGTTGCTGGAGTAGGACTTTGACGCCTTTGTCTGCTTGGGTTATTAGTGTTGATGGAGTAGGACTTTCACACCTGTGTCTGCTTGGTTTATTAGTGTTGCTGGAGAAGGATATGTACAGGCCTTTTTCTGCTTTGGGTATTAGTGTTGCTGGAGTCGGACTTGCTCACACCTTTGTTGGCTTGGGTTATTAGTGTTGCTGGAGTAGGACTTTCACACCTTTGTCTGCTTGGGTTATTGGTGTTGCTGGAGCAAGACTTGCTCAAACCTTTATCTGCTTGGGTTATTAGTGTTGCTGGAGTAGGACTTGCTCACACCTTTATCTGCTTGGGTTATTAGTGTTGCTGTTTAGGACTTTCACGCCTTTGTCTGCTTGGGTTATTGGTGTTGCTGGAGCAAGACTTGCTCAAAACGTTATCTGCCTGGGTTATTAGTGTTGCTGGAGTAGGACTTGCTCAGGCTTTTATCTGCTTGGGTTATTAGTGTTGCTGGAGTAGGACTTGCTTACGCCTTTGTCTGCTTGGGTTATAATTGTTGCTGGAGTAGGACGTTCACACCTTTATCTGCTTGGGTTATTAGTGTTGCTGGAGTAGGACTTTCACGTCTTTATTTGCTTGGGTTATTAGTGTTGCTGGAGTAGGACTTGCTTAGGCTTTTGTCTGCTTGGGTTATTAGAGTTGCTGGAGTAGGACTTTCACGCCTTTATCTGCTTGGGTTATTAGTGTTGCTGGAGTTGGACTTGCTGATACCTTTATCTGCTTGGGTTATTAGTGTTGCTGGAGTAGGTCTTGCTCACACCTTTGTCTGCTTGGGTTATTAGCGTTGCTGGAGTAGGGCTTGTTCACACCTTTGTCTGCTTGCGTTATTAGTGTTGCTGGAGTAGGACTTTCACGCCGTTGTCTACTTGGGTTATTAGTGTTGCCGGAGTAGGACTTGTTCAGGCCCTTGTCTGCTTGGGGTATTAGTGTTGCTGGTGTAGGACTTGCTCACGCCTTTGTCTGCTTGGGTTATTAGTGTTGCTGGAGCAGGACTTTCACACATTTATCTGCTGGGGTTTTTAGTGTTGCTGGAGTAGGACTTTGACGCCTTTGTCTGCTAGGGTTATTAGTTTTGCTGGAGCAAGACTTGCTCAAACCTTTATCTGCTTGGGTTATTAGTGTTGCTGGAGTAGGACTTGCTCACACCTTTATCTGCTTGGGTTATTAGTGTTGCTGTTTAGGACTTTCACGCCTTTATCTGCTGGAGTTATTAGTGTTGCTGGAGTAGGACTTTCACGCCTTTGTCTGCTTGGGACATTAGTGTTGCTGGAGTAGGACTTGCTCAGGTCTTTGTCTGCTTGGGTTCACGCCTATGTCTGCTTGCGTTATTAGTGTTGTTGGAGTAGGACTTGCTCAGGCCTCGGTCTGCTTGGGTTATTAGTGTTGCTGGAGTAGGACTTTGACGTCTTTGTCTGCTTGGGTTATTAGTTTTGCTGGAGTAGGACTTTCACGCCTTTGTCTGCTTGGGGTTTTAGTGTTGCTGGAGTACAACTTGCTAACACCTTTGTTGGCTTGGGTTATTAGTATTGCTGGAGTAGTACTTTCACACCTTTGTCTGCTTGGGTTATTGGTGTTGCTGGAGCAAGACTTGCTCAAACCTTTATATGCTTGGGTTATTAGTGTTGCTGGAGTTGGACTTGCTGATACCTTTATCTGCTTGGGTTATTAGTGTTGCTGGAGTAGGATTTGCTCACACCTTTGTCTGCTTGGGTTATTAGCGTTGCTGGAGTAGGGCTTGTTCACACCTTTGTCTGCTTGGGTTATTAGTGTTGCTCGAGTAGGACTTTCACGTCGTTGTCTGCTTGGGTTATTAGTGTTGCTGGAGTAGGACTTGTTCAGGCTCTTGTCTGTTTGGGTTATTAGTGTTGCTGGAGTAGGACTTGCTCACGCCTTTGTCTGCTTGGGTTATTAGTGTTGCTGGAGCAGGACGTTCACATCTTTATCAGCTGGGGTTATTAGTGTTGCTGGAGTAGGACTTTCACGCCTTTATCTGCTTGGGTCATTAGTGTTGCTGGAGTCGGACTTGCTCAGGTCTTTGTCTGCTTGGGTTCATGCCTTTGTCTGCTTACATTATTAGTGTTGCTGGAGTAGGACTTGCTCAGACCTGGGTCTGCTTGGGTTATTAGTGTTGCTGGAGTAGGACTTTGATGCCTTTGTCTGCTTGGGTTATTAGTGTTGCTGGAGTAGGACTTTCACACCTTTGTCTGCTTGGTTTATTAGTGTTCCTGGAGAAGGATTTGTACAGGCCTTTTTCTGCTTGGGGTATTAGTGTTGCTGGAGTAGGACTTGCTCACACCTTTTTTGGCTTGGGTTATTAGTGTTGCTGGAGTAGGACTTTCACACCTTTGTCTGCTTGGGTTATTGGTGTTGCTGGAGCAAGACTTGCTCAAAACTTTATCTGCTTGGGTTATTAGTGTTGCTGGAGTAGGACTTGCTCACACCTTTATCTGCTTGGGTTATTAGTGTTGCTGTTTAGGACTTTCACGCCTTTGTCTGCTTGGGTTATTGGTGCTGCTGGAGCAAGACTTGCTCAAAACGTTATCTGCCTGGGTTATTAGTGTTGCCGGAGTAGGACTTGCTCACACTTTTATCTGCTTGGGTTATTTAGTGTTGCTGTTTAGGACTTTCACGCCTTTGTCTGCTTGGGTTTTTAGTGTTGTTGGAGTAGGACTTCCTCACGCCTTTGTCTGCTTGGGTTATTAGTTTTTCTGGAGTAGGACTTGCTCAGGCCTTTATCTGCTTGGGTTATTAGTGTTGCTAGAGTAGGACTTGCTTACGCCTTTGTCTGCTTGGGTTATTAGTGTTGCTGGAGTAGGACGTTCACACCTTTATCTGCTTGGGTTATTAGTGTTGCTGGAGTAGGACTTTCACGTCTTTATTTGCTTGGGTTATTAGTGTTGCTGGAGTAGGACTTGCTTATGCTTTTGTCTGCTTGGGTTATTAGTGTTGCTGGAGTAGGACTTTGACTCCTTTGTCTGCTTGGGTTGTTAGTTTTGCTGGAGCAAGACTTGCTCAAACCTTTATCTGCTTGGGTTATTAGTGTTGCTGGAGTAGGACTTGCTCACACCTTTATCTGCTTGGGTTATTTGTGTTGCTGTTTAGGACTTTCACGCCTTTATCTGCTGGAGTTATTAGTGTTGCTGGAGTAGGACTTTCACGCCTTTGTCTGCTTGGGACATTAGTGTTGCTGGAGTAGGACTTGCTCAGGTCTTTGTCTGCTTGGGTTCACGCCTATGTCTGCTTGCGTTATTAGTGTTGCTGGAGTAGGACTTTGACGTCTTTGTCTGCTTGGGTTATTAGTTTTGCTGGAGTAGGACTTTCACGCCTTTGTCTGCTTGGGGTTTTAGTGTTGCTGGAGTACGACTTGCTAACACCTTTGTTGGCTTGGGTTATTAGTATTGCTGGAGTAGTACTTTCACACCTTTGTCTGCTTGGGTTATTGGTGTTGCTGGAGCAAGACTTGCTCAAACCTTTATCTGCTTGGGTTATTAGTGTTGCTAGAGTTGGACTTACTGATACCTTTATCTGCTTGGGTTATTAGTGTTGCTGGAGTAGGATTTGCTCACACCTTTGTCTGCTTGGGTTATTAGCGTTGCTGAAGTAGGGCTTGTTCACACCTTTGTCTGCTTGGGTTATTAGTGTTGCTCGAGTAGGACATTCACATTGTTGTCTGCTTGGGTTATTAGTGTTGCTGGAGTAGGACTTGTTCAGGCTCTTGTCTGTTTGGGTTATTAGTGTTGCTGGAGTAGGACTTGCTCACGCCTTTGTCTGCTTGGGTTGTTAGTGTTGCTGGAGCAGGACGTTCACATCTTTATCAGCTGGGGTTATTAGTGTTGCTGGAGTAGGACTTTCACGCCTTTATCTGCTTGGGTCATTAGTGTTGCTGGAGTAGGACTTGCTCAGGTCTTTGTCTGCTTGGGTTCATGCCTTTGTCTGCTTACATTATTAGTGTTGCTGGAGTAGGACTTGCTCAGGCCTCGGTCTGCCTGGGTTATTAGTGTTGCTGGAGTAGGACTTTGACGCCTTTGTCTGCTTGGGTTATTAGTGTTGCTGGAGTAGGACTTTCACACCTTTGTCTGCTTGGTTTATTAGTTTTGCTGGAGAAGGATTTGTACAGGCCTTTTTCTGCTTGGGGTATTAGTGTTGCTGGAGTAGGACTTGCTCACACCTTTGTTGGCTTGGGTTATTAGTGTTGCTGGAGTAGGACTTTCACACCTTTGTCTGCTTGGGTTATTGGTGTTGCCTGGAGTAGGACTTGCTCACACCTTTATCTGCTTGGGTTATTAGTGTTGCTGTTTAGGACTTTCACGCCTTTGTCTGCTTGGGTTATTGGTGTTGCTGGAGCAAGACTTGCTCAAAACGTTATCTGCCTGGGTTATTAGTGTTGCTGGAGTAGGACTTGCTCACACTTTTATCTGCTTGGGTTATTTAGTGTTGCTGTTTAGGACTTTCACGCCTTTGTCTGCTTGGGTTTTTAGTGTTGTTGGAGCAAGACTTGCTCAAACCTTTATCTGCTGGGGTTATTAGTGTTGCTGGAGTTGGACTTGCTGATACCTTTATCTGCTTGGGTTATTAGTGTTGCTGGAGTAGAACTTGCTCACACCTTTGTCTGCTTGGGTTATTAGCGTTGCTGGAGTAGGGCTTGTTCACACCTTTGTCTGCTTGGGTTATTAGTGTTGCTTGAGTAGGACTTTCACGTCGTTGTCTGCTTAGGTTATTAGTGTTGCTGGAGTAGGACTTTGACGCCTTTGTCTGCTTGGGTTATTAGTGTTGCTGGAGTAGGACTTTCACACCTTTGTCTGCTTGGTTTATTAGTGTTGCTGGAGAAGGATATGTACAGGCCTTTTTCTGCTTTGGGTATTAGTGTTGCTGGAGTAGGACTTGCTCACACCTTTGTTGGCTTGGGTTATTAGTGTTGCTGGAGTAGGACTTTCACACCTTTGTCTGCTTGGGTTATTGGTGTTGCTGGAGCAAGACTTGTTCAAACCTTTATCTGCTTGGGTTATTAGTGTTGCTGGAGTAGGACTTGCTCACACCTTTATCTGCTTGGGTTATTAGTGTTGCTGTTTAGGACTTTCACGCCTTTGTCTGCTTGGGTTATTGGTGTTGCTGGAGCAAGACTTGCTCAAAACGTTATCTGCCTGGGTTATTAGTGTTGCTGGAGTAGGACTTGCTCAGGCTTTTATCTGCTTGGGTTATTAGTGTTGCTGGAGTAGGACTTGCTTACGCCTTTGTCTGCTTGGGTTATAAGTGTTGCTGGAGTAGGACGTTCACACCTTTATCTGCTTGGGTTATTAGTGTTGCTGGAGTAGGACTTTCACGTCTTTATTTGCTTGGGTTATTAGTGTTGCTGGAGTAGGACTTGCTTAGGCTTTTGTCTGCTTGGGTTATTAGAGTTGCTGGAGTAGGACTTTCACACCTTTATCTGCTTGGGTTATTAGTTTTGCTGGAGTAGGACTTTCACGCCTTTATCTGCTTGGGTTATTAGTGTTGCTGGAGTTGGACTTGCTGATACCTTTATCTGCTTGGGTTATTAGTGTTGCTGGAGTAGGTCTTGCTCACACCTTTGTCTGCTTGGGTTATTAGCGTTGCTGGAGTAGGGCTTGTTCACACCTTTGTCTGCTTGCGTTATTAGTGTTGCTGGAGTAGGACTTTCACGCCGTTGTCTACTTGGGTTATTAGTGTTGCCGGAGTAGGACTTGTTCAGGCCCTTGTCTGCTTGGGGTATTAGTGTTGCTGGTGTAGGACTTGCTCACGCCTTTGTCTGCTTGGGTTATTAGTGTTGCTGGAGCAGGACTTTCACACATTTATCTGCTGGGGTTTTTAGTGTTGCTGGAGTAGGACTTTGACGCCTTTGTCTGCTAGGGTTATTAGTTTTGCTGGAGCAAGACTTGCTCAAACCTTTATCTGCTTGGGTTATTAGTGTTGCTGGAGTAGGACTTGCTCACACCTTTATCTGCTTGGGTTATTAGTGTTGCTGTTTAGGACTTTCACGCCTTTATCTGCTGGAGTTATTAGTGTTGCTGGAGTAGGACTTGCTCAGGTCTTTGTCTGCTTGGGTTCACGCCTATGTCTGCTTGCGTTATTAGTGTTGCTGGAGTAGGACTTGCTCAGGCCTCGGTCTGCTTGGGTTATTAGTGTTGCTGGAGTAGGACTTTGACGTCTTTGTCTGCTTGGGTTATTAGTTTTGCTGGAGTAGGACTTTCACGCCTTTGTCTGCTTGGGGTTTTAGTGTTGCTGGAGTACGACTTGCTAACACCTTTGTTGGCTTGGGTTATTAGTATTGCTGGAGTAGTACTTTCACACCTTTGTCTGCTTGGGTTATTGGTGTTGCTGGAGCAAGACTTGCTCAAACCTTTATCTGCTTGGGTTATTAGTGTTGCTGGAGTTGGACTTGCTGATACCTTTATCTGCTTGGGTTATTAGTGTTGCTGGAGTAGGATTTGCTCACACCTTTGTCTGCTTGGGTTATTAGCGTTGCTGGAGTAGGGCTTGTTCACACCTTTGTCTGCTTGGGTTATTAGTGTTGCTCGAGTAGGACTTTCACGTCGTTGTCTGCTTGGGTTATTAGTGTTGCTGGAGTAGGACTTGTTCAGGCTCTTGTCTGTTTGGGTTATTAGTGTTGCTGGAGTAGGACTTGCTCACGCCTTTGTCTGCTTGGGTCATTAGTGTTGCTGGAGTAGGACTTGCTCAGGTCTTTGTCTGCTTGGGTTATTAGTGTTGCTGGAGCAGGACGTTCACGTCGTTGTCTGCTTGGGTTATTAGTGTTGCTGGAGTAGGACTTGTTCAGGCTCTTGTCTGTTTGGGTTATTAGTGTTGCTGGAGTAGGACTTGCTCACGCCTTTGTCTGCTTGGGTCATTAGTGATGCTGGAGTAGGACTTGCTCACGCCTTTGTTGGCTTGGGTTATTAGTATTGCTGGAGTAGTACTTTCACACCTTTGTCTGCTTGGGTTATTGGTGTTGCTGGAGCAAGACTTGCTCAAACCTTTATCTGCTTGGGTTATTAGTGTTGCTGGAGTTGGACTTGCTGATACCTTTATCTGCTTGGGTTATTAGTGTTGCTGGAGTAGGATTTGCTCACACCTTTGTCTGCTTGGGTTATTAGCGTTGCTGGAGTAGGGCTTGTTCACACCTTTGTCTGCTTGGGTTATTAGTGTTGCTCGAGTAGGACTTTCACGTCGTTGTCTGCTTGGGTTATTAGTGTTGCTGGAGTAGGACTTGTTCAGGCTCTTGTCTGTTTGGGTTATTAGTGTTGCTGGAGTAGGACTTGCTCACGCCTTTGTCTGCTTGGGTCATTAGTGTTGCTGGAGTAGGACTTGCTCAGGTCTTTGTCTGCTTGGGTTATTAGTGTTGCTGGAGCAGGACGTTCACGTCGTTGTCTGCTTGGGTTATTAGTGTTGCTGGAGTAGGACTTGTTCAGGCTCTTGTCTGTTTGGGTTATTAGTGTTGCTGGAGTAGGACTTGCTCACGCCTTTGTCTGCTTGGGTCATTAGTGATGCTGGAGTAGGACTTGCTCACGCCTTTGTCTGCTTGGGTTATTAGTGTTGCTGGAGCAGGACGTTCACATCTTTATCAGCTGGGGTTATTAGTGTTGCTGGAGTAGGACTTTCACGCCTTTATCTGCTTGGGTCATTAGTGTTGCTGGAGTAGGACTTGCTCAGGTCTTTGTCTGCTTGGGTTCATGCCTTTGTCTGCTTACATTATTAGTGTTGCTGGAGTAGGACTTGCTCAGACCTCGGTCTGCTTGGGTTATTAGTGTTGCTGGAGTAGGACTTTGATGCCTTTGTCTGCTTGGGTTATTAGTGTTGCTGGAGTAGGACTTTCACACCTTTGTCTGCTTGGTTTATTAGTGTTGCTGGAGAAGGATTTGTACAGGCCTTTTTCTGCTTGGGGTATTAGTGTTGCTGGAGTAGGACTTGCTCACACCTTTTTTGGCTTGGGTTATTAGTGTTGCTGGAGTAGGACTTTCACACCTTTGTCTGCTTGGGTTATTGGTGTTGCTGGAGCAAGACTTGCTCAAAACTTTATCTGCTTGGGTTATTAGTGTTGCTGGAGTAGGACTTGCTCACACCTTTATCTGCTTGGGTTATTAGTGTTGCTGTTTAGGACTTTCACGCCTTTGTCTGCTTGGGTTATTGGTGCTGCTGGAGCAAGACTTGCTCAAAACGTTATCTGCCTGGGTTATTAGTGTTGCCGGAGTAGGACTTGCTCACACTTTTATCTGCTTGGGTTATTTAGTGTTGCTGTTTAGGACTTTCACGCCTTTGTCTGCTTGGGTTTTTAGTGTTGTTGGAGTAGGACTTGCTCACGCCTTTGTCTGCTTGGGTTATTAGTTTTTCTGGAGTAGGACTTGCTCAGGCCTTTATCTGCTTGGGTTATTAGTGTTGCTAGAGTAGGACTTGCTTACGCCTTTGTCTGCTTGGGTTATTAGTGTTGCTGGAGTAGGACGTTCACACCTTTATCTGCTTGGGTTATTAGTGTTGCTGGAGTAGGACTTTCACGTCTTTATTTGCTTGGGTTATTAGTGTGGCTGGAGTAGGACTTGCTTATGCTTTTGTCTGCTTGGGTTATTAGTGTTGCTGGAGTAGGACTTTGACTCCTTTGTCTGCTTGGGTTGTTAGTTTTGCTGGAGCAAGACTTGCTCAAACCTTTATCTGCTTGGGTTATTAGTGTTGCTGGAGTAGGACTTGCTCACACCTTTATCTGCTTGGGTTATTTGTGTTGCTGTTTAGGACTTTCACGCCTTTATCTGCTGGAGTTGTTAGTGTTGCTGGAGTAGGACTTTCACGCCTTTGTCTGCTTGGGACATTAGTGTTGCTGGAGTAGGACTTGCTCAGGTCTTTGTCTGCTTGGGTTCACGCCTATGTCTGCTTGCGTTATTAGTGTTGCTGGAGTAGGACTTGCTCAGGCCTCGGTCTGCTTGGGTTATTAGTGTTGCTGGAGTAGGACTTTGACGTCTTTGTCTGCTTGGGTTATTACTTTTGCTGCAGTAGGACTTTCACGCCTTTGTCTGCTTGGGGTTTTAGTGTTGCTGGAGTACGACTTGCTAACACCTTTGTTGGCTTGGGTTATTAGTATTGCTGGAGTAGTACTTTCACACCTTTGTCTGCTTGGGTTATTGGTGTTGCTGGAGCAAGACTTGCTCAAACCTTTATCTGCTTGGGTTATTAGTGTTGCTGGAGTTGGACTTGCTGATACCTTTATCTGCTTGGGTTATTAGTGTTGCTGGAGTAGGACTTGCTCACACCTTTGTCTGCTTGGGTTATTAGCGTTGCTGGAGTAGGGCTTGTTCACACCTTTGTCTGCTTGGGTTATTAGTGTTGCTTGAGTAGGACTTTCACGTCGTTGTCTGCTTGGGTTATTAGTGTTGCTGGAGTAGGACTTGTTCAGGCCCTTGTCTGTTTGGGTTATTAGTGATGCTGGAGTAGGACTTGCTCACGCCTTTGTCTGCTTGGGTTATTAGTGTTGCTGGAGCAGGACGTTCACATCTTTATCAGCTGCAGTTATTAATGTTGCTGGAGTAGGACTTTCACGCCTTTATCTGCTTGGGTCATTAGTGTTGCTGGAGTAGGACTTGCTCAGGTCTTTGTCTGCTTGGGTTCATGCCTTTGTCTGCTTACATTATTAGTGTTGCTGGAGTAGGACTTGCTCAGGCCTCGGTCTGCTTGGGTTATTAGTGTTGCCGGAGTAGGACTTTGACGCCTTTGTCTGCTTGGGTTATTAGTGTTGCTGGAGTAGGACTTTCACACCTTTGTCTGCTTGGTTTATTAGTGTTGCTGGAGAAGGATTTGTACAGGCCTTTTTCTGCTTCGGGTATTATTGTTGCTGGAGTAGGACTTGCTCACACCTTTGTTGGCTTGGGTTATTAGTGTTGCTGGAGTAGGACTTTCACACCTTTGTCTGCTTGGGTTATTGGTGTTGCTGGAGCAAGACTTGCTCAAACCTTTATCTGCTTGGGTTATTAGTGTTGCTGGAGTAGGACTTGCTCACACCTTTATCTGCTTTGGTTATTAGTGTTGCTGTTTAGGACTTTCACGCCTTTGTCTGCTTGGGTTATTGGTGTTGCTGGAGCAAGACTTGCTCAAAACGTTATCTGCCTGGGTTATTAGTGTTGCCGGAGTAGGACTTGCTCACACTTTTATCTGCTTGGGTTATTTAGTGTTGCTGTTTAGGACTTTCACGCCTTTGTCTGCTTGGGTTTTTAGTGTTGTTGGAGTAGGACTTGCTCACGCCTTTGTCTGCTTGGGTTATTAGTTTTTCTGGAGTAGGACTTGCTCAGGCCTTTATCTGCTTGGGTTATTAGTGTTGCTAGAGTAGGACTTGCTTACGCCTTTGTCTGCTTGGGTTATTAGTGTTGCTGGAGTAGGACGTTCACACCTTTATCTGCTTGGGTTATTAGTGTTGCTGGAGTAGGACTTTCACGTCTTTATTTGCTTGGGTTATTAGTGTGGCTGGAGTAGGACTTGCTTATGCTTTTGTCTGCTTGGGTTATTAGTGTTGCTGGAGTAGGACTTTGACTCCTTTGTCTGCTTGGGTTGTTAGTTTTGCTGGAGCAAGACTTGCTCAAACCTTTATCTGCTTGGGTTATTAGTGTTGCTGGAGTAGGACTTGCTCACACCTTTATCTGCTTGGGTTATTTGTGTTGCTGTTTAGGACTTTCACGCCTTTATCTGCTGGAGTTGTTAGTGTTGCTGAGTAGGACTTTCACGCCTTTGTCTGCTTGGGACATTAGTGTTGCTGGAGTAGGACTTGCTCAGGTCTTTGTCTGCTTGGGTTCACGCCTATGTCTGCTTGCGTTATTAGTGTTGCTGGAGTAGGACTTGCTCAGGCCTCGGTCTGCTTGGGTTATTAGTGTTGCTGGAGTAGGACTTTGACGTCTTTGTCTGCTTGGGTTATTACTTTTGCTGCAGTAGGACTTTCACGCCTTTGTCTGCTTGGGGTTTTAGTGTTGCTGGAGTACGACTTGCTAACACCTTTGTTGGCTTGGGTTATTAGTATTGCTGGAGTAGTACTTTCACACCTTTGTCTGCTTGGGTTATTGGTGTTGCTGGAGCAAGACTTGCTCAAACCTTTATCTGCTTGGGTTATTAGTGTTGCTGGAGTTGGACTTGCTGATACCTTTATCTGCTTGGGTTATTAGTGTTGCTGGAGTAGGACTTGCTCACACCTTTGTCTGCTTGGGTTATTAGCGTTGCTGGAGTAGGGCTTGTTCACACCTTTGTCTGCTTGGGTTATTAGTGTTGCTTGAGTAGGACTTTCACGTCGTTGTCTGCTTGGGTTATTAGTGTTGCTGGAGTAGGACTTGTTCAGGCCCTTGTCTGTTTGGGTTATTAGTGTTGCTGGAGTAGGACTTGCTCACGCCTTTGTCTGCTTGGGTTATTAGTGTTGCTGGAGCAGGACGTTCACATCTTTATCAGCTGCAGTTATTAGTGTTGCTGGAGTAGGACTTTCACGCCTTTATCTGCTTGGGTCATTAGTGTTGCTGGAGTAGGACTTGCTCAGGTCTTTGTCTGCTTGGGTTCATGCCTTTGTCTGCTTACATTATTAGTGTTGCTGGAGTAGGACTTGCTCAGGCCTCGGTCTGCTTGGGTTATTAGTGTTGCCGGAGTAGGACTTTGACGCCTTTGTCTGCTTGGGTTATTAGTGTTGCTGGAGTAGGACTTTCACACCTTTGTCTGCTTGGTTTATTAGTGTTGCTGGAGAAGGATTTGTACAGGCCTTTTTCTGCTTCGGGTATTATTGTTGCTGGAGTAGGACTTGCTCACACCTTTGTTGGCTTGGGTTATTAGTGTTGCTGGAGTAGGACTTTCACACCTTTGTCTGCTTGGGTTATTGGTGTTGCTGGAGCAAGACTTGCTCAAACCTTTATCTGCTTGGGTTATTAGTGTTGCTGGAGTAGGACTTGCTCACACCTTTATCTGCTTTGGTTATTAGTGTTGCTGTTTAGGACTTTCACGCCTTTGTCTGCTTGGGTTATTGGTGTTGCTGGAGCAAGACTTGCTCAAAACGTTATCTGCCTGGGTTATTTGTGTTGCTGGAGTAGGACTTGCTCACACTTTTATCTGCTTGGGTTATTTAGTGTTGCTGTTTAGGACTTTCACGCCTTTGTCTGCTTGGGTTTTTAGTGTTGTTGGAGTAGGACTTGCTCACGCCTTTGTCTGCTTGGGTTATTAGTGTTTCTGGAGTAGGACTTGCTCAGGCCTTTATCTGCTTGGGTTATTAGTGTTGCTAGAGTAGGACTTGCTTACGCCTTTGTCTGCTTGGGTTATTAGTGTTGCTGGAGTAGGACGTTCACACCTTTATCTGCTTGGGTTATTAGTGTTGCTGGAGTAGGACTTTCACGTCTTTATTTGCTTGGGTTATTAGTGTTGCTGGAGTAGGACTTGCTAAGGCTTTTGTCTGCTTGGGTTATTAGTGTTGCTGGAGTAGTACTTTCACACCTTTATCTGCTTGGGTTATTAGTGTTGCTGGAGTAGGACTTTCACGCCTTTATCTGCTTGGGTTATTAGTGTTGCTGGAGTTGGACTTGCTGATACCTTTATCTGCTTGGGTTATTAGTGTTGCTGGAGTAGGACTTTCACGTCTTTATTTGCTTGCGTTATTAGTGTTGCTGGAGTAGGACTTGCTTAGGCTTTTGTCTGCTTGGGTTATTAGTGTTGCTGGAGTAGGACTTTCACACCTTTATCTGCTTGGGTTATTAGTGTTGCTGGAGTAGGACGTTCACGCCTTTATCTGCTTGGGTTATTACTGTTGCTGGAGTTGGACTTGCTGATACCTTTATCTGCTTGGGTTATTAGTGTTGCTGGAGTAGGTCTTGCTCACACCTTTATCTGCTTGGGTTATTACCGTTGCTGGAGTAGGGCTTGTTCACACCTTTGTCTGCTTGGGTTATTAGTGTTGCTGGAGTAGGACTTTTTTTTGGACAATTTCTCAGAGTCCGCAGGAATTGTTCAGCAACGCAACAGTATCGCCAGCATGCATCACATCTTGAAAGTAAACTCATGGAACGAGGGTACCCCAAAAAACTGGTCAAAAACACTCGCAAAAGAGTACTATGCATCCCCAGGGAAACATTGCTTCAACCCAAGGATCATGACACACCCGAAGACCGTATCACCTTTGTGACTACCTTTGGACCAGACACTAATAAGATCAAAAAAATCATGAAACAATTCTGGCCACTGGTACACCAAAACCTTCCAGATGAACCTATACCTAGGATGGCACTGAAAAGGTCAAAAAACCTCAGCGAGTGGCTCACACATGCTCGTCTGCCTAAGAAATCTACCAGAACAGGATTGTGGGACCTCAGAACACCAACAGGCCACCACCCTTGCGGTAATTGCACAGCCTGTAAGTACACAAGCAAAATCAAATCCTTCAAAATTGAAGGTAAGGACTGGATGCTCAGGCAATTTACCAACTGCAAAACTCCAAACGTGGTATATGCCATTGAATGCCCATGCGGTCTGCGGTATGTAGGCCAAACGACAAGACCAGTACACAAACGCATCGGGGAACATCGCTCCAAAATTAGATGCCACTCAACTTCAGCACCACTGGTCTCCCACTATGTGGAATTCAAACACACCCAGGAACAGTTGAAATGGTGGGTCCTTGATAAAATCCAGTACACCTCAAACATCAAAAATGCCCTCAATTATAAAGAGGCGTGGTGGATGTTTAAATTGCACACAATTGAACACGGGCTGAATGAAGCCCCCGCGTCAGAAAACTACCATTAGAACTGTATTTCTCCCCCCCCCCTTACTTCTCCTCCCCCCGTGCGGTTTACCTCCATCCACATTTGGGAGAGTCTCCACTCGATCTTGCCCATAGAGCTCCTCTCATACTGATACACGTTCGATCCCACAGTGCGGTACAGCCCAGCCCTCCCTGCTCTAATTATCCCATTTGTCCTCAGCACATTGTAAAGTACTGGGTAACTGGCACACGCGCTCAAGACACTCTACTATCAGGCTCTTATATACACATAGCCTGGTAAACATGTACAGTACCTCTGATACTTGTACTACACATTCGGATCTTCTGCCCGAGCTACCCTCTCTCAGCCGGGCATTTTCGGCGACCTGTTGTTCCACAGCTTTGTTTCTGGTCCCTGTACGCATGCGCGAGGAGACTAGCGGCTCCACACCAGGGACTCCACATACACTGTCCCTCAGCCACGACACTAACTCCCCACGCATGCGCAGCCCCAGTCCTGCTCCTCTGTTTAGCGCGCACACTGCTCCTTAGCACAGGCGCACATTCGTGGATTCTCTGCCCAGCGTCCCTGCAGACTGTACGCACCTTCGCGGCAGATAGCAGCACTCGAGGCATCTGCATCCACGGATTCCATGCAGGTAAGCTGCACTCCCTAGGGGTCCTTCACTGGTTAGCCCCAACATATTACCGGTGGTTAACTTTTAGCCTGTCGGCAGCCTGCTCACAATAGCTTCTCGATTTCTTTCTAGATGCACTACACAATGAAGGCATTACAGGCTTCATGACCATTCTTCTAGATACACAGACCCTTCGTCGCTCAAGTCCCATGCCTACTCGCTTCCAACTGAGCTGGCAAACCATAGGTATGCTAAACTTTGGACACTACCAGTTATCTATGCCTAGTGCACTTGCACTCTAGTGGTAATGCAACAGCATTGTGTACATTTCTCTTCCTTTTTGCTCTTTCCCACGGCACGCTACTGCTACAGCCCTGTTTTTGGACATTACAGGGTACAAACAGCTACTATCCTCTACGCCATAACAAGATACTGCATATATCGCGAGTCTGGATCCCTTTTCTACACGGTCCAGATCAAGCTTGGTCCTCCACCTCCTCCACTCCCCAGCCCGGACATATACCAGGTCAGTTGTTTTAATCCCTTCTTTTAGACCAGAATCCACCTTTATATGTGCATTCCATGGTTGTTCTTTTTAACTGTTGCCCAGATTGTACTTGCCGCGGTTGCATTCTCCCGTGCTTGTCCTTTATCTAAATTCCATCCCCTTTCTTTACACATTATTGTGACCAAGGATTGGCCATCACTTCACAAATGTGCAAAGACTTCACTAGAAAACATCAGAACTTTGCTTGTCTAACCAAATTGCATGAAACCAGACTGTACACTTTCTAAATAATGCCACATTTTGTGATATGTGCTTTTCTTCCCCTGACCTCAATGTCGTGCACATAATGGCGCCCACAGAACACAATGGGCCTCATTACGACCCTGGCGGAAATCGAAAAACGATGGCGGAAATGCAATACCGCCATCGAATAGCGCTCGGTGCGATCATGACCCGTCACCGCAAAGTACGATGCCATTAGCGACACCGTAGTGAACGCCAACGCTAACTGCACCAAGTACGCGCGCGCGCGCCATGCCAAACCGTAATTACCACCATGGCGCAACGGTACGCGAATTCTGACCCTAGCGGACATGCACCTAACGCCATCAAGCACGGCGGAAAGTACCATTCCGCCATGGTGAGAAGTACGGCATCGCGAACCAACCGTAAACGGCCCTACTGAGTGCCTGTACACCGCTCCCTGGCCACATCGTACAACTCCCCGTAGGTGCAATGAAGTCACACAATGCAACCAGTGAAATGTACTAGTCATCCATGCCTGCCAACGAACAAATGAATCTCAAGAGGGGCCAATGGGAGCTGCAGGGCACAGATGGCACGAATACAGAAGCTATACAAATGGACATGACCCAGTCTCCCACCAAGAAACGCACGCAAACACAGGCACCTGTGACCAGCCATATTCCGATAATCACATCATTCCACCAATCCAACTGGCTGACCGGCATCTGTTACACTAAAGCCAATCCCCCGCCCCTGAGCATGTCATCATCAAAACAGACATATTGGCAGCCCTTACCCCTGACCTCACTGGGCTTCGTAGGCAAACGCGCCCAGCACAGTACCATGCAACTATACTCCGAAGCTGGAACCCAATGCAGATCTCCACACAATACATCTCTCCCCAAATAGGAATATGCCACATCACTTGCAAAGAAGAACGCTACACGGTTCATATCAGAATAGAAATTTAATGCACAACAAATTCACCAAGCCCATACAGCCATCAGGCCATGAACTCCAAAATACATTTCACCATTGGGGGCTGCATCCGCAATAAATGACCAGCTTCTTCTTGTGTGACGCCCTGTTCCTTCATGGTACACAGGGGCTACATTCTCGTACGAAAAGGCAACATGGAAGCGCCTAGAACCGCAGGGCCGTCCCAATAGGGAGGCACTAGTCCAGCTGAAAGGCCGAAATGTTGCTCCTAGCCACTAGTACTGCGTAAGGGCATGTGGCCCATTGGCGATCGTCCCATAAGATCGTAATGCTGCTCCACTGATTAACACAAAGCAGCAGGTGTCGGGAGTAAAAGCCATCTGCAGGAGTGGCATACAGATGGCAGTGGCAAAAGGGGAGGAGATACCTGTCACCCAAATGAAATGAAAAAGAATAGTATGGCCATCAGAACTACATTTGAATTACTCACTTCAATGATCACACCAAATCCACAGCCATATGCATGCTAGCCCACTCCAAAGGATCATCACCACCCAAAAACCACTTGCGAATCATAACTATCTATATCGAGGTGAAAACACTATCACAAACGAGTGTACCTGTGCATGCGTCTGTTAAAACAGAATCCATCAGATGGGATTGGTAACGTGCATAGACACAAGTGTCTGAAGGCGCGCCGAGACAGGGAGGGCTCAACAAGGCCAGATAGACGATGGTCCCACTATGGCAGCCCTGCATCACATAGCGCAGGGGAGGCGGATAGATTCCAAGAAGCCCTGTACATGGCAAACTCTGTATCAAATCATCCGTCCATGCATCCATACATCATTCCCTCATCCCGTAATGAAATCGCCTGTTTCCATACTCACATAACATGTGAAATTTCCATTGAGTCTGTGCGTTATGCAGCCTGCAAAATCCACTGTGCCCCAGCCCGTAATTCCAGTGTTGTGCAGTAACATGTATTTGGGAACGTCCGGCCTTATCGCCCACTTCGCTATTGCGCATCCCAAACTATTCATATCAATCATTGCATCCTCGCCATGTCCCAAGGACATTGAACAATAGAACGTTATATTTGCACTCAGACCTGTGGGCATCTCCTCGCCGCTAGCTGGAAACCGAAAGCGCCGACCTTCGAATTCCTCATTTGCAACATCACGTCGAAAAGGCATCTGTGGCCGCTTGAAATCACAAATTAATCCATCTAGTGCGGCTGTGCGTGAAAATGGCAACTGCCTTCACTCACAAATGGGACGCCACGCCCGTCGGTGAACCTCGGTACAGTGTTGCATGAGGGTCCACCGTTACTCGAGTACTACGTTCCACTGACCCTTCACAAGTCTGTTCGCGACTGCAAAGATAGTATGTGAAACAATGGGACCATAGCAGAATGTACATATCAACCAATGTTACACTGCCATCGGGTACAAATACATGATTGCAATTGCAAGATGCCATTCGTCGAATTGCAGCGTTGTGTGCGGGACGTGCTCGCCCAAAGGGGAGAGCAGCTTGCACAGGTGGAATGAATCACCACAGGTGGAGGCCATACAGCCTGAAAACACATAAATTGCACACCCAGCCTCCTCCCACAACCACATCCACTCCGAAATGCTACCGGCAGGACTAGCTATGTTGGCCCTGGGGGACCTGATAGCACTGCAAGTACTCCAACTTCTAGAAGAAGACGACGAACACCAACTACATCCGGCCGCACAGAGGAGACGCAGGAGGAGGAGGAGGGCAAGGCAGGGCCAGCAAGGGCCGCCAGCACAGCCACTACCACCACGCAGGCAGCCCGCAATCCCACGCCTCCGAGCACATCCGTTCAACCTCACTGATGAGCAGATCCACACCCTCTACCGTTTGGACCGGGACACCATAACCGCCATTGTGGACATGACACAGGCTGACCTTGTCAGCATGATAGATAGCCCAACCGCCATCCCACCCCTACTGAAGGTGGTGTCTGTACTCCACTTCCTGGCCACAGGCACCTACCAGCACACAGTCGGACAGTTGCATGGCATATCACAGCCACTGTTCTCACGGACACTATTGCAAGTGCTCGATGCCCTCCTGCAGCACGCAGACGACTACATCTCCCTACCACGCTCGGAGCAGGAAATTACCAACACAAAAGTGGGATTCCATGCACTTGCCGGCATACCGGGTTGCATTGGTGCCATCGACTGCACCCATGTGGAATTGGTCGTCCCACATGCCATGGAGGCCCAGTACCGCAACCGAAAACAATTTCATTCTCTGAATGTACAAATGGTGTGTGACTCCAACAGGATCATTACACATTGTTGTGCCCGATTCCCTGGATCAACCCATGATTCTATGGTCTTGAGGAACTCTACAATACCACGCTACATGGAGCGACACGCAGGGAACAGATCCTGGCTACTCGGTGAGTCTCATTTCAAGCATGATGATGTGGGGTATGTGATGCGGCAATGACCTGGCAGGAAGGGGGGGGGTGCGTACGTAGCAATGGCATTCCTCAAAATCCCTTTATTGTCCACATACAGGTGATGCCGGGTATCCACTGAAGAGATGGCTCCTCACACCAGTCCGGAACCCACGGGACCAGCATGAGGAGGACTACAACCATGCCCACTCACGTACCCGTGTAGTCATAGAACAGGCATTCGGCCTACTGAAGACTCGTTTCCGCTGCCTCAGCAGGTCTGGCGGGGCACTCCTGTACCGCCATGTGAAGGTTGCAAAGATGGTCATGGCATGTGTCATGCTCCACAACATGTGCGTACGTAGAAATGTGCCCATGCCCCCTGACGGACGCAGAACTGCAAGCACCTGAAGATGGTCATGATGAGGGTGGGGATGTGGCAGCACCTCAAGGAGTCTGCGAGGCACAGGAGGGCCGTGACATTCGTCAGCATCTCATAGATGCATGCTTCTAGCACTCACGCCTGGTGGCTGATACATGGACACGGGACTCGTGGCACTGTGTGTGTCTGGAACATGCACAATATGGACTGTACGCCTATAATGGCCTCGTACACAAAGATCAATGTCCACACATCTCATTGGATGATCGTGCATTGTTTATGGCATATGTGATATCATGTTAAACACCCTATCGACCCGCCACCCAAGTGAGCCCAACACACCCCCTCCACCCTCCTACCTCCCCCCCGAACACCAGTGTCCAAAGATGATCATTGTCAGTGGGCAGTCGCTATTGCAAGCCCCCTCTCCGGGTATCAGGGGCACCCCTGCCTGTGGAGCGCAGGTTCCTCCCAGATCTACGTTGGGGGCTGCCCTGGACGGAACTTGCAACGGATGATGTCTCTGCCTGCTCACGTCCATGCATGTCCCTAAGGGTTTGTGAGAGCTCAGTGAGCACACGGCGCACTGCGGCAAGTTCGGCACATACGTCTTTGGACGTCGCATGCAGTTCCCCCCTCAGGCTCTCGGTGCTTCTCTCCATTTGTACTCTCAGGCTCTCGGTGCTTCTCTCCATTTCTGCTCTCAGGCTCTCGGTGCTACTCTCCATTTGTGCCCTTAGTGTCTCTGTACTTCTCTCCATTTCTGCCCTAAGTGTCTCAGTTGATGTTTCTATGTCTGCCTTAGTGCCCCCACATTCATCGGCATGGTCCTTGAGGAGCGTGGCCAGTTGCTGCTGTTGCACGATTACCTGGTCGAGGGACTGTTGCCTCTGCTGGGCCATGGCCATTTGCGGTGGTGTCACAGAGTGGCTGGTCACCTCATGTTGCCTTGCCACAGGGCTTGTGGGGGATGGCCAGTCGTCGTCTTGTGGGTGCCCCTGCGTGGTATCCTCATGGTGTACGGGATGGAACAGACAGGGGGATTGAGACAGGTCATGGATGGATCTAACTTCGACATCCCCGTTTTCTGTGTCGGAGCATGCTGCCATTAATGCAGTGTCACCTATGGTGCTGCTGCCACCAGAAGCAGTGCCTACTGTGGCATCCATTGGGGGGACCTGTGGTGGTGCTGTTGTGGGCATGCTGGCTGCTGGGGTGCCTGTTGGAGTTCCCTCCTCTGTGCTGCCACTTGATTTGTGCTGCTTCCGTGTCTTGATGCGTGCAGCTGAGGTGGAGGGTCTTTGGCCATTGGTCTTGGCCCTCTTTGCAGGTGTGCTGGTAGGGGTGTCCTGGAGCTCGTCGTTTGAATCGGACCCTGTGGTGGGGTAAAGGAAGGCGAGCGTTATTAATGGGTCTGTGGAAATTGGAATGGCAATGTATCACATGCATTTGGGTGGTACCTGAGGGTGATTTGGGTCGGGGCCTTGGAGGTGGTTTCATTTGTGTGTGGAGTGAGGGTGCAGTTGTTTTGCAGCCTGCAGTTAGGGTGTGCCTGCTGCACGTGTAGAGGGTGTTTTTAGGATTTTTAATTATTTATGTATTTGATGTGAGTTTTAAAGTGTGCTATCAGGCCTATGTATGTGGACGTTCTCCTGGACATGTGTTACTGTTGCACTATGTGGACACGTGGTACTTCACATGATTGGACATTGTGGTTTTGGCATTGTTTTATTTGGCCCACCTACCTGATTCTTCGGATGTCTGCACTCCTTTCTCCATCCCTCCGACTCCCTCTATACTCTCCATTCCAATGGTGGAGGCACAGATTTCTTCCCAGGGGGTCAACTTGATGGGTGATTCCGATCCTCCCCCGGTAGCTGTGGCAATGTTTCGGTTGGCAGAAAGTATGCTCCGGACGCGTATCCGCAGGTCGTCCCATCGCTTTCTGCATTGCTGTGGGTTGCGGGGTGCGGTCCCCACCGCACTTACCCGCTGTGCCACCAGGGCCCATATGGCCTTCTTGTTCGCAAGTGCCGTCCTGGTCATTTGCGTGGAGAAGACGACGGCAGCATTCTCCTGGAGGGTCTCTGTGAGCACGGTGAGTTCCTCACGGGAGAAGTGGACCTGCCGCTTGCGGTCGCACGCTTTCTTCGCTACTTTTCCCATTTTACTTGGTTTCACTAGGGTGGATGACGGGTTGGGATGTGTCTCAGGGTAGTATTTTTAATGGTTGTGTGGAATTTGTGGTTTTATAGGTGTACGGCGTGATGTTTCCCGTTCCGGGACCATGCTTTTACTTCCGTTTCCGTATATTTCCGGTCACCGTACTTTCCGGTTGGCGCTCACTGCGGTGTCCGCTAAGATGGGTGGCGGTATTGCACCTAGGGCGCCGTACGGCGGCGGTGTGGGCCGTTTTGGGGTCATTTCCGCCATCGCGGACTTTGCACTTCCGCCATGGCGTGGTGCTCGTGCCCGATGGGTCGGAATGAGCCGCACTTTGCTCCGTCGTGCAATGGCGGAAACGCTATTTACGCTATGGCGGTCCGGTCAGTCACTTTCCGCCAGGGTCGTAATGAGGGCCAATGTATTTAACTTTCTGTGAGCATTTTCTGTTTGGGTTAATTGAAATACATTCTGATGCCATACATACTGATTGCATTCAAGAACACTGTAGCTCTGTCAGTAGATTACAGTAGCAATATTAATGTACAGATTTACGCTGTAAAAACTTACGGTTCATGTATTAGGAATCAACCTTCCTCTGCAGACAGATTCATGTATAAGAGATATCCTTCTAACTAAAATATAAATGTTGGTCACAGTCCTAAATACCGAATCTTCGTTTTGTTTTAAAAATGGACAATCCTAGTGTTTAACATTGTCTATTATCTCGTTGATTTATACACCATGGTAAAATGTAGCATAATGAGTTCGCTTTGCCTAAAGATGTGTATATGATTTTCTTTTAGACCACATGTGAATAAACACATGTTCCCTGATTAAAAAGGGGCACAAAGAATTGTAATGATTTAATTTGCTTTGTTATTCTCTAGATAAATGCGAGTTCATGTTCAAGTTCTTGCAGGTTTGGAATAGGGTGATCACTTCTAAACACCACTACAGTTCCCTCTAAACACAACATTCTATACTCTAAGAATGGTTTAAATTTGAACGGCGGTAACCACCCCCCTTGTTATACACTTTCACGCCGTTGTCTGCTTGAGTAATTAGTGTTGCTGGAGTAGGACTTGTTCAGGCCCTTGTCTGCTTGGGGTATTAGTGTTGCTGGAGTAGGACTTGCTCACGCCTTTATCTGTTTGGGTTATTAGTGTTGCTGGTGTAGGACTTGCTCACGCCTTTGTCTGCTTGGGTTATTAGTGTTGCTGGAGCAGGACTTTCACACATTTATCTGCTGGGGTTATTAGTGTTGCTGGAGTAGGACTTTGAAGCCTTTGTCTGCTTGGGTTATTAGTGTTGCTGGAGTAGGACTTTCACGCCTTTGTCTGCTTGGTTTATTAGTGTTGCTGGAGAAGGATTTGTACAGGCTATTGTCTGCTTGGGATTTTAGTGTTGCTGGAGTAGGAGTTGCTCACACCTTTGTTGGCTTGGGTTATTAGTGTTGCTGGAGTAGGACTTTCACACCTTTGTCTGGTTGGGTTATTGGTGTTGCTGGAGTAGGACTTGCTCACACCTTTATCTGCTTGGGTTATTAGTGTTGCTGTTAAGGTCTTTCAAGCATTTGTCTGCTTGGGTTATTGGTGTTGCTGGAGCAAGACTTGCTCAAAATGTTATCTGCCTGGGTTATTAGTGTTGCTGGAGTAGGACTTGCTCACACCTTTATCTGCTTGGGTTATTTAGTGTTGTTAAATTGGGACTTGCTCACGCCTTTGTCTGCTTGGGCTATTAGTGTTGCTGGAGTAGGACTTGCTCAGGCCTTTATCTGCTTGGGTTATTAGTGTTGCTTGAGTAGGACTTGCTTATGCCTTTGTCTGCTTGGGTTATTAGTGTTGCTGGAGTTGGACTTGCTGATACCTTTATCTGCTTGGGTTATTAGTGTTGCTGGAGTTGGACTTGCTGATACCTTTGTCTGCTTGGGTTATTAGCGTTGCTGGAGTAGGACTTGTTCACACCTTTATCTGCTTGGGCTATTAGTGTTGCTGGAGTAGGACTTTCACACCTTTATCTGCTTGGGTTATTAGTGTTGCTGGAGTAGGACTTGCTTAGGCCTTTGTCTGCTTGGGTTATTAGTGTTGCTGGAGTAGGACTTTCACACCTTTATCTGCTTGGGTTATTAGTGTTGCTGGAGTAGGACTTTCACGCCTTTATCTGCTTGGGTTATTAGTTATGCTGGAGTAGGACTTGCTTAGGCCTCTTTCTGCTTGGGTTATTAGTGTTGCTAGAGTAGGACTTTCACACCATTATCTGCTTGGGTTATTAGTGTTGCTGGAGTTGGAATTGCTGATACATTTATCTGCTTGGGTTATTAGTGTTGCTGGAGTTGGACTTGCTGATACCTTTGTCTGCTTGGGTTATTAGCGTTGCTGGAGTAGGGCTTGTTCACACCTTTGTCTGCTTGGGTTATTAGTGTTGCTGGAGTAGGACTTTCACGCCGTTGTCTGCTTGGGTTATTAGTGTTGGTGGAGTATGACTTGTTCAGGCCCTTGTCTGCTTGGGGTATTAGTGTTGCTGGAGTAGGACTTGCTCACGCCTTTATCTGTTTGGGTTATTAGTGTTGCTGGAGTAGGACTTGCTCACGCCTTTGTCTGCTTGGGTTATTAGTTTTGCTGGAGCAGGACTTTCACACATTTATCTGCTGGGGTTATTAGTGTTGCTGGAGTAGGACTTTCACGCCTTTGTCTGCTTGGGTCATTAGTGTTGCTGGAGTAGGGCTTGCTCAGGTCTTTGTCTACTTGGGTTCGCGCCTTTGTCTGCTTGCGTTATTAGTGTTGCTGGAGTAGGACTTGCTCAGGCCTCGGTCTGCTTGGGTTATTAGTGTTGCTGGAGTAGGACTTTGATGCCTTTGTCTGCTTGGGTTATTAGTGTTGCTGGAGTACGACTTTCACGCCTTTGTCTGCTTGGTTTATTAGTGTTGCTGGAAAAGGATTTGTACAGACTATTGTCTGCTTGGGGTTTAGTGTTGCTGGAGTAGGACTTGCTCACACCTTTGTTGGCTTGGGTTATTAGTGTTGCTGGAGTAGGACTTTCACACCTTTGTCTGCTTGGGTTATTGGTGTTGCTGGAGTAGGACTTGCTCACACCTTTATCTGCTTGGGTTATTAGTGTTGCTGGAGTAGGACTTGCTCACACCTTTATATGCTTGGGTTATTAGTGTTGCTGTTTAGGACTTTCACGCCTTTGTCTGCTTGGGTTATTGGTGTTGCTGGAGCAAGACTTGCTCAAAACGTTATCTGCCTGGGTTATTAGTGTTGCTGGAGTAGGACTTGCTCACATCTTTATCTGCTTGGGTTATTAGTGTTGTTGTTTAGGACTTTCACGCCTTTGTCTGCTTGGGTTTTTAGTGTTGTTGGAGTAGGACTTGCTCAATCCTTTGTCTGCTTGGGTTATTAGTGTTGCTGGAGTAGGACTTGCTCAGGCCTTTATCTGCTTGGGTTATTAGTGTTGCTGGAGTAGGACTTGCTTACGCCTTTGTCTGCTTGGGTTATTAGTGTTGCTGGAGTAGGACTTTCTTACACCTTTATCTGCTTGGGTTATTAGTGTTGCTGGAGTAGGACTTGCTCACGCCTTTGTCTGCTTGGGTTATTAGTGTTGCTGGAGTAGGACTTGCTCAGACCTTTGTCTGCTTGGATTATTAGTGTTGCTGGAGTAGGACTTGCTTAGGCCTTTGTCTGCTTGGGTTATTAGTGTTGCTCGAGTAGGACTTTCAAGCCTTTATCTGCTTGGGTTATTAGTGTTGCTGGAGTGGGACTTGCTCACGTCTTTTTCTGCTTGGGTTATTAGTGTTGCCGGAGTAGGACTTTCAGGCCTTTGTCTGCTTGGGTTATTAGCGTTGCTAGAGTAGGACTTGTTCACTCCTTTGTCTGCTTGGTTTATTAGTGTTGCTAGAGTAGGACTTTCACGCCTTTGTCTGCTTGGGTTTTTAGTGTTGTTGGAGTAGGACTTGCTCACGCCTTTGTCTGCTTGGGTTATTAGTGTTGCTGGAGTCGGACTTGCTCAGGCCTTTATCTGCTTGGATTATTAGTGTTGCTGGAGTAGGACTTGCTTATGCCTTTGTCTGCTTGGGTTATTAGTGTTGCTGGAGTAGGACTTTCACGTCTTTATTCGCTTGGGTTATTAGTGTTGTTGGAGTAGGACTTTCACGCCTTTATCTGCTTGGGTTATTAGTGTTGCTGGAGTAGGACTTTCACACCTTTATCTGCTTGGGTTATTAGTGTTGTTGGAGTAGGACTTTCACGCCTTTATCTGCTTGGGTTATTAGTGTTGCTGGAGTAGGACTTTCACACCTTTTTCTGCTTGGGTTATTAGTGTTGCTGGAGTAGGACTTTCACGTCTTTATTCGCTTGGGTTATTAGTGTTGCTGGAGTAACACTTGCTTAGGCCTTTGTCTGCTTGGGTTATTAGTGTTGCTGGAGTAGGACTTTCACACCTTTATCTGCTTGGGTTATTAGTGTTGTTGGAGTAGGACTTTCATGCCTTTATCTGCTTGGGTTATTCGTGCTTCTGGAGTTGGACTTGCTGATACCTTTATCTTCTTGGGTTATTAGTGTTGCTGGAGTTGGACTTGCTGATACCTTTATCTGCTTGGGTTATTAGTGTTGCTGGAGTAGGACTTTCACACCTTTATCTGCTTGGGTTATTAGTGTTGCTGGAGTAGGATTTTCACGCCTTTATCTGCTTGGGTTATTACTGTTGCTGGAGTAGGACTTGCTTAGGCCTTTGTCTGCTAGGGTTATTAATTTTGCTGGAGTAGGACGTTCACACCTTTATCTGCTTTGGTTATTAGTGTTGCTGGAGTAGGACTTTCACGCCTTTATCTGCTTGGGTTATTAGTTATGCTGGAGTAGGACGTGCTTAGGCCTTTGTCTGCTTGGGTTATTAGTGTTGCTAGAGTAGGACTTTCACACCTTTATCTGCTTCGGTTATTAGTGTTGCTGGAGTTGGACTTGCTGATACCTTTATCTGCTTGGGTTATTAGTGTTGCTGGAGTTGGACTTGCTGATACCTTTGTCTGCTTCGGTTATTAGCGTTGCTGGAGTAGGGCTTGTTCACACCTTTGTCTGCTTGGGTTATTAGTGTTGCTGGAGTAGGACTTTCACGCCGTTGTCTGCTTGGGTTATTAGTGTTGCTGGAGTAGGACTTGTTCAGGCCCTTGTCTGCTTGGGGTATTAGTGTTGCTGGAGTAGGACTTGCTCACGCCTTTATCTGTTTGGGTTATTAGTGTTGCTGGAGTAGGACTTGCTCACGCCTTTGTCTGCTTGGGTTATTAGTGTTGCTGGAGCAGGACTTTCACACATTTATCTGCTGGGGTTATTGGTGTTGCTGGAGTAGGACTTTCACGCCTTTGTCTGCTTGGGTCATTAGTGTTGCTGGAGTAGGGCTTGCTCAGGTCTTTGTCTGCTTGGGTTTGCGCCTTTGTCTGCTTGCGTTATTAGTGTTGCTGGAGTAGGACTTGCTCAGGCCTCGGTCTGCTTGGGTTATTAGTGTTGCTGGAGTATGACTTTGATGCCTTTGTCTGCTTGGGTTATTAGTCTTGCTGGAGTACGACTTTCATGCCTTTGTCTGCTTGGTTTATTAGTGTTGCTGGAAAAGGATTTGTACAGACTATTGTCTGCTTGGGGTTTAGTGTTGCTGGAGTAGGACTTGCTCACACCTTTGTTGGCTTGGGTTATTAGTGTTGCTGGAGTGGGACTTTCACACCTTTGTCTGCTTGGGTTATTGGTGTTGCTGGAGCAAGACTTGCTCAAACCTGTATCTGCTTGGGTTATTAGTGTTGCTGGAGTAGGACTTGCGCACACCTTTATATGCTTGGGTTATTAGTGTTGCTGTTTAGGACTTTCACGGCCTTGTCTGCTTGGGTTATTAGTGTTGCTGGAGTAGGACTTGTTCAGGCCCTTGTCTGCTTAGGGTATTAGTGTTGCTGGAGTAGGACTTGCTCACACCTTTATCTGCTTGGGTTATTTAGTGTTGTTAAATTGGGACTTGCTCACGCCTTTGTCTGCTTGGGCTATTAGTGTTGCTGGAGTAGGACTTGCTCAGGCCTTTATCTGCTTGGGTTATTAGTGTTGCTTGAGTAGGACTTGCTTATGCCTTTGTCTGCTTGGGTTATTAGTGTTGCTGGAGTTGGACTTGCTGATACCTTTATCTGCTTGGGTTATTAGTGTTGCTGGAGTTGGACTTGCTGATACCTTTGTCTGCTTGGGTTATTAGCGTTGCTGGAGTAGGACTTGTTCACACCTTTATCTGCTTGGGCTATTAGTGTTGCTGGAGTAGGACTTTCACACCTTTATCTGCTTGGGTTATTAGTGTTGCTGGAGTAGGACTTGCTTAGGCCTTTGTCTGCTTGGGTTATTAGTGTTGCTGGAGTAGGACTTTCACACCTTTATCTGCTTGGGTTATTAGTGTTGCTGGAGTAGGACTTTCACGCCTTTATCTGCTTGGGTTATTAGTTATGCTGGAGTAGGACTTGCTTAGGCCTCTTTCTGCTTGGGTTATTAGTGTTGCTAGAGTAGGACTTTCACACCATTATCTGCTTGGGTTATTAGTGTTGCTGGAGTTGGAATTGCTGATACATTTATCTGCTTGGGTTATTAGTGTTGCTGGAGTTGGACTTGCTGATACCTTTGTCTGCTTGGGTTATTAGCGTTGCTGGAGTAGGGCTTGTTCACACCTTTGTCTGCTTGGGTTATTAGTGTTGCTGGAGTAGGACTTTCACGCCGTTGTCTGCTTGGGTTATTAGTGTTGGTGGAGTATGACTTGTTCAGGCCCTTGTCTGCTTGGGGTATTAGTGTTGCTGGAGTAGGACTTGCTCACGCCTTTATCTGTTTGGGTTATTAGTGTTGCTGGAGTAGGACTTGCTCACGCCTTTGTCTGCTTGGGTTATTAGTTTTGCTGGAGCAGGACTTTCACACATTTATCTGCTGGGGTTATTAGTGTTGCTGGAGTAGGACTTTCACGCCTTTGTCTGCTTGGGTCATTAGTGTTGCTGGAGTAGGGCTTGCTCAGGTCTTTGTCTGCTTGGGTTCGCGCCTTTGTCTGCTTGCGTTATTAGTGTTGCTGGAGTAGGACTTGCTCAGGCCTCGGTCTGCTTGGGTTATTAGTGTTGCTGGAGTAGGACTTTCACGCCTTTGTCTGCTTGGGTTATTAGTGTTGCTGGAGTACGACTTTCACGCCTTTGTCTGCTTGGTTTATTAGTGTTGCTGGAAAAGGATTTGTACAGACTATTGTCTGCTTGGGGTTTAGTGTTGCTGGAGTAGGACTTGCTCACACCTTTGTTGGCTTGGGTTATTAGTGTTGCTGGAGTAGGACTTTCACACCTTTGTCTGCTTGGGTTATTGGTGTTGCTGGAGTAGGACTTGCTCACACCTTTATCTGCTTGGGTTATTAGTGTTGCTGGAGTAGGACTTGCTCACACCTTTATATGCTTGGGTTATTAGTGTTGCTGTTTAGGACTTTCACGCCTTTGTCTGCTTGGGTTATTGGTGTTGCTGGAGCAAGACTTGCTCAAAACGTTATCTGCCTGGGTTATTAGTGTTGCTGGAGTAGGACTTGCTCACATCTTTATCTGCTTGGGTTATTAGTGTTGTTGTTTAGGACTTTCACGCCTTTGTCTGCTTGGGTTTTTAGTGTTGTTGGAGTAGGACTTGCTCAATCCTTTGTCTGCTTGGGTTATTAGTGTTGCTGGAGTAGGACTTGCTCAGGCCTTTATCTGCTTGGGTTATTAGTGTTGCTGGAGTAGGACTTGCTTACGCCTTTGTCTGCTTGGGTTATTAGTGTTGCTGGAGTAGGACTTTCTTACACCTTTATCTGCTTGGGTTATTAGTGTTGCTGGAGTAGGACTTGCTCACGCCTTTGTCTGCTTGGGTTATTAGTGTTGCTGGAGTAGGACTTGCTCAGACCTTTGTCTGCTTGGATTATTAGTGTTGCTGGAGTAGGACTTGCTTAGGCCTTTGTCTGCTTGGGTTATTAGTGTTGCTCGAGTAGGACTTTCAAGCCTTTATCTGCTTGGGTTATTAGTGTTGCTGGAGTGGGACTTGCTCACGTCTTTTTCTGCTTGGGTTATTAGTGTTGCCGGAGTAGGACTTTCAGGCCTTTGTCTGCTTGGGTTATTAGCGTTGCTAGAGTAGGACTTGTTCACTCCTTTGTCTGCTTGGTTTATTAGTGTTGCTAGAGTAGGACTTTCACGCCTTTGTCTGCTTGGGTTTTTAGTGTTGTTGGAGTAGGACTTGCTCACACCTTTGTCTGCTTGGGTTATTAGTGTTGCTGGAGTCGGACTTGCTCAGGCCTTTATCTGCTTGGATTATTAGTGTTGCTGGAGTAGGACTTGCTTATGCCTTTGTCTGCTTGGGTTATTAGTGTTGCTGGAGTAGGACTTTCACGTCTTTATTCGCTTGGGTTATTAGTGTTGTTGGAGTAGGACTTTCACGCCTTTATCTGCTTGGGTTATTAGTGTTGCTGGAGTAGGACTTTCACACCTTTATCTGCTTGGGTTATTAGTGTTGTTGGAGTAGGACTTTCACGCCTTTATCTGCTTGGGTTATTAGTGTTGCTGGAGTAGGACTTTCACACCTTTTTCTGCTTGGGTTATTAGTGTTGCTGGAGTAGGACTTTCACGTCTTTATTCGCTTGGGTTATTAGTGTTGCTGGAGTAACACTTGCTTAGGCCTTTGTCTGCTTGGGTTATTAGTGTTGCTGGAGTAGGACTTTCACACCTTTATCTGCTTGGGTTATTAGTGTTGTTGGAGTAGGACTTTCATGCCTTTATCTGCTTGGGTTATTCGTGCTTCTGGAGTTGGACTTGCTGATACCTTTATCTTCTTGGGTTATTAGTGTTGCTGGAGTTGGACTTGCTGATACCTTTATCTGCTTGGGTTATTAGTGTTGCTGGAGTAGGACTTTCACACCTTTATCTGCTTGGGTTATTAGTGTTGCTGGAGTAGGATTTTCACGCCTTTATCTGCTTGGGTTATTACTGTTGCTGGAGTAGGACTTGCTTAGGCCTTTGTCTGCTAGGGTTATTAATTTTACTGGAGTAGGACGTTCACACCTTTATCTGCTTTGGTTATTAGTGTTGCTGGAGTAGGACTTTCACGCCTTTATCTGCTTGGGTTATTAGTTATGCTGGAGTAGGACGTGCTTAGGCCTTTGTCTGCTTGGGTTATTAGTGTTGCTAGAGTAGGACTTTCACACCTTTATCTGCTTCGGTTATTAGTGTTGCTGGAGTTGGACTTGCTGATACCTTTATCTGCTTGGGTTATTAGTGTTGCTGGAGTTGGACTTGCTGATACCTTTGTCTGCTTCGGTTATTAGCGTTGCTGGAGTAGGGCTTGTTCACACCTTTGTCTGCTTGGGTTATTAGTGTTGCTGGAGTAGGACTTTCACGCCGTTGTCTGCTTGGGTTATTAGTGTTGCTGGAGTAGGACTTGTTCAGGCCCTTGTCTGCTTGGGGTATTAGTGTTGCTGGAGTAGGACTTGCTCACGCCTTTATCTGTTTGGGTTATTAGTGTTGCTGGAGTAGGACTTGCTCACGCCTTTGTCTGCTTGGGTTATTAGTGTTGCTGGAGCAGGACTTTCACACATTTATCTGCTGGGGTTATTAGTGTTGCTGGAGTAGGACTTTCATGCCTTTGTCTGCTTGGGTCATTAGTGTTGCTGGAGTAGGGCTTGCTCAGGTCTTTGTCTGCTTGGGTTTGCGCCTTTGTCTGCTTGCGTTATTAGTGTTGCTGGAGTAGGACTTGCTCAGGCCTCGGTCTGCTTGGGTTATTAGTGTTGCTGGAGTAGGACTTTGATGCCTTTGTCTGCTTGGGTTATTAGTCTTGCTGGAGTACGACTTTCATGCCTTTGTCTGCTTGGTTTATTAGTGTTGCTGGAAAAGGATTTGTACAGACTATTGTCTGCTTGGGGTTTAGTGTTGCTGGAGTAGGACTTGCTCACACCTTTGTTGGCTTGGGTTATTAGTGTTGCTGGAGTGGGACTTTCACACCTTTGTCTGCTTGGGTTATTGGTGTTGCTGGAGCAAGACTTGCTCAAACCTGTATCTGCTTGGGTTATTAGTGTTGCTGTTTAGGACTTTCACGGCCTTGTCTGCTTGGGTTATTAGTGTTGCTGGAGTAGGACTTGTTCAGGCCCTTGTCTGCTTAGGGTATTAGTGTTGCTGGAGTAGGACTTGCTCACGCCTTTATCTGTTTGGGTTATTAGTGTTGCTGGAGTAGGACTTGCTCACGCCTTTGTCTGCTTGGGTTATTAGTGTTGCTGTAGCAGGACTTTCACACATTTATCTGCTGGGGTTATTAGTGTTGCTGGACTAGGACTTTCACGCCTTTGTCTGCTTGGGTCATTAGTGTTGCTGGAGTAGGACTTGCTCAGGCCTCGGTCTGCTTGGGTTATTAGTGTTGCTGGAGTAGGACTTTGATGCCTTTGTCTGCTTGGGTTATTAGTGTTGCTGGAGTACGACTTTCACGCGTTTGTCTGCTTGGTTTATTAGTGTTGCTATAAAAGGATTTGTACAGACTATTGTCTGCTTGGGGTTTAGTGTTGCTGGAGTAGGACTTGCTCACACCTTTGTTGGCTTGGGTTATTAGTGTTGCTGGAGTAGGACTTTCACACCTTTGTCTGCTTGGGTTATTGGTGTTGCTGGAGCAAGACTTGCTCAAACCTTTATCTGCTTGGGTTATTAGTGTTGCTGGAGTAGGACTTGCTCACACCTTTATATGCTTGGGTTATTAGTGTTGCTGTTTAGGACTTTCACGCCTTTGTCTGCTTGGGTTATTGGTGTTGCTGGAGCAAGACTTGCTCAAAACGTTATCTGCCTGGGTTATTAGTGTTGCTGGAGTAGGACCTGCTCACATCTTTATCTGCTTGGGTTATTAGTGTTGCTGTTTAGGACTTTCACGCCTTTGTCTGCTTGGGTTTTTAGTGTTGTTGGAGTAGGACTTGCTCAATCCTTTGTCTGCTTGGGTTATTAGTGTTGCTGGAGTAGGACTTGCTCAGGCCTTTATCTGCTTGGGTTATTAGTGTTGCTGGAGTAGGACTTGCTTACGCCTTTGTCTGCTTGGGTTATTAGTGTTGCTGGAGTAGGACTTTCTTACACCTTTATCTGCTTGGGTTATTAGTGTTGCTGGAGTAGGACTTGCTCGCGCCTTTGTCTGCTTGGGTTATTAGTGTTGCTGGAGTAGGACTTGCTTACGCCTTTGTCTGCTTGGGTTATTAGTGTTGCTGGAGTAGGACTTTCTTATACCTTTGTCTGCTTGGATTATTAGTGTTGCTGGAGTAGGACTTGCTTAGGCCTTTGTCTGCTTGGGTTATTAGTGTTGCTCGAGTAGGACTTTCAAGCCTTTATCTGCTTGAGTTATTAGTGTTGCTGGAGTGGGACTTGCTCACGTCTTTTTCTGCTTGGGTTATTAGTGTTGCCGGAGTAGGACTTTCAGGCCTTTGTCTGCTTGGGTTATTAGCGTTGCTAGAGTAGGGCTTGTTCACTCCTTTGTCTGCTTGGTTTATTAGTGTTGCTAGAGTAGGACTTTCACGCCTTTGTCTGCTTGGGTTATTAGTGTTGCTGGAGAAGGATTTGTACAGGCCTTTGTCTGCTTGGGGTATTAGTGTTGCTGGAGTAGAACTTGCTCACACCTGTGTCGGCTTGAGTTATTAGTGTTGCTGGAGTAGGACTTTCACGCCTTTGTCTGCTTGGGGTATTAGTGTTGCTGAAGAAGGATTTGTACAGGCCTTTGTCTGCTTGGGGTATTAGTGTTGCTGGAGTAGGACTTGCTCACACCTTTGTCGGCTTGGGTTATTAATGTTGCTGGAGTAGGACTTTCACGCCTTTGTCTGCTTGGGTTCTTGGTGTTGATGGAGTAGGACTTGCTCAGGCCTTTGTCTCCTTGGGTTATTAGTGTTGCTGAATTTGGAATTGCTCACGCTTTTATCTGCTTGGGTTATTTGTGTTGCTGGAGTAGGGCCTGTTCACGCCTTTGTCTGCTTCCGTTATTAGTGTTGCTGGAGTAGGACTTGCTCACCCCTTTGTCGGCTTGGGTTATTAGTGTTGCTGTTTAGGACTTTCACCCCTTTGTCTACTTGGGTTATTAGTGTTGCTGGAGTAGGACCTGCTCACGCCTTGGTTTGCTTGGGTTATTAGTATTGCTGGAGTAGGACTTGCTCAGGCCTTTATCTGCTTGGGTTATTAGTGTTGCTGGAGTAGGACTTGCTCGCACCTTTGTCTGCTTGGGTTATTAGTGTTGCTGGAGTAGGAATTGCTCACGCCTTTGTCTGCTTGGGTTATTAGTGTTGCTGGAGTAGGACTTGCTCACAGCTTTATCTGCTTGGGTTATTAGTGTTGCTGGAGTAGGACTTGCTCACGCCTTTGTCTGCTTGGGTTATTAGTGTTGCTGGAGTAGGACTTGCTCAGACCTTTGTCTGCTTGGGTTATTAGTGTTGCTGGAGTAGGACTTGCTTAGGCCTTTGTCTGCTTGGGTTATTAGTGTTGCTGGAGTAGGACTTTCACGCCTTTACCTGCTTCGGTTATTAGTGTTGCTGGAGTAGGACTTGCTCACGCCTTTATCCTCCTGGGTTATTAGTGTTGCCGGAGTAGGACTTTCAGACCTTTGTCTGCTTGGGTTATAAGCGTTGCTAGAGGTGGGCTTGTTCACGCCTTTGTCTGCTTGGGTTATTAGTGTTGCTAGAGTAGGACTTTCACGCCTTTGTCTGCTTGGGTTATTAGTGTTGCTGGAGAAGGACTTGCTCAGGTCTTTGTCTGCTTGGGTTATTAGTGTTGCTGAAGTAGGACTTGTTCACGCCTTTGTCTGCTTGGGTTATTAGTGTTGCTGGAGAAGGACTTGCTCAGGCCTGCTTGTACTATGGAGAACTCACTTTGTCCTGTTTCGCTGTACACATTAGTGTTGCTGGAATGGAACTTGCTATAGCCTGCTTGTGCTATGTTCATCAGTGTTGTTGGAGTTGACCTTGCTCATGCCTGTTTGGGTAGTAGTGTTGCTGGAGCAAGGCTTGTTCAGGCCTGTTTGTTCTTTGGTCATTAGTTTTGCTGCAGTAGGTCTTGATCAGGCGTGTTTGTTATGTGGTCATTAGCGTTTCTGATGGGGCGCTCGCTCAGTTCCTTTTAATTTGGACATGAGTGTTGCTGGAGAAGGGCTTGATCAGGTGTGTTTGTGCTCTGGTCATTAGTGTTGCTGGAGTAGGGCTTGCTCAGGTCTTTGTCTGCTTGGGTTCACGCCTTTGTCTGCTTGCGTTATTAGTGTTGCTGGAGTAGGACTTGCTCAGGCCTCGGTCTGCTTGGGTTATTAGTGTTTCTGGAGTAGGACTTTGATGCCTTTGTCTGCTTGGGTTATTAGTGTTGCTGGAGTACGACTTTCACGCCTTTGTCTGCTTGGTTTATTAGTGTTGCTGGAAAAGGATTTGTACAGACTATTGTCTGCTTGGGGTTTAGTGTTGCTGGAGTAGGACTTGCTCACACCTTTGTTGGCTTGGGTTATTAGTGTTGCTGGAGTAGGACTTTCACACCTTTGTCTGCTTGGGTTATTGGTGTTGCTGGAGCAAGACTTGCTCAAACCTGTATCTGCTTGGGTTATTAGTGTTGCTGGAGTAGGACTTGCTCACACTTTTATATGCTTGGGTTATTAGTGTTGCTGTTTAGGACTTTCACGCCTTTGTCTGCTTGGGTTATTAGTGTTGCTGGAGTAGGACTTGTTCAGGCCTTTATCTGTTTGGGTTATTAGTGTTGCTGGAGTAGGACTTGCTCACGCCTTTGTCTGCTTGGGTTATTAGTGTTGCTGTAGCAGGACTTTCACACATTTATCTGCTGGGGTTATTAGTGTTGCTGGAGTAGGACTTTCACGCCTTTGTCTGCTTGGGTCATTAGTGTTGCTGGAGTAGGGCTTGCTCAGGTCTTTGTCTGCTTGGGTTCACGCCTTTGTCTGCTTGCGTTATTAGTGTTGCTGGAGTAGGACTTGCTCAGGCCTCGGTCTGCTTGGGTTATTAGTGTTGCTGGAGTAGGACTTTGATGCCTTTGTCTGCTTGGGTTATTAGTGTTGCTGGAGTACGACGTTCACGCCTTTGTCTGCTTGGTTTATTAGTGTTGCTGGAAAAGGATTTGTACAGACTATTGTCTGCTTGGGGTTTAGTGTTGCTGGAGTAGGACTTGCTCACACCTTTGTTGGCTTGGGCTATTAGTGTTGCTGGAGTAGGACTTTCACACCTTTGTCTGCTTGGGTTATTGGTGTTGCTGGAGCAAGACTTGCTCAAACCTTTATCTGCTTGGGTTATTAGTGTTGCTGGAGTAGGACTTGCTCACACCTTTATATGCTTGGGTTATTAGTGTTGCTGTTTAGGACTTTCACGCCTTTGTCTGCTTGGGTTATTGGTGTTGCTGGAGCAAGACTTGCTCAAAACGTTATCTGCCTAGGTTATTAGTGTTGCTGGAGTAGGACTTTCACGCCTTTGTCTGCTTGGGTCATTAGTGTTGCTGGAGTAGGGCTTGCTCACACCTTTATATGCTTGGGTTATTAGTGTTGCTGTTTAGGACTTTCACGCCTTTGTCGGCTTGGGTTATTGGTGTTGCTGGAGCAAGACTTGCTCAAAACGTTATCTGCCTGGGTTATTAGTGTTGCTGGAGTAGGACTTGCTCACATCTTTATCTGCTTGGGTTATTAGTGTTGCTGTTTAGGACTTTCACGCCTTTGTCTGCTTGGGTTTTTAGTGTTGTTGGAGTAGGACTTGCTCAATCCTTTGTCTGCTTGGGTTATTAGTGTTGCTGGAGTAGGACTTGCTCAGGCCTTTATCTGCTTGGGTTATTAGTGTTGCTGGAGTAGGACTTGCTTACGCCTTTGTCTGCTTGGGTTATTAGTGTTGCTGGAGTAGGACTTTCTTACACCTTTATCTGCTTGGGTTATTAGTGTTGCTGGAGTAGGACTTGCTCGCGCCTTTGTCTGCTTGGGTTATTAGTGTTGCTGGAGTAGGACTTGCTTACGCCTTTGTCTGCTTGGGTTATTAGTGTTGCTGGAGTAGGACTTTCTTACACTGTCATGATCTCTGCTTCCAAAAGGTCAGGGTTTTCCCAACTCCCTTGGAAGCAGATCCATAACCCAGGTTCCGAATGCCAACCAGTCCCAATTGGGACCTTTTGGACCCAGTCCTGGCGCCAGTGGCACCAGGCTCATAAATATGCCCAGTCCCAGCGCTGGAAGCGCCGGGCTCATAATGCTTGGGTGGACTTACCTGCAGCAGACCATGCTGCTTACTTGCCTGCCAGTTGAGCCTCTGATCCTCTTCTGTTTGGAACTACTTTTCCTGTTGGGTGGGGCTGGAGCCACTCCCTAGATTCAGAACACTGGAACTCTTCTGGAAGGCAGGAACTCTTTTTTTTACCAGGAACTCTTTTCTTACTTAGGCGTGGCTGTGGAAGGAGACACCTAAGCACTACAGGAGGCTATTTAAACCACACCCGGTGGATGAATCTTGCTTTGCGTTATTCTGCACCCTCTGCAGCAGAACGCTCATCGTGTCTTCTGCATCCGGTCCTGGGCCTAAGGAAAAAGGCTTACCATCCTGAATCCAGTCTTCAGCAACACCTATAAAGACAAGAAAGAACAGGTTAGCATTCCGGCATCTGAAAGGCAAAGGCTTACCTACTCTTCGTGCGCTCCGGAGGTCTTCACACTGCATTCCAGCATCTGAAAGACAAAAGCTTACCAACGCTTCGCACGCTCCGGAGGCCGTCGGCGCTGCATCTCGCATCTGAAAGGCAAAACAAGGTGCGTTTAAAGACATTGGGGAACTTTAATACTCACGTGCCATTACTCCTTTCCACATCTAACCCAGTGGGTATCCCGGCACCCTGCAGCCGCTCCGAACTTGTACCTGCAAAATAAAAAGACAGTTAGAGCGCTTTGTGAAGCTGGCAACAAGCGCTTACTTACGTGCTTCCAGGCGCTTCTATTCATCACACGGGCTCCATCTTCAACTCACTTCAGCCCGTCATCCGCCATCGCCGGAACCCTGCAAAACAAGAGACATCATTATTAAAGACTTTAAAGACATTTGAGTTACTCGAAACTTACCGTTCGTGCAGTAAACGACGGACAGCAGTCCTCTGAAGTCAAGAGGCCTGCGCTACCTATCCAGTGAAGAAACTGGCTACAGCACCCTGCCCCGAGGCAGATGGAGAGCTCGGCATTCACTTACCTAAGGTGAGAGCGTTAACCTGTGGGGGTCTACAGGAGAGGAGAAGAGGAAAGAGATAGGGACACCCCAATAACCCCAGTTCATTAACCCCGTATTTTCTATCTGCAGACATCTTACTCTGCACGTCAGGCATACAAGGCACAGAGTTCCAGCCCAAAGAGCCAATCGGGTGCTGCACATCACCTTTGAAGATACGGTAGTCGCCCAGTCAAGACCGGCGCCTCTGCGAGAATCAGGTGAGCGTTACAGAACGCAAAGCCTACCGCAAAACTCTCGCCCAGGCGCTATGGAAACCTCGGATACTGACCACCTAGCCCGGTTACTTGGAGAACTAAGGGCAGAAGTGCATGCAGCTCGTCATGAAACGAACGCTCTAAGAAGGGAATTAATTATTTCCAAGGAGAGAACAGATGATCTTGCTAGACAATTGCTACAGTCACAAGCTGGACAGACCCCGCTACCCGCATCAGGGGCAAATCTTCCTTCAACATCCTCTATGAATCCAGTGCAGATCAACCTACCTGGGAATGTACCTCTGGCTCCGCCCGAACGATTTTCTGGTGACCCAAAGAGGTTTGCGGTATTTATCAATCAGTGCCGGTTGCACTTCTTATGCCGGCCAGCAGCCTTTCCAACTGATCAAGCTAAAGTAGCTTTTGTACTTTCGTACCTTAGTGGCAATGCGGCAGACTGGTCGATCCCTCTAGTTAATCAAGATGATCCGGTTCTCCATGATTTTCAAGCCTTTCAGCTTAGTATGGAAAAACTGTTCGCAAGACATGCACAGGGGCAGGCCTTGGACAATGAGCTTCTTTCGTTGCGACAGGGTAATCAAGACCTTTTGGCTTATATTGCATCTTTCAATAGACTAATAGTGGAAACTCAATGGCCTGAGGACAAAAGGATTACGCTGTTTTATAGAGGTCTACGTGGAGAGCTCAAAGACGTTTTAGCCCAAGTAGTGAATCCCCCACAAGACTGTTCGGATTATATAGACTTGGTCGTTCAAATAGATCACAGACTGCAGAACAGGAAGGCCGATCGTTCCAAGTTTGATGCTCGAGTATTTTCCAAACCGCCAACTCCTTCCAAAGGAGTAGACTCCGGGGAACCCATGCAAATAGGGGGTCTGAAAGGTCCTCTAACACAAAGGGAGCGGGAAAGGAGAAAACAGTTGCAATTATGCCTATATTGCGGAAACTCAGGGCACTTTCTTCGAGACTGTCCGGTGAAACCTGCCAAGAAGGCAGTAGGAGCTGCAGTTACCACAGTTACAAACTCTGAGCAGGGAAACGACCTCGCCCGACAAGAATAGAGGTCCTCTTGCCGAGCGTGAAAACCAGTTCCGTGACCTCGCATTTCGTGATACCTATGGTCCTCATTAGCCCTGATAATCCGGGTCGATTACATGCAATTGAAGCTTACGTTGACAGCGGTGCCATCGGCAATTATGTGGATCATGAAATGGTTTTGAGGATGAATCTAACTCTTTGTCCCAAGGCTGTAAAGGACGTCATTACTACGGTGGATGGTACGGAGATAGCCTCCGGGCCAGTAACGCACACCACTCAAGAGGTGACGCTAGTAAGTCAAGATGGACACCATGAGAAGATCGTGTTCGATGTGATCAAGGCCCCTCAGTTCCAGATTATTCTAGGAATACCTTGGTTAGAGAAACACAATCCTCTGATCGATTGGCGAGCAAGAACGGTCCAGTTTCCAGAATGTGTCTCTACGTGTCACCCTCCACCTGGTGTTGCACTGGCAGCAATTTCTTCAGAGACTCCCCAGTTACCTCCCGAATACCTAGAATACCAAGATGTTTTCCGGAAGGAGCAGGCTAACTCTCTACCTCCTCATAGGTCTTATGACTGCCAGATAGACCTGATACCTGGATCTACTCCTCCTTGTAGTAGAATTTATGCCCTCACCGAGCCTGAGAACCTTCACCTTCGACAATACCTGGATCAATACCTGGCAAATGGGTTTATTCGTCCCTCCAAGTCCCCTGCCTCTTCAGCTTTGTTCTTCGTTCCAAAAAAGGAAGGAGACCTTAGAACTTGTATCGATTATCGCTCCCTGAACCAGATCACCGTTAAGAATAGATATCCGTTACCTTTGATCCCTGAACTCCTGGACCAAGTCAGAAAAGCATGCATATATACAAAGCTGGATCTTAGAGGAGCTTACCACTTGGTACGAGTAAAAGAGGGCGATGAATGGAAGACGGCCTTCCGCACCAAGTATGGGCTATTTGAATATCAGGTCATGCCCTTCGGACTTTGCAATGCCCCGGCCGCCTTTCAATATTTTATGAACGATGTCCTCAGAGAGCTCATAGATGTGTGTGTTGTTGTTTACATCGACGACATTCTCGTTTATTCTTCATCGGAATCTGAACATCGGAAACACGTGAAAATGGTCCTCGAAAGATTGCGTCAACACAAACTTTTCGCTAAGTTGGAAAAATGTGTTTTCAACGTGACTGAAGTTGAATTCTTGGGATTCATATTATCACCTGGCGGAGTGCGTATGGATTCAAAGAAGGTCGATGCAGTTCTCAAATGGCCATCACCATCCTCCGTAAAAGGTGTGCAAAGCATGTTAGGCTTCGCTAACTTTTACCGCAGGTTTATCCCCGAGTTCTCTCGAATAGTCCAGCCCATCACTGCCTTGTTAAAGAAAAACAAACGTTTTGAATGGTCTACCGAGGCGGAACAAGCTTTCCAGGATTTGAAGACTAAATTTATCTCTGCACCAATCTTAAAACACCCTCGCCCCGAACTCCCCTATATCGTGGAAACTGATGCTTCAAGCCTTGCCATGGGGGCAGTTCTATCACAAAAGGACCCGGTAACCAATCAGTTGCATCCCGTGGCATTTTGGTCCCGCAAATTCTCGCCTCCTGAAGTCAATTACACGATTACTGACAAGGAACTTCTGGCTATCAAGTCTGCCTTTAAGGCTTGGCGGCATTATCTGCTGGGGGCCCGACACACCGTTACTGTGATTACGGATCACCGAAACCTGCAATATTTGAAAACCGCAAAAGCCCAATCCTCTAGACAACTCCGTTGGGCATTATTCTTTGCCGAGTTTGACTTCATAATTACCTATCAACCTGGTACCAAGAACGGTAAAGCCGATGCCCTTTCTCGGATGGGAGTGGAAGAACACTTGATCAACCCTAAACCTGTACCAATCATTCCCGAACAAAGAATTCTGGGTGTAATCACCACAGAATCCATAGAGGAAGTTAAGGATAAAGCCAGGCAACTTGTAACTCCAGCAGACATACAGAATTGGCATCTGCAGGGAAAGGACTTTGCAGTAAAGGACAACTTATTGTATTTCCAAGAACGATTATACCTACCCAGCACAGATTTACAGAAAAAAGTAATCTCTTGTTATCACGACTCTTTAATGGAAGGTCATCCCGGTATAGCCAAGACCTCAGAAAAGATCAAGCGCTACTTCTGGTGGCCGTCTTGGAAAAAAGATATCAGAGACTTTATAATGTCCTGTGGAGTATGCGCCCAAAACAAGAGTCAAAAGGAAAAACCAGCCGGCCTCTTACGCCCTATTGACATCCCGCCTCGCCCTTGGCATACGCTTTCTATGGACTTCATCACCGATCTACCTCCATGCTCCGGATACAATACGATCCTAGTAATCGTGGACTTATTCTCCAAGATGGCGCATTTCATTCCGCTCAAAGGCTTGCCAACAGCAGCAACTCTGGCCCGAGAATTTCTCGAAAACATCGTCCGACTGCACGGTTTTCCTTCAGTTCTAATTTCGGATCGAGGTAGTCAATTTATTTCTCATTTTTGGCGAAGTTGCTGTCGGTCGGCTCAAATTGATGTGAGACTATCGACCAGTCACCACCCTCAGACCGACGGACAAACCGAGAGGACCAATCAAACTCTGGAACAGTATTTACGCTGCATGCTGCAACAAACTGAAAAAACTTGGAAAGATATCCTTTGGATAGCCGAGTATGCCTACAATAACTCTGTCCATTCGGGAACTGGGAAAACCCCGTTTTTTCTTTTGTACGGCAGTCACCCTCGAACCTCGGAGTTGGATCCCCTCCAAGATCTTGAAACACCAGCAGTAGACTACCTGCATTCTACAATCACCCAAGCCTTTAAGGAAGCTGTTTCTCACCTTCAAAGGGCTAAAGAACAATACAAGAAAGGAGCAGATCAACATCGGAAGGAAGCCCCTCACTATCAAGTAGGGGATCAAGTCTGGTTATCCACCAGATATCTATCTCTAAAAGGGCCACGCACATTCAACCCAAGATACCTTGGTCCCTATTCCATCACTACCATAGTAAACCCAGTAGCGGTCAAGTTGGACTTGCCCCCGCACATGAAGATACATCCGGTCTTCCACGTCTCTCTATTAAAACCCGTGCAACCTCAAACCCGACTAACCAAATCTCCAAAACCTATCCTAGTTGATGGAGAACTCGAGTTTGAAGTCAAAAGCATTCTGGACTCCAAGATCTCCAAATCTAAACTATTCTACCTAATTGACTGGAAAGGCTACGGCCCCCAAGAGAGATCCTCGGAACCTGCTGAATATGTCCACGCTCCTCGCCTCATCAAAAGATTTCACCGAACATTTCCTGACAAGCCAAAACCCCCGGAGAAGCCCGGTTTGGGAGGGGCCTTGAGGGGGGGTACTGTCATGATCTCTGCTTCCAAAAGGTCAGGGTTTTCCCAACTCCCTTGGAAGCAGATCCATAACCCAGGTTCCGAGTACCAACCAGTCCCAATTGGGACCTTTTGGACCCAGTCCTGGCGCCAGTGGCACCAGGCTCATAAATATGCCCAGTCCCAGCGCTGGAAGCGCCGGGCTCATAATGCTTGGGTGGACTTACCTGCAGCAGACCATGCTGCTTACTTGCCTGCCACTTGAGCCTCTGATCCTCTTCTGTTTGGAACTACTTTTCCTGTTGGGTGGGGCTGGAGCCACTCCCTAGATTCAGAACACTGGAACTCTTCTGGAAGGCAGGAACTCTTTTTTTTACCAGGAACTCTTTTCTTACTTAGGCGTGGCTGTGGAAGGAGACACCTAAGCACTACAGGAGGCTATTTAAACCACACCCGGTGGATGAATCTTGCTTTGCGTTATTCTGCACCCTCTGCAGCAGAACGCTCATCGTGTCTTCTGCATCCGGTCCTGGGCCTAAGGAAAAAGGCTTACCATCCTGAATCCAGTCTTCAGCAACACCTATAAAGACAAGAAAGAACAGGTTAGCATTCCGGCATCTGAAAGGCAAAGGCTTACCTACTCTTCGTGCGCTCCGGAGGTCTTCACACTGCATTCCGGCATCTGAAAGACAAAAGCTTACCAACTCTTCGCACGCTCCGGAGGCCGTCGGCGCTGCATCTCGCATCTGAAAGGCAAAACAAGGTGCATTTAAAGACATTGGGGAACTTTAATACTCACGTGCCATTACTCCTTTCCACATCTAACCCAGTGGGTATCCCGGCACCCTGCAGCCGCTCCGAACTTGTACCTGCAAAATAAAAAGACAGTTAGAGCGCTTTGTGAAGCTGGCAACAAGCGCTTACTTACGTGCTTCCAGGCGCTTCTATTCATCACACGGGCTCCATCTTCAACTCACTTCAGCCCGTCATCCGCCATCGCCGGAACCCTGCAAAACAAGAGACATCATTATTAAAGACTTTAAAGACATTTGAGTTACTCGAAACTTACCGTTCGTGCAGTAAACGACGGACAGCAGTCCTCTGAAGTCAAGAGGCCTGCGCTACCTATCCAGTGAAGAAACTGGCTACAGCACCCTGCCCCGAGGCAGATGGAGAGCTCGGCATTCACTTACCTAAGGTGAGAGCGTTAACCTGTGGGGGTCTACAGGAGAGGAGAAGAGGAAAGAGATAGGGACACCCCAATAACCCCAGTTCATTAACCCCGTATTTTCTATCTGCAGACATCTTACTCTGCACGTCAGGCATACAGGGCACAGAGGTCCAGCCCAAAGAGCCAATCGGGTGCTGCACATCACCTTTGAAGATACGGTAGTCGCCCAGTCAAGACCGGCGCCTTTGCGAGAATCAGGTGAGCGTTACATACACCTTTGTCTGCTTGGATTATTAGTGTTGCTGGAGTAGGACTTGCTTAGGCCTTTGTCTGCTTGGGTTATTAGTGTTGCTCGAGTAGGACTTTCAAGCCTTTATCTGCTTGAGTTATTAGTGTTGCTGGAGTGGGACTTGCTCACGTCTTTTTCTGCTTGGGTTATTAGTGTTGCCGGAGTAGGACTTTCAGGCCTTTGTCTGCTTGGGTTATTAGCGTTGCTAGAGTAGGGCTTGTTCACTCCTTTGTCTGCTTGGTTTATTAGTGTTGCTAGAGTAGGACTTTCACGCCTTTGTCTGCTTGGGTTATTAGCGTTGCTGGAGAAGGATTTGTACTGGCCTTTGTCTGCTTGGGGTATTAGTGTTGCTGGTGTAGAACTTGCTCACACCTGTGTCGGCTTGAGTTATTAGTGTTGCTGGAGTAGGACTTTCACGCCTTTGTCTGCTTGGGTTATTAGTGTTGCTGAAGAAGGATTTGTACAGGCCTTTGTCTGCTTGGGGTATTAGTGTTGCTGGAGTAGGACTTGCTCACACCTTTGTCGGCTTGGGTTATTAATGTTGCTGGAGTAGGACTTTCACGCCTTTGTCTGCTTGGGTTCTTGGTGTTGATGGAGTAGGACTTGCTCAGGCCTTTGTCTCCTTGGGTTATTAGTGTTGCTGAATTTGGAATTGCTCACGCTTTATCTGCTTGGGTTATTTGTGTTGCTGGAGTAGGGCCTGTTCACGCCTTAGTCTGCTTCCGTTATTAGTGTTACTGGAGTAGGACTTGCTCACCCCTTTGTCGGCTTGGGTTATTAGTGTTGCTGTTTAGGACTTTCACCCCTTTGTCTACTTGGGTTATTAGTGTTGCTGGAGTAGGACCTGCTCACGCCTTGGTTTGCTTGGGTTATTAGTATTGCTGGAGTAGGACTTGCTCAGGCCTTTATCTGCTTGGGTTATTAGTGTTGCTGGAGTAGGACTTGCTCACACCTTTGTCTGCTTGGGTTATTAGTGTTGCTGGAGTAGGACTTGCTCAGGCCTTTATCTGCTTGGGTTATTAGTGTTGCTGGAGTAGGACTTGCTCACGCCTTTGTCTGCTTGTGTTATTAGTGTTGCTGGAGTAGGACTTGCTCACAGCTTTATCTGCTTGGGTTATTAGTGTTGCTGGAGTAGGACTTGCTCACGCCTTTGTCTGCTTGGGTTATTAGTGTTGCTGGAGAAGGACTTGCTCAGACCTTTGTCTGCTTGGGTTATTAGTGTTGCTGGAGTAGGACTTGCTTAGGCCTTTGTCTGCTTGGGTTATTAGTGTTGCTGGAGTAGGACTTTCACGCCTTTACCTGCTTCGGTTATTAGTGTTGCTGGAGTAGGACTTGCTCACGCCTTTATCCTCCTGGGTTATTAGTGTTGCCGGAGTAGGACTTTCAGACCTTTGTCTGCTTGGGTTATAAGCGTTGCTAGAGGCGGGCTTGTTCACGCCTTTGTCTGCTTCGGTTATTAATATTGCTAGAGTAGGACTTTCACGCCTTTGTCTGCTTGGGTTATTAGTGTTGCTGGAGAAGGACTTGCTCAGGTCTTTGTCTGCTTGGGTTATTAGTGTTGCTGAAGTAGGACTTGTTCACGCCTTTGTCTGCTTGGGTTATTAGTGTTGCTGGAGAAGGACTTGCTCAGGCCTGCTTGTACTATGGGGAACTCACTTTGTCCTGTTTCGCTGTACACATTAGTGTTGCTGGAATGGAACTTGCTATAGCCTGCTTGTGCTATGTTCATCAGTGTTGCTGGAGTTGACCTTGCTCATGCCTGTTTGGGTAGTAGTGTTGCTGGAGCAAGGCTTGTTCAGGCCTGTTTGTTCTTTGGTCATTAGTTTTGCTGCAGTAGGTCTTGCTCAGGCGTGTTTGTTATTTGGTCATTAGCGTTTCTGATGGGGCGCTCGCTCAGTTCCTTTTAATTTGGACATGAGTGTTGCTGGAGAAGGGCTTGATCAGGTGTGTTTGTGCTCTGGTCATTAGTGTTGCTGGAGTAGGGCTTGCTCAGTTACTTTTCCTTTGGACATTATTGTTTCTGGAGTAGGGCTTGATCAGGTGTGTTTGTGCTTTGGTCGTTAGTGTTGCTGGAGCAAGGCTTGTTCAGGTCTGTTTGTGCTTTGGTCATTACTATTTCTGGAGGAGGTCTTGCTCCGGCCTGTTTGTACTTTGGTGTTGCTGGCGTAGGGCTTGCTCAGCTCCCTTTCCATTGGACATTAGTGTTGCTGAAGTAGGGCTTGATTAGACGTATTTGTGCTTTGGTCATTTGTGTTGGTAGTGGAGAACTTGCTCAGTCCAGTTTTTGATTTGGGTGTGAGTGTAGCTAGAAGAGGTCCTGCTGAGTTATTTTTGTGCTTTGCACATTAGTGTTGCTGGAGGAGGGCTTGCTCAGGCGTGTTTGTTCTTTGGTCATTAGTGTTGCTTCAGTAGGGCTTGCTCAGGCGTGTTTGTTCTTTGGTCATTAGCGTTGCTGATGGGGCGCTTGCTCAGTTCCTTTTCATTTGGACATGAATGTTGCTGGAGTAGGGCTTGATCAGGCTTGTTTGTGCTTTGGTCGTTAGTGTTGCTGCAGTAGGGCTTGCTAAGCCTTGCTCGAAACAATTGTGATTTGGTCATTAGTATTGCTAGAGGAGGTCCTGCTCAGTTACTTTTCCTTTGGACATTAGTGTTTCTGGAGTAGGGCCTGATCAGGCTTGTTTGTTCTTTGGTCGTTAGTGTTGCTGTAGTAGGGCTTGCTCAGCCTTGCTCGAAACAATTGTGTTTTGGACATTAGTGTTGCTGTAGTAGGGCTTGCTCAGTTCCCTTTTCTTCCTTTCGACATGAGTGTTGCTGGAGTAGGGGTTGATCAGGCTTGTTTGTGCTTTGGTCATTAGTGTTGCTGGAGTAGGGCTTGCTCAGTTACTTTTCCTTTGGACATTAGTGCTGCTGGAGTAGGGCTTGATCAGGTGTGTTTGTGCTGTGGTTATTAATGTTGCTGGAGCAAGGCTTGTTCAGGCCTATTTGTGCTTTGGTTGTTACTGTTGCTGGAGGAGGTCTTGCTTTGGCCTGTTTGTACATTGGTGTTGTTGAAGTAGGGCTTGCTCAGTTCCCTTTCCTTTGGACATTAGTGTTGCAGGAGTAGGGCTTGATCAGGCTTGTTTGTGCTTTGGTCATTAGTGTTGGTAATGGAGAACTTGCTCAATCCAGTTTTTGATTTGGGCATTAGTATTGCTAGAGGAGGTTCTGCTGAGTGATTTTTGTGCTTTGGTACTCAGAGTTGCTGGAGAAGAGCTTCTGCTGGCCTTTTTGTGTTTTGGGCATTTGTGTTGCTGAAGTAGTGCTTGATCATGCCTGTTTGTGCTCTGGACATCAGTGTTGATAGAGGAGAACTTGCTCAGTCCTTATCTTATCTTAAATGCATTTTTACAGCGCAACATAGGCCCGAAGGCATCTTGGCGCTAGGCTAAGAGGTATGGTGAACCAGAACCAGTGAGACTTAAAAGAGGAATGTCTTCAGTGACTGATGAAAAAGCAGAAGGGCCTCAATGCTACGCAAAGAGAGCGGGAAAAGATTCCAAGCCTTTGCTGCCGCCACTGAAAAAGCACGACGGCCCACTCGAGTGAGCCTGACCCTCGGCGGCTGAATGGTCTTCAATGCTTGCGAATGGAGTGGCCTGGCAGGTTTATAGATACTGAATTTAGCCTGAAGAAATTCAGCTCCTGATTTGTGGACAGCTTTATGAACCAAGCATATTGATTTAAATGTATTGCGCTGCTCCACGGAAAGCCAGTGGAGTTGACGCAAGAACTGAGTTATCCGGGCACCAAAAGGAGGATGAAGAACAGCCCTGCAGCCTTGTTCTGTAGTAATTGGAGACATTGGAGCAGATTCTGAAGAAGAGCCAGGTACAGAGCCTTGCAATAATCACTATTGCTAATAACCAGGGAGGAGACCACTGGTGCATGACATTTTTGCAGAACACAAGGAAGAACCTTGCGAAGAGTCCATAGTTTGTAGTGAGGTTTTTGACAGACCGAAGAGACTTGGTCGGCCATGGACAGAAAAGCAGAGATTTTTATGCCCAGATCCTTTACAGAAGAGACAGGGATGGGAAAAGGGCCAAGACTCTCAGTCCAAAAATCAGCGGTCCAAAACAGAGAGGGCAGCGCTGTGCCCACCACCAACACCTCTGTTTTTTCTCTGTTCACCTTGTGCCAATTGGAGGCCATCCAGCCGCCAATGGCCTGTAGATATTTCTTCAATTGGCCTGCCGTCTCAGGTTGGTTTAAATCCAGCCACACAATAATTTGAGTGTCATCAGCATAAGAATAACACAGGAAGCCGAAGGCATGAATTATACTCAAAAGTGGTTGGATGTAAAGATTAAATAACGTGGGTGACAGTGGGGAGCCTTGGGGAACTCCACAAAGCAAAGCAATGGACTGGGAAAAAAAGGTGAAGAGATACAGACTAGGATCACCCTGTTAGAAAAGCAGGCATTTGTTTTGAAAGAATTCTTCTTGTGTTAGTGTATTAGTGTTGCTTGAGGGGGCTTGCTCAGGCTTGGCAGTTGTCTTCCTGTGGCCTTTTAAAAAAACATCTTCATTAAATATTTGGTTTATAACAAACCTTTGTCATGTTAAAATCCAACTAAGTCACTTAAGACTTTTTAGAACCCCCTCTTATTCTTTCTCTAAGGAGGTTCTTCTTTGTTTCAGTTCCTTTCTAAGGTTTCCCCGTTAACCTCACAGAACACTTCTTTGAGAAATTTTACTAGTGCAAATATCACCAGGAAATGGTCTCCCCACTGGAGAATGTTCAACAAATCCTCTGCTGTTTCCGAGTATGTTTCCTGCACTAGGGATCCTAGAAATGTGGTTCTTCCATTTGTCAGCCCCATGCAGAAAAGGGTTAGATGTTTCACGGTTTCCTCTGTCTCTGTTATTACAAAATCTACAGTTCATCACAGATGTTTGTCAGTTATAGATCTTGAGAATCTGATTTGTGGGTATAGGTGCATCCAAAAGCATAGAAATCGGGACCTATACCATCTATTAGGAAATATTAGCAAGTATTTTGGGATTTAGCCTAGAGTATTGTGTTCTTCTCTCTAAGCCTTCCTCCAGTCTAAATAGATTTGTCTCTGCCGTGGTCTTCACCCAACCATCTTGCCAAAGTTTCCATTTTATCTCTGCAGGGTTAATTGTCAAGTCCTCTTCCTTGACTTGGAGATGATCTAGCACGGCCTGACAGCATTTGTTCCATTCTTTCAGGAGAATGTTATTGGAGGTTGTTAGCGCGTCTCCAAACATGTGTATGGTTTCGCTATATCAGGCAAGCAATATTTTCGGTATAGCATTAGTGATTTACATAATACTCTTGCTTGCAGAGAGATCAATCCCAGTTCAAATCTTATAAAAGATGTCGGAATCAAGTTATGTAAATGCTGGAAAGGGCCATTCTGTCTTGGGATGACTCCCCTCACTATGCGCAGTATATGCCCAGCCGTGAATTGTTGGCAAACAATACAATTTACCATAAAAAATGCAACATGGTCCATTAGGTTTGGTACGAACCAATCCTCAGCAATAGTTACAGCAAGATTCTCCCTAGTTGTATACGCTGGGAAGTGTAGCTTTTCCAGCGCCACCCTTGATAAGGCTATAGGCATCACTGGTTTACCAGTGCTGTCTTGTCACCACAATGCTTCAGAGGGGTTTAAGGAACACCCTCTTCGCTTCCACAAATTATTTTCCTCTTGCAGTGCCTCCCCCTGGAGCTCCATTATCTCTGTTTTAGGCATATGATTATATCCTTCACCCACAGTGAACCACTGGGCCAACCACACAAGAGTGCGACTTGAGTTGCCAAGGCAACTCAGTCCAGGGTGCCTATTCCCCCCTCCCACACATCCTGTAAATCATCAATGGTCTCAATATTCATCATCCCTGTATCTGTATTTGCTATGTGTTTGGCTTCAGCGTCTGCTGCTTGATTTCCGCACAAGATCAAATCCGTCCCTTTCGTGTGAGCTGCGCATTTAATGACTGCTATGCCCTCTGGGAGTTGTAGTGCCATAATAAGCCTGTTCAATAAGGCTGAGTGCTGTCCTTTCGGATGTAACCCCTCCTTTTCCAGCGCGCTAATCCTGCGTGCACCGTCGCTGTACACTGTTACTTCCTGGTCTATGTGATTCTCAATCGCGAGTATCAACGCCAATAATTCTGCAACTTGTGCTGAATAATGAGATGGCAATCGAGTACTAACGAGCACTCGAAATTTTCCATTTGCCAGATGTTTTACCACAGCCGCACCTGTGTATCTTTGTCCATCATTTTGATCGATTCTCGAAGAACCATCAATAAACACAATCTCTACCCCTGCGAGTGCATTCTCTTTTACTCTATGGAGCTCATCACAGAACTCTTCATAGTTTGCGCAATCATGCATGGGCTCTCCTTCTGTGATTGGCTCAGCTATAAACGTAGCTGGGTTCACTATTTTACATTGAACTATTTTAATCGCTGGATTTGATATGACTACCTCATAGGCAGAAGCCCTTTGAGAAGTCAACGTTCCTTTCAGTTTTTCCAAAATAGCAAATAGTGCGTGCTCAACAAATAACGTTATAGAACATCCCATCACTATGCTTGTAGCCTTTTCTATGGTGAACATGGCGCCTGCCAAACTTTGTTCGCATGGAAAGTGACCTCTCATTACTGGGTCCAAGATTCCACTGTAATAACCAAGGGGCTTGTACCCCAATGTGGTTCTCTGTGTGAGTACTGCTGTCATAAAAGTACCATCTGTATGCAAGAATAAAAATACTTCCTCTTCATAATTGGGAAGCCCTAAAACTGGGGCTGTGCAGATTGCTTTTTTCAATTCATCAAGCCCTTCTTCCATTGCCTCAGTCCACACGATTTTTTCTCACGTAGCCTGTGCTTCCTTCAAGGTCTGTAAGAGAGGCCTTGTATACGCTCTGTAGTCACAGACCCATGCCCTGACATAATTACATTAGGCCTCATTAGGATTTTGGTGGTAGCCATGCCCTTAACAAGGGCATGGCTGCCTCCAAACTCGGGTCCGAGTCTGGGTTCCCTGAATGCGGAAATACCGGGCCATTCCGATTTTGGAGGGCCTGGTATTTCACCCATTCAGAGAACCCGGACCATCCCGATTCCCATTGAGCCCCCATAGGATACAATGGGAATGGGGAGCATGTTAACAACGGGCCTGTTAATGACGGGCCCGTTGTTAACATGCTAGTCCCCTCGCGGGACCCGCAAAGGACGTCTGGTCTGACCAGACGTCCAGAGCGGGTCCCGCAAGGGGACCTCGTAATAAGGCGGAATGGGTTTAACGGCACCGGCACTCTACCGGCGCCGTTAAACCCATTCCGCCTGGGTCGTAATGAGGCCCATAGTGATAGAAAACTCTGCATCTGCTTTATCGTGTGTGGCTTAGCTGTTTTTAAAATGGCCTCAGCTCTTTCAGGGTTGACCTTCTTTCCTTCATGTAAAATTAATTTGCCTTCTTGTTGACAATATTGTAACTTTTCTTTGTCAACTTTATATCCTTTGTCAGCAAGTATAATCATCAGCTGAACAGAATCATGTCTGCAGTCTTCCTCTGTGGTGCTGCAAACTAAAATCTCATCTACGTATTGCAGAACAACTCTTTCTAAAGCAATATTGCTCAAGTGCATCTGGAGGACTCTGTTGAAAATTGATGGAGACTCACAGTACCCCTGGGGCAGTCTTGTGCTTTTTAATCACACTTGTCTAAAAGTAAACCATGTCAAATCTTGTGAGTCTTTGTGCAATGGGATTGAGAAAAAAGCATTGTTCAAGTCAATCACAGTGAAATATCGTGCATCAAAATGTATATTATATAGAATTGTAGATGGGTTCGGGACAAAAGGGAACTCGGCCTCTACAATTTGGTTTATTGGGCGAAGGTCTTGGATTAAACACCACGACCACCCTTACTATATTTCATTGGTTACACTGACTTATTACATGGTGACTCTGACGTCACTAAGATACCCTGCTCCATCATGGTGGAAATCATCTTGAAAATGCCATCATCTGCCTCTCGAGACACAGGATATTGTTGTGCTTGAGGTAAAATTGCTCCCGGTTTCAATGTAATCTTTACTTTCCCAACCCCTTTCAGTAAGCCTATGTCATAGGGGCCAGTGGTCCACAATGAAAATGGCACTTTCACCATATCTTCATCAAAATATTCAGACGCTTCTGTGCTAATATCATTCTCTGCGGAACTTCTCTCTTGATCGCCTTTACCCAATAAGTAATGCACATTTCAAATATCACAAAATCATCAGATAGATAATCTCGAAACAATTCTTCATCAGTGACGTCAGTCACTCTGCAGACTTCCTTAATGGCAATTATTGTGCTCCATTGTCTACCTTTATCATCTGTTGCATCAGGTAAAGCCATATTTCCTCAGACTATTGCTGCTTCTATGTCTAAGGGAAAAATGTGCCCCTCTTCTTCATCCATGGGTATCTGAGATCTAAATAGAAATTCATCTGGTATCCTAATGATTCTACCTTCTAGATCTGGTAGCCAAATTAACAGAATACGTATCCCATAATGGAACACCTCGGGTTCAAGCGGTATCGCCCTAGGAGTTATCTGCCCTGCGAATGCCATGATCATTTTCCACACGTTTAAATAATGCATTCCTGGTGTTGAACATACTATACCTTCATCTGTAAACGAAATGGTCATATTCAATTTTGTCATCAAATCTCGTCCTAATATGTTGACATGTGTTTGCCTCGAATAAAGCAGTGGCACCTTCATATTGCATTCTCCTATGCAGACAGTTAATTCTTCTGTGAAAGGAACTCGACTCATTGCTCCTGTAAAGCCCTGGGTATTCATTGCATTGCCAGACATTAAAAATTTGCCATCACGTATACACGAGCGCATTGCACCCATGTCCACTAAGAATAAAAAAGCTTTGCCGCCTATATTTACGTCCATCCTCGGTTCCTCATGAGGATTCGGCGTTATAGATAGGACTGAACACATCAGGTCTCCCAGAGAGCTGTCCTATTGGGGGTACAGTCGCTCTCCATCAATCGTGAATGGATTTCCTGCATCAACAGTGACACCTCCGATTCTACGAGTCATTGGCGGTTCTGTGTTTGTGTTCTGCTGAAGTTACATAGGAGATTGCTGCGATTGTCCTTGTGGTTGGTTACTTGCCATTTGCTGTGACTGCAAACCTTGCTGCACTCTGGGCGCTTGCTGCTGCACTGTTTGATTTTGGGCAAACCCATTTCCGCTCTGCTGCGAATATGCAGGTGGATTTGGCATTCCCTGTTTGAAAACTGGTCATTCTGCACCATCCCTTGGCTTCTACACATACGAGCCATGTGCCCTGTCATTGCACATGTCCAACATATAAGTGGTGGTCTCCCCATCTACCCATACTGCATATTCTGATTACCATTTTGCATATTCTGAAAACCTCCCTGATTATTCTGCCAATTCCCTTCATTACCTTGCCAACCTCTTCCTCGATATCCCCTTCCTCGTGGAGCATATACACTATTAGTGTGATCAAACGGTCTTTGGTTATTTACTTGTGACATGTTCACTGCCTGCTGCGAATTTGATCCATCTACGCTAGTTAACATTGACCCTTCAATGGCGTGCTTGGACAGTTTTTCTGGAACCAATTTTGCTTCTTCACCTTTTCGCGTATCGTCTTTTTTGCAATTCTTTTCCTGCAGGAGTCTGCAGTGGTTTGCAATGGTTAACTGGATTTCCGACCGCGGTTTAGCTTTTGTACAGGAGGGCAGAGCGACCTCTGACGGGCCCATGGGATCAGAGCTCACCCTCGAGTACCTTAAGACTAGATAGCTGCACCTTGAGGGGGACGGGGTACGGGATTATCTTACTCCAACACCAATCAATAAGGACAAACTCAATAGTTTGGCAATGGGAATTCCATTTAATGACAAGTAAAAGAAACAGGGAAACAATAGGAAATCATCAGTGATGCGATCGCCCGTCTCGCTTCAACTTCCAAATTCTTCATTCAGACAGCAATAGTTATAGTAAATTCTCGTCATCATTGACGTGTAACAATCAAAGGTTTGTCATGCCATTCTATTGGTTGGGAAAGGTAACTTAAGCATAGGTACTATATCTGTATATGGTAACAGAGTGTGAGGATTGGATATCTCTTATCGGGTGGGCATCTAAGCCCATCCCTCTACATCACTCGTGCTAGACGTCACTAAAAGTACGACGTCTCATTGGTTCTAATAGCTATAGGACTTTAGATTATTTGGTCCATTGTGATTGGATCGGTTACACCCCTAGGCATAAATCTCCACTTTAATTAACAGCATGCAGAATGGTCACCCAGCTGCGGTATGCCCCAAGATTCACCCTGCCTCCCTTCCAGAAATCAGCACTTTAGGGCTATGTGTCAATTAGTTGGCAGAGGATGGCCTCGAATCTGTAGCTTCTTATCAGGAAATGTTATGACATCCTCTGGTTTTGGATGACATCAGACATTGGTACCTCTTCGCGCTTGGCTTGTCACGTGTCAGTACACCATGAAGCTGCTTCATTTTCCCTCTATTTGTGTATTTGATTCTCCCTTCGGCCTCGCCACCTGCCTGGGCCTCCTTATCTTGACCTTCGTGTGGCAGGCTGCTATGCTCTTAAATTTTGATTCTTCAAAGTTGCTGCTCTCCTCCCTTCCTTGGGTGACCTCGAATTCCCAGGCAAGAGCTGCTTCTTGCTAAGTTTCGATTCCGCTCTTTCGTCTGGCTTGTGCTGGTATACGAATCCTGGCCTGTTTGTCCCCTACCATCCTGGGCTTAATTCTGCTTTTTGTAAAATGGATTCGCACTTGTATAATGTGCTTCTTTGAGGTAGATAAATGGTTGGCGCTTGCCGCTGTACTGTTTCCTTAGCTTCTTGCGTTCCAAGCCTATTTACAGGTGTTAGCTAGTTGCGTATCTTCATCCTGTTTTATGGTTGCGTTTCTTTATATTTCAACATTGTCTCTCCTTTTAAGTCCATTACGTCATTACTCGCAACATTTCGTCTTTGCCTTGTCATCCTTTTGATTGTCGTTTCGTACATCTGAACGTCTGTCCGGGCCTTAGTGTCATCACCATTCGCCTTTAATTAAGGCCCTTTGGGTCTCTTCTGGGACAGTTTGTAAGTAGTCTTCATTTCGTTTCAGCTGCTGGTACGGTTGTCTCAATGGATACCGTGCTGCCCATGGTTGTCTGGTTATCGGCACTTCGACAGGTATTGCTCTTCTGATGGGTGCTGGGCAGAGCCCTAGTGCTGCTCTCTGTTGGTTTATTTGCTCCTCATATGTCACATATCTCGGTGAGTATGTTCCTAGTGTTTCAAAATGGGTGGCTGGAGTGCAGGCCATATCTGGGACCTCCTCTACACTCCCCCCTCTGGTCGGTTCATCAACCACTTCTGCTTCCTCTTTTGGATTCATTTTACTTGGTTCTTCTGTATCTATTTCGTTGTCTTCTGGATTTGTGCATGATGGTGTGAATGTGTGCGTCTTTGGAGTCCATATTTTTATCACTCCTTTCAAACTTTCTGCTGTTTTTACATGTTCGTCCTTATTCCATGTCATTAATTGACATTGTCCATTTGGGCTACAATGATCCATTTTCCTTCATAATTTCTACGTTTCATGAGGTACAGGAACTTTGTTCCTTCTGGCGCATATTTGCTGGCCTTCACAAAGTATCTTATTTCTTCAGCAGTCAGGTCTCTGGGCTTCCATCCTGGTTTGATATCGATCATGATCTTCATCCCTATGGCTTTCTTCACAGTCTTCTGACATTGTGAGATGATTATCTTGATAACACAAAATCCTAATAGTCTTCTGACATTGTGAGATGATTATCTTGATAACACAAAATCCTAATAGTATCATCAGTAGCAGGGCTCCCAGGAACTTGAATATGTCTGCCATCCATTGTGGGACCCATGAGAATAGTGTTCCAAACCTGTCATCATCCAATTCGTCAGTTTCATTGATCATCTGGTTCTGTAGGGTTGTCAACATGGTTATGGCTTCTGTTAACATTCCATTTTCTTCGTAATGCGAAGGTATAAATGTGCAACATGATTCTGTGATTTTTGCACAAACACCTCATCCATCGCTGTGATCATGTCAAGTACATATCTGTTCTGTAGAGTCATCAATCGGATTACTCTTAGTTCTTCCTTAATCACATTGAATCCTTTCATGTTAGTTTTAATGGTCTGCAATAATTCCCATCTGGTTATTTGCAACCACTTGGTATTTACTCCAACTTGGATTCTTGGCATGAGGATCGTTGTGAACACTGATGAGGTGAGGCTGAAAAGCCTGTGTTCATACGGGATTGCATGGAATGCTTTTTCTGATTTGGCAGAAAAGGGATTTTCTCTCTTCATTCGGGATACCAGATCCACAGATCTCCTTTTCCTCAAGTGGGCATCTGCTTTCGGAAAACTGTCAATATTCAGGTCACTTTTCAGGATCACTAGTGCAGGAACGTGGACGTTCACTATCGTGCATATGCCTCCCCAGTTTTTCGGCAATCTTATGTATGCTTTGGATCCACACACCCAATAATGATCCATAATAGCTGCGGTTCCGTGAGTCATTCCTGGAGCCTCAAAAATGTGTCCGCAGTTCTGATTCTCTCCCATCTTTCTTGTGCCATTGTTCCTGAAGCACAATTTTGGGTTCTCCAGTGGCACAATCTGCAAGGGTCCTCCTCTGTCTTTGACCCATGGCAGTAATTTTGTGAGTTCTGTCCATAAAGGTTTACACAATCTCTGTGACTGTTCTATTGCTTCTTTGCAGGCTCCAAGGACCATCCATGCTCGGCAGATCACCACTCCTTCTTCCCATCCATTTGGTGAAAGCACTGTTCCCCAAATCTGCATCTGGCCTCTGTTCTTCCAGATTTGAGCTTCTTCTGGAGTTTTTCCTTGTACGATCAGTCTTGTGTTAATTCCCCATCTTATTCCTGCTCCTTTAACTTCTGGCTTTTCATACCTGATCACGTGATTCCTAGTATGAGCTCTATTTCGTGTCTTAATGTCCTGGACGTAGTCATCTTCATCGGGGTAATCTGTTTCAGTTGCTCATATCAATGAGGCATCCCTTCCCATAAACTGTCCTCTGGTGTTACAAAGTGCTACGTGTGACAAACAGTGTGCTGTCGGGACATCAATTTCTACAGCCACAAAGATCTTGGATTTCCCCATGCTCTATGGTAGAAGTGCGCAAACGAAGCATTCTTCTTCTAATCTTCTTCTTCTGACTTCTTTCATGTGTTGGTACCAGATGTTGTTTCCTAGATGTGCTGTGCTATCCAGGTAATCGTTCAGTTCATTTTTATCTTCGTGTGGGCTTCTCTTGATTCTTAGTGTCTTCCTGTAGTTAGCTATAACTACATCTCTAAACGTGTCTGTGTGACTTTTCCTTGCTGGAGGACTCTCGGGCCTTCTGGTCCATGCAGCCGGTTTCTTCAGTTGCATCGATGAGGTAGTTGGAGGTTTTGCAGTTCTCTCCTTCTCCTCTCGCATCCCTTTTCTGCTCTCTATAAGTGCCTTTGTCAACCACCAGCCTGTCGCCGGCCCAGTGTATGGCTGCATCGTGGGCTTGGTACTTGTTCCTTGTGTTGGAACTTGTGTGCTGGGCAATACAGTCTCTGCGGTCTTATTTTTCAGTTCCTCATGCCGCTTCTTCGCTTTGGCTATAAATGGGAATAAATGATCTATTAACATTTGTGTCCTTGCAGTGAATTCTCCTACAGCCACTTCTGTCTTCTTAAGGGCTTTTGTTAAGTCTTCTTTCGTTGGTCTTTTACTTGATTCTTTTCGGTCTCTTTCATTATTTACCGGGTCTGATCGTTCGGTAGGCAGTCTCATGCTCTCTGTTGTTTTCGCTTGAGGTTTTGTGGTCATTGACACATGCCCTGGTTCATGTGCATTCAGTGTGTGGGTGCGTGTAGTTGTCAGTGCTATGTTTTCACTCATTCCGTGCTGACCCTGTCTCCAGCTTTTCTCTTCATTCGTTACTTCAAGTGTGTATGTGTCACTGTTAACTATATTCATTCTCAGGTCATTTACCTTACCCCCAGATTTCCTCGGGACTGGAATTACTATATAGGGTCTGGGTGTTTTTGTGGGACTCATGCATATATCATCAGGTGTGTGCACTGAAATTGGAACACTTCATGCACCAATAAAGAATGCAGTTCTGATTGTTAATGACAGCAAAATAATGATAAACACAATGCATAGATACATGATAGTGCGGTAGGTTAAACAGCAGCATTTCCGTCCAGAGAAGCGAGGACACCCCTCTGCTTGTGGGAGGACCAGGTTACTGTTCTGGGCCCCCATCTCAATCATGTATTCAATGACAAATGCTTCACAAGTGTCCGCCCTCTTGCGGGTGCCGATTGTCTCTTGATACAGGATGCAGTATCCTTGCTAGACTATGGAAAAATAGGTTAGACTAACACTTCGATAAGTCATTTTTACTGTGCATGTTCAAAGTAGGTGAGTTCCCAGTCTACCCCCGGATCTGCTTCAGTCCTGAGGACATGCTGGACCCTGGTTACTGTGAAGAAATGGGAAAATGGCAATCAAACAACAAAAGGTGAAGTTCTTGTTTCTGCTCCCTCGATCTGTCCTTCGGCGGGATGATGACATGCTTGAATCTGCTTCCTCGATCTGTTCCTCGGCGGAAGGTTTCACTGGAATCTCCTCACATAATCTCTCTGAAAGTTGGACAGCTCCACTTGCAGCATGATTCCATGGAGGAGCGTTCCCATGTGTGCAACATTAGCTAGATCTCTGATTAATGTGAGGACGTCAACATCGATAGGTCTCCCCACCATTTCCGGAAAGTCAGTGACTAGGTGGAAGAGGACGTTGTGTGCCAGTCGGCTGTCTTTGGGTGACAGGGACATTTGTCCTGCCTTACTGGGTTCAGGATCACAGGATCACAGGCACTTCCCTTGACGTGCACTTTCCTGATGCGTGGATTGTGACCAAATAACTCAGTTTAATCCACAGCTGGCAGAGTTTGCTGGATCTCGGATCTCGAATAAAGGTCAGAGTGTCAGTGGTTCTTCCGACAATAGCTGGGCACTCCTCTATGATGCGAAAGAAAAGCGTATTGATGAGTTCACCTATAATTGCCTGTGGTGGAAGCATTTGTGTCTTTTTCGCTGTACTCAGGCAGTTCGATGAAGGCTTCCGTGATGACGGTAAGTAGCTGCCAGATTACTTTCTTGTTGGCAGGATCTTGGATAAAGTCTGAGACACTGGTGACCCTCCCTACCAGCGACGGATGTGTTGCCAATACTAAATGGAAGTAGTTGAGTACATCCCTTGTGATGTTTCTGCTGTGGGACACCATAAGTGCTGCCAAACAAAGTCTTGGTATTGGATGATTCAGGATACTGTATTTAGCTGTTAAGGTAAAAGTCCTTGATCACTGTCTGTTAGAGTCTTGTTTCTCAACAACGCTTAAGTGTGGTTTGATTTACAAGTTTGTGTCAACAAACGTGTTGTGGCTTAAATGCGCAATTTCCTTCTTCACCCTGCAACTAGGATGCACAGACTGTCCATTTATGTCCTTATCCCCTTTTGCTTAGAGGAAATGTCCAGTTTAAGCCACAACTTGCACAAGGGTTCTTTCTGTCTTGGCTTTGCTGCTCATGCGTCCTTCTTCCTCATCATGGATCTCGTCTGCACGTGCTGTGGTTCTTTCCCGTTGTCTGTGGTTTCTTCGCGGTGGGGTGCAGCTAGAGGGCTCCGATATAGGGCTTAATGTCATTGAGAAAAATCCATGCTCTCCTGCGCTGTAGTTTCACAGCTGAAGGAGTGCAATCCTCCACGATGAAAGGACTATTGAATCTCGGTTTGTCCCACTTTTTCCTCGTATGGTTCTTTACAAGTACAGCATCTCCCCGGAAAATGAGTGGAACACGTAGACCTTGAACTGCGTCTGTTTCAGTGTCTCCTGCTTTGTATTGTGCTGTGCTGCACCCTTTTCGCCATCGCTGCAGTTGGTCTGAAATTACAGTAAATCTGGATGTCATGCAGTTCAAATATTCTTGCATTTCGGTTCCCAGGATCTCTCGGGTTGTCTGGGCATCACATCTAGCTCTGCTTCGAGGGGTAAGGGGGGTATTCATTCTTCTTCCTGTAACTATCTCGTGAGGCGTAAGATGATGGTCGGAGCCTGGCTGGTTCCGAAGAGCATACAATGTCAGTGGAAGGCAGTGCAACCACCCCCTCTTTAGAGTAAGCTTCAACTTGGCTATCCTTTCCTTTAACAAGCCGTTGAGCCTCTCACAAATACCATTACCTTCCGGATGATACGCCAACTAGAACTTGTGCTTTATACCAAGCAACAGCTAATCTGTTCAAAGACTGTATTTACAAAATGAGCCCCATTGTCTGATCTCATCACACACCCCCCATCTAGGGAACGCTTCCCTCACAAGGAATTTGGCCGCACAGGTAGAGTGTGGGTGTGTACATGGACCTGCTTCTATCCATCTAGAGAATGGACACACCACTACAATTAAGTATCTGTACCCATTACACACTTGAATCATGTCGACATAGTCAATATGTACATGCTGAAAAGGCCCATTTGATTGGGGGATGACTCCTCTCACTACTTTTGATGTGTGCCCAGCGGTGAATTGCTGGCAAATGATGCAGTTCACCATAAAGAATGCAACATGCTCTGCTAAATTCAGTATAAACTAGTCTTCCGCCAGTGTTGCTGCTAGATTTTCTTTAGACATGTGTAACGTATAATGCAATTGCTCTAATGCTATTTTTAGTAGGGCTACAGGCATTACTGGTTTACCAGTGCTGATTTGCCACCATAATCCGTCAGAGGGATTTAAAGAACACCCTCAACGCTTCCACAGGTTCTTCTCGTCCTGTGGTGCCTCCCCTTGAAGCTCCATTAGTTGTGTCTGCCCCAGATTACTATAGGCTTTGGGTGTGGTACGTGCCACCATCATTCTCTCATGGGTACATGCCACTTCCACTTCCATGATCGTCTCACTTTTGGAGGCCATACGCTTGGCTTCTGTGTCTGCTGCGTGGTTTCCGCGTGACACGAAAACTGTCCCTTTAGTGTGGGCAGCACATTTCACGACCGCTATGCCCACTGGGAGCTGTAGTGCCTTATCAGTCTGTCCAATAAGGATGCATGCTGCACTGGCGTACCGTCTGCTCGGAGGTAGCCCCTCCTTTTCCAGCGTGCTAGTCCTGCATGCACTGTGGACGCCACATATGTGGAGCCACTGTACACCGTATCTTCCTGGTCTGCGTGATTCTCTATGGCGAGTATCAATGCCAATAATTCTTCAGCCTGCGCTGAATAATGAGATGGCATTCGCGCACTGACGAGTACTCGAAATTCTCCATTTGCTATGTGTTTCATCACAGCGACGCCTGTATATCTTTATCCGTCATCTTGGTCGATTCTTGAAGAACCATCAATGAAAAAGATCTCTCCTCCCACCAGGGCATTTTCTTTCACCCTGGGGATTTCATCATAGAATTCCTCATAGTTTGCACAGTCATATATCGGCTCTCCTTCAGTGATTGGCTCAGCTATGAACTATTTTGATCGATGGGTTAGATATGATCACCTCATATGCAGAAGCTCTCTGGGATGTCAATATACCCTTTGGTTTCTCTAATATGGCGAATAATGAGTGCTCGACGTTTAACGTCATGGAACATTCCATTACAATGGTTGTCGCCTTCTCTACGGCGAACGCTGCGGCAGCTAAGCTTTGTTCACATGGGAAGTGGCCTCTCATTACTGGGTCCAGGTTCCCACTATAATATGCCAGCAGCTTGTACCCAACGAGGTTTTTTGCGCGAGCACTGCCGCCATAACGCTGCCATCTGTGTGCGAGAACAGGTAGAATTCCTCTGCATAATTAGGAATCCCAAGAACTGGATCCGTACAAATCGCTCTCTTGAGTTCTGCAAACCCCCTTTCCATTGCTTCAGTCCATTCAATCTTTTATTTTGTTGCCTGGGCCTTTTTCATGGCCTGGAGCAAGGGCTTGGTATATGAGCCGCAATCGAAGACCCATGCTCTAACATAATTGCACAAGCCTAAAAAGCTCTGAATTTGCTTTATTGTGAGCCGTGCTCATGATGGCTTCAGCCCTTTCTGGGGTCACCTTTTCACCTTCATGTGAGTGTGAGATTAGCTGGCCTATGTACAGCACCTCCTGTTGACAATATTGCAACCTTTCCTTGTCAACCTTATATCCTTTCTCAGCCAGTATATTCAATAGCTTAATAGAATCGTGCCTGCATTGTTCTTCCGTGGGGCTGCAGATCAAGATTTCGTCCACATATTGCTAATGCAATATTGCTTAAGTCCATCTGTAGGACTCTGTTGAAAATGGACGGGGACTCACAATACCTCTGTGGCAATCTCGTGCTTTTCAGACGCATTTGTCTGAATGTAAATGATGTCAGATCATCAGAGTCGCGGTGTAACGGGATTGAGAAAAAGGCAGTTTTCAATTCAATCTCTGTGAAATATTTTGCCTCGATGGGTATGTTACATAGGATTGTAGATGGATTACTGACTAGAGGGAACTCGGCTTCAACAATATCGTTTAATGCTCTTAAATCTTGGATTAAACGCCAAGACCCTCCCTTTGACTTCTTGATGGGATAAACCACTGTATTACAGGGTGACTCTGACGTCACTAAATGCCCTGATCCATCATGGTGGAAATTGTCTCAGCGATCCCTTCATCAACCTCTCTGGACATGGGATATTGTCGCGCTCTCAGTAAAATTGCTCCTGGTTTCAGCTTAATTTTCACTTATCCCACCCCCTTCAGGAGGCCTACGTCATATGGTCCTGTAGTCCATACTGAGACATGCACCTGGGCCATGTCGTCATCAAAGTATTCCGGATGTATCAGCGCCAACATCATTCTCTGAGGCACTTCTATTTTAATCATTTTTACCCAAAATATTAGACTTACTTCCCCCATTGTCTCTTCTGAGTCTGGTTCTTCTTCAAACTGATCATCATTGGTGACGTCAGTCACTCGATACCCTTCTTCAATGGCGATAATTGCGCCCCATTGTCTGCCTTCATCATCGTATCCGTCAACCAATACTACTTTCCCTCGCACTGCTGCGGTATGTATCATCAAGGGAAATACTTGTCCCTCCTCTTCATGCACAGGTATTCTTGGTCTGAATAGAAATTCATCAGGGGTTCTCATAGTTCTATCTGCGAGGCCTGGTAATCCTGCCATAAGCACACGCATGCCATATGTGAAAACTTCTGGCTCTAATGGTATAGCTCTCATGGCTATATGTCCTGAGTACACCATGATCATTTCGCACAAGTATGAATAACGCTTCTGGAGTGGAGCATACTATGCCCTCCTCCGTGATCGAGATCGTCATGTTCAATTTTGTCATTAAGTCCCGACCCAAAATGTTTACTGGGGTCTGACGCGGATATAATAAAGATACATTCATCTCGCACTCTCCTACGCAGACTGGGAGAGCGTCCGCGAAGGGAACTCGACTGTGAGCTCCTGTAAAACTCGCACCCTTAGTGTCAACTAAGAAGGAATATTCTTTACCCCCTATGACGACATTCACCCTAGGTTCCCTAGTAAGGTCCGGTGTCACTGATAGGATAGACCACATCAGGGTTCCCAGTGAGCTGTCCTAGTTCATATATAAATTCGTCCCACTGTAGACTTGTGGATTCTCTCCACTCCTTGGGATGCCTCCCCTTCCAGAGTTTGTGCCCTGAGACATTTGCGGTGGAGCCTGTTGAAATTGCCCTTGTGGCAAATTCCGCATGTTCAGTGGTTGAACCCCTTGTTGTGCACCCTGATGCACGCCTGCCACTTGCTGCTGCACTATGTGATCCTGTGCATTGCCCTGTTGTGAGATCGCCGGTGGATTTGCCGTGCATGCTCCAATTCCTTGGCTATTCTGCCACGCGCCTTGGCTTCTGCATATGCGCGCCAAATGCCCTGTCATTCCCCACAGCCAACATACTGGCGGTGGTCGGATTATTTGTCCATTTGACATATCTGGTTTGCCCATTTGCATGTTTTGAAAACCTCCTTAATTACTTTGGAAGCCTCCTTGATTACTCTGCCATCCTCTTCCTCTAAATCCTCTTCCCCTCGGATACAGTCCTTTGTTACCCTGGTTGTTCTGCTGTGGACTAGCCACCTGTTGCATGTTCTGTTCATCTGGGTTAGTTAGCATGGCTCCTTCAAGAGCATACTTTGATAATTTCTTTTGCAGCAGCTTCGCTTCCTCACCCATTCGAGTTGCCTCCTTTTTCCGATTCTTTTCTTGTAACAATCTACAGTAATGTGTGATAGTTGATTGTATTTCAGCCCAAGGTTTAGCCTCAACCCCTACTAACTTCTTGAGCTGTTTCTGCACTGGTTCTGGCAACCCTTGGCACAATATGTGGCAAAACACTGGTATCGATTTCGTCCAAGACTCATGCGTTTCGAGTATCCATGCGTCTTGGAAATTTTGGATAAAAATTAACAGATCTTCTGACTCCTTCATTTTTCGAGTCATTATAGCTCCCATATCGGAAGTGTCCGAGTAAATCACTCATAGCGCTTTCCATACTGCTGCTCTGCAATTATTAAATGGCGCTCCGTCGTGTGCAGTGTTAATTATGATTACACCAGTGTACCCTGCCTGTGTCCACACATCGTCTGCTCTCTCACCAAGTATGGCGATCAGGAGACCTTTAATGTCCCCTATAGCTAACGTGACACCTCCTGTCATTTTTTCTAACTCGTGTATCCAGTTCCCGGCTCCCGATGTCAGCATTCGAAGCTTGTTTTTCAGGTTTTCTCGATCCATGTGTGGCCATGGAATATATTGCAGTCTTGCTTCCCCTTTTCTAATAGTGGAAATTGGAATGCACAGCCTTCTTTCTCTTCCCCCATAGCTCTCCTGTCTACTGCTGGGGTAATATTCCCACATCGCCGTCTGCCTGGCAATGTCCTCAACCTATCTGCGTAGGTGGGTGCCGACGCCCCCCACTGACCATGGGGTGTCCCTTCATGCTTGTCGGATTGTGTGGCAGACTCTGATGTCCTCGGTGTTGGCTCGCCAGCATCTGACCATCTTGCCCCTTTGTCCCTTGGGAGACGCTTTTCGCGCCATCTCCCTTCTTTATTTGTCTCGCTCTTCGTCTCTTCTCCGGAGTCGGAAACTGATTGTTCCCAATTCATGCAACTCCTTGTGTCATCATCGTTTTAACTGATTTCTAGTTTGTCCAAGGACAGTCTCCTGCTCCCACTACTTCGGGTGACATTCTCAGTGTCATACAACTGAGTGCTCTCCAGGTGCTCGTCTTCCCTTTCCCCTTGGGACATTCCTTCTAACCCCATTAAATCATATATCTTATCGATCATTTCCCCGATGCTTCTGGTGTCGAAGTCATCTTCAGTATTTGCCCTGGACATGCCTGGTACTGAGTCGTAGGCAGGAAAGAATTCTTCAATGTCTTCCCAGTCTACAACAGGATCAGGTTTTTTAACTTCCCGCTCCAGATATTCGAGATCATGTGCCTTCTGTCTACCCTTACGTTCCATATCATCATCAAATTCTTTGCGCTTCCTTGCCTCTTCTCTGCCCTTATCTTCTTCCCTTCTTCTTTCATTTCTACGTTCATCTGCCTTTCGAACTTCCTCATCTTTTCATCTCTTTATCCTTTTTTCACGTACCCTTTGCTCTTCTTCCAACTCTGTCTGTACTGGTCATAGGCTGCTTTCTGTTTGCGATCGAGCTGCTTTTCTTGCTCCTCGCGAAATAGCTGTTCTCGCCTCAACCTATCTTTCCTTCTCATCCTTTCGTCTCTTAACTCCTTTTCCTTCTCCTTCTCCGTGCCTCATCTGACTTTTCTTTAAGTCTCATATCATCACTTCCTTTTCCATCGAGTTTCAACAATATCTGTCCTCCCATCCATTTGTCTGTTGCGAATGTTATCTCATCAATTCCGCTTTCACCTCCTTTCCATTTCTTTCCCTCTCTTTCTTTATCGAGAGATGCACTCATCTGTGCCTGGTCCTTCCTCTCATCATCGCGTCTCTCCTTGTCCCTTGGGACTACGGAGGTAAGATTCTTATCCTGATCCTTCCCTTTATTGTCGTCACTACTGTACGTAGGTGACTCATATGCGGGGTTGCTATACCCGGTGGCTGCCTTAAGCTCTCTTAATGGGTAGAGTCCCTCAGGCTTACTTCCCTCGGTTTCTCTTTCAGGAGTGGCAGGTGGCCCGGTAGGCGTCTCACCCCCCTCTGTGAATACATTCAATATCCAGTCAGCCGGTGGCTCTTCTTCCTTCGACTGTTCGAACATTTTCCAAAGTTCTAGAACAGCAATGCGTTTCTCTAGTTTCTTGCCTGTATATGAGGCATGCAAGTAAGTCGTCATATACTGTAAAACATCTTTAGATAAAGACCCATTTAGTGACATAAACATCTTGTGGGCAGTACCCATAACCCACTCGGTGCTATATTTCTTAAGCTTGGGTGCATGTTTCGGCAGTTGTTTACATAGGTGTGCTAATGGAGTAATGTCTTCCAGGTTTAAATCTGTCTTTAACAATACCTTCATGCAACTTCAACACTCCCAACAATATGAGCGAGCACCAAATACCGCAAGCTCCAATCCAATATTTTTCCGCCAAAACTTTTTATCACCAATCTTCTCAAGAACATCCATCCATGTGCAATTCCCTCTCAACTATAGAATTGCGAAAAAACCCTACTTGATTTCAAACAACACAAGACACATTTCTTACATGTGACATACAACAGAACATGTATAACAAACATTTGACAGACTAGACAGACACCAGCTGGACACAAATATCTCTGCCTCTAATTTGTACCTCGACATGGAGTTTAAACGAACCCCTTTTACGACGTCTTTAAACATGGTAGTAGCCTAATCGTCCCCTATTATGTGGGCTCTGAGCTCACGTTTCTTCTGACCGCTATATTAAAGCGCAGGAATAAGGCGTATCCTCACTCTTTCTCTCAGGTGTCCGCCCTGTTATCCTCTCTCTTTATCTCAGGTGTCTGCCCTGGTATTCTCTCTCTTCTCAGTTGTCTGCCCTGGTATCTTCTCTCTTTATTCAATTATTCTCAAGCCATTATCCCCATATATATATATATATATATATATATATATATATATATATATATATATATATATATATATATATATATATATACAGTCTTCTCACTATTTTGTTTTTTCCACCTCCCTCCGTTACCTTTTCCCTTACTTGTTCTAATGCCTATTACATTTGCCAAAGCATTCCATTTTTGTTTCACTCACCGCTCGCATGGTTCCTCTCTGGATCCTCGGGATCACCGCCTCCGTTACCTCCTCCTTTAGTCTTTCGCCTGTTCCGCTGCCCGTAGGAATGGAAGGGTTTATGTTTATAAAACGGGTCCCTTCAGACCCACTGCAGTTTTTGGATAGATTTAAACTAGCATTGTCCACGGGAAGCTTGACAGTCTACTCGGCCAAATGGCGAAGGACTTGTGATATTGCCAAAGACCTAGAGTTACTTCGTGTCGACGGTCAATAGGTGTCTTATTTTAATCAATAATCAATAATTGATGGTTAATAACCATCCTCTGCTACCAAGTGTACAGGAGGGCGGAGCGACCTCTGATGGGCCCATGGGATCAGAGCTCACCCTCGAGTACCTTAAGACTACATAGCTGCACCTTGAAGGGGATGGGGTGCGGGATTCTCTTACTCCAACACTAATCAATAAGGACAAATTCAATACTTTGGCTAAGGGAAGTCCTCTTTAATGACAAGTACAAGAAACGTGGCAACAATAGGAAATCATCAGTGATGCGATCACACGTCTCGCTTCAACTTCCAAATTCTTCATTCAGACAGCAATAGTTATAGTAAATTCTCGTCATCATTGACGTGTAACACTCAAAAGTTTGTCAACCAATTCTATTGGTTGGGAAAGGTAACTTAAGTATAGGTACTATATCTGTATATGGTAACGGAGTGTGAGGATTGGATAACTCTTATCGGGTAGGCATCTAAACCCATCCCTCTACATCACTCGTGCTAGATGTCACTAAAAGTACGACGTCTCATTGGTTCTACTAGCTATAGGACGTTAGATTATTTGGTCCATTGTGATTGGGTCGTTTACACCCCTAGGCATAAATCTCCACTTTAATTATACATAGAGCATACCCAGCCTCATATACAGGCAGAATGGTCACCCAGCTGCGGTATGCCCCAAGATTCACCCTGCCTCCCTTCCATCAATCAGCACTTTAGGGCTGTGTGTCAATTAGTTGGCAGAGGATGGTCTCGAAACTGTAGCTTCTTATGAGAAACAGTTATGGCATCCTGTGGTTTTGGATGACATCAGACATTCGTACCTCTTCGCGCTTGGCTGATCACGTGTCAGTACACCATGAAGCGGCTTCATTTTCCCTCTATTTGCGTATTTGATTCTCCCTTCGGCCTCGCCACCTGCCTGGGCCTCCTTATCTCGACCTTCACGTGGCAGGCTGCTATGCTCTTAAGTTTTGATTCTTCAAAGTTTCTGCTCTCCTCCCTTCCTTGGGTGACCTCGAATTCCCAGGCAAGAGCTGCTTCTTGCTAAGTTTCGATTCCGCTCTTTCGTCTGGCTTGTGCTTGTATACGAATCCTGGCCTGTTTGTCCCCTACCATCCTGGGCTTAATTCTGCTTTTTGTAAAATGGATTCGCACTTGTATAATGTGCTTCTTTGAGGTAGATAAATGGTTGGCGCTTGCCGCTCTATTCTTCTACTAAGCTTAGCAAGCAGTACTGCTTCCTTAGCTTCTTGCGTTCCATGCCTATTTACAGGTGTTAGCTAGTTGCGTATCTTCATCCTGTTTTATGGTTGTGTTTCTTTATATTTCAACATCGTCTCTCCTTTTAAGTCCATTACATCATCACTCGCAACATTTCGTCTTTGCCTTGTCATCCTTTTGATTGTCGTTTCGTACATCTGAACGTCTGTCCGGGCCTTAGTGTCACCACCATTCGCCTTTAATTAAGGCCCTTTGGGTCTCTTCTGGGAAATGAAGTAGTCTTCATTTTGTATCGGCTGCTGGTACGGTTGTCTCAATGGGTACCGTGCTGCCCATGGTTGTCTGGTTATTGGCATTTCAACAGGTATTGCTCTTCTGATGGGCACTGGGCAGAGACCTAGTTCTGCTCTCTGTTGGTTTATTTGCTCCTCATACGTCACATATCTTGGTGAGTATGTTCCTGGTGTTTCAAAATGGATGGCTGGAGTGCAGGCCATATCTGGGACCTCCTCTACACTTCTATACCCACTAATTTCTTGAGCTACTTCTATACTTGCTCTGGTAGCCCTTGGCATAATATATGATAAAATACAGTTATAGATTTACCCCAAGCCTCCCTAGTCTTGTGCGTCGAGGCGTCTTGGAAATTTTGAATGTAAACTAATGGATCATCTGCTTCCTTCATCTTTTTTGTCATTATAGCTCCCATATCGGACGTATCCGAATATAGTACTCGTAGCACTTTCCAAATTACTGCTCTGCCGTTATTAAATGATGCTCCATCATGAGCTGTGTTGACTGTAGTCACACCTGCCTGTGTCCATACATCATCAGCTCTCTCACCAAGTATGGCGATTAGAAGACCTTTAATATCCCCTATATCCCTCCCGTCATTTTTTCCAACTCATTGTATCCATCTTACAGAGCCGGAAGTTAAACTCAGGAGTATGGACTTTAAATTATCTCTGTCCATTGGGGGGCAACGATAGTGCGGCCTGGCCCCTCCCTTTTCTAACAGGGGTAACTGTGATGCTCCAAACTCATTCTCATCTTTCATCATTTGTCTATCTACCACCGGGGTAATATTCCCACATCGCCGTCTAACTGGCAATGATCTTAACCTGCTTACATAAGGCGGGGACTCCCCCGTCTGACCGCGGGGTTGCCCCTTATGTTGGTCTGACTGTGTCAGTGGCTCTGGTGCCTTAGACATAGGTATTTTTAATTCTGACCACCTTACTCCCTTATCCATAGGTGAATATCCCTCTGGATCACATACATCACTTCTCTCTTCCCTCTGGAAGGTTTCCCTTTCTTCGCCTGATGCTTCTTGTGCCCAACTTGTGCGACTTCCCTCATCATCATCTCTATTTAATGTTAGTCTGTCCAGAGACAGCTCCTTGTGTCTCACACTACAGGAGGCTTCCTCCGTGTCATACAACTGAGTGCTTTCGAGACAATAATTTTTTCCAATCCCTTGTGATTCTTTCTGGGCTTGAATTTCGTGGTATACTTTATCGATCGTTTCCCCAATACTTCGTGAGTCAAACTTGTCTTCTAGATTTACTCTAGACGTACCTGGTAATGGCTCGGATTCGGGAAAAAATTCCTCTGTCGTTCCACACTACCTGTGGATTGGGATTTCTTACTTCTCTTTCCAAATACTTTATCATTCCATGTCGTCATCGACTTCTCTGCGTTTTCTCGCTTCCTCTCCTACTCTGTCTTCCTCTTTCTTTTTCATATCCCTTCGTATCTCCTCATCCCTTTGCCTCTGTATTCTTTTCTCTCTTATGCTTTCCTGTTCATCATCTTCAATTCTTTTTCTTCCTAGTCTTTCCTGTTCATCAGCTGTTCTTTGTCTATTGTCACATTTTCTTTGCTCTTCTGCTCTCTTGTTTTTAAGCTTGCTCATCTTGATATAACTGTTCTCGTCTTTGTCTGTCTTTTCTTTTTGCTCCCTCATCTTTCAATCGTTCCTCCCTTTCTTTTTCGTCTTGATCTTCCCTTTGTCTTAAATCCTTGATGCCTTTACCATCGAGTTTAAGTAAAATCTGACCTCCCATCCATTTGTTCTGTAAGAGCGCTATCTCATCAGTTTTATCCTTGTTTCCTTTCCATCTCTTTATTTCTTTTCTTATATCTAGAGATGTGCTTGCTCAATCACTTGTCTCCTTGTCGCGTCTCTTCTTGTCCCTCAGGACTTTGGAGGTTATATCTTTCTCGGTATCTTTCTCTGGGCCCTCGTCACTACTTTGCGTAGGTGACTCATATGACGGATTGCTAAATCCCGTTGCTGCTTTAAGTTCCCTTAATGGGTATAACCCTTCGTCCTTGTTAGTTTTGTTTTTTATTTCAGACGGGGATGGCGGAGCAGAAGGCGCTTCACAACCCTCTATGCATATGTTGAGTATCCAATCTATAGGAGGCCCCTAGTCCTTTTCGTGTTCATACATTTTCCAAACTACTAGACTTGCTAGGCGCTTTTCTAACTTTTTTCCTGTGTACGTGGCATGCAAATATGTCGTCCTATGCTGCAGAACTGCCCTCGATAATGATCCGCCTTGTGGCTATGGCATAAACATTTTATCTGCGGTTCCTCTAACCCTCTATGCACTGTATTGTTTAAGTTTAAGCACGTGCTTCGGTAGCTGTTTGCAGAGATGCACAAATGGAGTAAGTTCATCCATTTCCAACCTTCACTTTTCTCTTTGCTACCACTCGCTTATGCTTTAGTTTACAGTTTCCAAATCACGTCTCAATCAAAATACACTTATGAGCGAGCACCAATCGTCGTGAGCTCCAATCCCGTCAAAACAACCATCAATATTTTATTTTAAAACAATCAATTTTCGTGTCTCACCTTCATGCTTCTCTATTACATAAAAACATGTCTTTCAACTCTGACATCATCACACCTTTAAATCACATAAAACAAACAGACAAACTTGACCGGCCACAGGTACTGTTCACGATCTTCCTCTTCAGACTCGTCTTGCCCTCTAAGATTTCTCCGAATGGAACTTAAACCTATCTCTTTCTGGATCATCTTTAATTGATCCTGTCTCCTACGTCATCCACTTTATGCGACTCTAGATAAGGGTTTCTGGTAGCACTCTTTAAAGTCTAGGAACACGACTATTCTTCTTTATATATTGCTCGACCACACTCAAGTTAATATCTCTTTTCCCATTTACATATATATCACACTCTTAATCTTTCGTTATATTTTATCCCGCCTCCGTCCGTTGCTCTCCGTTATTTACTATACATGCATCCCTTTGCCACACTCTTTGGTCTATTTACTCACCATTCGCATGTAGTTCTTCTTTGGACCCTCGGGATCACCGCCTTCGTTACCGCCTCTTCGAGCCGCTTTTCGATCCACTTCACGTAGATGTTGGAGGGGTTTCTATGTGAAAATAGGGGTCCCGTCAAACCGTCCCTTGCAAGGAGTTGTCTATTCTAACCTCTGCTACCGGGAGCTTCACGTCCTGTCAGCCGAATTGCAAAGGTTGTGCGATATTGCTGAGACTCTTAAGTTACTTATGTCGACAGCCGATGGTTATCTTATCAAACCATCCTATCTCTGCTACCAAGCAAGCTGGGTGTTCCCAAACAGCCCTTTAAGATGAGTAGCAATACCATGGAGATGGATGGGGATGCAGATTTTATTCATACATCAATAATCAAGACGACACAAATAGTTTGGCAAAGTTCATCTGTTTTAATGTCAAGTTTCTAAAACAGGGAGTACAATGAACATCTCGATACTCTGACTCTAATTACTTCATAAAAAAGCTGGGTTCTTATACCCATAACCGGTCATCACTGACGTTTTGACCTGCGTCATTACCAACGTCATCCTACGTGGCAAACTACAAAAACCTAACGGGAGGTGGGATTGGTTCTAAGTGAATAACTAAGCATCAGGTGGGGCAACTACTGTAACGCTCACCTGATTCCCGCAGAGGCGTCGGTCTTGACTGGGTGAATGCCGTATCTTCAAAGGTGATGTGTAACACACGGTTGGCTCTTTGGGCTGGACCTCTGTGCACTGTATGTCTGACTCGAAGAGTAAGATGTCTGCAGATAGAAAATATGGGATTAATGAACTGGGGTTATTGGGTGCCTCTCTCCTCTTCCCTTTCTCTTCTCCTGTAGAACCCCAAAGGTTAACGCCCTCACCTTAGGTAAGTGAACGCCGAGCTCTCCATCTGCCTCGGGGCAGGGTGCCGTAACCAGTTTCTTCACTGGATAAGGGTGCAGGCCTCTTGACCTCAGAGGACTGCTGTCCATCGCTAACTGCACGAACGGTAAGTTCTGGGCACTTCAAATGTCTTAAAAGTATTTTGTAATGATATCTCTTGTTTTGCAGGGTTCCGGCGATGGCGGATGGCGGGCTGATGAGAGTTGAGGATCGAACCCGCGTGAGGAATAGAAGCGCCTGGAAGCACGTAAGTAAGCGCTTGTAGCCTGCTTCACGATGCGCACTAACTGTCCCTTTTATCTTGCAGGTACAAGTTCGGAGCTTTAGAGAAGCTGAAGGGTGCTGGAATACCCACTGGATTCGGCGTGGGAAGGAGTAATGGCACGTGAGTAATAAAGTTGCCCAATGTCTTTAAACGCACCTTCTTTTGTCTTTCAGATGCGGGATGCAGCGCCGAAGGCCTCCGGAGCGTGCAAAGAGCTGGTAAGCTTTTGTCTTTCAGATGCCGGAATGCAGTGCGAAGACCTCCGGAGCATGCGAAGAGTAGGTAAGCCTTTGTCTTTCAGATGCCGGAATGCAGCGCGAGGCGTTGGTGACAGCCGATGGACCAGGTAAGAGATGCGCTGCCACTGAAGACCGTAGTGCTAACCTGTTCTTTCTTTGTCTTTACAGGTGCTGCTGAAGACTGGATTCCAGGATGGTAAGCCTTTGTTCCCTTAGGCCCAGGATCAGAAGCAGAAGACACGATGAGCGTTCTGCTGCAGAGAATGCAGAATAACGCAAAGCAAGATTCATCCATCGGGTGTGGTTTAAATAGCCTCCTGTAGTGCTTAGGTGTCTCCTTCCACAGCCACGCCTAGGTAAGAAAAGAGTTCCTGATTTCCAGAAGAGTTCCAGTGTTCTGAACCTAGGGAGTGGCTCCTGCCCCACCCAACAGGAAAAGTAGTCCCAAACAGAAGAGGATCAGGGGTTCAACTGGCAGGTAAGTAAGCAGCATGGTCTGCTGCAGGTAAGTCCACCCAAGCATTATGAGCCCGGCGCTTCCAGCGCTGGGACTGGGCATCTTTATGAGCCTGGTGCCACTGGCGCCAGGACAGGGTCCAAAAGGTCCCAATTGGGACTGGCTGGCACTCGGAACCGGGGTTATGGGTCTGCTTCCAAGGGAGTCGGGCAAGTCCTGATCTTTTGGAAGCAGAGATCATGACAGCACCCCCCTCAAGGCCCCTCCCAAACCGGGCTTCTCCGGGGGTTTGGGCTTGTTAGGAAATGTTCGATGAAATCTTTTGATTAGACGAGGCGCGTGGACATATTCTGCAGGTTCCCAGGATCTTTCTTGGGGACCGTAGCCTTTCCAGTCAATCAGGTAAAATAGTTTAGATTTGGAGATCTTGGAATCCAGGATGCTTTTGACTTCAAACTCGAGTTCTCCATCAACTAGAATAGGTTTTGGAGATGTAGTTAGTCGGGTTTGAGGTTGCACGGATTTTAATAGAGAGACGTGGAAGACCGGATGTATCTTCATGTGAGGGGGCAAGTCCAACTTGACCGCTACTGGATTTACTATGGTAGTGATGGAATAGGGACCAAGGTATCTTGGGTTGAATGTGCGTGGTCCTTTTAGAGGTAGATATTTGGTGGATAACCAGACTTGATCTCCTACTTGATATTGGGGGGCTTCCTTCCGATGTTGGTCTGCTCCTTTCTTGTATTGTTCTTTAGCCCTTTGAAGGTGAGAAACGGCTTCCTTAAAGGCTTGGGTGATTGTAGAATGCAGGTGGTCTACTGCTGGTGTTCCAAGATCTTGGAGTGGATCCAACTCCGAGGTTCGAGGGTGACTACCGTATAAAAGAAAAAACGGGGTCTTCCCAGTTCCCGAGTGGACAGAGTTATTGTAGGCATATTCGGCTATCCAAAGGATATCTTTCCAAGTTTTTTCAGTTTGTTGTAGCATGCAGCGCAAATACTGTTCCAGAGTTTGATTGGTCCTCTCAGTTTGTCCGTCGGTTTGAGGGTGGTGGCTGGTCGAAAGTCTCACATCAATTTGAGCCGACCGACAGCAACTTCGCCAAAAATGAGAAATAAATTGACTACCTCGATCCGAAATTAGAACTGAAGGAAAACCGTGCAGTCGGACGATGTTTTCGAGAAATTCTCGGGCCAGAGTTGCTGCTGTTGGTAAGCCTTTGAGTGGAATGAAATGCGCCATCTTGGAGAATAGGTCCACGATTACTAGGATCGTATTGTATCCGGAGCATGGAGGTAGATCGGTGATGAAGTCCATAGAAAGCGTATGCCAAGGGCGAGGCGGGATGTCAATAGGGCGTAAGAGGCCGGCTGGTTTTTCCTTTTGACTCTTGTTTTGGGCGCATACTCCACAGGACATTATAAAGTCTCTGATATCTTTTTTCCAAGACGGCCACCAGAAGTAGCGCTTGATCTTTTCCGAGGTCTTGGTCATACCGGGATGTCCTTCCATTAAAGAATCGTGATAACAAGAGATTACCTTTTTCTGTAAATCTGTGCTGGGCAGGTATAACCGTTCTTGGAAATATAATAGGTTGTCCTTCACCGTAAAGTCCTTTCCCTGCAGATGCCAATTCTGTATGTCTGCTGGAGTTACCAGTAGCCTGGCTTTATCCTTAACTTCCTCTATGGATTGTGTGGCGATTACACCTAGAATTCTTTGTTCGGGAATGATAGGTACAGGTTTAGGATTGATCAAATGTTCTTCCACTCCCATCCGAGAAAGGGCATCAGCTTTACCGTTTTTTGTACCAGGTCGATAGGTAATTATGAAGTCAAACTCGGCAAAGAATAGTGCCCAACGGAGTTGCCTAGAGGATTGAGCTTTTGCGGTTTTCAAATATTGCAGGTTTCGGTGATCTGTAATCACAGTAACGGTGTGTCGGGCCCCCAGAAGATAATGCCGCCAAGCCTTAAAGGCGGACTTGATAGCTAGAAGTTCCTTATCAGTAATAGTGTAATTGATTTCAGGAGGCGAGAATTTGCGGCACCAAAATGCCACGGGATGCAACTGATTGGTTACTGGGTCCTTTTGTGATAGAACTGCCCCCATGGCAAGGCTCGAAGCATCAGTTTCAACGATGTAGGGGAGTTCTGGGCGAGGATGTTTTAAGATCGGTGCAGAGATAAATCTAGTCTTCAAATTCTGGAAAGCTTGTTCCGCCTCGGTAGACCATTCAAAACGTTTGTTTTTCTTTAACAAGGCGGTGATGGGCTGGACTATTCGAGAGAATTCGGGGATAAACCTGCAGTAAAAGTTAGCGAAGCCTAACATGCTTTGAACACCTTTTACGGAGGATGGCGATGGCCATTTGAGAATTGCATCGACCTTCTTTGAATCCATACGCACTCCGCTAGGTGATAATATGAATCCCAAGAATTCAACTTCAGTCACGTTGAAAACACATTTTTCCAACTTAGCGAAAAGTTTGTGTTGACGCAATCTCTCGAGGACCATTTTCACGTGTTTCCGATGTTCAGTTTCCGATGAAGAATAAACGAGGATGTCGTCAATGTAAACAACAACACACACATCTATGAGCTCTCTGAGGACATTGTTCATAAAATATTGAAAGGCGGCCGGGGCATTGCAAAGTCCGAAGGGCATGACCTGATATTCAAATAGCCCATACTTGGTACGGAAGGCCGTCTTCCATTCATCGCCCTCTTTTACTCGTACCAAGTGGTAGGCTCCTCTAAGATCCAGCTTTGTATATATGCATGCTTTTCTGACTTGGTCCAGGAGTTCAGGGATCAAAGGTAACGGATATCTATTCTTAACGGTGATCTGGTTCAGGGCGCGATAATCTATACAAGTTCTAAGGTCCCCTTCTTTTTTTGGAACGAAGAACAAAGCTGAGGAAGCAGGGGACTTGGAAGGACGAATAAACCCATTCGCTAGGTATTGATCCAGGTATTGTCGGAGGTGAAGATTCTCAGGCTCGGTGAGGGCATAAATTCTACTACAAGGAGGAGTAGATCCAGGTATCAGGTCTATCTGGCAGTCATAAGACCTATGAGGAGGTAGAGAGTTAGCCTGATCCTTCCGGAAAACATCTTGGAATTCTAGGTATTCAGGAGGTAACTGGGGAGCCTCCGAGGAAATTGCTGCCAGTGCAACACCAGGTCGAGGGTGACAAGTAGAGACACATTCTGGAAACTGAACCGTTCTTGCTCGCCAATCGATCTGAGGATTGTGCTTCTCTAACCAAGGAATTCCTAGAATAATCTGGAACTGAGGGGCCTTGATCACATCGAACACGATCTTCTCATGGTGTCCATCTTGACTTACTAGCGTCACTTCTTGGGTGGTATGCGTTACTGGTCCGGAGGCTATCTCCGTACCATCCACCGTAGTAATGACGTCCTTTACAGCCTTTGGACAAAGAGTCAGATTCATCCTCAAAACCATTTCATGATCCACATAATTGCCGATGGCACCGCTGTCGACGTAAGCTTCAATCGCATGTAATCGATCCGGATGTTCAGGGCTAATGAGGACCATAGGTATCACGAAATGCAAGGTCACGGAACTGGTTTTAACGCTCGGCAAGAGGACCTCTATTCTTGTCGGGCGAGGTCGTTTCCTTGCTCAGAGTTTGTGACCCTGGTAACTGCAGCTCCTACTGCCTTCTTGGCTGGTTTCACCGGACAGTCTCGAAGAAAGAGCCCCGAGTTTCCGCAATAGAGGCATAATTGCAGCTGTTTTCTCCTTTCCCGCTCCTTTTGTGTTAGTGGTCCTTTCAGGCCCCCTATTTGCATGGGTTCCCCGGAGTCTACTCCTTTGGTAGGAGTTGGTGGTTTGGAAAATACTCGAGCATCAAACTTGGAACGATCGGCCTTCCTGTTCTGCAGTCTGTGGTCAATTTGAACGACTAAGTCAATATAGTCCGAACAGTCTTGCGGGGGATTCACTACTTGGGCTAACACATCTTTGAGCTCTCCACGTAGACCTCTATAAAACAGCATAATCCTTTTGTCCTCAGGCCATCGAGTTTCCACTATCAGTCTGTTGAAAGACGCAATATAAGCCAAAAGGTCTTGATTACCCTGTCGCAATGAAAGGAGCTCATTGTCCAAGGCCTGCCCCTGTGACTGTCTTGCAAACAGTTTTTCCATACTGAGCTGAAAAGCTTGAAAATCATGGAGAACCGGATCATCTTGATTAACTAGAGGGATCGACCAGTCTGCCGCATTGCCACTAAGGTACGAAAGCACGAAAGCTACCTTAGCTTGATCAGTTGGAAAGGCTGCTGGCCGGCATAAGAAGTGCAACCGGCACTGATTAATAAATACTGCAAACCTCTTTGGGTCACCAGAAAATCGTTCGGGCGGAGCCAGAGGTACATTCCCAGGTAGGTTGATCTGCACTGGGTTCGTAGAGGATGTTGAAGGAAGATTTGCCCCTGATGCGGGTAACGGAGTTTGTCCGGCTTGTGACTGTAGCAATTGTCTAGCGAGATCGTCTGTTCGCTCCTTGGAAATAATCAGTTCCCTTCTTAGAGCATTCGTTTCCTGACGGGCTGCATGCACTTCTGCTCTTAGTTCCCCAAGTAACTGGGCTAGCTGGTCGGTATCCAAGGTTTCCATAGCGCCTGGGTGGGAGTTTTGCGGTAGGCTTTGCGTTCTGTAACGCTCACCTGATTCCCGCAGAGGCGCCGGTCTTGACTGGGTGAATGCCGTATCTTCAAAGGTGATGTGTAACACACGGTTGGCTCTTTGGGCTGGACCTCTGTGCACTGTATGTCTGACTCGAAGAGTAAGATGTCTGCAGATAGAAAATATGGGATTAATGAACTGGGGTTATTGGGTGCCTCTCTCCTCTTCCCTTTCTCTTCTCCTGTAGAACCCCAAAGGTTAACGCCCTCACCTTAGATAAGTGAACGCCGAGCTCTCCATCTGCCTCGGGGCAGGGTGCCGTAACCAGTTTCTTCACTGGATAAGGGTGCAGGCCTCTTGACCTCAGAGGACTGCTGTCCGTCGTTAACTGCACGAACGGTAAGTTCTGGGCACTTCAAATGTCTTAAAAGTCTTTTGTAATGATATCTCTTGTTTTGCAGGGTACCGGCGATGGCGGATGGCGGGCTGATGAGAGTTGAAGATCGAACCCGCATGAGGAATAGAAGCGCCTGGAAGCACGTAAGTAAGCGCTTGTAGCCTGCTTCACGATGCGCACTAACTGTCCCTTTTATCTTACAGGTACAAGTTCGGAGCTTTAGAGAAGCTGAAGGGTGCTGGAATACCCACTGGATTCGGCGTGGGAAGGAGTAATGGCACGTGAGTAATAAAGTTGCCCAATGTCTTTAAACGCACCTTCTTTTGTCTTTCAGATGCGGGATGCAGCGCCGAAGGCCTCCGGAGCGTGCGAAGAGCTGGTAAGCTTTTGTCTTTCAGATGCCGGAATGCAGTGCGAAGACCTCCGGAGCATGCGAAGAGTAGGTAAGCCTTTGTCTTTCAGATGCCGGAATGCAGCGCGAGGCGTTGGTGACAGCCGATGGACCAGGTAAGAGATGCGCTGCCACTGAAGACCGTAGTGCTAACCTGTTCTTTCTTTGTCTTTACAGGTGCTGCTGAAGACTGGATTCCAGGATGGTAAGCCTTTGTTCCCTTAGGCCCAGGATCAGAAGCAGAAGACACGATGAGCGTTCTGCTGCAGAGAATGCAGAATAACGCAAAGCAAGATTCATCCATCGGGTGTGGTTTAAATAGCCTCCTGTAGTGCTTAGGTGTCTCCTTCCACAGCCACGCCTAGGTAAGAAAAGAGTTCCTGCTTTCCAGAAGAGTTCCAGTGTTCTGAACCTAGGGAGTGGCTCCTGCCCCACCCAACAGGAAAAGTAGTCCCAAACAGAAGAGGATCAGGGGTTCAACTGGCAGGTAAGTAAGCAGCATGGTCTGCTGCAGGTAAGTCCCCCCAAGCATTATGAGCCCGGCGCTTCCAGCGCTGGGACTGGGCATCTTTATGAGCCTGGTGCCACTGGCGCCAGGACAGGGTCCAAAAGGTCCCAATTGGGGCTGGCTGGCACTCGGAACCGGGGTTATGGGTCTGCTTCCAAGGGAGTCGGGCAAGTCGTGATCTTTTGGAAGCAGAGATCATGACAACTACGTCCTCCCTGAAAAATGGCCATTATGAACGTCACTAAATGTATGACGTCCCATTGGCTACATAAGCTATAGGACCCCCAACTAACTGGTCCCCCAGAATTGGTTAGCTTCTAACCCCCGTCAGTACTTTTTCACATATGTTAGCAGCACACAGACTGAACAACCAGGTGCGGGTGAGCTTGTTTTAGCACCACCTTCATACCAATTAGCATATCATCCATCATCACCTCAATGGTGCAGTGTCAATTAGTGCTTTGAAGTTGGGCTTGGGTTTGTACTGTTCTCTGGGAATTTTTAAGAAGTATGGGCACCAGCTGGCCTCCGTGCATAGGTGTGATCATCTCGTTCGTCCAACTTCCTTCTATCACATGACTGGACACCATGAAATTGAGCATTTTCGTGTTTTTGATTTTATTCTTCATAGTCTTCTGAAGTCTTTTGTTTTTGCTTGACCTTTCTGAACAGGAGCTTCTGTTCTTTCACATTAATTTTATCCAATGTCAGCCAATTCCAGTTTGATAAGACCTTGCCTTTCTTGGCTCAGTGAACTCCTTAGCTGAACTTTTATTCTATTTAATTCAATTGCTTTTCTTAACTGCGACACTGAAATGAGGCCTTCTTGCTTTGTTCAGTACTGCTTACATGCATAGTGGAAACATCCATCCTTTATTTGTCCATATGTTTCTATAGAGGTATATATGTATATGTTGGCACTTGCTGCGGTCTAACTATTTAAAAGCATGTGGCTAGCTTCATGATTGCTTTGCTGCTTGCGTTTCATTGCATCTGTACACGTTTAAACTAAGTATCTTAATCAGGTTTATGGCATAAGTCTCTTCATCTTGATCCCAAGATGTCACTTATCCTTGGCACCTATTTGTGCTTTATAAATCGTCTGCCTCTCTAGTCCGGTTATCTTTCTATATGGGTGCCGATTCAACTTTGTATGACGTCACCATTCATCTTTGCCATTTAGTTTCTCTGCTTTTTCAGGAATCTCGTTCAAATGGCCATTATATTGTCTTGTATGCAGGTATGGTTTCCTCAATCGGTACTTTACCTCCCATATTCTCTTAGGTATTGGTATTCTTATGGGTACTTCACGCTCTTCTCTTTGCTGGTTTTACTGTTCAGTATATGTCACATACTTTGGTTCATACTTTTCAGGTAATGTAGGCTGGGCAGTTGGAGTGGGGGTACTTGGCTCCTCCTCTACGATCGGCTTCCCCAGCCTGCCTGCTCCTCTCCTCATGTCTTAAAGGGAGAGGGGGGAGACCGGCAGGCGAAGCCATCAGGAGAAGGCTGGATGAAAAGGCCTCAGCTGCGAGAAACCCATCCACATTTTGAGGAATCAGCAACACAGAAGACACATTGGACACCGTAGTGTTCCCTCGCATCCCCTTCATCCGATGCGCTCTATGCAGCATCCAGTGACCTCAAGATGGCCGACTTGGTTGTCTTGGCAACCGACATAAACAAGAAATCACCCGGGAGCCTCACCGCCGCTGGCCCGAGTGATGATTGGCTTCCCCATTCTGCCTGTTCCTCCCCTCCCTCCTTAAAGGGAGAGGGGGGAGACCGGCAGGCGAAGCCGTCAGGAGAAGGCCGGATGAAAAGGCCCCAGCTGCTCTCTGCAGCTCAGCTGCGAGAGATCAATCCACGTTTGGAGGAATCAGCAACACAGAAGACACAAGGGACACTGGAGTGTCCCCTTGCATCTCCTTCATCCGCCGTGCTCCACGTGGCATCCAGCGACCTCAAGATGGCCGACTTGGTTGTCTTGGGAACCAACATAAACAAAAAATTAACCGGGAGCTTCACCACTACTGGCCCGAGTGATGATTGGCTTCCCCAGCCTGCCTGCTCCTCCCCTCCCGCCTTAAAGGGAGAGGGGGGAGACCGGCAGGCGAAGCCGTCAGGAGAAGGCTGGATGAAAAGGTCCCAGCTACTCTCTGCAGCTCAGCTGCGAGAAAACCGATCCACATTGGGAGGAATCAGCAACACAGAAGACACGAGGGACACCGTAGTGTTCCCTCACATCCCCTTCATCCGCTACGCTCCATGCAGCATCCAGCGACCTCATGATGGCTGACTTGTTTGTCTTGGCAACCAACATAAACAAGAAATCACCCGTGAGCATAACTGCCACTGGCCCGAGTGATGATTGGCTTCCCCAACATGCCGGCTCCTCCCCTCCTGCCTTAAAGGGAGAGAGGGGAGACCGGCAGAGGAAGCCGCCAGGAAAAGGCCGGATCAAAAGGCCCCAGCTGCCCTCTGCAGCTCAGCTGCGAGAGACCGGTCCACGTTGGGAGGAATCAGCAACACAGAAGACAGGAGGGACACCGGGGTGTTCCCTCGCATTCCCTTCGTCCGCTGCGCTCCATGCAGCATCCAGCGACCTCAAGGTGGCCGACTTGGTTGCCTTGGCAACCAACATAAACAAGAAATCACCCGGGAGCCTCACCATCGCTGGCCCGAGTGATGATTGGCTTCCCCAGCCTGCCTGCTCCTCACCTCCTGCCTTAAAGGGAGAGGGGGGAGACTGGCAGGCTAAGCCGTCAGGAGAAGGCCAGATGAAAAGGCCCCAGCTGCTCTCTGCAGCTCTCTGGCGCTCAAAGATGCCGCTGGCCGTCAGCCAAGGCTATAGTCCTGCTCACCAAGGCAAGCGGCCTCCTACTAAAAGGAAAGCTGTATCCCTTTCCACATCCTCTCTTGATATCGCTGTGGCGCTGCCCCTTTAAGGGTTCAGCAAGCGGTGGAGTGACGGGGCATTGCCGACTGCGTCAGAGCAACTGGGGAGCCCGGACTGCCTCTGTGGGTGGGAGGGGGCTCATGGGAACACTGATGACTGCTGCAGACCTGCATCAGTGACAACGAGGTCTGATTAACACCTGGGCACAGCAGTGACAAGTCAGTGAATATTTTTCTTCATTTGGGGTCAATTTCATTGTTTTCATGCTGCGGAGAGGGGACGGACCACGCGGCTCGGTGGCCATTTTGGTGACAACTCATTTGACGTGGCGAAGGCTGCTCTACATAATTTATTTCTTGCCCCTGCTGAATGTGGGCTATGAGCGCTTCCTGATGAGGTCTACCCGCCAAAATGACGATGAAACACTAGACAACTTCTATGGTCACCTGCGCCGGCTGTCAGTGTCATGCGCCTGGGACAACCCTGACACAATGATCAGGGACCAGCTGATCCAGGGGTGTGCATCTGGTAAGCTGTGCAGACAGGTGCTGTGGGAGCCCGGCATCACCTTGCCCCGCATCCTTGAGCTGGGTCGGTGCCAGGAGGTCTCTAAAGTGAGGGCATCCCGGATGGAAGCGGGGGTGCGTCCTGGCAAAGCAGAAGAGGTGTGTGCCATAGGCAATGGCACAGGTGGCGGGGGTGCCAAGAGGCCCGAGGGCAACCTCTGTGACCGTGGTGGCAGGTCAGGGGACTTGTGTCTGAAATGTGGGTATGACTTGCCCCACCCTGTGGAGCGCCCGGCTGCAGGGAAAGCTTGCGGACGCTGTGGTCTGACCGATCACTATACCCGTATGTGCAGGGCCCCACTGCTGGTTCCGAGAGGTCCAGTCCGGTCGGGTTATTTTCATCAGTCACGCCTGCCCAATGTTGCTCAGGTGGACCAGGGAGAAGAGGGTTCCCAGTTCAAAGAGGACGAAGAGGAAGAGGAGGAGAACATTTTCTTTGTGTCCAGTGTGTGTGTCCTGCGCTCTAAGAACAGGCGCCAGCCTAGATGTCTGGTCATGGTGAATGAGTCATCTATCCCTGTACTGGTAGATACCGGAGCCTCCGTAAACGTCATGGCGAGAGAACATTATGACGCCATGGTGTCCCCCCCGCAGCTGGCTGGCACCAAGGCACGCATCTTCACGTTTGGGGGGATGCAATGGTGTCCGGTCAAATGTTCGAATGCATTTGATCTAAGGACAAAATGCTCGAGTCAATTTGACTGAAAACAAAAAGTTTGAATTTATTTTTTAAGTATTTTTTTTGTGTGCTCTAGTATAGGTAAAAAAAGGTATTTTAACGTCAAAAACTGGGGTTTGTGGTGGGACCCCCGCCCCAAAAAAAAAATCGACCCTTTTTTCGGTCAAATTGACTCAAGCATATTGTCATCCGATCGAATGCATTTGTGCATTTGACCTATAACCGGATGCAACCAATGGCACTCGATGGGGACTTTGTAGCTGATGCGGGGAATGGGGACTCTCGGATAAGAGCATGCCTCTACATTACAACTGTGAGCAGCAACACCCTGCTGATATGCGCGGCTGCGGAAGCGCTGGGGATTGTCAGCTTTGCATGCTCAGTGTATGTGGAAGACATCCAAATGTTGTTGGACAAGTACTCCCGGCTGTTTGAGGGATTGGGCGGATGGCAGGCAACCCTGTAAGACTGCACATTGATGAGTCGATTCAACCCATCACTCTGAAACATTGACATGTGTCATTCCACCTGCGGGACTTAGTCGACCGTGAGCGTGACAATCTGGTCAGTCTCGACGTCATTGAGAAAGTTGACGGCCCAACCCCGTGGGTATCCCTGATCGTCATTACCAGGAAGCCGAAGCAGCCGGACTCAGTGAGGATATGCATTGACATGCGGCTCCCCAACAAAGCCATCAAGAGAGAGCGGCACTTGATACCCACCATTGATGATATCATCACGGAGCTGCAGGGTGCCCGTTTCTTCTTGAAATTGGACCTAAGAGCTGGATACCACCAGGTGGTGCTGCCCCCTGACTCGCCATGTTCACCACCCATCGTGGGTTGTACCGCTATAAAAGACTGAGTTTTGGTGTGTCCTCCGCAGTGGAGGTGTTTCAGAACATTATCCACGGAGCCCTTGCTGACCTGGATGGCGTCTTCAACATAAGTGATGACATTTTAGTCTTTGCCAAGTCGGAAGCGGAGCACCTGCATAAGTTGGCCAAGACTTTCGAGGGGCTCCAGTCGCTTGGTTTAACCTTAAACCATGACAAGTGCGAGTTCCTCAAAGCCACCATTGAATTCTTTGGGTTCGTGTTTAAGGAGGAATGCGTGTCACCTGACCCCCACAAGGTTAAAGACATCGTGGAGGCACGACCACCAGAGAATGTGTCGGAGGTACAGAGTTTTCTCTGCATGGTCACCTACTGTGGCCGTTTCATTAAGAACTTGGCCTTGCGGTCGGAGACCTTGCGAGCCCTCACGAAGAAGGAGGTCACGTAGCAGTGGGGGCCACTGGAGCAAACTGCATTTTAAGACATCAAGAGTGCTCTAACAGCTGAAGATACTAAGACCTTTTTTGACCCCGCCCTGCAGTTGGAAATTGTGGTGAACGCCAGCCCGTTTGGGATGGGAGCGGTGTTGACCCAGGTGGACGCCAATCTGGGTGTCTGTCCAGTGGTGTACGCCAGCAAGGCCCTCTCGGAGACTGAGCAACGGTACTCCCCGATTGAGCAGGAGGCCCTGGCGGTCCTGTGGGGCTGTCGGCACTTCAGGCTATACGTCCTGGGGCAGCCAGTGACAGTGGTCACCGACCATAAGCCCCTGCTGCCCATCCTGGCAGGCTGATCCTCGAAGCCCCCTTCGAGGATTGAGCGGTGGATGCTAGCGTTACTGGAGTATGGGGTCTCACTTGTATACCGGCCTGGGAGCAACAATGTTGCCAATTATCTTTCTCACCATCCAAGAGGGATCCCAGAAGAGTGGGCGTACAGCTGTGCAGAGGAGGCGGATGCGCACGTTCAACTGGTGGTGGAGGCGGCGACTCCCAACTCGGTGCCGCTGAACGATCTAGAGCAGGCGGCGGCCCAAGATGAATGCTTCCTCATCCTGAAGTCAGCGATTCAGCAAGGATCATGGAAGGCTGTGCTGGAAACTCCTGCCCTGTGGACGCAGGAGGCCAAAGTCACCCTGGAACATCTGTGGAAGGTGAGAGATGAGCTGACGTTCTCAGAGGCTGGCCTTCTACTCAGGGGTGACCGGATCGTGGTCTCACAGGTGAAAATACAGTAGGTTATCGAGCTGGCCCACCAGGGACACCAGGGCGTGGACAAAACAAAGGCCCAGTTGTGCCAGAAGGTCTGGTTTCCAGAGTTGGAGAGGCGGGTGGAAGAGTTTGTCGCGTCATGTGTATGGTGTCAGGTGGCGTCACAAGCACAAAAGGAGCCTGTCATAGAAACAATGCTGCGTGGCACAAGACTGTGGGAGGTGGTCCATGCAAACTTTGGCTGCACAACCCGAGGCACGCATTTCTTGTTCGTGGTGGACGAGTGGTCCAGGTACTCGGAGGTGGAGTTCATCAAGTCTGTGGCATTTGAGAACGTGGTGGTGGCAGTCGAGAAGACCTTTACCACTCATGGGCTCCCCCGGGAACTGTGCTCTGACAACGGAGCACCCTTCCAAGGTGAGAGCTTTGCCAAGCTGATGGAGGACTATGGAATTCACTACAGGAAGGTCACTCATTTGTGGCCCAGGGTGAATGGTGAGGCAGAGTGAATGGTGAGGAACCTCAACAAAGTGTCCCGCATCGCACAGTAACAAGGCCAGTGCTTGAAAAGGGCTTTATATCAGTTTCTGCACGAATATCAAGCCACCCCGCACACATCTACGGGGGTGGTGCCTACGGAAGCTCTATTGAAACGGTGCCTGAGAGGACTGTTGCCTGAGATGGGGAGAAGGAGCCAGCTCTGATCGATGACCAGCAAGTGAAAAGGGACAGGAAGCAAAGGACAGAACAGAAGAACCTTTGGAAGGGACTCAGGCCTCAGCAGTTTGCTCCTGGGGACGAGGTGCTGGTAAGGAACCGGCACCCTCACGGGAAGTTGTCATTAACATATGAGCCGGGGCTGATGGACTTGGTGGCTGTGAAGGGGTCAATTGTGATGGCATCTGATGGAACTGCATCCGTCACTCGTAATGCCAGCTTCTTTAAGAGACTGGTGGAACCTCGGGCGGCGGTGACCCAAAGCGGGGCATGATGGAGGTTCCAGATGAGGGTGGGGGCGTGGCCCCTCAGTAGCCCCGAGGCAGTCCCTATCTGGGAGGCTGGCAGGAGGTACCCCCTGAGGACAGGGCAAGGGAAACCTGTTCACCTCAGTACTATGTACTGGAGTCCTGATCCAGGAGCAGCATCCCAGGATGCTGCTGTTGGTGCTGGGGTCTGTGTGGTTGTCATTAAAGGGATCTTTTGCGGGTTTTAGTTTCAAGCGTGTTGTGTGTGTTAAGTAAAATAATGTTAAGATGTTTGTTGTTGTCCTCATGAAAAAGGAGGAGTGTGGTGCTGCCCCTTTAAGGGTTCAGTACGCGGCAGAGTGACCTTGCGCTCCGCCGCATGCACTATAAATAAACGGGGCCTTTCCAGCCACGTCAATGTGACTGGGGAGCCCGAACTGTACACAACAGTCTCCAACTGCATCTGCGGGCGGGAGGGGGCTCACAGGAACACTGATGACCGCTGCAGACCTGCAACAATCGCCACAGCAGCTACATCTAGGCTAGCCGTCCTACTCGTGAGGGCTACATGCCTTCGAGCGCGCACCCTCACTGTCCCGCTCTCCTCCTAAGCCCCGCCCCTCTTCGCCAGGAACTCACGACTAGGGTCTAGGTCCACGTACCCCTCTAGCGCCCTCCACGTTCCACTTTATCAGATCACCCGTTTTAACGGCTTTGAGTGTGCCTCCGTTCCCGTGGTCGCACATGTGACACCCATGCCCTCATACAAACCAAGCTCCTGCCTGGCTCAGCATGAGGCCAACCTAATTGGATCTCCTCACGCTCATTGCGTGGTTCAATCTGCCCAGTCTACCGACTGTGTCAAACGTTCACTCCTGCAACCCTCAAGAAGTCCTCTTTGAGAGTCAGCCACGCGTATGCAAACCAAGGTGCACAGGGCGCTACGGCTCACCTCCTCACCGTCATTTCAAAAACTGCACACTCGCTTCACAAGACTATCGCACACGAAAGCAGCCTGCCCTCGGTGGCCAACACCATCTGTTGAGCATCCGGCAATGTCCTCGCCCGCTAGTGCTCCTCAGATTACAGCAAGGGATCAAGAGGATGCAGTGTCTGCCCCTCTGCTAGGAACTATGGTAACTCACCTCGAGCGCCACTTTCCATCTGGACGCATCGAGGTGAGTGCAGCACACCCAAGACCCTTCTGGGCCCTGATCCTGTCCCCATCCAGCCCCTGTAGAGGCCCCCTGCACCTGCGTGCACCGAAGCTCGTCCCGGCCCTCGCGCTCTCTCTTCCCCTCCCGACCCGCCTCCCAGCCCGCCCCCTCCCCTGATAGGTCACCCGAATTCCTTGTAGGAACTAGGCCTCGGGAACTCACCTCGAGCGCCACTTTCCATCTGGACGCATCGAGGTGAGTGCAGCACACCCAAGACCCTTCTGGGCCCTGATCCTGTCCCCATCCAACCCCTGTAGAGGCCCCCTGCACCTGCGTGCACCGTAGCTCGTCCCGGCCCTCGCGCTCTCTCTTTCCCTCCCGACCCGCCTCCCAGCCCGCCCCCTCCCCTGATAGGTCACCCGAATTCCTTGTAGGAACTAGGCCTCGGGAACTCACCTCGAGCGCCACTTTCCATCTGGACGCATCGAGGTGAGTGCAGCACACCCAAGACCCTTCTGGGCCCTGATCCTGTCCCCATCCAGCCCCTGTAGAGGCCCCCTGCACCTGCGTGCACCGTAGCTCGTCCCGGCCCTCGCGCTCTCTCTTCCCCTCCCGACCCGCCTCCCAGCCCGCCCCCTCCCCTGATAGGCCCTGACAAGAAGATCTGCACTCATTACCAGTCCCTCCAGGGCAGCCCTCTGCCCGGCAGCCCATCGGCTAAGGACCTGAGGCAAAGGACGGCTCCTACAGAGACGGCTCCAGGTTGTATCTGCAGGTATCAGCAGGAGAAGCAAGAAGACAACATCAAGTAAGTGTGGAAAGGGCGGGGCCAGAAGCAATTACTTCACACCATACTACCCTACCACTCAACTAACAAAGCATCACCACTGTAAATTCATTATATTTGTATTCAGAAACTCTGCCCTCTGCATGTGAAAATTGCATTCTAGAAGTGTACCTATAACCTTGATGAGAAAGCTGCATTTGGAAGTTGCTCCCAATAGCCTCTCTGAGGAAAAGGCGCATTTAGAAGTGTACCCTTTAGCCTAAGTGTGTATTTAGAAGTTGTGCCCAATGGCCTCCCTGAGAAAGTTCCACTTGAAATGTGCCCAATAGCCTCTCCCTGAATTGCGCCCAATAGCCTCTCTCAGGAAAATTGCATTTAGAAGTGTTCTCAAGTGCATTCAGTAGTGTTCCCAACAGTATTTAATAGTGTTCCCAGTTGCATTTTGGTGTTGTGCCCGATAGCCTCTCTGGGGAAAACTGCATTTAGAAGTGGTCCCAATTGCATTTAGGTATTGTGCCCAATAGCCTCTCTGAGGAAAATTGCATTTAGAAGTGTTCCCAGTTGCATTTTGGTGTTGTGCCCGATAGCCTCTCTGGGGAAAACTGCATTTAGAAGTGTTCCCAATTGCATTTAGGTATTGTGCCCAATAGCCTCTCTGAGGAAAATTGCATTTAGAAGTGTTCCCAGTTGCATTTTGGTGTTGTGCCCGATAGCCTCTCTGGGGAAAACTGCATTTAGAAGTGTTCCCAATTGCATTTAGGTATTGTGCACAATAGCCTCTCTGAGGAAAATTGCATTTAGAAGTGTTCCCAATTGCATTTAGGTATTGTGCCCAATAGCCTCTCTGAGGAAAATTGCATTTAGAAGTGTTCCCAGTTGCATTTCGAGGTTATGCCCAATGGCCTCTCTGAGAAAAGTTGCATTTGGAAGTGTGCCCTTAACCTAAGTGTGTATTTAGAAGTTGTGCCCAATAGCCTCTCTGAAGAAAGTTGCATCTAGAAGTGTTCCCAATTGCATTTAGGTATTGCGCCCATTAGCCGCTCTGAGGAAAATTGCATTTAGAAGTTGTGCCCAATAGCCTCTCTGAGAAAAGTTGCATTTAGAAGTGCTCCCAATTGCATTTGATATTATGCCCATTAGCCTCTCTAAGGAAAATTGCATTTAGAAGTGTTCCCAATTACAATTAAGTGTTGTGCCCAATAGCCCCTCTAAGGAAAGTTGCATTTAGAAGTGTTCTCATGTGCATTCAGTAGTGTTCCCAACCGTATTTAATAGTGTTCCCAATTGCATTTAGGTATTGTGCCCAATAGCCTCTCTGAGGAAAATTGCACTTAGAAGTGTTCCCAATTGCATTTAGGTATTGTGCCCAATAGCCTCTCTGAGGAAAATTCGCATTTAGAAGTGTTCCCAATTGCATTTAGGTATTGTGCCCAATAGCCTCTCTGAGGAAAATTCGCATTTAGAAGTGTTCCCAATTGCATTTTGGTGTTGTGCCCAATAGCCTCTCTGAAGAAAGTTGCATCTAGAAGTGTTCCCAATTGCATTTAGGTATTGCGCCCATTAGCCTCTCTGAGGAAAATTGCATTTAGAAGTGTTCCCAAGTGCATTCAGTAGTGTGCCCAACTGTATTTAATAGTGTTCCCAATTGCATTTAGGTATTGTGACCATTAGCCTCTCTGAGGAAAATTGCACTTAGAAGTACTCACAATTGCATCTAGCTGTGTTCCCAACTGCATCCTGAAGCTGCGCCCAATAGCCTCTCGCAGGAAAGTTGCATTTAGAAATGTTCCCAATTGCTTTTAGAATAGCCTCTCACCCAATCCCTATGGCATTTACAATTGCATTCTGAAGTTACGCCCATTAGCCTCTCTAATGAAAATTGCATCTAGAAGTGTCCTCAATTACATTTAATAATGTTCCCAATTGCATCTAGGTGTTGTGCCCAATAGTCTCTCTGAGGAAAATTGCATTTAGAAGTGTTCCCAATTGCATTCAGGAGTCGTGCCCAATAGCCCCTCGCAGGAAAGTTGCATTTAGAAGTGTTCTCAAGTACATTCAATAGTGTTCCCAACTGCATTTAATAGTGTTCCCAATTGCATTTAGGTGTTAGCCCAATAGCCTCTCTGAGGAAAACTGCAGTTAGAAGTGTTCCCAACTGCATTCAGGAGTTGCGCCCAATAGCCTCTCGCAGGAAAGTTCAATTAGAAGTGTTCCCATTTGCATTTAGTAGTTGCGCCCAATAGCCTCGAGTAGTGCTCCCAATTACATTAAGTATTGTTACCAATTGCACTTAAGTGTTGCGCCCAATAGCCTCTCTCAGGAAAGTTGCATTTAGAAGATCACACAATTCCATTTAGTAGTGTTCCCAACCGCATTTAATAGTGCTCCCAATTGCATTTAGGTGTTGCGCCCAATAGCCTCTCTGAGGAAAGCTGCATTCTAGAAGTGTTCCCAATACCATTTAGCAGTGTTCGCAACTGCATTTAATACTGCTCCCAATTGCATTTAGGTGTTGCGCCCAATAACCTCTCTGTGGAAAGTTGCATTTTAAAAGTATTCCTAATACCAGCTAATAGTATTCGCAACTGCATTGAAGAGTGCTCCCAATTGCATTTAATTGTTGCACCCAATAGCCTCTCTGAAGAAAGCTGCATTTAGAAGTGTTCCCAATTGTATTTCTGAAGCTGCCCCCAATAACCTCTCTAAGAAACTGGCATTTAGAATTGTTCCCCAAAATTACAATTAGAAGCTGCGCCCAATAACCCCTCTGAAAAATCTCATGCTATTGGAAGGGTCTCCGGTCTGGAATGGGAAGGAGTTGGATATCACATCTCATGTTATAGGAAGGATCTCAGGTTTGAGCAGTTGAACCCTAAAGTCTGCCTAAAAGCGTGTCATCACCGACCTTAGATCTACAACCAGAAAACCCTCCTAAACCAATCTTAAAACTCGCACCAATCATGAGTGCACCCACTCCACCAGAATCAGTCAGAAACACCATCTCCGATCTGTCCTCCGTCCCTTCCCGCCTCTCCCAAACCCCCCCACCCTCTCTCGCACCCCCTGCTTTTCCCCTCTCCAAACACCAAGCAAGGGGGGCACGTTGGCGAGCCACCCACCCCAAGACCACTCATCCCCCGAACCCCACCCCCGACCCACCAGCATTACCCATACCCGCTCCCCTCTCTATCATACCTGACACACCCGACCCTGCAATCACCCAACTCCCGCCCTCCCCTTATACCCCTGCCACCATCCCCACTCGACCTCACCCCTTCCCCTCCCTAAAAACTGCACGGCTAGCCCTAGCAAGAACCGAAGCTGCCTCCCAATCACCCTCCGACCCCCCCACTCTCTCCCACACACCAGTCGCAGCAAGGAAACTAAAGAGGAAACGTTCTTGGTCCCCCTCAATCTCACAGCACTCCTCGCCCCCCCTATCTCGACCAATCACATCTATCCTGCAATCCCCCCTCTCCCCCGCGGCGTCCCCCCGCCTGAAACCCCTCTCCCTCGATTTCTCATCAGCTGCAACTGAAACTCCTAACCGTCAACATCCCTCTTTCAAATCCCCCCTCCAAGACCCGACCATCCTATCACACGCAGCATCCCAACCCCTCCCGAGGCCTGCCAATCTCTCTGCTCGCCCACTATTCCCATCTATCATCACCCAACCTACCCCCCCCAGACTCTCTACCACTGCACCCTCCACCTCCACCAAAAAGATCATCCCCGACTGCCGATCTGAACTGCATCCTATTTAACGCCCGATCAATAGCAAAAAACAGACATTCCATCTTTGACCTCCTCACCTCTGACAAACCAGACCTAGTTTTCATCACTGAAACCTGGTTCACTGACGACTTCGGCCCAATCGCCAACAAAGCCTTTCCCCCCAACTACTCCCTCATCCCACTGAACCGTCCCTCCAGGGGAGGAGGGGTAGCACTCGTCTTCAAATCTCTCTTCCGCGCCTCAATCATCGATAACCAACCCTCCATTCCATCCTGCGAATCTCTCCTTGTTAAACTATCCCTCTCACCATCGCTCTCACATAGCTTCCTATTAATCTACAGGCCCCCAGGCTACGATAGACACTTCGCAAATAACCTTTGCGACTCTATTGCCACCCTCCAACTAAACCATCCCAACCTCACCCTTCTTGGAGACTTCAACATATGGCTCGACATCCCCACCAACCCTATGACATACTCCCTGGTTGACGGATTAGATGCAATTAACCTCCAACCCCACATAAACGGACCGACCCACTATAAAGGACACACTCTCGATGCCATCTTTAGCTCCAACAACCTGATTCAGCTAATGCCGCCCACCCCTATCATCTGGTCTGATCACTTCATTCTCTCTTTCACCATCCACTCACCCGAACCCCTCCCCTTACTCATATCCGAACCTCCGAATATAGGCAAATGCTGGAAGAAACTAATAATCACCCCAGACTTAGCCGAGGCTCTCCTCCAGTCTCCACCACCATCCTGCCCTCTCAACAACCATCTCACCCCTGAGGCCCTTGATTCATGGCTTAGTGCACCTCTGATGCGCCTCACCCCCTCCTGCAAACCATCAACCCGCCGTGGCCCTTTCCCCAGATGGTTCACTCCTGAGCTGAAGACCACTAAACGACTATACAAACACCTAGAACGCAGATGGCATAAAGAGAAAACCCATGAGAGCAGGACCACCCTGGCCCGACACCTGTATCGGTACAAAGCCGAAATCCGGAAAACAAAAAAGGCCCACTACAACTCCCGAATCCTAAACTGCAAAAACCCAAGTAAAGAACTCCACAAAATTATCTCCGAATTCACCAATCCAGCTTGTAACACAACCATCCCGACCGCATCGCAATCACTTCTGTGACTCACTCTCCCTCCACTTCTACTCCACGGCTATAGAAAGGACAAATACTCTAACCTCCAAACTAGCACTCTTACAGCCACTAGACAATCCTCAGCCCGTACCACCCAACCCATCAGCTGCAACCTCCACGCAACCAACGTTCGACTCCTTCAGTCCATTAACAACAGAACAGTTTCTCAAACTCCTATCTGCCCGCAAACCATCCGGATCACCATTGGATCCATGCCCAGCCACTACCCTTAAAGAAATCTTTGCCTCCACCTGCGCAGGAGAACACGCAAGATCTATCATAAATGCTTCCCTCTCTTCCGGTACTTTTCCAGACGCATTCAAATTGGCGCACGTCAAACCCCTGATTAAAAAACCCTCGCTCGATCCGCTTGAGCCCAAAAACTACCGCCCCATATCAAACACCAGATTCCTCGCCAAACTCATTGATCGAACCGCCTCCTCTCAACTTAACGCCTTTGTTGAAGCCAACAAACTCCTAGACCCCGCCCAATCAGGTATCAGAACTTGTCACTGAACTGAAACCACCCTAACCTCTATCTGGGACGACCTTAAAATGACTGCTGACTCCGCGGGATGCGCCGCACTAATCCTCCTCGACCTATCAGCCGCCTTTGACACGATCAATCACTCAATACTCCTTGATCGCCTCCACTCCCTAGGAATACGTGGAACCGCCCTCAAATGGATAGCCTCATTCCTCAAAGACAGGCACCAAATAACGACACTCTCCAACTTTACCTCCCAAGCCCGACCAGTCGACACAGGAGTCCCACAAGGAGCGTGTCTATCTGCCCTCCTCTTCAATCTCTACCTGACCACCCTCCCACCGATAATTCGTGCACACAACATCCTATGTTACAATTACGCCGACGACACACAACTAATTCTAAAATTCCTGAACACGAATCCTAACTCACGACCAGACCTGGCATCCTGCCTCCTTGACATTGAACGCTGGATGACCCAAAACCACCTCCTGTTAAACCCCTCCAAAACAGAAATCATGGTGTCCGGCAACCCAGATCTTCTCCCGCACCCTCTACCCTGGCCAACCGCCATGGGCAACTCACTGATACCCTCCAACACAGTGAAAAATCTTGGATGCACCCTAGACTCTGACCTAACACTCTCGCGCCAAGTCAACAATGTCTCAAAGTCCTGCCACTACCACCTCAAAAACCTCAGGCGCGTCTTTCCATATCTATCATTTCCTAACAGAGTCTCTGCGGTACAATCCATCGTCATCTCACGGCTGGACTACGGCAACCCCCTATACCTCGGAATCCATGCCTACCAAATGAAAACCTCAACCTGGCTCTTTCCGTAAACCAAATGAACAAACTTCAAAGAGCACAAAACGCAGCGGCCAAAGTGTTACTTGCGCTTGGTCCAAGAGACCACGTATCCCCAGCCCTCAAGACACTGCACTGGCTTCCAGTAGCCCGTAGGGTAGCTTTCAAAACCTTATGCCTCACCCATCGAGCAGTACATAAAACTGGACCGCAATATCTTCAGGAAAAACTAATAGCTTATCACCCCACTCGCACCCTCAGATCAAGCACAGCCGGCCTCCTAGTAATTCCTAAGACTAACTCAGTCAGGTTAGGCGGAGCATCATTCTCAGCCCTAGCCCCAACCCTGTGGAACTCTCTCCCACCCCACATCAGGCTAACCGAGGAGCTAACAGCTTTCCGCAAACTACTGAAAACCTGGCTCTTTCCGTAAACCAACCGGTTCCGTGCTAGCATCATCAAAATAACACCGACCCAGCGAAGCACCTAAAGCAATACCAAAAGCAAAAAAAAAAAAAAAACGGATTGTATCAAATGTTCACAAAAGAAATTAAAACGAGTAATGTAGATCTAAACAGTGAAGTCAATAACACGAATTGATCACTGGACAAAAGAAAAATAGAGTGTGGACGAGCTTGGAAAGCCGATGAGTGGGGTGAACGGATAAGTGAGAAGGGCGAATGAATAAAGATGATTCTAGACAAGTATAAATGAATGTGGAGGATGAAAGCGGTTGACAAGTGCGTCTGGAAGACGGTTGGGTCTGGAGACCCGATGAATAATACGAGCAAAATCAATGGGGGTGACGGATGAGTGTGTAAACCAATTGACTGTAGAAAGCGGTCCGAGTATGGAGAGCGGCTATGTGTAGAAAGTGACTGTGGAGGGCGGATGACTGTGGAGGACGAATGGCTGTAGAGAGCGGATGGCTGTGGAGAGCGGATGACTGGGCAGGGCGGATGACTGGACAGGGCTGTAGAGGGCGTATGCCTGTGGAGGGTGTATGCCTGTGGAACATGACTGTGGAGCGCGGATGACTGTGGAGGGCGGACGACTGTGGAGAGCGGATGTCTGTGGAGAGCGGATGTCTGTGGAGAGCGGATGTCTGTGGAGGGCGGATGACGGCGGAGGGCGGAAGACGGCGGAGGGCGGATGACGGCGGAGGGCGGATGACGGTGGAGGGCGGATGACGGTGAAGGGCGGATGACCGTGGAGGGCAGATGACCGTGGAGGGCAGATGACCGTGGAGGGCAGATGACCGTAGAGGGCAGATGACCGTAGAGGGCAGATGACCGTGGAAGGCAGATGACCGTGCTGTGGAGGGCGGACGACTGTGGAGGGCGAATGCCTGTGGAAGATGGGTGTGGATGGCGGAAGACTGTGGAGGGCGGATGCCTGTGGAAGATGAGTGTGGAGGGCGGATGCCTGTGGAAGATGACCGGGGAGGGCGGATGACCGTGGAGGGCGGATGACCGTGGAGGGCGGATGACTGTGGAGGGCGGATGACTGTGGAGGGCGGATGATTGTGGAAGGCGGATAACTGTGGAGGACGGATGACTGTGGAGGGGCGGATGCCTTTGGAAGATGAGTGTGGATGGCGGATGACCGTGGAAGACGGATGACTATGGAGGGCGGATGACTGTGGAGGGCGGATGACTGTAGAGGGCGGATGACTGTGGAAGGCGGATGACTGTGGAGGGCGGATGACTGCGGAGGGCGGATGACTGCCGAGGGCGGATGACTGCGGAGGGCGGATGACTGCTGAGGGCGGATGACTGCGGAGGGCGGATGACTGCGGAGGGCGCATGACTGCGGAGGGCAGATGACTGCGGAAGGCGGATGACTGTGAAGGGCGGTGAGCGTACAGAGCGAACGAATATGAAGAGCCAATAAATGTGGTGGACAGATGAATGTGGAGAACACACGAGTGTAGAATGCGGCTGAATGAATATGGAGAGCACATGAATGTAGAAAACGGTTGAGTGTAATGAGGGGAAGAACATGGACCGCGGAGGAGCTTAGGGAACGGCTGAGTACAGCTATCGGCTGAATCTGACGAGCGACGGAATGTAGCGAGCGGCTGAGTATCGCAAGCAGCTGAGTATGTCGGGCGACCGAGTGTAGTAAGCGGCTGAGTATGGCGAGAGAACGGGTATGCGTCGAACGAACGAAAAATAAGAGCGAGAAAACGAGTGTACACAAAACAGTTAAGTACATTGTACGGAAGAGTGAACGGAGCTGATGAATGCAGAACTGACAAGTGGCGGATGAGCATCTGATGCGATTGAGTGCGTAACAGATGAGCCTGGGGAGCGGGTGAACGCACGAAACAAATGAATGAATGGACCAGAGCGCATGATTAGCGTACTCCTCCATGCTAGATGGAGGAGTACGCTATACGGATGAATTCGCCGACCCGATGAATAGTGCATAAGAGCAGATGAGAAACAAAACACATCGCACGGACCGGACCGGTCTGCGTAATGTGCAGACTTTGATGTGGAACGCAAGAAACCGTTGTAAGAGCATACTTCATTTCACACCCCACGCTTACTCTCTCCTTACACCACCACTCAAGTAGAACACAGAGATACTATGACACCATTCGGTATATCTGTTCTCATATCAACATCCACCGCTCACTCCCCATCACTCTAAGTAAACATTGCTGGTTTCTCACCCCCAGCTAAGCGTTCTCGTCAGGCCTAACGCTGCCTCACTCGTACTGGATAATCCTGCCAGACCGAACACATACTCCTGATTCCTCAACCACCACACCTATCGCTAGGAAGCAGCTACCACAGAAATTCCGCACCAGCTGCACACATACCTGGTGCGCACACGCACCCTTGACCCTCTCTAATCTCTCCACTGACCCGAACCTCGGTTCCCAAGGGCGTTCAACCTACCAGCGCCTTCAGACCATACCAATGGTATATAAGGCGCTATATAAATGCAAAATAACAATAACAATAACAATAACCTATTACCGACACCTCCCAGGATGTTAAAGTATATGCCCCTATGTTACTGCCAGTTGTGGCCTCAACCACGCCTGTGAATATGAATGTTGATACTGCCAAATTGACTGCCCCTATGTTACTGCCAGTTGTTGCCTCCACTGTGCCTGTGAATATTAATATTGATACTGTCAAATTGACTGCCCGTATGTTACCGCCAGTTGTTGGCTCCACTGTGCTTGTGAATATTAATGATGATACTGCCAAATTGACTGCCTCTTTGTTACCGCCAGTTGTTGGCTCCACCGTGCCTGTGAATATTAATGTTGATACCGCCAAATTGACTGCCTCTATGTTACCACCAGTTCTTGGCTCCACTGTGCCTGTGAATATTAATGTTGATACTGCCAAATTGACTGCTCCTATGATACCGCCAATTGTTGCCACCACTGTGCCCGTAATTATCAACAATGATGCTGCCACATTGTGTGCCCCTAGCATACCCCCAGAGGCTGCTGAAGCCAGCCCCCACCCCTTGGTTCACCTCCCATCCTTAAACCTTGCAATTCCTACCCCCACCCACTCAGCTGCACCCTCAGCAACGCCTGGTCGCTCCCAGCCCATGCCATGTACATTCACGATTTTATCACCAGCTGCAACCTTAATCTACTAATCATTAGCGAAACCTGGCTCCACGAAGCATCTGGCCCTGCCGTTGCCCACCCCCAGGGTTACACCGTTTTTAGGCAAGATCGCACCCTTCAGAAAGGTCGAGGGGTAGCTCTCATAAGTAAAGAGACCATACCAATCAGAATGGTGCAAGGAGAACTAGGCTTCAACAGTGACTACCTGCTCCTTAAAGTCATAAAATCAACGCATTCCCCCAACTGCACTATTGCCCATAGTTTACCGACCACCAGGGCCATTCACGGATTTCCAAGATGCCCTCTTACACATCATCTCTGATAATCTACAAAAAAAATGACATAGCTATTCTCCTGGGAGACCTCAAACTAGGCTTGAACGACACTGCCGACGCCCATGCAGCCACCCTCAACAAAGCTCTATCCACCTTAGGCTTCAAATAGGCTGTTACGGAGCCCACCCATATCAAAGGACGCACCCTTGACTGGGTCGCCCACCACAACTTCCCTCTCATGATCACAGCCATCTCACCAATTCCCTGGTTAGACCACCACTCCATTCGTTACAAACTTAATCTAGCCAAGGGGGCCCCCCTTGCAAACGACTCCACTCTCCCCAGCTCTCACCAGGAGCTCCTGTCAGCTCACTAAGGATAGGCTTTTACCCTAGCTCCTTGTGCCTGCCCTCAAGCCCCCTTTCTCCAGTGACCCGGATACCCTTGCAACCACCTACAACACCATCATCACCCAAGCGGTTGACGCCATTGCCCCACTCACCCCTAGGAAAGCTAAGCGCACCAAACACACGAAAGCGTGGTTTTCCTCTGAGCTTCTCGAGTTGCGCACTAGAAAAAGAACAGCACGCTCCACCTGGTTAGCAAAGCCTAGTGATTCCTCTAAAATAGCATTTAAGACCCTCTCCAGAGAATATAAAGATGCCATAATTAAAGCTAAATTCAACTCCTTGAACAGTAGGATAGCAAACGCTAAATCTGACTCTAAAGAGATCTTTGCAATTTTCATGGAGCTGGAATCACCAGCTACCACCTTGCCAACTCTCACTAAAGCTCACTAAAGACAGTGAGTGGTGTAACAGTATCCAGACTGCCTTGCTTGACAAGCTGAACATCCTTCATAACAAAATCATTTACCACCAACAGGCCCTAAGACAACAAATATCTAACCTCCACTGCAAATACCTCCTGTGACGCCCCCTCCTTTTCCTTCAAGGAAATTAACGAACAGGAAGTCATAGCCCTCCTTAAATCAGTCAAACCCTCCAATTGTAAAGGGGGTGCATCTCCTGCTCAACTTATTAAAGAATGTGCCTCCACCCTCGCCCCGTTCCTTACAGCCTTTACCAACGCCTCCTTCACATCAGGCCATGTCCTAGCTTGCCTGAAAGAAGCTTGGGTACACCCGTTCCTGAAGAACCCAGCGCTCGGGCCACCCATCACAGGGAACTACAGACCCATTACTACAGTCCCCTTTCTATTAAAAATCCTCGACAAAGCAGCTTACCTGCAGGTCCATAAATTCTTAGAGGCTAATAACCTTCTTGTTCTTCGCCAGTCAGGCTTCCATCCTGGCCATGGGACCGAAACCGCAGTATTAGACCTCAAAAATCAAATTGATGATTTCAGGGACGCAGGCAAACCTGCCCTCCTTCTGCAACTTGACTTATCCCCAGCTTTTGATTTGGTGGACCATAATATCCTCTGCCACCACCTCTCCTCTGCTGCCAATTTTTCACCTAACGCTACAGCTTGGATCACATCCTTTCTCCAAGAAAGAGTTATGAAAGTTATGAAAGTTTTCTCTGACCAAGCTTGCGCCAGCCCTAATGATCAAAGGCGGAGTCCCACAAGGATCCTGCGTCTCACCCACCCTCTACAACTTGTTCATGAGGCCACTATTCAACTTCCTGGACGCACTAGGCATCACATATACAAACTATACTGATAACACGCAGGTCCTGACTATGAGCCCAACAGGGAAAATCTACTCCAAGATTCAAACTTGGATGGCAGAAAATTGGTTGTGCCTTAACGGTGAAAAAAACAGACGTATACTCATTGGATCACCAGGAACCCTAAAGAAACTCGACGAAAAGTACAGATCTTTCACAATCAGCAACACTTTAATCCCTGTCTCCCAGGTGGTCAAAACGCTGGGGGTCTAGACTCAAACCTATCAATGGTCCGACAGGTTAACGCCATAGCATCTGCTGCTGCCTACCACTCTAGATTGCTCACTAGAGCTAGACCTTTTTTGTCTCAGCAGAACTGCCTTACCATAGTTTAGCTAGAGCAATAATCGGGTCTCGGCTTGATTACTGCAATGCCCTCCTAGCAGGCACCTCCGCTAAAAACATCTGCAAACTCCAGACTATCCAAAACAGTGCACTTAGGGCGGCTACCATCATATACAAAAGGGACCACATCTCAGCAACCAGGAAACTAGTCCACTGGCTCCCCATCAAGGAACGCATCATTTTCAAAACGCTCACCCTCACACACAAATGTCTCCATAACACTGCCCCCCTTTACCTATCAGAGAATTTCCAAACCTACTGCAGACAGATCCACTAGAACCGCATACACAAACCGAATCTCCATTCCGAAGACCCTGAGGACTTGCGCAGGAGGATCTAGCTTCCCTGTCATTGCTGCGACCCACTGGATCTCCCTACCACCGTACCTGAGAAGCATCAACTCGCACACAGCCTTCCAAAAAGCTATCAAAACTCTGTTGTTTGTATAAACGGGGCCCAACTGGCTTGGTTGCCTTCCAGGGTGCTGTATGCTACCTCTACTTATGCTTTGTAACCATATCTGCTAATGTATGACATATGTAATAACACAACCACCTATGTACTTGCTTCACTTCACTATGTTAGGCTTTTTTGGACAATGAGAAGACATCAAGGGAGGGGGGGGGAGATCGCCTCTGGCATTTGTGCACACTGGAAGAAAACTTGGGGAAAGGAAATACTCTCATGATAGATTTGTGGAGAGCTTTCAAAACCATCTGTCCAGAAGGAGTGAGTCACCATTCTGAAAGACTCCTTAGTTTATTGATTGAGGCAGGTAAACCTCTCTTTTACTTTTAGGAAGAAAGAGAGGTTTTTTTCCCTTTTCTTTTCACAAGAATAAACATACCTCCAGGACTTGTCAAAATGATTATTCAATTACACGACAGCATGCCTGTGACGGTTCGCGTTGAACAGTTGGGGAGGACTTCTGGTTGGGTTGACACAAACAAAGGGTTCAAACAGAGTTGCATTCTGGCACCCATGCTATTCAACCTTAAACTAGCGGACCTTGGGGGATGGAGAGTGCCAATCACTCAGCAAACCCACTGAAGTTAGGGGATGCTTCAATTCAGTGGCTGGGTTACGCTGACGATCTTGTCATCTTAGACTCTACCCCCTGAGGTCTGCGGGTGACCCTGAATAGACTGGTACTCAGAGGCGTAGCCAGGATTGTAAAGCCAATGGGGCCTGAAGCTAATGTAGTTGGGCCCACTGCACTAACAAAAATATCTGTAAATGCCCACACAGTGCTGCTGAGTGGGCATTTACAGATTTTGGGTGGGCCTTGCCCCTCAGGCCCTACCCTGCCTACGTCTCTGCTGGTACTTTATGCAGAAGACAATGGTCTTGAAATCAACACCAAGATTAAGGTCTTTGGCATGAGGGGAAGGATAATGAAAGGGTCGCCTTGGTACTTGGGAGAGCAACTGTGGAGGTGGTTTCCGAGTTTAAGTATCTTGGGATGTATTTAGATGTTGAGTTGTAGGGGAGCTGCCGCCTCGAATATAATCAGACTGAAAACTGCTATTGTAAGTGGTTTGATGGGCTCTCTTGCTAGCAAGGGAGGTGGATATGCCCTAAAGATTATCCTCCAATTGTAGCAGGCAAAGATTGGGTCATCCATCCTTTATGGGACGGAGATTTGGGCTCTGTCACAAGTGGAGGGTATTGTAAGATCAGAAGGAACATCTTTTAGACTACTTCGACTACCCCCACGTGTGTCTATTGAATTGCCCTATTTGGAGTTATGTTTTATGATGTGGAGCTGGGATTAATTATTTTAAAAGTTGCTTTGTACAACTGTATAACATTTTTTGAAAAATTAAAAATAAAAAGTTTATACCAATCACCATGCCACCTTTATGTCGATCTCGCACTTCTGCGACCTTAAACCAGGCTTGCTTGTGTGCTTTTCTAAGAACATTGTGGTTTTTATTGCCTTTCTCGCCCTGGCTCATTACCCGGAGTGCTTCATCTTGCTATCTTTGTATGTTTTGTGTTCCTTCTACAGAAATGTCACACCCTGCAGCTGCAGAAGAACAGTGTCTGGCCATTCTAGCTACCAGTAGGTAGTCGTGTGTGTCCGTGTGAGTTTAGGAGTGTTATTGTGTGTGTGAGAGATCTGGAATTTGAAGAGACAAAATCCATGACACATCACATTTTACCATAAAGGAAGGAACCTGCAGATAGGACAAAATGGCAGCGTAATACAATCTAGTTGTGGGCTGTAGTTCCTCGAATCTGATTGGTTGAGACACCGTCAGTTCTCCTCCATATGTGCATATGTCAGACTGTGCACCAGCCAGAGTTCTAATGTTAGTTCCACCAACAGTACCCGGAAGCAATCACTTCAGAATCTTTTATCTTTTGTATTTTTTTTTAATTCAGAAAATCTGTTTTTATATGCAAATACAAACAAAAATATAATTTAAAAAATACATCGGCCCATAACTTTCTACCCATGTTCCCAAACACAATCAACTTTACTGGCTGCACCTCCCTTGTCTTCTCAATATACCATGAGGTGCCATTGAATCACTGGGGATGTTTTAGGGCTTGCCTGTCCCTTTCCTTCCTTCTAGAATGTTCTTTTCAGGATGGCCACCACTGTGCCCTACAAAGTGGCCACTCCACCGCCCTTCGGGCAAATGGTTTCCTTGATATGGCTGCCAGTCTCTTCCTGAAAGTTCCCTTCGCGCTGTGGCTCACCATCAGGGCCTGAGTACTGACGGTACAAAAAATATGCACCACCTGGATTACTGATCAATTAATCAACCATGATTGCAACAGTTCCTTTGAAAAAAAGCACACTACAAAAGAGCTGCAACGTTCCTCGACCTGCAAAATGGCCGACTAGCCATCTTCTTGAAGGCTCACATTAAAATCGATACCAGAGTTCCTCTCCCAAAGTCTCTTTTTAAAATCATGCCAGGTGCAGCTTTAATAGCCACACCGCCTGCCTTTCCATAGATTGGCAACACTGTGGCAGCAGCATTCACCCGCTGGAGGCTCATGCCAGGAGTGGCCGCTTGGCAACAAGTCCCGAGGCTTTTATATGTAATCCTTTCAGGCGGACTTTCTGATTTGGCTGATATGACCACCAGATCACTAGAAAGTTCCATCTGCGGTGTCACGCCACCCCAGGCTTACCACAGCTGCCAACGGTGGCGGTGCCCCTTTTTCACCACTTTTAGGGTAAGCGCCTCAAGTTGCGATGGAATTGTCTTTCCATCCGGTTACAAAGCTTTCCTTTTGTTGGGTTTTCGGTGTCCGTCAGTATCAAAGGTCCTGTGCCATCTCGGATTTGATGTAGGTTCTGCCCGGCTGGCAATTGTAGGGCAGCTGCTGGTAGTTGTACGGGTGGTATAGCGTGCTGGAGGGGTACTGTAGAGGAGGTGCAACATTGTACCCCTCTGCTTGCTTGCCACAAACGGACTCAACAGCCGAGTAGTTCTGGTACATGGCCACAGTCTGCTGGTGGGGCCGGTTCTGCGGGAGACGCTCTGCCGGATGCCTGATGGCTCGCTCTTCTGGCACCACGGTCTGGTGAGGGTTTTGCACCCCAGCAGCATAGTTCGGATAGGGGTGTCCAGCGACTCTCTGGACGTTTCCTCCATGGTAGACTGGGTAGGTTTGCGGGAGGTGTGATGAGATCTCCATGTAGGTCTTGGGCGGCGATCGAGCCTGCAAAACAAGCGGATGGGATTAATTCAAGATGGCTGTCCACAGGAGAAGCGTTTGGTTCTATTTGGGTGTGTGCAGTGGGTGGCTTTCTGCTTCAGCTGACAATCATGCTACCACTTACTGCATCAAACACAAACATGAAAGGCTAGTAATGCATACCAACTGGATCATCATGTAGAATTAAGTGTGGAATTTAAAGAACCTGGGGAGCAAGAGGGTGTGAGCTGCTAATTGTTATTCGGGGTCTATACTCTGGTGACCAATGGCTGAATGAGGTACTCTGGAGCGCCTCTGTTGTACCTCTGAAGCTAAACGGGTATCAAATTATTTGGATGCCCTATGCAGATGACATTGTCATCTTTGACTGCACCTGTGTGGTCTTCAAAGGCAAATGATAGCCTTTTTGGACTACACAGGAGCACAAACAACCGATTTATAAATACAAATATTTTTTCACATTTTTTTTCCAAAAAGGGAGATTGCTAGTTTTTACGCGAATAAATGCAAGGTCTTACTAGCAAAATGGGGACTCAGCCTTAAAGAGGTTACTCTGGACTTCGCTGCGTATAAGCGGAGCCTTCGGAGGAGAGATTGGTGAAGGACGTGTGAAGAGTTGGGGAAACATAAAAGATTTCCTAATTTACCGACTACAGATAGGAAACTATACGAGCTTGCACTGCCTCTCGTTAGGTTTCCTTCATGGAAATACGGAAACTCAATTATGCGTTTTCAGTTGAGCTTGTTTCCGACATCTTTGGAGATGGGCAAATTGTGAGAGCTCTGTGTTCTTTTTGGGGAAAGGACATAGAAACTCTAAAACACACACTTCTGTTCTGTGAGAAACTGGGAAATGTTTGTAGGATCTGTTTTGATAGATTCATGAATGGCCTTAGACCCCCATCCAGTGCTTACTTATGGGATAGGTTGGTTAATTCCACCTCCGTAACTTTAAGAAAATGCACTACACCAATTTCTAATAAGAGTAAAGTCAATGTAGGATTAACTAAACGTATTTAGCGACCACGAAAATGTATTTTAGATTTTGTTTATTTGAGTATTTATGCCTTTCAATTTTTGGGATCTGAATTAATGTATAACTAGCTGTTACCGGCATAACATACGCCGTCTTATATTGGTCAATATTGGTCGATAATTGGTCGATAATTCATAGGGTCACCTCTGTCCTCCTTCTTAAATATCAGAATTACCACTGATCGCTCTCAGGAAGGGGGTGTATGTCCCTGTGACTTATTAATGGTCACTAAAAAGGCTAAAAGAATCGGACAGAATGAGAGGTATGCGCGGTACAAGAACAGTATCTGAGTTCCATCACACAGGCCTCCATGATGTGCCTTTGTAGGCGCATAATTGTCAACCTTGTTCCATTGCAGCATCCCTGTGGTGGGATAAGATTATGTAGTAGCATAATTACAGCACCTACTTTCAGTTTTAGCCCACGAGGAGGCATTCGTCCTACAGCGTTTCTCTCTTTAGAGGCTGAAACATCAAGCCAGTAATTAACTGTTCATTGACACCTGATCCGCCAGTGACACGCGTGAAGAGAATTGGGGGTGGAAAGAAGTAACTCCAGAATGTTTGCGATAGTGGAAGGTGAAGGTGACCACTTAGAACCATGCTCATTCAGTTTGTGGAATGGTAGCTGTTGTTGGAATGGGTGCACTTTGCCATTTGGACAGCAGATGGCAATCTAACACTGATAAATTGCAAGAACTGAGTGGGAAACATACCTACACATTTTATATATATAGGTGAGATATGAGTAACTTTCTGCACTTTTATGGGATTGTGCAATATTGCATTTTCTGAGATTGTGTATAGTTTGGTTTTAAACCAACCATGTGCACACATAAATAAAAAGAAAAAATAGCAGTTTGGTACGGCTGTACAAGCATAGGGAAAAGGGGTGCAGGTAGCAGACAAAAACATTTGCCCAAATAGAAGTAAGGTTCTTGATTGAACCTGTGACCATTAAACCGTGGACTGTCTCTTACCTGTGGTACAAAGTAGGCCTTCTGCATCCACAAAGAGTCCTTCTGGTACCTCTTATACTTCATGCGCCGATTCTGGAACCAGGTTTTCACCTGCCAATCAAAAACAAGAAAGGATGAAATGATGAGCGCCTGTTGCTTTAACAACGTCCCGCCCTTCCCCCCGCCCACCGGTGCTCTCTGTACCTGCTTGCAGTTGAGATTAAGGGAGGCCGCCATCTCCTGGATCTGGAGGGGGCTCAGGTACCGCTGCACCTGGAAGCGCTGGTTCAGGGCCGCCAGCTGCTCCTGGCTGAAGCACGTCCGCACCTTGCACTTCGCCTGCGGCTCCTTTGCCTCCCCAGGGGCGCACTTGGTGGACGACTCCACTGTCGGGCTGGCAGCCGAGTCCGGGGGAGAATACGGGTTGGTCTCCAGGCTGGGCGGAGCGTAGGACTGGACTGAGAAAAAATTGAGACAGGGGGTCAAGTCAACATCATGCGCAACAACCACTCTCCCACTTGTGAATACATGGCATGGGGCGTGCCCAAAGTGCTCTGAAAAGTAAATGCACTCTGCTACAAGGCGCTTACAGAGCGAGATCGAGAGACAGAGTGATTGAGAGAGAGTTACATGCTTAGCAAGTACACAAATGGTGTGGACTTCCGAACACTGCTTCTCCACATGAAACGCAGCTGCTCATTAAAACTGGATTCGAGAACTGGCTCCCCAAAGTCTTAGAGCTCGTGATTGGGGGGTCTCAGGCCTCTGCCAGACCTCAGGAATTGTCTACAGAGGGGCCCTGGTGTCCAGCAGCTGCTTTGTGATGCAAAACTCCATTTTAGTGCAGTACACATTGTAGAAGCTGGGGAGAGAGTGATGAGTGTTGCTTTTTCTGAGCATCTTTTTTATCTGTGCTGCTTGTGGGTTTTTTGTACTTGTTTTTGGTGCTGCGGTGCATTGTGGTTAAAGAATAAAAGGCGGCTCCCAGTGGTTGCAGTAGCCCCGTAGAGTGCACGGACACACCTGACAAGGTTAGGGTGTGCTTGCTCTCAGCTCTGTGATAATGTTTCTATGTATGCGTGTTTCCCCTCTGTGACAACTTACAGCCGTGGCATTTACAACATACTACATTATATCACCTGTGTGTGACAACCTCTGTAGCATGTTATCCGGGCACGTTTTCACGGAGTGCTCTTCTAGATTGAGCCATGCATCTAGGCGCTACGCCTGCTTTTATGTGAAGCAACTGCACAATAAGGGGATTCGGTGATAGGGTTTGATGGTATGGCTAGCTTTAGAAGGACAGACGACTCTGTGTATGCACTTGGAAGGTGCTGGAGTGGGGTTCCAGGCGCAGAGGGGGGGAGGGGGTGGGGGTTCCATCTGCAGATGAAGGATGGATGCCTGATTGACCTGTCGCTGGATGGATAGCCACGCCTCTGCTGGCGCTATTTTCTCCTCATTTCACACGACTTTGCCTGCAGAGCTGCACTGTCCCTGGGTCTCTCAGCAACCCGCTCCTTGCCCTTCTCTTGCCGTGACAGAAGGAGCTAAGGGCAAGTCATTAAGTAACCCCTCCCACATGTGGCGGGCGCGCCGTTGTTATGCTATCCCCCCTGGAGGCCCAATAGGTAGAAACGCGTGAAATAGCGCCTCCCGCGTTTTCTTGCCACCTTCTCTACCCGTGTTCGGAAAGCAGCTCTGAACAGGACTGTGCTTCTTGCCAGGTGTCCACACTTCTGTGACTTATGCAATATTTCAGTAGGATACGGGTGCTGGCATACATCTACCAGCTGCATAAAGAAATAGCTGCCCAGGTGTTTTGCTGCGGTGGTAACTAGCATCCCGGGCCTGCAACGCTGAAGCACGACTCTTACAAGGGTGGGCTAGAGGAGGGGACGAATACCAAGATTTCGGGTCAAACTGGTGAAGGGCTATTGGAGTTCCCCACTGGCCCCCACATCTCAGGATATGCCCCAATAACACCAGCACAGCCCTCTGCAGGTGTGTTTTTCAGGCAACACGTACAGTTGAAAGCGACTGGAAGCACAGTAGAGATGTGTCACCCCAAAGAGGCTCCCTACATGAGGACAGACCCCGTGCCAGGGTGCGCCCTCAGCGTCAGCACGAATCTCACGGGTGTTTTATAACGAACACAGCACAACGCGATTGCAAACAGAGAGCAGACCCGCCCAGCCCAGTCACAGAGAAAAGTTGCAAAGATCACAAGTCAAAGATCCAGTACAGTGCTATGCAAGCTTTCTTATTCCGAGACCCCCTTATCTACAAATATTGTTGTCGAGCCCCCCGACCCCCCATTTGCCCGTGAGTAATAATAGAGTTGGCGGGCACACCCAGAGGACATAGCTACTTATATTTTCTACTGAGAACAACCACTCTAATATTGTTTTGAAGAGACCCCCCAACCCCCTCCTTCGGGTCCCCTGGGGGGTGGGGGAGCAGCCCCACAGTTGGAAGACCACTGATCCAGTAGGATGTTAGAAGCATCATACGCGTGTGCACGTCACATAAAGCTGCAAACATCCATGACACAATACTACACATTACACAGAGTGTGCGGCAAGCACCGAGGACTGGCAGATAAGGGCACCGCCAGCACTGTCAGGTAAACCCTCCCGGTTACCCAAGTGCCATGAGGCGTGCATCACAGGAAAGGGCATATGCTATCCCTATACTGGTACGGGGCGCTACCCCTACTCTGCTGAGGGGCGCTACCCCTACTCTGCCGAGGGGCGCTATCCCTTACTCTGATGCTGGACGCTATCCCTTACTCTGATGCTGGACGCTACCCCTTACTCTGCCGAGGGGCGCTATCCCTTACTCTGATGAGGGGCGCTACCCCTTACTCTGATGCTGGACGCTATCCCTTACTCTGCCGAGGGGCGCTATCCCATACTCTGCTGAGGGGCGCTACCCCTACTCTGCTGAGGGGCGCTATCCCATACTCTGATGCTGGACGCTATCCCTTACTCTGCCGAGGGGCGCTATCCCTTACTCTGATGAGGGGCGCTACCCCTTACTCTGATGCTGGACGCTATCCCTTACTCTGCCGAGGGGCGCTATCCCATACTCTGCTGAGGGGTGCTACCCCTACTCTGCTGAGGGGCGCTACCCCTACTCTGCTGAGGGGTGCTACCCCTACTCTGCCGAGGGGCGCTACCCCTACTCTGCCGAGGGGCGCTATCCCTTACTCTGATGCTGGACGCTATCCCTTACTCTGATGAGGGGCGCTATCCCTTACTCTGATGAGGGACGCTATCCCTTTCTCTGCAGAGGGGCGCTACCCCTACTCTGCCGAGGGGCGCTATCCCTTACTCTGATGCTGGATGCTATCACTTACTCTGATGAGGGGCGCTATCCCTTAATCTGATGAGGGGCGCTATCCCTTAATCTGATGAGGGGCGCTATCCCTTACTCTGATGAGGGGCGCTATCCCTTACTCTGATGAGGGGCGCTACCCCTTACTCTAATGCTGGATGCTATCCCTTACTCTGATGAGGGGCGCTATCCCCTTAATCTGATGAGGGGCTCTATCCCTTACTCTGATGCTGGAGACTCAGATTGATCCAGGTAGACTTTATTGTACATTTTTAGTCCTGTTACTCTCAAGTATGTACAGTGACATAGATGACTGACATGGACAGGTATTGGTAAGTACACTACATATGAAGGAGAAGACCCCACCGGCCATCCTCTCACCCCAGCTCAGGCCCCCAACTGACTCTCTCAGAACATTCATACACCTATGCACTCAACATTCCCCTGAGCTGCATTCATACATCACATTCTAATAGCAATCACTCCAGGCCAGTGACAAGACTACAATATACAAGACTACATATAACATCTCCCTTTCATACCAGATATAACCACAACATAACATCTCCCTTTCATATCAGATATAACCACAGCATAACATCTCCCTTTCATACCAGATATACCCACAGCATAACATCTCCCTTTCATACCAGATATAACCACAACATAACATCTCCTTTTCATATCAGATAACCACAACATAACATCGCCCTTTCATACCAGATATAACCACAGCATACCATCTCCCTTTCATACCAGATATAACCACAGCATAACATCTCCCTTTCATATCAGATATAACCACAGCATAACATCTCCCTTTCATATCAGATTCAACCACAAACATCTCCCCTTCATACCGGAAACAATCTGGTAACCAAACACACATCACTGGCAACCACATCAGAATTCACATGAGCATAGGGGGACGGTGGAGCGAGGGCAGCATACTACAGCATGTCCTCTCAACAACAGATGGGCCTCTCAAGCCCAACCGCGCCACACTAGCATGCGCAGTATATACATTTTACATACATCCGCCGGCAATTCCAACCCTTTTTTGGTTGATATAGCTTCACACTTAAAATATGGCACCATACTTCACACTATGATACCTCTTAATTGGGCGACCATATACTTTATCAAATAATCCTCCACATTATATATACTTTAACATATATATTTGGCACAACCCTTACTCAGTTGGCCACCCCTGTACCTCACATTTGAGCGTACTCATCCAATGTATACCTCACCCAAGAGCATACATGCCGCCACTTTTCATGGCACTCATGGTAAATTGGAATTCTTACTCTTATTCCAAATACCTCCCAAAAATTCGTTAATCAGCACAATATTTAACTAGAATACCCTGCACTGCGACCATAATTAGCAATACATGCATCATGATCGGGATGAGACAATATACATTTTAGGCCACAACATCACACAAACATAACAAGACAATGGCCCAACACCAATTGCAGGGTATCTATGTACTGTTCACTTCTCCCCAAAGGGTAACACCATTACCCTTAACATCATAACCTTAATACAGTTTTCCAAATACATAAGCATTTCCTCACTACACATTGTTAATGAAAAACATTCATTTTTGTCTTTGTACTAAATAATTTGCACTTAACCAAAATTCAACTTGTTACTTCCATTTAAAATACCCATTAGCTGCATTATAACCCACCATTGTAAAACTCGAAATGTGGTGGCATGATCCGACCACACGCTTCTACATTCCACTTAAAAATGAGCAACTTAACCATATATTCAAAAACCCACGAGCAGCATTCAAATGTAATTTCCTGTAACAAGATGTTTCTTTTTGAAAGGGGCAGTCGAGCACCGTCTGATTCCACACGCTAACTTGCACAGGGGATGTGCACAGTGCTGTGCCAGCCAGGGCAAAGAACGGTGCCAGTCCTGAGATTGGGGTCTAGTGCCTGGAAATGCTCCACTATGGTTTCTGCAAGCTGCAACACGCGGGGGTCTCAGAAAATAGGCCCTCGGTGTGTTTGGGCAGATAGCGTGCGGGATGTGGGGCGGCTGCCAGGAGTTGGAGGGCTTTGATTAACAGGCAGCTATTTCCCTTCCAGCCCAAAACCACAAGGAGTGGCCCTCGCATAACATTGCCACCAGCCAGAGGACCCCGCCGCCCTTTCCCTGTCGCCCTACCAGTCCAAAACCAAAAGGAGTGGCCCTCGCATAACATTGCCACCAGCCAGAGGTCCCTGTCGCCCTTCCAGTCCAAAACCAAAAGGAGTGGCCCTCGCATAACATTGCCACCAGCCAGAGGACCCGGCCGCCCTTTCCCTGGCGCCCTTCCAGTCCAAAACCACACGGAGTGGCCCTCGCATAACATTGCCACCAGCCAGAGGTCCCTGTCGCCCTTCCAGTCCAAAACCACAAGGAGTGGCCCCCGCATAACATTGCCACCAGCCAGAGGTCCCTGTCGCCCTTCCAGTCCAAAACCAAAAGGAGTGGCCCTCGCATAACATTGCCACCAGCCAGAGGTCCCTGTCGCCCTTCCAGTCCAAAACCAAAAGGAGTGGCCCTCGCATAACATTGCCACCAGCCAGAGGAACCGGCCGCCCTTTCCCTGGCGCCCTTCCAGTCCAAAACCACACGGAGTGGCCCTCGCATAACATTGCCACCAGCCAGAGGTCCCTGTCGCCCTTTCCCTGGCGCCCTACCAGTCCAAAACCACAAGGAGTGGCCCTCGCATAACATTGCCACCAGCCAGAGGACCCCGCCGCCCTTTCCCTGGTCGCCGAATCACCCGGATGCACTTTGGCGAGTGCGCCTCCGCTTGACACTACAGGGAACATGTTTGCTCACCGAGCAGGGCCTTTGAGAGACCGTGTCACTGTTTCCTAGGGACAGGAGTGGCCCTATTGTATTGTAAAAGTCGCATGGATTGATAGACACTGGCATTTCGGAAACAGGGTGGACGTGTGCAATCTCGGATCACCCAGTGAACCCTTTCCAATCAATGCTCTGTGAAACTAGGACATGGCATGCAGCAAGAAGGCAGGCAGCAGGGGCTGCATGGGGGGAAGGGGCGCCCAGGTGGGACGATGGAAGGAAAACCTCCACCCAGGTGGGCGGAAGCAGCCGCGACAGGAGCTGGTCGGGCAAACGAGGGGGGGGGGGGGCGGGGAGGCTATAACTTGGCAGCATCGGGAATTATCTTCAATGTCAAACCTAAAATAACAAGCATTGGCAAAGCCAATAGCTCTTGCTCTGCATATGTGCAGGGGGGTGGCTTTGTCCTGGGCAGGCTTTACCCTCCATTAGACAGACATACTGGCTTGTGCCACTGCTCGTGTTTCAATGGTTTCGTTTTCAAGGTTGCGGTACTTCCATGTGGTAAAATTGAGGGACAACAAAACCGGGGGCGTGATTTGTTTGTGTGTACTTTTGCAGCGTGCAGGGCCATTTGTTTTAGCCCAGATGCAGAGAGGTTGTTGCGCAGAGAGGATGCGGTATAGCGAGGGAGTTAGTGAGGGGAAACAATCAACAGAGGTCGGGTGAAATTCTACAGAGCACGGGCACAAAAAGGACAGGCCCTGGAACCACAATATAACAGAAAGTGCTCTAGGACACTGCCTATACAAGGCATCCCACCCCCAGAGAGCTTCTAATGCCCAATGTTACCAACATACTAGTGGGAAACTCCTAAGAACCTAACCATCGTTTGGTGCGTTATTTCCACTCTCTGCCTCTAGGGGGAGCCATTTGATTACTAATGGGCCGGTTTCTAAGGCAGGACGCCTTCCGATGCCTCAGCTAATGGGACATGGTAACCGGCACGGACGAAGCCAACACTTTTAGTTTTTGTGTAGACACGGGATAGGTATTTTCCAGGCCGTGTCATTATAGCGCTACCTCGTAAGGTAGCAACAGCTGCCAAACAGTGCAAGTACCTGGGCATAGCATATCGGTGTTAGGAAAATGCAAGGGCTGCAACTTTTGGCTTTTGCCAGCGCTTGTTGTAACATGAATTCAGTGCACACAACAGATGCAAGGTCACGCCTATAAATCGAGTGGCAGAAAACACAATAGGCTGATCAACAGGCTATTATTATAGCGTACCCTCGTTTACCGCTGCAGTGAAGCCATTACCCATTGAACGTGTTTGTGGAAACCGTTATCTGGGGTTCTACCAGTTTGGTGCGTGTGAGTGAAGCCTGCACGTGTTCAATGTGTTGGAGTGTGTTAACGACGCCGCTAGCGCGCGAAGAGTCGCTGCACTGTGCGAATGGCGGCTTCGCCACTTTCCGCAGCTCGTGCACGGGTTATGTTGCGGCCACGAGCCCCCGGTCTCCCCCGATGACGCCACTAGTCTCCAGCTCCGTATTTACAATGGAACCCCCGTTTTTTTATGCCATGCTATGAACGGCTGGAACGGGACGTTTGTCGGTGACGGCGGACTATGCAGCGTTCATAGCATAGAAAAACAAATATTGTATACAGAGTGCTGACTGCTGGACTCGAGGCGCTGTACAACTGCAATGTGCCTCCAACAGTGGGCCTGATTTGCAGAGCATTTTAGAATGGTGCAGTCCCATCGGGAAAGGCTTTGTAAATCAGGGCCTGTGAATGGAGTGTACTGGGCGCGTTTTCAAATAAATGCAGGCCTCCCTGCTGAAAATCACAGACTATCCTAAAATGCAGCTTGGGTTTAAGAAACCCGCCTTTAATTTCCCAAACTTGCAAAAACAACTGACAGGGCTGTAAAATGTTATGCTGCACTGCCCCAGATCCACACAGTAGCGCTGCCTTCCGGAGGTCGAGGCGCTTCGTAAATTATCGGCCGGGCAAAGCATGGACGTGCTCCCCGCCACCGTCGCGCCTCCAGCGTATGGGGGCCTCACTCCCACCAGGGCCTGCTTACCTGCTGCTGGTGCCTTCTTCTCCAGCTCCGGCACGGTCGCCTGGGACACCGGCACATAGCAGCCCCCCTCATTCCAGTCGCTGGGGAGGAAGGCCGGGAACTCGGGTACACTGAGGTGGGGGTTGCTGCAAGGGGCTGGCATGGGTGCGGTGGATCCGGGGGCGTCTCTGTGTGCGGGGGTGTCTGCTGCCGCTGGACCTCGATATGACCTGAGCCCAATGATCCAGGACAGCTCTTATAGCGCCTGGTGGGGGCGGGGGTCATTAGGTCTACCCCCCCTCCTCCCCCTTATGTGCTGGCCAGGGGGGCAGCCAGCCAGGTGAGCCAGGGGGAGGGGTTTATATGGCGTTTGCGGGCCTTTTGATCTTCGACATACCTACACAGTGGTCATTTGTTTTTAGCCTAAAAATTGCATGATTTCAGCCGCGTGACGCCATTGTGCGTGCAATTAACTGCAATTAACTTGAACCCGTCAGGACGGGAATCAGTGAAATATGCTGAGCGCGTGCACCTCCCGCACCGACCCCACACACAGCATCACCCACGCCGTGCTCGCCTTATCCCTGCACCTCCCGCATGGACCCACGCCGTGTCTCTACACACACACACAGCATCACCAACGCCGTGCTCGCCTTATCCCTGCACCTCCCGCATGGACCCACGCCGTGTCTCTACACACACACACACACAGCATCACCCAAGCCGTGCTCGCCTTATCCCTGCACCTCCCGCATGGACCCACGCCGTGTCTCTACACACACACACAGCATCACCAACGCCGTGCTCGCCTTATCCCTGCACCTCCCGCATGGACCCACGCCGTGTCTCTACACACACACACACACAGCATCACCCACGCCGTGCTCGCCTTATCCCTGCACCTCCCGCATGGACCCACGCCGTGTCTCTACACACACACACAGCATCACCAACGCCGTGCTCGCCTTATCCCTGCACAACCACAGGCACAGCACCTGACCACAGAGGACCTGCAATGCAAATGCCCGTAGCCCCATGCAGCCCGTGTCCACAGCCCTGGCAACTACCCGCAAGGGCCAAGGCCAACACCTGCCCACAGCCCAGCACATGCCCACAGGCCCGGCACCTGACCACAGCGGGCCTGCAAATGCCCGTAGCATTATGCAGCTCCTGTCCACAGCCCTGGCAACTACCCGCAAGGGCCAAGGCCAACACCTGCCCACAGCCCAGCACATGCCCACAGGCCCGGCACCTGACCACAGCGGGCCTGCAAATGCCCGTAGCATTATGCAGCTCCTGTCCACAGCCCTGGCAACTACCCGCAAGGGCCAAGGCCAACACCTGCCCACACAGCTCAGCACATACCCACAGGCCCGGCACCTGAAGACAGAGGACCTGTAAATGGCCGTAGCCCCATCCAGCTCCTGTCCACAGCCCTGGCAACTACCCGCAAGGGCCAAGGCCAACACCTGCCCACACAGCCCAGCACATGCCCACAGGCCCGGCACCTGACCACAGAGGGCCTGCAAATGCCCGTAGCCCCATGCAGCTCCCGTCCACAGCCCAGCACATGCCCACAGGCCCGGCACCTGACCACAGAGTACCTGTAAATGGCCGTAGCCCCATGCAGCTCCTGTCCACAGCCCTGGAAACTACCCGCAAGGGCCAAGGCCAACACCTGCCCACAGCCCAGCACATGCCTACAGGCCCGGCACCTGACCACAGAGTACCTGTAAATGGCCGTAGCCCCATCCAGCTCCTGTCCACAGCCCTGGCAACTACCCTCAAGGGCCAAGGCCAACACCTGCCCACACAGCCCAGCACATGCCCACAGGCCCGGCACCTGACCACAGAGTACCTGTAAATGGCCGTAGCCCCATGCAGCTCCTGTCCACAGCCCTGGAAACTACCCTCAAGGGGCAAGGCCAACACCTGCCCACAGCCCAGCACATGCCTACAAGCCCGGCACCTGACCACAGAGGACCTGCAAATGAACTTTTGACATTCGTGTTTTTGGACACAAAGCATTGCGTGAGACGGCGGCTTACTTATTAAGATGTCCCTGCCCTTATATCAGCCATCAATTTTTGAGGTTTCGACTAAACCTCTGGCCAACAACAGAGGTTATGGCAAGGCGAAACTTGATTCGAAAGAACTTAACTATTGCGCTTTTGTGCAAATAAGACACAAAGAGAAACTCTAGTCTAGAACATTGTATCTTGTATTGTACAATGCTAATCAAGCAAAGGGAAACTCATTTAAAAAAATGCCATCTGACCAGATATATCCATATGTCAATGGATGGCATTTGGTACAATATAGCTAATAATCCTAATTTGGGCATGCGTGTGGCAATAGTGCACTTTCTAGATGCAATCTTTCCTAAATGTCTTTCTGATGATGGGATCATGCAAACATAAGCATTTGAATGCTTTAGTGCAATTTGGAGTTTCACAAGTCTGTTTTTTTTTCTTTCTCTTTCCCTTCGTGGATTCTTCGTTTGTAGAGCTAAATGCATTAGCTTAATGTATCCAGCTCTATTTGAACAGTCATGGTGGATGAAATTGAATACCCTGTTGTTTTACTATTGATGAAGTATTGTCAACGGTGTTTATTGTATGCTTTTATATATTGCTCTCTTTGATGGTCAAAGCATACTGTCTATGTGTCCATATATTTATAATGCAAGTGGTTGTTTATCTTAGTTTATACATTTGTTTTTTTTTGTATATTTGAAAGGATGATTGTATTATCAATATCAAATAAAAAAAAAAAAAAAAAAGAGGACCTGCAAATGCCGGTAGCCCCAGCTCCTGTCCACAGCTCAGGCACTACCCGCAAGGGCCCAGGCCAACACCTGCCCACGGCACAGCCTAGCACACGCCCACAGACCCGGCACCTCTCCTTCCCACAGACCCGGCCTCCCCATCTCCCTCCTACCTCCACTGCTCCCTCCACTCACCAGGACTAGTCCCTGGCCCCGCGAAACCCCCTGTCTTACCTCCCCACAGTCAAGTGTCTGTTAGCACTCCCAGCACCCCCTCATCTCCCCACAGCTCCCTCATTACCCCACTGCTTGTGCATGTCCCCCCGCCCCCGTCTCCCATCACAAGTCATGCGTGATATATGACCGCCATCCATCGAAGGAGACTTGCCATGCACAGGCCCATCTAAAGAGGAGTCTTCTTCCCCTGGCCAGAGAAACTGCCAGGGTGACCCCAATGACCATAGAAAGGTGCACCACAACAGCAAGAGCGGCCTCTGCCAAGAGATGTGCTGTACCACCAAGAGAGGGGGCGTCTCACTGAACATAGACTCATACTGCACAGTGACAGCAATGGGGCTGCCTCTCACTGGCCAGAGGAACAGCTACAGAATGACCCTGCACTATGCTGAGTCCTGGCCTGTGGTCACGCAGGCCCGGCAGCCCATAGCCGGCATGCTGGCGGCACCCAGCTGACATGCAGTGACAAGCGGCACCCTGTCAGCCCGTGAGCACATGGGCTGTTCCATGGCCTGGGTGCCCTCAGGCCAACACCAAAGACGGCGCCTGCGTTGCCCAGCAGGGGCACCAGCACCTATATGCAGGGTTGCCCAGCAGGGGCCCCAGCACCTATATGCAGGGTTGCCCAGCAGGGGTTCTACTGAAATGGGGGGCATCATGTGAAACAGGGTGTGTACCTTTACTATTTTGTATTTACCACAGAGTATTCAAGGTAAACAGGCCAAGCAAAGTGTTTGGACTGTTTTCTTGAGTTATTTAGGAGGACAGAACATGTGTTGCCTAGTTTTAGCAATCACGGAATGAATCTACCACTGGGTATATATTACCACAATCTCAAAACACAACTTTTTTACAATTAGTAAAGAAAATAAGAGATACAAGCAATACATAAAAGGTATTTTACTGCTTTGTATAGTGAGTCGCTAGAAAAACTCAGTGCAGAAACACAGTAACATAAAACTCTTCTGAATGGCTAGTTACATTCAAGAGAGAAACATTCAACACATTGTGAGGGCAAATTGAGGGTAATTAACATGTGAAGACAAATTGAAAACAATTGACATGTACAATCAACATGGTGTGAGATAATTTAAGTCCAATATCTCTAAATGAGTCGAGCTTCAACGTTTGTCCGCAAAAAAGGAGACAGTTATGGATGCATGTGTAGTCTTACTAATTATTTAAGTGCATCATAAGTTCCCATATTTGGTGCTGGAAAAACGTTTAGTTAAGAGTTCTTTCATAAAGAGGCCCATAAGTAATGCAGGGTCTTTTGATACAAGATATCTGATCATTAGCCAACGTGATCAGAAGTTGGTTGATAGCAAAGAGTTTCAACTTGGCTATAGTACAGGTATATCACTGTTCCCTGTAGTTGTCACGTTTCGGCGGTAATGGGTTGAGGTGGAGTCTGCCTTCATCAGGGCTGAGAATCAGGGACCCTGTAGGGGGTGACATAAGTGTTGTTGAGATTGGCTATAATACCAGGGGAGTCCCCATTAGTGGGACTAGGTTTACAGTTAATTTTGTTCTCATTGCGACCGGATTACAAACTTACTTGCCGGTGCGCGCTTACTCAAGCGCATTGGTGTGGTCACACTTTGTGGAGAGGAGGAGACCATCTTTTTCGCCGGGACCATAAATATAGGTACCTGGCCCAGGTTTGCAAGCTTCCCAAAAATGGCAGAATGTTCACAAGTGGTCTCGAGACTGTTTAAAGTAAACAGGTGGTGCCCTTAGATCATTTTAGATCCAAACAGTCAGCAATTTATTTGTTGTTCCAAGGGTTATAGGTTAAGTCATGCAGAGGAGCGGTAAAATGAAGTATGGTGCGTTTGTTAACATATCTTTTTTATTTTATATTGCTGTTTTAAAAATTGTAGTTTTGTGAGCAAGCTGGGTGCCATGTAGCCTCCCAGTATTTTAAAGTGCATCTTCTAACCCCAGAGTGGTTAGATGTTGTGTGGCCCTATAGGGAAATTCTGATTGCGGTGTGCAAGGATTGGTGCCGGTGGTACTTGCCGCCATGATGCCGATGGATTCAAATGGCAGCTAGAATAAGGAACGTGACGTCCCGTGTGCCAGCGTTAGTAAAAGGATTCGGCATGTTGGTGTTAGAAACGTCCTTCCCGCAACTAAAGTTAGCAAGGTGGTACGATGTGCCTAAAATCGTTTTATGGGCAGCATGCATTTATGTGATTAGCTCGGAGTCAGAGAGACACAGAGACACGTAAGAATCAGCGGTCCCAGGTTCACCTTGTTTTTTCAGCGCTGAGTCATGCTGTGCTGCTGCCTTGGTCTACGAGGTCTCTGCCGCGAATGAGTCAGCGAGACAAGTCCTCCCAGGAATGCAGAACGGGGAATCCGACCGCAAGGAGAATGAAATGGTCGTTGCTACGGACGCCCACGCGTGCGCACTGCGAACTTTGTCATTATTGACAAAACAAGTGTTTTCACAGTGCGCATGCTCCCTTACTTCCTAGCGTGATTATGAAAGTGTATTTTGATACATATAGTGGATGTTGCTTACAGTTGCTAGACACTATAGTGTTAACTAAGAACTGTGAAATTACAGTTTAGTATGGATGTTGGAAGTAACTTATAGTCGATAGACACGATAGTTGTGGGTCAAAAGAAAAGAATGCTGCAACAATGCATATTTGCCAGTTTGAATTGTGTTGAAAACTAGTTGGTTGGACAGAATCAAAAGGGGGTTTGTACGTGAATTTCTATACAACAGTGTTTGCTTACTTCAAACTGTTGATTATTCATGCATGTGTGGGGCATGTCGCAATGGAATTCATATGTCATGTTAGAAAATTAGTTAGGAAATTGGATCACTGCTGTTTGTGCCCAGAGTACCACATACACATTGCTCATGACATATTACAAAAGTGCATATGTGTATAAAGAGAAGGAGAGAGTATTTGGCCAGTATTCTGAGTCGTTAAGTAATGGGATGGAAGATTTAGTTTAGGCCGTGGTGATAAGTGTCCATCCTGTGGATCCATCGTGCTTCCTTTTTGTTGAGGCTATGGTGGATATCAGGTCCTCCCTTAACTTTTTCAATCACCCACCATAGGATGTTGTTGGGAGTATGGTTAAAGTTCAAAAAATGTTCAACCAATGGTGCCGTTATATTTTTGCACCTGATTTTTGATCTGTGTTCCGATATTCTTGTATTGATGGCTCGAGATGTTTGGCCAATGTACCGGAGGCCACATGGGCATTCTATGCAGTAAACTACATTTTGGCTTTTGCAGTTAGTCAAATCTCTGCGTGTCCAGGTACGTGTACCAATTTGAAAGGAGTTCATTTTTTTGGTAAATTTGAAGGCAACACAATTACCACATGGGTGGTGTCCTTGCAGTGGGCGAAGGGTGCGAGTGGTATTTGAAGCAGGTTGAAACAGTGAATGTACGAGGTGCTCTTTAAGGTTTTTTCCTCGTTTATATGCAAATCTTGGAGCAAGATCCCCGGCATGTTCATGCGGGCGATGTGCCAATGTTTGTTAATGATCTGTTTGATTTTTGAAGTATGTGCTTCGAAAGTGACTACACATGTTAGTTGTTTTTCCTCAGGGTCTGTATTGTCTTGTTGTAGTTGGAGAAGATTTTCACGATTGCAGTTCCGGGCTCTCTTATTGGCTAAATCTAGTTGTTTCTTAGGATAACCCCTTGTTATCAGACGTGCGGTCAGGCTCTGGGCATGGTTCTTGTAGTCATCTAAGGAGGAGCAGTTCCGGCGTATTCTTAGGTACTGTCCATAAGGTAAATTGTTTCTGGTGTGTGCCGGATGGTTACTGGTGTAATGAAGAAGAGTGTTGCGGGCAGTTGTTTTTCGGTACAGATCACATGCTAGCTTTCCGTTTTTAGAGCGGATTGATAGGTCCAGAAATTTTATTTCATGGTTGCTTTGTTCAATCGTAAATTGGATATGTGAATTACAGGAATTTAGCCAGTTCCAGAAATTGGTAAGTTCAGTTGGGCTACCGGTCCATATGAAGATAACATCATCGATGTAGCGGTGCCAGTGGCTGATGTTAGTTTGCCAGTTGTTGTGGTGAGAGAATACAAAGTCCTTCTCGAATTTAGCCATGAACAAGATTGCCAGACTTGGTGCAAAGGCATCACCCATGGCCGTACCCTTTGTTTGCAGGTACATGGTGTTGTCAAAAGTAAAGAAGTTTAGTTGAAGTGCAATCGTCATAATTTCAACAATAAAGTTCACTGGAGTCCTGGTACCGGGAGGATTGAGGGTAAGCCATTCCCTGATACATTCAATAGCATCTTCTTGGGGGATGCTGTGTAAAGCGATTTAATGTCCATGCTAACCTGCATTTGTTCCAGAGGGTTAAATTCCAAGTCTTCAAAGATGGTTATTGGTTATTGTATGAGTAGTATCTCGAAGGTAGGTTGGAGTTTGGATGCTGATTGGTTGCAGGAAGGTGTCTACAAACTTGCATAATGGTTCAATGATTGAGCCGCATCCTGAAACTATGGGACGTCCTGGTGGGTTTATTAAGTCTTTGTGTATTTTGGGTAGCGAATAGAAGCAGGGAGTCCTGCCAGCTGGTTTAATTAGGTATTCTGCTTCCTTTTGTGAAATCCACTCACGTTGTAATGCGAAATTTACCGCTTCCGAGATTTCTTGTGATATTTCTCGGGTAGGATCTTTTCTAAGCACTGAGTAGCTTTCTCGGTCATCAAGTAGTGCTAAGACCATGTTTTTATATTGGTCTATACTCATAATCACAATGCCTCCCCTTTATCTGCTGGTTTGATGATGATATTTTTGTTGGTCTGTAGTGATGTTAACGCTTGTTTCTCAGCTGGGGACATGTTGTGTTTAGTTTTCCTGGTTTTCTTTCGTAAACGATCAAGGTCTTCCAGCACGCATCTTTCAAAGGTTAGGAGCTCGGTTGGTATTTGGCCATCGGTTGGGGTGAATGACGATGGATTGTGTAGTCCAGTGTCATTGTCTGTTTCCTCAGGTTCCAGATTGTGGTCGTGGAAAAAGGTTCTTAGTCTAACTTTTCTTAGGAAGGTGCGTACCTCCATCTCTGAGTTATACCAGTCAGTCTGTGCTGTTGGCACAAAAGACAGGCCCTTTGTGAGCACTGAGGATTCAGCAGCCGATAGTGGAATGTTAGCCAGATTGAAGACTGGAATTTTTTCGGGGTCTTCAGATGGGTCTAATATCGCTGTCTGCGGCGTCACTGGTTTATTCTTCCTCCGCGTGGTTGGAACCCCCATTGTGGCGGGCCCCACTGGGGGTTGCCAAACCCACCACCCCCTAAAAAAGGAAAAAATGGGGATGGAGCAGGATATCCAAAGTTGGCTGGTGGTAGGCCGTGTGACCGAGGTTGTTGTTGTGATTGGTCATCCGAGGATGATCCACTGCTGGAGCTCGAGAAGGCTACCCCTCTTCTGCGGTTTCTTTTATTGCCTTGTGGTGTGCCTTGGTTTAGGCTGTTTACATAGTTGTCGGAAATATAAGGATAAATTGCTTCCAAGTTGAAGTCTTTAGTGTCTTTCTGAAGTTTTTTGGTTTTACGGTTGAGGGTGGCTGTCTTGAAGTCTTCAAATTGCTTATTTATGTCTATTAGTAAGTTCTTGGCATTAATAATAGCTGCGTTGTTGGAGAAGGTAATTTCTTCAAGTTCAAGGTCTTTTTGAATTTTAGAAGCAGTTCGTATGGCAGTATTGATGGTTAATACCATGAGATCGCGACTACACTTGGTAGCCACGTAGCTGAAATTGGTGACGTACTCCTTGTCATCTAGGAAGAGACAGGGAGTATTACGAACAACTAGATCACTGGGAATAATGCTGGCTCGCAAATACTCTCTCAAAAAATGGGCATGAAGTTCCGTACGGAAGCACTTTTTCTTTAGTCTTAAAATATTGTCTCCAGAGTTCGTACCTCCTGGAGGAGGAAAGGAATTGTCCCCCGTAGGGGTGAAAAAGGAAGGGCCACTAATTGTATCCAGAATTTCTTGCTCTGTAAAACTTAAGGTGGCACTTTCCGCCATCCCCAGGGATTGGCCTGTTAACTGAAGTGATTCGAGAGAGATGTGGATTTTTGTCACGTGGCGAGTATCCTTTCCAAATCAGTGGGGACACCAAGCCGTTATTCTACTTGAGAGAGAACTTGGATAGTGGATTTAGATAGCTGATGGACCTGTCAGGAAGTAAATTTGATGCATGTCCTATCACATATGTAAGGAAAGAAGAAGACCCTAAGCAACACGGTTGCCCGTAAATGGTAACAAAATGTAGGGGGTGGCCGTTAAAGAAAAGGTACGTGGCCAAATATAAGACTGTGAAACAGGGTGTGTACCTTTACTATTTTGTATTTACCACAGAGTATTCAAGGTAAACAGGCCAAGCAAAGTGTTTTGACTGTTTTCTTGAGTTATTTAGGAGGACAGAACATGTGTTGCCTAGCAATCACGGAATGAATCTACCACTGGGTATATATTACCACAATCTCAAAACACAACTTTTTTACAATTAGTAAAGAAAATAAGAGATACAAGCAATACATAAAAGGTATTTTACTGCTTTGTAAAGTGAGTCGCTAGAAAAAGTCAGTGCAGAAACACAGTAACATAAAACTCTTCTGAATGGCTAGTTACATTCAAGAGAGAAACATTCAACACATTGTGAGGGCAAATTGAGGGTAATTAACATGTGAAGACAAATTGAAAACAATTGACATGTACAATCAACATGGTGTGAGATAATTTAAGTCCAATATCTCTAAATGAGTCGAGCTTCAACGTTTGTCCGCAAAAAAGGAGACAGTTATGGATGCATGTGTAGTCTTACTAATTATTTAAGTGCATCATAAGTTCCCATATTTGGTGCTGGAAAAACGTTTAGTTAAGAGTTCTTTCATAAAGAGGCCCATAAGTAATGCAGGGTCTTTTGATACAAGATATCTGATCATTAGCCAACGTGATCAGAAGTTGGTTGATAGCAAAGAGTTTCAACTTGGCTATAGTACAGGTATATCACTGTTCCCTGTAGTTGTCACGTTTCGGCGGTAATGGGTTGAGGTGGAGTCCGCCTTCATCAGGGTTGAGAATCAGGGACCTTGCCGGTGCGCGCTTACTCAAGCGCATTGGTGTGGTCACACTTCGTGGAGAGGAGGAGAACGTCTTTTTCACCGGGACCATGAATATAGGTACCTGGCCCAGGTTTGCGAGCTTCCCAAAAATGGCAGAATGTTCACAAGTGGTCTCGAGGCTCCTCTCTTGGTTAGGATGCGAAGTGCAGGCAGAAAAGCAACAATTACGCCAAGGGGCTCTGCGGCCGCATAATATAGAGTTGTCCAGCATGGGCTCTACTGACATGGGGGGCATCATGGACAGTGTTGCCCAGCATGGGCATTGTTTATGTGGAGGGTCCCGCGGCTGCCGGCCCTCCACCTGCTACGCAGCGGCAGCATCGCGCTACAGTAATGACACACACTGCAGGCAGGACTCCACTACAGCAACTGACGAGCTGGAACTGGCTCATCCCTTTTATTATCTGAAAGTCACATGGTCACCAACATGTGAACCTAGCACGATCCCTGGGAGATACCATGCTCCCAGGAGGGGTGACACACCACACTCCTCCTTTCAATAATGAACAAACAGATGGGAAACACCACTGGACATTACATCAATTCCCAGTCACAAACAGCAACGCTTGGAATCCAGGTGAAAATATTATTATTGTGGTAGTTTCAAACATAATACACCTAATGAACATTGGTACTCACTGTGGGGTGACAGTCGGGTTGGTGGATTGCTGATGACACATTGGAAATTCCACCTTTCAAACAAACCCTTTATTAACCTGGGTTAGTGGAACTTAAACCACTGAATGACACCACCGTTTGCACCTGGCACCATTTAAAGCATGTCCACAATACACAGGATCACAGCTTCCCATAGCACCTAGGCTGGTGCCAGTTTAAGCAAGTCCAGGGTCTGCGGGCTCCCAGCCTTCATAGGGATGGCTACTGAGTCCATATTAAGCAATTGCAGGGCTGCAGGAGACCAGTCCAACTCCCGGTGGCACCCATTCAGGACAGTTCGGCTCTCAGTTCAGGGGCCAGCAAAGCCGAACCTGGGGGCACCCGGGGGCCACAGTGGCCCAGTCCATCGCTAGTGGGGACAAACAGTGGCAGGATGACAGGGCCTCTCCACTTCTTTCACAGGCCTTTCCTTTCCCTTCCTTTTCCTCAGCTCTGATCCCAGATAACATACTCCTCCTTTTCCCCAATCAAGCATAGATTAAGTGTCAAGAGAGGCAAAACAGATGGTAATCAGTCACCCTGAGCTAATGGTAGGTCGTCCCGCCCCCCTTCCCACCCTTCACTACAGGAGTTGTCTCAATTCACTATTGTCTCACCATCACCGACCTGCTGCCAACGCTTGGATTTGACCTTATGGACACATTGACTTGGTGTTTCACCTTCTGAACTCTCATGCTGGACCTCCCCGGGATCTCGCACTCAGGGTGGCCCTGAATCATGCTGTGCCCTTCTTGATTCCTTGCCTACATTCTCCGTTCTCTACAACATTATGTGTTTTACTGATGTCTGCAACTGTATTCACTCTCCCCTCTGCTGCTCTGCTCTTTTTCACTGTTTATTCTCTGTTCCCTCCTCCTCTCCCTTCTCCCTCCCTCCTTCCGCCCTCCCTTTCTTTTCTATGCACTTATTCTATCAGAATTGTCCCTTGACCTAGTATGATAGCAACAACGTTTATCTCCCCCCTTCTCCTCCCTCCCATACTTGTTCTCCTCCCCCCCTTCCAGCACTAACCGAAAATGTCGCAAGGCCTAGTCGTAGTCGCCTGTCTGTTTCCCATTCCTTCCTATCTGTGTCTTAGCTCTTGCGCTATCTGAAATGTCGCCAGGCCGAGTATGATAGTTAATTTCACATTCTTGTTGTTCATGGCCTGTGAGAATGTCATTGTATTTTTACTTTGTTCCCTCCCTTGCCGTGAAGCGCTTTGAAACACATTGGCCCTCATTACGACCCTGGCGGAAATCGAAAAACGATGGCGGAAATGCAATACCGCCATCGAATAGCGCTCGGTGCGATTATGACCCGTCACCGTAAAGTACGATGCCATTAGCGACACCGTAGTGAACGCCAACGCTAACTGCACCAAGTACGCGCACGCGCGCCATGCAAAACCGTAATTACCACCATGGCGCAACGGTACGCGAATTCTGACCCTAGCGGACATTTACCTAACGCCATCAAGCATGGCGGAAAGTACCATTCCGCCATGGTGAGAATTACGGCATCGCGAACCAACCGTAAATGGCCCTACTGAGTGCCTGTACACCACTCCCTGGCCACATTGCACAACTCCTCGTAGGTGCAATGAAGTCACACAATGCAACCAGTGAAATGTACAAGTCACCCATGCATGCCAACGAACAAATGAATGTAGGGGCTCCAAGTGCCTTGTGAGTGGCCATCCATATTTGGCATGTCACCATTGCCGTACTGATGCAGCACAGGCATGTGAAGGTTCAAGTACAGCAATATGAACTGAAATATGAGACAAAACAACAACAGGCCCCCATCGCTTGACACCAGTGTAAGGCAACATTCAAAGCAGTATCCTGAGGGAGACTGCACCAGCCCTGTACTCATGCCAGTAAACAAACCAACCATCAGCATAAGCATGTACCACACAAGTTGGCAGAGTGACTGAGCAGCCAGGCTCATCTCAAGAGGGGCCAATGGGAGCTGCAGGGCACAGATGGCACGAATACAGAAGCTATTCCAACGGACATGACCTCAGTCTCCCTCCAAGAAACGCACGCAAACACAGGCACCTGTGACCAGCCATATTCTGATAATCACATCATTCCACCAATCCACCTGGCTGACCGGCATCTGTTACACAAAAGCTAATCCCCCGCCCCTGAGCATGACATCATTAAAACAGTCATAATGGCAGCCCCTATCCCTGACCTCACTGGGCTTCGTAGGCAAACGCGCCCAGTACAGTACCACGCAACTATACTCAGAAGCCGGAACCCAATGCAGATCTTCTCACAATACATCGCTCCACAAATAGGAATATGCTACATTACTTGCAAAGAATAACGCTACACGGTTAATATCATAATAAAAATTTAATGCACAACAAAATCACCAAGCCCATACAGCTATTAGGTCATGAACTCCAAAATATATTTCATTATTGTGGGCTGCATCCGCAATAAATGACCAGCTTCTTCTTGTGTGACGCCCTGTTCCTTCATGGTACACAGGGGCTACATTCACGTTCAAAAAGGCAACATGGAAGCGCCTAGAACCGCAGGGCCGTCCCATGAAGTAGGCACTAGTCCAGCTGAAAGGTCGATATGTTGCTCCTAGCCACTAGTACTGCGTAAGGGCATGTGGCCCATTGGCGATCGTCCCATAAGATCGTAATGGTGCTCCACTGATTAACTCGAAGCAGCAGGTGTCGGGAGTAAAAGCCATCTGCAGGAGTGGCATACAGATGGCAGCGGCAAAAGGGGAGGAGATACCTGTCACCCAAATGAAATGAAAAAGAATAGTATGGGCATCAGAACTTCATTTGAATTACTCACTTTAATGATCACACTAAATCTACAGCCATATGCATGCTAGCCCACTCAAAAGGATTATTCCCACCCAAAAATCACTTGCGAATCATAACTATATAAATCGAGGTGAAAACACTATTACAAACGAGTCTTTGTGTGCATGCGTCTGTTAAAACAGAATCCATTAGATGGGATTAGACACAAGTGCATAGACACAAGTGTTTGAAGGCGCGTCGAGACAGGGAGGGTTCAACAAGGGCAGATAGACGATGGTCCCACTATGGCAGCTCTGCATCACATAGCGCAGGGGAAGTGGATAGATTCCAAAAAGCCATGTACATGGCAAACTCTCAATTAAATCATCTGTCCATGCATCCATACATCATTCCCTCATCCCGGTATGAAAACGCCTGATTATTTACTCACATAACATGTGAAATTTCCATTGAGTCTGTGCGTAATGCAGTCTGCAAAATCCACTGTGCTCCAGCCCGGAATTCCAGTGTTGTGAAGTAACATGTATTTGGGAACGTCCTGCCTTATCGTCCACTACGCTATTGCGCATCCCATACTATTCATATCAATCATAGCATTCTCGCCATGGCCCCTGTCCCAAGGACATTAAACAATAGAACGTTATATTTGCAGTCAGACCTGTGGGCGTCTCCTCGCCGCTAGCTGAAAACCGAAAGCGCTGTCCTTCGAATTCCTCATTTGCAACATCACGTCGAAAAGGCATCTGTGACCGCTTGAAATCACAAATTCATCCATGTAGTGCGGCAGTGTGTGAAAATGGCAACTGGCTTCACTCACAAATGGGACGCCCCGCCCGTCGGTGAACCTCGGTACAGTGCTGCATGAGGGTCCACCGTTAATCGAGTACTACATTCCACTGACCCTTCACAAGTTTGTTCGCGACTGCAAAGATAGTATGTGAAACAATGGGACCATAGCAGAATGAACATATGAACCAATATTTCACTGCCATCGGGATTAAATACATGATTGTAATAGCAAGATGCCATGCGTCAAATTGCAGCGTTGTGTGCGGGACGTGCTCGCCCAAAGGGGATTGCAGCTTGCACAGGTGGAATGAATCACCACAGGTGGAGGCTATACAGCCTGAAAACACATAAATTGCACACCCAACCCCCTCCCACAACCACACCCACTCCAAAATGCTACCGGCAGGACTAGCGATGTTGGCCCTGGGGGACCTGATAGCACTGCAAGTACTCCAACTTCAAGAAGAAGACGGACACCAACTACTACAACAACCGGCCGCACAGAGGAGACGCAGGAGGAGGAGGAGGGCAAGGCAGGGCCAGCAAGGCCCACCAGCACAGCCACTACCACCACGCAGGCAGCCCGCAATCCCACGCCTCCGAGCTCATCCGTTCAACCTCACTGATGAGCAGATCCACACCCTCTACCGTTTGGACCGGGACACCATAACCGCCATTGTGGACATGACACACGCTGACCTTGTCAGCATGATAGATAGCCCAACCGCCATCCCACCCCTACTGAAGGTGGTGTCTGTACTCCACTTCCTGGCCACAGGCACCTACCAGCACACAGTCGGACAGTTGCATGGCATTTCACAGCCACTGTTGTCACGGACACTATTGCAAGTGCTCGATGCCCTCCTGAAGCACGCAGACGACTACATCTCTTTACCACGCTCGGAGCATGAGATTACAAACACAAAAGTGGGATTCCATGCACTTGCCGGCATACCGGGTTGCATTGGTGCCATCGACTGCACCCATGTGGAATTGGTTGTCCCACATGCCATGGAGGTCCAGTACCGCAACCGAAAACAATATCATTCTCTTAATGTACAAATGGTGTGTGACTCCAACAGGATCATTACACATTGTTGTGCCCGATTTCCTGGATCAACCCATGATTCTATGGTCTTGAGGAACTCTACAATACCACGCTACATGGAGCGACACGCAGGGAACAGATCCTGGCTACTCGGTGAGTCTCATTTCATGCATGATAATGTGGGGTATGTGATGCGGCAATGACCTGGCAGGAAGGGGGGGGATGCGTACGTAGCAATGTCATTCCACAAACATCCTTTATTGTCCACATACAGGTGATGCCGGGTATCCACTGAAGAGATGGCTCCTTACACCACTCCGGAACCCACAGAACCAGCATGAGGAGGACTACAACCATGCCCACTCACGTACCCGTGTAGTCATAGAACAGACATTCGGCCTACTGAAGGCTCGTTTCCGCTGCCTCAGCAGGTCTGGCGGGGCACTCCTGTACCGCCATGAGAAGGTTGCAAAGATGGTCATGGCATGTGTCATGCTACACAACATGTGCGTACGTAGAAATGTGCCCATGCCCCCTGACGCAGAACTGCAAGCACCTGAAGATGGTCATGATGAGGGTGGGGATGTGGCAGCACCTCAAGGGGTCCGCGAGGCACAGGAGGCCCATGAAATTCGTCAGAATATCATAGATTCATGCTTCTAGCACTCACGCCTGGTGGCTGATACATGGACACGGGACTTGTGGCACTGTGTGTGTCTGGAACATGCACAATATGGACTGTACGCCTATAAAGGCCTCGTACACAAAGATCAATGTCCACACATCTCATTGGATGATTGTGAAATGTTTATAGCATATGTGAAATTATGTTACACACCCCATCGACCCGCCACCCAAGAAAGCCCAACACACCCCCTCCACCCTCCTACCTCCCCCCCGAACACCAGTGTCCAAAGATGCTCATTGTCAGTGGGCAGACGCTATTGCAAGCCCCCTCTCTGGGTATCAGGGGCACCCCTGCCTGTGGAGCGCAGGTTCCTCCCAGATCTACGTTGGGGGCTGCCCTGGACGGAACTTGCAACGGATGATGTCTCTGCCTGCTCACGTCCATGCATGTCCCTAAGGGTTTGTGAGAGCTCAGTGAGCACACGGCGCACAGCGGCAAGTTCAGCACATACGTCTTTGGACGTCGCATGCAATTCCCCCCTCAGGCTCTCGGTGCTTCTCTCCATTTGTACCCTCAGGCTCTCGGTGCTTCTCTCCATTTGTGCCCTTAGTGTCTCTGTACTTCTCTCCATTTCTGCCCTAAGTGTCTCAGTAGATGTTTCTATGGCTGCCTTAGTACCCCCACATTCATCAGCATGCTCCTTGAGGAGCGTGGCCAGTTGCTGCTGTTGCACGATCACCTGGTCGAGGGACTGTTGCCTCTGCTGGGCCATGCCCATTTGCGGTGGTGTCACAGAGGGGCTGATCACCTCATGTTGCCTTGCCACAGGGCTTGTGGGGGATGGCCAGTCGTCGTCTTGTGGGTGCCCCTGCGTGGTATCCTCATGGTGTACGGGATGAAACAAACAGGGGGATTGAGACAGGTCATGGATGGATCCTACATCGACAGCACCGTTTTCTGTGTCGGAGCATGCTGCCATTAATGCAGGGTCACCTATGGTGCTGCTGCCACCAGAAGCAGTGCCTTCTGTGGCATCCATTGGGGGGACCTGTGGTGCTGCTGTTGTGGGCATGCTGGCTGCTGGGGTGCCTGTTGAAGTCCCCTCCTGTGTGCTGCCACTTGATTTGTGCTGCTGCCGTGTCTTGATCCGTGCAGCTGAGGTGGAGGGTCTTTGCCCGTTGGTCTTGGCCCTCTTTGCAGGTGTGCTGGTAGGGGTGTCCTGAAGCTCGTCGTTTGAATCGGTCCCTGTGGTGGAGTAAAGGAGGGCGAGCGTTATTTATGGGTCTGTGGAAATTGGAATGGCAATGTATCACATGCATTGGGGTGGTACCTGAGGGTGATTTGGGTCAGGGCCTTGGAGGTGGTTTCATTTTTGTGTGGATTGAGGATGCAGTTGTTTTGCAGCCTGCAGTTAGGGTGTGCATGCTGCACGTGTAGAGGGTGTTTTTAGGATTTTTGATTATTTATGTATTTAATGTGACTTTTAAAGTGCGCTATCAGGCCAATGTATGTGGACGTTCTCCTGGACATGTGTTTCTGTTGCACTATGTGGACACATGGTACTTCACATGATTGGACATTGTGGATTTAGCATTGTTTTATTTGGCCCACCTACCTGATTCTTCGGATGTCTGCACTCCTTTCTCCATCCCTCCGACTCCCTCTATACTCTCCATTCCGATGGTGGAGGCACAGATTTCTTCCCAGGGGGTCAACTTGATGGGTGATTCCGATCCTCCCCCGGTAGCTGTGGCAATGTTACGGTTGGCTGATAGTATGCTCCGTACGCGTATCCGCAAGTCGTCCCATCGCTTTCTGCATTGCTGTGGGTTGCGGGGTGCGGTCCCCACCGCACTTACCCGCTGTGCCACCAGGGCCCATATGGCCTTCTTGTTCGCAAGTGCCGTCCTGGTCATTTGCGTCGAGAAGACGACGGCAGCATTCTCCTTGAGGGTCTCTGTGAGCACGGTGAGTTCCTCATGGGAGAAGTGGACCTGCCGCTTGCGGTCGCACGCTTTTTTCGCAACTTTTCCCATTTTGATTGTTTTCACTAGGGTGGCTAACGGGTTGGGATGTGTCTCAGTGTAGGATTTTTAATGGTTGTGTTGGGATTCTGATTTTATAGGTGTACGGCGTGCTGTTTCCCGTTCCGGCCCCATGTTTTTGCTTCCGTTTCCGTATATTTACGGTCACCGTATTTTGCGATTACCGCTCATTACGGTGACCGCTATGATGGGTGGCGGAATTGCACCTAGGGCGCCGTACGACGGCGGTGAGGGGCGTTTTGGGGACATTTCCGCCATCGCGGACTTTGCACTTCCGCCATGGCGTAGTGCTCGTGCCCGATGGGTCAGAATTAGCCGCACTTTACTCCGTCGTGCAATGGCGGAAACGCTATTTACGCTATGGCGGTCAGGTCAGTTACTTTCCGCCAGGGTCGTAATGAGGGCCATTGTGTATAGGCGCTATATAAATAAAGATCATATCATGTCATGTGACTCTAGCAAAAGCCCTGGGAGATACCATGCTCCCAGGAGGGGTGACACACCACAGACTGTGCACGTTGACAGCCAGGGGGGCTCCCTCATGCATGCTGACAGCCAGGGAGGGCCCCTTTATGCACGCTGACAGCCAGGGAGGGCCCCCACATGCACTCTGGAAGCCACGGGGGCCCACTCATGCACGCTTACAGCCAGGGGGCCCCTTCAGGCACACTGATAGCCAGGGAGGGCCCCTTTATGCACGCTGAGAGCCACGGAGGGCCCTCTCGTGCACTTTGACAGCCAGGGGGGTCCTCGTGCATGCTGACAGCCAGGAGGGCCCTCTCATGCACACGGACAGCCATTGAGGGCCCCCTTATGCACGTTGACAGCCAGGCAGGACCCCTTATGCATGCAGACAGCTGGGGGGGCCTCGTGCACGCTGACAGCCAGGGAGGGCCCCCAAGTGCACGCATGCACGCTGACAGCCAGGGAGGGAGGGAGGGCCCCCTTATGCACGCTGACAGCCAGGGGCTCCCTCATGAACGCTGACAGCCACGGAGGCCCCCTTATGCACGATGACAGCCAGGAAGGGCCCCCTTATGCATGCTGACAGCCAGCGTGGCGCCCTCACTAACAATTAGCACATGAGCTTGGAAGAGGGTATTTCTTGATGTGCAGGCAGGGCCACCACCTCCTCTATGCAGAGCAAAAAAAGCTGAAGGCCGTGTTCAAGATTCCTTCCTCCCCGCCCCTCCCCCAGAACGCTGCCTTTAGGTTACCCAGGCAGAGCTGGGGAAGGCCTCCCCTCCCCTGTGGAGCCTGGGATAACACAGTAACAGAGCCATCAATCCCCCCACCCCGCTGTGGCAGGGTCGTTAGCTGGCACTTCACACCTCCTCACCTGGGACTCTCCCAAGCAGGTGCTCCTGGGGTGGGGAGTGCCAGGATAGTTGGCTCCGGCCATTCAGGCCCTGGAGGAGGGGTTCTGGGCAGAGAGGGGACGACGAGCCCCCGCTGATAAACCAAGGGCTCATTTACTGGCCCCCCACAAGCTGCTGCCGCCGCACAGGTGCGAGATACCGCAGGTCTGGGAAGGGACCAGCATTTCTCTGTGGAAACTTTGCAATGCAGGCAGCACGGGGAACGCGAGGCCGCAGTCACACTGCTTAATGAACGAGTCACGTTTCCCGTGGTCAGACCGGCCTACACACGCAATGCATTTCTTTCAAAGCCCGTTTTATTGCCCATACTTTTAGAATACTGGCTGCGTACACGGGACCCCTGTCGGAGGCAAAAGGGGCCTCTTCGTGGATACCTCATTTCCTTGCCACGTGCACCTCGAATCCTTCACTGGGCACATTCGCCCCGTGCCGAGATAGATACATTTCTCGTATTCGTGCAGGTAGAACCCCAGGTCCACGTGGAGAGCACACACACTGTGCACGGGTCCACAGCTGTACGCGACAAGGCACTGGGACTTCAAAGAAGATGGTCAAGATAAGTCACCCCGCGTCTCCAAAGCTGACGCAAGCAACACAAGTCCCCCCAAATCGCACGCCATACTTAGTGGACAGAGCTGGAGGTCTCGTGTGTCTTTCCAGAGGTGGACAGAATCTGGCACACGAGAACACCAGAGATGGACATTACAGGTCACAAGAGACAGGCTGAGCTGAACACATCAAGGCACACGCGACCTCCAGAGCAGGAGGCCGCACGTGTCTTTCTAGATCAGAGGTTCCAGAGCGGGACAGAATCTGGTACAAAAGAACACCATCGATGGACACAGTTGTCCGCATAAGGCCTTCAGAGCTGGATACAGTAAGTCACATAACTCCAGAGCTGGATACAGTCAGTCACACAAGGCCTGTGGTGCTGGATGCAGTCAGTCACATGAGTCCCCCAGAGCTGGATACAGTCAGTCACACCAGGCCCCAGAGCTGGATACAGTCAGTCACACGAGGCCCCCTGAGTGGAGTCAGTCACACAAGGCCCTAGAGCTGGATACAGACAGTCACACGAGGCCCACAGAGCTGGATACAGTTAGTCACACAAGGACCGTGGAGCTTGATGTAGTCAGTCACACTAGGCCCCCAGAGCTGGATACAGTCAGTCAGGGGAGCCGATTTTTGAATTTCCAGGGGGGGGGGGGCAAATACAGGAAGTTACATAACTGGCAGTTATAGGACCGCAAATTTGCATGTAGTCGCCAACTTGGTGCAGCGGCGCGCGGGGGGTGTGTGGTGGAGACGCGCGCAGCGCAGAACAGTGGAAACATTGGCTAGCATTTACTGCATATACTAAAGTCAAGTACGAAGGAGGTTTAAGCCTTCCAGTTGCATTCCAGTAGGCCATCACTGCCCCTACTCCACCCCTCTATAATCATCCAGGTTGTAGTAGCCCTCAAAAGGCAGAGCAACACAACTAGGATGGGAGAACGAAATTCCGTCCCATCCTGTGAGTGTGTCAAACGTCAGAGCAAAGACTGTGCATGTGCCTCATACCTTGGAGCACAATCTCACTAATTTGGTGCAAATCTCGCAAGTGGGAGCATGGGAATCCCCTGCGTGTGTGTGGGCTGCAGACCCCGGATCACATGCTCACTTCTTCAGTGTGAAACTCTGGCCAAGGCTCTTTGGGCAAGCATTCAGGATGGGTCTCACACCTATAAACAGTGTGATATATTGAGTGGGCACCTCACTCCTTGGAGCATAGTATCAACCGTTGCTGGTAATCTCACAACTGAACGTACAGTTTCACTCTTGGTCATCTCAGTGACCCCATGTATATTAATGGAGTCAGTCTCCCATCTGGGAAGACAATTATATTTCTGTTGAAACACTCTGAATTGTCACTCCAGTTTTCTCGATCTATAGATCCATACCAAATTCATTCAATGTGTGTGCAGGGGTGATAATTTGTGTCTGAGAGAGCTCATTCTTTCATTCCGGAGAGATAAAGGGGTAACAACCCCCTGTATGCGGGATCAGGCTAATTTTGCCCCATGGCCCCTCCAGAAGGATGAGCAGTTTTTAAGACCCTGCTGATTCTGGTATCTGACAGGCTCGAGCCTTCTATCCCTTGCCCCATCACGGCTCCCAACATCCTGAGCGGCAGCTTATGGACAGCAGGCAGCTCCGGACATGCCTGTTGCCAATTGAATGTAGACAGATCTACTATTTAGACACTGGGAGAGAGCCATGAATCCACATTGGTGGCGAAGAAGCACTCAACATAGAGAACACAATGGTATAGTGTTGCAGTCCTGCTGAGAAATGACAATTCTAAGCATGTGAGCAGTAGGCTGGACCAGTGCTGCCCCATAAAAGGTGTAGAAGCCTTTGTGAGAAGTGGCAGTACTGTCCCAATGGTGAGAAGTGTAGTATTTTCACATTAACTATGCTTTAGAACTTTGGGTTATTGAATAGTGCTGCTACATTCTGAGTAATTCCATCCCTTTAAATATATGAGCTCTTGTATAACCACGACAGTGTTGAGATATTCTGATGATGACGGACTTGCTCAATAGTTCTGATTATGTATCATTAAATGTAATTCAGATCTTTGGAGTATCGGAAGGATAGCTCAGGGGCAACATGCTCGCCTTGGAAGCAAGACGACACAGAGCAACACAGGTTCGATCCCTCAGTCCGCGCAACATAGGTTCGCTCCCTCGTTCTGCGCAACACAGGTTCGCTCCCTCGGTCCGCGCAACACAGGTTCGCTCCCTCGGTCCGCGCAACACAGATTTGCTCCCTCGGTCCGCGCAACACAGGTTTGCTCCCTCGGTCCGCGCAACACAGGTTTGCTCCCTCAGTCCGCGCTTAGAAACCTCTGGGTAGTACACGCATTATAAATAACCAATTAAAATAAAAAAGAAATACATCTGTTGAGAAGTGCTGGGCCTTGTCAATAAGAGTGTAGTAGCTCAACTGAGAAGTGCTGATGTTGTCCCATCAAAAGTATAGCAGCCCCACTAAGGTGAACTAGCATTGCCTCAACAAAGGCATAGCAGCCCCACTAAGATGAACTAGCATTGCCTCAACAAAAGCATAGCAGCCCCACTAGGATGAACTAGCATTGCCTCAACAAAAGCATAGTATTATCGCTGAGAACAATTATAGAAGCCCTGTAACAGCAGTACTATCCCATCAAGAGTATAGCCAGCTAACTGAGGAGTACCAGCATTGCCCCATTTCAAATATGGCAGCTCGACTAGAAAGTGCTGGCTCATTCGCCTCCGCTCCCCGCCCATAGCATAGCATTCACCCTCACCACGTGCACACTCAGAGACATGCAAACAGTCTCATTTGCCCTCTCCCTGCCCCATGCCCCCTCCCTCGCTTTGCATCTGTACCTCCATTTCTAAAAATCCTTCTGGGTTGGGTGTACCTCTACATCTGTTCACCCCTCTTGCCAACAGGGGTGCACAGATGTACAAATACACCAAACCCAAAATGATTTTTAGAAATTGAGGGACAGACCTGTTTTGCATCTGTGCCTCCATTTCTAAAAATCGTTTTGGGTTGGGTGTACCTCTACATCTGTGCACCCCAGTGCACAGATGTAGAAGTATACCCAACCCAAAACGATTTTTAGAAATTGAGGGACAGGTGCAAAGCAAGAGCCTCTTGCTTTGCATCTGTCCCACAATTTCTAAACATCGTTTTTCCCCGGCTTTTACCGGGGCCGCCAGAGAGAGACACAGTATGGATGGAACAAAGGGCCATCCATACTGAGTCTCTTCTCTCTGGCCCGGAGGCGGGGGGTGGGGGGGGGGCACTCAACCCCGCCATCATTCTGCGGGGGGGGGCGGGCCCCGCAGCCCCCCGTACTCGGCGCCCCTGCAGTCAGTCACACGAGGCCCCCAGAGCTGGATACAGTCAGTCACACAAGTCCCCTGGAGCTTGATGTAGTCAGTCACACGAGGTTCTCAGATCTGAATACAGTCAGTCACATAAGACCCCAAAGATGAAAGCAGTCAATCACATCACAAAGGGGCCACATAGGTGGTTACAGTCATTCACATAAGGGCCCCAGAGCTGGATGCGGAAGGTCACATCAGGACCCCAGAGCTGGACCCAGTCAGTCACACGAAACCCCCAGAGCTGGATATAGTCAGTCACACAAGACCCCAGAGCTGGACACAGTCAGTCACATAAGGCCTCCAGAGCTGGATATAGTCACACAAGACCCCCAGAACCAGACATAGTCGGTCACAAAAGACCCCCAGAGCTGGATATAGTCAGTCACACAAGACCCCCAGAGCTGGCTATAGTCAGCCTCATAAGGCCTTCATAGCTGTATACAGTCAGTCACACAAGACCAGATCTGGACACAATTGTCACAAGAGACCATCGTGCTGGACACAACCATTCATATAAACTTCAAGAGCTGGACACAATCAGTCAATAGAAGGTTCCAGAGCCGGTGGCAATGGGCCACACGAGCCCCGCAGAGCCGGACACAGTCACGCGAGGGCTGCAGGACTGGACACAATAAGGTAGATACAGGAGGCCCCCTACAGTGCGAGGAGTTCCAACACCTGAACCTGCGCTCTAGGAATCATAGCCCCGAGAAAAACAGCACCCCAGTCAACAGAAAAGCGGGGGGCAGGGAGGGCTGTAGGGAGGGGCCACCTGGCCATAGGGCTAGGATTCTTACCTGAGACCAGAGATGGAAGTGTCATGTAATCATCGGTACGCCGTGCCGCTAGCTCGTTTAATTTTTAAAGTGCGTACCCTTAGTTCAAATTATCGGGAAAGGCATCCTGAACTCATGTTTTCTCTTGATCATATCTATAAGCAGCTGGGCTCGGAGGCAGGGAGTCATTTCACCAAAATGCCTTGGGTAGGGGAAGACTTGACCCCACCCCGAAGTTACATCACTGGAAGGATAGAACACAACCTTTCACCTCTTAACAAAACAGGAAGTGTCATCACATAGCATTGTTCCTAAGTACACTACGATAAATATGGTTACGAAATCACTATAATGTGATATACATTTCATACAAGAATGGATCGCCATATGCATCATTAATATCAGTGTCTATAGGCCCATATTACCAAATTACCATGAATACAAGCAGACGTTCAAGGCCAAATGATAATGATGTGTTATTATATAGCACATACGCTTCAGTGCTTTATATAACACAAGTATAACTACAATATCCCTGAACCTGTGTTGGTACTCATTTATAAACTTAAGAAGAATGAAAGGCTGAGTTGGCCTTGCCAGGATGCAAACCTGCAACCTGCAGATCACACACACACACCGCAGCAGCGAGCACTCAACCCACTGAGCTATCTTGCCAGCTATAGCTATCTTACCAGTTATAGTAAATGAGCAATTACAAGTCTGAATTTTCTCAAAATCAGAAAGCAAATTACGCTCTGTAGTGGATACCATTAAACTGGTAACTGGGGTTTAACATCAGCCCAGTTCATCAGCAGGTCTGGTGCAAAGTTGGCCACATGTCAAGCCTGCGTGGATCTACTTTTCAGGCTTCAGAGGTTGGCAAAATACATAGCATTGGAAGGGTTGATAACTGTGTTAAATAGTTTAGAGTAGTGCAGGGAAAGCAGAGCACTCACACGGCATCCTGTACTCTGGGCACTCGTTACCTCGTACATGCAAACAAACATCCTGAACAGCACGCCATGGAGATAGGAAAGACAGACACATTACATTAAAGGATTAATTGTGGCACAATGAAATCAAGGGCCACTTTATGTGCTATGGTCAAACATTTCCACACTGTGCACAAGCTTTTAGGCACAGGGATTTTGTCAAGTGACCGAGGACACCGAGATGGAATGTCTTGTGATGATCGTAACAGAGACAGTGGCAGAAAAAAACATGCTATAACTGCAACTTGCGAAAAGAAAAATACATATAGTTTTTGTCTGCATTGTGAACTTGAGCTGTTTAAAAACAGACTAAATTACTGACTCACCCCCTGAAGTGTGCCTGAAATAAACCTTTAATCAGTCTAGCAATTATTGTATAGAATTCCAGAAAGACTATTTGTTATTCCTATTCTTTCTTATTTAGAGTCACTGCTCAAAGTGTTACACTTGTGGAACCCCATGTTTTTTTAAGAGGCACGAACAAGAAAGCCAGCCACTCCAGAAGCAAAGGGCCACATGGTGCTGGCCACAGTCCAGGATCTCCCATTGGAAAAAAGAAGTTTTATTTTTTTGAAACCTTTTTTGTTTAGGGGTAGCAAGTGAGACCACGGGGTCACAGCTGGGACCCCTGGCAACCCGAAATTGACACCCTTGCTCGGAGGATCAAGCACTGCCCAAGTCGCAGCCCCTCGGAGACACACAAGCAGCGTCCATTGCTCGCTCAGAAGCCAACATCTTAAACAACTCGCCAACACGTTTCTTCTGCTCTCAGCAGCGGAGCCTTTCTTATGCGTGATGGCTCATTTCCAGCTAAACGGTTCAATCAGAGCACCCTTTGAAAGTGTTGTTTATATTTATGATGTCTGCTAGCTTGACATGCAAGAATAAAGTGTGCTCTTTTGTGGCTAGTCAAATGTTCTTAACATCCTGAATAAAAACCTTCTGTTAGTTTGTGATAAAAGCATCTCCATATATGAGTTTATTGGACAACACCTTTTATTGTGAGTCTTAAAGCACTGAAAGTACAGTGGGTAAATCGATTTTTCAGATTTGCCTTCTTTTTGCATTCTGGGACTTTTAGTTTTCTATTCAGGATGTGGAAAGGTAAGCTGCAATGACATTATTTTGGCTTAACATGTAGCTATAAGGATTTACATGTTGTCATATTGCTTTCCTATGCAAACTGTGTATTTTACAAGTAAACTCCATATGACTGTATTATTTCAGACTTTAACATCCACACCTTGAATATTTTCTCCAAGTAGAGCCTGGAAGGTATGTGGTCAAGTGTCTAAATTGAACAGTGGTTTAAAACCCCATATTCACTCTTCAGCTAAAGTGTGTGTTCCTGGGCAAATAATGTAATCTCACTCCGAATTAACAGCAAAAATTGGAATGCTTATAGGTGTTTAAGTTCACACCCTTACACGTTGGCAGAATTAATTTATTAATTAATTAATTTAGGGACAAAATGGTGTATTATTGTGTCTTTGTTAGCAGTGGCGGCTGGTGAATTTTTTAACTGGAGGGGCATAAATATTTTCCCCTGATATGGCTGAGGGACCGAGCATAACAAGGGCACCCACACCACTCATGGGGAGTTCGGGGGGGCGGGTTTTTCTCTCCGAGAATTTTTTTTTAAATAATGGATGAAAATTGTGCTTTTTAGAGCACACTTTTTAGAAAAATTGGGTAAAAAGCAAAACAGCTTGCAGTCGGGTTTTGTGGGGTAACTTATGAAATAAATCCAATAGATGCAAGTCGCCAACAGTGCACAGGAGCATTTATCCAACACATTTTCATGATGCCTTTCCCCGCAATATGTGCCAGTATAAAACATTTTCAGACTGGCTGTGCCCATACATTTACATACTGACTGCAACATTATACCCTATTATTCCCATAGAAGAACATACTCATGTTTGTTTTGTGCATACTTCCAGTAATGATACTATAAGAAAACATGTCCATGTTTGTTCTGCCAATATATGACAGTATCCCCATATAACAATATACTCCAGTTGTCTTTACCATTGAAAATGCATGCCAAAGTATGACAACATGTCCACACTGGCTGTACTAAAATGCCAGTCGAGCTATACAATAACACTTATCATACTTGCTTTACCAAAGATGCCCAATACAAAATGCCATACCACGATATGAAATGACTGAACTGGCTACATTGAAATGCCAGTCTAGCTACATAATAACATTTATGCTTGTTTCACCAAAGGTACCTAGTACAAAATGTCATGCCACAGTAAGAATAATACCATTGATCCTGCTTGCTTTATCAAAGATGCCTAATACAAAATGTCGTGCCTCAGTAAGAAATGGTTAGAATGGTTGCATGAAAAATGCCAGTCTTGTTTCACAATCACACTTATTATGCTTGCTTTACCAAAGATGTCCAGTACAAAATGTCATACCACAATAAGAAATGGCTAGAATGGCTGCATTAAAAAGCAAGTCTACCTACATAATAACACTTATCATGCTTGCTTTATCAACCATGCACAGTAAACAATGCCATGCCTGATCCATGGTTTGCCAGCGCCTTGCAGTCAGACGTAATCACAATACTGATGAATGGGATTATGTGTGATTGCAAGGCGCTGAGGGGCACTGGGGTAAGGCATGTTTTTTACTGACCATCTCATAGATGAACAGCCAGTAAATGCCTTTGTTGTACAAACCTCCTGCCCCCACTCGCCAAAATCATCTTGGACAAGCACAAACACACGCACACACACACACACACATCTGCTTACACAACATACATACAGCAAGCACTCTTTTATTCACACAAGCACCCCTCTTGCACTCATAACACAAGCATACAAGCATCCATACACATATTTAAATAATAAACATACAAACACACACATTTACACAACATACACAAAGAAATAACTCGCTGTCTCATTCACACAAACATCCATCATGCACTCACTCAAAACACATTCATAGATTCATCCATACACATATTTAAATAACAAACATACAAACACACACATTCACACAACATACACACAGCAATGCCAGCCTTGCCTCGTAAAAAACATTTATCATGCTTGCGTTACCAAAGATGTCAAATTCAAAATGTCATACCACAATAAGAAATGACTAGACTGGCTGCATTGAAATGCCAGTCTGGCTATATAATAACAATTATGCTTGTATGTTTTAACCAAAGATGCCTAATGCAAATGCCATGCCATAGTAAGAATAATACCATTGATCCTGCTTGCTTTATCAAAGATGCCCAACACAAAATGTCATGCCTTAGTAAGCAATGGATAGACTGGTTGCATAAATAATGACAGTCGTGCTTTATAATAACACTTATCATGCTTGCTTTCCCAAAGATGGCCAATACAAAATGTCTTAACACAATAGGAAATGGCTAGACTGGCTGCATTAAAATGCAAGTCTAGCTATATAACACTTATCATGCTTGCTTTATCAACCATTCACAGTATGCTTTTGTTGTACACACCTCCTACCCCCACTCGCCACAATCATCTCGGACCAGCACAAACACACACACTTACACAGCATGCACACAGCAAGCACTCACTGTCTCATTCAAAGTCATGAGCACCCATCATGCACTCACTCATAACACAAGCATACATGCATCCATACACATATTTAAATAATAAACATACAAAAACACACATTTACACAACACACACACTCATCATACACACAGCAGGCACTCTTTCATTCGCACAAGCAGCCATCAGGAACTCACTCATAACACAAGCATACACGCACCCATACACATATTTAAATACTACATAAACGACCATACAAACATACACATTTGCACAAAATACACACAGAAAGCACTCTCTCATTCAAACCAGCATCCATCATAACATATTCACCTAACAACACAAGCATGCACGCATCCGGAGGCCCCAGTGCTCCAGCCCCCTGCAAACATGAACAGGAATCAGGAAGTTTCCGGTCCCTGAACATGCATGCAAGTGGCCTGAGCATGGGTCTGGAGATGCCCCACTCCATCCTGCTCTGTCTGTATGTGCGAGAGGGCATGGGAGTGCCCCCTTGCACATACAGTACAGACATGCAGCTCCCCAGCCAGCATTTCAAATGAGCCATGCAAGTATGGGGAAGCAAACGCCCCCGCCTTGCATGGCTCATTGAGCTTGCGCGGCTGGGTAAATGTAACTGTGAAAGGGAAACAAAGTTTCCCTTTCACGGTTATGAGCACTCCCTCAGCGGAAAAAAACAGCAGAGGGAGTGCTTGTATTTTACTGGGCTGGCTCCTCCATAAGGGTGAGAGGGGGCCACGACCTGGTGGACCGACGCCCCTCGCCCATAAAGGAAAAGCAGCCCGTTTGTTAGGGACCTCGAAGGATGTCACCTAGAACTGCATTATTGTTGCACTGGCCCAACCTTAGTCCCATATCACTTGATTTCACAGGCAGATGTATAGTCTTTCCAGCCAGTCAGTGCACCAGAGGTTCCAGTAGATCAGACTAACAGCGACAGAATGACAATGACATTTTCTCCTCTGTTGCTGCCAGTCACCAACGTTGCTTGGGCCATGCAGAATACTGCCCCACAGGAGAATGAGGGGAAGTCTTTGCTATGTCCTGTTATACTAGGTTACGTTATTGCATCTTTTGTTTCACATCATGTGCCATTTTCACACTTTCTTGGTGCATCAGGATCGGCGAGAGGTAGTGTCGGGGGCTAATGCAATAGCAGGGGACGAGGGCATGACTGCTTTGTTGCATCATTGATGTGTGCAGATCTGAAAAGATAGGGCTCTGTGCTGAGTAAGATTTAGATATTTTGTGAGCTTTCTGTTTTGTGGTTAATGTGTGCACCATGTTGCTAAGGCACTGATTTGTGTGATTGTATGTGAGTCTGTGAAAAGCTGCTTATGCAGTGTGGGGTGTCGCGTTTATGTGTATCCTGGGTGGGTTTGTTTGTTGTTTAGGAAACTTGAGTGCAGATATGTACCTTTGGATGGTGCATGTTCCATTGTGTAACCTGTGTTTTTTCGGTGGATGGGTTGAGTGCCACAAGGTATTGCAAGTTAGGGAGTGACTCTTCCAGGCTCATCCTGCTCCCCCATGACCTCTCGTACACTTGGACACCAATAATACACAGGAGACCAAAAGGAGAGAGAAATGGCCTGTTATGCAAACAGATCAGTGCATGGGAGGGCTGCTAATTGCTCTGCCCCCTTCCCCCAGCCTGGCTCATCCTTATATACAAATGGAATGGCCATAGCCGATTCTCCCCATGAAACAGCACGTTTAATACCAAAAAGGTACATTACAGAGAAAAGTAGCAAGGAGTATAGCCGCAGTTGTGAAATGCTTTTTCTGTCATATCTAAGAGGCAGACTCTGGTCTTCAGGATCCGATCCAACAATGTCATCAGCTGTGTACTTCTTAGGAGGGGCTCATGAGCCAGCCCAGGTAGCCTGAGGTATAACACGCATTGCACAGCTCTGCAACCTTGCTTGGCATGGGCGTTCAGCTGTCGGCCAGTCTCATCATCTTAGAAAATGCAGTATCAGAGTTAGTAACATGCCCATTTTTTCTCTCCTCTTTCTCTATAATCGACTATAATCACCATCCAAAGCTTTGCACTACTTCTACATGAAGCACACGCCACTATAACAATTCTGTTATATGCATACTCAATAAGGAAGCAAAATAAAAAACATTAGTAACTAATTTATATCCTAATTCATCTAATGCCATTAATTCCTGCATTGCACTGCATAACACTCCACACTATCATCACCCATAATTTAAAACAACTAAAACAGTCATAATTAACGGTCCCTCCCTTTCTATCTCTGGGCATCCCTGTCACTGTGAAATCCAGAACCACCTCCTTCATGTGTCTTTTATGTGCACTGCCCAAGTCAATTTTGTCTTAGTTTCCAGTGTATAGTCAGCCTCTAGTACCTCCCAGTCCTTAAGTGCACCTGCAGTTAGTTTCAGCAAAAATGTGTCAGTGTTTGGCATATTTCTCCCAAATAGCCTCTCATATGGTGAATACCTGGTCGCTGACCGTTCTGTCACTCGTAGGCCGTGCAGAGGAAACAAAAGCCAGTTGTCCCACTGTGTGCCTCTCACATCCATCTGCTTGAACATCTCCTTCTTTAGCTCGTCTTTCTGTTTTTTCTTCCAATAAGACACACAAACGTCCACATGTCCATACCAGCCCTCTTTGGCCTTGAGTCACCAGGCCATCTCTGTCGGGAACCGATACTCATTGTCTTGCTCTTTCTCTGCATTTATATATCACATTATTTGTTCAGCCTCACCTTTCCGGTCTGCCAGGAGCTGCTCACATTTCCTTTGACCCTCCTTCTTGCTCTTCTGTAGGACAATCTTCATATAGAGTGTGGAGAGGATGTAGAGTGTGTAGTGGATGTAGAGTGTGGATTGGATGTAGAGTGTGCAGCGGATGTAGAGTGTGGAGTGGATGTAGAGTGTGGAGCAGAAGTAGAGTGTGGAGTGGATGTAGAGTGTGGAGCGGATGCTGAGTGTGGAGTGGATGTAGAGTGTGGAGCGGATGTAGAGTGTGGAGCGGATGCTGAGTGTGGAGCGGATGTAGAGTGTGGAGCGGATGCAGAGTGTGGAGCGGATGCTGAGTGTGGAACAGATGTATAGTGTGGAGCGGATGCAGAGTGTGGAGCGGAAGCAGAGTGTGGAGCGGATGCAGAGTGCAGCACGGATGCAGAGTGCAGAGCGGATGTAGAGTGTGGAGCAGATGTGGCCAATAGAACAGCTGGAATAGGACAAATACATAGAACCTATGAAGTGCATGTGACCCATGAAGTGCATGGGACGGATGAAATGCATGAGACCGCTTGAATAGATTGAACTAAAGGAGTTTATGGAATTTATGGAACGGATGAAGTTGACTAAACGGATGGAATGGACAAATTGAATGGAGTAGATGGAACAGATAGAACAGATGGAATGGATGGATTTCAACGGAGCCGATGAAATGCATGTAGTGGACTTAACGGATGGAGTAGATGGAACTGATGGACTGGACTGAACAGATAAAATGGATGGTACAGATGCAGTGTTTGGAATGGAACGATCAAATCGAGAGGACGGAACGGATGGAGTGGATAGAACAGATGGAAATGGCCAAACAGCTTATGTAGATGAACGACCGAATGATAGAATGAATGGAATGACTAACAAAGCAAATAAGGAACCAGGCAAAATGTGTGAACAGACAAAGCCGACTGAACCGACTGACTGAATAAAACAGATCGAATAAATGGTTCGGATGTGCGCTCAATCTCAAGCACCTAATGTAAACCACCATATCACATCTCCACGCCTACTCTCTTCTATACACCACCACTCAACTAGAACACAGCGATGCTATGACACATTCGGTATAGCTGTTCTCATACAAACACCTGCTTCATATTCCCCATCACCCTAATTAAAAACAGCTGGTTACACACCTGCCAGCCTAGCCATTCCCCTCAGGCCTAACGCAGCCAGAATCGGTCTGGATAACACCATGCCAGAACAAACACATACTCGTGATCTCCCAAACACCACACCTACCTCTAAGAAGCAGCTATCATACAAATGCCACACCTGCTGCACACATATCCGGTGCTCACACGCACCTTATGACTCTCTCTCTCTCTCTATACTGACTTGAACTACGGTTCCCGAGGGCGTTCAACCTACCAGCACCTTGAGATCATACTAATGGTACATAAGGCGCTATATAAATGCGAAGGAACATAACATAATTATAACTTCAAGGCGTGGGCCCTCCGCCACATGCCATTCCTTATCTTCTATGGATGCCATTAGCTGCGGCTGTAGGTAATTGTCAGGTGTTATGAGCCACCCTCGCTGCCATGGAATTATCTTCTTTCTTCTCAGAGCCAACACCACTAATTGTAATACACCATACTGTGCTCTTTTCCCCCCAATCACTATTGAGTCATGCAGCCACTGACCACCTTCTTTATATGTGGGCCCGTCAATGTACTTCGCTGGTGCACCTGCCCTGAAAACGTCCTGTTGGGTTTTGACAATCTCTGACATGAATTCATGTAGTTCGTCTGACATCACCCCTTCCCCTGGCATTTTGTTCACTTCCCTGTATAAAATGCACACTACAGTCACCCGTCCTTCCGAAATCCAGTTTATTTCTTGCCCTTGTGTCTGTGTATATCTCCCCCCATGCTGTCAGCACCCCGATTGTATGTGTCAGAATTTGGGTGGTAGCAGCCATCACCAGAGCCATTGGGACTACCTGTAGCCTGCCTCTCTCTCCCAGCAGGCACCTATTTGCCAAATCTGTCATTGCACCCCTTTTTCCAGGATGTCCTCCTGCCCTTCTGTTGCACACAGTTGCCTCCCCTGCTACCCAGCCAGCCTGTGTCTCCTCCCTCTTCTTCCCCTGTCTCGGAAATACGTAGAGCAACCCGCATAGCATTCTTCATCACCCGCCCCAATCCATACAGGCATTGATGCTAGCACCTCACAATCCTGCCCCTCTGAATGTTCTCCCCCACCCACTCCTTGCACTCCCTCACCGGCACTTCTTTACTCACTGTCAGCCACCAGTCATCAGCTACGTTCAGAATGTACATCCACTGGAACTTTTCCCCTCTCCCCTTAGGCACTCCTTTGTGTGCCCCCTCCTCAAGAAGCCGTCTGCCGATCCTACCTGCCTGGCAAACTATTGCCCAATCTCCATCGCCCCTTTCCTGGGCAAACTGTTGGAAAAGCTGGCCACCTCCCAGCTTATGCATGCATGCATGCACAATATCTGAGTGGCTCTGATCCCTCCCTATCTTCATCACCTTTGTGAAATCTTTGTGTTTCACTTGTGATTCATTATGATCTCCCTCTTCCCTTCCCCGTGGTACCCTGTATAACTGCTGTCCCTGGATGATCGCCAGCTCCCATTCTTTCATACCGACTGGGGGACCACATCCCAATTGTTCAACATGAGCCTCAATCTCTCCAGCATTTACCTGGCTTCTGCCATATTGTAACTGTCCCCGATATCGAGCCTACCGCAAGTCAACTCAGGCTTCCGACCCCACACTCCTACTCTGTGCCCTTTACAGCATTGGCCCTACATTGTCCCTCCACGACTGGTGCTCTGACTGTATCACAGGTGCCTAAGAATGCTCTGCAGTCCTGAAGTTGCCCTTGCAAACCTGTACTGTACCACTGCAGCACTCTGAGGCACTGTTTCTGTATTATTACTAGAGTCGCTGAATACTCCAGAGTCCCCTAGTGAAGCGCATAACAGGTACAGCGAAAAACACTCTTTTCACGTAGATATTGTGTACCCCAGTCATGCATGTCAGGAAGGGGAGCTGCCGTATCTTGGCACTAATATGCTACAGGCTCGTCCTTTTCCCACACAACCTCTCAGGCACTCAGACACAAATAATACACAGAAGACCAGAAGTGGAGAGAAATGGCATGTGATGCAAACAGACCATTGCATGGGAGGGCTGCTCACTGCTCTGCCCAGGCCTGGCTCATCCGTGTATACAAATGGAGTGGCTAAACCCATTCTCCACCCATGAAACAGTAAGTATAATAACAAAAAGGTCAATTTTTGAGAAATCGGGTAAGTAGAATAGCCGCAATTGCAAAATGCTTCCTCTGTCAAATCTGCAAGGCAACCTCTGGCCTCGGGCCTTGGGGATCCGTCCAATCCAGCAGTGTCATCAGATGTGTACTTCGCAGGAGGGGCTCATGAGCCAGCCCGGGCAGCCTGAGGCATACAAAGGCAAAAACCTAGCTAATGGGGTTGCCGGGTTGGGCTGGTGGGGGGCAGCCAGAGTGAAGGGGTCAGGTCAATGCCGGATGTAACCAGCCCCCCAGTGAAAGGCCGGGGAGCAGTTTCGCTGGCTCTAGGCACTGCAGAGTGCGGGGCACTGCAGCACCAATCTGGGGCTTCTATAGATCCCCTGGGGGATGAGGAGAGTACAGTTCTCTGCCACATTCCTTCTGGATTGTCGCTGTCACGCCTGTACTGCCTGCCTGGGGACCCCAGAATGCCTTGAAGTTCTTTTCCCATTCACCCATCCTTCTTTGTTATTTAAAATTCTTTTTTTGTTTTGTTTTTTTCGGTTTCAATGAAACCTTTCAATATACAGTTATACATTTGTTGATAGAATAATTGAGATTTGGGGCGCTGTTGAGCAGCCGAAGAAAATGGCTGCCTAGCCAGTGAGCTCCGTCTCTACCCACTGCAATCTGTTGGACATCGGCAGTATACCGTATACTTCCCCTACGAAACCACAGCGATTTTAGTCCCCCCTATCATCCTGTGCACTCGAGTGAAATTTGGGCGAGAAACGGTGCTGGGAGACGGAGTTACGGGCCTCGGGCCCTGTGGTGCGACATCCCCTCCTCGCCAACCCCGGAGGAGGCGGCCTGCGGCCTCCTGACACGCCGCCCTCGCTGGCCTGCTGGGCTCCCTGCTCCGAGGCATCCCCGGACGGCGCGGATCCCCCGTGTGGGCCCGACAGTCAGGGCCTGTATACTGTGCGACCCTCGCCCCGCTGCCGTTCCGGGGGTGGCTGCGGGCCCCGGACACCTGATCGGCTCCGGCTGCTGCGGATTGGGCTCCCGGCCATCTGCGCCCTATTACCTCCTGGACACTGGGCAGCCGGGCTGAGTGCGGAGCCGGGGGACGCCGGGACGGACCTCGGATCCTGAGACGCGGTGCCGCCCCCTCGCCGACCCCTGCGGTGACGGACCGCGACCCCCTGATGGGACGCCCTCACTGGCCCTGCGGGGCTCTTCGCTGCGCCTCTTCTCCGAACGGCGGGGGTGCTGGGTGGGCCCTCATCCAGTATACCTCCCGCACAACGGCTGGGCCGTAGGCTGGGATCGCCTCCACTTGCTGCGGGCTGGGCTGCCCGGCCCCTGCGCCCGTGTGTGCTCGCGGCCGCCATATCCGATCCCGGATCTCCCGGCGGGCGACACTCCTGGCGGGCCACGTTGCTCTGGCACCGCATTGATCCCGGAGCTGGGCCTGTCCCGGGGGAGAACTACGAGGGCGGCAAGGAACCAGCTGCCGTGAGGTTGCAAGGTGGGTGAACAAGCCTGGACTGGGCCTCATTCCCTCTGAACTGGTGGGGCCCCAAGCACTCCCCTGCATTGTATTGGTGTGCACTCATGAACGTTGGTCCTGCTTCCCCAGCTCGGCCTGTCTAAGACCTCCCAGCTCTCCAGGGGTCAACACTTTGACACTACCTCCCATTTGACGCCTCTGAGGGGTGTCCTCCATGGGCTGCTGCCGCCTCATTTGGTTCTGGAAAATGTGATGTAACATCTGGGGTGCGGATAGATCCGGTACCCCCCACCCAGTCAAACAGCGCTGCACAACGTTTTGGCCTGCTTCACCGGCGGACCTTTGATCTACACGCCTAGGCACATCTAGATGGTACCACATAACTGGCGACTACCTAGCCCTTCCTGGATCACCCCCAACAGAACCTCCGCCACCAGTGCCCTTACACCCTGGCTGCACAATACTGCGCCTACTGCTCTTGAGGGACTTAAGCGCTACAACTGTGGTCTAATCTCCACCCCATCAGCGACGAGCCATCCTAAAGTAGTCATCGGGCATACCTAGGCGGGTGCTCCCTCCCTCCTCCGCAATGCCCAGTAAGCCGAGGCCTAACCGTAAACCAGGCGCCATGGACAGATTCGCTAAATTAGCGCCTAGAGCGGAGCACGCATCGTCCTCTCCGCCACCTGAGGAAGAGGAATGCACCCAGGACCCCCATCAGGCAGACCTTTCCACGATGATGGAATCCATGGCTAAGAACTTTGCTGCCTTCCACGAAAAGCTGGACGACATCAACGCAAACGTTGCCTCAATGAGAGTGAAGATCGATCAGCATGGGGCCAGAATTGCTGAGTCTGAGCAGATGATCGGGGCTAATAAGGACAACGTCCACACCCTACAAAACACGGTCTCACAACTTGTCCGCGACATGAAGCAGGTAAAGGCTAAGTGTGATGACCTAGAATCGCGGTCCCGGAGGAACAATGTCTGCATTGTGGGGGTTCCGGAATCTGCGCTGAAGGGCCGCATGGAAACTGCGGTCGAACAACTACTCAGAGACGTCCTTGACAACCCGCCACTCTCACCGTTTTTTACTGTGGAAAGGGCACATCGCTCCCTGGCACCTCGACCTAAACCTGGGGATTTCCCTAGACCAATCATCGCAAAACTTCTGAGCTACAAGGACAGGGACCATATCCTCCGATTGGCCAGGGAAAAAGGGGAATTTAGGATGGATTCACAAGTCATCAGAATCTTTCCGGATTTCTCGGTGGCAGTCCAGGCGGAGAGGCGACAATTCAACAGAGTGAAGAAGCTGTTGAGAGAGCGGAAAATCGAATATGCAATGCTCTTCCCTGCTCGCCTCAAATTCACCCACCGCAACAAACACTACTTTTTCACTGTCCCGGATGAGGCCGTCAAGTTTATTGAGGCGCAGATCCCGCCGGCTGATCCTCCTGGGGAGCGGATGGAAGATGTCTAATATCTAGACCTGTGATATCCCGTAGTGGATACTAGGGATGGTGGTGTAGTTGCTATGAGCTGCCCTGGTGGGCTCTGACCCCCCCCTCTCTGCCAGATGGCGGGCACTTAGAGGCCCTGCAACACTGCAGCGTGAGCATATTTTATTGAGGGGGACGTACAGGGAGATCATTTATCTGTAACACCACACACTTAGCCTTGATCCGCAAAACTGTACAGCATTGTGTAAAAACGGACCTTAGGGATGTAAGATATGCTTTTGCAGCTCTATACCAACTGGGTTTGCCCCATGGAATCTAAGTGCTCCAGTATCCTCTCTCTGAAATAGTTTGTTTGTCAGCTGATGTCCAGTCCTATATGATGTTATTGTAACTGATATTAGTAAAAGTGGGTAGAACGGCAGCGGCTGTGCGGCTGCAATTCCTTCTGAGTCTAAATGTTTGTGTTTTGGCCCCGGTTGGGCTAGTTCCCCTGTGCCGCCAAGTTGGGGAAGGTGCGCAGTGGGTCAAGGTATGGGTGGTTTTTCACACACTGCTGGTTGGGGCAGGGCGGTGAGGGAGGGGGTGGCAGAAGTTGGGGTAGATTATATACAAAATGGCAGAGGATTTGGGACTGATTCCAAAGGGTGGCACCTGTTTTCCGGTACGGCACACATGGCGGGAATCAACGATAGATGCTTAACCTGGGATGTTCCATAAACCGGTGACATGGCGGTCAGGATGATGTCCTGGAATGTTCGGGGACTGACACATTTTACGAAGTCACGTAGGATTGCGGCATATGCACAGAGACATGCGCTCTGAAACATTTATCGTCCAATATAGCACACACCTGGGGTCTCAATAGGTATTATACTCAATACTCCACTCAAGCTAGGGGGGTCCTGACCCTCATCCATAAATCTTTAAACCTTACACTCCACACGTCCCACATCGACATAGAAGGCAGATATGTTATTTTACACTGTACCTTGGCTCATGAGGATTGCATACTGGTCAACTTATACGCGCTCAACACCGATTCCCCCGAGTTCTTTGACAATGTGGCCTCCATTCTAATGAGATACCCAGATATCCCCATCATATGGGCGGGAGACATGAATCTGATAATTAATAATACCCTAGACAGAACAACAACCACTCACAGAACCACTACGCGAGCTGCCGTTCGACTCCACACGCATATGGACGCCCTTAATCCGCATGATATATGGAGGACCCTCCACCCTCACGAACGGGACTATACATTCTATTCCACTGTACACGATAGTTCCTCACGAATCGATTTGTTTTTGCTTTCTGGAGGGCTAGTGGGCAGGGTCTCGGACGTTAAGATCCTGGCACGTACGCTGTCTGACCATTCCCCTGTGCTGCTACAGATCCTGATCGGCAACGTGGGTCCAACAGGTCCCGCGTGGCGCTTTAAGTCTGCCGCCCTGGCGGACATTGTATTCAAAGCTGAGATATTAGCGGACGTTTCCACATTCTTCAAAAATAACAGTACGTCAGATACATCGGAGGGGGTCAGGTGGGAGGAATTCAAGGTGTACATCAGGGGGATGTGCATCTCTAAAGAAGCAGGCACCCTGAAGGCCATTAGGCAAGCCCTAAACACTTCAGAAACTAAGCTCAAGGCCCTTGAGCAGAACTACCTTGCTACACCGTCCCCAGAGATACTAGCAGAGATCAGAGCTGAGTTGGAACAGTTCGAGTCACACGCTATGGGGGAGGTGCAATACCACGCCCGTCCTGTCGCCGCCCGTAGATATGGAGAGGGGAACAGGCCGTGTAGAACACTGGTTAGACTGGTGCGAGCGGAAGGCGACAGGACTCGGATAGATTGTATTACAGACGAGCAGGGACTGAAACACTGGTCTGACCGTTCCATCCTTGACATATTTGCTACCTTTTATGCCGAGCTATATGGCCCCCGGCCCGGACACTCAGATCAAGATCTAGATGACCTCCTAGAAAGCATCCCTATGACTGTTATTTCCCAGGACACCAGAGAGTGTCTTGAAGCCCCGTTCACACTAGAGGAAATAGTCCAGGTGATATCAGACCTCCCCAAAAACAAGGCTCCTGGCCCGGACGGACTCACCTCTGAGTTTTACCAGGAACATGTGGCTGTTTTAGCACCAGCACTACACGGGGTCTGGACCAAAGCACTTCGTTTACGCATCCTCCCCCCTCCTTACGGGAAGCCTTAATAACAGTCCTCCCCAAACCGGGAAAACCCTTGGAAGAGTGCGGGTCCTATAGACCCCTATCCCTCATTAATACTGACATGAAAGTCTTCGCCAAAATAATTGCAAATAGGTTTCTCCCTTTTATGACCCACATGGTTCATCCGGACCAGAGTGGGTTCATCCCTGGTAGGTCCACGGCACTCAACATTCGTCGTCTATTTAATGTGATGTCCAGGATTGACCCGTGCGCTGATGCGGTTGCTGTAACTATAGATGCCCAAAAGGCCTTTGATATGGTCTCATGGCAATACTTGTGGGCGGTGCTGCAGAAGATGGGTGTGGGCCCAAACATGCTCTCCTACATAAAGCTCTTATATACGGATCCGGTACCCAGGGTCCTTGTAAACTCTGTTCCTTCCCCCCTCTTTAAACTACACCGAGGGACCCGCCAGGGCTGCCCATTTCCCCCCCTCCTTTTTGCGCTTGCCATCGAGCCCATGGCGGACCATGTTAGAGGGCGTCACTCCAATAAAGGCATTCGGTTAATTGATGTTCCGGAAGTAATCTCGCTTTACGCAGATGACGTCCTCCTCTATATCAGAAACCCCTCCACATACTTGAACACGATTATCCGAGACGTCACCAAAATAGGCACGTTCTCCAGGTTTGAGATAAACTACTCAAAGTCTGAAATCTTCCCCCTCACTGCAGCAACACAACGACCAACATGTAATTACCCCCTGCGCTGGTCTCCGAATGGAGTCAAGTACCTGGGGGTTCAGGTGTTGCTGTCCAAAAAGACCCTATTAAAGGACAATTATGAAGCCGTTCTCAGCTCATCATTTCCAAGTTCTCCAAGTGGCGACACTTACCACTATCCTTGGCAGCCAAACTATCCTTGATAAAGATGATAGTGGTTCCCAAGCTCCTTTATGTTTTTACTAATGTTCCAATCTGGCCCGGAAAGCAATATTTTAAGGAGCTCCATTCGGAATGCGCCCAATTTCTCTGGCACTCTGGGTCGGTCCGCATGAAGTGGCAACACATGACAGCACCATATGATAAAGGGGGGTTTGCGGCACCAGACCTAAAACTGTACTGGTATGCGGCCCAGGCCCAGCATGCCTCACATTGGTATGCACTTCAGAAACTGCCCCCACATGTAAAACTCGAAAAAATGGCCGGGGAGGGAACTAACATTATGACCCTATTGTTGCACCGCGGGCTCCAAACAGAAGCCCAGGCAGACCCAGTGACTGCCACGATAAGGGCTTGGAATGCTATCTTACATTCCCAGCAGGAGCTGCACCCGTACTATAAGTGGCTCCCCCTGTGGCGGTTTCCGGGACTCTCCCCCACACATGACCAGCACCTCTCACAACACTCGGAACACCTTGGCTATCGAGGCCTGACAGACCTCTTCCCAGAGGGTAAGTTTATCACCCCCCAAACATGGCGCCCAGAACACACTAACTCCCTCCTTGAGATGCTTCAGTATTACAGGCTCCGAGCTGCAGTTCGTGCCATGTGGCCCTCGTATCCAGACGAACCCCCAGATTCACCCGAACTCCAGTACATAGCGAACTCTGCAGGCTCCAAGGGGGTGTTATCCAATCTGTATAAAATGCAGCTGGGGAAGAAGGTGTTTGGGTCACTCAAACCACGTGAGGCGTGGGCTGGGGAGCTCGCAATGGAAATATCTGAGGGGTTGTGGAGGAAGATGTGTGCACATACACGCACAGTTTCTCTAAGCGCCAGATTCCGCTGCATTCAATTTAAATTCCTCAACAGGCTATACTACACACCGTCTACGGTGGCGAAATTTGCTGGTGCCCTGTCCTGTGCATGCCCAAAGTGTAAATCTCCTGAAGCTGACCACATTCACATGTTCTGAACATGCCCTGCAATCCACGCTTTCTGGGTGGCTGTGGCGGAGGCGCTCTCCGAAATAATAGAGAGCCCGGTGGATGTGAACCCACTTGCACTATTGTTTGGAGTCTGGGAGGGGGAAAGTGCAAGGAAAATGTCTAAATTTTTTAATGTTGGTGCCATTGTTGCTAAAAGGTGTATATTGCAAAACTGGAAGCATCACAGCCTCCCTACCTTCTCGATGTGGCTTAAAGCCCTTACTTGGACTCAAATGTGCAAAGAGGAATACATTGGGTCCTTGCCTCCCATATCACGACCCAAAAATGTGTGGACAGAATTCCGCAGCTACCTGAATAATAGAGACGAAGTGGAATGGACGGCTTTCCCTCCCCAAACACGCTCCGCCACACCATGACACTGACTCGTGTCCCTTTTCGCCCAGGCTGGGCCGCTCCAAACGCTAATTGTTCTCTCCAATGAGACGGCATCCAGCCGATATGTATTGCTGGATGTTGTGCGATATTATCTGATTACTGCGATGTACCCTGTTCTATGCCTGTCTTAACTTTCTGCCAATAAACAAAGTTTTAAAAAAAAAAAGAATAATTGAGATTTATAAAATTACAAACAATTTGTATGGCATAACATTCATTATTCAATATATAAAACTATCAATTGAATTCAAGTTCTTCTGCTATCAATCAGAATGTAAAGTAGTTTGGGGGGTGCTCGAGAGCCCGAGCAAGATGGCCATGGGTCCGTGAAGCTCCGTGCGGGCACAGCATTACATAATGAATTATCCCTCGTCATCCCCTGGGGCGCGTTGGGAAATGCACCCGCATGAAGAAGAACTATACAGGCATGGTGCTTGAGGATATTCAGCCCAATGTATGGCCGTTAAGATGCCATCCGACGCCACGAACAAGTGCAGCCTTCAGTTCACGTTGACCGGGTACTAAGAGCTGCGCGGGAACACTCCCGCCTGCATACATGGGCATGCTGGGACTTGTATGCTAGGGAGCAACATCGGGGCGTCCCTTCCGCTCCAGGGCACAGCAAGCCCGCATGGAAGAGGAGAGTGCGTCACTTCCGAGCTGCGAGCTTCACCGGGTGACTGAACCAAGGGGAGCGGTGCCGGAACTGTGCCCCGACTGACGGTTCCCGCTGGCCGCTGGTCACGCCATCTGACCCACCGCCACTGCCTGCGCGAGGCACCCTTCTTGCACGGAGTCACCGGGGATATGACACCACTGACCCGCAGTGTCACGGAAGACACAGTGTAGCGATCCCAGTGGTGGGAGTGGGACACTAGATTGCTTTGGAGCGCAGAGGGGACCCAAGTGGGGGAGGCTCCATCCTAGTCTGGAGCGAGCCGCTCTGCGCGCCAGAGAGAGCGTAGGCCACAATCACATCCGCACTCCTGTCCCGGAGGGGCTGCGGCTCTGACCGCCCGCCCTTCTCACCGCTCAGAATCCAGGGAACTTGCCACCCAAGGAGCGGCCAAGACATCAGAGGCAGGGCTACCCTCCATCACTATCCCAGTGGTGAGGAACACAAGCAGCAGGGCCGACGGAGACGCAATCTCCCTGATTAGGAGACTGGGACCCCACCGCTTGCCGGGAGTAGACCCCTGTGTCGCTGCACCTCTGACATGTGGCGGCTGGGACGGTCCCCTTCCCTCACTGTGCTGCCGACCCCCAACGGGAAGCTGGCCTTCCGAGCACCACGTGCCAGGACTCTTAATCCCAGTCCAGTACAGCAGCTGGGGATCGCACAGAGCAAACCCATCAGGACAGGACCCCCAAGGAGACCAACACCCGGTGCATGCTTGAGACAAATGAACCAGGAGCCGGACCTCACACGATAAACACAGGTGCCACTGCCTCCCCAGACCCACATTCACTGTGTGTGGGTCTTGCTCACCATGAAGGACAGGGGACGCCTGGGGGGCTATGATAGAACAGACTCTGGATAAACAATCCGACCTCCCAGAAGAGACAGTCGCCGTAGCACCCGCACCTAGACGATCCACCAGATGCAAGGTGAACATGGATGTCCCGTCGCAACTCCAGGCGATCCTCGCCGAAATGAAGTTCATTGGCCAGCACTCCCAGGAGACCAATACCACAGTCCAAGATATAAAGCTCGATCTTCAAGACTTTCAGGCACGGCTTACTATTCAAGCTGAAAGAACGATCGACAATGAGCAACGTATCAGCTCCCTCGAGGACAACCAGGATTCGACGGCCATAGAACTAGATGGCGTCATCAAGAAGGTCCAGCGCCTCAGGGCCAAGATGGAGGACCAAGAAAATAGGTCCAGACAAAACAATCTTAGGATGGTGGGCCTCCCGGAAAATGCAGAGGGACTGGATTTCGAGTCCTTCATGCACAACTTCATTCAAGATGTCCTCTGCATCGAAAAACCCAGGGAGCTGATGGTAGAAAGAATCCACCATGCACCTATCACAAAACCAGTGGCTGGTGAACACCCAAAACCCATAACACTCAGACTCTTGAACTTCCAGCATAAGATGGTGATCTTTAAGGCATACAGGGATGTGGGTCAGGTGAACATCGAAGGGGTCCCCATCAGGCTCTTCAACGACTACTCGGCAGAAGTTTCCCGCCAGAGGAAGGGATTCAACCCCTTGTTTGAGGCACTGAGGGGTCGACAGCTGAGACACTATCTGAAATTCCTGTCGGTCTGGTGTGTCCAAATTGACCGCCAATGGCACACGTACAACAATCCCGAGGATGTCTGGTGATTTTTGCAGCATCAAAATCTAGTCTCCACAGACTGTCCATGAAAAACGAATGGGGCACAGACATCACAAGCAAAGACCTTGTCCGAGTTTCGCCTGCCCCGGAACAGAGGCAGAAGGCAAAAAATGGGTTGGGGCCTAAGGGGGCCGGACTGGAGATGCAGGGAGCCCGAAATGTGAGCCATGGATTAAGGGATGCCCGGAGCTTGATGCCCAGAGATACAAACCTAGAGGCTTAAAACACCTACACAGGCGACAATGACCAACCGTGCCTGCCTTAGAGCCAGGAGCATGCACACTGCTTCAATCCTCCTGTCAAGATTCCTGCTACTTTCATGATCCCCCGGGGGAGGGAGCCACGTGACTACCGACAATGGGAACGGTGGCGGGCCCACTCAACTGGAGCGGCCCTGTGGTTTTCGACCCCCCACGATCACTGCACCGACAAATCCCTCAACCGCAGCACTGACGACCGTCAAGCCCGGCAAGTGCCAATCCGTCCGAACTCCTCCCCAACTATCTGAGACACAGCTGATAAAACTCAGACCAGGCACCGCGGTGGCCCCACAGGATTACTGGCCTCAGGTAGAGGGTTTTTCGTCATGCATGGCAACGAGCACAGACTTGGCAGTTTGTGCTCATAGACACTGTGCATGGGCTTTATGGCCTAGTATTGGACGTGGCGCATACACGTCCAATGTTATAAGAGAGACGTTTCTCTCAGTTGTTGTTGTTTGTAATCAATGTTTAGCTTACACCTCAGATCTGGTATACAAGGGTAGGTACACGATGCCCATGCCAAGCAACCTCAACAAAATGTATAACAGGGAGCCAATATTAAGTCCGCCCCTGTTATGTGGGTCGACGGATAAGGGTCCACCATGACGGCTGGATGGCTAAATTCACATTGATTGGGTCACCCCATTAAGCGCTGGCATGCCCTAACCCACCTCAGGGATCTCAATGGGGACATAGTATTCCTCCAGGAAACTCACCTAAACGAAGGGGAATCGAAGAAACTCAAAAGGGGCTGGGTGGAGGCGGCTGCTCATGCCCCCTGCCAGGGTAAGCGAGGAGTATCCATTTTGGTCCACAGACGGGTGCCCTTCACAGTTCAAAACACGAATGCGGATAGGGATGGGAGGTATGTCCTGGTGCAAGGCTTGCTACACCAACACCCAATAACACTCATCAACCTTTACTACCCAACGACAGATACCCCTGCCTTCTTTAAACATAACTTTGCCATGTGTGCACCCTACATGAGGCACCTCACACTGATAGGGGGAGACTTAAATGTTACACTAGACCCAGACCTTGACAGACTCACCACGAGTCAACCCTCCAGTAGCAGGCCAAAGAAGCTAGTTGCTCTTACCTCCCTCCTCACAGACCATCGGCCTGGAAGACATGTGGAGAACTAAACACAGTCGTCGTAGAGATTACACCTTCTATTCATGTAGGCACCAGAACTCCTCCAGGTTAGACTACTGGCTATCCCCGCGCACAATAACACACTCTCTGGATGAATGCTCCATCCTCCCAACCACCCTTTCCGACCATGCACCCGTCAGAATGAGGCTAACCATATCGGACACCCCTCAGAATCCCCTAAACTGGTGACTCAACCTGAGGGCCCTGGCATACCCCGACTATGTAGACCACCTCAGGGGAGACATGGGCTTGTTCTGGGACACCAACCTCAAGTCCCCCTATACTGCTCTCTCATGCTGGGACGCATTTAAGGCTTTCATGAGAGGTCAGTGCATTTCCAGATGGGCGCACAGACTTAAGCAGTGGCGCTCCCAAGTGAACCAACTAACACATACCTTGCAAGCCCTAGAAAAGCAACACAAGACAGTGCCAGATCAGCAGACTCTCCTGCAGCTCCACAAAATACGAGTAGACATTAGGGAGGTTGAGACGACTAGAGCCCAAAAATCCTACTCTAGCTGGACCCAGAAGTACTACTTAGGGTGAGCGTCATGAGGCGCAGGGGTTTATCATTTTCTAAGTAGTACTTCAGGGGAAATGGGGCACAATATTTAAATTTACATTCACCACGCTCAGATTTTCAATGTGTCCGCGGACATGGCGGTAGTCCGCGGACATGAAAATCACTACGAGGGGGTTAGTATGTTCTATGTTACATGAATTTATGCTCGTTCACAGTGAAGGTCAGCTGCTTCCATTTTTTTCTCGGGCCCCGGAGAGGCTCACAAAGCGGACTATAAGATTGTATTGTGTTTTGACCTTGACAGACAGAGATTGTGATGAAAGACTTCTCTTGAAGGAGTGTTGCTAAAACGTAAGAGAAGATAAGGATGACATTTCTGAAACGAAACCACTTTTATATATTATATCACTATGCGAAAGATCGTTCGCACACGCGGAGTCGTATTTTGGGACTGCACTATTCGTAGACAATGGAAATTGCAATTGTACTGTAAGTAACCCTTTAGATTATGTTATACCAAATATAATTACAATAGCGTAGCATTAAAGACTGCTCAAGTTGAACTTGTTCGTTGAAAGTGGCATAATGTTTTCTACCACGCACTATCACCGCCAAATTGATCCCCTGTCATTTAGAGGGCTCTGAAAAAGGCAGACGACACAGGGTGGGTTAATAGAAATAATTTAATCAGTCTATAGGCGGTCAAGCGCTCTACTCGCTATGCCACTTCACGGTAGCCTGTCAAGTTAAGTTAAACATTTAAATATCCATACTCCTATTTGGTCACAATCAATTCTGTTCATTTGTGAGTGTGTTCCGTCAGGTCCATTCATTAATGAGCTCTTCTTTACAAAGCACCCACACGTCGCCTCATGGCGCTGCTCACAGATTGACTTTTAACTGGCGTCTGAAAGAGGCACTGGAGAGGGCTACTATGGATGAATTCCACGAGGGACGGGTGAGGATGTGTTTTTGGGATCAGGAAGGAGGGAGCGTTACCAACTCTGATACTGCATTTTCTTTTGGTTTGTCTGAGGCCCATCTGATGCAATGAGACTGGCCTGCAGCTGAACACCCATGCCAAGCAAGGTCGCAGAGCTGTGGAATGTCTGTTGGGCTGGGCAGAGGGCAATCCCCGTGGAGAGTAAACACACGACACAGGTATCTTTTTGGATGCCAAACCGGACATATTTTTCAACACAGCTCATAAATGCTCCATAATCAACACATATTTACAACTCTTCCTGGTGGTAAGTGGTCCAGGCGGACCATGGCACACCACCCCACCGTGGTTTCCTATAGTGGTGAGGCCCTGTCCCCTCCCGAACATGATACCACAAAATGTAGGGCGATTGCCAACTGTATTTGTACTTAGGTCAAAACCAAAACCTATCTGATCACCAAACAACAGGCAAAACTGCCTGTTTTATGGATAAAAACTACTGTGGTTGAGGGCAGAATTATTTTTGAAGAGGACAACAAAAGGCTGCTGGTGTATCGCCTACAAATAGGAGACAGAACAAGAAGATAAACTATTCACTTCTAGTTGTTGTTAATAACATCCAGGCTTGTTGAAATCAGGCTCCTCAACCACTCTCTTCCACTATGTGTCTGTGTTGGAAGAGACCAATAACCAAGATAGCACTCGCAGGATCATGACACAAAAGCCAATACGTTGGCAAGTAAACACGCAGGCAAATAAAACAAAGATAAACAAATACAAATGTCTGACTTGGTTAGTTCTAAAGTAAATATTTCAATATTAAATCATTTCAGAGGTGTGGGGGGTTGCATGGCTGGCATAGCTGCTGGGGGCTCCTTGTCTAGTTCTGGCAGGGTCCCCTGGGAGCCCGGCACATAGCAGCCCTCCTCAGTCCAGTCACTGGAGAGAAAGTCCGGCCCCTCCTGGAAGCCTTGGAATTTGGGCAACCTTGGGTGGGGGTTGGTGTCAAGAGCTGGCATGGATGCGGTGGATCCCAGTGGTGCCTCTGAGCGGGGGTGTCTGCTGCCGCTGAACCTCCATCTGACCTGAGCCCAAAAATCCAGGACAGCTCTTAAAGCACCGGGTGGGGGTGGGTCTTTTCCCCCCAAACCCTTGCCCATTTATCTGCTGTGCAAGGGTGCATCCAGCCAGGTGAGCTGATGGGAGTGGATTATATTGCATTGGATGGCCTCTTCGTCCTTAGAATTCCTACTCAAGCATGTTGAGCCCAAAAGCACCTTATTTTAGCAGTGCCATTCTTTGTGTACATGCAATTATCTGCAAGCCACCAAGATGGGAGGCATGCGAATTGTACCCACTGCAAGCAGCCGAGGGCTTGCATTTCCCTCACAGACTCATCACATGACCATGGCTACACATAATCACCACTGCTCCCGCCTCATCTCTTCGCAACGGCCTCATCTACACAGCCCTTAACAGACCCATCACCTGTCTATAGAAACAAGAGATCACTCCATACCTCAACACCCCTTCACAATCCCCTCACCTGCCCATGTGTACACAGAATCACTGCATAGCCCCAGAGCCCCTTCACATAAAAAACACTTGCCCATGGGTACACTGAATCATTGAATAGCCCCAGCACCGCCTCACCATATCATCACAGAATCACTGCATAGCCCCAGCACCTCTTCACAGACCCTTCGTCTGTCAATGGGCATAAAGAATCACTGAATACTCCCAGCACCCCTTCAAAAACCCATCACTTGCCCGTTGGCATACAGAAACACTGTATAGACCCAGCAACCATTCACAGACCTGTTACCTGTCCATGGGCACTCATAATCACTGCATAGCCCCAGCACCTCTTCACAGACCCATCACCTGTCAATTGATGCACAGAATCATTGCATACCCCCAGCACCCCTTCAAAGACCCATCACCTGCCCATGGGCATACAGAGTCACGCCAGCCCCTCCACCCCCCGCACCACATCATCTATTCACAACCATCTAATGTGCACATCTCTAGCACCTGCCCCTAGCACCAGCCAATTCACCGTGCCATCACCTGCCCATGGGCACACATAATCACTGCATAGCCCCAGCACTCCTTCACAGTGTCATCACCTGCCCATGGGAATACAGAATTCCTGCATAGCCCCAGCACCTCTTCACATACCTATCACCTGTCAATGGACATACAGAATCACTGCATTGTCCCAGCACCCCTTCACAGACCCATTGCCTGCCATGGACACACAGAATCATTGTAAAGCCCCAGCAATGCTTGACCATCCCATCACCTGAACATGGGCACAGACAATCACTGCATTGCCCCAGCACCCTTTCACATACCCATCACCTGCCCAGGGGCACACATAATCACTGCATATCCCCAGCATCCCGTCATAGGCCCTTCACCTGCCCATGGGCACACTGAATCACTGTATAACCCCAGCACTCCTTCACAGTGTTATCACCTGCCCGTGGGTACAGAGAAAGACTATATAGCCCCTGTAACCCTTCACAGACCCATCACCTGACCATAGGCACACAGAATCACTGCATAGCCCCAGCACCCCTTCAGCATGCCATTGCCTGTCCATGGGCACACAGAGTCACTCCTGCCCCCCACCCCAAATTCATCTATTCACAAGCACCTCATGTGCACAGCTGTAAAACCTGCCCATAGCACCAGCAAATTCACTGTGCCATCACCTGCCCATAATCACTGCATAGACCCAGCACCCTTTCACCATGCCATCACCTGCCCATGGACACACATAATCACTGCATAGCCCCAGCAATGGTTCACCGTCCCATTGCCTGAACATTTTATAATTTATTTTTATTGTTCATTTGTAATGCACCTATGCACAAGTGCTTTAAGGCACAGCAAGGCAGGGTGGGGGGAGTGGGTAAGAGAAAGGTAGCGATCCTAATAGGCCTTGCGACATTCAGATCATGCAAGTGTGGTAACAAGAAGTGCATGAGGGGAAGGGGAGGTGGAGAAGTGCAGGAACTGGGTGGAAAGGCCCATGAGTACGAGAGTGCCAGGAAGGCCAGCTGGACAGGGCCAGGAGGAAGCAGAGAGTAAGGTGGGTCCACAAATAAGTGCAAGTTAAGGGGCTGGGATGGCTCCAAGGAGTGCAAGCCGGCCAGCCAAGTGTAGGCGGCGGGCCATGAGGGCAAGTGCAGGATCAGGGGATGGGAGGGGGGGTCACGGGGAGAACAAGTGCAGAGGTAGACTGGGCAGGGGAGGGTTGGTTCCCTGCATGACTCAGAAAGAACCAGGCCACCAGTCCCAGGCAGAAGGGACATTAGCAGGGGAGGGGGAGGGTGAAGGAAGAAGAGTAAAGGAAGGTTTAGAGGAACTTCCAGAACAAAAGGAGAACTGGCTCAAGTCTGAGAGGGGCTAGAAGGCATTTCCAGATGGAGGATCCTGCGAAGGCAAGAGATCTACCCCCCAATGTCTGCTTGGAAAAACGTCTGATTTGCAGAGGGTTAGAGCTAAACGAGCAAAGGGCTCTAGTAGGGAGGTATTTAGGGAGAGAGAGAGTTGGATATAGTGGGGTCCTAGCCCCCAGGAAGTCTTGTAGGGGATTCAGGAGGTCCTAAATGTAATCCTCGCAGCAACCCGGAGCCAGTGGAGAGATTTAAGGGCTGGAGAGATGCTGTCCCTGGGCTTGAGGCCATGGATAATTCTCAGAGTCCTATTCTGGATTAGTTGGAGGGGGTGAAGGGAGGAGTTAGGCAGATTTAGGAAGAGGCTGTTGCAGTAGTGCAGCCTGGAGAGGGCCAGAGCTCTGGAGACATTGGGTTTCTGGGGGAAGGTGAGGGTTTCTGGGGGAAGGTGAGGAAGGGGAGAATGCCTCTGAGGAGGTGCAGCTGAAAGTGGGCCTTCTTGGCCAGGTCCATGGTGTGAGGAGAGGAGGAGAGAGAGGAGTCGAAGTTGACACCAAGGTTTTTTGCTTCACACAAGGGTGGCCAGAGTGTGGGAGGTAAAGTGGGAGAAAGATATCTGTTTTACTGGCATTAAGGCAGAGATTGTTAGTAGTGCACCATGCCTGAATAGCAGACAGACGGTCAGGAATGAGAGAAGAAGGAGAGAAGGTAGGGGAGGGTAACTTTAAAGAGAGCTGTGTGCCATCAGCATAACACTGGAAATTAAGAGAGAAGGGGGAGAACAACTAGGCTAGAGGGGCCAGGTAGATATGGAAGAGCCAGGTCGAGAGGATAGAGCCCTGAGGGACACCACAGGTGGAGAGTGAGATGGTGGAGAGGAAAGGACCCAACTGAACTTGGGGAGGTTGGTCAGAGAGTAAGGAGGTCAACCAGTCCAGAGCCAGGTCTCTGATGCCAATGGTGTCATGGAGTCACTTTATCAGGGTGGCATGATTGACCGTATCAAAGGCAGAGGAGAGGTCAAGAAGGAGGAGGACAAAAGGAGAGCCGAAACCAAGATTAGTGAGCAAGTGTTCACGGGTGTTTAGGAGTGCAGTTTCCATGCCTCTGGCAGCCCTAAAGCTACCCTGGTGATCACGGAGGAAACAAACAGATTCAGTGTGGTGGACAAGCTGGGAGATGGCCATCTTTTCCGAGAGTTTGCCCAAGAAGGGGGTAGTGGGGATAGGCAGTAATTTGCCAGACAGGAAGGATCAGTAGAAGATGTTTTGAGGAGAGGGTGCACAAGGGAGTGCTTGATGAGGGAAGGGAAGGATCCAGCGGCAAAGGAGTGATTTTAGAAATCGGCCAAGGCTGGTGCAAGGGAGACAATGTTGTCCTTGAAAGTTCCGGAGGAGTAGGGGAGCACCTGTTTGGAAGAGACTTTCATAGAGCAGACTTGTCTAGAAACCTCATCAGGTGTTAAGGGAGAAAAATAGGTGAGTAGAAGGGGAGGGGAGAGAGGGCCAAGGGAGGCCTGAAAGAAGAGGAGGGAGAATGCTGTCAAGTAGAGTTGATTGAGGAGAGGATGTCCTGAGTTTTGGAGATGAAGTTAGAGGCCAGAGAAGTGCAGAGGGCCAGGGAAGGCAAAGGGGAAGTGGAGCCTGCAGTAGGGTTGGCGAGTTCCTTGCAGATTTTGAAAAGTTCAGCCATATTAGTAGCCGCTGAGATGCAGGCTTGGATATAGGCACACTTCTTAGAGAAGATGGCGAGTCTGTATTGCCTTTGGAGCCGGTGGCAGGCCAGTTTGTCAGAGGATGTGCTCGAAGCCTGCCACTTCCGCTCACCCACTTTGCACTTGCATTTCAGAGTGGCCAGGTCGGAATCATACCAAGAGTTGCACTTGGAAGTAGGCTTCAAGCCGATCCTCATGACGGGATCAAGGATGTCCAGGGTATTGGAAATGGAGAGTAGGTGAGTAGAAGGGGAGGGGAGAGAGGGCCAAGGGAGGCCTGAAAGAAGAGGAGGGAGAATGCTGTCGAGTAGAGTTGATTGAGGAGAGGATGTCCTGAGTTTTGTAGATGAAGTTAGAGGCCAGAGAAGTGCAGAGGGCCAGGGAAGGCAAAGGGGAAGTGGAGCCTGCAGTAGGGTTGGCGAGTTCCTTGCAGATTTTGAAAAGTTCAGCCATGTTAGTAGCCGCTGAGATGCAGGCTTGGATATAGGCACACTTCTTAGAGAAGATGGCGAGTCTGTATTGCCTTTGGAGCCGGTGGCAGGCCAGTTTGTCAGAGGATGTGCTCAAAGCCTGCCACTTCCGCTCACCCACTTTGCACTTGCATTTCAGAGTGGCCAGGTCGGAATCATACCAAGAGTTGCACTTGGAATTAGGCTTCAAGCCGATCCTCATGACGGGATCAAGGATGTCCAGGGTATTGGAAATGGAGAGTTGAAAGTTAGAGAGGGCTGTGTCAGGGTGAGTCAGTGGAAGGAATAGGGGGTGAAGGCAGCACCAAAAGCGTCAGCTGACACTCGCTTCATCAGTCGAATGAAGGAGAAGGAGGCTGGCAGTGCGGACGGAGGCTTCGTTAGGGGACCAAGGATGTCCAGGTGAGAGGAAAGGAGTGCATGATCAGACCAGGAGAGAGGAGTAATGAGAGGGCTGGAGATGGGGAGGTCTGAGGAGATGAGAGCATCCAAGATGTGCATGGCAGAGTGCTTTCAGGCAGAGTGCGTCGGACCAGAGGAAAGAATGGAGAGGGAAAGAGAGTCACAGAGGATGCAGAAAAAACCCAGAGGCCGCATCAGGGGAGTCGAGGTGAATATTGAATACTCCAAGGAAGAGAAGCTTGCATGAGGCGGTCAGGAGAGAAGAAGTGAGGTCAGCCCATTCAAAGAGGAAGTGGGAGACCTGTCCAGAGGGCCTATAGATGGTGGCCAGAGTCCAGAAAGACCAGAGGAGACACCAAGCCTGCAGACAAGGCATTTGAAAGTGGAATAAGTGTAATAGCAGCAGGGACCCACTATGGGAAGATTAGGGCCAAAGCGCCCCCGGGCCGATTGAGCCTGGGTTTAGACAACCCTCAGGAAGGAGAGTGTCAAAACTTGTGACAGAGCTGTCCGTGAACCATGTCTCAGTGAAAGTGAGGACATCAAGGTCGAGGTCCTCCAGGAAGTGGCAGATGTCCGAGGAGTGTTTGACGGCAGAGCGAAAATTGAGGGTAGCTAAGTGGAGCAGGTTGCCACTTTTGAAGGTCTTCCAATGAGGAGTACAGGTGTGTGGTACACCCGTCGGAGATGGCAGAAGAGCCAGAGGGATGAAAGAAGGAGGGGAAGCAGGAGAGGCGAGGAGGAAGTTGGTGAGAGATGGGAGATGACTATTAAAAAGGAGGAAGTTGGGCTGAGAGCCCTGGACCATGACAATGCCATTCTGATGGACATTAATGAGGACCCTGGAGGAAAGGAAGGATGCCTCCCAGCGGGTGCCACCATTAATGGCAGAGGAATATAAACGGGAGAGTACAGAGACCATGAAGGGAATCCAAAGGACTGGAGAGGGAACGACAAAGAAGATGGCGCTAACGGTCTGTCTGGAAGAAGCATTGACATCGGTGTCAGCGATGGGCAGGCCAGGGTTGGAGACCAGGAGATCCTTCTTGAACTTTTTTATTCCAGTCTTTGACAGAGGGGAAGGATAGGTGATAGAGAAGTAGTTAGAGAAGATGGGGGAGATTGAGAGCACCATTGAAGCAAAAGGGAGAGAAGGGGGGCTGCAGAGCACAATCCAACTAGCCGCACAGCAATGCAACACTCAGGCCCAGAGTGAAAGGATGAGGCTAGGGTTAGAACATATAGCAGAAGAGCACGATCATTGGAGGCGAGAACAGGGACAGAGAAAAAAAAGAGAGGGATAGGGGCAATTCAAAACTAAATACAGCAGCTATTGTAAGAGCACACAGCTTTGACTTTCGCATAGAAGAGGAAGAGCACACTTTTAAACATGGGTACACAGAACACTGCATAGGCCCAGCACCCCTTCATAGACCAATTACCTGTCCATGTGCACACAGAATCACTGCATAGACCCAGCAACCCTTCAACATGCCATCAAAAACACCTGTGTATAGGCGCGTTATAAATGCCATATCATATCATATCACCTGCCCACGGGCACACATAATCACTGTATAGTCCCAGCACCCCTTCACTGTGCCATCAACTGCCGGTGGGCATAGCCCCAATACCCTATCACTGTGCCATCCCCTGCCCATGGGCACAAAGAATCACTGCATAGCCCCAGAACCGGCCCCTGTGTAAAGCAGCAACGTCTCTCCACAATCGGAGCATCTCCCCATCCCCTTTTTTTCTCTTCAAACTCATCACTTCTGCACAGCCCCAGCCACTCCCCTTAGCTCCCCCAGGCACCCTTACTTCACAGTGCCAAAGTTCCCTTTTCTCCAGGGCTCTCCCAGCTCCCAAGAGCCCCAGTACCTATGGCAGCATGCCCCATTCCAGTCGGGATATTCGACTCTGTTTTAACTTTGTGTTCTAGGACTTCTAGTCCTGTGCTTATAATGTGAAAATCCGGGACTACAAGCCCAAGAATGCAAAATTAAAGCTAGGACTGGACTAGCATCTCACTAATGGAATGGGGCATGTTGGCATGCATTCTGTCCACAGCTCCTTTACACCCATCTACAGCATCTTCATATCTCCACAGCGTTTTACCTCCCCAAAGACCCTTGCACAGGCCCATAAAATCCTCCCATCTCTCTGCAGCACCTTCATTACTCCACAAACCTATCAGCGCCTCAGTATCTGCACACAGTCCCATTACAGCCATCCACAGCCCCTGTATACAACCCCCTCATTTCTCCACATCCTCTTACCTCCCCATCGGGCCGGGGGCTTTCAGCAGTCCCATCACAACCTCCCTGTACCTCCTGAAGTTCCATGCCCCAGTGTCTGTCCACAATCTCACTACATCACTCCACAGCCCTTTTTGCAGCCCCTCATATTTCCACAGCCTCTTAACTCCTCATAGACCCATTGCGTTTGAGCAGCCCCATCAACTCCTCCTCATCTCTCCAGAGCGCCCTATCTCTCCAGAACCTGTTCAGCTCCCGATTACCTGCCCACAATCCCATTACAGCCCGCTCAACTCTCCACAGCCTCTTACCTCCCCATATACCAATCTCATTTCAGCAGGCCCGGCACAGCCTCTTTATTTCTGCAGAGCTCATCATCTCTCCACAGCCATGTCAGCTTCCCAGTTGCTCCCTACCATCCCATTACACCCCTCCAGTGCCCTTGTATACAGCCAGATCATCTCTCCACAGCCTCTTACCTCCCCATATACCCAGCTCATTTCAGGAGTCCAGCACACACCCCACCCACCTCTGCCCAGAGCGCCCACATTACTCCGCAGCTTGATTCTGTCCTTTCCATCACAAGTCATTCCTGCTAGAAATCTCTGTAGGATGAGACTTGGTATGGCTCAGACCAAGCTACAGAGGCGTGTTTCCCTGGTCAGAGAAAGGTTATGTTACTGCCATGTCCATGGCCTCCAGGCACTCACGTGGCTCTGTAAGGAAAAGTGGGTGGGGTTGGCTAGTAAGGGGGGGGGGATATGCTGTGCTCATCTGGTGGTGCGCAGATCCAGGAGCAATTGGCAGCTGTGCGTGTGAGCTTTCCGGATGTGCTCTGTCCGGATGTGCTCTGTTTTGTGCACTGTGCTTGTTTTCCAGAAGGGCGGGGTCTGGTGTTTGACTTGCTTGCTGTCTGAGGTGATTGGGTTTGTAGCTTGGTTAGAGTGATGTGCGGTTTGCGTGTCTTGGTGTGTTGTAGATGAGGAGTGTGGGTTATGTGGGAGAAAAGACATGGATAGTGGGTTTTAAATAGCAAATGAGTGACCACAATTGACATAGACATATGCATGCAACAGCAAGAGGGGGGCCTCTGACTGAACACAGTGACAGCGAAAGAGAGACCTCTCGCCAGAGAATCAGAGAGGGACCCCCCACCCCCCATTTGGCCCCAGAAATGTGTAGACTACGGCCAGATGGGCTTCTGAACATGGAGCTGTGTACTCAGCACCGTGCACGAGAGGGGTCTCTCACTGATCGCAGATACATTCAACCCGAGTGACAGCAAGGGAAGTCCCTCCCTGATAAGAGACACAACACACAGGGCGGGTGCTCCTGAGCGTGTAACAGGATGTTTCTTACGAGCTCTCAGCAGACACCCTGCGTGATCTTGGGCGCCAACTCTTCTCTGCAGAACAGAAAGGAAAGACATCCCCAGTTACATGAAGGCTCGGGTTCAAGATTGCAGAGCAGTGAATGGTACTTAATCCCCTACTCTCGCTCCCGAGCCGCCCCCCCCCCCCGCCCTCTTTGTAGATGTGGGAATGTTGGGCTATGTCGCCCAGTTATATTTTCTTTTTGTAGTCAATGCCTTCATTTTAACACTGTTTTTAGGTTACCTGGGCAGAGCTGGGGACGGCCTCCCCCTCCCCTGTGGAGCCTGGGACAACACAATAACAGAGCCATCAATCCCCCCCCCGCCCCCCCACCCCGCTGTGGCAGGGTCGTTAGCGGGCACTTCACACCTCCTCACCTAGGACTCGCCCAGGTAGGTGCTCCTGGGGTGAGGGGTGCCAGGATAGCTGGCTCCGGCCATTCAGGCCCCGAAGGAGGGGCTCTGGGCAGAGAGGGGATGACGAGCCCCCGCTGATAAACCAAGCGCTCATTTACTGCCCCTCCACCCCCACAAGCTGCTGCTGCCGCCGCACAGGGGACAGAGCCGAGGTACCACAGCTATGCAAATGCCCCGACATGTATTTAACCTGTACACATTGGATTGGATGGGATTTCAATAAGTATTTACATCCCAGTAAAGCAGATGCAACATTAAAAGTCGTTATGTAATTCCACGGCCTTCCACGGCTCCGAATGGACGGCGTCTTGGCCTTGTTGAGACCGACCTGTACATGCAGTGCCATTTTTGAATGGCCTTATCCCAGACGTCCCTGCTTGCTTTAGGGTACCCTCTCTCTAATGCACGTCATTGAGGGGCCCCCGTTTCATTGCCAGCTGACCTCCTATCATTCGGTTGGGACATTAGCACGGGGCGGAGATTTCCCTGCAGTGGCAAGATTTTAAAATTCGAATATGTGCCCTTTTAACTTAAATAAATAAATAAATGCATTCCTCCTAGATAAGCGTCCTTTCTCCTCCAGTGCCCTCGACCCACTCTGTATTGTGCGGCACACGGGTGGCCATTTAAAGGAAAACATGTTTTTTTCTAGACGTCACGACTCGCAAAACACGGCCTGGATTCTAGAGATGGGAGAGGAAGCTTCGAATACTCCCAGGTCCACGTGAAGGGCCCACCCTGCTCAAACCTCTCGACAAGGTCCCCGGGTGCGCCCCTTGTTTCTCTGCCCCTGTGTTGCCGCACGAAGCCCCCAAAACAGCAATGAGCAAGTGGCACGAGGCCTCCACCAGGAGACAAAGGCACGGCCTGGGCCTCACAGAAAAGCACAATAATCACAAGGTCTGGAGCCCCAAAGCAGAGCAATATGTCACTCATTGTCTCCAAAGCTAGGCCCATGTCTCACGAGGACTCAAAAATTGCACACGTGTAGCCACCAGTGGAACCCAGAACTGTACAGCATGGGTCACACGTGGACTAAAAAGCAGGACACTTAAAGTCCCACACCAGCTCCAGAACTGGAAAGATTAAGTCAAAAGAGGCCTCAAGAGCTGGACACCTTCAGTAGCATGAGGCCTCAAGAGCTGGACACCTTCAGTAGCATGAGGCCTCAAGAGCTGGACACCTTCAGTAGCATGAGGCCTCAAGAGCTGGACACCTTCAGTAGCATGAGGCCTCAAGAGCTGGACACCTTCAGTAGCATGAGGCCACCAGAGCTGGACAGAATCAGATGGCCACAAGAGGTCTCTAGAACGGGGCACAATCACAAGAGGCCTCTAGAGCTGGATTCCTCATTCACTCACAAGAGGCTTCTACACACTGGACAAAATCAGTAGAATGAGGCCACCATAACTGGGTACAATCAGTCACATTAAGACTAATTTTATATTATGTGAGGTTGCTTTATCATGTGACTTGGTGGTTTGAAAGGCAGATTCATTGAACAGTGTTCTAACGTAGCTCTTGAATTGCAACTTTGCAGAAAGCGGTTTGTTGGGTCTAGTATTGAAAACGGAATGTGAGAAGATGTAGTCGCTTCTGCATTCTTAATTTGAAACTGTGGAATCAAGAAGCAAGGGTTTCCTAATGCCTTCCCGAAGTGACACATTATGTGATCGTGAGCAAATCACTTTTCATCACTTATCTTGTTTGCCTTAACTGTCTGTAGGGAAAGTCTCACTCATAATCAGTGTATAATCTATATTGTTACCCTATAAATGCATATTAACAATGTATATGATGCATGCGGGTGGGGAGGCAGTATGCCAAGTGAGGCTCTTATATTTTGGGGTGGTACCCCAATGGTTTTACAGGGTACCACGAATGGCTTTTATGTTGTGCGGTGGGGAGGTAGGAAGTCATATGCAGGTTGTTTGGAAATATTCCCACTTAAGTGTCATTTTCCCTCCAGTTGTGAAGCCCCTAACTTTTTGCTGTTGTCTGACAAGCCTAGCCTGACCTTCAGGTAGAGTCCTCTGGGCTTTCCCTCACTTTGTTATGGGGAAACTGTCATGCCCTTAAAGAAAGCCAGTAATGGGAGACTTTGTTTCCCTTAGTCCTTTCCAATGTTGCAATTTCTGTGCAACATATTTCAAGTGCACAATGTACCTTACAGTATAGTGCGCTTGGGTCTTACTTTCGCTTCCAAAAGCCCTAGACACCCACAAAGGATTTTTTGGTAGAAGTGCAGATGTGCCTTGGACAGAGCTGGTGGCAGCTCTGTTTTCAAATATGTTTAACCCTTTCTTGTGGTCCATTTCACATTTAGCACGTTTGGTCCTGGACAGTGGCTTGGCCCCAAAATGGCCATGCCACAAGTTCCTTTGTTCTGTCCTTTGGCCATCTTGTCCCTTTGCCTTCCCCAGGTCGAGCAGACCGGGGTCGGTCCTTATTTGGGCATGCATTCTCCCGCAAAACACCAAGCTTTTGCAGGCTTCTGCATGCCCTGTGTGTGTGCCTCCAGGATGTGGGCTGGATTGTCTAGTTCCAAAACATATCCTGGGTGCCAGAGAGTCTGGTGTGCTGGCAATGGCTGGGACCATGGTGGTCCGTGATTGGTCCACGTCTGGTGTGCCTGAATGTGAGTAGATCCCCCATTGGGTCCTCTTCATTTTGGCGCAAAAGAGATTCTGGATAAGAGAAGGCTCTAAACACCCATACCAGGTCGATCTCTCGAGTTCTCCCTGAACATAGGATAGGATCCAAGTATCCTGAAACCAAGATGCCAAGTTGAGGAACCGCTGGTGACCTGCTGGATGTTTTGGAACCCTGAGCCCGCTATTGTCCCGCAGGACCCCTCTGCATGTTATCGAACTTAGAAGGTCTTCAAAGGAGCGTCAACACATTTGAATAGTGGGAACAACTATTCACAGCACCTCCACCTTAACCTGCAAGCAAGATTTCTTAGAAGTGTTTCTGAGCCAACCAGTGAACTGACCAGTTTGTGCAGGACCTTTGCCCTGGAACTGCCCCCTTCTCAAGTTGACACTTGAGACTTGGAAGATCATAAGCACTGGGTCCAAGGCACTCTACTGTTGAGTTTCATACACCTAGGCCCCCCAGGTCTGGAATTAGGAGAGTACGCCTGAACCTGAGGGTACGCATTCACCGTGTGGCCCAGCTGTGGTGACCAACTTTGAGGGTGCACTGTTGCTGTGCCCACCTTTTCCCTTAGATGTACTGCAGTGATTTCAAGTTGATCCCTTCAGCAGGAGAGAAGAAATCGTCATTGTCCCGCCACAGAATCATCCCTAAAACTCAGCCGCTGAAAGCTGCAGAGCTGCACAATTGCAGCATTTGAACCCGCAACCGAAGTGGACTCGACTGCCGAAGTTTGGTCCGGAGTGCATCTAGAGTCGGTGAGTACTTGCAACCCTTACCGGTGGCCCCTAGCGCATCCATCTGTTTTTACACGCAAGTATCCCCGGAGGGCCACTCAACTTTCCACAAGTAGCCTGTGCTATCGTCCTATTCCCAAATCTTAGAACCTTTTCTGCCCTCTTCGGGAAACCCTCCTCGAATAGTGGGAACCTATTCTTCACTGCCTCACCCGCCTTCCTGAGCTGCTACAGCCCCTGCAAGAGACCCCGTTTTTGTCCAACAACATGATCATGTGCATCTGCATCCGAAAATACATTTGAGCATAAGGGTCCACTCTTCTTAGGGATTGGACTGCCTCTTAGATAGGGTTGATAAAGTGAAGGACTGCCTAAAATGAATTTGCACTGTTTGCTCCCTTTGCCTTACAGGTTGTGGACCCTTACTGTGTGCCATTTATTTAGGCCAACTGTAACTGTATGTATGTTTTATAGTACTGTTGTGTGTGTTTAAGTAATGCTACTGATCTTTGCTTGTGTTTGATTTAAAAGGCCTTTAATAAATGTATATGTATTTTTGATATATACACCAGACTGAGAGCAATTTGTGGTGTTGTTTACTGTGTGTGCTCATTGTGGGCTTTTGATCACCCTCACCCCTCCTGAGACCAAGTCTTGACTGCCGCCAATGCTACCTTGATTGGTCTGGCTTGTCCAGAAGGTTACCCTGTTCCAAGAAACTAGGCTGGCCTTCGGAACCTCTGCCCACCAGGTCAGAGTTCAGAAATCCATCCTAACACAGGTCGTTTGGCAGCGTGTGTTTAACTCTTTGTGCAAAGCCAAACTCCCTGATTTGGCTCTAACAATGAATTCTCCAGTTTCACCACCTCTTTAAGTTGGTCTAAAATTAAAGTTGAGATGGGATGGAAAGCCATATGAGGGTATGAAGCCTGCTGTCAAATTGCAAACAGGTACACAGGGAAACCTTTCCAATTTCACCAAATTAAATGACCCTGGTAAAATCATTTAACTATGTTTGGTATGTGGGTGGGTTCCCTGGGGACCGGGTCTCTAAGAAACCACAAACAGAACTGAAAGATATGTTGCATGAAAGGAAAGTAATGTCAATAATGTCTACTATGGTGTCTAGTCAAAGGGTCGACAGTCAAAGGATCGACAGACAAAGGGTCGACCCAATTTGGTCGAATTACAATTTGGTCGAATGGTCAAAGGATCGAAATGCTTTCATTTTGGTCGAAATTGATACAAGCATAGACTTTACTTGATTTAAACATTCACTTTATTTTGGTATTATATTGTCTTTCATTTATTATTTTGCATATATTTGTTGTATTATGTCTGTAATTTTAACATTTTAAATATTTTATAGTTAACTTTTTAAATAAATATATGAATACTGTGCTGTTAAATAATTAAATATAACAAGTGTTTTTGTACAAGGAAAAAAAGTTTGTAAGAATGTATTTCTTTTTGAACACTAGATGGTGCTATTGCATCATTTTTTAAATGTATAGTAACGTTAAACCGTTTAAAGTTTGTAACGTATGACGTGTTACGTTTTCTACGTTGACGTAGACGCCATTTTTGAAGTTCTGTGCTCGCGTTTCGGATGCCTGTTGCTCGCGCTCCCTTTTTTCTTGGATTTTCTGATGGATTTTTCCTTTTTCATGGATTTTTCGATGGATTTTATTATGGATTTTGCCTGCTTGGATGCTTTTTTCTCCGGATCGTGTCTTGGATGGGTTTTTTTTGGACTATATGTTCATGGATTTGGGTTTTTCACTACTACGGATGGCTTTTTTTAAAGTGAGGATTACTGTTTTTCCTGGATGGATTTTACTTTCAAGGATTTTATTTTTGGCTTGGAGTACGCTGTTTTGGGATTCGGAATTTCTCTACCATGGATGGATTTGGCATGGAGTCCCTATCCGGATTTGGTTTCCTGCAGTTGGTTCATGTTTTTCGTGCCTGGAGCTGGCGTTTTTTTCCGGTGAGTTTTTTTGTTGTTGTTGTTATTAACATTTCAAATTGTAGGCTACTGCTTCTAGGAATTGTATTGGTTCTGTATTTTCAAAATTGTCTACAATGCTTGCAATTCTTTCTTCATAGTCTCTGTATTTTTTTTTGGTTATTGGTCGGTTTTCCAGTGATAGTGTTTGGGATAGTTTTATTTCTTGTCTATTTTGTTCACATTTGAGACTTTTGATGAAGTGCCATAGTGTTGGGTTGTTAGAGTTGAATTCTTTATTTATCTTGCTGTGCCAACATTCTTGCACATTGTTTGTTCTTGGCCAGTTGTTTTTCACCGATGTATAGCAATTCCATATTTCAATTTCATATTTTCCCTTTTGTCTGGTCCCATGTCTAGTACATTGCCCAATCCACGTGTTCTCCATATAGTCCATTAAATTACATAATTGTTCTTCATGATTTGTGTAGTAATCAGATGCAATCAATGTGTCATAATATTTAACAACCATGTCCTCTTTCACAAATGCCAAAGCGTATAATCTCTTGATCTGGTGCTGAAATTCGGTGTCCTCTATGTATAATGTCCATAATCCTAATTTTTGAATTCCTTTCCATAATGATTGACTAAAATGAAAAAAACATCCTTGAATATGAGTTTCTGGATACATTTTTGAAAATGCTTTTATTTGGCCCTGTTCAAAGTCCATGATTATTGTTTCTGGTTTTTTTTCCGGCAATGATTCGTGAATTAATTTGTATATACAGCTGTACAGTTCTTCCGACTTTCCTGGCATTAAAACGAAAATTAGAGGTATCACTGTTCCATTTATTGTTCCATGTATGCTATAAAACTGAAGAAATGGTGTTGGACAGGTTTTAAATGTAGTGTCTCCATGCCAAGTGTTTGAATTTCCCAAGTGTGTTATATTTTGAAAAGTTGTAAAAATTAACATTTTCTCACTCTTTATTTCTAATGATTTCCACAGAAATTGCTTTCCCTTTTCTGTTTTTTGTAATACTTCTGGTACAATCATGTTTACATAACTTTGTGGTGCTATGGGTAAGTTTTCTTTTTGTTGTTTTTGTCTATTTACATTCCGTTTTAATGCTTTCGTATTTGGCATTTGCGCTGTTATATGCAGCGGTAACCTCTCATAAGCTTTGGCTACGTTGCTTCATTTTTGTTCATTTCTACATTTTCTTTCAATTCATTAAGCGTTTTCTTTATTAAAACTGTTGTAGTGTCCGGCATATGGTTATGCTCGCCAGTTAAACGTATGTTTTCTCCTTCCGTTATTGCTCTGCCATTGCATGTATTTTTTTTGTACTCCTTACACTTCCAATAGCTTTTTTCTTTTCGTGTGCGTTCCTTGTTGTATATATATCCTTCATATGATAATTAAGATGCACCCATTTGTGATTTTATGAATTCCATTTTTTTTATCGATCTGTATCTGAAATATCAAATTTTAAAAATTAATTCACCCACTCTGTTATTATTTTTGGTAAACGAGTGTGCAGTTAAAGTATCTTTTCATAAAAATCCTAATATGGAATATTTAAATGGCAAAAAAACGATCGAAATGTTTATTTTTTTTATTCATATAATTTTATTTCTGAGAGGGTTCGCATTTCTAAAAAAAGAAAAAAAAAGGGGATTTGGGGGGACCCCCCATTTCTAATATAAAACTGTGTGAACCACGCTTTAATTAGCTTATTTAGTGTGTTTAACTCACCGTTTTTCCAGTCACGTATATGCTATTCACTCGCGTGTTTTGGTCAGCTGCTCTCTCTGTCACTTTCCTGACGCACTGACAGTTTGTTTTCAACCGTCAGCTGTGATCATTGGTCTAATACAAGGTGCTTTACTCTTCATTTACTATCATCTCCTGTGACCCTTTTTTATTTTCATTGCTATTTCAATGGGCTTGCATTTCGATCAAATGACCCGTGTATATTATTTATGTGTTTGGCGATCCTTTGTCTTTCGATCTTTTTGTTTTGATCTAATGACCTGTTTACCTTATGTCTATGGGCTGTCGACCCTTTGACTTTCAATACTTTTGTTTCGACCCTTTTGTCTTTCGATCGTTTGTTTTCGATCCTTTGACCTATAACCATCTACTATATATACTAAAGAATGTGTAGGTGGCAGAAGAGGTTGGCATTGAGAAGAGTTCTTCTGGAATTTGTGCCAGCTGCATTGTGAGCTTGGGCCACTGCACCATGACCCATAAAAGTATACTTGGACCCCCAAAGCCAACAGTATCCAGTCCTGCCCTGGGTTGCAGCCTTTTTAAGGGCAAGTCAAGTTGCAGCGTCTTCTTTTCCTATGAGTCTAACCATTTCTGTGTTCAAATGCCTGTATTCACAGACACTTTCGGCTGTGGTTGGTCACTGAGGGTGCATGCGCATCCTGGATGTAGGGTCTCCCTGACTTCCCCCAATGCCCCTCAAACAGGGACTAGCGGTTCTTGCGTAAGAGGGGGCACCAAAGGAGCAGACCCAGCGCAAAAGCATCCTCTTCTCCTCGCTCTAGGCCTGTCAAGTTCCATCTGTTGTCGGGGCGCAGTACCCCTTACCTCCTTTATGTAGAGGGTCCTCCCTTGCACCCCGGGAATGTTAAGCGCTCATCTCAGATTTAGTTTTGAATGTACAGGTGCCAAGCCAGTTTATGAATAAGCAGATACTCAGTGCTTTTCTCTTATTTTGTTTTTAAGGACCTTAAAAAAAGCTGCCTGACCTACATTACTAACCCATAAAAAACAGGCAGCTATGAAGTCTGACGTGATGGGGTGATGTCTAGTGCAAATGTTAGGGATTAAAGACATTCTGGAAAATGAGAGCACCTTGGGCGGTTGCAGAACTCTGAGGAGTTATGCTATGTTACCGGGTCTTGCTATATTGTTGCTTTGGGCCCTGAATGTAAAATGGTGGGCTATAGGCGAGCTAGTGTGGGTAGAGCAGACATTGCTATTAGATTGTACGTGCCAGGCAGGCTGTGCTTTATCGTTGTCTGCTTGCAAGCGACTGTGTGATTTGTGTGGTGCATGCATTGGGCTCTGCAGGGGGGACATGCTGGGGCATGAGAGATACACACAGACACCCTCTCTTTTGCTGCTGTATTGGCCACATTTTTATTCCTTACATCATAGCAATACATCTCCTAGTACTGACAGGTGGTCCAGACGGACCACGGTCTCCGCCCTTCAAGAAGGCGCATGGTGGTGATGACCAATCCCGTCCCCACCATGCCCTGCTCTGTGTGGTGGGGCGATCCCAGGAGGCCAACCCTTCGTTACCCAACTTGCCTCGTGACCCCGTCCCCGCCGTTGTCCATGAATTCTGCAGGGGGCATATTGTGCCCTCCCCTTCCCATAATTCCATCTCCGCAGTCCCCCAGAAGGGGATTCTGATGTCTCTGTGGTCCTCCCCCAACTGATATAGGGATGCAGACCCACTGGTCCGTGCGCCCCCAACTGTCATAAATGTTCTCATTACTGCCAACCAGTTCTGTAATAAAAGTGTGTTGCCACGTTGAGACATGATGACAAGTATTTGGTCCTCTTAATAGTCCATTCTCTATGATCCGTAGTCGCCCATTGAATCCGGCAAGCCGTGCCATCTCTCTGTTCATCTGTGCTGCATTTTCCTCACAAACGAGTGCCTCATGACCCACACTACTGGCTTTTCCATCCGCCCTGCACAGGTAGACACAAGAGAGTATGTTAGACATGTCAGTAATATAACAGCCGGTGGAGACCCTCGTCTCCCCGGCACCACACATAGCATCACCGTCCTGGGACCCCTCCCATGCCCCCGTACCCTTGCTTTTTCCTCTTCCTTCCCTCACCTGAACCATGTCAACATTCCAAGTGGGGCCTAATGTACCCTTTCTATGCCCTGGACTTCCAACACCCAATTTCCTTAATTTCACTTTCCTTGCCCCCAATCTGGCTGCGGTGGTGGCATCCCCAATCCGGAAAGGAGCCCCACTCCCTCCATGGCTTTCTCTAAGACTTTCCTGAATTGAAATCTAGAGAGGCACGATCCATCCCTTTGTTGGAACAAGGGCCCTCCTTCATCCCCTCTAAAAGCCAGGAATGCACCTAGCAACCTTACCGGGCAGAGCTCTGCTTTGTCCTGCCTCCTCCCCCGCTATGTCCATTCTGTATGCAGCCACCAATTCCCCTATCCCAATGCTCTGAAAAGAGCAGTAGCAAAGGCTCTGATTAAAGACACTTCCCATGCATCCTCGCAAATTTCACCTAAGTGCCCCATGCTTTGCACCTAGAAACACTTGTGTACAGGCGCGTTATAAATGACTTGAGTGCAGTTTCTCGGGATTGAGTGGCTGTCTGCTGTCCCCCCTTGGGCCCTCTATCCTTCTCCACTCTAACAGGGCCTTTTTTACTGCAAAATCGGCGGACGGGGCGCTCTCCCTTTTAACCCTGCAAAAAACCCAATGGAAGCCATTTATGTTCTGGCCACCCCTACAGATACGCCCAACCCTTGCACATGCCCCAGGAATTGCCTTATGCTCACCCTGTGAAATACGTCCACCAAACCCTGGCTGTGACAGAACTCTCTTAGTTCCTTGAAACATTTCAGATATGTTTTGTGTGTCTTTTGTGATACTGATCCCTCAATCAGAAGAGCCAGCTCTGGGCAACAAGCTCCCATAGTGTCTTGGGAAACAGCGTCATTGCCGGGGCTGCTGTGGCCAGACACGGCTCCAACTCCTGTAATTTAAAATGGGACAAGGCACCAGCTGCGTTATTGTAAATACCCGGCACATACTTTGCCAGAAAGTGCATATTGTTTCTTTTTTTTTCTATTTAAAAAAAGTCAAACATTTCTATAATTAATTCAATTTCATCTGTAAATAGGTTAATACTTCTGCCACTGGATGGAAACATCGTATGTCAATACATATTCTCTATGTATATTCTGCAATTTTCCTCTGAAGATGTAGGCCTTTCCGATCTTTTGGTGAGTTGTTTGGAACATGCAACTTGGAAAGACTTTCAATCAGTTTATTGTTTTCTTGTATGACGTCATGCTGCCGCATGTTCATGTAGAGAGAATGTGGATGACCTTTCTGTGGCTGATTTTGAGATATCGTATAGGTATCCTTAGCGGCCAGGCTATAATGTCTGTCGCTTGTTGTTGAACTAGGGACAATACTGCCTGTGCTGACATGGTGTTCTTTCTTAGATGGACTAGACATGGTGCTGCCAAAGGAACCCGGTGCGCCTTGGCGGGAGTGGTCTGCCTGGGGACATTATGCAGGCCTGATCCCCTGGGTCATGCAGTGCATACCTCAGCGCTACATTCTCATACATCAGTGACATCATATTGTTTCTTAAGCATGATAATACCAATCTTTTCAGCAATCTTAAAAACCATGGGCATGCCCCCTTTTACTGTTAATGGAGCACACCATAGACATGCTGTCCCACCCGACCATCACCTCTCTGTCCTTCAGCTCCGCTCCCCAAATCTCCACTGCCATTACTATGGGGAAGAGTTCTAGAAACGTAATGTTCCTGGTCAAGCCACTGCTCACCCAGTTGTCTGGCCACCACAGTTCACACCAACTATTTCCCAGAATGGCCCCAAAACCTACGCTATCTGCAGAGTCAGTGTAGAGGCCCAGCTATTCGATGTTCTTTGCCTCAGCTGGCAACATCAACACCCCATTGAATTAGGCCAGGAATGAGTACCAGATGACCAGGTAATCTTTGAGCTCTCTGGAAAGCCTTGTGTGGCGGTGCGTCTTCATCAACCCTGACATGGGCCCTGAAATTGCCCTGCAGAATGTCCTGCCCATTGGAATAATCCAGAGGGCGAAGTCCAGCTGATGCACCAAGCTCTGTAGCTGACCCAAGGTCACCTTCTTTGCCCGCAAGCAAGTTGGCACTGCCTCCATGAAGTGCCTTGCCTTGTCCTCGGGCAGGCGGAACACCCCCTCCTGTGAGTCTATTTCAATGCCCAAAAAACGTTGCAATGTTGTGGGCTATTCGTTTTTCTCCTCTGCGAGTGGTACTCACAATTTCTCTGTAAATCTCTGAAATGCCTGTAGAGCCCTCCCATACTGATCTGACCCCATGGGCCCATAAACAAAAAAATGTCCAGATAATGAAGCACTTGGGCTCCCTTGCATTCTTTCTTTGATGCTCACTCCAGAAATGTGCTGGATTCCTCGAAGTAAGAACACAATGTTGAACAGCCCATTGGCATGCACGTGTCAAGGTAGAATCCTTCCCCCACTTGGAAACCCAGTAAGTGGTAATCGTCCGGGTACACCGGCAATAATCGAAATGCCAATTTGATATCAGATTTTTACAAACAAGGCCCCTCTCCCCATTTTCTGTAACACCGACCGTGCCCCATCAAATGACGCATACCTGACGGAGAACAGCTCCTCATCAATAGCATTGTTCACCGATGCCGCCTTAGGAAGTGGCAAATTGTGACTCAGTCTAAATTGCCCAATCCCCACCAGTGAACATACAAACTTCTGTAGTGGCGGGGATGAGAAGGGCCCCGCCTTCTTACCCAGCTTCCGCTCTTTGTCCACTCTCTCCAGTACCAACCCTGGTTGGCTTTTTTGTGCCCCCCACCCCACTCGCCTTGGGAGTGGTGGAGTTGTGAATTCCCACACTGGAATTCAAAACATTGTGAGAAATCCTCTATTAGTAGTTGTGCCTCCTTCTGCCGAGGGTACCCATGTACCCACTTCTTTAGCACATCCACCCGTACGGGTGAGGGTAAGCCGGCAGTGGCCTTCCCAGCACCAAACTCTTACTTATGTTCTTTGTTTTGCTTTGCACACTTGGCCTCCCTGTGCCCGAGCATCCCACAAAATGAACAGATGTGCTTACATTTGCACACTGGTCTTGCACACGTTGTTTTATTAAAGGCCCAACAGACTCTCTTCTCATCCCCTGATCCTGTGCTGCTCCGAAAGTGCTGTGTTTGTCTCCCTGTCCCAAAGCTTTTGCTGAACGTAGTGCGTGTCACTGTGCAGCACGCCCACAAGTCCATCCCCCTGGTTCTCCAGTCCATTTGCGCATTCCCTGTCGTGGCACTGTAGAGGAGGTCCAAGACATGGCCTGCACCCCTTCCCCTCATTTCGAGGTACCAGGAGCACGCTCGCCAAGGTATCTGACGTATGAAGAGCAAATGAACCTACAAAGAGCTGCACTGGGACTCTGCCCAGTATACATCAGAAGATCCATACCGATTGAAGGACCCATAAACAGACAACCCTGGGCAGCACGGTACCCTATAAAACAGCCATACCAGCCGCAGATACGAAATGAGGAGTACCTACACACGGTCCATGAAGAGACCCCAAAAGCCTTAATGGAAGGCCAGTGGAAATGACACAAGGGCCTGAACAGATCCGTGAATTAACAAAAGCAGCTATCGAAGATAACACGCCAGTGCGAGTAACAACGAAATTGAATGGAATAGGCACAGAGAGGAGACAATGTTACAACGTGAGGAAACAGTGTTACGAGACAAGATGGAAGCAACCGTCCTGTTAAACGTGTGTAAATAGGCTTGAAATGCAAGATGCTAAAAAATCAATACTGCTTGCAATGCTTAGTAGAAGATAGAGTGTCAGGCGCCAACCATATATCTACCTCAATAAGGCACATTATACAAGTGCAACTCCATTTTGTAAAAGCAGAAAGGTACCCAGGCGGCGAGAGGCCTCACAGGCCAAGTTTCGAAAACCCAGTCAAATGCAAGAAAAGGAGCGGAATCAAAACTCAACAAAGAGCAGCTAATGCCTAGGAAATCGAGGTCAACCAGTGAAGGGGAGGAGAGCGTTAGCTCACAAGACTCCAACTTCAGAGCATCCAGGCGTGAAGAAGTACCATCGCCTGATGTCATCCAGGACCCGAGGACCCCAGGATGCCATAACTTTTTCCGATAAGAGACTACAGTTTCAAGGCCATCCTTAGCCAACTAATTGACACGTCACCCTAAAACACTGATTGATGGAAGGGAGGCAGGGTGAAACTTGGGACACCAGGCACAGGGGTGTCCATTCTGCATGCTGCTAATTAAAAGTGGACATTTATGTCTAGGGGTGTAACCTGCCCAATCACAATGGACCAAGTTATCTGAGGTCCTATAGATATTGTAACCAATAGGACGTCGTAGTTGTAGTGACGTCTATCACGCGTGATGTAGAAGGATGGGCGTAGCCGCCCACCCGATAAGAGTTATCCAATCCGCATGCCCTATTATCATATACAGATATAACACCTATACTTAAGTTACCTTTCCTAACCAATTATATTGCATGATGATTTTTTATAGAAATTAGATGTCAGTAATGACAATTTTTGCCTATAAGAAGTGCTGTCCGACTGAAGTTCGAGGAAGTCAGAGCGAGACAGGTGATCGCACTACAGCTTATTCCCATTTGTTTCCCTATTTGATGTACTGGTCATTAAACAGACTTCCCTTTGACAAACTATTGAGTCCTCGTTATTGAGTCATGTTGGAGTGAGTGAATCCTGCACCCCGGCCCTCACATGGTGCAGCTATTCAAGTTCTAGAGGGTGAGTGCTGACCAATGGGCCTGTCAGCAAATTCCTCTCCTCGTGAACACTTGGTAGCAGAGGACGGTTCTGGCCATCGATTATAGATTATCGATTGATATAGTCATAAGACACCTTTAGACCGGCATGAAGTAACTCTGGGCCTTCGGTAAGATCACGAGTCCTTTTTCCATTCCGGCTGAGTAGACTGAGAAGCTCCCCGTGGACAATGATAGAGTAAAATTTCAAAAATCTGCAGTGGGTCTGAAGGAACCCGCCTTTCCAAGCATAACCCTTCTCATTCCCACGGGCAGTGGATCGGACGAAAACCTTAAAAGCAAGAAGAGGAAGGGGCGGTGATCCCGAAGTACCAGAGAGGAAACAATGCGATCGGTGAGTGAAGCAATAAAACGCGTTACTTTGGCAAATGTTGTGTAGGCATTAGAGCTAGTAAGGGAAAGGTAATGGTGGGCGGCGGAGAAATAATAAAGTAGTTATAAGTAGAGAAGACTGTATATATATATATAAGGGGTTAATGACTCCAGCATAAGAGAAAACATAGAGGACACCGGGGGGGGGGCACCCAAGAGAAAATGTAAAGAATACTGGGGGGGCACCCGAGAGAAAACGTAGAGAATACCGGGGGGGGGCACCTGAGAGAAAACTAAAAGAATACCGGGAGGGCACCCGAGAGAAAACGTAAAGATTCGCCTTGTTCCTGCACTTTAAAGAGTGGTCAGAAGGAATGTGAACCCAGAGCCCACAGAGGGGGGACAATTTAGGCTATGATGACGTTTAAAGACGTCATAAAGGGGGTTCGTTCAAATCCCATGACGGGGTATTAATTAGAAGGCAGGTATACGTATGACCAGCTGGTGTCTGTCTAGTCTGTCAAACGTCTGTCATATGTTTTCTGTTGTATGTCGAATGTAAAATAATTTCGAATCGCCACTGAATTGATGAGTTTTGAGTAAATTGTTGATATAAAATTTGGCAGGAAAAGATTGGATTGGAGCTTGCGTATTTGGTGCTCGCTCATACTATTGAAAGATTGAAAGAGCTGTATAATTATTGTTGGTGACGGAATTAAGAATGGAGGAAGTTACCCCACTTGCGCATTTATGCAAGCAACTGCCCAAGCATGCAACAAAGCTGAAGAAATATAGCCAGGAGTGGGTTAAGGGCACCGCAAATAAGATGTTTATGCCGTGGCCCCAGAACGGGTCACTCTCTAAGGCTGTTTTACAGCACATGACCACCTTCCTACATGCCACATATACCGGCAAAAAGCTAGAGAAGCGCCTTGCTGTCCTCGAACTTTGGGAAATGTTCGAGCAGACGAAGGAGGAAGAACCACCCGCAGATTGGATTTTAAATGTATGTACAGAGGGGGGGTGAGATGCCTACCGCGCCACCTGCCCCACCTGAACCAGTGATCGAAGGGTGTAAGTCAGAGGGTCTCTACCCGCTAAGAGAACTTAAGGCAGCCACGGGGTACAGCAACCCGGCATATGAGTCACCTGCATGCAGTGGTGACGACATCAAAAAAGAGCAGGAACATAATCTAGCCTCCGTAGTCCCGAGGGACAAGGAGAGACGCGGAGATGAAGGAAAGGATCAGGCACAGAGTAGTACATCTCTCTCTAGAGAGAGAGAGAGAGAGAGAGAGAGAGAGAGAGAGAGAGAGAGAGAGAGAGAGAGAGAAGCAGAAAGGAAGTAGCGAGTTAGCATTCGCAAAGGACGAGTGGATGGGAGGTCAAATATTGCTAAAACTTGATGGTAAAGGGAGTGATGACATAAGACCAAGGGAATGGTCTGATGAGGTGCAGAGAAAGGAAAAGGAGAAAGAAAAGGAAATAAGAGACGAGAGGAGAGGGTAAGAGAGAAGGATAGGTTAAGGCAAGAACAATTGTATCGTGAAGAGCAAGGAATATCGCTCAGTCGCACACAATGCACAGCCTATGAGAAGTACAGGCAGAACATGCTAAAGCTAGAGGAAGAATGGAGAGTGCAAGAAAGGAAAGTAAATAAGCGAGAAGACAAGGAAAGTAAAAGGGCAAAGGAATGTAGAAATGAACGGATGAGGGAAGTAGATGAGGCTAGAGAAGAAGCAGTGAAGCGAAAGGAAATAGATGAAGAAGCGGAACGTAAGTACAGACAGAGGGCACGAGATTTAGAATATGTACAATGGGAAGTTAAAAAACCCAATCCTGTTGTAAAATGGGAAGACATAGAAGAATTATATCCTGCAAGCGATGCAGTACCAGGTACAAGCGGGACAAATATTGAAGATGACTTCGACACGAGAAGCATCGGGGAAACGATTTATAAAATTTATAATGAGATGGGGCTGGAACTAATTTCCCAAGGGGGAAGGGAGGATGAGCGCTTAGAAAGCACTCAGCTATATGACACTGAGGATGTCAACCAAAGAAGTGGGAGCAGGGGACTGTCCCTAGACAGGCTAGAGATTGGGCAGAACGAAGAAGATGCAAGAAGTTGTGTAAACTGGGAGTATTCAGGATCTGACTCCGGTGAGGAAATGGAGGAAGTTGCACATGGCGAAGGAAGACGGTGCGAAAAACGGCTCCCAAGGGATCAAGAAGTACGATGGTCGGATGCTAGAGGGTCCACAAGTAGGGCACCGAAGTCCACTGGACAATCCAGCCAACATGAAGAAACACCCCACGGTCAGAGGGGGGCGTCTGCGCCTGCCTATGCAGACAGGTTAAGGGCATTGCCAGACAGACCGCAAGGCGGGAACGTAACCCCGGCGGTAGACCAGAGAACTATGGGGAAAGAGAAGGAGGACTGTGCTTTCCAATTCCTGTTGCTAGAAAAGGGGGGAGCAAGACCACAATATATTCCATGGCCACACATGGACCGAGAGAACCTTAAAAATAAACTTCCAATGTTGACATCGGGAGCCGGAAGGTGGATACATGAGTTAATAAATAACAGGGAGAAAATAACGGGGATGTCACCTTAGCGATAGGAGACTTAAAGGGCCCCCTAATCGCCATACTTGGTGAAAGAGCCGATGATTTATGGAAATGGGCAGGCTACCCTAGGGTAACCCTAACTAACACCTCCCATGATGGAGCGCCATTCAATAATTGTAGGGCAGCAGTGTGGAAAGCACTGCGTACGCTATATCCAGGCACTTCTGATATGGGAGCTATAATGACTAGAAAAATGAAAGTGTCAGAGGATCCGTTGCTTTATATCCAGAATTTTCAAGACGCTTGGGTGCTCGAAATGCATGAATCTTGGATGAAATCCATCCCTGTATTCTACCATATATTGTGCCAAGGGTTACCAGAACTGGTGCAAAAACAGCTCAAGAAATTGGTAGGAATCGAGGCTAAACCATGGGCCGAAATACAGTTGACAATTGCACACTATTGTAGATTGTTGCAAGAAAAGAATCGGAAAAAGGAGGCAACTCGTAAGGGAGAGAAGGCGAAGCTAGTGCAAAGGAAACTCTCGAAGTATGCTCTCGAGGGAGCCATGCTCACCAGCCCAGCCGAGCCAAGTGCACAACACGTGACTAACTCATCACAGAATAATCAGGGTAACACAGGATTTTACCCAAGAGGAAGAGGTTTTGGAGGAAGAGGTTGGCAAAATAATCAGGGAGGGTTTCGAGGTAACCAAGGAGGTTTTCAGAATGTTCAAGGTGGCTTCCAGAACGCACAGGTGGGCAATCCAACTACGCCAGATGGACAGATGGCCCGACCCCGCCAGTATGTTGGCTGTGTGGAATGACTGGACTCGTGGCGCGCATGTGCAGAAGTCATGGCATGTGGCAAAATAACCAAGGGATGGGGGCAGGCATGGTGAATCAACCTGCCATCCCGCAACAGGGCGGTGCACAAAATCACACCGTGCAGCAGCAGGTGGCAGGCTTACAGCAAGGTGCACAGCAAGTGATTCAACGACCGAACATGGGGAACTTGCCGCAGGGACAACCCCAGCAGCCACCGCCGCAGATGGCTCAGGGCAATAATCCCAGAGGGGGAATTAACCCTGGAAATGGGGGAAACCCACAAGTGTACAGTGGACCGAACCTATATATAAAACAGGACAGCTCAATGGAGACTCTGATGTGTTCTATCCTATCAGTGACACCAGACCCTAATAGGGAACCTAGGGTGAATGGTCACCATAGGGGGTAAAGAATATTCCTTCTTAGTTGACACAGGTGCAACACGTTCGTGCATACGAGAAGGCAAATTTTCCTTGTCTGGCGAGGCCATAGATACCCAGAGTTTCACTGGAGCTCATAGTAGAGTTCCCTTTACAGATGCACTCCCAGTCTCAGTGGGAGAGCGCAAAATGAATGTACCTCTAAATATTGTGGGTCGGGACCTGATGACTAAATTAAACATGACCATCTTGTTTACCGAGGATGGTTTAGTATGGTCCACCCCAGGAATGCATTATTCAAACATGTGTGAAATGATCAGAGCATACTCAGGACGTATAGCTATGAGAGCTATACCGTTAGAACCAGAAGTCTTTGCATATGGCGTGCGGGTGCTCATGGCAGGATTGCCAGGCCTCGCAGACAAAACTATGAGAACCCCTGATGAGTTTCTATTCAGACCAAGAATACCCATGCACGAAGAGGAGGGACAAGTATTTCCCTTGGTAATACAATCTGCCACAGTGCGAGGAAAAGTGGTATTGGTTGAAGGATATGACGATGAAGGCAGACAATGGTGTGCGATTATTGCCATTGAAGAAGGGTATCGAGTGACTGACGTCACCGATGACGATCTGTAGGAAGAACACCCTGACTTAGAAGAGACAAGGATGGAGGTGAGTCTCATATTTTGGGTCAAAATGATCCAACGAGAGGTGCCACAGAAAATGATGTTGGCACTAGTACGCCCAGAATACTTTGAGGACGACATGGCCCAAGTGCCTGCCGCAGTATGGACTACAGGGCCCTATGATGTAGGTCTCCTGAAAGGGGCGGGTGAAGTGAAAATCAAACTGAAACCAGGAGCAATTTTACCACAAGTGCAACAATATCCCATGTCCAGAGAGGCAGATGAAGGAATCGCAAAGACAATCTCTGCCATGATGGAGCAGGGCATCCTAGTGACATCAGAATCACCTTGCAACACAGTGATTTACCTTGTCAAAAAATCAAGGGGAGGGTCTTGGCGTTTAATCCAAGATTTACGAGCATTAAACGATATAGTTGAAGCCGAATTCCCTTCCAGCCACAATTCTGTGCAACATACCCACTGAGGCAAAATATTTCACGGTGATAGATTTGAAAAATGCGTTCTTCTCAATCCCGTTGGACCGTGACTCTCAAGACCTGGCGTCATTTACTGTCAGACAAATGCACCTGAAAAGTACGAAGTTGCCACAGGGGTACTGTGAGTCTCCATCCATTTTCAACAGAGTCCTGCAGATGGACCTAAGCAATATTGCGGTGGACAGTGTTGTCTTGCAGTATGTAGATGACATTCTGATCTGCAGCATCACTGAAGAGCAATGCAGGCACGACTCTGTGCAGCTATTGCCTATACTGGCTGAGAAGGGATACAAGGTTGATAAGGAGAAGTTGCAGTACTGTCAGCCAGAAGTGTTATACATAGGCCAACAGATCTCTCATGAAGGGAAAAAGGTAACCCCAGAAAGGGCTGAAGCCATCATGAACACAGCCAAGCCGCGCACAAAAAAACAGATGCAAAGCTTTTTAGGCCTGTGCAATTACGTCAGAGCATGGGTCTTTGATTACAGCTCTTACACCAAGCCCTTGCTTCAGGCCCTAAAAAAGACCCAGACAACAAGGGAAGATATAGAATGAACTGAGGCAATGGAAAATGGGTTTACAGAACTCAAGGGGGCAATTTGTAAGGTCCCAGTCCTTGGGATTCCTAATTATGCAGAGGAATTCTATCTGTTCTCACACTCCGATCGTACATTTTATGACGGGAGTGCTTGTGCAGCGAACCTCGCTGGGGTACAAGCCCCTAGCATATTACAGCGGGAATCTGGACCCAGTCATGAAGGGCCACTTCCCATGTGAACAAAACCTAGCTGCTGCCGCATTCGCTATTGAAAAAGCATCATCCATTGTGATGGGATGCTCCATGACATTGTATGTTGAGCACTCACTGTTTGCCATACTAGAAAAGCCAAAGGGCACACTGACATCCCAGAGAGCATCCGCCTATGAAGTAATCATCTCTAATCCATCGATCAAAATAGTATGATGTAAAACTGTGAATCCAGCTACGTTTGTAGCAGAGCCAGTCTCAGAGGGAGAACCTGTACACAACTGTGCGAACTATGAGGAATTCTATGATGAGATCCCCAGGGTAAAAGAGAATGCCCTGGCGAGTGGGGAGATCGTCTTTAGTGACGGGTCTTCAAGAATCGACCAAGAAGACGGACAAAGGTATACAGGCATTGCCGTGATAAAACACCTAGCGAATGGGGAGTTTCGAGTACTCGTCAGTGCACGAATAACATCTCATTATTCGGCACAAGCAGCAGAGCTGTTGGCATTGATACTTGCCATTGAGAATCATGCAGACCAGGAAGTAACAGTGTACAGTGACGCCGCCTATGTGATATCCACAGTACATGCAGGCTTTGCGCGCTGGAACAGGAGGGGCTACCTCCGAGCAGACGGCACACCAGTGCAACATGCAGCCTTATTGGACAGGCTGATAAAGCACTCCAGCTCCCAGTGGGCATAGCAGTGGTGAAATGCGCCGCTCATACCAAGGGGACGGATTTTGTATCATGCGGAAATCATGAAGCGGACACAGAAGCCAAGCGCATGGCATCCAAAACTGAAACAATCATGGACGTGGAGATGGCACGTACCAATGAGCGAATTATAGCGCAAGCCACACCGGAGGCCTATAGCAATATGGGGCAGACTCAGCTAATGGAGCTCCAGGGGGAGGCACCACAGGAGGAGAAGAATTTATGGAAGTGTTGAGGGTGTTCTTTAAACCCCTCTGATGGGCTGTGGAGGCAAGACAGCACTGGTAAACCAGTAATGACTGTCGCCCTCCTAAAGGTAGTATTAGAACAATTGTACTACCCCATCCACATGACAAAAGAAAATATTGCTGCAACGCTCGCAGAAGACTGGTTCACGCCGAATTTAGCGGAGCATGTTGCATTTTTCATGGTGAACTGCATTATCTGCCAGCAATTCACCGCTGGGCACACATTAAAAGTAGTGAGAGGAATCATTCCCAGACCAAATGGACCATTCCAGCACTTACATATCCACTATGTCGACATGATTAAAGTGTGCAACGGGTACAGGTATTTAATTGTGGTGGTGTGTCCCTTCTCTAGATGGCTTGAAGCAGGTCCCTGTACACACCCCGACGCTGCCTGTGCTGCTAAATATCTGGTGAGGGAAGTGTTCCCTAGATGGGGGGTGTCTGAGGTAATGAGATCGGATAATGGGGCCCACTTTGTAAATACAGTGTTCGAACAGATTAGTTCATTGCTTGGTATAAAGCACAAGTTCTCATCGGCGTATCATCCTGAGGGGAATGGGACATGTGAACGGATCAACGGCTTGCTCAAGGAGAGGATAGCCAAGTTGAAGCTCACATTAAAGAAAGGATGGTTGCACTGCCTACCACTGGCATTATATGCACTTCGGAACCAACCAGGCTCCGACCATCACCTCACACCGCACGAGATAGTTACAGACAGAAGGATGAGGACCCCTCTAACCCCCAGAGATAGAGCTAGTTGTGATGCCCAGCCGACTAGGGAGATTCTGTGAACAGAGATGCAAAAGTACCTGAACTGTTTGACATCCAGTGCCTCTGTCATTTCAGGCCAACTGCAGCAACAGCGAAAAAAGGGGGTGGTGCAGCACAAAACACGGCAGGAAGTGCTGAAGCAGACACCGAGCAAGGTGTACATGCGCCCCTCGTCTTCCATGGTTACAGCATTTTGGTGAAGAACTTTACCAGGAAAAGGTGGGACGAGCCAAGATTTAATGGCCCGTTCATTGTAGAGGACTGCACCCCCTCCGCCGTCAAGCTCCAGGGCAGAAGGGCATGAATCTTCATAAATTACATTAAGCCCTACATAGGGGAGAGTCCTCCTGCTACATCCGACTGCAAAGAGACCACGGATAACGGGGAAGAACATCAGCCCATGCAAACAAGATCCATGGTGAAGAAGAGCACATGAGCAGAAAACCAAGACAAAGAACCCGGATGCAAGGTGTGGCATAGAACGGGACAGGTTCCCCAAGCAAGGGGAAATAAAGACTTAACAAACACTCTGTACATCCCAGTTGCAGGGTAAAGAGAAACACATCCTAAGCCACAACAACATTGATAAAATGAGCGTTTGAAAGCACGAGATACTCAATTAGTACAAAGAATTAAGACTCTGATAGACTGCAAATAAGACATTGCCTGAGAGTGTAACATAGTGTCCTGAAGCAATCAGTGTGGAGACTTTGTTCACAGAACTTATGGTACTTCCTGGCAGAAGTCTCAATTGGGATGTGCTAACCTATTTTCAACTCGTGGTGCTAGCATACCCATCACTCATAGGGAGAGGAGCCAGTGTCACAGACTTTATCCAAGATCCGGTCAACAAGAAAATAATCTGGCAATTACTGACTGTCATCATGGAAGCCTTGATTGTACTATCAGAGTACGGTGATAAGGGTACAGATGCTTCCACCACAAGTGATCATTGATGAACTTACATATACCCTATTTTTCCGCATCACAGAGGAATGCCCAGGACTCGTCGGGAGAACCACAGATACCCTAACCTTCATCAGAGATCCAAGAAACAACGAATTCCTAAACCAAGTGTGGTACAAATTAAATTACGTGGTTGCAATCCACACAGCAGGAAAGTGTAAAAACTGTTCACGTCAAAATAAAGGATTATTATCAGGACCCAGCAAAACAAGGCAAATGTCCCTGACTCCCGCAGATACCCAGCTAGCCCACAATGTCATGCTCAGACTAGTCACAGAATATCCTGAAATGGTAGGAAGGCCTGCAGATGTTGACACCATCACCTTCCTTAGAGATCTGGCCAACGCCCCACACATGGGCACACTTCTTCATAGCATAATAATCCAAGTGGAACTGTCCAACTTCCAGCAAGAATTCCTAAGGAGATTCCAGTGAGACCTTTAGCCGAGGGACAGATCGAGGAGACAAAGACTGTTCACACTGCAAGAAAGGCCTGTGATCTAGAGGCTAGAAAATCAGAGCAAATGTTATTAACACCAGAAGACAGCCAATATGCATACCGTGTTTTCTTCCACCTCATTGAAAACTTTCCAGAACTAGTGGGTAGACCCAGCAATGTTGACATACCCGCATTCCTCGGAGATCCAGCAAAAAACGCGCAATTAAACAGGCTCCTGAGGGCTATCATAGCGCAACTAAGAAGCAATTATGGACATCCACGGCTGAAAAGAGCCTTAGAAGGAGGAAATCCAAAATAGAACTTTGTCGTCATCGTTTAACCATGGAGCAGATAGAGAAAAGAGACACTGTTCTTCAACTTGCCGCCGAGAGACTGAATGAAAGGAGCTGTCACAAGAACTTCGCCATCTTATTTTTCCTTTCCTGCATCCTTCTCATTTTTTCTATTTTTTCATATATTGACTTCTGCTTTTATTTTGTTCCTGTTTGTACATCTTATTTTTGCGATTTTGACTCGTTTTCTATTTTTTCCATATGCTTATTTTTATTTTATTTTGTTCCTATTTTTTCAACTGTATTTTTGTAAGATTAGCTAATTTTTCCTATTTTGCAACACGTTCTCTTTTATTTTTATTTTCATTTTTATTTTTCAAGCATTCTGTTTTTGTGTAATTTGTAGCAGTCCTTTCAGTTTCTTCTTTCGCATTAAGCAAGTTCCAGCATGTCCTCAGGACCAAAGCAAATTCGAGGCGTACCTTGGGACCTCACCTATTATCGCTATGCTTAGATGAATGTGATGTATCAAAGTTGCTAGCCTAACCTTTTTCAATAGTCTAGCAAACGAAACCGTGCTGCACACCCAGAGACTATCGTCCTCACCCATAAGAGGGGGACACTTGAAAAGCACTCAACACTTTAGTAATAATAAACTTTTGAACTGTGAGATCGGAGCAAGAAAAGAATAAATAATTGATTATGGACTCGATCAACATGGGGGCACAGAGCAGTAACATAGTTTTACCCCGAGCAGAAGGGCGCCCCCGCTTTCCTGGAAGAAAATGCTGCAAACTTTCACTCAGAATGATTATGTGCATATGTACAGTTATCATAATTGTTTTTCTATTATTAACAATCAGAACTGCTTTCTTTATTGGTGCACAAAGTGTCCCCCTATCAGTACACCCACTGAATAACGAACGTCAGGGGCCTACAAGAGCACCCAGACCCTATATAGTGATTCCAGTTCCAAGAAAAGCTAATGATGAAGCAAATGACTTAAATTTGAATGTAATTAGCAGCGATACGTAAACACATGAGGTGATGAATGAGAGAAAAAGCTGGAGACAGGGTCAGCACGGAATGAATGATAATGTAGCACTGGCTACGGCACGCACCCACACACAGAATGCACACAAACAAGGGCAAGTGTCAATGGCTACAAGGCCTCCAACGAAGGCAGCAGAGAAGGAGAAACTGCATACCGAACATCCAAGTCCAGAGAATAGTGGAAGTGACCAAGAAATGCCAAGTGAAATGCCAAAGAAGGAGGGAATAGCAAGATCCCTCAAAAGAACAGAATTGGACACAAAAGAACTCACAGAGAAGACCCACATGCTAATAGATTATTTGTTCCCATTCATAGTCCAAGCAAAGAAACTGCACGAGGAGCTGAAAAACAGAACTACAGAAACTATAACAGCAAGCACACCTGCTCCAACGCAAGGAACAAGCCGCAGGCCTACAACACAGCCACGAGTTGGGAGGTTGGCGAACCAATGGTGGTTACGGGAAGTTTATGGCAGACTACAAAAGGGAAGGAAAGGAAGCACAAATCCTCCTCCTACCACAGCGATGCAGTCGAGGCAGCCTGCTCCATCGAGATACCCAAAGTGGAAAAACAGCACAAATGCATTCAGAGACGTCGTCATAGCAAACTACAGAAGAACGCTTAGAATCAAGAGAAGCCCTCATGAAGATAGCAATGAACTTCCTGATTACCTGGATAGCACAGCCCATCTCGGAAACAACATATGGTACCAACACATGTTAGGAAGTAGGACAAAGACAGTCAGAAGGAGAATGCTTTGTCTGTGCACTCCTACCATACAGCATGGGAACATCCAAGATCTTTGTGGCTGTAGAAATTGATGTCCCTACAGCAAACTGTATGTCACATGTAGCAATGTGCAACACCAGAGGAAAATTCATGGGAAGAGACGCCTCGTTGATATGGGTCAACAAAACGAATTACCCAGATGAAGATGGCTATGTCCAGGACATTAAAACAAGAAACCGAGCGCACACCAGAAATAATGTGATCAGGTACGAGAACCCTGGCACCAAAGGATCAGGGATAAGATGGGAAGTTAACCCGAGACTGAACGTTCGAGGGAAGACTGAAGAAGAGGCTCAAATCTCGAAGAACAGAGACCAAATGCAGATCTGGGGGTCAGTGGTTTCCCCAGATGGATGGGAGGACGGAGTAGTAATCTGCCGAGTGTGGATGGTCCTTGGAGCCTGCAAGGAAGCAATAGAGAATTTGCAGAGGTTGTGCAAACCTCTGTGGCCAAAGCTAGTAAAATTACTAACATTGGTCGAAGATAGAGGGGGACCCCTGCAGATAGTGCCACTGTAGAGCCCGAAACTATGCTTCAGAAACAATGGCACAAGGAAGATGGGAGAGAATCAAAAGTGGGACGAATCTTTGAAGCTCCAGGAATGACACAAGGAACCGCAGTTATTATGGATCATTACTGGGCATGTGGATCCAAGGCATACATAAGGCTGCCGAAAAACTGGGGAGGCATATGCACACTAGTGAACGTCCACGTTCCCACACTAGTGATCCCTAAGAATGACCTAAAGTTGAACATTGTCCCGAAAGCAGATGCTCATCTAAGAAGAAGAAAATCTGTGGAACTGGTATCCAGGAAGAAGAGGGAAAATTACTTTTCTCCCAAATCAGAAGAGGCATTCCATGTAATCCCGTACGAACACAGGCTGTTCAGCCTCACCTCAACAGTATTCACAGCACTACTCCTGCCTGACATCCAAGTTGGAGTGAATACTAAATGGTTGCAGATAACCAGAGGGGAGTTATTGCAGACCATCAATATCACTATAAAAGGATTCAACGCGATGAAAGAAGAGCTGAGAACAATCAGACTGATGACCCTCCAAAACAGATATGTGCTTGACATGATCACGGCAATGGATGGAGGTGTTTGTGAAAAAATGGGAGAATCATGTTGCACATTTGTACCATCACACGATGAAGAAAACGGAACCCTAAAGAGAAGCCATAAGCATGCTGACAAGCCTGAAAAACCAGATGATCAATGAAAGTGACGAAGTAGACGATGACAGCTGGTTTGGAGACCTATTCTCGTGGGTCCCACAATGGATGTCAGATATATTCAAGTTTCTGGGAGCTCTACTAGCAATGGTATTGCTAGGATTCTGTGTTATCAAGATAATCATTACACAGTGCCAGACAACTGCAAAGAAAGCCATAGGGATGAAAATAATGATTGATATCGAACCAGGATGGAAGCCCAGAGACCTGACTGATGAAGAAATAAGAGACTTTGTGAAAGCCAGCAAATTTGTGCCAGAGGGAACAAAGTTCACATACCCTAAGAAACGAAGAAGGTATGAAGGAAAATGGATCTACTGCAGCCCAAATGGACAATGTCAGCTAATGACATGGAACAAAGACGAACATGTGAAGGCAGCAGGGAGTTTGAAGGGAGTGATAAAAATATGGACTCCAAAGGCTCACACATTCACACCATCATGTACCAACGCAGAGGACGATGAGCATGACACTGAAGTAAATGAAATGAATGCAAAGGAGATTGCAGAAGTGGTCGATGAACCGACCAGAGGGGGGAGTGTAGAGGAGGTCCCAGACATGGCCTGCACCCCTTCCCCTCATTTTGAGGTACCAGGAGTGCGCTCGCCAAGGTATGTGACGTATTAAGAGCAAAAGAACCTACAAAGAGCTGCACTGGGACTCTGCCCAGTATACATCAGAAGATCCATACCGGTTGAAGCACCCATAACCAGACAACCCTGGGAAGCATGGTACCCTATCAGACAGCCATACCAGCTGCAGATACGAAATGAGGAGTACCCACACACGGTCCACAAAGAGACCCGAAAAAGCCTTAATGGAAGGCCAGTGGAAATGACACAAGGGCCTGAACAGATCCGTGAATGAACAAAAGCAGCTATCGAAGATAACATGCCAGTGCGAGTAACTATGAAATTGAATGGAATAGGCACAGAGAGGAGACAATGTTACAACATGAGGAAACAGTGTTACAAGACAAGATGGAAGCGACCATCCTGTTAAACGTGTGTAAATAGGCTTGAAACGCAAGATGCTAAGAAATCAATACTGCTTGCAATGCTTAGTAGAAGATAGAGTGGCAAGCGCCAACCATATATCTACCTCAATAAGGCACATTATACAAGTGCGACTCCATTTTGTAAAAGCAGAAAGGTACCCAGGAGGCCAGAGGCCTGACAGGCCAAGTTTCGAAACCCAACCAAAGGCAAGAAAAGGAGCGGAATCGAAACTCAACAAAGAGCGGCTCATGCCTAGGAAATTGAGGTCAACCAGTGAAGGGGAGGAGAGCGTCAGCTCACAGGACTGCAACTTCAGAGCATACCAGCCTGCCTCATGAAGGTCAAGATAAGGGGGGCCCATGCAGGTCGCTAGGCCGACACAGAATTAAATGCACTAAAAGCTGGAAACTGAAGCAGATTCATGGTGAACTAACACGTGACCAGCCAGGCGCGAAGAAGTACCATCGCCTGATGTCATCCATGACTCGAGGATGCCATAACTTCTCCCGATAAGAGACTACAGTTTCGAGGCCATCCTTAGCCAACTAATTGACACGTCGCCCTAAAACACTGATTGATGGAAGGGAGGCAGGGTGAAACTTGGGACACCAGGCACAGGGGTGTCCATTCTGCATGCTGCTAATTAAAAGTGGAAATTTATGTCTAGGGGTGTAACCTGCCCAATCACAATGGACCAAGTTATCTGAAGTCCTATAGATATTGTAACCAATAGGACGTCGTAGTTGTAGTGACGTCTATCACGCGTGATGTAGAGGGATGGATGTAGACGCCCACCCGATAAGAGTTATCCAATCCGCATGCGCTATTATCATATACAGATATAACACCTATACTTAAGTTACCTTTCCTAACCAATTATATTGCATGATGATTTTTTATAGAAATTAGATGTCAGTAATGACGATTCTTGCCTATAAGAAGTGCTGATCCGACTGAAGTTCGAGGAAGTCGGAGCGAGACAGGTGATCGCACTACAGCTGATTCCCATTTGTTTCCCTGTTTGATATACTTGCCATTAAACAGACTTCCCTTTGCCGAAGTATTGAGTCCTCGTTATTGAGTCGTGTTGGAGTAAGTGAATCCTGCACCCCCATCCTCACATGGTGCAGCTATCTTGTCTTACAAGTTCTAGAGGGTGAGTGCTGACCAATGGGCCTGTCAGCGAATTCTTCTCCTCGTGTACAGCGCTCCTGAACCTTTCATCATATTCTAACCAAGCCCCAAAAGCACAGCCACGGTACATGGACAACACCAAGTGATGCAAGGACCATAACTTCTGGTGTAACGCAGAGGATTTTTATGGCAGTATTGCAGAAACTATAGCAAAACTAGTGGCCCAATTGATTGCAGGCTTTTCAACAAAGAATTTCCTATCTTTCCCTTCTCCCTTTGAGTCCTTGCACTCTTCCACTCTCTTGTAATCCAAAAATGAGAAGACATCAAGGTATTTATCCTTCAATATGTTTTCCTTTGTGTTCAGTGACATTGCCATGTAAGCATACCTGGTGTTATCGCATGCCCTGAGGTTGGGCCATACAAGCTGCCCGCTCCTGAAAGTATCCCTCGTGGCGGTGTCAGTGCAGCATTTTCGCCCCTGTACTATATGTATTGCTCGCCCCTCCCAGTGTGCTCAAGCCCGTGCCAGACGTTGCCCCTGTTGCCGCTGTCAGCGGGTTCCCCTGTCTCTTGAACCCCCAGTTGTCTAGCCTTTTCCCATCCTGTTGTGGCAGCACTTGCCCCCCACTGTTACCCCCACCTCCTGGGTGGGTAGTGCTGTTGAGCCCCCTTGCCCATAAGTGGCAGATGCCGGCGGCCAGGGTGCCCCGGATGGTGCTGGCCATGGCTGCTGTTGTGGTGCCCTGCAATCCCCCGCAATTACCTCCTGCTTACCAGCCAGTTCCACCCCCCCAAATTTCCCAGCCCGGGGCCCCAGCATACCCAGAACCCTTCCAGTTTACCCATTCCCCATGGGTTGTTCTGGGCGTTGTTCATTGTCCAGGGGTTATTTCCCTGTCCCCAATAATGCCCAACACTGAAGGGCATCCTCGTCCCTGTGGGGCCCCATGCTGGCACCCCCCCCTGCCCCAGTGCATTTATCCCCTGCTGACCAGTGCCCACTGCCGCCTACCCCCCCCACAGGCTCACTGGGGACGGGCCCAGCGGCTGCTGTGGGGCACACTACCACTACACCCTCCACTGGTGAAAGAGCTGTAGGAGCCCCTCTTTTTGTTGCTTTCTTTACTTTTCTTTGCTAGGGGGAATGCCGCCCTAGGGGCCACATTGGACCTCCTCGGCTTCTCCTCCCCTCTTCCTTCCTCCCTTATAGGCTCTCCACTGCCCCCTGCTGGTGCAGGATTTCCTCCGAGGGAAGCCATGATGGCGTCCAGATCATTGCCCTGCATCATGGTAATAATCAGGGCGGCTAATTTACCCGGATGCGTAGCCTTTGACCGCAACACCTGTTGGTGTAGCACTTAAGGGTGGAAAATTGTGCTCCCTATTATTATTTTTTATTTTGACAAAATTGCCACTTCACTCCATCCAAGCTTGGAAATATCCAGTAATGCCTTTAAAGGCAGGCACCTTAGTATGCACGTGTCCACATAGACAAAATAAAGTACACACCCCACTAGGGAATGAGACCCGTAGAGTAATTGCAAGGAAACCAACATTTATATAAGTAAAATAAATGCAAGCAAAGAACTCTGCTGCCCGAAAGCGCTCTGCTAACTGATACATGGGCAGCACATTAAAAAGGCACCAAGCGTCATAGATGATGTCATGCATACAGTACAGTCCAACAACCATGATTGGCTAGAAACATATACTACCCCCAGCTCCATAAGGGATGCCAGATTTGCATCCATTGGTTGTTCTCTCACCATTAGTCACACACACGTGGTCAGCTGGGCTCATCCTTGCAGGGTGAAGGTCGGGCGAAGTTCACAGAGATGATGTAGAGCTGTCTGAGTAAGCTAAATAACAGGCCTTGGCATGCGAGAAATAATGACTGGCATAAACTATCACATCAAAAAGGGGCTGTTGGTGTGAAATAGGTACATTCTAACCCGTGTTTTTATGTGAGCATTTGTTAACAGCCGTTCTTTCAGGTGCCTTATCAGAAGCAGCGATCTCTGATTTGTGGTGTCTGGAGCCTCACATTTTCAAACATATTGGAAGTAGATGTTAGTGTTACCAGATTATATGACCACTCTGGATTAGGTATATGGTGTGCGATTTGAAGGTGGTCGAGGGGAAGGGTCTGGTGGCCAGATGCATTTAAAGGGAATAGGGGGCATGGGTTCAGTGGACCGTGGCTTGGCAGGGAGGAGTGTAGAGGGCATGATTCGGTCAGCAGAGATGGATGGGGCTCTGAGGCTGGAGCAGGTCTTGGTCTCATGTTCTAGGATAAGCACATTTTGTCAGTGCTCGATACTTGCTAGTGGCAACAATTAATGGCTGCGTTCCTGTGAGAACAGAAGTCGCGCTAAATTGACAGAGGGTGGAGGTGGCGAGGATTGGCTGTGCGCTGCCCTGGGAGAGGGAGAGTGGACATTTCGGAGGAGGGGCATAGGGCCTATAAAAAGATGGCATTTGGAAAGACACAAAATGGAGTACAGACTACAAGCCTTAACACAACGTTTATGAACTTCTATCCAAAATGGGTGATGCAAATATGTTCCGCAAGGGTGGAGATGTCTTCCCCCTAAACTCACATAACATTTACCTGGTGCGGAAATAGTGCAGGGGGCGGGATACACTACCTCTCCCCCAACACCTTCCTTAATAACAGTAGGCCGCCAGCCCCTCCCATGCCCCCTGTGCTGCCACCCGGCCCGCCCAATCCGGCACGGCTGCCAGCCACTCCCGTGCCCCGAGGCTGCCACCCGGCTTGCCCAACCCGGCATGGCCGCCAGTCCGTCCCAATCCCCCAGGCCGCCACCCGGCCCGCCCAACCCTGCATGGCCACCAGCCCCTCCCATGCCCCCAGGCCACCATCCAGCCCGCCCAACCCGGCACCGTCATAAGAGCGGGTCGTTTGCCTTTTCAGAGTTTAGCTTGCTGTTCTGTTCAGCAAGTGTGAGTCAGTGTTGCACGTGTGCAGGTGGCTGCAGGGATGGGGCGCTGGCAAAAGCGGGTGATAGGGTGGGGGAGTTCAGCGAGGGCAAGATGTGTGTCATGCTTGGTGTCTGGAGGCAGGTGGAGGGAGATCTGTAAATTTGTTTCGAAAAGGTTTTTGAAATGTCCCCTTTCATTGAGAAAAAAAACGTACATTCCAATTTATGGGGGTTCTCCCGCATTCTTCACCCTGGGTATCCTTTTCCCTTATAATTGACCCATTCCCCCAGACCCTAAGCATTTTTAAGGGTACTTTCCACACTGGATTGTGAATTCCATTCTTTTTTGGGCGGTTTTGCTCCTATTCATAAACCATTTCTAACCCTGGTGGCGGGGGCTCTTCTAGACTTTGGTAGGGGTCGGTTGGATAGATTTGCACGTCTTGCACAATGCAGCAAAGGTTGTGGGTACAGGTCAACCGCCAAGTTTCGCTGCACCTTAGTGGGAGAGGTGCACCGCTGTGCAGTGTGAGAGAGACCTTTCATGGAGACATGCGTCGCACTGGAGCATTACTTGATTAGAATCGTTGGGCATGCCATGATCAGGTATGTGGCATAGATCCCCGCAGAACTGGACACAACCCAGGCAGGGATCTGCAACCCATCTCCCAGCAGCCCTAGCCAGCATAGGCAAATGTGAGGGATCATGGGAGCTGTAGTCTATAGAATCACAGGAGGCACAGCTGGCAGATTGTGCAGAAGGAAGCAGTGCATTTACCGATATAGCTGCCTAGTTGGTAGATCTCACAGAAGCAGGCCCATTTAAAGGCGCAGATGCACCTTGTTGCATTTGCAAACGTCAGAGACAAATGAGTAATTGCAAGCGAGTTTCTGCAGCAGTCGCATTTACCGACCGAGCTGACTCAACGGTTAATGGGTTGGGTCAAGAGAGCGAACAGCCCTCATTTAACTGTGCACTGTATGAAACGGTGCTACCCCCATCTCTAGGCATGCATGGTTGATCCTGGGCATTTTGAACTGCCTGCGCCCAAATAGGTCGCCGGTAATAAGCTGATTTGGTGCCCCAGGGAATGTAGTGACTTCACTGCAGTTCAAAGTTCGAGGTTAGATACATCGAAATAAAACATGCAGAGAGTGAGTTCACTTCACTGTTGGGGGCTGCTCCGGATCACCGGGCAGCCCCATACGCGGGTCGGGTTGCACCCGACAGACATCCTCTGGTGCAGCAATCACGCCGCTAGATTAGGGGTGGGGGTTCATCCCACCTGCTCCGGGGACACCGGAGCTCCACACATGGCCGGCTGGCAACCGGCCTACCACGGCCCCGGCTCTAGGGGCACCAAGGCCGGGGTCGCCACCCTGGCCCGCCTCACAGGGCCAGGGGCACACACAAAGACGGCATTGCCCGGCAGGGGCACCGTCCTGGAGCTGAGCCCCGTCCTTGGGCCCAGCACACGTGGTGAGGCGCCAGCATGGCGCTCACACAACACACACACCACGGAGCCAAGATGGTCTGACTGACGAGCCCGGAAACGGCTCGTTCTTTTTCTTAGCTTGGTCACGTGGTTCCCCACGTGACCAAGACAAACACACTGGACGATACCATGTCCCCTTACAGGGGTGACATGCAACACTCCTCCTTTTTCATAACAACAAAAACAAACACCCCAAAGTCCCAACATAACCACCCCTACTACTACTTGAGCCACTCTACTACTTTGCATACCCTTTATTAACCTGGGTGAGTGGCTCTCATGTCACTAAAGGGCACCACTGAGAGATACTGGCACAACATAAAGTACTCCACGTCTACAGGTGTGCTCTACATTGCCCACCAACTGGGCCATTTTAAGCAAGTCCGTGTCTGCAGGCTCACAGTCTTCCGGGGAATGTCACTTATGATGTCCATCTTCCGCACTTGTGGAGTCGCCGGAAACCAGCTTGCATCCTCCCCAGAGTTTGTTTAGGACAGTCACACAAAACCGGCAAAGCCGCACCTGGGGGGACCCAGGGGCCACATCGGCCAATGTCCGCCTGTATGGGGGCAAATCACGGCAGGGCACCGGGGATGGAAATCAGAGCAAGCTCTTCTTTGTGGGCCCAGTTGGTGTTGGGGCTGCCACATTTGTCCATTTTCAGGGCCTTTGCGGGCCACGTTTCCTCCGATTTTTCCATACTGCGGGCCGGGTGCCATGGGCCCGCCCTGTCTGTCCGTGTCTCAGGTGTTTGGAGGGAAGAGGGGCAGCAGCAGCAGCTCAGGCGGCCGATACCTATTGCCTACTTTCATTTCTTTCCCCCGTGTCTCTTGTGCCACGCCCCTTCCCTTTGTTGTCACTCGGGGGGCCCGTCGCAGGGCTCTGCTTCCCTCCGCTTTTGCCTTGCGGGCCCCAGCTGGACTTGGACCCGCCTCATTTTCTTCTCATGGGTCCAGTTGGATATGAGCCCGCCACCCACTTTATTATTATTATTTTTTTACTTTTCACCGCTGCGGGCCCGGGTTGTTTAGGCCACGCCCCCTCCTTCGTTCATGGGAGTCTGCCGCAGGCCTCTGTTGCATTCCCTCATTTTTTCTTTTAATAGCTCCCACCGTAGCACTTCTCATCTCCCCACGGGGCGGGGAACAATGCCGCACGGCTGTTGCCGCTTCCACTACGGCTCGGCCACTGTTGCTGGCCTAAATGCAGGGGAGGGGCAGGCAGCTCACCTCTTTGTTGCTGTTGGGGGAGGGGCCGCCGGGCCACTCCTCTGCCCGCTCCTCGGAGCGAGCCTCCAATTTCCTTGCGGGCCCAGTTGGTGTTGGGCCCTCTTCATATCTTTACTTGCGGAAACCCATCGCTTCTTGGAGGGGGGACGCACCTCTCTCCCTCGCGGGTGACGACCCGCATTCTTCCCTAATGCGGCGGGGGGGGCGCACATACGTACTACACCCGCCTCGGATCGGGGGCAGCTGCTCACGCAGCCGACGCCGCAGATCCTCGCTCACACGGGGAAGGGCAGCCGCTCCTCCTCCTATGGCCACCTTGTCCCTCCTTGCGGCGCAGCCGCCGACTCGCTCCGTCTCCCGCGGGGGACGGGGCGGGCAGCTTGCCATCCTCGCTTCCTTTTGCGGGCCCAGTTGGAGTTGGGCCCGCCACGACATTTCTTCTACGCGGGCCCAGATGTAGATGGGCCCGCCACACCTCTCCTCCATTTGGGCTCGCGGGCCCGTTCCTCGTTAGCACCGCCGCGGGCACCAGACGACCAGTGCAGGAGCACCCCTGCAGGTCCTGGGGCCACCCGCAATGCTGCCGCTCCCCATGTTTTCCTTCCCCGCGGCCGCCGACTGCGGCCGTGTGCGCGGGTCTTTTCAACGCCCGCCGCGAGACCCAGCAGGCGGGCGCGACTTCCTCGTCGCCAATGTTGGGGGCTGCTCCGGATCACCGGGCAGCCCCATACTCGGGTCGGGTTGCACCCGACAGACATCCTCTGGTGCAGCGATCACGCCGCTAGATTAGGGGTGGGGGTTCATCCCACCCGCTCCGGGGACACCGGAGCTCCACACATGGCCAGCTGGCAACTGGCCTACCACGGCCCCGGCTCTGGGGACACCCAGGCCGGGGTCGCCACCCTGGCCTGCCTCACAGGGCCAGGGGCACACACAAAGATGGCGTTGCCCGGCAGGGGCCCAGCACACGTGGTGAGGCGCCAGCATGTCGCTCACACAACACACACACCACGGAGCCAAGATGGTCTGATTGACGAGCCCGGAAACGGCTCATTCTTTTTATAAGCTTGGTCACGTGGTTCCCCACGTGACCAAGACAAACACACTGGACGATACCATGTTCCCTTACAGGGGTGACAGGCAACATTCACTACGTCTCGAGATCAACCCTTTGCAGGTCAGATACTTCGAACTATATAATCTGCAGTGAGTGCACGAACTTCCACGCATAGCCGAGCCTTTATTTCGGTATTTATTTACAGATGATTTAACACATTTATTGATTTATTTTTACATGTGTAGAGCGCAAAAAAAACAACAGGCATTACATCCACGTACACTCTTCCTCGTCCCAGTACTTACCTCATGAGGCCCCTGCCTCCGACACAGGACCTTCTTTTATTTCTTTGAATCCTATAACTCCTCCCCCATAACCACGTCACTCAGTTTTAATTTTTCCTGCCTCTGGCAGGTTGGACTTTTTCCACAGCACTGGTCGTCAGGCAACAACAATTGCTGGCCCCCTGGTGGGGCTGTGTGGTGGGGCCTTTGGCTCCTTCAGGTGCGATAGTGTTCCCGGGCTCCCTATTGGCCTCAGACGCGGTTGAGCAGGGTTGCCTTGCCCGGTTTTCTGCAGGGTAGTGGCCGGTGTGGGGCATCACAGCCGGGTCCTTGGATCTCCAGGATGGTGGGTCCTGGGTGAGGTAAAGAATTGGGGGCATGCTGAACCGGAGACATGGTCTCGGTCCTGATTCCATACTTGCCAACATTCTCTGGCCAAAAAGATGTCAGATTGTTCAAGTTTCAGAAATCATACTTAGATTAACAATTACATCACAGGAAATTACAAAACAAACATTGTTGGCACCTCTGGAGCATTCTAAAAACAGCCCAACATGTAAAGATGCTCAAATGGTTAAAATGTATAATTTGTGAATGGTAAATTAACACCAAATTCAATTTGCCTCTGCTCTGTAGAAGCTGCCCAGGCAGTGCATATGTATTCCTGCAGTGCAGGTTGAACACAGAACAACATGGAGACGGTTACCCTCCGCAGTCTGATAAGCAGATACTGTGTGATGGTGGTATGCTCTGCCACTTGCCTCCACTGGTGTTTCACCTAAGGTCTGTCCCGGAAAGAGTGCAGGGCAGAGTCATTTAGCTGTCAGGTCACTGGATTGATCTGAGCCCATCACTCAAATGTATCACTTACTCACCCACCACACAGACAGATTAATTGCCTTAGAGTCACATAAATTACCTGCCACTCTAAAAAGCAGTAGGATCTGTCACCCAAATCTGTAGGCGGTAGGACTGCTTAAAAAGCAGTAGCCTACTGCCTAAATCAGTAGGGTTGGCAAGTATGTGATTCTCCTGCTGGTGTGGCCGAGCGTTCCCAGGCAGCTGAGCGCAGCTTACCGGCTCCTTTTGATCAATTTCTCCCGACGTTGATTCAGAGGCGGGTGGGCTCCGCCTCTGGCATACGGAGAAGTGTTACCATGGGGATTGATTGTTTGGATTTCCCTATTGGTTAATGTTTTTCTGGCCTCTTTTTAAATGTAGGAGCAGCAAGTTAGCATATTGTTGTCTGTGAATACTTGGATCGTAGTACAGAGGACTGTAGTGGTCAAAGAGGCATCCTTTGGTCACTGTTTTCGTAAAACTCGCCATGGGTGTACATTCTGCAAAGCGCAGGCATCTTGTCCTGTCTTCTTCTTCATCTCCCTCTTCACCTGAGTTGTACAGGAGAAGAAAGTAGAAGGCAAAACGTTTTTCCCTTACCAGAAAGGCGTTAAAGAATCTGCTTAAGCATCATGGAAGGAGTTGCGGCCAAGCCCATGGACAAAAGCACCAGCGTCTGCCTTCCTCTTCATCCTCTTCTTCTGGCACTGAGTCCTCGGCCTCTTCCTGTTCCTCATCGGCTGATGCAGAAGGGAAATATCTGGACAGTGGAGGAGGTGCTTGCTCAAGTTGGGGACTGCATGGGGTTTTCAGAGTCCCTGGTACTGGTGGAGGGGGCTGACCCTTCTATTTGCCAGTATAAGCATACCCCTAGGAAGGGGTTACCATTGGTGTCTGATATCTGGGATAAAATCCTTCGGGAATGGCGTGACCCAGAGAAGATTGCAATGCCCTGCTTTATGACCAAACTTTATCCATTAAAAGGGGGTAAAACCTTGCTGTCTGACCGAGTTGATGTTGACGATATCCTCGCCAGCCTGGTGGGTCGCTCCTCCATGTCGGCCGAGGAGGCGGCAGTCCGGGACCTAGTGGACCGCAGGGTGAATTCCAGCCTTCAGAAGGTTCGTGCAGGGGCACATATGATCCTTAGGGTGACTATCTACTGCTCCTACACGGCTGAAACTGTGCTAAATGGGTTCAGAAAATTGAATAAGGTTGTCGACAGGGATTCTGATTGTGCCCCTTTGCTATCAGAAATGCAGAGACAGGTTGAACTTTTGTTCGATCTGGCTTTTGATGGGGTGTGTGGCTCGGCCATGGCCATGAGGGTTGGTGTGTCTGCCTGAGGCATGTGCATCTGCAGGATTGGAAAACAGAAGGTTCTCAAAAGGCGGCGGCCTTGAAAATTCATTTTCATTGGTCCAAACCTTTTGGGGATTCACTTGAGGATAAAGTGCATAAAGTGTGTAGGGCTGACAAATTTTCGACGCAATCCTGCTTCAACGACCAAGAAATCTTCCTCTGGTGCTGGTGCAGTGACTGACAGGTATTTCCCTGGCTCCTCGTCTCATTCTTTTCAGAGAGCAAGGGGCGGTCGGGGTCCTCCACGCTCCACGCATTCTGGTCCGGTACCAAAGTCCTTGCGGTTTGGACATGCCAGTAGGCGGGCGGCTCTGGCAGTTTTTTCCAGTATGGGAACGGTGGTGCTCATATTCCTGGGTTCTGGACACAGTTCGGAGGGGTTATGAAGTATTTTTCCTGTCTCCACCTGTCCAGGTTTGCATGGTTCGGACTGTGGTTCCAAGGTCACGGACCAGGAGGTTGGCAATGGAATCCGCTCTCTCCGAATTGTTGTTGAAGGCAGCCATCATGCCCGTTCCTCTCCCTCTTCAGGGTCAGGGTTTCTACTCACAGGTGTTCCTGGTCCCCAAACCTTCAGGGAAGTATCGCCTAATTCTGGACCTGAACTGCTTCATCCGGAATGAACACTTCAAAATGGAGACTTTGCAGAACATTCTTCCTATGTTTTACAGGGGGGATTGGATGGCATCTCTGGATCTTCAGGATGCTTATTACCACTGGCTCTCCACCCTTGGCATATGAAGTTCTTCCATTTTGCATTGGGATCCCGACATATTCAGTTCAGAGTGCTCCCGTTCAGGTTGCGATCAGCCCCCAGAGTGTTCACCAAGCTGGTGGCTCCACTGGTGGCGCACTTGCACCTGCGGGGCATTCATATTTTCCCCTTCCTTGACCATTGGTTGATCAAGGCGTCCTGCCGGCAGACTGTCATGACTTGTCTCCGATTGGTCTGCCAGGCATTGCAGGACTGGGCATTCCTGGTGAACTGGCAGAAGTCTCAGCTGGAGCCTTCTCAGGATCTAGTTTTCATTGGGGCACAGATTTGCACCAGGATGGGGAGGGTGTTCTTGTCCCAGGAGAGGGTCCATCGCTTGCTGGCTGTTCTGGGCAGGGTTCTCGTGAGGCAGTATATCTGGGCTCACCTATTGCTCAAGTTGATGGGGCACATGGCATCTTGCATGTTTCTGGGTCCCTGGGCCTGTCTTCATTTACGTCCTCTGGTGTCTTATCTTCTCCCCCACTGCCTCCCAACGTCTCAAGTTTACGTGGCTTTGATTCCGGTGTCGCCAGCACTGCGGGACTCCCCCTGGGGTGGTTGGGGGTTCCGAATCGCAGGGCTGGGGTGTCCCTCATCTTTTCTCCTGTGACCACTCTTACCACTGATGCCAGCGGAATGGGTTTGGGGGCAACATTGGGTGTCCTCTCAGCTCAAGGGTTGTTGTATCCGGAGGAGAGCCTTCAATCATCCAATTGGCAAGAGTTGTGTGCCATTCTACAGGCTCTGGTGTACTTCAAGGTGTTTCTGGAAGGCCGGGCGGTTTTGGGCCGGACAGACAATACAACGGCCTTGGCCTATGTCAACCGCCAAGGGGGTTCCGGCCACTCCTTGAATGCTCTGGCGGCTCAGCTAGGTTCTTGGGGGGAATTCCATCTGGTGCCCCTGGTGGCCTCACATGTCAGGGGGGTGGACAATGTTCAAGCAGATGTTCTCAACCGCTGGTTTCCCTCCTCTGCAGAACTGGTTCTGTCGGACCAGGTCTTTGTGGAGATCTGTGTCAGATTCGGGACCCCTTTTCTAGATCTGTTTGCGCCTCCAGCCTCGGAAAAGGTTCCCCTCTTCTGCTCTTGGTTTCAGGCCGAGGGGGATTGGGGGATGGACGGCCTCTTGGTGCAGTGGTCTCTGGGTCTCCTTTATGCTTTTCCACCTCTTCCCCTTCTGCCCCGGGTGGTTCAGCACATCACAGTGTCCATGGTGACTGTGTTGTTGATAGCTCCATTCTGGCCCCGCCAGAGTTGGTTTTCCTCTCTGTTGTAGCTTCAGTCCCGGAAACCTTGGCTGGTTCCGAAGTGCTGTGTCCCCTTCAGGGGGGTCTGAGGTTGGGAGTCCGACGGATTCAATGGGCAGTGTGGCTATTGCACGGTCTGGGTTGATGTCTCAGGGGTTTTCAGATCCTGTCATGGAGTATATCGTATGGCCATAAACCCTCTACTCTGAAGGCGTATGGCAGGCATTGGGGCCATTTCTAGGACTGGTGTGGGCGTTCTGGGATCCCTCCCCTGTATTCTGGTCTCCCTGCTATCCTGCAATTCCTCCAGGAGGGTTTTGACAAAGACTTTGCGGTCTCCATGCTTCGTTATCAATGGGCTTCCATTAAATTCCTCTTGGGGGACTCTGATAGCCGCCTGGATGGGAGGTGTTGGTTGGGAACTTGTTCCAGGGTTTTTCTTCTTCCCGTCGCTGTGCTTATAAAGGGCTTCCCCCTTGGGACCTCCCTCTTGTCTTACGATTCCTTCAGGGGCCTCCCTTTGAGCCCATTTCTGAGGCTGACATCAAACATCTTTCGCTGAAGACTGCTTTTCTTATTGCTATCACTTCTGCCCATAGGCTGGGGGAGATTGGGGCTCTACTGTGTCACCCCCCTTTCCCGTGTGTGCTGCCGGACTCAGTGGTGTTGAGATGTGATCCGAAGTTCCTTCCCAAAATTGTGTCTCGGTTTCACACCTCTCAGGATTTGGTTCTCCCTGCCTTTTTTCAGGATCTGCAAATGCCAGAGAATGTGGCTTGGCATGCCACTGATGTGCGGTGGGCGGTGTTGGAGTATTTGGCGCAGACTGCCCTCTTACGCAGGTCTGATAATCTACTGGTTACTTTTGGCCCTACTGGTGCAAGTCGCAAGGCCTCAGTGGTCTCCATTAGCCGTTGGATCAGGGTTGTTGTCTCCATGGCCTATGTGGCTTCTGGCCTGCTGTGCCTGCGCACGTTCAGGGGCGGTCCACCAGGGGTTTGGCGGCTTCCTGTGCCGATGCAAGGGGAGTTTCCCTGCAGGAGATTTGTAAGGCTGCCACCTGGGCTGTTCAAAGCACTTTCATCAACTACTATCGGTTTATTGTCTCCCACTCGGAGGAGGGTTCCTTCAGGGTTGGGGATGTGATTTTGGAGTTATTAAAGGTGTGTGTTTTCTGCACTGGTTTTGTTTCTGTGTCTCATTCGGACCCTTTCCCCGTTGCTGCTATGGTATGCCTCATGAGGTAAGTACTGGGATGAGGAAGAGTGGACGTGGAGGTAAAGCTCTGATCACTTACTGATAATCTTCATTACTCCTAGTCCTACACTTCCTCGTTACAGTACTGACGACCCTCCTCACCGTCCCTGCGGGGAAGGGCCCATGCTCCGGCTTGGTAATATGAAACTGAATGACGTGGTTATGGGGGAGGAATTATAGGGATTCAAAGAAATAACCGAAGGTCTTGTGTCAGAGGCAGGGGCCTCATGAGTGAAGTACTGTGACAAGGAAGAGTTGGACTAGGATTCATGAAGATTACAGGTAAGTAATCATACCATCAAGGTGCTGGCTAACAACATCTGGCTAACAAAACGCTGCAAATGCAGCGAGGTCATTGGTGCAGAAGTGATTTTTGGAAGAAGATGTTGGTTCATAGACATCGACTCTGATTTCCTGGCCCCACGGTTGGTGTCTAATGTTAATATCTGCACCTCTCCACCCCGTAGATGTGGAAACCCCCTTTCCATTGGGTTCAATGGTAAAATGACAGCAACTGTTGAAGCCTGTGCAGAGAGGGGTGCCATGGTTTTGCAAGAGGTGGGACTCAGGGAGGAAATTGTCAATGAACTTCCCTTTCAGGTCTCAGCTGCTACAGGGCCAAAAAGAAGAGCAGCAGAACTGAGGGCGCAGTCAAGACTGAGCGTCACAATCCAGGGGTAAGTTTAAAGAATACAAAAGTGTGCATGTGTACATGGCGGGGGGAGGAAGTGTCTAGTATGTGTGTGTTTATTTATACATGCAGGTGTGCACTTGGGAAGTGGAGATGAGGGAGGAGCGTTGAAGTGGCTGCTGTGTGTGTGTGTGTGTGTGTCTACTGTTGCATAGTGTGCACAGGCAAATACTTGCATTTTGGGGCAAAGGCATCACATATGTGTTCTGACAGGTGCAAATACTGGCATTGCTAGGGATATGTCATGAAGGCTGTGCTTTTATGGTGACAACTACTGACATTGTTGGCGCAAAGCCATCACAGGTGTATTTTCAAAGGGGCCATTTCTGGCAAAGCCATCAGAAAATTATTCTTACAGGGGCAATGCTGGCATGTTGGGGACAGCCATCACAGGAGTGCTCTTACAGGGGAATATTCTGGTATGTTGGGGGCAAAGCCATCAGAGTGTGTTTTACAGGGGCAATGCTGGCATGTTGGGGACAGCCATCACAGGAGTGCTCTTACAGGGGAACATTCTGGTATGTTGGGGCAAAGCCATCATGAGTGTGTTCTTATAGGGGCAACACTGGCATTGTTTTTTTTTGTTTTGTGTATATACTGTATCTCTGAAAAACGCTCCTGCAAAAGGCCGGACACTAGTTGTTTTTTTGCATATTTACTGCATGTTCGTCCTGTCTAGAGTCACCTGTTTGCATTTGCCCCCATAGTTTAATTCCGACGTATCCTTCGTTGCTCCCATGAATGAGTCAAAATAATAAATAACAAGTTACCAATAATCACTCAGACTTACTCTTCAAATATATGACTAAACTAGTGTATGAGTTACTATCAACTTTTTTGCAAATAAATATGGTTTTGCAAGGTTCCATAAAACTAAAGCAGACGGACTGACGACAATCTGAAAAAAAACAACGGAAATGTTCAGCGCCTTATAATGGCAGTGGCACTTCATGATTTTTTCTATGCAAAATACACCTTAATTATTTCGTGTTGTCCTCTTTTTCGGACAGATTTTATTTTGCAAAAAATGCCTATTTGGAAAAGGCATATATTACAGAAAACAAGCTTTATTTACAGACATTTAGCAAGAATCTACTGTTCTGGCATGCTTCGTTCACAGTCTCTTTAGTTTGGCTTTCTTCCAGCCGATGGCGCTGTCGCCAAAGGTGCACCCAAGTTATTGTACGCCTGATCTGTGAGGCGAGGGGGTGGGCGGGAGTTCATCATGGCGTCCACCTGGCGAACCCTCCTCCAGTGCCACCAGGTGAAGGGGGACCAGGTGTAACAGCTCTCAGTCTCTTCTGCTACTGGATAAACCTCGGCCGCTTCTGACAGGCCCTCATAAACCCAAAATATCGAAGGCGTCCTTCATGTATTCCACCTCGTAGAGCGGCTGCGGGAGAAAAGGCGGGAGAGCATCACACATGACAGTCAGTGATAGGAGAGGGGGCAATACCAGAAGAGGATAAAGCAGAGAGAGGACAGGATGTCATTGGAAAGAAAGCAAGAGGTTAGATGAGAAGAGAGCAGAAGAAACACCGTGTAAATCTGAGGCAATGCTACTCCACTCCTCCCAAAATGCACTGCATCTCATTCCTCACGTCTTTTTTGTCCCAGAATTCCTTTTACCCAACTCAGTAATGTTTCTCTCACACTATGACAGCCCCCATAATGCACTAGCCACAGATGGGAGGATTCTGGAGTACATTTCCCCTTAATCCCTGACAAAGACAACTCCAATCCTTCCAGCCTGGACCACCCACAATCCTTTGCAGAAGGAGATACACTGGACCACCAATGAAACAGCGCATCACCCTGAACTGCCAATGAAAAATGCCAGGCACTGCCATCATATGCCTTGTACTGTCTGTATGCCTAGGTACTGCCATCACATGCCTTGTACCGTCAGTATGCCTAGGCACTGCCATCACATGCCTTGTACTGTCTATATGCCTAGGCACTGCCATCACATGCTTTGTACTGTCTGTATGCCTAGATACTGCCATCACATGCCATGTACTGTCTATATGCCTAGGTACTGCCGTCATATGCCATGTACTGCCATCAAATCCCATGTACTGTCTGTATGCCCTGAAAAATGGGATGTTGCCCTATAGACTAGGCTGACTGCCTTGTAAACAATGTATCTGTTAAAATTGATCTAAAAGTTTGATATGATGTTTTTCAAAATTGTGTAAAAACTGCTTTAAGTTCTAACTAATTGAAGTATATATGTATTTTCTTTTGTAGACTTTAATTTGTTGAAAAATGCTGCCCCTGATGAAGAGTTTTGTATACTCGAAACGCGTTGGGCTCACCAAAAGACAAATAAAAAGCAAAAATTGTTTTTTATAAAACAAAAAGTTTCAACTGAATCATTTATGGACATTTTCTACAGAATTGATTGAAAGTTATCAATATTGCATTTCAAAAAAATTTACAAAAAATGTTCAAAAGGCCTATCTTGGCCATCTAGAAAGTGTGCAGGGGACGTGGCTATCCATATTGGATTTCTTCTTTGTTTTTTGTATGCCTAGGTACTGCCATCAAATCCCATGTACTGTCTGTGTGCCTAGGTACGGACATATTATGCAATGGTACTAAAACGCACGCCCAGTCATCTATTAAGAGAGGCCACACCAGGGACGAGTACACAGAATGCAGCCTTCACCAGACAGGTCTGATACTGCTAGACTGCATGTCCCAGAATTCCTTTTACTCTACTCAGTAATGCTTCCCTCACACTATGGCAGACCCCTTAATGCACTAGCCACAGAGGGAAGGAGTCTGGAGTACATTGCCCCTTAATCCCTGACAGAGACAACTCCAATCCTCCCAGCCTGGACTACCCACAATCCTTTGCAGAAGGAGATACACTGGACCACCAATGAAACAGCGCATCACCCTGAACTGCCAATGAAAAATGCCGGGCACTGCCATCATATGCCTTGTACTGTCTGTATGCCTAGGTACTGCCATCACATGCCTTGTACTGTCTGTATGCCTAGGTACTGCCATCACATGCCTTGTACTGTCTTTATGCGTAGTTACTGACATCATATGCAGCCTTCATCAGCCAGTTCTGATACTACTAGACTGCATGTCCCAGAATGCATTCTGCCACTGCGGAAATATAACACACAGGGCAATTATTCATAGATGAGTAAAGGTAAGATGTGTGGGAGATTAGAGGTGCAGAGATAAGGAAGAGGGGATGAGGAATGGTCACGGGGAGGAGATGGGTGAGGACAAGAGCACGGTTGCCATGGCATTATCTATTTTAGCTGTTAGTTTGCAGAGGAGAAACCCCACATCCAAACACGCGTTCTCTATGTTTCTATCCTCCATCTTTCCCTCTTTTTCGCGCTCGCTTTATTTGTAAATTGGGGAATGTTAATTGGCATTTATACTGTATCTTTAACCACCATCTTTAATTAGCGGAGACTGCTAAAACTATATCATCTCACTCAGAAGCCTTCAGCGTCTCACCCCAGGGGAGCTGGGGATCTCCCCAATGATAAATTGTGCGTCTCACAGGGGGGGCTTGTGCGTCTCACAGGGGGGTCTTGTGCATCTCACAGAGGAAACTTGTGCGTCTCACAGAGGGGGCGTGTGCGTCTCACAGGGGGGCTTGTGCGTCTCACACAGGGGCTTGTGCGTCTCACAGGGGGATCTTGTGCATCTCACAGAGGAAACTTGTGCGTCTCACAGAGGGTACTTGTGCTTCTCCCTGAGGTAGCTTGTGCGTCTCACAGAGGGGGTTTGTGCATCTCACATAGGGGCCTAGTGCGTCTCACAGACGGGGCTTGTGCATGTCACAGAGGGAACTTGTATGTCTCACAGAGGGAACTTGTGCGTCTCACAGAGGGGGCTTGTGCACAGGGCCGGCCTTAGTGGCAGCAGCGCCCTGCAAAAATTGGTGCCACCCCCCTCCCCGCACACTCCTGGTCAACAGAGAAAGGGGCGGAGGGGGGGCAGGTTGCACCACCTGTTTTTTTCTACCTCCCCGCTCCTTCGCCTGGAAGGGAGTTTATCACTGGAATAGAGCGCTCCTGTTAATGCATAAGCACCCTATTCCAATGAAAACCGCCTCGCTGCCGCATCGAATCGGGGAGATAATCATCTGAAAAGGGTGTTATTAAATGCGACCCACCGCTGCGGCGCGTTTAATAACAAAAGGGCGCCTGCCGTGCCTTTTCCCACTATGCCAGCTTGGGGGAGCCCTTGAAAGGCACCCCTGAGCTGGCGTGGAAGGGGGCTAATGGCGCCCTGGGTGACATGGCGCGCCGGGTGGTCACCCGGCCCACCCTGCCCTAAGGGCGGCCCTGCTTGTGCGTCTCAAAGAGGGAGCTTATGCGTCTCACAGAGGATGCTTTGGCATCTCCCTGAGGGAGCTTGTTCATCTCCGTGAGGAAGCTTGTGCATTTCACAGAGGGGGCTTGTGCGTCTCACAGAGGGAGCTTGTGTGTCTCACAGAGGGAGCTTGTGCGTCTCAGAGAGGGAATTTGTGCGTCTCACAGAGGGAGTTTATGCGTCTCACAGAGGTTGCTTGTGCGTCTCCCTGAGGCAGCTTGTGTGTCTCACAGAGGGAGTTTGTGCATCTCACAAAGGGTGCTTGTGCATCTCCCGGAGGCAGCTTGTGTGTGGCACAGAGGGGTCTTGTGCATCTCCCTGAGGGAGCATGTGCTCCTCACTGAGGGAGGCTGTGTGTCTCACTGAAGATTGTTGTGTGATTCACTAAGGGAGATTGTGCTTCTCGCAGAGGGAGATTGTGCGTCTCGCAGAGGGAGCTTGTGTGTCTCACAGAGGGAGCTTGTGTGTCTCACAGAGGGAGCTTGTGCGTCTCACATAGGGGCCATGTGCATCTCACATAGGGGCCATGTGTGTCTCACAGAGGAAACTTGTGCGTCTCACATAGGGGGCTTGAGCACAGGGCCGGCCTTAGCAGCAGCAGCACCCTGGGCAAAATGACGCCACCCTCCTCCCCGCACACCTCTGATCAACAGGGGTAGGGGTGGGGGGAGCAGGATGCGCCACTTTTATTTCTATCTCCCCGCTTCAGCACCTTGCAGGGAGTTAATCACTGGAATAGGGTGCTCCATGTTAATGCATGCCTTGCTCTCGTGTTGGAGCGGGTAGGTAATCATCTGAAAAGGGTGTTATTAAATGCCTCCCACCGCGGCAGCGCATTTAATAACAAAAGGGCGCCTGCCGTGCCTTTTCCCACAATGCCAGCTTGGGGGAGCCTTGATAGACTCTCATGAGCTGGCGCGGCATGGCGCCCCAGCCGTTCACACGGCCGGCCCTGCTTGTGCGTCTCACAGAGGGAACTTGTCTGTCTCACAGAGGGAGCTTGTGCATCTCCCTGAGGAAGCATGTGCATTTCACATAGGGGCCTTGTGCCTCTTACATAGGGAGCTTGTGCGTCTCACAGAGGGAGCTTGTCCATCTCACAGCAGGTGCTTGTGCGTCTGTCTCCCTGATTGAGCTTGTGCATCTCCCTGATGGAGCATGTGCGTCTCACAGAGGGGTCTTGTGCGTCTCACAGAGGGGTCTTGTGTGTCTCACAGAGGGGCCTTTTGCATCTCCCTGAGGGAGCTTGTGTGTCTCAGTGAAAGAGGTTGTGTGTCTCACTGAAGGATGTTGTGTGATCACTGAGGGAGATTGTGCGTCTCTCAGAGGGGGCTTGTGTGTCTCACAAAGGGATCTTGTGCTTCTCCCTGAGGAAGCTTGTGCGTCTCACATAGGGGCCTTGTGCGTCTCACAAAGGGGGCTTGTGTGTCTCACAGTGGGGAACTTGTGCGTCTCACAGAGGGGGCTGTTGCAAAGGGCCGGCCTTAGCGGCAGCAGCGCCCTGGGCAAATTGGTGCCACCCTCCTCCTCGCACAGCCCTGGTCAACAGAGGTAGGGGCGGGGGGAGCAGGAGGCGCCACATTTTTTTTCTATCTCCCCGCTCCAGCGCCTGGCAGGGAGTTAATCACTGGAATAGGGTGCTCCATGTTAATGCATGAGCGCCCTGTTCCAATGAAAACCGCTTCGCTCCCATGTTGGAGCGGGGAGGTAATCATCTGAAAAGGTTATTAAATGTGCCCCACCGCAGCGGCACATTTAATAACAAAAGAGCTCCTGCCGTGCCTTTTCCCACTATGCCAGCTTGGGGGAGCCCTTGATAGACTCCCCTGAGCTGGCGCGGCAAGGGGCTAATAGCGCCCTGGGGGGCATAGCGCCCCAGCCGGTCACACGGCCGGCCCTACTTGTGCGTCTCACAGAGGGAACTTGTGCGTCTCACAGAGGATGCTTGGGCATCTCCCTGAAGGAGTTTGTGCGTCTCCCTGAGGAAGCTTGTGCAACTCCATGATGGAGCTTGTGCGTCTCACAGAGCGAACTTGTGCATTTCACAGAGGGGGCTTCTGCATCTCACATAGGGGCCTTGTGTGTCTCACTGAAGGATGTTGTGTGATTCACTGAGGGAGATTTTGCTTCTCGCAGAGGGACATTGTGCATCTTGCAGAGAGAGCTTGTGTGTCTCACAGAGGGTACTTGTACTTATCCCTGAGTAAGTTCGTGCGTCTCCCTGATGGAGCTTGTGCATCTCCCTGATGGAGCTTGTGCATCTCCCTGATGGAGCTTGTGCGTCTCCCTGATGGAGCTTGTGCATCTCCATGATGGAGCTTGTGCGTCTCACAGAGGGGCTTTGTGTGTCTCACAGAGGGTGCTTGTGCGCCTGTCTCGCTGATGGAGCTTGTGCATCTCACCGAGGGGTCTTGTGTGTCTCACTGAAAGAGGCTGTGTGTCTCACTGAAGGATGTTGTGTGATCACTGAGGGAGATTGTGCATCTCTCAGAGGGAGCTTGTTTGTCTCACAGAGGGAGCTTGCACACCTGTACACTAAAACCATGAACCTTAATGAAAAGAGTATGTGCATCTCACTAACAGATCCTGTGCAACTGATGTGAGTGTATCACACTGAGGGGAGTTTCTGCAAATAACTGATTTGTGTGCATTTTAACATTGAAGAACCTGTGCAATTAACTGATTTGAGTATGTTGTAGCACTGAGGAGCCTAAGCAATTAATTGATTTGAGTGTATACGCACACCGAGATTCGCATGGGCAACTCATTCATTTGAGTATGTACTCACACTAACTGGACTGGTGCAAGTAAGTGATTTTGAGTATGCACTCACACTGAGATTAATGTGTGCTTCTCAGTAAATGAGACTTTATCATCTCACGAATGAGAGCTAATGCATATTTGTATTTGTATTTTTGTATTTTTTATTTTGATTTATTAGTCATTTCTCACCAAGGTGACTGTGATTGTCTCACTAAAAGAGTCTTGGCATGTCACTGGGGGGAGCTTGTGTATTTGTGAGGGGGTGCTTATGACTCTCACTCTACGGCTTGTGCCCCCTGTCCCTCAAAGTATTCCACCATTCACTCTGGCCCTAGTCTATTACCAGGTTCCATGTCCCCCACAGTGCACCTTGGCCCCATGGCGCTGAACTGTCCATCACAGATCTCAATGCCCATCACAGTGCACCTTGTCCGCTATGTGGTCAACTATCCATCACATCCCTATCCATCACAGATCCCTACACCCCTTACAGCACACCATCTCCCCCATGTTGCTCAACTGTCCATCACATATCCCTGCAACCCCCACAGTGCACCATGTCCCCATTGGACCACCTGTTCATCACAGATCCCAGTGTCCCTCACAATGCACCTTTTCCCCAATGTTACTCCCTGTCCATGACAGATCCTTACGTCTCTCACAGTGCACCATGTCACCCATGGTGCTGTAGGAACAACAAGTGGTGCAAATTTTAACCAGGCCAAGAATGTTTGCGGCAACTCAGACTGCTATAGGGGGTATGCCAGTGTCCAAGTGTATGATGGTGTTGCAGACTGCAGCCAGTGTGTGTGGTTTAGCTCTGATGTGAGGCACCGTTGAGAATCATACAAACCAAAGAAAGGTGTGAGCATAGTATAGTTTGAATTGATTGAACTAAAGGAGAATAAGTGTAGTGTAGATTTGGTGTAGCATAGGGACTAACAAATATATCCTTTACTAATTTCTAACTCATCAACAATTAACCCTAGCATACTAAAATGTTTAGTGATGAGAATGATCCAAACTATGGGTGCAAACTGGGGGTATAGATACAGAATGTAGGCACAGACTCTGCGCTGCTGGTTTGGAAAATGAAATGCATGAATTAAAACTGTTTTATGATGAGGACATGAGGCTCAGTGCACAAGGAATTTGCAGATTCTGCCTAAAGCAGCCATTGTTTAGAGCTGGAAGTTCAGAACGTTAGAATGAAAGTGTTACCAATAGCCACTCTGGTTGTGCCTCCTAGTGCTTCCCATCTACTCAGAGCATGCCTGCATGTATATTCCTTTTATATTATTTCTGTGCCCCCTAGCCCTTCCCATCTACCCCTCAGAGTGTGTCTGCATGTATATGCTTTTACATACACTTCTGTGCCCCCTAGTCATTCCCCTCTACCCCTCAGAGCACGTCAGCATGTATATTCCTTTTACATACATTGTATGCCCTAGTCCTTCCCATCTACTCCTCAGCGCGAGCCTGCATGTATATTCCTTTAGTTTAATTTCTGTGCCCCCTAGTCCTTCCCATCTACTCCTCTCAGCATGCCAGCATGTATATTCCTTTTACATTACTTTCTCTGCCCCCTAGTCCTTCCCATCTACCCCTCAGAGCATGCCAGCATGTATATTCCTTTTACATGCATTTCTGTTCCCCCAAGTCCTTCTCACCTACCCCTGTGAGCACTCCAGCATTTATATGTACTTTTGCATTCATTTCTGTTCCCTGTCCTTCCTATTTACCCCTCAGAGTGCGCCAGCATGTATATTTGTTTTACATCAATGTTATGCCACTAGTCCTTCCCTTCTATGACTCAAATCACGTGCCTGCATTTATATTCCTTTTACATTAATTTCTGTGCCCCCTAGCCCTTCCCATCCACTCAGAGCGTGCCTGCATGTATATTCCTTTTATATTAATTTCTGTTCCCCCTAGTCCTTCCCATCTACTCCTCTGAGCGTGCCTGCATGTGCATCCTTTTACATGAATTTCTGTGACCTCTAGTCCTTCCCATCTACTCCACAGGGCGAGTCTGTATGTCTATAGGGTACCCTCTCAGCCATGCTGACACCTACCTTAGTGCTTCTTCCAGACAGACTATCACTGATATCCTCTTCTCTGTCCCCACTCCCATCTGATCTCTACTCACTCTTCTTTTTCCTCTTCACCCATTGATGGCTGCAATAGATGGGAAGTACTCTTGGCATACTTCTCATCCTCTAAGTGCATCATTAATGTCAATCACAACGGCGCTGTCATGGTTTAGGATCCTCAATACAATCTTCTTTTCTACGACTGGCGCCTGCCGGCCCTCATCAACTTCCTACCTTCTCCTGCTACTCCTCCTTCCTCTCTCTCTGCACCTCCTTCACCACCTCTGACTGGTGCACCACCTCCCTGTACCCCTCTTTGAAAAACCTTCAAAGGCGGTGACCAGCTACAATTAGTCACTCTGAACGCTCGATCTGCTATCAAACATTCTTCTGACATCTGCCTCCTTTTTAAAGACTTTGATCTCAACATCCTTGTTCTGACCGAGACGTGGTTCAATGCCAGCTCAGTCACTGTTTGACTCCCTTCTCCTCAACGGCTACAAAATCCTCTCCAAGCCTCACCCCAACCGACCTGATGGTGGAATAGCCCTGATCTTCCCTGAGTGGGTCCCTACCTCTCATACCCACCCAGCCCTACTCCTCCTTTGAAAGTCTTGCCTGCAAGCTTGGTGTCTCTTCGACTCTCTCTCTAACCCATGCCACGATCTATAGCCCCTCTGGCCCTCTGTCTGTCTTCCTTTTGGAATGGGCTCACTTCACCTCCTTGGTAGTGGCAGACCTCAGGCTCACCTCTCCTTCTAAACTCCTCCTCCATGGAGAAACAACATCCACCTTGACTCCACTGTTTCTGCCGTGATCTCTGTACCTCTCTCTCCCTCACTATTCTCCCCTCTAGCCCTACCCACTCTGCCGGACACACTCTTGATGCCTTCATCCCTGCTGATCTCCCGCCCTCCAACACTCTCACTACCCCACTCTCCGGGTATGATTACTCTCTCCTAGCTTCTTATCTGGGACCTCTCGGCCCCCTGGCTGAAGCTCTACCAGCACTGCCAGCCTCTTCACGGTCATCCGACCGATGAAACGAGTGTCAGCTGCTGTGTTTGCCGCCACCTCCATCGCTCCTTCTTCCCCTCCTCTTGATTCTCCCACTGACTCTGTCCTTCGCAACCTTTGTCCTTGCCAACCTTTATCTGGCTATCACCAACACTCTTGACATTCTTGCCCCTGTCATGAGGATCCGCCTGAAACCTGCCTCCAAGCATAACAGCTGGTATAACTCTGATCTAGCCTCTCTGAAACGCAACTGTGGAGTTGCTGCATGGAAGTGGCAGACCGCAGGCTCATCCTCTGACAAACTCGACCTCTGCCTACTCCAAAGGCAATACCATCTCACTGTCCACTCCAAGAAAAGGGCTCACATCCAGGCTTGTATCTCTGGAGCATCTAACAACACGGCTGAACTCTTTGAAATCTGAAAGGAGCTAGCCAATCCATATGCAGTCTCCACCTCACCTCTTCCTTCTCAAGCACTCTGTCCTGCACTGGCCACCTATTTCACCTCTAAAACTAAGGACATTCTGATCTCTCTCTCTTCTTCCCCCTCCTCCATTCCTCTCCCTTTCCCCCTGCCTCCCATGGCCTCTCTTCCACCCTCGCCCACCCTCGCCGCCTTCCACCTATCACCTATCACAACTGATGAGATCTCTAGAGCAGTCTGCTCTTTGAAGGTCCCATCCAAACAGGTATCTCCCTGTTCTTCCAGAACTATTAGGAACAGCAACTTCCCCCTCGCTCTGGCTCTTTCTGACTTCTGCAACCACTGCCTAGCATCCAGCTCTTTCCATTCTTCTCTCAAGCGCTCCCTTGTGCACCACCCCCCTAAAAAAGCCTTCCGCCAACCCCTTGTGTCTAGCCAACTAGCTCCCTATGTGTACTACACGCTTACTTTGGCAACTCCTGGAGAAGTTGCTCATTCCCCACCTGAGCCAACACACGGAGCTCGTTGGTTGTTTACATGACCATCAATCTGGTTTCTGAGCATCCAGAGCCATGGAAACTGCTCTCCAGAATGCCCATGAAGAACTGCTTGTAAATCGTGACTCTAACTCTCCTGCTGTTGTTATTGTCCTTGAACTCTCTTCTGTCAACCATTCTATCCTCATAAGATACTTTTGGTATCTTAGACCAGGCACTGGATTGGTTGACCTCCTTCTTCACTGACCACCCTTCCCAGGTGCTCCTTGGCTCCTTCTCCTCCTCCACCACCATTCTCTCTACATGTGGTGATCACCAGGGCTCTATCCTCTCGCCTTGGCTTTTCAACATCTACCTTGCACCTCTCGCTCATCTGATCTCTGCCTTCTCTCCTCATTTCCAGTATTACACAGATAATGCACAACTCTTCTTTAAACTCCCCTCTTCCTCCTCTATCATTCCTGACTGTTTGTCTGCTATTCAGTCTTGGTGCACCTCCAATGATCTCTGTATTAATGCCAGTAAGACTGAGATCCTTCCTATCGGTACACCTGCTCGCCGTTTCCCTTCTGCACTCTGGCTGTCCTCTATGGGCTCATCTCCCTCTCCTTCCACTGAGACCAGAAACCTTGGGGTCATCTTTGACTCCTCCCTCTCCTTTATTCCTCACATCTTGGACCTTGCCAAGAAGGACCACTTTCAATTTCACCTCCTTAGGGGCATTCTCTGTTTCCTCACCTTCCCCCAGAAGCTCAATGTCTCTAGAGCTCTGGTCCTCTCTAGGCTAGACTACTGTAACAACCTCTTCCTCAACATGCCTTTTTCTTCGCTCTGTCCTCTTCAACTAATCCAGAATAGGGCTGAAAGACTTATTCTTGGCCTCAAGCCCTGGCACCGTATCTCTCCAGCTCCAAAATCTCGTGATTGGCTCCCGGTTGCTACAAGGATCAAATTCAAGACACTTTGCTTCATCCACAAGGTTGTCTGGGTGGGTCCTGGGGCCACGCTACCTCTCACTAAATACTCTCCTCCCAGATCCCTTCTATCTTCTGGCTCCAACTCTGCTGATTAAACGCTTTTCCAAGCAGAGAGCTGGGGACAGATCTCTCTCCTCAGCTGGTTCCCTCCTATGGAACAGCCTCCCTCTCTCTCTCCATCTTTAACCGGACCCCCACAAGTTCCACAAACAACTCAAGACCTTTCTCTTCTCCACCTCCTTCCCTCTTCCCCTCCTGTGCTAACCACCTCCTCCGATGCTGAGATTGGTGGCCTGGTCCCTCAAGAGTCCAATAGGTTCCTGGCCTTGTGCCCAATTGTCCCCAGCACCCCCCTCCCGCACTGCCCCAAGGGTGTTATTAAATGCACCCCACGGTGGCGGCTCATTTAATAACAAAAGGGCACCTGCCGTGCCTTTTCCCACTATGCCAGCTTGGGGGAGCCCTTGATAGACAACCGTGAGATGGCGCGGCAGGGGGCTAATAGCACCCTGGGGGGCATAGCGCCCCAGCCGGTCACACGGCCGGCCCTGCTTGTGCTTCTCCCTGAGGAAGCTTGTGCGTCTCACATAGGGGCCTTGTGCGTCTCACATAGGGGCCCTGTGCATCTGACAAAGGGGGCTTGTGTGTCTCACAGAGGGAACTTGTGCGTCTCACAGAGGGGGCTGTTGCACAGGGCCGGCCTTAGCGGCAGCAGCGCCCTGGGTAAATTGGCACCACCCTTCTCCCCGCACACCCCTGGTCAACAGAGGTAGGGGCGGGGGGAGCAGGAGGCTCCACATTCTTTAGCTATCTCCCCGCTCCAGCGCCTGGCAGGGAGTTAATCACTGGAATAGGGTGCTCCATGTTAATGCATGAGCGCCCTGTTCCAATGAAAACCGCCTTGCTCCCGTGTTGGAGCGGGAAGGTAATCATCTGAAAAGGGTGTTATTAAATGTGCTCCACCGTGGCGGCGCATTTAATAACAAAAGGGCGCCTGCCGTGCCTTTTCCCACTATGCCAGCTTGGGGGAGCCCTTGATAGACTCCCCTGAGCTGGCGCGGCAGGGGGCTAATAGTGCCCTGGGGGGCATAGCGCCCCAGCCGGTCACACGGCCGGCCCTGCTTGTGCGTCTCACAGAGGGAACTTGTGCGTCTCACAGAGGGAGCTTGTGCGTCTCACAGAGGATGCTTGGGCATCTCCATGAGGGAGTTTGTGCGTCACCTGAGGAAGCTTGTGCATTTCACAGAGGGGGCTTCTGCATCTCACATAGGGGCGTTGTGTGTCTCACTGAAGGATGTTGTGTGATTCACTGAGAGAGATTTTGCTTCTCGCAGAGGGACATTGTGCGTCTTGCAGAGAGAGCTTGTGTGTCTCACAGAGGGTACTTGTCATTCTCCCTGAGGAAGCTTGTGCATCTCCCTGATGGAGCTTGTGCATCTCCCTGATGGAGCTTGTGTGTCTCCCTGATGGAGCTTGTGCATCTCCCTGATGGAGCTTGTGCGTCTCACAGAGGGGCCTTGTGCATCTCCCTGAGGAAGCATGTGCATTTCACAGAGGGTCCTTGTGCCTCTTACATAGGGGCCTTGTGCGTCTCACAGAGGGAGCTTGTGCGTCTCACAGAGGGAACTTGTGTGTCTCACAGAGGGAGCTTGTCCATCTCACAGAGGGTGCTTGTGCGTCTGCCTCCCTGATGGAGCTTGTGCGTCTCACAGAGGGGTCTTCTGTGTCTAACAGAGGGGCATTTTGCATCTCCCTGAGGGAGCTTGTGTGTCTCACTAAAAGAGGTTGTGTCGCTCACTGAAAGAGGTTGTGTGTCTCACTGAAGGATGTTGTGTGATCACTGAGGGAGATTGTGCGTCTCTCAGAGGGAGCTTGTTTGTCTCACAGAGGGAGCTTGCACACCTGTACACTAAAACCATGAACCTTAATGAAAAGAGTATGTGCATCTCACTAACAGATCCTGTGCAACTGATGTGAGTGTATCACACTGAGGGATGTTTCTGCAAATAACTGATTTGTGTGCATTTTAACATTGAAGAACCTGTGCAATTAACTGATTTGAGTATGTTGTAGCACTGAGGAGCCTAAGCAATTAATTGATTTGAGTGTATACGCACACCGAGATTCGCATGGGCAACTCATTCATTTGAGTATGTACTCACACTAACTGGACTGGTGCAAGTAAGTGATTTTGAGTATGCACTCACACTGAGATGAATGTGTGCTTCTCAGTAAATGAGACTTTATCATCTCACGAATGAGAGCTAATGCATATTTGTATTTGTATTTGTATTTTTTATTTTGATTTATTATTCATTTCTCACCAAGGTGACTGTGATTGTCTCACTAAAAGAGTCTTGGCATGTCACTGGGGGGAGCTTGTGTATTTGTGAGGGGGTGCTTATGACTCTCACTCTACGGCTTGTGCCCCCTGTCCCTCAAAGTATTCCACCATTCACTCTGGCCCTAGTCTATTACCAGGCTCCATGTCCCCCACAGTGCACCTTGGCCCCATGGCGCTGAGCTGTCCATCACAGATCTCAATGCCCATCACAGTGCAACTTGTCCCCCATGTGGTTAACTAGCCATCACACCCCTGTCCATCACAGATCCCTGCGCCCCTTACAGCACACCATCTCCCCCATGTTGCTCAACAGTCCATCACATATCCCTGCAACCCCCACAGTGCACCATGTCCCCATTGCACGCCCTGTTCATCACAGATCCAAGTGTCCCTCAAAATGCACCCTTTCCCCAATGTTTCTCCCTGTCCATCACAGATCCCTACGTCTCTCACAGTGCACCATGTCACCCATGGTGCTGTAGGAACAACAAGTGGTGCAAATTTTATCCAGGCCAAGAATGTTTGCGGCAACTCAGACTGCTATAGGGGGTATGCCAGTGTCCAAGTGTATGATGGTGTTGCAGACTGCAGCCAGTGTGTGTGGTTTAGCTCTGATGTGAGGCACCGTTGAGAATCATACAAACCAAAGAAAGGTGTGAGCATAGTATAGTTTGAATTGATTGAACTAAAGGAGTATAAGTGTAGTGTAGTGTAGATTTGGTGTAGCATAGGGACTAACAAATATATCCTTTACAAATTTCTAACTTATCAACAATTAACCCTAGCATACTAAAATGATTAGTGATCAGAATATTACAAACTATGGGTGCAAACTGGGGGTGTAGATACAGAATGTAGGCACAGACTCTGCGCTGCTGGTTTGGAAAATGAAATGCATGAATTAAAACTGTTTTATGATGAGGACATGAGGCTCAGTGCACAAGGAATTTGCAGATTCTGCCTAAAGCAGCCATTGTTTAGAGCTAGAAGTGCAGAAAGTTAGAATGAAAGTGTTACCAATAGCCACCCTGGTTGTGCCGCCTAGTCCTTCCCATCTACTCAGAGCTTGCCTGCATGTAATGTATATTCCTTTTACATTAATTTCTGTGGCCCCTAGTCCTCCCTATCTACTCCTCAGAGCATGGGCCCGCATGTATATTCCTTTTATATTATTTCTGCGCCCCCTAGTCCTTCCCATCTACCCCTCAGAGTGTGCCTCCATGTATATTCCTTTATTTTAATTTCTGTGCCCCCTAGTCCTTCCCATTTACTCCTCTGAGCACGCCAGCATGTATATTTCTTTTACATACATTTCTGTGCCCCCTAGTCCTTCCCCTCTACCCCTCAGAGCACGCCAACATGTATATTCCTTTTACATACATTGTATGCCCCCTAGTCCTTCCTATCGATGACTCAGAGCACGTGCCTGCATTTATATTCCTTTTACATTAATGTCTGTGCCCCCTAGTCCTTCCCATCGACTCCTCAGCGCGAGCCTGCATGTATATTCCTTTATTTTAATTTCTGTGCCCCCTAGTCCTGTCCATCTACCCCTTAGAGTGTGCTTGCATGTATATTCCTTTATTTTAATTTCTGTGCCCCCTAGTCCTTCCCATCTACTCCTCTGAGCATGCCAGCATGTATATTCCTTTTACATTACTTTCTCTGCCCCCTAGTCCTTCCCATCTACCCCTCAGAGCATGTCAGCATGTATATTCCTTTTACATTCATTTTTGTTCCCCCCAAGTCCTTCTCACCTACCCCTCTGAGCACTCCAGCATGTATATGTACTTTTGCATTCATTTCTGTTCCCCTAGTCCTTCCTATTTACCCCTCAGAGTGCGCCAGCATGTATATTTGTTTTACATCAATGTTATGCCACTAGTCCTTCCCTTCTAAGACTCAGAGCACGTGCCTGCATTTATATTCCTTTTACATTAATTTCTGCACCCCCTAGCCCTTCCCATCCACTCAGAGCGCGCCTGCATGTATATTCCTTTCTTTTTTTCTTTTAATTCCCATTGTTTATAACCTCATAGGTTTTTACAACATGTTTTAAAATTTTTCTTTCCCAGTTGCGCCGTTTGTTTAGTATCTACCTAGGGACACCACTCCTATGGATTCCTGTCTCTTATTCTGAGCTCGCGCTCGCGCGCCGGCCAGACGTGTGCGCCTCCTCAGCGGGTCCCTGTAGGCTCTTACAGGTTCAATTTGGCCCATTAGCTCTTTGCAGCGCGACAGTCAAGAACTTCGCGGCTGTCCTGGACCATTTAGCCGAGTCCCCGGCTATCAGCCGTGACCAGGAGGTTTCCTCATCCAACGTCTTGGCTTCATTGAAGAGTGGTGTCAGATAGGATTGTCTCTCATCGGATAGTGCTGGACAGATCATTAGCAGGTGTCGAAGTGATTCTTGGTTGTCCGGCGTACTGCATAGCCGACACTCCGCTAATGGGGACAGCGCTCTGTTAAATAGAATTTCTCTAGTAGGGAGTAGGTTTAGCCGAGCCCGCATAAAGGTTCGTCTTAGATTTTTTTCCGGGAACTTATCACAGTACTTCAAAGGTTCCTTTAGGCGATTGTACGAAGGAGGTAGATGCATTAGAGATTTATAAGAAAGAGCTTTTTCGTTTGTACAGATCCAATCTTGCTGCTCTAGCTTAGTTTTGACACGGCCTGGATTTGAGATCAATGTTTCTTCATCACACAGCACCGCCTCCATAGCAATCTTGATTTTTTTTTCCCAGTCTGCCAAGGCTTTACAGCTCTGTCCTTGTAATTCCCCCCCCACGATTTTGAAGATCGAGGGGGAGCTTTGTAACCGAATTTTCCTGTATAGCTGCGTTGCGGATATTATCACCACCGCTCCGAGAGATAGTAGACCTAAGTCTCGACGGATTGCTGGAAGGGGAGCTGACTTAGGCAAGCCTAGTACAGATTTCCAAATGAAGCCTTCTAGACGAGGCCATAGTTCAACCGGGAGATTGAGGTTTGCCGCCATACCATAAGTAATAGTTGGTACTACTTTCGTTTTGTAGAATTGAATGGCGGGAAACCATGAGAATTTTCCAAATTTCCCATCGACTGCCCGCATTTGAGAGGTTAGGTTCCGTACTTTTGACCAGAGCGAGTTTTGGAGTGAGTTTTCCCGGAGCGTGTTGTCTAGCATGACTCCGAGATATTTGTATTCGGTTACAACTTCAATTTTGGTTTGTCCCAGTGCCCAGCCGAAGGTAGGTTTCGTGCTCTTTGTTGGTTTTGAGAATATCAAGATTTTGGTTTTCGTTTTGTTGATTTGCAGGTTATTCATGCTCATGTATGCCGCTACGTTGGTCAGCTGACGCTGGAGGCCAATTGCTGTTTGGTCTAGTAGAACCAAGTCGTCGGCATACCAAAGCCTAGGCACTTTCACCCCTCCTAGTTTGGGGGGGAATGCTCGCACCGTTTTCTCGGACTCTTGATAGTCCCCAATAAATGCAATGAATAGGGCCGGGGCCAGGGGGCATCCCTGTTTAACTCCTCGTTTGGTGTAAATCATGTCGGAGAGGGCCCCTTGCTGGTTTAAGCGGACCCTTAATGATGTTTCCGTGTGGAGGGCCCGGATAGGGTCGAGAACTGGGCGCGGGCAGTTCCATGCTGTCAGTTTGTCCCATAGCATCGCCCGATCTACTGTGTCGAAGGCCTGTGAGAGGTCTATTAGTGCCATGTAAACTTTAGTCGCCCCCCTCTTAGCATTGGCCTTGATTATACTCAGGATAAGAAGATTGATTGCCGTTCCTGTGCCTTTTTGGAATCCTGTCTGAAAACAGTCCGCCGCTGGGGAGAAGACGGCCCAGTCCTTGAAGTGTTTTAACAGCAATGATGCATAGATTTTGCCAATTATGTCAAGAAGTACAATCGGTCTGTAGTTGGCTGGTAGGTTTCTATCGCCCTGCTTAAAAACTGGGACTAAAATTGCCTCTGTCCAGGATTTAGGAACTTGCTTCAGGGTTTGACATTGGGTGAAAAGTTCATCAATCGCATGTGCCCATGCTGCTGGATGTCTTTTAATATCCACATTCGTCAGTCCATCTGGGCCCGGTGCCCTTGACGTTTTTAGCTTGGCAATTATTCTTAGGATGTTTTCCTGGTTTGCTAAATTGATCCATGGGTATTCCCCTCCTTTTTGAGTCTGGACGGGCGAGTTCCCGGGTGCCCGGTATAAGTCTGAGTAGTGGGAGATCCAGCTTTGTTCCGATACTGAACTCGAGAGTGGAGGCGCTTTTTGGCAATTTCTATTTCTGAGCAGTGTCCAAAAATCTTTGGTCTTTCTCGTCGCCCCAATTACCAGCATGGCTTCCGCGTCCTTCTGGTACAGTGCTTGGCGATGGTGTTTTAGCCATGCCTTGTAAATCTTCTCGCCCGTGTGATATTCAGTCCATGCCTCCACCTTCCCTACCTTGATCGCTTTCTTTTTTAACTTTCTCAGTTCCAGCCTTTTTGTCACCACCTCTTGGTTAAACGTGTGGACATGGTTGGGAGGGTTTTTCTCCTTCCCTCCAAAACTTGTTTGGTAGGGCACAAGTAGCGATACATATTCCGGTCTGCCCTCCATTTGGTTTCCTGGTTGGACCCTCCCTTTTTGCTTTAGGGCGATTTCCAGCCCTCTCACGATGTTGGCTGAGAGACGAAGACGGTTTTGCTGCATATTCGAGCTTATCACTGGAAGGTAGTGCACTCTTTCCTTCATAAGACCGCCCCAGGACATCTGCAGCAGATTGTGGTCACTTTTTGATGTTCGGTATACTGTGAAGTCCGTCAGGTACGGAATCAGACCTTCGGAGATGAAGATGTAGTCGAGAGTCGCCTCCGCCCCCGACCTTTCCCATGTTGGAATTTGGGTTTTGTGCTCCACCAGTTCCTCTACATTGTATAGCTTCCGTGATTTCATTAGTTCAGACCACGCTTTACCCCTTTCGTCGACCACGGGGTGGGGAGGCTTGTCATCTTTGCCATTTCTGGTCCCACATTTTGCGTTCAAATCACCGCATATTATTACGTGGGGGATCTTTAGGTCGATTGTAATATTGTCGATGATGTTCGCAGTGTCCGTACAGAAGCCCTCAGTGGAAACTCTCTCCGGGTTCCAGTATAGGTTGATTATTGCTATTTCTGATGTGGCGTCTACGGCTAGATCTTGGAGACGGTGATTCCAGGATACAAGAGTTGTTAACATGCCATAATCTTCGGCTACCTTCTTTATACTCGAGATTCCTGAGCCTACCCGGATTGCCGTCAGTAGGCCGGCCGATGGTCGTCCCTTTAAGGCCCTTGTTGCTGGGGACACTTCAATTTCATAGCCGTCCAACGCCGGTTTGCCCAGGAGCCAGGTTTCTTGAAGGCAAATAAGGTCAAAGGCTCCTAAGTTAGTCTCATTTTCAGTCATTAGGTGGCGGTGACCTCTTGTGTTCCAAGATGCCATAAGAAGGGATAGTTCTTTTTGCTTAGTGGGCGGCCTTTCTTCTCGCCCCGTAGTGGCATTGGAACACGATGGTAATTGCTAAACTCTGGGGGGGCGGGCAATAAGGTCTTGAACCCACTTCCACGGTTTCAATTGGGTTCCCTCTTTGTTCGGCACTGTTTTAATCTGTTTACCTCGTTCCTCCTGGTGTTGCTTCTCATCACTTGATCTTTGGGCTTTCGGTGGATCTGTGTCGACTGTTCTGGGTCGACTATTCATGTGATTACTATATTCTTTGTTTTCGTAATGATTATACGGCCTGAATTCACCCCTTACATGTGCCCTTGAGGACCACTTGGGATTATACGGTGTCTTTTCTGCAATGTATTTTGCGGCCTGATGTAGAGTTGCGCCATTATTCTCTCTCTCGTGGGTTTGGTTTGTGGGCAGTGTGGTTTGGAGTTTTTCAATTTTCAGGCCCATACGATGCAAATCCTTTACAAGTTCTCTGGAGAGATCGAAGGCTGCCTTTTTATTCACATGGAGATAGGCTTTGGCTCTGTGGTCTCGATGGTATGGTTCCACCAGTATAAGATCGGCTGATCTCAAGTTTCGCAACGTGCTTGTCTTCCGCAGCAATTTCAGGACTGTGCCTCGGTTCAGTACTAGATAGGCATCTTTTGCAGACGTTTGCTCTAGTTTAAATAGTAATGAGTCGTGTAGTTTCCCTTGTATCTTTTCCTTCGACTTTTGGTGGCTACTCAACAATTTGTGGGGTTGGAAACGAGTTTTATACTGGTGCTCCTGTTGGATTGGCCTACCACTTATGTCTTGGTCTGGTTTGCGAGTTCTTGATATTTCTTGTTCTTTGAGTGTTTTTAAGGCCTCTAGGGCAATACTTGGTGAGTTTGCCGGTGAACTGGAAATGCGAGATCTTCGGCCTCCCCCGTTCGTACTTGTTACCTTATTTTGTAATGGGGTCAACTTCCCCAAAGAGGATTGTGGCGCACTTGTCGATGGGGAGCTGATTTTTCTCGATGTTGAGGGCCTCGCCTTCTCACCATCCGAGTGTTGTGAAATATTCAATAGATCCTGATCTGACTCCTCTCCGCTACTTACATCCAGGGTCAGTACTGGTCTCAGAGTGGTTGAAGGATTCTCTGGCTGTACAGCGTTATTGAGTTTGGGTTTTAAGCTCCCCTCGTCGCGACTTTTTTGTGCTTCTGGAAGTTCCCTTTGGGTGGACTTTGCTTCTTTGTCCGTTTCCAGCACGCTTTTGCCCTTTGTTTGCTTTGAATTGGTCGTGGGCCGCCCGACTCTAACCTGTTCCTGTTCGTGACTCGCAGTTTTCTTTACTGACTTTTTGAAAATGGGGGCGGTACCCATGTTGCTGCCACTTTCTATTATCTGTATGGCCTTTGAGGCGGAAGTGGTCTGGTTATTTTTTGCTTCTAACTCACCTTTCAGTAAGTCAATTTTCCCCTCAAGGTTTGCAGCAATCCTGTTTGAGTTTTTCTCCACGGCCATTAGGTATCCTTCCATGAGGGTTAGTTTTTCGCTCATTGAGCTTATCATGGACGAGTTGTCCTTGAGTGCTTCATGAATTGCCTCATACAGTTTGCAAAAGGGGTTTAGGGCTATTGTCATCGCTGACATTATTGACAGTAAGTCAGCTTTAGTTTTAGAGGGGGTGTCTTTCTCTATTATGCTTGGAATTTCACTTAGGCGCCTCGATTTCTTGGGGGTTTTTGTCTCTCTCTCCATTAGGTGTTGGACCGGCCTTTCTGTTGACCTTCGCTTTATTTGTGGCGATGGGCTGGGCGTCGGTGAGTTGTTTTCTCTTAGTGGCCTCCCTGGATTTCCAGGAATATGTGGATATGACCATGCATATTGGTCCTTCGCGGTGGATACAGTCTGCTCATCTCTTTCACTGGGAGTGGCTGGGCCCCCCTCTCGAGGTTTGGAGATAGCCTCTTCTGACTGAGCTACTTTTGGAGATTCGTGCACTGCATCTCTCTCAGTCGCTTGATAAGCAGAAGTTTCTTGCGTACTTAGGTTTACCCTTTGCTGGGGCGAGATGTTTTCTGAGTCGCCGCTCTCCTCATTGTCTATCGGCGTGGCGAGGATCGCTGGGGAGCTATTAGCGAACTCTTGAGGGGTATCTTCGGTTTTCCTAGATTTCAGTCTTGGAGAGGGTTCTATGATGGCCTCCAGTATTTCAGCATCTGAAAGTTCCGGCTCCCTCTCATGTTTTCTTTTATGCTGTTGAATGAAATAGTCTTTGAGTGATGCTGATATCAGAGGGGTTGCTAGGCGATTGGTTCTCCCCTGTGCTCTCGCTGGGACTTTGCGAGATTTCTTCCCTGGCGCCTTTTCCATCCTTGCTTTTGCTGTTTTACTTTGCTTTGATGGAATTGTTCTACGTGGTACTGGGGATTTGTTCAGGGTGTCATCCGGTTTAGGGACCTCATACCGGGAGGCCAAGTACTGTTGGGTGGAGCCTCCACTGCCACTGTACTCTGGTTCCTGAGTTTGGGGCGTGCGTTGTGAGGGTCTCTCTTTTGTTTTCGTCTCCAGTGCTACCGGTGGAGTGTATTGGTCTGAATTTTCGCGGAATGAATCATCCTGGGGCGTAGTCACATCTTCCTCGGGTACTTCGAATACCGAGTCGTCTGATTGACTGCCACTCATAGCTGATTTTTCCGGTTCATGGTCATAGCTCTTGTTCAGATCTGCGCTGTTTTCACTCCTTCCAATTTGGGTTGCCTTGGCGTTAAGTAGATTAGACTGGTTGGAATGGTCAATGGGTGCGTGTGTACTTATCCTTGGTTGGTGCATTTGAGCAGTAGTTAAGACTTTAGAAGTTGAAATGTCTTGGTGATTGGAGGTGCCCTCCGCGTTTGGCCTACAGGCGACTGCGTGAAAGCGTACTCCTGGCCCTGTGAGTCGGTCCGCGGCTCTTCTATCTTGAGAGCATTTTCGGGATGGTAGATCAGGGCATATAGATTCTTGCCTTGCCCCTACTCCGACAGTCTCCGGCGGGAGATCACTTGCCATAGTGGTCGAACCGTCGGGCGTTCTGTGCATAGATCTTTTAAGAGGGCTCCGCGTGGTGGCGGGTGGGGGGAGTAGCCCTTTCCACACTGCACCGTTCTTCACCTCTCCTTCCCCTTTGCCCCTTAGATCTACTACTGGGAGCAAGGGGCCATCCAAATACGTGGGGTCCGCAGTGGGACTCTTGGAGCTGCCTAGTTCCTTTACCCTATCCATAGGTGAGTTCATCTGTGTACAAGGCACAGGTGGTGAGGAGTGTGAACAGGGAAGGAATACGGGGGAGGGATTACTCGTAGTTTCTGGTTGCACCTCTCGTGGGGTTGCTTTCTGTATGTTCAGAGAGTATTTATTTAGCGGAGTGTGCTCCTGGCACTCTGGTGGAACAACAGTGTCGGGTACCCATTTGCTGCTACGCAGACGACGACTTATGTCGTCTTCCAAGGGGGGTGGGCAAGCCATCCCCCAGTAGTTGGAGTTATATGTGTTTAATACACAGCTAAGGGCTGGGTGGAGGGGGGGCTTTCTATGTAAGCCCTAAGCAGATGTCAGGGGGGGGCTTACCGTCTGTTGCTTCTCGACGCCCTGCCCCGCGCACTTGCCTATTCCACTTCGGGTGGCCGTGCCGTCCAGAGCCGAACAGCAGCCAAACAGCTCTTTTTGTATTAGATGCAGTGCCCTTTACTCCGCAGTCGGGCTTAACGCCGCGAGGGTGTCTGGGGCTGTTCTTTGTAGTCGAAAAAGGTCACGTGACAGCACACGTGACCGCAACCAGGCAAAGCTCCACCTCCTCCAGGAAGTGGCTGAACGCCGGCAAGCTGCTCTGCGTGAAGCCAAGACGAGTCTGAATGCGAGCGTTCGGGAAACACCCCGCTCGGGCGTCTGGGGCTGTTCTTTGTAGTCGAAAAAGGTCACGTGACAGCACACGTGACCGCAACCAGGCAAAGCTCCACCTCCTCCAGGAAGTGGCTGAACGCCGGCAAGCTGCTCTGCGTGAAGCCAAGACGAGTCTGAATGCGAGCGTTCGGGAAACACCCCGCTCGGGCGTCTGGGGCTGTTCTTTGTAGTCGAAAAAGGTCACGTGACAGCACACGTGACCGCAACCAGGCAAAGCTCCACCTCCTCCAGGAAGTGGCTGAACGCCGGCAAGCTGCTCTGCGTGAAGCCAAGACGAGTCTGAATGCTCGTATATTAATTTCTGTTCCCCCTAGTCCTTCCCATCTACTCCTCTGAGCGTGCCTGCATGTGCATCCTTTTACATGAATTTCTGTGACCTCTAGTCCTTCCCATCTAATCCACAGGGCGAGTCTGTATATCTATAGGGTACCCTCTCAGCCATGCGGACACCTACCTTAGTGCTTCTTCCAGACAGACTATCACTGATATTCTCTTATCTGTCCCCACTCCCATCTGATCTCTACCCACTCTTCTTTTTCCTCTTCACCCATTGATGGCGGCACTAGATGGGAAGTACTCTTGGCATACCTCTCATCCTCTAAGTGCATCATTAATGTCAATCACAACTGCACTGTCATGGTCTACGGTCCTCAGTACAATCTTCTTCTCTACGACTGGTGCCTGCCGGCCCTCATCAACTTCCTACCTTCTCCTGCTACTCTTCCTTCCTCTCTCTCTCTGCACCTCCTTCACCACCTCTGACTGGTGCACCACCTCCCTGTACCCCTGTTTGAAAAACCTTCAAGGCGGTGACCAGCTACAATTAGCCACTCTGAACGCTCGATCTGCTATCAAACATTCTTCTGACATCTGCCGCCTTCTTGAAGACTTTGATCTCAACATCCTTGTTCTGACCGAGACGTGGTTCAATGCCAGCTCAGTCACTGTTTTGACTCCCTTCTCCTCAGCGGCTACAAAATCCTCTCCAAGCCTCACCCCAACCGACCTGATGGTGGAATAGCCCTGATCTTCCCTGAGTGGGACCCTACCTCTCTCATACCCACCCAGCCCTACTCCTCCTTTGAAAGTCTTGCCTGCAAGCTTGGTGACTCTTCGACTCTCTCTCTAACCCATGCCACGATCTACAGCCCCTCTGGCCCTGTGTCTGTCTTCCTTTCGGAATGGGCTCACTTCACCTCCTTGGTAGTGGCAGACCTCAGGCTCACCCCTCCCTCTAAACTCCTCCTCCATGGAGACTCAACATCCACCTTGACTCCACTGTTTCTGCCGTGATCTCTGTGCCTCTCTCTCCCTCACTATTCTCCCCTCCGGCCCTACCCACTCTGCCGGACACACTCTTGATGCCTTCATCCCTGCTGATCTCCCGCCCTCCAACACTCTCACTACCCCGCTCTCCTGTTATGATTACTCTCTCCTCGCTTCTCGTCTGGGACCTCTCGGCCCCCTGACTGAAGCTCTACCAGCACTGCCAGCCTCTTCACGGTCATCCGACCGATGAAACGAGTGTCAGCTGCTGTGTTTGCCGCCACCTCCATCGCTCCTTCTTCCCCTCCTCTTGATTCTCCCACTGACTCTGTCCTTGCCAACCCTTGCCCTTGCCAACCTTTATCTGGCTATCACCAACACTCTTCACATTCTTGCCCCTGTCATGAGGATCCGCCTGAAACCTGCCTCCAAGCATAACAGCTGGTATAACTCTGATTTAGCCTCTCTGAAACGCAACTGTGGAGTTGCTGCATGGAAGTGGCAGACCGCAGGCTCATCCTCTGAAAAACTGGACTTCTGCCTACTCCAAAGGCAATACCATCTGACTGTCCACTCCAAGAAAATGGCTCACATCCAGGCTTGTATCTCTGGAGCATCTAACAACACGGCTGAACTCTTCAAAATCTGCAAGGAGCTAGCCAATCCATATGCAGTCTCCACCTCACCTCTTCCTTCTCAGGCCCTCTGTCCTGCGCTGGCCACCTATTTCACCACTAAAACTAAGGACATTCTGACCTCTCTCTCTTCATCCCCGTCTTCCATTCCTCTCCCTTTCCCCCTGCCTCCCATGGCCTCTCTTCCACCCCCGCCCACCCTCTCCGCCTTCTCACCTATCACAACTGATGAGATCTCTAGAGCAGTCTGCTCTTTGAAGGTCTCATCCAAACAGGTATCTCCCTGTTCTTCCAGAACCATTAGGAACAGCAACTCCCCCCTCGCTCTGGCTCTTTCTGACTTCTGCAACCACTGCCTAGCATCTGGCTCTTTCCATTCTTCTCTCAAGCTCTCCCCTGTGCACCACCCCCCTAAAAAAGCCTTCTGCCAACCCCTTGTGTCTAGCCAACTACCTCCCTATCTCTACTACACCCTTCCTTGGGGAAACTCCTGGAGAAGTTGCTCATTCCCCAACTGAGCCAACACACGGAGCTCGTTGGTTGTTTACATGACCATCAATCTGGATTCTGAGCATCCAGAAGCATGGAAACTGCTCTCCAGAATGCCCGTGAAGAACTGTTTGCAAATCGTGACTCTAACTCTCCTGCTGTTCTTATTGTCCTTGAGCTCTCTTCCGCCTTTGACATGGTCAACCATTCTATCCTCATAAAGTGTCTCCAAGATACTCTTGGTATCCTAGACCAGGCACTTGATTGGTTGACCTCCTTCTTCACCGACCACCCTTCCCAGGTGCTCCTTGGCTCCTTCTGCTCCTCCGCCACCACTCTCTCTACATGTGGTGATCACCAGAGCTCTATCCTCTCGCCTTGGCTTTTCAACATCTACCTTGCACCTCCTGCTCATCTGATCTCTGCCTTCTCTCCTCATTTCCAGTATTACACAGATAACACACAACTCTTCTTCAAACTCCCCTCTTCCTCCTCTATCATCCCTGACTGTTTGTCTGCTATTCAGTCTTGGTGCACCTCCAATGATCTCTGTATTAATGCCAGTAAGACTGATATCCTTCCTATCGGTACACCTGCTTTCCGTTTCCCTTCTGCACTCTGGCCGTCCTCTATGGGCTCATCTCCCTCTCCTTCCACTGAGGCCAGAAACCTTGGGGTCATCCTTGACTCCTCCCACTCCTTTATTCCTCACATCTTGGACCTTGCCAAGAAGGACCACTTTCAACTTCACCTCCTTGGGGGCATTCTCTGTTTCCTCATCTTCCCCCAGAAGTTCAATGTCTCTAGAGCTCTGGTCCTCTCTAGGCTACACTACTGTAACAACCTCTTCCTCAACATGCCTTTTTCTTTGCTCTGTCCTCTTCAACTAATCCAGAATAGGGCTGCAAGACTTATTCTTGGCCTCAAGCCCTGGCCCCGTATCTCTCCAGCTCCAAAATCTCGTGATTGGCTCCCAGTTGCTACAAGGATCAAATTCAAGACCCTTTGCTTCATCCACAAGGTTGTCTGGGTGGGTCCTGGGACCACGCTACCTCTCACTAAATACTCTCCTCCCAGATCCCTTCTATCTTCTGGCTCCAACTCTGCTGATTAAACGCTTTTCCAAGCAGAGAGCTGGGGGTAGATCTCTCTCTCCTCAGCTGGTTCCCTCCTATAGAACAGCCTCCCTCTCTCTCTCTCCATCTTGAACCGGACCCCCACAAGTTCCACAAACAACTCAAGACCTTTCTCTTCTCCACCTCCTTCCCTCTTCCCCTCCCGCGCTAACCACCTCCTCTGATGCTGAGATTGGTGGCCTGGTCCCTCAAGAGTCCAATAGATTCCTGGCCTTGTGCCCAATTGTCCCCAGCACCACCCTCCCGCACTGCCCTCTGGGCCCACACCCGCCTGTCAGGTGGTTTGCCTCTGCTCTGCAATTACCTGTTAGCTGGTTGACCTCCCTCTACCCCTGAGATGTCTCTGCCCATGCACTTAGCTGTGCCTCCCCAACGGGCACCTCGGGCACTTCCTCCCCAGTGGGGACCCTAATAGCACTTACCCCAACCCTACCTCCCCCTTTATTTTCCTTTTTCTTTCACTGCACTGGCACGCTCCTAATGTCATAAGGCCTGGCAGGACCGCTGTCCGTTTCTATTTATTCATTGCCAATTTCATTGTTTATTTGCTCCCTTGATCCCTTCCCCTGTGAAACACTGTCTTGTTCTATAAGCGCCTTATAAATATCCAATAAATTAAATAAATGGTGACCTGTGTCCCACACAGTTGCCCCTGTCCCTTACAGTGTTCATCCGATAGTGCATGTTGGGGTAATTCTGATGCCACCTGCAGGGTTCATTCCTATAATGACTGACGGCGGCAGGGTCTTTCCTATTCTGTCTGATGAAGTGCTTGAGACTATGCTGTCTAAAGGGAGTTATACATGGGTTCCTAGCTGTAAAAACAGGTAACTATGCAGGAAAGGGCCAAGCTAAAGCTTGTTTCTTATATGTTATAGCATAAGGCTTAATCCCTACCCAACAACGTAGCACAACGCTTCTCTGTCATTGTTTTGCTGTTGCTTTTTGCTGAATATCATTGTTATTTAATTTTATACGCATCGCCCAGGATCCCTGCAGCACGACAGAGTGGACACTTGTGAAAGTTACGCTAAACACTCAATTTTTCTGCAGGTCAGGATGGGACCATGCACCCTATTTTACCCCAGGTGAGTAACCCCACCTGGCTGATGTTGTGAGAGTCCCTGGCTAATGGCAGTATATGATATGGTATGATATGGCATTCATAACCCGCCTATACACAAGTGTTTCAAAGTGTGACGAGGCAAGGGAGGGGGAACAGAGGGAAGACAGAGACAGCGATCTTTCTAGGCCAGGTGATTGAGATTGCGCAAGTGCAGGGGAGGGGGGAAAGGGAAAGTGCGGAGGGGGGAGGACTAGGGGGCAGTGCAATACATAGGATGAATAGTAAATAAATAAGTAGTAATAGTAAATAAAAAAATAAATAGAACAGTAGGTAAAAGTGCGACCAGCTAGTGGCAAGTGCAAGGGTAAGTACAGACATCTGGTGTCACTAGCTGATGGGGACTGTAGGGATACAGAAACAGCCCCCAAGTGCAGGGGTTGCCGGGAATGCAGTGCAGGAGTGCAGCTTGCTGGGGAGGGGACCTGGGCCCCAGATCAGAGGGTAGCCAGGTGACCAGTGCAGTTTCAGCCAGGAGTTCAGCAGTGGAGAGGAGGAGAGGAAGCAGAAGTAAAGATGAAGGTCTTGAGGTGCTTCCGGAACCAGAGATGGTATGCCTCAAGTTTCAGGGAGGCACCAGCCGAAGAAAGAGATCTCTCTCCAACTCATTGCTTGGAGAAGTGCGTGACCCTTAGGGAGTTGGAGGCGGATGAGTGAAGAGCTCGAGAAGGAAGATATTTGGGAAGAGAGAGTTGGAGGCAATGAGGCCCCAAGCCCCAGAATGCCTTGTGGACAATGCAGAGGGCACTGAACTGAATCCTTGCAGCCACTGGGAGCCAGTGCAGCGATTTCAGTCCTGGAGAGATACAATCCATGGGGTTGAGGCCAAGGACAAGTCTCGCATTCCTGTTCTAGATGAGTTGTAGAGGGCAGAGAGTAGAAGCATGCATATTTAGAAAGAGGCTGTTGCAGTAGTCCAGCCTAGAGAGAACCAGAGCTTTGGAGACAGTGAGCTTCTGGGGGAAGGAGAGGAAAGGAAGGATACCTCTGAGGAGGTGCAGCTGGTACTGTGACTTCTTAGAGACATCGGAGATGTGACGAGAGAAGGAGAGAGTGGAGTCACAGATGACCCCAATTTATTTAGCCTCACAGGTGGGAGAAGGAAGAGGGCCAAGAGAGGCCGGCCAGAGAGTGACAGGAAAGGAGGGAGCAGGTGTGCCGATGAGGAGAATCTCAGTCTTACTGGTATTAAGGCAGAGATCGTTTGTAGCACACCACTCCTGGATAGCAGATAGACAGTCAGAGATGAGAGAAGGAGCAGAGGTGGCGGAAGGGAGCTTGAAAATAGACGGAGTGTCAACAACATAGCACTGAAAGCTGGGGCAGAGAGCGGCAATGCGGTGGACCAGAATGGCCAGGTATTGTTTGAACAGCCAGGGAGAGAGGTTAGACCCCTGCGGAACACCACATGTAGAGATAGAGGAGAGGAAGGTACCAAGTTGGACCTGGGAGGGTCAATCGGAGAGGAAAGAGGTCAGCCAATACCCAAATTATCACAGAGATGTTTGAGCAGGATGGCATGGTTGACCGTGTCAAAGGCAGAAGAGAGATCAAGTCAGATGAGGACACAAGGGGTATTGGAGTTAAGGTTTGAGAACAGGTCTTCATGGATGTTCAGGAGAGCAGTTTCCATGCTTCCGGTAGCTCTGAAGCCAGACTGATGGTCATGGAGACAGTCAACCAGATCAGTGTGAAGATTAAGCTAAGAGATGGCCAGTTTTTCCAGGAGTTTCCCAGGAAAGGTGTGATGGAGATTGGGCAGTAGTTAGCAGGGCAGGAGCAGTTGGCTGAGGGTTTGTTAAGAAGAGGGTGCACAAGGGAGTGCTTCAAGGGGGAAGGGAAGACTCCTGTGGCGAAGGAGTGGTTGCAGAAGTCCGCCAAAGCAGGAGCCAGGTTGTCCATGTGATCCTTGATGGTTTCAGAGGAACAGGGGAGAACCTGTTTCAATGAGACTTTCATAGATCGGACATGTCTAGAAACCACGTCTGGGATGAACAGGGAAAAGGCAGAGAAGGAGGGAGGAGAGGTGGCCACAAAAGGGAGTAGAATTAGGATGAGAGGAAGTGGGAGAGGACAGGATATCCTGAGTTTTAGGGCAGAAATGAGAAGCCAGGCCCGTGCAGAGGGCCTGGGAGGGGACAGGCAAGGTGGAGACTGCAGCAGGATTGGCCAGCTCCTTGCAGATTTTAAATAGTTTGGACGAGTTTTTGGATACCGCAGAGACGCAGGCTTGGATGAGGGCTCTCTTCTTGGTGCACTTGCGTTTAAGGGTGACGAATTGTGAATCGTACCAGGAATTGCACTTGGCTTTGGGCTTCACGCAGATCCTCATGACGGGGGTAAAAACATCAAGAGTATCAGATATAGCAGAGTGGAGCATAGAAAGGGTTATGTCAGGGTGTGAGTCTGCCGAATGGGATGGAGAGTGTGAGAAAGTGGCGGCAAAAGTAGGAGTAGTTGTGGGTGTATACGAGTGTAACATCTACCAGCCAATCCACTAACATTGCAACAACTCCCCAACAGCCAGACATGCGTTCCTATAAGGATTGCGTGTAGATGGACTGTGGGCATGAATAGTTTGTGGCTTTCATGCCCTGCCAGTCCGGCGTACCTGGCCATTCACGGTCCACAAGCCCGAGCTAAGGCAGGCCCGAGTGAAACGGTTGTCCGGGGTGCCAAATGGGGTGCTAATGGCTTTCACAATTTTACATTGGGAGATCCACACTGCTTGCACAAACGATCTCGCGATGAAAAATAAAAAAACAACAAAAAAATATGCCCACCACAATATGGAAAAGGGACAAAGTACCTTTCCTATGTCTATGGTGGAATCCAAATGGGAGGAGCGTCGGGGCCAGAGCGCAATGCTCCAGTCCAATAGGTAAGTGGAGGGAGTGGGGGGAATGGGGGAATTTTGGGGTGGGGGCAACAGGGAGAGGCCCCCAATTGCCTCCCTGAATTGGAAAAATGGGGAAATAAAAGCCTTGGGTGGCTGTGACACAGGGCGGGAACTGTAATCTTGCCCACTGTTCCAGCCACCTGATTGGCTGAGCGCACTTCACTGAATGCCGAAACCTTTTCAGGACTGACCTTGACAAGATCAGAGAGTGCTTGTCACTGGCTGGCTGGCTTCCACATAATTTCTTTTTTAAATGTATTTATTTGTATTTATTTGTTCTTACAGATAATACAAGTTTTTGGGCCTTACACACTATTCACCTGTGGTACCCAAAAAGCCCTGTAGAAATGAGTGTGCTAAGTTTGAATGCATGTCTCGGGGTTGCCACCATCCTGTGGACTTGAAAGAATTCACACCTGTGTTTGTGCCCGAGGCCCCATCTTAGTCCCTGTTCTCCTAAGTACTGGAGGTTTTGTACCAGTTGTATGAAGTCCTTAGAGGAAGAAGTAGCAGAAATGAGCACCTGGCGGGGCAAGGTCCTGCAGAATGCTACAGAAGATTGTTAACAAAGCCCTGAAGGACCTTGGTGTCCTTCACCAGAATGTCTTCCATGGAGAGGCCACCAGAGTAGCGCTCAGACGGGTTCATGAAAGGAAGCTCCAAGAAACCCCCTATTTTGAACATTGGATCCCAAGTCCGCCTGCCAGAAAGAGACCACACCACAAATGGAGATTGGGCCAAATGGGAACTGAGACCCCCACCGCTGACCGAGACGGCATCCGTAGGGCGTCAGATGAGCATCTCTGGCTATCGGGCCAGACTCACCTGACCCTGGGTTTAGCAAAGGTGTGTGCACACTATGCACTTTGTCAACGCCTCCATCCTTGAGGGCATCCACTGACACTTGTCTGACCTATTTACCAGTGTTGTCTCCTGCTCCTGTAGACCCAGAACTACCACCCCCTTTGGACTGCAAGAGCCCCTTGCAAACCTTGATAGCAAACACTGTACTGTGGTGTCCCGTGCAACTGCCCACAACACACCTCTGTTCCCATGTCACCCAACACCACCCTGCTGCCCTGAATACGCTGACCTATGGGCAGATTATCTCAGACCCTGAGGCTTCGGTCATGGCGGACTCTGCCGCAACCTTTTTGTGTTATACTCATGGATTACTGATTTTCTTTACTTTGTAGCAGCATAACTAATCTCAGATGCCTTAATTGTGTGAACAGGCTATTTTCTTACTGCAGTGACTGTACCCATACCCACCTGGTTTACTATGCAGTGCAGTGCTTTCCCGTGTAAATCCCCCGCAGCCGGGATCTAAGGTGTAGAGATGTGACGCCAAAACCCTTCGCATGTTCACCAGGTTCGTAAGGATGATGCTTCCACCCAGTTGCTTGCTCCTGATTGGATGATTTATAAGCACTGTGCCAAAACATATGGTGGGGTTGAGACCACCATAGAAAAGAGAGTTGAGGGGATGCGGGTGAGGGGTTGCACCAGGGGTGAGAAGTAGGGCTTTAAGAGTAGATTGGCAGCCCCATCATGTCATGATTCTGGGGGCAACAGTGTAAAGGAAGGTGGGGAGGGTAAGGAAACCGAGCCGGCAGGGATGGTGTAGGAAGTGAAGTGATAGATATCCCCATGGGAAGGGATTGTAAGGCGTGACAAGGAGCGGCACCTCACCTGCAGGATCCGGCGTAGTTGCCTGGACAGGCGCACAGAGTTCTCGTGCAGTCCCTCCCAAGCCTTGAATGTCTTCTCCTGTGTTTCCACAAATGTATTCCAGCAGTAGAAGTAATCTGAAAGGGGGAGAAAGAAAGTTAAAGAACACACGCTAAACAAACTCCATCCCAGCCAGTAGAGACTTGCTTGGTATCTCTCTGGCAATCAGGAGCGGCAACGTTTCAATGTACCATGGTGAGCAAACACTATGTAACGTAATGTAATGGGCATTTGCATAGCGCCTTTCACCATTGGTATGGTCTCAACACACTGTAGATTGAACGCCCTTGCGGACCGAAGTCCATGTATGGGAAATTCGTCAGCGAGTTATAGAATGCGTGTTTGCATTTGAGCCCGTACAAAGGTAGGTAACCGTGGCCAAGTCCCGGCTAGTCACCCATGTTGAGCAGGAAAGTGGGTGAGTGCCGAGAGGTAATCTGGAGAGTATGCAAGAGAGATATTATGGGCGCAACTAGACTGAATTTTATCATGGGGGACAGCTGCATTCTAATGACAGAGGTGCTGTGCAAGGTCTGTGAAGCAGGAGAGACATGGGACTCATTCTAAGTTTGGTGGTATCCCGCCAGTAAATACGGTGGGATATCACCAAACGGTAATACAGTTACCGGCACCTGATCTGCTAGCATTACCGGCAGATTACAGGTGCCGGCAGCGGTATGTAAATCCCCACTCCATAGCGTTCCATAGGACTCTGCGGGGGGATTGCCAGTATTACCGGCACCAGTAATACTGGTGCTGGTAATACTGGCTGTTTTTGCCGGTGAGGTGCCTGATTTGGAGGTAAATCAGGCCACCCCCACCGGCAAACTTGTAGTTTGGCAGTGGGGGAAAAGTTGCGTTAACAGTATTACCACCACATGTTTCCCACACTGCCAAACTAGGAATAAGCCCATTATGTGCACTGCTAGATCACATTTTATCCATCAAACCTAGCTGCAATAGACAGCAAACATCAGAATCACAGCCAGATGCAGTACCAGGCTAAAATCAAAATCACAGCCAGATGCAATACACGGCTAACATCAGAATCACAGTCAGATGCAATACAAGGCTAGAATCAAAATCACAGTCAGATGCAATACAAGGCTAGAATCAAAATCACAGCTAGATGCAATATCAGGCTAAAATCAAAATCACAATAGATGCATACAAGGCTAAAATCAAAATCACAGCCAGATGCAACAAAAGGCTAAAATCAAAATCACAGCCAGATGCAATACAAGGCTAACATCAAAATCACAGCCAGATGCAATACCAGGCTAAAATTAAAATCACAGTCAGATGCAATACCAGGCTAAAATCAAAATAACAAGTAGGTGCCATACAAGGCTAGCATACAAATCCCAGGTAAATGCAATACAAGGCTAAAATCAGAATCACAGTCAGATTCAATACAAGGCTAACATGAAAATCACAGGTGAATGCAATACACGGCTAAAATGAAAATCACAGGTCATTGCAATACAAGGCTAACATTAAAATCACAGTCAGATGCAATACAGGGCTAAAATAAAAAAAAACAGGTAGATGCAATCCAAGGCTAAAATCAAAATCACAGCCAGGTGCAATACAGGGCTAAAATAAAAACCACAGCTAGATGCAATACAAGTGTACAATCAAAATAACAGGCAGATACAATACAAGGCTACAATCAAAATCACAGATCAATGCAATACAAGGCTACAATCAAAATCACAGGTAAATATAATGCAAGGCTAAAATCAAAATCACAGCCAGATGCAATACAAAGATGAAATCAAAAGCACATGTACATGCAAAACAAGGCTAACATCAAAATCACAGGCAGATGCAATACAAGGCTATAATCAAAACCACAGCTAGATGCAATACAAAGCTAAAATCAAAATCACAGGCAGATGCAATACAAAGCTAAAATCAAAATCACAGGCAGATGCAATACAAGGCTAACATCAAAATCACAGCTAGATGCAATAAAAGTCTAAAATCAAAATCACAGATCAGTGCAATACAAGGCTAACATCAAAACCACAGCTAGATGCAATACAAAGCTAAAATCAAAATCACAGGCAGATGCAATACAAGGCTAACATCAAAACCACAGCTAGATGCAATACAAAGCTAAAATCAAAATCACAGGCAGATGCAATACAAGGCTAACATCAAAATCACAGCTAGATGCAATAAAAGTCTAAAATCAGAATCACAGATCAGTGCAATACAAGGCTAACATCAAAATCACAGCTATTTGCAATACAATGCTCAATTTGAGAGTTACATCTGTCAAATGTCCGCATGGAGCATTAAAACCAATGTATTATGATGTGTATGATCAACCGTAGCTTTAAAAGTGGATGCGTGATACTTTATCGTTGCTGGTAGGTTGTGAGGCCTGGCATTGACTTTTATCGGTTATTGGGAGCTGACCTAGGGAGCAGCCCTTTGCCAGCTGCCTGGGGGAGTTTGTAAAGTGCTGGTGTTCTGGAAACTTGGGGAGCTGTGCGGGCCAATCCACATTGGTCTGTGCTGGCGGGGGGGTGGAGGGAAGCGGGATGGGGGAGGATGTGGGTTAATACATTAAAGAAAAGAAAGAAAGAGATCAAGAAAACTACACAGTAATGGAAGGGAGTGGGGAACTGAGAAACTCGATGGAACGAGGCAGGGGCAGGGCAGTCACCGACGATTTTGTTCACCACACGGTCTGGGCCCACAGAGCCTCAAGGGTCATAGGGGTGCCACTCCCTACTTATTAAATAGGCTCAGCTACCACCAGCTCGAAAGCAGCATGGCCTATATTGACAGTGGCGTAATTCACTACGCGATTTAGATACTTACGCCTGTCATATCGCAAGGAGAACATCTCAAGTCCTTAACATTGGAGTGTGGAACACAACTCTGCTAGGAAGAATTGGGACACTCTTTGGCCCAGGTGAGGGAATGGGAAGTAATATCACATGGATCGACATCACAGGAAGTGACATCACAAAGCATAAAATCTAGCATTACTCTGGGAAACCTTACATACTGAGCATTTCTGGCAGGACCAAGACTGGTTTGCAATTGACTGATTTCCCTTCAGTAATTGTGTGGATGGGCTAAAACATTGTTATGAAAGGCTGCCCAGAGCAGGGCTAGCAGCTGCAATGCTTCCAAAGCCTTGCATCCATCACTTTTGCAGTGTCAAGAGCATGCCTAAATGCGCAAGTCACGCTATGCAAAGCCCAGGCGTATTATTTTGCATTACCCTTTGACTGTACGCCCCTCCCCCAAACAGTGTCTGGCAGAAAGTGGGAATTTCACTCTGACATGTTAGCGATCGCCCATCATACAGCTGACGATGATGATTTGTCTACTCTGGCCCAAATTAATCAGTGCTGGCTGCGGCCAGAGCAGACACAGACATGGTGAAGGGCTATTCCAGGCACCTCCTCACTGCTTGGCCCCTGTACGACCTTGTGGGTGGGTTACCGTCCGGGGTGGGGGCCTTGGCCCCCTACCTTGGGGCTGAGTGGCAGCTGAAAACGTTCACTTCCGACTTCTGTAGTCCGTGTCACTTCTATCAATCATGCTAGCCCTCAAACCCTAAAGATGGCGTGCCCTGCATCCATGCAACAGTCCTGGATGCCACCGGCCATTTTATTTATTTATTTTATTTATTTATTGCATTTGTTACACGCTCAGACCCTGAGGTATCACGGCATAGTTACAGACATCTTTAGCATTGAAAGTGAAAGTAGTCACTTACATATTAGCAGATAGATAACGCTGCAAACTAGTCATTAAGGCATAGACTGTTAGTATACATAGAATGAAACAATACAGCAATCATATTTATTTACAAGGTTCAGCTCAGTCCACCACATGGCGAATGTTCTATTAGCCCTAGAGAGACTAAAAGACCTATGGCGGCTGACTTAGGTTTGCTAGAATTGGATAAATAACCACGTTTTTAAGGATTTTTTGAAACCTGGGAAGGATTCCGTCTTTTTGATATTAAGAGGGAGGGAGTTCGATTGTTTGGGGGCAAGGACTTGGAAACTACTACGTCCTGCTCTGGAGCATTTGTACTGTAGGATCTCAAGGAGTGCGTTGTTATTGGATCTGAGGGCCCCACTGGATGTTTTTTTCTTAATGGTGTTGTTCATGTAAGTGGGGGTTTATTAGCGAGACATTTATGGGTGACACATAATGTTTTGAACATAATTCTGGCCTTAATGGGGAGCCAGTGAGTCTCCCTCCTAATATTGGATATTTGGTCGGATTCCTAGTGCTGCCCGTAAGGCTTCATTCTGCATTAGCTGTAGTTTGCTAAGGTTCGTGTTGGAAGTTCCTAGTAATAGAGCATTACAATAGTCCAGTTTTGATAGAATCAGAGCTCTGGCCAAGGTGATACAGTTTGTAGGTGTAAGGAACTGGCGGCTTAATGTGATTAATTTAGATGTGTATGATGTGGAGGACGCAAGTGGCGAGATATGTTTGACCATAGTGAGGTTGGCATCAAGGTATACTCCTAATGTTTTGACTTTTTTAAGTACTGGAATCAACGTGCCATCAATGTTGATTGCTGAGTAATCCAAGTGAAGGGTACCTATTTTGGATTGGGAGCCAACAATGAGAATCTCTGGGCCTCATTACGACCCTGGCGCTAAGTGGTTAACGGCGCCGTAAAAGGCTGCGGCGCCGTTAACCACTTAGCGCCTTACTACGAGGTCCCTTTGCGGGACCCGACCTGAACGGCTGGTCTGGACCAGCCGTTAAAGTAGGGACCCACAAAGGGACCTCGCAGGCAATTACGGTACAGCAATTTGCGGTACCGTAATTGCCGCCTTCCCCATTCCCATTGAGCCCTATGGGGCAAAAATGGGAATGGTGAAGGGCAATGGTGCATGGGGAATTACCGCCCCACCAACCTTGAAATGGGGCAGTATTTCCCCATTTCCCCATGGCGGACTCGTTACAACACCGGCACCAACCATGGTGCTAATAGCGCCATGGTTTAGCGCCGGTGTTGTAATGAGAGCCTCTGTCTTCTCATCGTTAAGGCAGAGGCTATTCAGGCACATCCAATTTTGTATAATAGCGTAGACTTTGTTGATGGTCAATGTGTCTTGGTCATAGTTCCCAGAAATAGGGAATGGGGATCTGGGTGTCATCTGCAAAGGTGGTGTAGATGACACCCATATTGTCTAATGCCAAGAAGAGGATCTTCGTGTAGGCATTATAAAGAGTTGGTGAAAGGCATGAGTCCCAATGGGGACTGCTATGGGGTCAGCAGCATATTTGCCAATGTAGACTCTGGATGTGCGTTCAGCTAGAAAGGATTTTACCCAGAGAGTAGCATATTATGAAAAACTGAAATCTTTGGCTAGAGTGGAACATAGTTTATCATGATCTACAAGGTCAAAAGCTGCAGGTAGGTCTAACAGCCGCAGTATACAGAGTTTCCCTGAGTTTCTAATGGTGTCCATCTGGATTTTCAGATCAATGAGTGCCGTTTCCGTGCTATGGTTCGGCCTAAATCCAGATTGTCTAGCTCCCATGAGATGGTTTTGTTCGAGGTGGGTTTGAATTTGTGAGTATGTTATTTTATCTATGATTTTAAGTAAGAATGGGACTGTGGTTATTGGTCAGTAATTGGCGGGTACAGCAGGGTCAAGGGTAGGTTTTATTTTAGAAGCAGAGTGACCCAGGCTTCTTTGATGCTGGCTGGGACCAAGTTAGTGCTGAAGGAAGCATTCACAAGATTAGTAATAATAGGGGTGAAGGTAGATGCACATGATTTGACTAGGTGGGCTAGGAAGGTATCCCCTTTGCAGTTTGAAGCTTTCAACTTGGCAATAGTAGTATTCACTAGTTCTTGGGACACTGGAGTGAAGTGGAATAATTGAGTATTATAGTCATTGGAGTTAGTGGGAGTGTTAAAAGGGGTATTTTCTTTCAGCTAGTATTTTTCTTTTAGTAATAATTTTCTTTTGCACAGCTCCATGTATCGCTATACCAAACCCATGAGCTCCCACACTGTTGAGGGAGCACCCCTCTGCCAACCTCATGACGTCATCCAATTTCAGGCGTGTCGGACTGTGCATTGCTATATCAACCAGTTCGATGGGTGAAGTCCCCATACCATAGTCTGAATCCCCCCGCCCACCAGCCCTAATAGCGACAGGCTCTTTCCCTCTCTACCATTGGTATGCCCCGCCCAGTCCTTGATGTAGGTCAAGAACTCAGTACCGTTTCCTTGACCGTCCCGCATGGAGATTTACTGGGAAATAACCACATTGTGACACTGTTGTCTCATATTGTATTTAAAGATATAACAGCGCTTTGGTAAATTAATGCCCCTTCTTGTATACTTTGCATGGACTTCGCCCTGCAAAAATTCACTTTGCACGGTTCCATGAATCTGGGTTTGTGTCGGCAGTGCAAAGTCACTTTTCAGCAGTGCAAAGTCACCTTGAACTGTGCAAAAAACGTAATGAATTGCGCCCACAGTATTCAGAATGGCTTGGTTTACTTCCCTGCCAAGCAATTGTCCTCACATGGACTGTCCCTCTTTTGGGTGCGAGTCCCATACTCACAATCTTTATAACAGCTTGGTTCACTCTCCTGCCAAGCAGTTATCCTTTCATGAATTTCACATTTATAATAATTCGATATTTATATAGCACTTTGAGCCAAAGCACTTTACATAGCACATATTTAAATACATTGTTATTATTACCTAATCGAAATTGGTGCTCTCTTTATCGATTTTAGAAGGATTAAAGTCTGAGTCAACCTTGCCAGAATTTGAACCTGAGACCTGCATATCAGACACAGATCACAGCAACAAGCACTTAACATGATGAACCATCTTACCCTTTCAGCCATCTTACTTTGGTGTTGTGCAGGTAAAGAACCCCTTTCTTTATGGCCGTAGTTGCTTTGATGGCATACGACAGGTTCTTACACAGGGGGCTGCTTTATCTGGATCATGAGTGTGTCATGGGGACACATGGGCTAGTGTCGTCGGCTGTCTAAACATGGATGCTGCTCTGGTTTTCTGATCATAGTTTGATGGGTACAAATCACATTAATTCAAAGGTAGTAGTGCAACAAACTGCATTATCTCCTATTAAAGGTAGGACACTGTTAACCTGCTGCACCCACGCCCCCTCTCAGCCCCCTTATCTGTTTCATCTATTGTAGCATGGTTTTGCCTGGACTGTCACAGTAGGGCCCCGTACAGGTTTTGGTGAAAGGGAGGATGAAACTCGTACAATGCCAGGTCGACTTCAGAGAGAGATTTTGACAATCAGCAATTTGTTATTTTAACCCTCTCACGTAAGGCACACCTGGCATAGCTGGATGGGCTCGAACCCAATGATTGTGCATTCCGACCAGCTGGGAACTAAGCACATAGCAAGGCCTGTAATAGCACTCACGTTCCTTGTGTTCCTTACTCGCTTCCAGTCACAGGCAAATCCTCACAGAGCATCCAGGAGCAGTGCTGGGAAATTCCATCACCAGGCAGGGGGCTTGGGAGAGGGAATGGGGGAGGAGTCCTATGGTTATGATTGCAGCCGGCCCCATTTTTTTATTTTGGAAATCTAGTCTACCTACCCAATAACGTTGCAAGCCTGACCTTGAACCCCTTGTCCAGTGACCTTTACTGGCACAGAGGAACATACCTCTATAGGCCTTTGGTCTGCCCTAAAGAAGATTGGACGGATCAACTGGGCAAGGGGGTGACTCGTTAGGGCCAAACCACTATAAGCACGTAGCATATCCTCACCTAAGCAATACTGCTAACAAACCTTCCAGACTCCCACACCACCTGATATCACATCTCTCTGCAACATAACACTGAAACACTCCCTGTCATACACGCATGACCACTACCTCAAAGCACACGATTTCCATGAACGAACCCATCTAGGACACGGCACAAAATATACCCGGTCCAAGTCTCCCTGGACCCGTGCCCAAATCACCTGGCTACTCGCACACAGAACCCAGCTTCTTCCCATCTGCACCTACCAACAGCGCAGCAAAGGCAACCTTCCTTCTTTCTTTATCCCTACTAAATTCCCACCCAACACAATCTCTTTACGGTTCCCAAGCACAAAGAGGCCAGGTTGCACTCACACTGAATTAATTAATCATTTATAATGTGCTTAATACGGTAGACCAGTCTCTAGGCGCTGGACCAGGATTCAAAGCTGCATTGCACTGTGGTGTCTTGTTTCCAAGACAAATGCATTGCCCCTGAGCTATTCTCCCAGCACACGTCTACCTCCCTGCCAGGCACAGTTGACCTGCAAGGACATCTGACCCCACCCCATGGTGCCCCACCTTTAAAGGTCATGACGCCCAGCTGCACCCCAGCTTGGTGCAGCCGGCGTAGCCCTTCTGGCTCAGCATTCTTCTCCTCGCAGAAATAGAGGCGGGAGGTGAAGATGCGCAGGCGCAGGTTGGGGTGCTCCTGCAGGAAGTCAGCAGTGTGCCGGGCGCAGTCATAACAGGGACTCCAGGAAGTGAACCAGGTGATTCGGTAGCAGCGGTGGGGGTTCATGTTCCAGGACACCATGTACCGCAGGAAGAGCAGCTCGACGTGGCAGCCCATCTTATTGCGCAAGTAGCCGAAGTCCATGGAACAGGAGGAGGCGCTGTCCCGCACCTTGACGATGTAGCAGAGGTAGGTCTCATGGCGGCCGCGTGCCCAGCGCATGTTTTTATAGTGGTACAGAAACTTGGTTTTCTTCATGAGCAAACTGCGGAAAGAGGGTAAAATGGTAAGAGAAATGTGGTTATGAAGAAAGCTGCAGAGTGGGACATGAGGGAAACATAAAGAGGGACAGGGCAATGATTTTTATGAACACGGATGGGGCCACAGAAATGGGGGTAGAAAATGAATGTCAGAAGAAGGACAGGGAAAAATGAACTGGGAATTATATACAAAGGTGCAAAACTTCGAAATGGGGGAAATACAGGAGAGAGAAGGAGAAAGGGGTTTATAGAGGAATGTGGGGTGAAATATAGCCCCTGAATGCCAGAAATAAAGAGGCCAGAGTAATTATTAAAAACCTACAGGAATATAAGGCCAGCACAGAAATGATGATGTCGGACATAAGGCCTATGGAACTAAAAGCAGGCCTAAAATCTAAGGAATGAAAGTGGGCCTGACTCTAAAAAGTGTAAAGATATGCAGAATGCATTTCAGCATGGAAAAGAGAGACATGTGGCTGATAATGCCATACTACACAATCCATGGAGAGCTGCACTAACACATAAAGAAACAACATTGCATGCAGCATCTTCAATGGAATACCAGAATGTGCTCCAAGCAGCTTAAGTGTAACGGAGCCCATTACATGTAAAATAAATAAAAGAATGTTGTCATTTTCATTTTTCCATCATCCAAACTGACATCATGCTAAGAGAAATTCTCAATAGACTTTCAAGTTTGGAGATGGTGTTCTCATATAACAGCCTTATACACATGCACAATCCAGAAGTAATATGCGTGTATTTTGAAACTGTGTGCCTTTATAAGATGTCATTTAAAATTGCAATTGTGTGTGAGTTTAAAAGGCCATTTTGCGGCTGGTACATGAACAGTGCTTTCTCCCAAAATGAAAACAACTTCGAGGCCCTTCCCTCTGCTGCCCAAGAGACACAGGCCTGGGTGTCCTCATCAATCAAAGCCAATACTTCACTATATAGAAAGAAATACAATGCTTAAGATCTGAAACACGGTGAAAACCACATGAGCCATGTCTGTTCTTGCAGAAGGAGTGACCCTGGGGTCACAAGTCCCATGAAAAGTCCATTAGTGTTGCTCACATGCCTGGAAGGGGAAGTCGAAACTAAACCTGAGCCTCTCTGCTTAGTCACATGTATACAGATACATTAAACTTAGAGGGAAAAGGAGGGGGCTAGAGTGAGGCCTGTGGAGCTGGAGTTGAAGTGAATGGAAAATATATTTTATTGCATAAAAAGGGCAGCATACATGTCACAACATTCATTCCAGACTTTTATTAAAGATGACAGTCACGCCCTTTTCACCATGCTGAAACGATGCTGGTGTGATAACTTTAATTATGTTTATTAATGAAAATGTGATTTGGGCCTTCCCTTGATTCTGAGAGATGTGAAAGTTTAAATGAGCATGCATGTAATAAGCAATATGAAAACTATAAAGTAACATAGTTTTCACTGATATGGCGCCTGAGTAAATGAAGAAACACTGTATCTCTGCATAGGAAGGGTGTGCTGACTTCAGACAAGCCTTATCTGATTCACATTAAAAGATAGTTTTCAAAAATATATTTATACATGTAAAGATTTGAAAATGTAGGGCACTTGACATGTTGAGAGATGTTGAGAGCTCACAACGGACCTAGCACATCTGTCAAAATGGGAAGATGAAGCTTTCTCCTCCCACAGCGGTCCCAAATCACTCCCCCACCCCCTTGTCCTATTAGCACACAGGTGGGAGGTGGGTAGTGAACATTAACCAATCCCTTTGCCGAGAATCATAACAAATTTGTGATGTCATTTGCCCTATATGTAGATCAGTTTGCATTATCGCTGAGTTTTTTTCCACTTATTCCTGCTGCTAAACTCTGGTGTAAAACATCCCAGCAGAGAGGCCTAAATCTTGCATTGGAGACAGGAACCAGTAGACATAGAAGCTGAGTGAGACCCCTTGGAGGATTCAGAAGAGATCCTTGACTGACCCCCTTTCTGAGACAGCAGTGCCCTGGTGTTCCCTGATGCCTAGCACCAGACCTCTCCTATAAGTAAAACCACCCCAAAGCCATATATTGTGTAGGCCCTATAGTTTTCCAGCATTGTTTTAGTTATTTCACCATTGATAAATAGCCTGGTTGGCTGTGTAGATCCCTAGCATATTTAATCAAAGTAAATCAATTAATTCCCTTATAGTTATCATGGGATGGGTATTGTTGGCATTCAAAACCAACAATCTTTACCCAGTGTGTTTTGAACTGGTATAGACATGATGATTTGCCAAAAGAGTCAATCCCAAAACTCTATTTCTATGTGAATGTGCAAGGTGCAAAATGAAATTGCCCCTGTGTACCCATTGTGCTCTGACCAAAAATCCTAAACCCTGCCTTTTCTTGTTAGGTGTGGCAAAACAAATTTTCCCATTTGCATTTCCTTCTTTCACATTGCAGCTGTGCTAAAACTACCAAAACCGATTTTCCCATTGTGCTCTGACCAAAACCACAAAGCCCAACCTATTCTTTTTAGGGGTGGCAAATCGAATTTCCCATTGCTTTTCTTTATTTCATATTGTCTCTGTGATTAAACCCCAAATCCGATTTTCCCATTGTGTTCCCACTCCCTGCCATTGGCTTCCATTCAGAGGAGTCAGGTCTAATTGATGTTTGGGGGGTGATGGTCACTGGGAGAAAAGTAGAATCCAATCTGCAATCACTGTGTGTCTTGAATTGTTATTTTCCTCTATTGGTGGGTGATTTAAAATGAAATAATTGTGAGTGCTTATCTTAGTATCCAGTATCTCTGGGTGGGTGACTTTACGGAAGTCATTTTTGTTCTTGTGTTGCCACAGCATTGGTGGCTGATATTAATCTATTTGTCATATTTGGTTTAAATAAATAAATTAATAAATATATTCTTATTACACACCGGGCTGGTCCTTAGTCCATTGTGGCACTGGGTACTTGTTGGGAGTTGGGTGCGAGACGGGGTGGAGGCCTTACCACATTGAACCTTAACCAAAAACTGAAAGTGCTTTATTGTGCGTCACGTTCATGGTGGGGAAAGGAACTCCCTGAGTTGAGTGTGACCACGTAATAAACCACAACAGGACGTTGGGGGCAGATGAGCTGGAAAATATACAATAGGCTTGGGCATAGAAAAGGCTTGCTAAATGATGGTTGTATACAAAGCTGTAAATTGAAAAATTCCAGTTAAACTCTAAGGCAGTGGCGCGCCCAGACATTTTTCATAGGGGTGGTCTGAGGAGGTCACTGGGGTGGCGCACTAAAACAAACACTTAACTGAATTTCAGGCCGATGGGGGCAGCATTTTTATAAGGGTGACCGTGGCCCCCGTTAGCCACCCCTTGGTGGTGCCTCTGCTCTAAGGGGCAATCTATAGGGATTTTGGGTCACCGTGTTCTCAATGGTCGCCTCTGAATTTCTGACTGAGCCAGCCCCCATACAGCACTTGCTGGCTTCCTCGAATACCCACATACCCGCAACCAATATGTTTTAAGCATTTAGCATCCATGTGGGTACTGGGGGCACATTTCATTAGGACAGATTCTCAAAGGATCTGTCCTCATGAAATGTAAAACAAACATAATGCATTTCTATCCCTGCTTGAGGATCAGAAATTAAAGCAGAACCACAGCAATTCATAGAGCTCCAGTCTCCATTAACAAAATGCTCAGAAGGTACTGACATTACCCTTCTGCATTGTGCATCCCACTGAAGCTATTTCAAACATAGCCCCATTTATATTATGCCCACTCACTGGCCAGTATTTATGCAATTGCACAAACATAATTATGAAGGGATCAGAATGTACACACCAGAGAATCACCTTCTCATCACCCTTGTGAATCAAACACAACATTTCTCATGCAAGTGAAGGGGATGTGCAAGAGTGTCCCCTTCACTTGTGTGAAAGAAGAGGTTGGAAAGAAGGACCCTAAATCTAGCATCTCTAAGACCGGGTGGGCATCTTAAGATCCCAGTCTCTCTTCTCTGTACAAAGGCACTTCCGAATCTACGCTTCTTTTGTCTTTCTATGGCTGCCATGAGGTTTTGCAGCCATTTTAGGTTTCAGACCATTGGGAAATAGTATTGAGCAAGATAAGTGACCTAAGAATCATATGGTGCCTTTAGGTAGGTTAAGAAAGTTTGATTTGGGAGGCAGCAATTCACATTATTGACCACTGGTGGAGTGAACGTTTGGTGTCAGGGGTGTCATGTGGCCCCTTAGGGGAGCACTGCTATTTTAAATGATTTAATGTCAGTGGTGAGTGATGAATATTTTCAGTGGTGTGGCAATCAAATCTCCCTCTAATTAACTCAAGCGAGAAAGTATAGCCAGGGAGCCCTACACATTTTAGAAGAGTTTGAGTGAGGGGGTTATCCCAAGCACATTTTATGAATCTCAGGTTGAAACGGCTCATTTACAGCACAATTCTATTTGGGGTAAAGCCATACACTTTTTAATTGATTCTTTAGGGTAACAAATGTAAACTCCAATCGATTCCAGGTCATTATTGTACCCAGGAGCATTTTTCAAAATGTTCATGATGCTTGTGTCCACCTTTGGAAACTACCTTAATGAAGTTGTGCCCATAATATATATGCTCCCATTGCCACGGCATATCACATTCCTGAGGCTGTCACCACACTATATGCCAGGTTTCCCACTGTAAATAACTTTAATGACCATGTGTGAGCAACATATGCCAATATTACTACTGTAAATCATGTTCATGAAGCTACACCCACACACTGCCAGCATTGCAGCATCCCTTGTATATTTCTGCACCCACAACAGGAGCTAACATTCATACTGTAAATTACATTCAGATTGTACCCATGATACATTCCAGTATTGTCACTGTAAATCACCTGAATGAGCCTGTGCCAACAATATATGCCAATGTTGCTACTGTAAATAATTTCATGAAGCTTATTTATGTCAGCATAACAACATTACTTTTACAACGCCACACCACAATATATAGAGCATTCATACTATAAATCCCATTGCCAGTGTTAACACTATGAATCGCTTTCATGAACCGGCGCCCAGAATATATGCCATCATTGCCACTGAAAAATCATATCCATGAAGCTGCACCCATAATACATGTCCACATTGCCAAATCACTTGTATGACGCTGGACACACACTGTACCATTGCAAACCACTTTGATGCCACACATACAATATATAACAGCATTCCCACTGTAAACTAACTTTGATATTGTGCCCGCAGTATATGTCAGTATTGCCACTGTAAATAACTTCCATGAAGGTGCGCCCAGAATGTGTGCCAACATTGCAACATCACATTTATCATGCTGCACCCCAACATATGCCAGAATTGCCACTGTATAACCCTTTTATGGTTTGGTGCCCACAATATTTGCTGGTCTTGCCACTGCAAAACACTCTGATGCAGTCAGATACACAATATATGCCAGCATTCTCACTGTAAATAACTGTCATGATGCCCCAAGCTAAAAACATGCACATGCACTTGCACACGCGCTCACACACACACACACACATATATGTGGACACGCTTGCAAACTGGCATTTAAACTCTTGTGTATACACAAACAACTCAAACACATTGCATTATACATGCATCCAAACTCTTACACACACTGCATTATATTCAAACATGCATCTACTACTGTAGGCTTCCCTTAGGGCAGAGCAATAGCTGCCAGTGCCAGAAGGAAAGAACACGATGGTGTATGTGGGCACTTGTGTGAAGATTGAAGTGTGTTTGCTATGCAACCCGTAGACACCAGCATTTGACTCCTGAATGCCAAAGCCACAGCCCTGCATAAAGCTGCATAGATTTTTGTAAATGAAAAAAGGGCTTTGTTTGATCCAGCGGTGCCAGCACAGTGAAAAGCAGGGGCCATCGAGGAGGGGCCAAAGGATGGTAGTTGTCTCTCTGCGCTCCCTGGTCAATTTTACTGACCGTTCTCACCACTAGCTGGCTAATTTCCAGTGCACTTCCCTGCCGCAGACCCCATGAAACGTCTCGAGAGGAGTGGTCAACTCACTTCTTGCAATTTACTGACCCTGCAGATCCCCTTAAGCAGTAGACACCCCATACACCTCAGACCCTCATTCATGTATACCTAATTACTCAATGCAGCGATTCATACTTCACACCTTACTGCTACAGTGCCTTCCTTGCACACTTTTCTGCAGCGGAGCCCATCTCTCAAACTTACTACCTCCCTCCTATAATCCACCTGCCATGCAGAAAATCACAATTCTCACTAATCCTAATTCTTTAGTGCTTTCAATGTATATAACAGACCTCCCTGCTGTATTTTTCACCTCTCATCTCCCTGAAGAAATACACACCTCACACAAGCTGTGAGCACTTCACAAATCCATGCCACATTACAAATCTTACACCTTCCCTTAGCATCGCAGATCAAACCTCTCTTTTCAGTGAGTGGTCAATTTCTATGCCTTTCATTGAGAAGCATGTTAAGCCATTTAAAATTCTAATTCAGGTAAACAAAACCGCATTCCAAGCTCCCCTTTCCTGCCCCATCAAAAATCGTAAATTCGTCCTGCCCATCATTTGACCGCATGAACAACAGACTTTAAACAAATTCACCAATGTTTAGTTCAATCACCTGCTAAGCCCATTCAGATCTTTCATTAATGGCTGGCCCTCAAAATACTGCTCTGACTCTGGTGACTTCTACCTGCCCACAGGCTGCCATGCTCTGGAACTTGACTAATTCCAACCCTCCTAGATCGAATCAATGTGATCACTGTGCAGCTCGTAATTCCGCCGACGAAAATGTCAACTACAATTACGGCTCTGCGCATTGATCAGATAGATCACTTTTGCACACCTGCCTCGGCCCACAGACCTAAAAACTGCACCCCCTCAGCCTCCAATCCCCCACTTACCTTTACTAATGCACACTTCTGTGTGTGCCGCCGGCCTCCTTGTACCCCGGCAGTGTCACTTCCCCCCACTTACGTACGGCGGAGCTGATGCCGCAGGGTCCTTTGTTAAAAATGTCATCAGCTGCTTACCGTAATGCAGGGGAGTTGCTAGGACTGGAAAAGACCCGGGGCTAAGCTGATGTCGGAACTGTTGGGACTGGGGGCTAGCTAGTCTTTTGGCTGTAGTTCCTGAGATTCTATCCGGGGCTACAACCAAAAGATCAGGGGCTATAGCCCCCTTAGCCCCCCCTAGCAACGCCCCTGCTGTAATGGTTAGCGGGGGACACCCCTGCAGCCCCCGATCCCCATTACTGCTTCCAAGGAGAGCAGAGGACAACCCCTCAACCCCTGTTCTTCTTTAACGCAGTAATGGGGTCGGGATTTTTATATCGTGCTTGGGTGCACTGTTAGTAATGTTGCCACAATCGTACGATTCCCTTTGATCACAATTCCACCAAAACATAGTCTGGCAACCTGGACTCCACTGCCATCATCCACAGCAACAGCATAGCACTGCTGCATTGCGGAGAACATTTGGGCAGATCATTTGGGTAGCATTGGGAGACGCAGGGTCCAGGCCAAGGGACACACATGAGCACTCCGAAGAGCTACATGGCATAAATATAAGGCGCATCTCCCAGTGTCCCTCTTCTCTCCTATGCCTTAATTGGCACGTAATCTCCCAGGCAAAGGCTGAGATGGTGCAGGGGCCGAGTGCCATCATATGACAGAGAACCTTGCAGGGAGAAGACACCCATTGCGATCCAATCTTTACTTAAGCAATGAACTCCCATGTGGGGTGGCATTAATGGGCAGGAGGGTGGGGGAGGTGGGTATGGGGCACCAGGGCCTTACCTGCCTGACAGGGAAGATGGCAGCCTCATGCTTCTGAGGGTGCTTGAAACACGGGCGATATCATGATGTAACGTCCACCTTATGAGCTTCCTGATTGGCCGGGAGACCCCTCCCTGCCGGGTGCTAATATCTAGCTCTCATCCTCAGAAGTTGGTGAGCCTCCTCTCAGACTGCCAGAGCGGAGAGAGGTTGAATGGAGATTTCACAAACAGCATTGCAACCACATGCAAAACCATCGCTACAACAGGGAGGCCCATGCCCCGGCCAGAGTTTGTTTCCTAATTAGGCTAGGTGTACATGCTCCTAGATAAGCACAAGACCAGCCCTGAAGCCGGAAGTAGAACACGCAGCCATTCACCAATATGCTCACTTCTCCCTGACCTAAAAATGGAAGACCGGGCTGGTCCTGGTTGGAGAGGATAATAAGCAAGGGGGAGGAAAAGGCACACCACCTGTGAATACTAAACACGGGGACACAAAACACATGAGAAGAAGGGAAGGGGACATTGACCTGGCCAATGCTACCACCTGCAGGAGATGGAGGACATTGCTCACCTAAGCCAAGACATTATTAGGCAATCTAGGTGGCACACAGCCCTTTAAAAGTGACAGGAGAGAGACTAGAGATTGGCACAATAGGGATGGCGGTCCAGAGAAAAGTATCTACATTTGGAGATTCAGAGAGATGACCCCAGGGCCTGCTTAGGGCTGTTCCTCGGCTAGCCCCGCTGGGGTGGACCATTGGCACAGATGGCAGAAAGAGCTGCACCGGAGACTCATCACATGGTGTATGAACGTGCATGCACGATTTGCGGTCGGAATGCTCAAACTAACAAATGCACTTACTGAGCTGGCAGCAGCACGCACGCATGCCAGTATTATTATTATTACTGCTGCCTCGCCATCGCAGAGGCAGGGAGGCAGCGCTGGCCCATCTCTGCAGCAAACTTTGCATTTTACGCAATGAGTCAGCTCCCCTCCAGCGGTAAAACAGAAACAACCCTGTGCCCGGCCAGAAATAGCTCCACTCAGTGCGAAATCCGCAGCCTCCACTCTGCGCTTTCTTTGGTCCACTGTCCCTGGTGTGCTGCAGGAAGGGCATCTGCCGGCCTCTTGTACCCTGCTGTGCCAGCTTGGCAGTTGATCATTTGATGGGCACCGGCACACTCATTATCAGCATAAGGAATGTCCTCGCGATTAATGTTACAATCTGCACTCCTGGCGCTCTTGTTTACAGAAACATTCATTTTCCATCAAGTGCTGCGTGCAGCCGGGCTGCATTCTAACTGCGGCCAGGGGAGCTAATCACAGGTACTCACATTTTGCATTCGGCATGGCGTGTATTCTATGTGCCCAGGCGACATTTTGCACAGTGCATGACATTTTGCATTCTGCATGGCGTGGATTCTATGTGCTCAAGGAATGGCGTGGATTCGATATGCTTCAAGCATCTTTTTGCACAGTGCATCGGATTTTGCATTCAGTGGGGCTTGGATTCTAAGTGTTTCAAGAGGCTTTTTTCACCGTGCATCACAGCTTGCATTCAGAAGCTGTGGGATTTTAAGTGATGCAAGAAACATTTTGCACCTTGCATCACATTTTGCATTCAGAATGTCTTGAATTGCAAGTGCTGCAAGAAGCGTTATTCACAGTGCATAACATATAATCTACATGCCCGTTTTTAAGTGCTTCAAGAACCAGTAATCACAGTGCATCACATTTTCATTCAGCATGTCTTGGACTATAAGTGCTGCTAGAAGCATTAATCATATTGCACTTTTTTATACATTATGTTCATTTTAGGTTCTCTAAAATGCCTCAAGCACATCACATTACGTGCTGCCATCTGCATACCTTCAATTCGAAGTGCTGCAAGAAGCATTGATCACAGTGCATTGCACTTTGCATTCTACATGCTATTCATTGCTGCAAGTGTTGCACAAACCATTAATGATAGTGTTGTACATTCTGCATACTGTGTGTTGCATGAAGCAACAATCACGGTTTATTGCATTTTGCATGCAGCATGCATTGGATTCTAAGTGCTGCAAAAAGCTTTAACCACAGGGCCGTCCAATTTCCAGCCATTATGTATTAGATGGTTAATGCTGCAAGTAGCATTCATCTCGCTGTTTTACATTCTGCATCTCTTGGAATCAGAATGCTTCAAGAAGCGTTCAATATTGTGCCCTGAGTCTTGCATTCAGCATGTATGCATTCTGAGAGCAGCATTCAGCATTGATTACAGTGCAGTACATTTGGCGTTCTGCATGCCTTGCATTTTGCTTGGCACTCTTGTGCATGACCTTGTGTACTGCACTTTTTGACTCACTCCCGCCAAGGGCTTAAGAATCATTGGTTGCATTGAATAGTCCGCCCCACTTGGAGAACTCAACTTTCGGTTAAGCACTTGTAGAGCACTTACCACAATGCATTCCACACAGATCGACAGATTGATCGACCGGTGGAAAGAGTGGCGGGTATAAAGTATAGCCAGGCCATGTGTGTACATAAATATATATGACCAAGCGCTCAGTCGAGCGTGAAACACGTTGTTAGCAGGTCGTGCCCACGGGCGTCCTGCCTCTGTTATTGCTGCTGCTTACCCAGCCGTGCTTTTTGTTTATATATTTTTGTGTCTAATTCATTAAACTGCTTTTATGACCTTTTCCCCGTGTGAGTTGCGCATTACGTTTGATTGGATCTTGCTCCGCGGAGAGTACGGCCTCCCCCTTCTCCTCTTTTTTCTTATTGATATATACTGAGTTCAGTTTTCTTGTACCATGTAATAAAATAAGATGACATCACGATGATACCTTGATTAGTCTGACAGTCCTTTATTTGCAAGCTTTCCTAATCTTCAGATGACTTCATCAGGGAGAGAATTAGAGGAGGGGGCTCTAGCAATAGCAGGGCAGCCCAAGGATTCACCCAGGGAATGTCTTATCTGCTCGTGTCTGCTTCTGATTGGTTTACACTGTAGAAGTTCCCCCATGCACTCCTTGTCCCAAAGACATACGCGTGCATATGTGCATTCAGCCCGACAGATAAGTGGGTTGCTAGTAATGTTTACGCCCTGCACACAGGCACATGAGGAATACCCCCAATTGCAAATTGGAATGACGGTTTTACTCCCTAAAAATCATTTTACTTTCAACGTAAAAAAAAGGCATAAAAATACACCCACTTTTAAAAATGATCTGTAGCCCGATATACATACCATATTAGACTTATTGACACACACGGACACGTAGCGTGGTCGATGGACAGAAATACAGACGGACACGTGGCGTGCTCGGTGGACAGATATACAGACACGTAGCGTGCTCGATGGACAGATATACAGACGGACACTTAGCTTGCTCAATTATTTATTATTTATTATTTATTCAAATTTGTTAAGCGCACAGCAGACCGAAGGCATCGTGGCGCTAGTTACATAGTTGCTTATACTTACATACAGTTCAAGTCCGTAAGTGTTACATTGGATGCAAATATCCTTACATGCATACCTACATTGGACGGAGAGTGGCTGGGAACGTATGGTTAGTTGAAAAGGGCAGTTTTGAGTTTTTTGCGGAAGGAGGTGAGAGATGTTTCCGCTCTGAGGTCAGTGGGGAGAGCGTTCCACAGTTTAGGTGCCAGGAAGGGGAAGCCTATGCCTCCTGCCTTAGTCCTATTGATGCGAGGTATGGTGAGTTGGTTGGTGTATTGTTGTCTGGTCGGTCTAGTGGATTGAGATCTGTGTAGTGTGTCAGATAGGTATGAGGGAGCTGTGAGGTAGATACATTTATGAGTGGTAGTAAGGATTTTGAAAGAGATGCGTTCCTTGACTGGGAGCCAGTGAACTGACTTCCTGGCTTGCGTGATATGGTCTCTTTTTGGTATGGTTAGGGCTGCTCTAAGGGCGTTGTTTTGTGTTGTTTGGAGCCTGGACAGGTTTTTTTTTTGAGGTGCCGGCTAAGAGAGCATTACAGTAATCTAGTTTGGCTCCTATGGTTGCTCTAGCTATGGAGAGGCAGTTGGTCAGGAATGGTTTTATTGCATTGATGAGTTTGTTGATCAGTGCGGAGGCCGATACTATGGCGCTGACTTGTTTGTCCATGGAAAGGGTCGCGTCTATGTGTACCCCAAGTGTTTTGACAGAGGATAATACTGGGATGATGCAGTTATCTATGTTGAAGTTGAGGTAGAGTGGGTCGAGGTTGGAGAGTGTGGATCTTTGGCCTAGAATGAGGATTTCGGTCTTGTCTCCGTTCAGACAGAGTCCGTTAGTAGCCATCCACTCTTGTATGGTGGAGTAGATTTGCTATAGGGTGGTGGCGTCTTGATGATAATGCCCCGTAAGGGGAAGGAGGACCTGGGTGTCGTCAGCGTAATTTGTGTATGTGATCCCAAGTTCATCCAGTTTATCAAAGAGAGGCTTGGTAAAGAGGTTATAGAGCGCGGGGGCAGTGTATGAGCCTTGTGGGACACCGCAGTGGATGATGGAAGGTGCAGCATGGGCTATGTTTGAGAATACTTTCATGGCTCTACCCTCTAGAAAGGAGGTTACCCAAGATGCTGCGTCCTTAGTGAAGTGGGCTGCATGCTTGAGATGACTGGTGAGTGTGTTATGGTCTACCAAATGAAACGCTGCTGAGAGGTCGAGGAGGAGGAGGAGGGCAGGCTTACCCTTGTCGAGGATGTTAGTGATTTCGTTTTTTAAGTCTAGAAGGGCGGTTTATGTTCCGTGTCCCTTGCGGAACCCAGATTGTCTTTTTCCTAGGATTGCGTTGGATTCAAGGTAGAGTTGAATCTGTTTGTGGGCGGCCTTGTCTAGTAATTTCAGGAGGAATGGGACTGTTGTTATGGGTCGGTAGTTATTGGGGTTGGCCGGGTCTAGCGATGTTTTTTTTAGAAGGGGGCACACCCAGGCCTCTTTAAGGCTGTCTGGAACTATGCCTGTTTTGAATGAAGCATTGATGAATGCTGTGAGAAGAGGTGCAAGTGGTTCTGCGCAGTCCTTAATGATTTTTGGGGGACACACATCACCCTTGCATTGTGAAGGTTTGAGGTGTCTAAGGATGTCAATGACCTCGCTTTCGGGGATTTCGGTGAATGAGAATTTGGGCATGTTGCTAGTTCTAACATTATGTTTCGTTTGTAGATGCAGGCTTTGCTTGGGTAGAGTTTTGTAGTGGTGGGAAATTTTGTTTTGGAGGAGGCTTATTTTAGCCAGCATGGCTGATTGTATGCCTGTGGACCATGCTTCATCTTTAACGATTTCATCAGGGCAGGAGGGTGGTACAGTTAGTTCTTTAAAGATACTGCAGAGTTCTTTGGAGTGGGACAGACATACAGACGGACACGTAGCGTGCTCGATGGACAGAAATACAGACGGATACGTAGCGTGCTCGATGGACAGACACACAGACGGACACGTAGCGTGCTCGATGGACTGCTAGACCAAGAGATATAAAGAATAAGAATGCTCTATGGAGAGAGGAGAACAGGGCTGGATGGACTGATAGAAGGGCAAAGACTGAGATGGAAACACAGACAGACAGACAGATAGATAGCACAGTCAGACGCAGACATCGCCGTGCCCTGGTGCACTCGCTGCTAATGTATACGTGTTACCTGGATGTCACAGGACCAGATCAACTCAGCTCCTCTGCTTTCTGAGGTCGGTTCTACTCATTGAGCTGAGCAATAGGGCTTCCTCCCTTGGAGTGCTGCATCTCGACAGACAGACAGAGACAGGCAGACAGATAGCAAAGGAGTGAAAGAGAGCCAGGCAGTGGGAGAAAGTGTTGCGTTCTGCACACCGATACCAAGAGTCAATGGTGGTTTTGCTTTGAGTCATTCTCTTTCCGCGCCCCGGGGGGTCCTCGCTCACATGTCCATAGTGTTGCTTCTCTGAGTGGCTCCAAGCGCACTGTGGGGCGGTCCTATGAGAGTGTCTTGGCTCCTCAGAGGTGAAATGTCTTACTATAGCACCTTACTGAAGACGGCCCGCATTCTACAACGCCTCCACGCCCCGACCACAGAAGAGAGGGGGATGGAGGGGAGGTCTTTGGCGCTTGCCCCCACTCTTAGCGTCAACAGTTTGGGGGATTTACATTTTCAAAAGGAAACTTCCTCTCATTGTGGACACGCTCATTGGTTCAAAGTTTAAACACCCCTCATCGCCTTCCCTCAGCCTGAGGCTTGAGGCACCTGCAGTCAGGTTGACTTATGTGAAATCACATTTAGTGCCACAGGGGATTGGTCCAGTGTGATCCACACAAGATCACACTCTTTGGGGTGGGCATGAAACAGGGGCAGCTGTTACGCTCACCTGGCTCGCACAGGGGCGTCGGTCAGACCCGACAGCTGCGGTTTCCACCCATGTGATGCGTAGTGAAGCGATGACTGACTGGATCTGCCCTCCTAATCTTGTCTGCTTAACCCGTAGAAATATTTTCCTGCAAGTGGAGAGATGGATTTAGCCACTTGTGGATTCAAGTGATGGCGCCCCCACAGTCCTCCCCAACTAATCACCTCCGAAATGCCCTCAAAGCAATCTCACCTTATATTCTTGAAAGATGAGCTCTCCATCCTGCTTGGATTTGCAGGGGCGCGTCGATTCCAGTTACTTCACTGGTTTGAAGGCTCGGCAGAGTTCCGGAGAGTATTGACTCTGAGGTTCCTGGTGAGGACCAGTAAGTATTAAGTTCATAGAGTTCAATATGTCCGATGTTCACTCTTGTTCCCTCCTTCCTTTCTTGTCTTGCAGCTGGCTCGTGAAAAGATGCTCTTGTGGCAGCTGGTGGCGCTCAGGTAAGAGTCTGTATTACCCGGCGCTGTCCGGTAAATGTTGCACGAGGAAAACATGTTGTTTTGTCTCTCTTTACAGATGCGGCATGTGAAAATATGGAGAGTCACAAAAGGATGCCTCCGGTGGTAAATCAGGTAAGTCTATGGTGGTAAGAATTATATTTGTTGGTTCCCTCGGCTCACCTTGTGCTTTTCTTTTGTCTACTAGGTGCCAAAGTTCGGCAAAGAAATGATGGAGGCAGCGCCGACCCGAAGGATGCTGTGAAGACTGGTGAGTATGGCGCGGCGCTGCAGCTAGAGGTGCGGCGCGTGCAGAAATTATGTTATAGGTCCGGAGACAAGATGGATCCAGAATCAGGTGTGGAATAGAAATAAGTTCGTTTTCTAACCTTGTCCCTTTCTTTCCTCTTTTTTTTAGGAGCTCCGGATTCGAGGCGGGCGTGGCAGAAGACTGGATGCAGGCTGCAGGCACGGTTAGTGTTACGCTGCTGGATGCAGAATAACGCGAAGCGTGTGTTGCTGGTCGGGCGTGGTTTAAATGGCCTCAAAAGTAGTCCCAGGTAAGAAGTCCCTAGAACCACACCCGAGTAAAAAATAGTCCCTGTAGAAAAATAGTCCCTTTCAGGCTTCATGTTGGATTGGAGTCATTTGCAGCATGGTCTGCTTGAGGTAAGTAATGACTATGAGCCTGGGGCCTTAGGCGCCAGGACTGATTCCTGCTATGATACTGGCGCCTAAGGCGCCAGGACTGAACCCAGATAGCCCCTAGCCGGGGCTGCTGAGGTTTTACTAAATGTCTAGATGCCTGCTCCCGGGGCTGATGGGCTTGGTCCGGATGCCTGGGGGTAGGCATCATGACAGCAGCACAGGGTTGTCATGGAAACCTTAGGTACCAGAAGGAGGGCCTACTAGGCTTTGGCGGCAGAATGATGTCTCAGCACTGTGGCTGGCTCAGAGTTAAAAGCCCATCGCCCACGCCCATCGCCCACCAGCTCTAGAATGCTCCTTCCTTTTGTATCCTGCCTGCGCATTCCTACGGCAGGATGCCTGAACATGGAGCAACGAGTAGGAGCGGCAGATGCTTGAAGCAGGTGCAGAAAGTGGCAATGGAACAGCCATAAGGCACCGCAATGACAGGACCAGAATAAACAATACAGAGAACAATACTTGCAATGTCGGCCATTCATAGTACACAGTATATACATCAATGCGCCTTTATTGTAAAGGGTGTCCCTATTGTTGACACATGTTTTGACCAACTCTGGTCTTTATCACAACTGGGCACTGTTTCTTGTAGTATCTTACCACTCAGGAGGAGTGAGAGCTCAGTAAATGTACAAAATGATAGGGTCAACAGAACGTGGTACACCGCTAGGTGTAAGAACCCAAGTTAACTCGGGGATCCATGTAATGCAGATCCAGGGAATTACCCTATTATTTAGGGGCACCCTTTACAATGAAGGAACTTTCGTATATCTTTCTTTAACATTGCGTTGGACATCATTCCTTGACTTAAAGGGACCAGCGCCACAATCGTGTACCCAACCCAATTCATGCCACTCAGACAAAGGTTCGGGTACATCCACAGTACCCGGGCAGCGAAAGTCCACATTATTTCAGCACTTCACTCGTAGCGCATAGTGAGCAGAATGACCCCTAAACTACACTCTAAATCAATGTGCATGAGATGGGGGTGTGGACGGATCGCGACTGGAGGGGCTGCCAGTTCCCATCTTGAGTGCTCAGTGAAGCCAGAGGAGGTTGGCTTTTTTGGGCACTTTTGGAGCCCACTCACATGGTGGTGCACTTAATGTCGGGGAGGGGAACATTTCACAGATGGCAGATGAGTAGGTTGAGGGATCAAAAACTTGAGGGGGCACATAAAGGGCGGGTACAGAGATGTTAAAGAGAGATAGAGATTGCAGGATGTGAGGAGGTGAGTATCAAGAGGGGAGGCCATGGACCAGGGATACATTTGTAGATTAGAACTCATCTAAAGAGGGTGTGATAACACATGGGCTTCCCATATGGAGGTAGTACAAAGAGGTGCGTGTTGATTGTGAGAGGTTGAAGAGAGCACAGGTAGCAAAGCTCAGGACCTTGTTGAGAGGGTAAAGAAGTAAAAAGGGAGTCAGATAAGGAAGTTGGAGAAGTGACCCATCCGGCTGAGGACTAGGAAGGAAATAGTAGAGTAGATTTTCTATATTGTTTCCCCGCAGGCCCATTTCATCAAAGCCCAGTTATCCGGGTCCAATGTCTATGATGCCGAGAAACATCTTTCCCTTTCTGCGCCCCCTTCCCTGTATGTTTCCGAAGAGGGGGACCCCCCCCGCCCGCAACCTCTGTTCCCTTCCCTGTCCTCCTCTCCCCAGTCCCAGTCCAGTCATCTGCTCAGCAGGTAACACTCTCGCTAAGCAAATCCTTCACTCTCTCAATATGGTGTTTGACTCCCTAACCAAAGTGTCTGATCTAGAGGAAACCATTTTAATCTGAAATGGTCCTGTCACTCCCTGTGGAGAAAGGGGAATGAATTACACCAGATGGAACTGCACGCATTGCAGCTTACTTCTGGTGCACTACCAAATCTACACTGTCCTTCAGAACCATTCTGTAAAGGTGACCACCCTAGGTAAGATGCATGTGAAAAAGGCTTATGATTGATTGATATGATTGTTATGAAAATGTACCCAAACAAACGGTACAATTAAAATGCCCTCTGTACACATATTTGTCGAATCCATATCCCAGAATCAGTGTTTTCATGCATGGCTGTATTACATTGCAGTGGTTGTGGCCAGGGACTAGACGCCTGGGTGCATGGCCGACGGCCTGCGGCCTCTGGCCATGGAACCAAGGGTCTAGGTCCTGGACACAACCAATGCAATGTAATACAGCCATGCATGCAAACATATGCCCAGTTACCACAACCCACAAACATAACATAGGCACAAGCGGCCCTACCCACTTCAGGTCACATACTATTGTACTACTTCCAACCAAACCACAAAATCTTCAGAACATAGCCTCTGCACCCAAGACGCTATTAAGTGCTTGCAACCAAGGAAGCTGGCTAGTGACCACAACCCAAACACATAGACGGTGCACCCGGCCCCTATCCACTTCTGTACACACAGTATGCAAACCCTTCACCCAGTGGACACACTCCAGGCCTGTTGACTCCATCACCTCCAGCCATGCACCCAAACAATCACCACACCATAACACACCAATGCAACCAACACTCTGTACACTGCTCACAAACCAAACACACAAGCCAGCAACCTGAAACCTACTTGCAACCGGTGGGAAGACTCTTGGGTGCATGGCCTACGGCCTACGGCCATGCATCTAAGTCAATAGGGGCTAGCCACACAGAACACAGCATAAGAAACGCTATGCAAATATCCTCATATCATCTGCAATCCACTCCCCCTCCCTAATTAGCCTGCCTGCAGTCACCACAGAAAGTGCTTGCCTCAGGACCTATCGTACCCTAACGAAGGGTGCCTGCAGTCATCACAGAAAGTACTTGCCTGAGGAGCTATCTGCAAACTGCTGTAGTATTCGCGGACACCGCCACACATCAGTCTTCTTCCACCTACACAAATACAACATATGAACCATTTTTCACTTCCCACCCTGTCCAGCCTCTCTTCCCACCACCAGATGCTGCAAAGCATGTTTTTGAGCCCCTTTCGCCACTGCACTATCCTCTCATACAACATGGCGGGAGGTACCAAAAATGATGACGCACATCACGCTTCCCTCCAGCCAACCACCGGGCGCGTTGTATGTACATGAACATTACGCCGACCTCCGGGTCAATCGGAGTTATAACCACAGAGCGAACAGGGAAATGGGACCGCAAAGTGGAACCATAAATAACTGATTTTGTCTGACCTACATTTTACCTGTTTTTAAAAAAACTGCTGTGTGGATTTTCACCACATTTGCAAGAGCACACTTTCGGGACCAAGCCGCTGCTCCTGCTGCAAATTTGCTGAAAATCCATCCAGCGGTTTGGGCTCTACGCGTGCGCAATTTTTTTTCCATGTAGTCTATCGAAAAAAAATTGTTTTGGGACCCCCCTTATAACTTCACCCCCTCTTCACAAAACCTCACCAAACTTGCCAAAAAAATTCAGAGTGGGTCGTATACCTAATTTGCAAAGCTCAATGAGGATTCGTCCAGGGGGAGCAAAGTTATAAGCCTCCCAAAAAGTGGTCTTCCTATGGGTTGAGCAACTTAACCATAACTACACAGCCGCTACCGCGGGCCGTGTGATATTTTCCTCTTTGTGTTATGTCATGTCCCTGGTGCATGCCTTAATTCTTCTTTCTTTTTACACCCTCATAATCTGGCTTACCACTTGTTCTCATCGTATGCTATTGTACAGGCATCCTTCATGCTGCCTGTACATGTGTTATTGTAAGTCATTTCTGATCGAAATTGACATCCCTGTTCTTTAAATAAATAGAATACAATACATGATCACAGTCCTATCCTATTGTCACCCAGTTATTCCTGCTTGCTGGATTGTTCCCTGCCCCGTCTCTTCATCAAAGTAATACCTGAAGGAGGACTCATTGCACTCTAAGAGACATCCAACAAACAGAAACACATGTCCAGGATATTTCATCGATCTTTCTTTGCCATCCCTGCTCTTAATCACCCTGTGACCCACCACCGTCACTCACCATGGCACTGGAAAACTTCAGTGCGTCCAACTGATTTTCACATATTGACCCCCAACATGCATCCAATCTTTGAGTAAACCTTGAAATCGGCATCCGAAAAGCCCCATACCAAGCCCTAAGGGTGGAGAAGAGCACCGCACCCGGAATTCCTGCACACATTTGAGCACCAGAGGGGCCCTCCTTATTGTGTTTGGCATGGCCAAGTCCCAGTACTTCAGGCCATTTATCCACTCTCTTCACAACCACACCGCAGACTCTCCACCACTCTCCGGTCACTGGCCGGGAGAGGGTGGGGGAAGTAGGGTAGGCGGGTAGGAACAATGGGGAGCTCGAGCATGAAAAACCCCGAATATTTATTTTAAAAAATGCATTTGAAAGGTCTCAAGAGAAAGATATCTTTACGATGCTGTTACTATGATCAAAAGAAAATCGGACATTGTGAATCAGTTCTTCTCTTTTGAGACATTTAAAATGAGGTCTTTTCACGTAGAACCACCGTTTCAGCCGAAATCGGTCAAAAGAATGTGATGGTTTTCCATCCGACCCAATCTCTTGCAATAGAATCTTCCTATCCCATGTGGTGTATGAACGTGCATGCACGATTTGCGGTAGGAATGCTCAAACTAACAAATGCACTTACTGGGCTGGCAGCAGCACGCGCGCATGCCAGTATTATTATTATTATTACTGCTGCCTCGCCATCGCAGAGGCAGGGAGGCAGCGCTGGCCCATCTCTGCAGCAAGCTTTGCATTTTACGCAATGAGTCAGCTCCCCTCCAGCGGTAAAACAGAAACAACTCTGTCCCCGGCCAGAAATAGCTCCACTCAGTGCGAAATCCGCAGCCTCCACTCTGCGCTTTCTTTGGTCCACTGTCCCTGATGTGCTGCTGGAAGGGCATCTGCCAGCCTCTTGTACACTGCTGTGCCAGCTTGGCAGTTGGCTGGCAGCCGATCATTTGATGGGCACCGGCACTCAGCGTGCATTATAAGCATAAGGAATGGCCTCGCGATTAATGTTGCAATCTGCACGCCTGGCGCTCTTGTTTACAGAAACATTCATTTTCCATCAAGTGCTGCGTGCATCTGGGCTGCATTCTAACTGCGGCCAGGGGAGCTAATCACAGGTACTCACATTTTGCATTCGCATGGCGTGGATTCTATGTGCCCAGGCGACATTTTGCACAGTGCATCTCATTTTGCATTCGGCATGGTGTGGATTCTATGTGCTTCCGGTGGCATTTTGCACAGTGCATCACCTTTTGCATTCTGCATGGTGTGGATTATATGTCCTCAAGGCATAGCGTGGATTCTATGTGCTTCCGGCGGCATTTTGCAGAGTGCATAACCTTTTGCATTTGGCATGGCGTGGATTCTATGTGCTTCAAGCGTCGTTTTGCAGGGTGCATCCCACTTTGCATTCAATGGGGCTTGGATTCTAAGTGCTGCAACAGGCATTTTGCACAGTGCATCACATTTTGCATTCAGAGGGTCTTGGATTGTATGTGCATCAAGAGGCCTTTTGCACAGTCCATGACAGCTTGCATTCAGGAGGTGTGGGATTTTAAGTGATGCAAGACGCATTTTGCACATTGCATCGCATTTTGCATTTGGTGGGGCTTGGCTTCTAAGTACTGCAACAGGCATTTTGCACAGTGCATCACATTTTGCATTCAGAATGTCTTGGTCTATAAGTGCTGCCAGAAGCATTAATCACATTGCACTTTTGTGTACATTATTTTCATTTCAGGTTCTCTAAAAGGCCTCAAGCACATCACATTACGTGCCACTTTCTGCATACCTTCAATTCGAAGTGCTGCTAGAAGCATTGATCACAGTGCATTGCTCTTTGCAATCTACATGCTATTCATTGCTGCAAGTTCTGTAAAAACCATTAATGATAGTGTTTTACATTCTGCATGCTGTGTGTTGCATGAAGCAACAATCACGGTTCATTGCATTTTGCATGCAGCATGTATTGGATTCTGACGGCGGCATGCAGCATAAATTACAGTGCATTACATTTGGTGTTCTGCATGCCTTGCATTTTGCTTGGCACTCTTGTGCGTGACCTTGTGTACTGAACTTTTTTCTCATTGGTTGCATAGATAGCCCGCCCCACTTGGAGAACTCAGCTTTCAGTTAAGCACTTTTAGAGCATTTAGCACAATGCATTCCACAGAGATGGACACATTGATAGACCGGGGTCAGTGCAGCGGGTATAAAGTATAGCCAGGCCATATGTGCCATGTAATACAATAAGTGTTACTCCAAAAAGGACAGTAGGATGGTACCTTTGTTAGGCGGACAGTCCTTCATTTGCACGCTTCCCTAATCTTCATCAGGGAGAGGAGGGGGCTCTCTGAGTAGCAGGGCAGCCCAAGGATTCACCTATGGAATGTCTTATCTGTTCATGTCTGCTTCTGATTGGTTTCCTCCACAGGAGCCGTACACTTCAGGAGTTCCCCACACGCATTCCAGTCACAGAGATATCCGCATACGTATGTGGATACATGCATTCAGCCCGACAGATAAGCGGGTTGCTAATCGTGTTACGCCCTACACACAGGCACATGAGGAATACCTCCAATTGCAAATGGGAATTATGGTTTTACGCCCTAAAATCATTTCACTCTCAACTTAAAGGAAGGCATAAAAATACACCCACTTCTAAATATTATCTGGAGCCCAGTAACACAGAGATACAGAGAGACACATAGCGTGTTCGATGGACAGACATAAAGACGGACACGTAGCGTGCTCGATGGACAGAAATACAGATGGACATGTGTCGTGCTCGATGGACAGACACACAGACGGACACGTAACGTGCTCGAAGGACAGACACACAGACGGACACGTAGCATGCTCAATGCACAGAAATACAGACAGACACGTAGCGTGCTCGATGGACAGACACACACACGGACACGTAGCGTGCTCGATGGACTGCTAGACCAAGAGATATAAAGAATAAGAATGCTCTATAGAGAGAGGAGCACAGGGCTGGATGGACAGAGAGGCAAATACCTTGATGGAAACACAGACAGACAGACATCACAGTCAGACGCAGACGTCTCCGTGCCTTGTTGAACTTGCTGCTAATGTATATGTGTTACCTGGATGTCACGGGACCAGGTCAACTCAGCACCTCTGCTTTCTGAGGTTGGTTCTACTCATTGAGCTGAGCAATAGGGATTCCTCCCCTGGAGTGCTGCATCTCGACAGACAGACAGAGACAGGCAGACAGATAGCAAAGGAGTGAAAGAGAGCCAGGCAGTGGGAGAAAGTGCTGTGTTCTGCACACCGATACCGAGAGTCAATGGTGGTTTTGTTCTGAGTCATTCTCTCTCGGCGCCCGGGGGTCCTCGCTCACCTGTCCATAGTGTTGCTTCTCTGAATGGCTCCAACCGCACTGTGGGTCAGTCCTATGAGAGTGTCTCTGGCTCCTCAGACGTGAAGTGTCTTACTCCAGCACCTTACTGAAGGCGGCCCGCATTCTACACCGCCTCCACGCCCCAACCACAGAAGAGGGGGGGATGCAGGGGAGGTCTTTGGTGCTTGCCCCCACTCTTAGCATCAACAGTTTGAGTGATTTACATTTTCAAAAGGAAACTTCCTCTCATTGTGGACACGCTCATTGGTTCAATTTTGAAACACCCCCTCATTGCCTTCCTTCAGCCTGAGGCTTGAGGCACCTGCAGTCAGGTTGACTTTTGTGAAATCACATTTAGTGCCACGGGGGATTGGTCCAGTGTGATCCACACAGGATCACACTCTTTGGGGTGGGCATGAATCTGGAGCAGCACAGGGTTGTCATGGAAACCTTAGGTACCAGAAGGAGGGCCTACTAGGCCCACGACTCTGGTTGGGCACTGCTCCTGTGCTAAACCCTGAAGTAATTGGGGGAGTGCAGGCTTTGGCAGCAGAATGATGTCTCAGCACTGTGACTGGCTCTGAGTTAAAAGCCCATCGCCCAACAGCTCTAGAATGCTCCTTCCTTTTGTATCCTGACTTTTTATTTGTTTTTCTATTTGCAAGCAAGGTGGTCTTCCACAGGAAGCTCTGTACATGAGAAGGTATGGCTGACTGCGCATTCCTACGGCAGGATGCCTGAACATGGTGCAACGAGTAGGAGCGGCAGATGCTTGAAGCAGGTGCAGAAAGTGGCAATGGAACAGCCAGAAGGCACCGCGACGACAGGATCAGAATAAACAATACAGAGAACCAACTATGGTCTTCATCAGAACTGGGCACTATTTCTTGTAGTATCTTACCACTCAGGAGGAGTGTGAGCTCAGTATATGTACAAAATGATAGGGTCAACAGAACGCGGTACACCACTAGATGTAAGATCCCACGTTAACTCGGGGATCCATGTAATGCAGATCCTGGGAATTACCCTATCATTTAGGGGAACCCTTTACAATGAAGGCCCTTTTGTACATCTTTCTTTAACATTGCGTTGCACATCATTCCTTGACTTAAAGGGACCAGCGCCACAATCGGGTACCCAACCCAATTCATGCCACTCAGACAAAGGTTCAGGTACACCCACAGTACCCGGGGCAGTGAAAGTCCACATTATTTCAGCACTTCATTGGTTAGCGCAGAGTGAGCAGAATGACCCCTAACCTACACTATATAAATCAATGTGCATGAGATGGGGGTGTGGACGGATCGAGAGTGGAGGGGCTGCCAGTTCCCACCTTGTGTTCTCAGTGAAGCCCGAGGAGGTGGCTTTTTTGGGCACTTTGGAGCCCAACCACTTGATGGTGGACTTAATGTCGGGGTAGGGGAACATTTCACAGATGGCAGATGAGTAGGTTGAGGGAACAAAAACTTGAGGGGGCACAGAAAGGGCGGGTACAGAGTCGTTAAAGAGAGATAGAGATTGCAGGATGTGAGGAGGTGAGTATCAAGAGGAGAGGCCATGGACCAGGGATACATTTGTAGATTAGAACTCATCTAAAGAGGAGGTGATAACACATGGGCTGCCCATATGGAGGTAGTACAAAGAGGTGCGTGTTGATTGTGATAGGTTGAAGAGAGTACAGGTAGCAAAGCTGAGAATCTTGTTGAGAGGGTAAAGAAGTAAAAAGGGAGTCAGATAAGGAAGTTGGAGAAGTGACCCATCCGGCTGAGGACTAGGAAGGATATGGTAGAGTAGAGGTTCTATGTTGTTTCCCCGCAGGCCCATTTCATCAAAGCCCGGTTATCCGGGCCCGATGTCTGTGATTCCAAGAAACATCTTTCCCTTTCCGCGCCCCCTTCCCTGTCTGTTTCCGAAGTGGGGGACCCCCCCACCCGCAACCTCTGTTCCCTTCCCTGCCCTCCTCTCCCCAGTCCCAGTCCCAGTCATCTGCTCAGCAGGTAACACTCTCGCTAAGCAATTCCTTCACTCTCTCAATATGGTGTTTCACTCCCTAACCAAAGTGTCTGATCTAGAGGAAACCATTTTAATCTGAAATGGTCCTGTCACTCCCTAATGTGGAGAAAGGGGAATGAATTACACCAGATGGAACTGCACGCATTGCAGCTCACTTCTAGTGCACTACCAAATCTACACTGTCCTTCAGAACCATTCTGTAAAGGTGACCACCCTAGGTAAGATGCATGTGAAAAAGGGTTATGATTGATTGATATGATTGTTATGAAAATGTACCCAAACTAACGGTACAATAAAAATGCACGCTGTACACATTTTTGTCGAATCCATATACCAGAATCACAGTGTTTGCATGCATGGCTGTATTACATTGCAGTCGTTGTGGCCAGGGCCTAGACGCTTGTGTGCATGGCCGACGGCCTGTAGCCTCTGGCCATGAAACCAAGGGTCTAGGTCCTGGACACAACCACTGCAACGTAATACAACCATGCATGCAAACATATGCCCAGTTACCACAACCCACAAACATAACATAGGCACAAGCGGCCCTACCCACTTCAGGTCACATACTATGTACTACTTCCAACCAAACCACAAAATCTTCAGAACATAGCCTCTGCACCCAAGACGCTATTAAGTGCTTGCAACTAAGGAAGCTGGCCAGTGACCACAACCCAAACACATAGACGGTGCACCCGACCCCTATCCACTTCTGTACACACAGTATGCAAACCCTTCACCCAGTGGACACACTCCAGGCCTGTTGACTCCATCACCTCCAGCCATGCACCCAAACAATCACCACACCAAAGCACACCAATGCAACCAACACTCTGTACACTGCTCACAAAGCAAACACACAAGCCAGCAACCTGAAACCTACTTGCAACCGGTGGGAAGCCTCTTGGGTGCATGGCCTACGGCCTACGGCCATGCATCTAAGTCACTAGGGGTTTACCACACAGAACACAGCATAAGAAACGCTATGCAAATATCCTCATATCATCTGCAATCCACTCCCCCTCCCTAATTAGCCTGCCTGCAGTCACCACAGAAAGTGCTTGCCTCAGGACCTATCGTACCCTAACGAAGGGTGCCTGCATTCACCACAGAAAGTACTTGCCTGAGGAGCTACCCGCAAACTGCTGTAGTATTCACGGACACCGCCGCACATCAGTCTTCTTCCACCTACACAAATACAACATATGAACCATTTTTCACTTCCCACCCTGTCCAGCCTCTCTTCCCACCACCAGATGCTGCAAAGCATGTTTTTGAGCCCCTTTCGCCACTGCACTATCCTCTCATACAACATGGCGGGAGGTACCAAAAATGATGACGCACATCACGCTTCCCTCCAGCCAACCACCGGGCGCGTTGTATGTACGTGAACATTACGCCGACCTCCGGGTCAATCGGAGTTATAACCACAGAGCGTACAGGGAAATGGGACCGCAAAGTGGAACCATAAATCAGTGATTTTGTCTGACCTACATTTTACCTGTTTTTAAAAAAACTGCTGTGTGGATTTTCACCACATTTGCAAGAGCACACTTTCGGGACCAAGCCGCTGCTCCTGCTGCAAATTTACTGAAAATCCATCCAGCGGTTTGGGCTCTACGCGTGCGCAATTTTTTTCTCCATGTAGTCTATGGAAAAAAAATTGTTTTGGGACCCCCCCTTATAACTTCACCCCCTCTCCACAAAACCTCACCAAACTTGCCAAAAAAATTCAGAGTGGGTCGTATACCTAATTTGCAAAGCTCAATGAGGATTCGTCCAGGGGGAGCAAAGTTATAAGCCTCCCAAAAAGTGGTCTTCCTATGGGTTGAGCAACTTAACCATAACTACACAGCCGCTAACGCGGGCCGTGTGATATTTTCCTCTTTGTGTTATGTCATGTCCCTGGTGCATGTCTTAATTCTTCTTTCTTTTTACACCCTCATAATCTGGCTTACCACTTGTTCTCATCGTATGCTATTGTACAGGCATCCTTCATGCTGCCTGTACATGTGTTATTGTAAGTCATTTCTGATCGAAATTGACATCCCTGTTCTTTAAATAAATAGAATACAATACATGATCTAAGTCCTATCCTATTGTCACCCAGTTATTCCTGCTTGCTGGATTGTTCCCTGCCCCGTCTCTTTATCAAAGTAATACCTGAAGGAGGACTCATTGCACTCTAAGAGACATCCAACAAACAGAAACACATGTCCAGGATATTTCATCGATCTTTCTTTGCCATTCCTGCTCTTATTCACCCTGTGACCCACCACCGTCACTCACCATGGCACTGGAAAACTTCAGTGCGTCCAACTGATTTTCACATATTGACCCCCAACATGCATCCAATCTTTGAGTAAACCTTGAAATCGGCATCCGAAAAGCCCCATAACAAGCCCTAACGGTGGAGAAGAGCACCGCACCCGGAATTCCTGCACACATTTGAGCACCAGAGGGGCCCTCCTTATTGTGTTTGGCATGGCCAAGTCCCAGTACTTCAGGCCATTTATCCACTCTCTTCACAACCACACCGCAGACTCTCCACCACTCTCCGGTCACTGGCCGGGAGAGGGTGGGGGAAGTAGGGTAGGCGGGTAGGAACAATGGGGAGCTCGAGCATGAAAAACCCTGAATATTTATTTTAAAAAATGCATTTGAAAGGTCTCAAGAGAAAGATATCTTTACGATGCTGTTACTATGATCAAAAGAAAATCGGACATTGTGAATCAGTTGTTCTCTTTTGAGACATTTAAAATGAGGTCTTTTCACGTAGAACCACCGTTTCAGCCGAATTCGGTCAAAAGAATGTGATGGTTTTCAGGGGAGTTGCTAAGTCTGGAAAAGACCCGGGGCTAAGCTGATGTCGGAACTGTTGGGACTGGGGGCTAGCTAGTCTTTTGGCTGTAGCTCCGGAGATTCTATCCGGGGCTACAACCAAAAGATCAGGGGCTATAGCCCCCTTAGCCCCCCCCTAGCAACGCCCCTGATGGTTTTTCATTTAACCCAATCTCTTGCAATAGAATCTTCCTATCCCATGTGGTGTATGAACGTGCATGCACGATTTGCGGTAGGAATGCTCAAACTAACAAATGCACTGACTGAGCTGGCAGCAGCACGCGCGCATGCCAGTATTATTATTATTATTACTGCTGCCTCGCCATCGCAGAGGCAGGGAGGCAGCGCTGGCCCATCTCTGCAGCAAGCTTTGCATTTTACGCAATGATTCAGCTCCCCTCCAGCGGTAAAACAGAAACAACCCTGTGCCCGGCCAGAAATAGCTCCACTCAGTGCGAAATCCGCAGCCTCCACTCTGCGCTTTCTTTGGTCCACTGCCCCTGATGTGCTGCAGGAAGGGCATCTGCCGGCTTCTTGTACACTGCTGTGCCAGCTTGGCCTTTTGGCTGGCAGCCGATCATTTGATGGGCACCGGCACTCAGCGTGCATTATAAGCATAAGGAATGGCCTCGCGATTAATGTTGCAATCTGCACGCCTGGCGCTCTTGTTTACAGAAACATTCATTTTCCATCAAGTGCTGCGTGCATCTGGGCTGCATTCTAACTGCGGCCAGGGGAGCTAATCACAGGTACTCACATTTTGCATTCGCATGGCGTGGATTCTATGTGCCCAGGCGACATTTTGCACAGTGCATCTCATTTTGCATTCGGCATGGTGTGGATTCTATGTGCTTCCGGCGGCATTTTGCACAGTGCATCACCTTTTGCATTCTGCATGGCGTGGATTATATGTCCTCAAGGCATAGCGTGGATTCTATGTGCTTCCGGCGGCATTTTGCAGAGTGCATCACCTTTTGCATTTGGCATGGCGTGGATTCTATGTGCTTCAAGCGTCGTTTTGCAGAGTGCATCACACTTTGCATTCAGTGGGGCTTGGATTCTAAGTGCTGCAACAGGCATTTTGCACAGTTCATCACATTTTGCATTCAGAGGGTCTTGGATTGTATGTGCATCAAGAGGCCTTTTGCAGAGTGCATGACAGCTTGCATTCAGGAGGTGTGGGATTTTAAGTGATGCAAGACGCATTTTGCACATTGCATCGCATTTTGCATTTAGTGGGGCTTGGCTTCTAAGTACTGCAACAGGCATTTTGCACAGTGCATCACATTTTGCATTCAGAATGTCTTGAATTTCAAGTGCTGGAAGAAGCGTTAATCATAGTGCATAGCATATAATCTACATACCAGTTTTAAGTGCTTCAAGAACCAGAAATCACAGTGCATCATATTTTCATTCAGCATGTCTTGGTCTATAAGTGCTGCCAGAAGCATTAATCACATTGCACTTTTGTGTACATTATTTTCATTTCAGGTTCTCTAAAAGGCCTCAAGCACATCACATTACGTGCCACTTTCTGCATACCTTCAATTCGAAGTGCTGCTAGAAGCATTGATCACAGTGCATTGCACTTTGCAATCTACATGCTATTCATTGCTGCAAGTTCTGTAAAACCCATTAATGATAGTGTTTTACATTCTGCATGCTGTGTGTTGCATGAAGCAACAATCACGGTTCATTGCATTTTGCATGCAGCATGTAGTGGATTCTGACGGCGGCATGCAGCTTTAATTACAGTGCATTACATTTGGTGTTCTGCATGCCTTGCATTTTGCTTGGCACTCTTGTGCGTGACCTTGTGTACTGAACTTTTTTCTCATTGGTTGCATAGATAGCCCGCCCCACTTGGAGAACTCAGCTTTCGGTTAAGCACTTTTAGAGCATTTAGCACAATGCATTCCACAGAGATGGACACATTGATAGACCGGGGTCAGAGCAGCGGGTATAAAGTATAGCCAGGCCATATGTGCCATGTAATACAATAAGTGTTACTCCAAAAAGGACAGCAGGATGGTACCTTTGTTAGGCGGACAGTCCTTCATTTGCACGCTTCCCTAATATTCATCAGGGAGAGGAGGGGGCTCTCTGAGTAGCAGGGCAGCCCAAGGATTCACCTATGGAATGTCTTATCTGTTTATGTCTGCTTCTGATTGGTTTCCTCCACAGGAGCCGTACACTTCAGAAGTTCCCCCCACGCATTCCAGTCACAGAGATATCCGCATACGTATGTGGATACATGCATTCAGCCCGACAGATAAGCGGGTTGCTAGTCGTGTTACGCCCTACACACAGGCACATCAGGAATACGCCAATTGCAAATGGGAATTACGGTTTATGCCCTAAAAATCATTTAACTCTCAACTTAAAAAAAGGCATAAAACTACACCCACTTCTAAATATTATCTGGAGCCCTGTATACATGGGTTATTAGACCTATTGACACAGACAACAGACAGACATAGAGACAGACATACAGACGGACACAATGCATGCTCGATGGACAGACATACAGACGGACACGTACCGTGCTCGATGGACAGACATACAGACGGACACGTGGCGTGCTCGGTGGACAGACATACAGACGGCACGTAGCGTGCTCGATGGACAGACATACAGACGGACACGTGGTGTGCTCGGTGGACAGACATACAGACGGACACGTAGCGTGCTCGATGGACAGACATACAGACGGACACATAGCATGCTCGATGGACAGACATACAGATGGACACGTGGCATGCTCGATGGACTGCTAGACCAAGAGATATAAAGAATAAGAATGGTCTATGGAGAGAGGAGAACAAGGCTGGATGGACAGATAGAGGGGCAAAGGCCGAGAAGGAACACAGTCAGACAGACAGAACAGTCAGACGCAGACGTCTCCGTACCTGGTGCACTTGCTGCTAATGTATACGTGTTACCTGGATGTCACGGGACCAGGTCAACTCAGCTCCTCTTCTTTCTGAGGTCAGTTCTACTCATTGAGCTGAGCAATAGGGCTTCCTCCCTTGGAGTGCTTCATCTCGAGAGACAGACAGAGACAGGCAGACAGATAGCAAAGGAGTAAAAGAAGCCAGTCAGTGTGAGAAAGTGCTGCCTTCTGCACACCGATACCGAGAGTCAATGGTGGTTTTGGTCTGAGTCATTTTCTCTCAGCGCCCCGGGGGTCCTCGCTCACCTGTCCATAGTGTTGCTTCTCTGAGTGGCTCCAACCGCACTGTGGGTCGGTCCTATGAGTGTCTCTGGCTCCTCAGAGGTGAAGTGTCTTACTCCATCACCTTAATTAAGGCAGCCCGCATTGTACACCGCCTCCACGCCCCAACCCTCTCCCACCATATCTCTCTCACTGCCAGATGTTGCTGCTTCCACCTCTATAACATCAGGAAAATTCATCCCTGCCTAACCTTCCATGCTACCAAACTACTAATCTCCTCCCTCGTCTTCTCTAGACTCTTCTACTGCTCCTCTCTCTTCTTTGGTCCCCCTTCAGCGCACTTAACCCCCCTTAAATCTATATACCACTCTGCTATCCGCTCCCTCTTTGTTCTTTCACCTTATGATTCCATCTCCTCTTCTCTCTCCTCCTTAGGCTGGCTCCCCTTTCACTCCCAGCTTAAATTTAATTTCCTCTGTCTCATTTTCAAATCCCTTTATGGTCTTGCTCCACCCTACCTCTCCTCCCTTTCTACACCCCTTCTCGCCCCTCTGCTCTGCCGATCTTTTCCTACTCGCTCCGCTTCCATCACCCTGCGCCCCAACTTCTTGCTCCTTACCATTGGAACCGTCTCCCTCTCCCTATCTGCTCTATCTCCTCCTACCCCTCTTTCCGATCTTCTCTAAAATCCCATCTCCTCCAATCCCCTCCCTGACATCTTCTGCTACCGCTCTCTCTTGATCCTACCACACATCCTAACTCCTTCTTGTTGCCTCTCCCACTACAGTCTTACATCACTCATGTTACACCTCAGAATTCAAGTAAACTGTTGTAAACTGTTGCATGTACTGCTCTCTGTTAGTTGATTCACATGTGGTTCTTCAATGCTTATTGTATTCTTTTGGTCCTCTTGTAAAGCGCTTTGGCGTAAAGCGCTATATAAAAATGTAATAAATACAAATACAAATACAAACCACAGAAGAGAGGGGAATGCAGGGGAGGTCTTTGGTGCTTGCCCTCACTCTTAGCATCAACAGTTTGAGGGATTTACATTTTCAAAAGGAAACTTCGTCTAATTGTGGACACGCTCATTGGTTCAATTTTTAAACTCCCCCTCATCGCCTTCCCTCAGCCTGAGGCTTGAGGCACCTCCTGTCAGGTTGAGTTATGTGAAATCACATTTAGTGCCACAGGGATTGGTTCAGTGTGATCCACACAGGCTGACACTTTGGCAGCACCGGGTTGAAAAGGAAACATTAGGTCCCGGAAGGAGGGGTTACTAGGCCCACGACTCTGGTTGGGCACTGCTGCTGTGCTAATCCCTGGAGTAATTGGGAGAGTGCATGCTTTGGCAGCAGAATGATTTCTGAGCACTGTGACTGGCTCTGAGTTAAAGGCCCATCGCCCACCAGCTCTAGAAAGCTCCTTGCTTTTGTAGCCTGCCTTTTTATTTGTTTTTCTATTTGCAAGCAAGGTGGTCTTCCACAGGAAGCTCTGTACATGAGAAGGTGTGTCTGACTGCGCATTCCTACGGCTGGATGCCTGACCATAGTGCAAGAGTAGGAGCGGCAGATGCTTCAAGCAGGTGCAGAAAGGGGCGATGGAACAACCAGAAGGCACCGCGACGACAGGACCAGAATAAACAATACAGAGAACAATACTTACAATGTCGGCCATTCATAGTACACAGTATATACATCAATGCACCTTTATTGTAAAGCGTGTCCCTATTGTTGACACGTGTTTCGACCAACTTTGGTCTTTATCACAACTGGGCACTGTTTCTTGTAGTATCTTACCACTCAGGAGGAGTGAGAGCTCAGTATATGTACAAAATGATAGGATAAACAGAACGCGGTACACCGCTAGGTATAAGATCCCACTTTAACACGGGGATCCGTGTAATGCAGATCCAGGGAATTACCCTATCATTTAGGGGCACCCTTTACAATGAAGGCCCTTTTGTACATCTTTCTTTAACATTGCATTGCACATCATTCCTTGACTTAAAGGGACCAGCGCCACACTCAGCCACCCAACCCAGTTCACTCAGACAAAAGTTCGGGTACACCCACAGTACCCGGGGCAGTGAAAGTCCACATCATTTCAGCACTTCATTGGTTAGCGCAGAGTGAGCAGAATGACCCCTAACCTACACTATATATATCAATGTGCATGAGATGGGGGTGTGGACGGATCGCGACTGGAGGGGCTGCCAGTTCCCACCTTGTGTGCTCAGTTAAGCTTGAGGAGGTGGCTTTTTTTGGGCAGTTTTGGAGCCCAACCACATGATGGTGGACTTAATGTCGGGGGAGGGGAACATTTCACAGATTGCAGATGAGTAGGTTGAGGGAACAAAAACTTGAGGGGGCACAGGAAGGGCAGGAATAGAGTAGTTAAAAAGAGATAGAAATTGCAGGATGTGCGAAGGTGAGCATCAAGAGGGGAGGCCATGGACCAGGGATACATTTGTAGATTAGAACTCATCTAAAGAGGAGGTGATAACACATGGGCTGCCCACATGGAGGCAGTACAAAGGGGTGCGTGTTGATTGTGAGAGGTCGAAGAGAGTACAGGTAGCAAAGCTGAGGACCTTGTTGAGAGGTTAAAGAAGTAAAAAAGGAGTCACATGAGGAAGTTGGAGAAGTGACCCATCCGGCTGAGGACTAGGAAGGATATGATAGAATAGAGGTTCTACGTTGTTTCCCCGCATGGCCATTTCATCAAAGCCCGGTGTCTGTGCTGTGGACAAACATCTTTCCCTTTGCGCGCCACCTTCTCTGTCCGTTTCCGAAGTGGGGAACACCCACGCAACCCCTGTTCCCTCCCCTGCCCTTCTCTGGCCAAGGCCCAGTCCCAGTCATCTGCTCAACAGGTGACTCTCCCACCACTGCCGTCCCCTGACCCGATCTCCCGTTCATGACATACACACATACAGGCACGCGCACGCTCACACGCACACACATACACACACGCACGCACATAAATACACATACACACGCATACACACCCAAACCCCTCCCCAAACCTCCTCCATACCTGGCATTCCGCACCATGTTCATCTCATTTCCTCTGTGCGCAGTAAACGCATACTCAGTTCCTCAAAAGGCTGCCTTGCAATGGACACGGTCTTGTGGGGAATCGCTGTGACGAAAGTGGGGTGAATGAAGGTAAAACATGAGAAGGGCAGGATTTATGGAAATTGTGGATGTTTAGCTTGGCAGGAAAAGAGGTACAAGTAATGAATTCTTGCTTCAGAATCTGTCAAAGAGAACCCCAGGTTGTGGGCCTTAGGAGATGTGGTGAGGATGTCAATGGAAAGGAAGGATGAGAGCGCAGAAGGAATGACGCTTTAGCGGCTGAGAGGTGGATTATTTCAGTTTTGGAGAAATTCCAGTGAAGAATGATGGTCAAGAAATATAGGATGTGGGAAGACAGCGGCACAGTAAATGAAGAGTAGAAGAGTCTTGTGTTGTTGGCAAATAGGTGATAGGAAGAGATGAGTGTGCCCAGGGATGAGGTGTAAATAAGAGAGGATTCAGAACAGATCTCTGAGAGACCCCGACTGGTAAAGGATTGCAGAGGATGTTCAGCTTTCTAGGAGATGGAAAAAGAGAACCCCTAAAAAAAGGTGTCAATCCAGGAAAGGGCTGTGTCCTGGAACCAAGATGTGCAAGAGTCAGATGGATGGGTGAGTGGTCAACAGTGTTGAAGGCAGCCAAGAGATCAAAGAGTATGCGGTTAGAGAAAATGTGGGATTAATGGTTAGTAACAAGGGAGTTGGTGACATGGATGAGTACAAAACACCTGTACCGCTCACCTGGTATCCACGGGGACGTCACTCAGCCTGTTCTGACCTCTTACGACCTCGAACCCTTCCCTGGAGGCTATTCGACTGGAGACTGGGCCTGAAACACAGGATTGGTAGAGTTTAACTCCCTATTGTCTCTGTGTGCTTGAACCCCTTCTTCCCTGGGGTCCAACCCTTCCCTTTTATCCACAGCTCACCTTGTTTTCTTGGATAGTGTGTTCTCCGTCCTGCTTTCAGCGCAGGGGCGTGTTGATTGATGCAGGCTCGTTGCTGCCTAGTTACTTCACTGGCAAGAGTCCGAAGGTAAGTATAATTAGTCTTTTGAACAGTTCTCTAACTTCGTTCCTTTCCTTCCTTAGATGATGGCCGGCGTCCAGGGATGGCGGCGTGCTGCTGAGATGAGTAGCGCTGAAGGTGAGTGAGAGCGCGATGCACCCCTTTCGTATTTGCATTGAACTGAGTTCTTTTTCTGTGTCTTTTAGGTGCCGCGACGTTTTCAGCGTGGATGCCGCTTATGAAGAACAAATGCGGTGGGTAAGCACGGTATGTGGCGCCTCTAGATGTTTCCACGCTAACCTGGAGTGTCTTTTCCCTCTTGCAGATGGATGAGAAGTTCCGGAGACAGAGTTCCCCCAGAGCGGCTGGGATTCGGGTAAGCGTTTGAAGCTCGTACAGTATTTAAAAATAAGCGAAGATTTGCAGAATGCTTACTTATGCCTTTTTTCTGTTTTTTTCCCTTTTCCTTAGGAAGTGGCATCCCGGGATGGAAATGACACGGCCGAAGATGCCCGCAGAACAAAAGGAGCGCTGAATGATGGGCAGAAGCGCCGCAAGGTAATGCTGTTCCTAACGGTGTTCTTGTTCTTGCAGGAGCTGAGCGCAGAAGAAAGATGCAGGCCTACTGGAGACTGATCCGAACATGGTGAGTGTCACGCTGCAGGTGCAGAAAAGGCAAAGCATGTTTCTCAGCCTGGGTGTGGCTTAAATAGTCTCTGGGTATCCCAGGTGTCTCTGGGCTGAACAACACCCAAAAGTTTAGACAGCACATGCAGTTCTGGGAACCGAAATATGTGGAGGCATCCATCTTGTCCCCATCAATGCACTACAAGTCCAATTCCCAATGTTATCCGATGGGAGTGAGTGAGTCTGGTGCCAAAAGGGCCAAGTCTGACTCCAAGTGGGTATTTGGAGGGATGGAGAGGCCCTTGAGGGCCATGTAGGTGATCGTGGCCTGGCTCCAGCCTGACATCTTGGAGGGCTGGGGACATGAGGGGCAGGAATCAGGACAACACCATGCACTCCAGGATTTTAGAGGTCAGCATTGGCAGGGTTGTTACAGTTAACTGTATTTTTTACGATTGGGGTAGGATTGTGGCCACCTTATAAAAGGCTTTAAAGATCACAGAGGGCAGTGAATGCTTGAGCTGGGAGGGGTAGCTGTGGGTAAGGGGTGCCTGCTCCTTGACAGAGTGGGGTGCAAAGGGATCAGTAGGTGCTCATGAAGCATTGACAGGCCTGAGGATGGGTGCCAGTTCACCTGGAGCCTTGGGGAGAAAGCCAGCAAGTGTGGACAAGGTGAGAGCGGGAGATTGAGGAGAGAGAGTAGGCATGATAGGGAGGGAAAGAAGGTTCGTGAGTGTGTCACAGATTTTGGAGATAGTTGCAGAGAAGTAACAGTCAAAGCCAATGTTTTTTTGTTTAAAACAATATTTTATTGTAACACCAATAGTCAACAAGGTTAATGCAATAAAAGGAACGCAACCAATACAAACAGTGTGGGTCAGCTGTAGAACAATACAAGCATAATGAGTAGTACATTCACAACATCTCAATTCATGCCTTGAGAATGACCAGCAAGGTCAAAACACGTGTCGGCTGTACAATCACCGATTCAAAACAATGTGCACTTGCTATTGTCGACTCAAGAAGAAGAATTTTGATTGAAGTTATATATACTTTTGGCATTGCACGTTTGATTACACTCCCACATCAAATCTTGTTCTCTATATCGAATCTGAGCCTGGTTAGGGGAGGCTCTGTGGGACTGTGAACGCTGCAGGCCATTATCTGTTAAACTTACTTTTTAGGTGGATACTAGCGCACAGGTATGACTAGTCGAACCCCTTACCTCTTTTTCAGTTTGTTTCAAATCCCTAAGTATTTTATCCTTTCAGGACACCACGTAAAATCCTTGTTACCAAACATGTGACTCATGCATGACCTGGTGATTGGAAGTACCTCCGACTTGCTCCAATTCACCTTGTACCAAGAGACTTCAGAGAAGACCCGGATGTCATCCATCAGATAGGATATACTCAACTCAGGGTCACATACAACCACCAGCAGATCAGCCGCATAAAGCCAGAGCTTGCCAGAACACTGCACACTTTCAAGTTCACAAAGGTTTCCATTGGCCTGCAGCATTATAGCCAACGTTTCCATCGCTAGAATAAACAAGGGAGAAAGCGGGCATCCTTGTCTTTTCCTCCTTTTCAGTTGAAATGACTCAGAGTCAAGCCCATTAGTGAGCACACTGGCAGTGGGGCTCGCATACAGTAGCTCCACTAAACCCAGAAAATGTGTTCCAAATCCCATCACCTTTAGGCTTTCAAATAGGCAAGGCACTCAATCCTATCGAAAGCCTTCTCTGTATCGAGTGAGATTGCCGCCACAGGAGCCACTTACTTCCTTCATCAATGGTCAAAAGTAGCCTCCGCATGTTATCCGTCACAGATCTTCCTGTTACAAATTCAACTTGATTCTCTTGTACTACTAAAGGCACAACTGTCTCCAATCTTTTTGCCAGTATTTTCGCTAACAACGTACAATCAGTATTTATCAAATTGGTCTATAATTCGCACACAGCGTCGGAGACTTATCCTTCCTCAACAAGACAGTAACAGAGCATGTCTCATATAGGCTGGTAATATCCCTTTCTCGAATGATTCAGAGTACACATCACGCAGCAGTTGAAGTGCACTTTCAGGCAGAGTTCGATGGAACTCAGCCGGGAGTCCATCCACACCGGGTGTGTTGTTGCCCCTTAGTCCTGAGATTGCAGAACGGATGTCTTACACAGAGATTGGGGCTTCTAACGGGACAGCAAGATCTTCTGACAGCCGAGGAACTTGAGCCTGACTTAGAAAAGAGGCAATTGTATCAGGCTCGCAATTTGATTCAGATTCATATAAATGCTCATAAAACTCAAAGCCATTGTGAGAGAGAGAGAGGCAGGTATGGGGAGTAGACACGGGCTAGCACAGACTGAAAGATCGGGCCTAGCTTGTGAGAGGGAGAGCAGAGGGAAGACATTAGCAACATTTGGCAGAAACAAGGGCAGAGGAGAGATTCCCTATGTGCAGTAAGGAGAGCCAGGGAATGAGGTCTGCACCAATGGCACATGCAGAGGTATGTATGGGTTATGAATTGTTGGATGTTAGGGTAGATACGAGGTGGTGGACGTTGGCGAGAGTGAGTGACAGAGCTGATGGGAATTGCTGTTTGGTTGATGTCTTTGAAGGCCCCCTCAATCACGGATAAGGTATGACTCTTGCCTTCAAATGCAACTTCAAAACCTGTCCGGTTTATCTTTCAGATCGTATCACGATACATCTCAAAATAAGGAACCTTCAGTCCTCTACAGCTCCCACCTTTGTCCAGCCTAGATTCAGACTGGATCGTCTTGGAGGGACTTGTTTTGATGTTCAGGACCCCCTACTTTGGAATTCTCTTCCTGCTTCTATGCGTCGGATGGCTAATCTGTCCACATTCAAGAAGGCCAGCAAAACCCATTTTTTCAATCTTAACCTGGACTAATCTATGATTCCTTTTCTGACTGTCTGCATTACTTCTGATTCTTGATCTCCCTCACTTTTGTTGGTTCGTCTCGTCCTGTTTAATGTGCGCTCTGAGGCCCACGGGCGTGTTGGCGCTTTATACATTTAAATTAATAATAATAATAACAGCAAGGGGTGAGAAAGGGCCCAGAGGGCCCAGAGGGGGAGTCACTGTGGGAGGACAGAATTTGCTCTTGATGACTGAAGAAGAGAGAGTGCAATCGAGGTGGATACTGTGAAGTGCAGGAGGGAGCGATGGCGAGGGGGCAGTCAATGAAGTGTTGTGACGGCTGGTGAGAGAAGAAAAAGCCTAGAGCCAGTGAGTTACCAAGAATGTGAGGTGTGTTGGTTGTGAATCGTCACCACAGAGTGGTGGCAGAAGGAGGAGTCAAACGGAAGGCTTTCGTCTTTCGCCATGCTCAGGAGGTTGAATTCTCCCATGAGTATGATAGGCGCATCAGTGGACAGAGATTGCATTGCAAGGTCTAAGTCATAGCAACCGAGGTTGGGAGCACCGTGAGGTGGGTGAAACATTGAGGTTATAGTAAGAGGAGCTGGAGGATGCAGTTGGACAGCAGGAGCATTCAGTGTTAGAGGGATGTAGTCGTGAGAATTAAGGGGCATGAATGCGTTGCCTTGATATGTCCGCTCCACCGCTCTTCCTCTCTTCCTCTCCCATCTCTTTTCAGGTGCAAGCTTCGCTAAACCAAAACGTCAGTTGAAGGCCTTTGCACCACCATCAAAGTACATCTACATTACGAGAAAAACCGTGTTTCATTTTGAATGAACCGGAAAGAGATGGCTTGTGTGGCATCGAAAGACTTTTTTAATAAAAACGTGCTTACACAGCATAAACCACCTCCACCACGGGGTGAGTGTACGGTTAGGAGGCTGTGATTGTCGCCAGAGGATGCACAAGTACTAGACCCTACTTTGCGGGGGCTTGCTGTTCTCTTGGAAGCTTATTTTGGAATAACACCTCCACCCCTCTGCTATAGGGGACTGCTCCTTGTACTTCCTTTGGTCTCCGCCATCATTGACTCTTTTTCCCAGGATCAGCCCACTGTGGTTTTGTGTTACTTTTCTACTGAAACGCAACCATCAAAATCGATCCCAGGTCTTTTCAGCGCCAACAGCCACCTTTTCCTGTATTCATACAGGATGGGTGGATTCTAGGAATGTCCTTGGATGCTTGAGGATAGGAAGGACTGGCTAACACTTGGTCTCGCATTGGTTACTTTCTGAGGGGGAGGAAGAATTGTCACCCAAACGTAGAGTGGGGTTTCTCTGAGCCTAATGCATTTGAAAGATGGGTTCCATGTGTTAAAATCGCAGCAAAAATGGCAGTTTACACAAAGAATCGCAGCAAAAAGGCTGTGGTTTTGCCGCTGCAATCTATGTAAAAGATCCAGGGGTCACGCCTACAACTCCCAGACCCATTATACCATTTAAGGGGAGCAGGAGACACCCACGAAACCCCTGGTCCCCTTAAATGATATAATGGGGTACACCTTTACCCGGTCAAACCATGGCATTTTTTGGCATGATTATTTTGTAAAGGCGACATTTTTGCCGCAATTTTATTACTGCATACCGAAAGATGACAGCGGATGCCCCATGTGTGACTGGCTGCCTCTGGAGCAGAAAGGGTTAACAGTCCCACTCTGGTGACATTATGTGGAGGACTGCATTTGGGAGATGTTTCACAATGTATGTGATACTTGGAGATCAGTAAGCGAGTGTCCAGCTTGTGCCAAACGCATGTGTGCAAGCCATTGAGGTTGAGCACGCGTTGCACACTACTGTGCATGACTATGGTGGTGCACTGGTGGGCTTCACACCGTTCCCCCTGACCAGGAAAGTCTGTCATTCGTGTGTTCTTCAGCTCTATCCCTTTTACTTGGTCCAGGGTGCCATTTTGAGTGCCCACACAACCTTCACAACCTATGTGGCGGCAAAACAGATATCAGACATGATACACCTGGAATCCAGGAGAGGGAGGGCACGGACTGCCACTGCGATGGTGGTGCATATGTCTATCCTAGTACGTTTAATGGAGTGTGTGTTTCTGCAAGGGTTCCCCTAGAGTGCACAGGGCTTGCCCCCCTTCAGCGTGATTAATGGGATGGCCAGAGATGCAGTGACCGAGGCGGGAACAGCGACACTTCCCATCTATGAAGCAAGAAGACGGTGGTCCCGGCCCTAAAAACTCTGGCCAAACTGGGGAAGCTCTTATGCTTCGAAATGTAGCTTACGGGGGGGACCTCTAACAGACCATTAGGGGCTGCGAGGCCTGATCCATGAGGAGCAATTCCTCCATAGACCCTATAATGCTGTTAGATGCTGGCTCTGGCTCACCTGGGGCAGATGCAGGTGAGCAATCAAGACCTAGCTGCCAGGAGAGAAGTGGCACCGGCACAGTGTGTATCACTTTGAATGAAATGGGGCACACTGAGGTTTTGTTTGAGTACTCTATAGCTCCTTTAAGAATGGCCCAGAAAATATAGGCAATTCCAGGCAGCGCGCAAGTACAGAAGCCCTGAGTTTCTAAATGAAGGGCTCATTACACACTACCCACGGCGAGGTCTATGTTCCTATGGGGGACCGGTCAGAGAAGACGACTTGATGATCACCCAGACTCGTGCACACAGTGGCATCTCCTCTGAGGAGTCGGCTGGACTTGTGCCCCTGGGTCCCATCGCTGACAGGAGTTCCTGGTACTCACAGGCGGGTGTTCGCTGGTGCTGTGGTGCAATGCAGTATTTTCCTGCATGGCAGAACCTCTGTCTTGACAAGAGGCTTGTTGCTGGTAGGACAAATTGTGATAGATACAATGCAGATGCATTTGGAGTCTGCGAACCACATTGGAGGCAGCAGGTGTTTCAGAATACATTGCCACTACCGTAGGCTGCAGACACCACAGTGGTGGCAACAGATGGTTCAGAATAAATGGTCACTACCGTAAGCTGCAGACACCACAGTGGTGGCAACAGATGGTTCAGAATAAATGGTCACTACCGTAAGCTGCAGACACCACAGTGGTGGCAACAGATGGTTCAGAATAAATGGTCACTACCCTAGGCTGCAGACACCACAGTGGTGGCAATAGAAATACTTGGCCCCTAGCACAGACTGCAGACACCACAGAGGCGGAGCTAAATGTCACCCAAAGTATTGTTTCTGGGGGAATGGGGGAACCAGCTCTGGGGCCTTGCCAGGCCATACCCGTATTAAGTTTATTTATTTACGAACTGTAGGCATTTGATTCTTCCAGCTGCGGGCCGCCCTGAGTCAAGTTTTCCCACCTCTTCATTGACGGAATGCTAGGGCTCCAGCGGGCACGAGGTTTGAGCCGACGTGAATGGCCCACGGGTTGCACTCACAGTGGCGACCCAGCTGGGTGGTGATACAGGAGTAGCCGCCTCTGCTACTGTGACCCAAGTCATTGGATCGCCTTGCCTTTCCACTGCCCACACAGGTCCCCCACTACCAACAGGAATACATGACCCAGGATTTAACTGTGACCCAATACCTCCTCCAACTACCTCTATGACTCCCGGAGATCCCGGTATGATGAGGATAAAGAGTTGCCGTCTAAACAACGAATGAAACCACGAGTCACAGCTTTATTTCCCCCTTGCTCTGTCTATGCGGGTCAGGTGCACAAATGCTGCACTGAGCAACATTGTCTATGGAGGTCAGGTGCACAGATGCTGAGCTGAGCAACATTGTCTATGCCGTTCAGTTGCGCAGATGCTGCACTGAGCAACATTGTCTATGCGGTTCAGTTGCGCAGATGCTGCACTGAGCAACATTGTCTATGCGGTTCAGTTGCGCAGATGCTGCACTGAGCAACATTGTCTATGCGGTTCAGTTGCGCAGATGCTGCACTGAGCAACATTGACTCTGACATTTTTCCTTGAGGTATTCCAGGAGGTAAAGATAGAGACTGTTTGCATATTTCATTCTTGATAAAACTAGTGATATAATGGCCATGTTCCTGTGGGAAAAGGACAAATAAGGCATGATTTGTTGGAGAGTGTGACGCAGCAAAAAGCAGCTTCTGACAATGAATCACGCCTGTGGTTCAAGAGTGAGGCTGCTGCCCATTGTGGCTCCAGGGTTCTTTAATAAGGATGACGATACTTGGCCTGCACCCATCTTGTCGGGCCAATGGATTTAGGTGGTGTTTGATGCAGTCGCACTGCAGATCATGAGTTCTGTTTTGGCAGGGTTAATCGTTACTCGCACCCAGGAAAGGTGATTCTGCCTTCACCGCCTGCGACAGTGGAAAATAAAAACGTCAACAAAAATGGACGCTGCCATAAATATTGAAAAGGGACTATGTCCCTTTATAGATGACAGAGGCCATTTTTTTTTCATGTTTTCAATGGCTGCCATCATCCGAAAAGGGACCTGGTCCCTTTTCTATATTCATGGCAGCAATTTTTGTGACTTCTTTTTCATTCCGACCGGATATGTGCTCGCTCTGAGCACATTTCTCATCAGAATAAAAAAAAACAAACAGGGTGCAAATACATTTCACACCCCGCCGCCATGGCAGACATGACGTTTAACGGCCCGCAGCCCGAGTTGAGGCCCTTGCCTCACTCCGGCCTACCAAAACTCAGGTGGGGCGTGAAAGTTAGTATTTTTGTTGTCTTACAGGCATCTACCTGAGTGAGGCATGTTTGTAGGTCCAGTGACTCTGTTGAAAGGTTGTTTATGAGTCGGTAGGTTATCTATGTGTCATCTGCATAATTGTTGTAGGTTAGGCCAGCCAGCCTTATGATGTTCAGTAGGGGAGTCAAGTAAATATTGAAAAGGAAAAGCAAAAAAGGGTGGATTCCTGGGTTCTCCACCGGTGGGTAGGCGTGGCTGGGATCTGTAGGGACCCATGGTGGTGGTGTTGGTTCTTCCTCTAAGAATGGAGGTGATCAGTGCAGTATAGATCCTTTTATTCCAATGTTTCCTAGTATCCTCACAATCATTTTGTGGCTGATGGAGTGAAACTCTGCGCTGATGTACAGTAGGAGGAGTGTGCTCTCGGAGTTGTCATCCGCATTGGTTTATAGGGTGCCTCAGATCAAGCAGAGTGTGATTCCGTACCCCTCATTGGCATAAAACCCTGCTGGTCCTCATGAAGTAGGTTGTTTCTTTCTATGTAGCCCCAGAGCCTGGGGTATATGCATTTTTCCAGAACTTTTCAATAGAAAGGAGAGTTTGAGATGGGGCAGTAGCTGGCCGGATCGTTCGGATCAGCTGTGAGTATTATTTGAGGGGGCCTTACAAAAGCTGACTTGCGAGCCGGTGGACACATGCAGTAGTGATCGAGCCACTGAGGAAGGATAAGTAGACGGGTGTCCACTCTCAGCTAAACCTTGCTGAGTCCATTTGCCAGAACTGCTTTGACCCCCCCTGTGGGGTTCCTGCAGACCCATGTTGAGTCCCTGCACAGGGGATTAGCTGCATAGAGTGTTTTGGGTCAGTGCCCTCGGGTGCTGCTTGGGCCCTTGCCAAGCCATATGGTCAAGGCTATGCAATGCAGGCCCTGTGTGAAGACTGCTTAATGGAGCATCATCACTCTCTCCCACCTGGGTTGGGGGGGGGGGGCGGAGGGGTTCACATGACTTTTTCTGACAGACCAAGCCTCTGACTACAGGGAGTACAGGAGTACATGAAAGGTCAGGAGTGTGAGCCCGCCGGCTCGGTCTAGGCATGCAGTTACCTTCTATCCCATGCCCGGTTCATACTTGCTTTGGATGTCCTGATCCATGTCTGTTTGGTCGAAGACATACTCATGCTGTGCATGCGCCCTTCCCTTTAGCACAACTCAACCCCTTGTAAGCACTCCACCCTGCGGTGCTACTTCATGGCTATTTCCCTTGCTATTGTCTGCGTATGTATTTTGATGTCTCACCCAGATCTGCAGGAAGGATAGCTCCTGAGTGTATGCAACGCACTCTCTCACTCACCCCATAGTCTCTCAGCTAACACCTACTCTTTTTCGATTTGCACATCGCCCATCTTTCTCAGGCACTTCCCAACACTGTTTGGGGTCCTGCCCCTATAGTGAACTCTTAAATCACCATGTCAGAGCCATGCCATGCCATTCCAAGAAAGCCATTGATTCTCTCAGCCTGATAGAAAATCGAGACAGTCACTTAACACCCTCAAACCAGTTACTTTTAAGTATCCCAGAACCTTCGGCATTACAGCTGGTTTCAGCAGGGCGTCTTCCATGCGCCATTCTTCTTCTCCTGAGTTCTAGAAAGCAACAGTGCAGTCCCTTCAAATGATGGAGATATGGGCCAGGGTCGTGTTTTAGGCCCCTATATTTTCACACATTCTGGCAATCAACAGGCTTCTTCCCAGGAAAACTCTATGGTTGCGGACTTAGTCTTGAATCCAAATATCCATTCGTCTGGACTGTTTTTGGTCTTCGCTTGGAATTCCTACATCACAGACTCACCAACGGGATCCATCCCCCCTCTCCTACAGCAATGCTCTCCTCTCCTCCTCTCCCTTTCACACTTTCACCTGGCTTCTGGAATGCACAATCCCTTGCAACACTGACCCCTTTGTCTCTTACCACCCTCAGAAGTCACTTCTTGCTATCACAGGAATCTGAATCTCCCCTCATGACTCTGCTAAACCTGCAGCTCTCCATGCTGACTTAGCTACCTTCTACCACTCCACCAGAGCTAACTAACTAACTAAACGATTTCTTGTATAGCGCATTCACTCACCCAAAGGTCTCAGGGTGCTTACATAGACACATACAAACACATAACACATAGGTTCTGAAATGGAGCAAAGAGATAGATGTCATTTCGACTAGCAGCGTTATGACGAATAGCCAGTTGTCCTACACTAGTGAATGAAGATTGGACATCAAAAGGGAATGTCTTAAGGCGCTTTCTAAATTGTTGAAATGTGGTGGACTGTTTGAGATAAAGTGGGATCATATTCCAACTTTCCGGGCCCCAGGCAGCGAAACTTGCTTCACCTAATTTCCTCAGAAAGGTACGTGGTTGTGCCAGTAGCAAAAGGCCGTTAGAGCGTAACGTACTCTTAGGTGTAGCTATATGAAGCTTGGATTTTAGATATTCCGGGGATTTGTCTGAAAGGTATTTAAAGACTATTACTAAGCCTTTAAATTTAAGCCGCTGCTCAATAGAGAGCCAGTGTAGCTTTTTCCGATGCTTTGTGATGTGGGTTTGACGACTTAGACCGCATACAGCTCGGACTGCTCCATTCCGTATGGTTTGGAGACTCCTGATATTTCCCTTAGAGGTGCAGGGAAGAGCGGTTTAGCGTGGTTCCTTATCCATAAGACCCTCTCTACTGTCCCCTGACCAACTCTGACATCTTCCACTTTTTAATATTCTCTTGTTTAACTCTTCCCTCCCGCTCCTCTCAGCATTCTGGCTTTCTGTCAACCCCCTGATCATTTCGACTCCTTCTTCACTGACCTGAACCTTCTTATTGAGTTTATTCTCATCGACATTATCGTTCTGGGGGACTTTAACCTTCCCAAGCCCTCCACAGCCACCTGCCTTGAACTTAACTCCCTTCTATTTAACCACATCCTCTACAATCTTCACATTCGGCCTACCCACTCTGGTGGGAACTCGCTTGACCTTATCTTTATCTCTACTTCACTCTCGTCCTATGACCTCTCTCTAGACTGCCCTCCCTTTAAAATCGTGGTCCCTTCACCCTTTACTCCACACCCTCTTAAATGACCAAGAGTTAACTCAAGCAGGACTCCCTTGACTTTGTGATGTGAGGACCTCTCTCCTGTTTCTCGCCCCTATTCATGCCTTCTCCATTGACTGTGCATTGTCTGACTTTCACTATGTATTTATTTATTTTATTGTGCACTTTTAAGGCACTTATCCATCAAGTAAATTGTGTTTTAAAGCGCCCACAGGGCAACAGGGAAGGATCATGGGAATGAAAGGCAATGGGATACTAACAATGGAGAGAAAGAAAGAGGCGCACCTACTAGGCCTTGTAAGCATTCAGAACTTGCAAGTGCAGAGATTGATATGGGACTAGGGAAGGGGGTAGGTGCTAGGTGTTCCACTGAGGAAGTGCTAGGAGGTAAGTTGTAAACAGTTATTAAGTGCCTGGCAGAGATCACTTCGTAAGAGTGGTCAACTGCTCATAATAAGGGAAGGCTTGTGAGACAGCACGGGATAGTGTGCGCCCAAAGGCTAGTGCTGGGAGTGGGCGGAGGCTGGAGGCGATAGGGGGGCGGCAGGACCCAGAAGGATACATGAGGGCCCTGGTCACCAATCCCAGCGACTGTGATGTTTAGCAATGGAGCAGAGGGGGAAGGAGCGAGTGAAAAGGAAATTCTTAAGGAGCTTCCAGCATTTGCAGAGATCCAGCTCAAGACGTTGAGGAAGGGGAGGCTGTTCCAGAGGAGGGAGCCAGCCGAGGAAAGAGATCAGCCACCAGCTCGCTATGCACTTATGGCCCCCCCCCCCCTTGACCTGCACTATCCTTCTTGCACATTCACACCTTCCCATCTAATCCTCAGCCCTGGATCACCTCTGAGATCCAGACCCTCAAAACAAACATGTGTTGTGACCTGCAATGCTGGCGGAAATCATGACCCTTCACCCTACTCCTTGCCTACAAAAATCCACTTGCTGCTGTCACCTATGCACTGGACTCTGCCAAACCTTTACCTACCCTCTAAGCTTTGCTCACAACTCTCAAACTACTACCCATTACCCCTACCTCTCTGCTAATGAATCTGTTCAATACTTCTTTTCTAAAGTCTATAAAGTTCATGACACCCTCACAGCTCTCTTCTCCCTCCCTCATCCACCCCTCCACAGAGCGGCAAGATTCCTTCTAAAATGATGCCAATGGGAATCAGTTTTGCTTATTTGGGGGTAACGTACAGACATAAAAATGGACTGTTGCCCTTCACCAATGTGCCACAAATAATGACTCCAATGTTTTAAAAGATTAGTTATGCACAATACCGCTCTAAGGTCTGTGAAGGAGTAGATCTGTATGTGCATCGCTGAAGAGTCCCAGGATTGCGATTCATCAGAGGGCAAATGAGTGAACTCGATAGGAAGTAACACAATGGGTGTCGCCCAGAGCCGGATATGGCTATTCCCGACACCTTTCATACAACCCGTGACAGATAAATTCTCCCGCTTGCCATAGTTATTCAGATGAAGAGCGTCTACCCTTTCCAGGAGCTGGGCTTTCATACTCGGATGCTCATCATAGGGGCCAGGAAGCCAGCAGCCCTGGCCTGGACAACACCGTTGCTGTGGATGGCCCCCGTGCAGTGCCCCTCCCTGGCTCCTTGGGCCCCTAGCTCCCTGAAACTGGTCAACTATGATTAATTTAGGAAGCCTCCTGTGTTTTCCACACTGGGTCTTCTCATCTCATCTTCTCATTTCTGGAGATAACCAGCAGGAAATCCATCTGGCCGGGCACAAGGTAGCAGGGTTTGCTTTGCAGTGAGATCACACATGTTCTCTGGCTGGGCCTTGCTGCAGACTGGGCATTCCTCACGGATAGCGGTAGGAATTGCTCAGAGGGGGGCATGTTGGGTCGCCCCTAGGCCAACGCGAGGGAGGGATTGAAAGTGGCGGTGAGGGGAAGGATGGATCAAAGATGGGATGGAGGGAAGCAGGAAGCGAGTGAATGAAGTGAAAGGTGGAAGGGAGGATAGCAGGAAGTGCATTAACGAAGGAACTAAAAGACAGAATGGCGGGAAGCAGGAAGTGAGCAAAGAAAGGAGGTAAACAATGGAAGGTAGGTAAGCAGGAAGGAAGTAAAAGAAGGAAGGGAGTAGAAGAATGAATGTTGTAAAGAAAATCAGAAGGTATACAATGGAAGTGAATGCATGGAGTAAAGAAAAAAGTGAGAGCAAGAAGGAACAGAGCAAAGGGTCCGAAGGAAGAGAGGAACAAGGGGTTTAGAAAAGGGAAGTAGAGGAGTAACAGAAGCAATGGGTGCAGGAAGAGAGGAAGAGAAAGTAAGAAGAGAGCGGATGGAACAAAGTAGGGGAGGGAAGGGGGTGAAAGACGGTGGCTCTGAAATCCTGAGGTGGGAGGACGGGATGTATCTTCCAGGGGAGCGCTAAAGGATACCAGGAGACTCTGGCTGTGGGAAGGAGAGATTGGTTTCAATAACGAAATGAGTGATTTGGCACATGGGGCAAACTGAAGTGTGAATCCGTCAAAATGCATCTCATGTAACCACCCTGGGGTAGACCCCACTTTCAAATTCTTTGCCCAAATTGTGATGCTTGTAGACAATCCTGCAGCAGGTGAAGGCGAGTACCAGCTGCTTCGTTATAGCGCCAACATCTGTCCATGTCTGAAATCTGTACTCTTAACTCTCACGTCCAGAAACATGTAGTTTGGAACTGAGGTCCAGAATTAACACTATTCCGTGGATTTGTACAAATGTTTTTGTTGCTGCAGGATCAAATCAATTGGTTACTCCTCAGCCACCCCAGCGGTGCATTCTTTCCGACTTTCCCGCAATTCAAAGATGTATGACTTTATATAATGAGGTGACTCGCCCTCTGCCAGCGGGCTGTGATGAGGGATATGGTCTCGCACCCGAGGTAAGGGGCTACTCAGAAAGGAAATGGAAACAAAGAAACAATACCGGAAAAGAAGGGGAGGATGCAGAACACAGAGGGTGACACTGAAACAGGAGAAGGACGCAATGGCCAGCAAGAGGGAATAATGATGGCTGAGAGGAGGATTGGCAAAAGCAGTGATGAGAGGTAAACCGGAGGCAGAGCAAAGGAGTGTGTATGCTGCGAGAGAAGAACATTGAGGGTCATGTATTCCTGCGGGACCTGCCCATCCCAAGAGCTTCAATCCAGGCTGCGCCACCATTTACACTCCACAGACCGCCAAGGGATGCGACAGCAGCAATAAGGAGACCACTTTCAGACAGGCAGAAACGTCGCTCGATTAGGCTCTATATCCATTCCTGCCCAATACGATAGCCATAAAGCTAGACTTAACCAACACAGCATAGCTGGAGTGCCAAGACAGGCTTTCTGGAAGCACCTAATGTCCAGAAATGCCCCCCCCTAATGGTTCTAATCTTATTAGCATTAGCACCTGTGGGGTGGTGAGGCGGAAAGCCAATGAAATCAGGCAGGCAGTTGCTCAGTTCTGCATTGTCATGGAAACACTGCACCCTGCATGAAGGAGGACGCAAAGCCATGGCAGACGGTGGCAAATTGAGGGAAGAGTGCTGGCATAGGCCGCGGCCACTAGGGCTGCTGGGAGGCATGGTGAAGAATGGAGAGGAGTGGGGCAAGGGGGTGTTAGTGGGAGAACAGCTAAGACAGCAGGGGGGTGTCATATCCTCTCCTCATGGGGTTAATGTGGCAGAGGATTCTGTGACGCTGCACGCCAACGGACTGTGAGCCAATGAGAAGGTCTGGCGAGTGGAGGTCAGGAGATGTGCACTTTTCAGTTCACGCGGGCAGAGAAATAAAGCAGCAGTACGTGTACTCTGGCCATGTGTCTTCCTTTATGCCCCCACTTCACTCGCATGCAAGGACCCGATAACGGCGTCGAGGATGGGATACCTGTCCTCAGTGTCTCTGCAAACAAAGCAGAAAAACAGCTAGATATATACGATAATAACGCATGTCTGGCAGTAAGCGCTCATGATCGGTGCCATAACCGTCAGTTCACATTGCTGCACGCACGTATTCATGAGAGGAGGGCCACATCCAGTCTCCAACAGCTTAAGCTTCCTGGCGCAGAACATCACACAAGATATCGGACACAGAAACGTCTCGCACAGAGCCGTTTGCTGCAGCTGCTGTATGCTGTCCAACGCCCTTCGACATGTTTGACTCTCAGGCACTCGCACCACAGCGGGAGCTTTGGCTGAAGTGACTGGAGAACTATCTTGAGGCCTATAATGCCAGCTCCGCTGCAGGGACATCATTTGGTGATTGCGAGGGGTTCCAGCTGCGACCCGTGAGGTCTCCCTTGCTCCCCCTCAATAAATATATATATATATATATTTGTTTTTTAATGTAAGCTCCTGGGTTGTGGCCAGCATCATGTGGCTCTTTGTTTCTGGAGTGGATGGCTTTCTTGTCCAGGCCTCTTGAAAAAACAAGGGGTCCCACACGTGCAACACTTTGAGTAGTGACCCTAAATAAGAAATAATAGGAATAACAAATTATTTGTCTTTCTGGAATTCTATACAATAATTGCTAGACTCATTAAAGGTTTATTTCAGGTACACTTCAGTGGGTGAGTCACTGATTTAGTATGTTCTTAAACACCTCAACTCAGCCTTTCATCCTTCTGGTTGATAAATGAGTACTAACACAGGTTGGGTGATATTGTGTGTATATTTGTTCTATGTAAAGCACATAAGCGTAAAACACATCATTATCATTTGGCCTTGGATGTCTGCTTGCATTCACAGTAATTGGTAATATGGGCCTATGCAAACTGATAGTAACAACACATATGGTGATCCATTATTCTATGAAATGTATATCACATTATAGGGATATTGTAACACTATTTTTCGTTGTGTACTTGGTAACAATGTTATGTGATGCCACTTGCTGTTTTGTCAAGGGGTGAAAGGTTGTGATCCATCGCTTCCTGTGATGTCCCTTCGGGGTGGGGTCAAATGACATCACTTCCTGTGATGTCATCAGAGGAAAGGGGTTATGTGATGCTACTTCCACATTTGTAGTACTGGGTTTTAGCAAGGAACTCAATTCCCACAACTTAACAGAAACTGGAAATCTTACTGAAAGTCGACCCGCTGAAAAGTAAAGCTTCTGAACATAGTAGATTTCCAGCAGGCACTTTGCCGAGCATCGGTTGTGCAGGCCATAAAAATGTATTATGGAGATGGACACATCTGGTATGGATTTTCAGGTTGGTGCCTTGTAATACACGAGACACATTCACAAATGGCCCAGCACATATGTTCCCTCTTAATATATGGACGCAGTTCAGCATCTGTACAATCTGTAGCAGGCAGCTGTCGAATACAATGTATTTTTGCTCCTTTAATAGCCAATCGTCCTGCAGTACTGTGATTTGTGACTCGATGGTGGTGGGCAATTCCCCCAAACTAGGCACACTGAAATCGAGATCTTGAGCAAATTCCTCAGTCAATTGAGTTGAAGCTTCAGCCTCTGTTAGTTCAGACTGTGATATTTTCAGAAACAGGTAACATTGAATGTTTCTTGGGTGGAACATTTTTAGAGGGTGTAGATTGTGTCAATGGGTCTGCAAGCAATTGCAATGCATCTTCATTGTCTTTCGTTTATCTGGCCGAGTTTTCACAAAGTAGCAATTGTCCATGGTAACTGTGGATGGTTGACAGGTGAGATTCCATTCATTTTCTGGCCACTGGACATATGCTTTACGAGTCTGATTATTGACTGGACCACACTGCACCTCAAATAGTAGTTGCTACATTGTGAAATCCACTTGGAAAGCAACATCTTTGGTCTTTATACTCCTCTACCCTCTGGGCCTCTAACAGATGTATAGAAAAACAAGCTCAATGTATAGCACACATACAGCAGATACAATTGTCCAACTAAAAACCTAATATGAATAAAACATCTGCTTAAAGACTTCTCTAAACACACTGGTTTGTTCTTTACCCTTGTTTTCTTAATTTGCTTCGAAACTTTGGCCTTCTCATTGCCGACCGTGCCATCAAGCTGAAAAAAACAGCCTTTTTATATGGTTTAAATCAGGCAAATTTAATTTCTGTGCAAAAATATGTACATATCTACAAACAGAATCAACTTGACCAACTTGAAAACATTACAACATTATAGAAATGTATTCCGAATGTAATGTGATGCCCAATTGTATTTTATATTAGGTTATCTATACCTCTGGTCCATGTGCCTCCTCTTCTAATTCCACACCTTAAGAACATTCCTTGAATAGAATAATCATGAAAAAAAGTCAATTGTACTGGAAATTAAAATCTTTCATCACACATCGCACTTATACACAAAGTAGTTTGAAATGATTACGAAGCATATACTATAAGGTTTTTTGTAGCAACACAAATAGAACATTCATATGAACATAACCTCCAAAACTGTTTACGTGATTTGGTCATAATATACATTTTACATTTCACCTAATAACCTTCCGAGATGACACATGTACTTGATCTGAGATCACCCTGCAAAACATAGTGATTGTAATGTCGCCTTCAAAAGTAGTTTGCTTTGCAATGTTTGCTTTGTAATCTATTCTGCATTAGTGAGGAAGTGTTATGTTAGAACAAAAATGAGAAAGGTTTGAAAGAGTGCAAGGTTACATGCATTTCAGTCTCAAAGTATATCCTTTGTAGTGTTTACTTTCATTCTTGCAAGGGAACTGTAAGTATGCATACATCATACTCTGGACCTGTTGCAAAGGAGGGAGTGATTGTAGTCGAAGTTCCAGCATCCCCCTATAACACAGTACTTGTTTTAATATAGAGGAAACCAGCAAAATCGAACTGAAACAATGAGATGCAGACAATGGTACATACAGAGAGACACCCATACATGCCACTTTGTGTAAATAACCAATACTATACATAATAATTTTCAATTTTCTTGAAATTCCAAGCATAACACATGTACGTAGTTCATTCGCATATAAAGGACTAGTACAATATAATTACTTGATAGGCGAGTGAGGTTGATGTTGACTCTGGAAAAGTAATTGATGCAGAATCTTGCTCCTTCATTTTCAGTACATTGTCAGAAAATAGTAAAATGGAAAAGTTAAATTAATAATAGGAATGTGGCCAGATCCAAAGTTTTAAAATATCACTTTGTGCATGTCGGTAGGGCTCACCATTGGCATACTAGACATTTTGGTGGTTTTGTCACTTGTGAGGGTCTGTGCTTCCATCAGTGTGCTCTACGTAAAGAAGGATATTTTAGCCATCAGATTTTGAAAACATTATGCAACTTTTAAAGGGCAATATTGCTGTTTTTACTAAGGGTCACAATTCACTGATTTATTAGAGGCTCCCGAAAGCGGGGACAGACGAAGTATACTAAAGTGAAACATTTTTAAATTCTGTTGAATCTGGTAACCATGGAAACTTGAGTAATACAACTTTGTTGTAAATAAACACTGAAAGCTCTAACCTGTTAATGTATTAACCTTTGTAATAGAATACTTTAAATAAATCGAGAGATCATAGAGAATATGTATTGATGCAGACCATCGTCCTACATACCAACAAACATAACAAATTAATTGTCCAGTACTGACCTGAGCCAGCGTGTGCCAAAATTGAGTAGGAATTGCATTGGGAAGCAATTTACGAAGAATTCTGGGTCAATGCTTTTTTGTGTACTTTGATTGTTCATACATATCATCAGTAAATTGCGGGCTGCAGATGCGGAATCTATTGGCCTTCACGTCGTCCAAGACAGCCTGGGCTCTACTTCTGGCAAACCGCAATTTGTAATCCATCTTCTTATTAAATCAATATCCTTCGGGAATATATGCAGGACTGTGCCCTGAGTTTTGGCAAACCTCACAGTAGGGCAACCGATAACGATACATGAAGGCATTCTTGAAAAGTCTATAAGATCTGTATAAAAAATATAAATAATTATAACAAATAATACTGTATGAATGTGACAGTTTTGTCTGCAAAGTTTGTTTTACATAAAGAAAGAAAACCTATGTAGTTGAATAAACCTAGTCGAATGAACACGTTGATAACTTTCTTACAGAATTGATTGATATACAGCAAATCGAACAAGCTACTTGTCCGTTAAATTAACTGTCAAGCATCAAAAGAAAATATGCTTGCAAACATGGACTACAAAACATTCCATTCTATTACAATGCACAGTGATGCAATGTGCTATTTACCGAAATCAAAATACTTGAAACATTCGATAATGGTGAACTCTTTGAGATAAATTAACATTACAGTACTAGGAATATTAGGTGGAAATCATTAGAAACTTTCAGAGTAGCGATTGATGAACATAGAGATGAAAATAGGTGACCTACCCTTACCTGGATGAACAAATGAGCCGATTCAGCAAGCAGGGGAGCAAGTAGCCGTGCAATAGGTATCCAGGGAACAGGTGGCTCAATGACGATATACCTTGTAGATCTCAGAGATGTGCTCCTGGTAAATGTCAAGGTGTTTATAAAGGCTTAAAAAAGTGGGTGTGTATGTGAATGTGTGACGTGTTCGTTGACACCCAATCAGCCTCAATGGCAATGTTTCACATCTGCCATACCCACACACCTTGCCACCTTGCCTGTACGAGTAGGTTTATGCACAGGCATAAACCTACTCGTACAGCCAATAGTGCTATAGGACCATGGTTGAAACACAAAGGCAAAATTCTTGTGAGGGTCTTTTTTTATTAATGAAAGGGGCCTACTTTTTTGGGGCATTTGTGCCAGTTTGATGAGTTACTCCAGTAAGTGGCTAGTAGTAGTGAACACTGTTGCTGAATATATATTATTTAAAATGCACAATTTGCCTCAGCTTTTAAACAAAATACTCACCTTTGGGTAATAATAATACGGTGCCCGAAAAGGAATGAATAGCGACTTTGAACTGTGTGCCATGTTTTCATTGGTGCCCGAGACAATCTTTTGGCCCAGTCTGACCCTGTTCATAGGTGCCAACTGCCATTGATATTAGGGAGGAGGATGGATGGGGATGACCTGAGCGCAAAAGGCCCTGGAACACTGCTCAGTGCACAAAAACATATGTTGATTGCAGGGACGGGGTCTTGAGGATGGGAGTTAGGAGGCACTGGGTTTGGCCTGGACACGTGGACAACGGATGTCATGGGCCTGGAAGGAAGATGCCAGCCAGCGCAATAGAGATCACCAGACAAGATGTAGGTCCCCAGCACAGGGACCTGAGAGCACACAATGGGGGCAGTCAGTGAGCTAAGGAGGGTCAGTTCATGTTTCAAGGTCCAAGTGGCCAAAAAAACGATAACGATGCACACCTGTTGATTTGTAACAAACACAGTAATCTTGTTTGGTTTATTATGGTTATGTTTAATAAAAGCCACAGACTTTTATTGCCAACACATAAAGAGTCTGCATAATTTACTATGATGCGTAATGTATATTTTATTTTCAATGCTACACAGAGGCTAGCTATTCAACAGCTTGTTGCAGCTTGTGGCACGTTGTACGTCCATACTCACCCAGCTGCCTTCCAAGCGCATGGTTTTAGGTGCGAACTACCATTGATACTGTGAAGGGGGAAGGATGCACTTGAAGAGGGGAGCCTGGAGACAGTTGGTCTGGGGAGGCCATGTGAACAATGGTCCTTGAGCGAAATAACCCTTGAGGTGCACACAGTGTTTGACAACTAGAGTGTTCCCACCCAACCAGCCCCCTTAGGAGCGCACAGCCATAAGTGTGAACTGCCATTGACACTGTTCAAAATGTGACAACACACAAGAAAATGTATATAGTACTTTATATGAGTTTGGTAAATTGGTAAATTCTATTACATGTTAGAATTATGTAAAAACAAGAGTGGTTTAACTGAGATTCATTCTTCAATGTTTTCTCTTGTAGAATGTTTTGAAAATATGACTTGCCCTGATGAAGAGTGAAAAAAAACTCGAAACGCTTTGGGCTACTTGATAAATACATTATTTTTTATCTTTATATTGACAAATTGAATGATTATTATGTCAAAAATCCTTTGGTTTAAATTGCACAAATGTTTATAAACCAACTTAACTCCTCACAAGCCAGGCCAGTCACCCTTGGATGAGGTCGGCAGGGACTAGGCTTCAAAATACCTTAAGACCTAGGCCATATACAGGGTGCAGGGGGCGTGAATTCTCTAATAGAGAACCTTTTACTACGTTTATTTACTTCCCAGCTTAGATGCCAAGGCTGAGATTTTCTCCCCCGCACCTAGAACGCGTTTGAAAATTAAGGCTCCACATTTCAAAACAAATCAATAATTAATAACCATAAAAAAACCTTAACCAGGTGTGCTCGTGTTTACTTCTTGTTTTGTTCTCTGTTAAGTTTCAGCCAGTTGTGGTTCATCCAGTCTTCCATGGCAGCAAGCCACTGGAAGAGGCGGGACGACATTTCAGCCTGCTCGAGGCAAACTGTTGGTAGCATGCAGTACTAAGGCAGGATGGCAGAGTAGGTAAGAAAAACTGTGTCCGTGTGTGTGCAGCGAGGAGGGGTCAATGGGAATCTTACACAGCCAATGCTGGCATAACTGTTAACGGTGGCCATCTGCATCATGACATTGTTTTACAGTGGCAATGCGCATATATACTGCGGTCTCCAGCATCATAAAAGGGTTTTACAATGGTGATGATTTTATATGCTTTGAACAATAGCGTCATAAAAATATTTTACAGTTGCAATGATGGGATATACTGTGGGCAAAGTGTATTACAGAGGCACTGCTGAGATATATTGTATACAAAGGCATCATGAAAATGTTCTCTACACTGGCAGTCCTGACATAGAGTTTAGGCAGGGCTATCATTAACATGTGCATTACTATGCTCCCAGGTATTTTTGGTAAACTGGCAGCTATCAGAAATTTTCATGTTTTACCCTACGGATAGGATTACAAATTGTATGGAGTTGTACCCAATTTTTCTGACAAAGTGTCCTGTAAAAATGCACCCTTTCAGCCCATTAGTTTAAAAAAGCTCCTGAGAAAGCAGCACCATAGATTTCCCCAGACTTGGTTCAGGCCCCCTCGCTACACTTAGTTGCTCACACCAATTTTGTGGAATATTTACAGCTTTCCACTGAAAAAACTCACAAGCCCCACTGGACCGAAGGACCTTTAGAAATGGCACAAGCTAGAGAATACATGGTTTCAGGGTGCTATCCATTTTTTGGGGGAGAAAACAGGGATCTGAACCCACCTATTAGAAGATCCAATCTCAGAGGCATTGCTTTTTGGATTGTCAATGGAAGTTGCTAAGACAAATGCGTGCCCAACCACATCTGACTGCCATGTACAGTTCCTGGGCAACAGGGAGCCATTTTGTCTCAGAGGAAAATTGGGCTTCTTTTGTGAACGGCTTTAAAAGTCATGCACTGTTGCCCTTGACTGTGTCAGCCACTAGTGGGCGATGAAGGGCCGTTGAGGTGAGCGATATGGGATCCCTTCGCTTCAGCCCATCAATGAGTCTCTGAGCTGCGTTCATAACTATCCCCCACTCATTTCTTGGAAAAAACAAGCTAATATTCCTGCAGGACAGACGAAAACATTGCATACAGTAAATATGTTGCACCTTCGTTGACATGACACTCTCTAAAAATAAGGTCCTTTCCTTTGGTCTTCGGGTGTGCATTGTTCCAGAACACCAAAGCCCAGGGCCCGAACAACGAGGGTTGATTCAGTTGGCCTTTGCAACCAAAAGGGAGGACTTCCAGCTTGTTGTCATGGAGCTTTACTCAACTACTCTGCATCCAAGTGTATTGCTCTCCCCAAAGTGCATGGAACAAACATAAATCACCAATGCAATTACAGAGCAAATACTTTGAACGTAGACAGACTCAATAACTCACAACCATGCATTCTTAGAAGATAATCAGCTCTTATATGGCTATTTATTTAAAGCTTAGAAGTACATAGAAATAACTCACAAAAATAATATGGACATAAATCACAGAAGAAGTAAAGAATTCAAAAGGAAATACATCACCGTGAGCGTAAGAGGATTCCTCATCTCGCCCAGAAGCGGCTGGAAGACCCCGGGAACAGCTAGGCCGTGAGCACCACAGCTCATAGGAGGGCCGGACGTAAGCGTCCTTCTCCGGCTGAAGTCTCACCTGACCACCTCCGGGCTTCCACATATATACACACTCCACAAACGGGAGTCAATTCTCGAACTTTCTGGAAATTGCATATGCGCAGTTAAGGAACAGCCGTCGGTTGCCAGCTGGGTCAATCGAGAGCTCCCCCCAAGAAGCGCAGTGCCTCCCATCTCTAAAAACACGCTCCACGGAGAACAGTAGCAAACCATAACAAAGTTAGCTTTCCCAGCAGAAATGTCCTTGACCGCATACCAGGTTTGGAAAGCATGTTTTTCTCAGCACCGTGACTCTAACACTCAGCAAAATGTGTGCAGCTTTTCACTGCGGCATGAAGTAAATATCCATCATGGCTCCGAGCACTCCCAGAATGCATTGCGCACCAGCGCCATTTTAGTTCAAGCATCACACCAAGACGGAGCCGTATCCGGGAATCCATCTAGGCGCAGACATTGCGACCAATACTCATTGAGCCGAGGAACAGCCGTCTGTTCTCTGCATAGGGTTAATATCCCAGACCCAGCGCTCCAATTTGTTGCACTAAAGGGGGCCATACTGATGGCAAATTTGACTCGAGGAAGTGGGAGACCTGAGGCACTCAGGCCAAGGACAGGCGATCTGTAAACAACGGACCACATCCATATTGAAACCAGACCAGCAGCCGTAATCCCCCTCACTCCATTCTGCCCTAACAGGATGGAACGATTGACCTATCAAAGACGCAATGTGCATTGCTCTGCACAAGAGGCACTGACTGGAGAGATTGGACCGTCCCATGGACAATATCAGCTTTCTTACTTGTTCCCCTGGCACAAGGGGTTCAACCCCTCCAGTTACATCAGCCACCAAAACACCTGTGCTTCCCCTTCATTGTATATTACCACCCAGTATGAAATAATTACACTCTACACTTAAAGAGACACTCCCATGCACATTTTACCCATGAAACCATGAAAGTAATCACCAGTTGAGGGTAGAGATCAGAACCGGTCGGGTAAAGTGATATTTTCTGACTTCTGCAGGAAGATATTTAGCATTTTATCTCAAGCAAAGAATGATATGTTTTCAATACAAAGTTGAGGGCTGTGGAGATGCTGATCAAAAGCATCGAGGATAGACCCAAATTGCAGGAAACGCAGTCTCCAACTCGGAAGAGCTGTGAACTCATGGCTATTGAAAGCATAACATAAGCAGTATTGCATTGCAATTTGCAATGCATTATCACAGTGTTGCTGATCACTTTCACACTTGTTTAGCACTGATGGCTATTCATTTCGCGACTTGAAAGTAAACTCTGCTCTTTTTTGCCGCCTTTGGCATTTAGGCATCACTCTCCCCAGCCCCTTCCTCTGTCCCAGTAAATTGAAAGGGGTGGGGGGAGGGGCTGGTAATGCACAAGGCAGTAATGACCAACCTCTTCACTTCAGTCCTTCTGTTACGTTTTTTTGAGAGACAATCCTTCCAATATTGTGACTAACAAGGTAAAGAAAAGAAAACTGAAGTACTGCGTTAATTTTCATTGCAATACGCTTAAGCCTAAATCATCTTCAATGGTATTTTTAGGTGAAGAAGGATTTAGGATTTCAACGAGTAAGAAACAGACACACACACATAACCACAGCTGGAAAATAGGAAATATGTATAGATACATCCATTTATCTTTGGACCCGTGCATGGTATGCGCCTCATGTGAGCTCTTCTCATTGTGTAGGAAAAGGGAACCTTTTTGAGGGCTCAAGTTATTGCACACCCCATTTGATGTGAGAGAAAACAGATCTGTGACATACAGGTTTCATAAATCTTAGGTAGGCTGTTCTACTCAATGAAATATCTCACTGGTCTTTGAGTTTGTGCTCTGCAGGTTAGAGGCATTTATAATAGGTATTTTTTTATTTTTTATTATTTGATACGGTTGAGAATACAACCTTTCAAATGTATTAACAAAAATAGATACATCATATTAAAAAGACATTAAAACAAACACATTTAGAAATACCACAATATTGCAATTTACTACAATTACTACACATTTCCTACACATATCTACATTTTTTAGATTTCATCCTCATAACTAAAATAGATATATATCCAAGTCCTCATTTTGTCTTCTACAATTAAAATTTAGATCACTACACATGTATTCGATCCAACAGAGAAAACACAGTCAGAACAGATTACTGCTTCACATTTACTTATTTAAAACATATGTTCTCTCTTGAATACACTTGTTCACATCTGGCATCTATACATTACCCTTTCAGCTGTCACACTGTTTCCTTCTTCTCATTCTCATGTAGTTTCAGATATATTAGAATTTTGTCACTGCGATATTTACTGATACTTTCCGAGAGTCCAAAATTATTTTCCATAACGTCTCAGTTGTCATTGTTTCCGGATATTTAAAAAAACGTAGTAAGTACATGATCCTAATATTTGCCAGAGCCGGACATTCTGATATTACATGTTTTAGTGTCTCTGTAATTTGCTAAAATTTCACAAAACCGACAATTACTCTCATTAGCTGTCACTTTTTTCCATGTACACATAACCTCTCTTGTATACCATAAGTTCAATCTAAATCTCATATATTGAGTTCTCATAAGTCGATCCAGAAAAATGTATATATGATTTATAATAGGTATTCAGCACATGGAGCTTTGTGTTTGTTTTCCAACGTGTCATAGTATTTGTACTGATTAGTGTCTTATAACCTTATACAATTAGGTCTAAGCACCATTCACCACAATTAAAAGAAAAGGAAAAGGCACACATTCCATACATTGTCATCATTACACTTCGCAAATGCCACACATTCCCAAACTTAATTTCGTAAAAAACGATACAAGGCAATCAATGGTGATTTTGAACAGTGGTCTAAGTGAAACTGTTCCCACAGAACTTCCCAAAGCTGCAGTCTCATTCCCTCAATGAATTCACCAGAAACTTCATTTCTGAGCATAGTTAAATCTGGGCACTCACATACCAAGTGTTGAAGTGATTCTACTGGAGCCAAACAACGGGTGCAACTTGGGTCTAGCATATCTTTCATCTTCCAGTAGGATTGATTTTACTTAGTCAATAACAGATCGAAGCGGAAACGTAGAATAGTGCTTGCAAATGTCGATGATGGGTACAATAACAAGTTTTGGGATGGAAATGAGCCTATCCCACCCCTCTAGGTGCTTCCAAGTAAGGCAAACACCATATGAGGTTATATAACGTATAAGGGGGGAGCAATCTGCACTGTCAGGCAACATGTAGAGGCTCTGTTGCGCTTAGAAGTAGATGTGCAGTATTAGAAAACCCACAGCCCTTGACTCCATTTTATTAGACACAGAAGAGAGACGCTGTAGGCCCATGCTGTTCACGGTCCTGGTTCCCAAGGCCTAATTTCATACTGACTCCACAAGATCCCTGTTCCCACGGAAGTCCATTTCCCCTCATTCCTCCCATGTTGCGAATATTTAGTATCTTCTAAAGGAATGCGCCCTGCAAGAGCGTGAGACAACACCAGGCTCCGCGCTACATCCCTTCATCTCCACTAAACTGCCATTAGGCCTCTAACCCCCAACCAGCCAGGCCAGGGCCTGCTCCACACCACTGACTCAAACCCGACACCTTTGCATTCCCTGATAAGCAAGCGATCCCCAGGTCCCAACACAAATCAAGTGTCCACAGACGAGGTAAGCATACGCGGCTGTATTTCTTTCCAGCATAAAAACATATCCCTTGTAACAAGAGGTACAGGGAGGGATAAAGGAAAGATCAAACCCCAGGGTGCAGACCTTGAGTGCGGAAACTGCGGTATCAATAAAGCCATGAATGTGTGGGTCAGCGTAGCTGTATTTTATCCTCCTTTCCCCGGCACCATTTCCTGTGCCGCCCAGGTGCCTGCCGCAATGAGGTAATATTCAGGCTTAGTATATTTAGTTTAAATAGTGTATGGGAGGACTGGTCCAGGAGACCCCCCTCCCATGCCTCTTCTCCCCCGGTGAGGTTCATGGCTCACCGGGTGTCCTTCCTGCCACCAGGGCCCAGGTGGAGGGTGGGGCACTGGCTGAAGACATTGACCAAACCTGTTCAATTTAGCTAGGCCCTGGAAACCATTCTGTATAATAAAAATGGCTTGATCCCTGCGCACCGCCGCACGGCCCCCACCCGTGGAGAGTATCACTTATCCCTGTGGCCACAGCTCCCTGGCAGATCCGCTAAGAGCCCGTTCCCACGAGCCGACGGACATGAGCTAGTGTTAGATACCAACACTGTAACATTTCACCTTCCGCAGTGTATCGCTGTTTCCAGCATGACCCGGCCAGCAGGGCCTGGGTGGAAAAGAACTGTACAATGGTCCCCTGACAAAAACAAAATCCCCAAATACTAATGAGCAAACCACCTGTGATGAAAGCGTTCTCTCCACAACCTCACTGACTAAAAACCAGTAAAATATGAAAATGGCAGGATGGGTGCTCATATGACATTAGGGATGAAGCACCCACATCCCTGTAGCTATGCGCAAATGGTAAAAGCGTCCCGGTGGTTTTTCATGTTATGAGTGTTATCGAGAAGACTGCACCCCACAGTCCCGCGCCAAAACTGAACTAATGCTGCTAGAGTGCAAAGGAAGACAAAATGCAACCATACTGAGGGCTCATGTAAGGGGTGCACGAAAATACACCATATGTGTGTCCGAGCCCACTATGTGCCACTGCCGCCAGTCTCAGTGGCAGGTTGTTCCTGTGTGCTCCACCAACCTTACTACTACCTCACTTACCGTGTATGTATAAGCATATAACAAAATGTTGTAGTTGCTAAAAACGTAGTGTACAAGTAATGTGCTCAAATTGGCCATATGGATGGCACTAGCAATGTAAAAAATGTGAGCTTTGGAAAGACTCAATGAGTATTGTATATTATATGAATGTTTATGTCTCTTCCTCCTAAAGTCTGCAACACACGAGGAAAATACCTTTGTGAACACACGCAAGGCCATTCCCCCTTCCTCTCAGTGAAGCCGGCCAGACGAAAAAGCAGAGGCCTGTGCTGCCCTGCTCCACCTCCCCCAACTCGGCTGGAGCCGCTTCAAGCATTCGCATTCCCCCGCAGCACCCAAGGCCACAGCCTGCCACCTGAGTTATTTACAACCCAGCAGTAAACCCCGGCCTTAAAACACAGATCCAAAGGCGCCCTTTCTTAGACTCCACGACCCGCTGGCCCACCCTAGGTTAATGGCCCCTGTAAAATTAGGACACCCAATATTATGGCAACATCACAAGAGCACATCCATAATGACTTCTAACAAGACATGATAACATAGACCGCCTGTCCCATGCCCCGAGACCCAACCCCACGACCTCTGACACCCGGTCAACAGGATGGTGGTAACCATGTATTGACGAATCGCCAACAGACCCCACTCCAGGTGCATTCCTCCTGTGTTGCATTAACCTGTAGAATAACCTATTGGAAGATTTACCAGGGAAGATATTATTGCAATGTTGAATGACTGCGGTGTTCGTGGCCCTAGGGCAGAAAGTCAAGAAAGACATTCATCTCTGACACTGATCACGGTTGGCACAACCACACCGCCCGGATGAGCCCAGCTGACCTGCCAGGCAGCCCAACCCACGAGGGTAACCAGTGACGTCCTCCAGCCGCGGCAAACCACATCGCAGCAGTACCTATAGCTAGTCGTCGCCACCCAATCCCCACAAACTTGTGCCCCCTATAGCATGTAGGTACTTATGATGTTTTCTGTAAATATATATGCCTGTCTTTGCTATTGTCAGACAGAGCGCTCTCGGAGTTTGCAGAGTTCTTTGCATGCCCTATCTTTGATTGATAAACTCCCATTTAAGCTCACCCGCACTTTGTCCTGGCCTTATTCCCATCCTGGGAGAGTCCATTATTGTCTCTCATTGCGGGGAGGATCGTGCTATCTGGGGACGCTTGCCTTCAGTGGTGACCCCGAAAGCGTGATTTTAACTTCTCTCCTAATATATATATATCCCTACCGTACCCTTTGGCACGAAAATCTCCGGTCGAAAAGGGATACGCACGGTGCGCCGGCTCCGGAGGCTGCCCGCCAACGGCGACCGGTACGCTCAGAAGTGCGCACTCACCAGAGAGAGGGTACGGGATCCCGGTTGAAAAATCCCCTTTGAGTACCGCTCGCCGGAACCGGGGCTGACCGTTGAGCAAACGGCAACACTGCCTGGACGGACCCAGTTTCAGAGACTCTCGGTTCAAGACGTGCACGTGAGTATTCAGTGCGAGAGACCTTAAAGGGAGCAGGGGAGGAAATATAGAACGGGGAACGAGGCTGGTTGAAAGGGGGGCACTTTTGGTCTACTAAGGACCATCCTAAACTTTCTTTGCTTTTTCTTCGCATATGGCCATTAGGATTAAGAGGTGAACAGAGATAAAGAGACGGGAACCTAGCTCCACAAGGGGGTGGAAGGCGGCGCCGCATAGTGCTATCTTGACTAGTACTGGGAATATATGAAGAAGTGGAATATGAGATAAAGGTGACTGGTAAAGGAAGACACGGAAAATACATTACTGACTGCTACTCTTTCTATTTTTCTCTCTGGGTTTACGGGTAAATAAAAGCGGGGTAGTACAAACAAAGATATAACATAAGTAGAAAAATAATTTTACATCAAAACTAGAAAGACAAATATATATATATATATATATATATATATATATATCGGATTAAGACGGACAGGGACAGTTGAAAAGGGAGGAAAGGGAGGACAAACTGGGCTGTGAATAGAGTGCTGCTTATGAGTGTGTATGCATCGTATATGTCAGAACATATTTGATATAATAAGTGTGTAAAGGTGGTCAGAAATACGTAATTGTGGTATGGTTACGGTAAGTGTGACCAGGAGAAACATCAGAAAGAAGAGTGTAATGTGGTACAGTGAGTGTTAATTTCTTTGATCTGCTGGGTTCAATTGTCACAGTTATTGATGGTTTGCTCTTGTACGTGCCCCCTAAAGGGTATAGAATAGAGGCTGTGTGCAGCCATTCTCATACTGTACAGGTGACGGGAAAACGCGCCAATGCTCAATAAGACATAAGTACGAGAGTTCACATGGTGACACGCTCAAAGTAAGAGACAGACATACATAGAGAGGTACACTAGCATCCAGTAAGTACGAAGTATGGGGGCAGAAACACCCTTATCATATATTTGTAAGAGCCTACCTGGGTACGCGGAACGGATTAAGAAATATCATGACCAGTGGATCACAGAGTTGAAGGGAGAAGCGTTACCTCAGATATGGCCAGAAGGGGGGTCATTTGACAAAAGCGTCTTAGACATGGTAGCCACATGCATTTGTTTGAAATATAAGGGGAAGCAACTACATAATAGGAGGGAAATATTAGACCTATGGAGACTGTTTGAAGAAATACCCCCTCCTAAGAAAAGGGAATCAGATACTGACCTACCATCTACTACTGACAACTCATTGCTGATACCAAAGGATGACAAGGTACTTTCAGAAGAGAAGCCACCGATTGAGGTAACTAGGTTGTACCCAATGCTAAATAAGCCAGTGCCCGCAGAAGGATATAGCGACCCAACTTATGTACCCCCAACGACAACCACTACCACTCAAGGGCCAACTGCCCCACCACCATATGAGAATCATAGGGAGCGAGAGCAGGTAAGTACGCCAAGGGTGGATATAGAGAAATTGACAGGGGATCTAGAATCTAGACTCTCTATAGCCAAAGATGAGCTCTCGAGAATTAAAAGTATATGTGAGCGGACTGCAATCAGCACCGCTAGAACAGAGCCTGCATCAGGAGCGCAGAGTGAGAATAGGACATTTGGAGAAGGATGGAAAAAAGGAGAGATACTGTTTAGGATAGAAGAAGAACCAACACGGATAATTGAACTAGAGGGAAGAGAGGGGTGTACTGGTGATGAGGTAAGGACCACAGGAGGCAGAGAGGAGCTATTGTGCGATATAGGGGATGACTTAGAAGAAGGTGAAAGGCTAAGTGTGGCAATGGGAGGGGGAAGCGAGGAGTTGGATGGCGCATGCTCAATGAGAACAATGGACGAGGAGTGGACAGGGCGACTAAGGAACAGATTGGGAAAAATGGCGCCATTAGGAAAATCGGGAGTAAGGATGAGTACTGTCATGATCTTTGCTTCCAAAAGGTCAGGGTTTTCCCAACTCCCTTGGAAGCAGATCCATAACCCAGGTTACGAGTGCCAACCAGTCCCAATTGGGACCTTTTCGACCCAGTCCTGGCGCCAGTGGCACCAGGCTCATAAATATGCCCAGTCCCAGCGCTGGAAGCGCCGGGCTCATAATGCTTGGGTGGACTTACCTGCAGCAGACCAAGCTGCTTACTTGCCTGCCAGTTGAGCCTCTGATCCTCTTCTGTTTGGAACTACTTTTCCTGTTGGGTGGGGCAGGAGCCACTCCCTAGATTCAGAACACTGGAACTCTTCTGGAAAGCAGGAACTCTTTTCTTACCTAGGCGTGGCTGTGGAAGGAGACACCTAAGCACTACAGGAGGCTATTTAAACCACACCCGATGGATGAATCTTGCTTTGCGTTATTCTGCATCCTCTGCAGCAGAACGCTCATCGTGTCTTCTGCATCTGATCCTGGGCCTAAGGAAAAAGGCTTACCATCCTGAATCCAGTCTTCAGCAACACCTATAAAGACAAGAAAGAACAGGTTAGCATTACGGTCTTCAGTGACAGCTCTTCACTTACCTGGTCCATCGGCTGTCACCAACGCCTCGCGCTGCATTCCGGCATCTGAAAGACAAAGGCTTACCTACTCTTCGTGCGCTCCGGAGGTCTTCACACTGCATTCCGGCATCTGAAAGACAAAAGCTTACCAACTCTTCGCACGCTCCGGAGGCCTTCGGCGCTGTGTCCCGCATCTGAAAGACAAAACAAGGTGCGTTTAAAGACATGGGGGAACTTTAATACTCACGTGCCATTACTCCTTTCCACATCTAACCCAGTGGGTATTCCGGCACCCTGCAGCCGCTCCGAACTTGTACCTGCAAAATAAAAAGACAGTTAGAGCGCATCGTGAAGCAGGCAACAAGCGCTTACTTACGTGCTTCCAGGCGCTTCTATTCATCACACGGGCTCCATCTTCAACTCACTTCAGCCCGTCATCCGCCATCGCCGGAACCCTGCAAAACAAGAAACATCATTACTAAAGACTTTAAAGACATTAGAATTACTCGAAACTTACCGTTCGTGCAGTAAACGACGGACAGCAGTCCTCTGAAGTCAAGAGGCCTGCTCCCCTTATCCAGTGAAGAAACTGGTTACAGCACCCTGCCCCGAGGCAGATGGAGAGCACGGCGTTCACTTACCTAAGGTGAGAGCGTTAACCTTTGGGGTTCTACAGGAGAAGAGAAAGGGAAGAAGAGAGAGACATTCAATAACCCAGTTCCTTAATCCCATATTTTCTATCTGCAGACATCTTACCCTTCGAGTCAGTCATACAGTGCCCAGAGGTCCAGCCCAAAGAGCCAGCCGTGTGTTACACATCACCTTTAAAGATACGGTATACGCCCAGTCAAGACCGGCGCCTCTACGGGAATCAGGTGAGCGTTACAAGTACAGATACAACGACAAAGGGGAAGCTACAACTCCCATTGATACATAGAGGAGGAGGGAGGCCGAATTACATACCCTGGGCTCAGATGGACAAGGCCAATTTACTAAAATGATTGCCCCCACTATCAGGAGGGGCAAGCAAGTGGATATATGCCTTTGAGAAACACACAGCCGGGGCACCTCTAGCAATAGGTGACGTGAAGAGTTTGCTAGTATCAGCAGTTGGGGATCAAGCTGACAGAGTATGGGTAAAAGCTGGCTTCCTGGGAGTAACGTTAGACTGCGATCGTCATGATGGTGCCTCTTTCAATACAGTACTTGCCAGGGTGTGAGATGCCTTGTGGGAAACGTTCCCAGATACCCCAGATTTGCAGTCAGTAATGCAATGTACAATGAATGACGGGGAAGATGCTATGGATTACATTTTTTGAGTCCAAGAGATGTGGAGAACCGAAACGGGCACGCCCTGGTATCAGTCAACATCATTATTTTATTTTATAATAAAGAGGGGGCTCCCAAAAGAGGTGCAAAAAGCACTTGACAAAATAGCGGGTATTGAAGCAAAAAGTTGGCCCGAAATTCAGAGCATAATAGTTCTCCACTGTAAACGAATAAAAGAAAGGGAAAAGGAGGTGGCGCAGAGAAGATTGGCAGACGAAGCGAAACTAGTACAGACAAAGCTGGTGAAGGTCGCCGCGGCAGTAGCCGTGCTCCCACACAGCAGGGAGGGAGACGACGAGGAGTAGGGCTGGTAGCAATACAAGGGAGGATGGCAACGAATTGGACAGGAGCAGGACAGAGGCAGTGGAACGAGCAGGAGCAGAACGGAGGTCCGCAGTGGCAAGAGTGGGCCCCTCGAGGGGGACGAGGTGGGTACAGGGGTCGAAGAGGGGGTGGACAAGGGTATGGGGGAATGGGAGGAAAGGGATGGCAGGGTCCCAGGGGTGCACAATAAAGTTGTTGGAACTGCGGGAGGTGGGGGCACTTTTCAAGAGAGTGCAGAAGTAGACCAAACAACGGGTTTCCAGAGTTAGAACACTATGGCCACCCTCATCCGGGGAGCCCATATGGTCTCCCAATGGGACAACAACAAAGGGACCCAGGGCAGGGGTACCCTGAACAACGGCAAGGACACCAATACAGAACACAGAATCACCCGCAAAACAATGACACTATGCACTACACCCCAGGCAACCCTTTCGCGACAACAGCAAATGGAGCCCCAGCACCAGCCCCCTATAGGGGTGTATCAGTAGTTTCAGGGAGTGTGTTCAACCAGGGGGGGGCTATGGGACACCCCGCATAGGACAGCCCACAGAGAACACTTGCGTATCCTGTCCTGTCTACCACCTACGATGCAGCAGAGGAACCATTGGTAGGGGCGCAGATAGGAGACAAGCAGTTCATATTCATGGTGGATTCGGGAGCGGAGAAATCATGTATTAGGGAGGGCCGGTTTCCGTTATCTAACCGGAAGTTAGAGACGAAGGGGTTCTCTGGGGCTGTAATTGAAGTTCCTTATACAGAAGCTTTGGACGTGACAGTGGGGGGTAAAACTGTAAAAACACCCTTACTGTATTACGAACAATCGCCAATAAACTTGCTAGGGAGGGATCTTCTTAGCAAGCTTAACATGACAATATCATTCACAGAAAGAGGAATAGTGTGTTCAACACCAGGAATCTGCCCATTACGTGTAATGCTGGTAGTACAGGCTCAAACAACTGCTCCAGAAATACGTGGCCTGCCAGTGGTTGAAAGAATGTTTATTGAAGGTTTGAAAACACTGGCCCAAGTAGTTCCTGAGAAAAAAAAGCTGGATTGGAGAATACCCGCCAAATTCATCTTCCGCCCAATAGTGCACCCAGACATAGCACCAGGGTCAGTGGTATCATTAGACTTACATGCTGTACAGGTATCAGCAAAGAGGATTGCAGTAATTGGGATGGACATAGATGGATGTGAATGGCGCACTGTGCTGTGCGTCAACACCAATATTGCCCTACGAGACTTATCTGATGAGGATTTCTTCTCTGATTCAGACAATGATGGTGAAATAATAATGGAAATAGCAATGCCCTGTGACATTTTGATTCAGGCTAGGCAAATTCCCGTTCAATTGATGGCAGTAGTGGGAACACCACCGTCATTTTTTGACGATGACATGCGACTGGTGCCAGGAAATTTGTGGACAACAGGCCCCCATGATGTGGGGTTGTTGCATGGAGTGACGCCAGTGGTCATAAAACTCAAACAAGGGGCAATCCTGCCCTGAGTAAAGCAATATCCATTGTCCCACGAGGCGAAGGAAGGAATAAAAGAGACAATAAGTGCATTATTAGCTCAGGGAATAATAGTGCCTTCAAACTCACCATGCAACACCTGTATCTACCCAATCAAAAAAGCAAAGGGAGGGGCTTGGAGGATGATCAAGGATTTGCGCCCCTTAAATGATGTCATACAGAAAGAGTTCCCTTTAGTCCCGAACCCTGCTTCAATATTGTGCAGTATCCCAAAAACGGCATCACATTTTACAGTGGTCGATTTGAAAAACGCATTCTTCTCCATCCCCTTGGCTGAAATAAGCAGATACCTGACAGCATTCACCTTAGGGGGAAAGAGATACGAACATTGCAGATTACCACAGGGATACTGTGAGAGCCCAAGTATATTCAACCGCATACTACACGAAGACCTGGGTAATTTATCAGTTGAAAGCACAATCATTCAGTATGTAGACGATCTGCTCGTCTGCGCACAGGATGAAGAAACGTGCAGAAAAGACTCAGTAACACTCCTGTCACTGCTGGCAAACAAGGGGTACAAAGTGGACAAGGAAAAGCTACAATACTGTCAGAAAGAGGTCTTATACTTAGGGCTGCTGATATCGAAAGACGGAAAGAGAATAATTCCTGACAGGGTAGAAGCCATAAGATCAGTAAGAGAACCCATGACAGTGAAGGAGATGCAGAAATTCCTGGGAATGTGCAATTATTGCAGAGCATGGATATTAGATTATGCAGCTTACACGAGACCATTACTGCAAGCACTCAAGGAGGCACAGCACGAGAACAGGAAAATAGAATGGTCAGAAGAGATGAGTGACTCATTCAAGTCACTAAAAGAATTGATTTCGAGTGCTCCAGTACTCGCCAACCCTGATTATGAACGCAAGTTTTTCCTATTTTCACATTGTAAGGGAACACTCATGACCGCTGTACTGACACAAAAGACTTCTCTGGGACACAAACCATTGGCTTACTATAGTGGCACCTTGGATGCGGTGATGCAAGGACACTTTGCGTGCGAGCAATCTCTCGCCGCCGCCGCGTTCGCCATTGAGAAAAGTGCCACAATAGTAATGGGATGCCCTGTCACATTGTTTGTGTAGCATTCATTATTTGCAATACTTGAAAGATCAAAAAGTACACTGACCACACAGCGAGCAACTGCCTATGAGATAATATTGTCGAGCGCCAATATCAATGTGGTACGATGCAGGACAGTGAATCCAGCAACATTCATTACAGAAGCATGCACACTGGAGGACATGCAGGAACACAACTGTGCAACTTACACAGGGGAAACAGGGAAGGACACAGTGGTGTGCGAGAATGCCCTGAGCGAGGGGGAGGTGTACTTTGTGGATGGGTCAGCATCAATCGACATGGGCACGGGAGAGAAACATGTGGGGTTGGCGATGGTGAGGTTAGAAGAAGGTGAGTATGAGACACTAGTGCAGTATCGCCTTCCATCCCATTTCTCAGCCCAGGCAGCGGAGCTCATTGTCTTAATAGAAGCACTACATGCCGCTAAACGTTGTGCAGTAACAATATACACAGATTCAGCTTACATGACGACAACAGTACATGGAGGTCTGGCAAGATGGGGGCGGAGGGGGTTTCGAAGAGCAGATGGGACTCCAGTGCAGCATGCAGAATTGCTGAAGGAGTTAATTGAGGCCCTAAAAGACCCAACAGTGGTAGCAATAGTGAAGTGCCAAGCACATACGTCCAACACAGACGTTGTGTCTTTGGGGAACGCGGCAGCGGACGCTGCTGCCAAGGAAGCTTCATACTTTGAAAAACATGAAACAGGTGAGTACATGCTACAGCATAAGACAAACGAAGAGCTCCCAGAAGGATACAATGCGATGCCCATATCACAGATACTAGAATTACAGGAAGGAGCAAGTGGCGATGAAAAGATGATGTGGGAAAAACGAGGGTGCAGCCAATCAGCAACAGACTTACTCTGGCGACAAAGTAACTCAGGAAAAGTGGTAATGCCAGTAAAACTATTAGAAATAGCGTTTCAACAATTACACTTCCCAGCACACAACACGAAACAACACATTGCAGCAGAGATACAAGAGGAGTGGTTCGTTCCCTGTCTTCAGGAGCACATATCTAGATTGACAATGGAGTGCACAACATGCCAGATATACAACTCTGGAATGACATTACGTACACTCAGGGGAACAATTCCAAAACCTATTGGGCCATTCAGAGAGCTACACATTGACTACGCAGACATGGGAGAAAGGTGCAATGGGGCACGCTACATGATTGTGGTTTTATGCCCATTTTCGAGGTGGGTGGAAGCAGGCCCATGTGCACGACTGTAACGCTCACCTGATTCCCGTAGAGGCGCCGGTCTTGACTGGGCCTATGCCGTATCTTCAAAGGTGATGTGTAACACACGGCTGGCTCTTTGGGCTGGACCTCTGTGCACTGTATGTCTGACTCGAAGGGTAAGATGTCTTAGGTAAGTGAACGCCGTGCTCTCCATCTGCCTCGGGGCAGGGTGCTGTAACCAGTTTCTTCACTGGATAAGGGGAGCAGGCCTCTTGACTTCAGAGGACTGCTGTCTGTCATTTACTGCACGAACGTTAAGTTTCGAGTAATTCTAATGTCTTTAAAAGTCTTTAGTAATGATGTCTCTTGTTTTGCAGGGTTCCGGCGATGGCGGATGACGGGCTGAAGTGAGTTGAAGATGGAGCCCGTGTGATGAATAGAAGCGCCTGGAAGCACGTAAGTAAACGCTTGTTGCCTGCTTCACGATGTGCTCTAACTGTCTTTTTATTTTGCAGGTACAAGTTCGGAGTGGCTGCAGGGTGCCGGAATACCCACTGGGTTAGATGTGGAAAGGAGTAATGGCACGTGAGTATTAAAGTTCCCCAATGTCTTTAAACGCACCTTGTTTTGTCTTTCAGATGCGGGATGCAGCGCCGAAGGCCTCCGGAGCGTGCGAAGAGTTGGTGAGCTTTTGTCTTTCAGATGCCGGAATGCAGTGCGAAGACATCCGGAGCGCACGAAGAGTAGATAAGCCTTTGTCTTTCAGATGCCGGAATGCAGCGTGAGGCGTTGATGACAGCCGATGGACCAGGTAAGTGAAGCGCTGTCACTGAAGACCGTAATGCTAACCTGTTCTTTCTTGTCTTTATAGGTGTTGCTGAAGACTGGATTCAGGATGGTAAGCCTTTTTCCTTAGGCCCAGGATCAGATGCAGAAGACACGATGAGCGTTCTGCTGCAGAGGATGCAGAATAACGCAAAGCAAGATTCATCCATCGGGTGTGGTTTAAATAGCCTCCTGTAGTGCTTAGGTGTCTCCTTCCACAGCCACGCCTAGGTAAGAAAAGAGTTCCTGCTTTCCAGAAGAGTTCCAGTGTTCTGAACCTAGGGAGTGGCTCCTGCCCCACCCAACAGGAAAAGTAGTTCCAAACAGAAGAGGATCAGAGGCTCAACTGGCAGGCAAGTAAGCAGCATGGTCTGCTGCAGGTAAGTCCACCCAAGCATTATGAGCCTGGCGCTTCCACGCTGGGACTGGGCATATTTATGAGCCTGGTGCCACTGGCGCCAGGACTGGGTCCAAAAGGTCCCAATTGGGACTGGTTGGCCCTCGGAACCTGGGTTATGGATCTACTTCCAAGGGAGTTGGGAAAACCCTGACCTTTTGGAAGCAGAGATCATGACAGTACCCCCCCTCAAGGCCCCTCCCAAACCGGGCTTCTCCGGGGGTTTTGACTTGTCAGGAAATGTTCGGTGAAATCTTTTGATTAGGCGAGGAGCGTGGACATATTCAGCAGGTTCCCAGGATCTCTCTTGGGGGTCGTATCCTTTCCAGTCAATTAGGTAAAATAGTTTAGATTTGGAGATCTTGGAGTCCAGAATGCTTTTGACTTCAAACTCGAGTTCTCCATCAACTAGGATGGGTTTTGGAGATTTAGTTAGTCGGGTTTGAGGTTGCACGGGTTTTAATAGAGAGACGTGGAAGACCGGATGTATCTTCATGTGCGGGGGCAAGTCCAACTTGACCGCTACTGGGTTTACTATGGTAGTGATGGAATAGGGACCAATGTATCTTGGGTTGAATGTGCGTGGCCCTTTTAGAGGTAGATATTTGGTGGATAACCAGACTTGATCCCCTATTTGATATTGAGGGGCTTCCTTCCGATGTTGATCTGCTCCTTTCTTGTATTGTTCTTTAGCCCTTTGAAGGTGAGAAACAGCTTCCTTAAAGGCTTGGGTGATTGTAGAATGCAGGTAGTCTACTGCTGGTGTTTCAAGATCTTGGAGGGGATCCAACTCCGAGGTTCGAGGGTGACTGCCGTATAAAAGAAAAAACGGGGTTTTCCCAGTTCCCGAATGGACAGAGTTGTTGTAGGCATATTCGGCTATCCAAAGGATGTCTTTCCAAGTTTTTTCAGTTTGTTGCAGCATGCAGCGTAAATACTGTTCCAGAGTTTGATTGGTCCTCTCGGTTTGTCCGTCGGTCTGAGGGTGGTGACTGGTCGATAGTCTCACATCAATTTGAGCCGACCGACAGCAACTTCGCCAAAAATGAGAAATAAATTGACTACCTCGATCCGAAATTAGAACCAAAGGAAAACCGTGCAGTCGGACGATGTTTTCGAGAAATTCTCGGGCCAGAGTTGCTGTTGTTGGCAAGCCTTTGAGCGGAATGAAATGCGCCATCTTGGAGAATAAGTCCACGATTACTAGAATCGTATTGTATCCGGAGCATGGAGGTAGATCGGTGATGAAGTCCATAGAAAGCGTATGCCAAGGGCGAGGTGGGATGTCAATAGGGCGTAAGAGGCCTGCTGGTCTTTCCTTTTGACTCTTGTTTTGGGCGCATACTCCACAGGACATTATAAAGTCTCTGATATCTTTTTTCCAAGACGGCCACCAGAAGTAGCGCTTGATCTTTTCTGAGGTCTTGGCCATACCGGGATGTCCTTCCATTAAAGAATCGTGATAACAAGAGATTACTTTTTTCTGTAAATCTGTGCTGGGCAGGTATAATCGTTCTTGGAAATACAATAAGTTGTCCTTTACTGCAAAGTCCTTTCCCTGCAGATGCCAATTCTGTATGTCTGCTGGAGTTACAAGTTGCCTGGCTTTATCCTTAACTTCCTCTATGGATTGTGTGGCGATTACACCCAGAATTCTTTGTTCGGGAATGATTGGTACAGGTTTAGGGTTGATCAAGTGTTCTTCCACTCCCATCCGAGAAAGGGCATCAGCTTTACCGTTCTTTGTACCAGGTCGATAGGTAATTATGAAGTCAAACTCGGCAAAGAATAATGCCCAACGGAGTTGTCTAGAGGATTGGGCTTTTGCGGTTTTCAAATATTGCAGGTTTCGGTGATCCGTAATCACAGTAACGGTGTGTCATGCCCCCAGCAGATAATGCCGCCAAGCCTTAAAGGCAGACTTGATAGCCAGAAGTTCCTTGTCAGTAATTGTGTAATTGATTTCAGGAGGCGAGAATTTGCGGGACCAAAATGCCACGGGATGCAACTGATTGGTTACCGGGTCCTTTTGTGATAGAACTGCCCCCATGGCAAGGCTTGAAGCATCAGTTTCCACGATGTAGGGGAGTTCGGGGCGAGGGTGTTTTAAGATTGGTGCAGAGATAAATTTAGTCTTCAAATCCTGGAAAGCTTGTTCCGCTTCGGTAGACCATTCAAAACGTTTGTTTTTCTTTAACAAGGCAGTGATGGGCTGGACTATCCGAGAAAATTCGGGGATAAACCTGCGATAAAAGTTAGCTAAGCCTAACATGCTTTGCACACCTTTTACGGAGGATGGTGATGGCCATTTGAGAACTGCATCGACCTTCTTTGAATTCATACGCACTCCGCTAGGTGATAATATGAATCCCAAGAATTCAACTTCAGTCACGTTGAAAACACATTTTTCCAACTTAGCGAAAAGTTTGTGTTGACGCAATCTTTCGAGGACCATTTTCACGTGTTTCCGATGTTCAGTTTCCGATGAAGAATAAACGAGGATGTCGTCAATGTAAACAACAACACACACATCTATGAGTTCTCTGAGGACATCGTTCATAAAATATTGAAAGGCGGCCGGGGCATTGCAAAGTCCGAAGGGCATGACCTGATATTCAAATAGCCCATATTTGGTGCGGAAGGCCGTCTTCCATTCATCGCCCTCTTTTACTCGTACCAAGTGGTAGGCTCCTCTAAGATCCAGCTTTGTATATATGCATGCTTTTCTGACTTGGTCCAGGAGTTCAGGGATCAAAGGTAACGGATATCTATTCTTGACGGTGATCTGGTTCAGGGAGCGATAATCTATACAAGTTCTAAGGTCTCCTTCCTTTTTTGGAACGAAGAACAAAGCTGAAGAAGCAGGGGACTTGGAAGGACGAATAAACCCATTTGCCAGGTATTGATCCAGGTATTGTCGAAGGTGAAGGTTCTCAGGCTCGGTGAGGGCATAAATTCTACTACAAGGAGGAGTAGATCCAGGTATCAGGTCTATCTGGCAGTCGTAAGACCTATGAGGAGGTAGAGAGTTAGCCTGATCCTTCCGGAAGACATCTTGGTATTCTAGGTATTCGGGAGGTAACTGGGGAGTCTCTGAAGAAATTGCTGCCAGTGCAACACCAGGTGGAGGGTGACAAGTAGAGACACATTCTGGAAACTGGACCGTTCTTGCTCGCCAATCGATCAGAGGATTGTGTTTCTCTAACCAAGGTATTCCTAGAATAATCTGAAACTGAGGAGCCTTGATCACGTCGAACACGATCTTCTCATGGTGTCCATCTTGACTTAGTAGCGTCACTTCTTGAGTGGTATGCGTTACTGGTCCGGAGGCTATCTCCGTTCCATCCACCGTAGTAATGACGTCCTTTACAGCCTTGGGACAAACAGTTAGATTCATCCTCAAAACCATTTCATGATCCACATAATTGCCGATGGCACCGCTGTCGACGTAAGCTTCAATTGCACGTAATCGATCCGGATTATCAGGGCTAATGAGGACCATAGGTATCACGAAATGCGAGGTCACGGAACTGGTTTTCACGCTCGGCAAGAGGACCTCTATTCTTGTCGGGCGAGGTCGTTTCCCTGTTCAGAGTTTGTAACTTTGGTAACTGCAGCTCCTACTGCCTTCTTGGCAGGTTTCACCGGACAGTCTCGAAGAAAGTGCCCTGAGTTTCCACAATAGAGGCATAATTGCAACTGTTTTCTCCTTTCCCGCTCCTTTTGTGTTAGAGGACCTTTCAGGCCCCCTATTTGCATGGGTTCCCCGGCGTCTACTCCTTTGGAAGGAGTTGGCGGTTTGGAAAATACTCGAGCATCAAACTTGGAACGATCGGCCTTCCTGTTCTGCAGTCTGTGATCTATTTGAACGACTAAGTCTATATAGTCCGAACAATCTTGTGGGGGATTAACTACTTGGGCTAAAACATCTTTGAGCTCTCCACGTAGACCTCTATAAAACAGCGTAATCCTTTTGTCCTCAGGCCATTGAGTTTCCACTATCAGTCTGTTGAAAGACGCAATATAAGCCAAAAGGTCTTGATTACCTTGTCGCAACGAAAGAAGCTCATTGTCCAAGGCCTGCCCCTGTGAATGTCTTGCGAACAGTTTTTCCATACTGAGCTGAAAAGCTTGAAAATCATGGAGGACCGGATCATCTTGATTTACTAGAGGGATCGACCAGTCTGCCGCATTGCCACTAAGGTACGAAAGCACGAAAGCTACTTTAGCTTGATCAGTTGGAAAGGCTGCTGGCCGGCATAAGAAATGCAACCGGCACTGATTGATAAATACTGCAAACCTCTTTGGGTCACCAGAAAATCGTTCGGGCGGAGCCAGAGGTACATTCCCAGGTAGGTTGATCTGCACTGGATTCATAGAGGATGTAGAAGGAAGATTTCCCCCAGATGCGGGTAACGGGGTCTGTCCGGCTTGTGACTGTAGCAATTGTCTAGCGAGATCATCTGTTCGCTCCTTGGAAATAATCAGTTCCCTTCTTAGAGCGTTCGTTTCCTGACGGGCTGCATGCACTTCTGCCCTTAGTTCCCCAAGTAACTGGGCTAGCTGGTCGGTATCCGAGGTTCCCATAGCTCCTGGACGGGAGTTTTGCAGTAGGCTTTGCGTTCTGTAACGCTCACCTGATTCCCGTAGAGGCGCCGGTCTTCACTGGGCGTATGCCGTATCTTCAAAGGTGATGTGTAACACACGGCTGGCTCTTTGGGCTGGACCTCTGTGCACTGTATGTCTGACTCGAAGGGTAAGATGTCTTAGGTAAGTGAACGCCGTGCTCTCCATCTGCCTCGGGGCAGGGTGCTGTAACCAGTTTCTTCACTGGATAAGGGGAGCAGGCCTCTTGACTTCAGAGGACTGCTGTCCATCGTTTACTGCATGAACGGTAAGTTTCGAGTAATTCTAATGTCTTTAAAAGTCTTTAGTAATGATGTCTCTTGTTTTGCAGGGTTCCGGCGATGGCGGAAGACAGGCTGAAGTGAGTTGAAGATGGAGCCCGTGTGATGAATAGAAGCGCCTGGAAGCACGTAAGTAAACGCTTGTTGCCTGCTTCACGATGCGCTCTAACTGTCTTTTTATTTTGCAGGTACAAGTTCGGAGTGGCTGCAGGGTGCCGGAATACCCACTGGGTTAGATGTGGAAAGGAGTAATGGCATGTGAGTATTAAAGTTCCCCAATGTCTTTAAACGCACCTTGTTTTGTCTTTCAGATGCGGGATGCAGCGCCGAAGGCCTCTGGAGCGTGCGAAGAGTTGGTGAGCTTTTGTCTTGCAGATGCCGGAATGCAGTGCGAAGACCTCCGGAGCGCACGAAGAGTAGGTAAGCCTTTGTCTTTCAGATGCCGGAATGCAGCGCGAGGCGTTGATGACAGCCGATGGACCAGGTAAGTGAAGCGCTGTCACTGAAGACCGTAATGCTAACCTGTTCTTTCTTGTCTTTATAGGTGTTGCTGAAGACTGGATTCAGGATGGTAAGCCTTTTTCCTTAGGCCCAGGATCAGATGCAGAAGACACGATGAGTGTTCTGCTGCAGAGGATGCAGAATAACGCAAAGCAAGATTCATCCATCGGGTGTGGTTTAAATAGCCTCCTGTAGTGCTTAGGTGTCTCCTTCCACAGCCACGCCTAGGTAAGAAAAGAGTTCCTGCTTTCCAGAAGAGTTCCAGTGTTCTGAACCTAGGGAGTGGCTCCTGCCCCACCCACAGGAAAAGTAGTTCCAAACAGAAGAGGATCAGAGGCTCAACTGGCAGGCAAGTAAGCAGCATGGTCTGCTGCAGGTAAGTCCACCCAAGCATTATGAGCCCGGCGCTTCCAGCGCTGGGACTGGGCATATTTATGAGCCTGGTGCCACTGGCGCCAGGACTGGGTCCAAAAGGTCCCAATTGGGACTGGTTGGCCCTCGGAACCTGGGTTATGGATCTGCTTCCAAGGGAGTTGGGAAAACCCTGACCTTTTGGAAGCAGAGATCATGACAACGACCTGATGCTAAAAGCGCTGCAAAATTCCTAGTAAGGGAAGTATTCCCGCGCTGGGGGATTTGTGACATAGTTCGCTCAGACAACGGCACTCACTTTGTGAACAAGCTCTTCAAAGAAGTAACGACACTATTGGGAATAAAACATAAATTGTGCTCGATTTATCACCCTCAAAGTAATGGCGTGGTAGAAAAGATGAACGGCCTGTTAAAAGGAAGATTATCGAAATTATGCTTCTCCTTAAAGAAGAACTGGATTTACTGTTTGCCCCTTGTGCTGTTTGAGCTGAGAAATTAGCCAAGCAAGGACCACCATTTGTCCCCGCACGAAATAGTGACCGGGAGGCGAATGCACACAGCACATTCCCCACTGCGCCAACATTCAGACGCGCACAGAAGCGCTGCGATATTGGGAGATGAGTTCACAGACTACCTAAAAAAGCTAACTAGGGCAGCGCGCGCAATATCAAAGCAGCTCTCCCCACCATTCACAAGGGAAGAAGGGAACACAACGGAGTCCCTTACGGAACCTGAAATACCAGTACAACTGGTGCCGGGAGAGTTCATTTATGTCCGGAGCTTTGTGCGTCGGTGGAATGCACCACGGTTCCACGGACCATACGAAGTGGTATTTTGTACTCCTACGGCTCTAAAAGTGAAGGGCCTTAAGTACTGGATACACTTGACGGATGTACGAAGAGCATATAATAGTGTGCGGGAGGAGGTGGATGGGGGGCACAGACAACAGCAAACAATACAAATGAAAATAATGAGTGAATGTGAACATGTGTGTGACGGAAATGCACCTGATTGAAAAAGTTGATGATGAGAACCATTACATTTAAGGGTATATATAAAGATGAAAAGATTGAAAAGAAAGAAAAATATATATATATGGACTGATGTGTAAATACTAATGTGATAAAAATGTATAGTGTCTGCTCCCTTGTCTGTACATCCCCACCCCCCTACCCACTTCCATTCCCCTTCCATGATATCTTGGCACTGGTAGTGCCAACAAAATGTTTACATGCATGCACTTAATGCACTTTTATATCTCAAACAGGAAATACCATGGCAACTAACGGGCAGCCTGCAACGGATAGATTTATTAGATATAGAGAATTTGTAGCTGAGAGATGTAGATATTCGTATGAGTGTGGATTGTCGATATGCATTACATTATTTTTTACAATGATGTTTGGCCTGGTTACGTATTGGTTCATAGCGTTCATCTCTATCGAGATGAACGAGGGGGGAGGGATCAACGGGTCTAATGTGACAAATGAAACAGCAATTGTAAATACTAAAGAAGGTGATTTTTTGGTATGGGATGGAACTAAATTGGTATGGGGATATTACACGACACCATCCAATGTTGCTATCTCGCATAATGAAGGTCTGCAGGGAAAAATGCAAAACAGCACACTTTCCCCGCCAAAGGTATCTAATTACAATGCCCGCAGTCTAAATGATCGTAACCCCTCTGCTATATCCTGTTTATATAACACCCCCACCAGCAGGCCCACTCCCGTAACCAAAAACACACTGCCAGATAGCATAAAGAAGGAGAATGAAGAAATGACAGCGAGATATGAACTATTATATGATAATTGGGCAAAGGGGGGGGGAGAGGGAGAAAGGGGGGCCCACACTGTCCATCGCCCATGAGGCTAGGAAATACCTTAGAAAAAGGAATAACAGGCGGAGAAGGGAGGCGGGGAGGAGGAAATATGATGAATATTATGGGTTAGGATTAGACAAAATGGAAGACCCACGACACCCCCACCAGACAAATAAATGGTATGCGGATATGAGTGCAATGGCTAAGCAAACAACGAACGAGAGCTGTTATGTCTGCTCCCTCATTCCCCATGCTTCAGGTACACCCAAAGTATTGTTACCGAAAGAGTTGCCTATTGTCGATGCCCAGTGTCTCCTTCATCTCACATTGTGCAGAATTAAGAACACCTTCCAGGCACATGAGGTAACTTTCAGGATGCTGCAGAACGAAAAGACCTGTTACCCAAAGGCAGTAGGAGTGGTCTGTTTGGAGGAGCCATATTTTATAATACAAGGGACACTTTTTTCAGACAACAAGTGGAAGGACGAAGAAATAATGTGCAAGGCTGAAGCACTGCGGGGTGTGGCACCAGAGAAACTGCAATGGATAGAAGAGACATGTACACCCATATGGAAGGAACACATCTCAAAATTGACTTGGGTAACGGCCATCGGAAAACCCTTCAAGCTGCAGAAAGAAATAAACTATGAACTGTGTTTCAAGGGAGACGGGAGAACCACCATGGGGGCAAACAAGAACTGTAACAAGACCCTCACCATCCCAGATATGAGGAAAGGGACAGCGGCCCTAATGGATACCTATTGGGTATGTGGAAACCAAGCATACCTGCACCTCCCACAATCCTGGGGTGGCAGCTGTTCATTGGCCACCCTGCACTCCGCGCTAATGGTAATACCGTAAAGCCACATTGATGGGGGCAAGGAGACGCGAGGAAAATCTCAACAGAGTGGGGCCCCACCAACTGCAGAATCACAAGTATATGTCCTGTCCTCCGGAAACAAGGAAGGGACGCTGTCCCGAAACAGACGGTCATCGAACTACATATCAAAAGCATCATCAGAACTGCTGGCACAGATCCCAGATAGATATCGATTATTCAGCTCTGCAGAAACGTTCTTCGTCTCACTCATCCCAAGCATCCAGGCACGAGCAAACCCAAAGTGGCTCCAAATCACACGTTGGGAACTGATCCAATTGGCAAATGATACTGAAGAAGGGTTTAACGTAATAAAAGTAGAACTACGAGCACTGCGGCTAATGACCATGCAGAACAGGTATGTCTTGGACCTGTTGACAGCAATGGACGGAGGTGTTTGCCGAAAAATTGGAAGTGCCTGCTGCACTTTCGTACCTTCTGAAGACGCAGATAACGGCTCCCTGTCCCATGTGATCGAAGCAGTACATAGCCTAGGAGAAAGAATGAGAATGGAAGGTGGAGCAGAAGAAAGTACATGGTTCGACAATATCTTCTCCTGGGTCCCATCATGGCTGGGAATGACTGTCAAGCTTTTGATGCCGGCTGTAGTGTTCCTCCTTTTCATTTTCTGCCTATGCCAGGTGGGTCTTCGATGTTGTGCCAACGCAGTGCCGAATGGTGCAATGATGATGGTGACAATGGGCAACGCACACGGTACAATACAAACTATGCAGGAAGCACAGGTACAAACGGGTACAGATTACACGTCAAGATTCCAGATGGTGCCCATGTACCATGACAAGGATATAGTAGATAAGCTATGGCACACTACAATTAAAGAGCCCCGGGTACTCGAATGGTACGAGGAAGTGTGGGTGGACCTAGAAGGGTATAGCGGTTGTATATACCTGACCTGTACCCCAGATGAATATTCTAGGAGAGGTGAAAGCCTGCGAGGGGTGTGCAGGGTATGGATGCCCATAAAAGGCACCCCTGCATGGGATGACGCTATAGCTGACGAGGAAGAGTGCAGGAGGTTGGAGGATTTAAAGTATTTGTTACCTAAGTAACGAAAGGGGGGAAATGTATGGGAGGACTGGTCCAGGAGACCCCCCTCCCATGCCTCTTCTCCCCCGGTGAGATTCATGGCTCACCGGGTGTCCTTCCTGCCACCAGGGCCCAGGTGGTGGGTGGGGCACTGGCTGAAGACATTGACCAAACCTGTTCAATTTAGCTAGGCCCTGGAAACCATTCTGTATAATAAAAATGGCTTGAGCCCTGCGCACCGCTGCACGGCCCCCACCCGTGGAGAGTATCACTTATCCCTGTGGCCACAGCTCCCTGGCAGATCCGCTAAGAGCCCGTTCCCACGAGCCGACGGACATGAGCTAGTGTTAGATACCAACACTGTAACATTTCACCTTCCGCAGTGTATCGCTGTTTCCAGCATGACCCGGCCAGCAGGGCCTGGGTGGAAAAGAACTGTGCAATGGTCCCCTGACAAAAACAAAATCCCCAAATACTAATGAGCAAACCACCTGTGATGAAAGCGTTCTCTCCACAACCTCAATGACTAAAAACCTGTAAAATATATGAAAATGGCAGGATGGGTGCTCATATGACATTAGGGATGAAGCACCCACATCCCTGTAGCTATGCGCAAATGGTAAAAGCGTCCCGGTGGTTTTTCATGTTATGAAGACTGCACCCCACAGTCCCGCGCCAAAACTGAACTAATGCTGCTAGAGTGCAAAGGAAGACAAAATGCAACCATACTGAGGGCTCATGTAAGGGGTGCACGAAAATGCACCATATGTGTGTCCAAGCCCACTATGTGCCACTGCTGCCAGTCTCAGTGGCGGGTTGTTCCTGTGTGCTCCACCAACCTTACTACTACCTCACTTTCCGTGTATGTATAAGCATATAACAAAATGTTGTAGTTGCTAAAAATGTAGTGTACAAGTAATGTGCTCAAATTGGCCATATGGATGGCACTAGCAATGTCAAAAACTTGAGCTTTGGAAAGACTCAATGAGTATTGTATATTATATGAATGTTTATGTCTCTTCCTCCTAAAGTCTGCAACACACGAGGAAAATACCTTTGTGAGCACATGCAAGGCCATTCCCCCTCCCTCCCAGTGAAGCCTACCAGACGAAAAAGCGGAGGCCTGTGCCGCACTGCTCCACCTCCCCCAATTCGGCTGGAGCCGCTTCAAGCATTCGCATTCCCCCGCAGCACCCAAGGCCACAGCCTGCCACCTGAGTTATTTACAACCCAGCAGTAAACCCCGGCCTTAAAACACAGATCCAAAGGCGCCCTTTCTTAGACTCCACGACCCGCTGGCCCACCCTAGGTTAATGGCCCCTGTAAAATTAAGACACCCAATATTATGGCAACATCACAAGAGCACATCCATAATGACTTCTAACAAGACATGATAACATAGACCGCCTGTCCCATGCCCCGAGACCCAACCCCACGACCTCTGATACCCGGTCAACAGGATGGTGGTAACCATGTATTGACGAATCGCCAACAGACCCCACTCCAGGTGCATTCCTCCTGTGTTGCATTAACCTGTAGAATAACCTATTGGAAGATTTACCAGGGAAGATAATATTGCAATGTTGAATGACTGCGGTGTGCGTGGTCCTAGGGCAGAAAGTCAGGAAAGACATTAATCTCTGACACTGATCACGGTTGGCACAACCACACCGCCCGGATGAGCCCAGCTGACTGCCAGACCAAGCCCAACCCACGAGGGTAACCAGTGACGTCCTCCAGCCGCGGCAAACCACATCGCAGCAGCACCTATAGCTAGTCGTCGCCACCCGATGCCCACGAACTTGTGCCCCCTATAGCATGTAGGTTCTTATGACGTTTTTTGTAAATATATACGCCTGTCTTTGCTATTGTCAGACAGAGCGCTCTCCGAGTTTGCAGAGTTCTTTGCATGCCCTATCTTTGATTGATAAACTCCCATTTAAGCTCACCCGCACTTTGTCCTGGCCTTATTCCCATCCTGGGAGAGTCCATTATTGTCTCTCATTGCGGGGAGGATCGTGCTATCTGGGGACGCTTGCCTTCAATAGGAACAATGCGTTAATGTGTGCCCTGCCCTTCACCGCGAGGATGAGCCCAGCTGACCCACGTGGATCCAGACCGACGGGAAAGAACTAACCAATTACTGCCTGGCATCCCCTATGGAGCAGGCTCATGTGTAGGGTGCCTCCTATCAGTGGTACCCATTTGTACTGTATAATATGATGCTTTTGGGGTCCTTAAGCCCTTGTTTGTGAATGTAATAGTGCACTCTCGCTCGAGCAGTAGAATCCTTTGCTGATATTTGTATTCTGTATAATTAAACCTTGTCATCCTTGCAACGCTATCTCCTGGCCTATTTCCCTAGCGGGTTGTCTTTATTCTGCCGTGTGCGTAAAACGGGACTTGCCTTCACAGGTATGTCACACAGCAGCCACCTTTACGATGCATCCTACCTAAATCCGTGTATCTTTTATAGATTGTTAATTTTTCACGATTGCTGATCCAGTCTTGTAGGCGATTTTTCTTCCTCGCCAATAATAGCCTATCCGCCGCTTCTTCCACGGTCATACCGACCAGTTCCAAATGCTTACTACATGACTGGACCAGAACATTCTCTGTTTGCGATCTATCTGGATCTATCCCCCCAAAGAAAGAATGTTCTGGGGTCTGACAGACCTTACTACAAAGCTGGATCCTCTTCCACTGTATCTTTGCATTTAGAGAGCTCGGCCCTAATAGATGCAATTGGGAAAGACTTAGGAAGACCCAGTGTTCTCTTCCACAGCAGCCCTCCCAAGATATCAAAATTATAATCAGTCAGCAAGTGATGGATATCCAGACGATAACAGACCGCCAGGATCGCTTTCGACTCATAAAATGTGAGCACTGGCTTTACAGAGAGGCAACGATGTAATAGCCTCATTTTGCACATCATATGTTTGAACTTGGCAGCTACCCCTTCAATTAGAAGCCTTTTCCCCCTTGCCCCGTAGATACTAAATCCCATATACTTCAGATTGCGAACCTCTTCCATCGGATGCAAATTCAGCATTCAGCTGTTGGCCAGCTTTCCACGGCCAGCATGGACCACCATTTGGGATTGCGCTGTGTTAGTAGATAGAGCATTTTCCGCTGTGTAAGCAGCAAAGGCCTCCAGAAGACGCTGAGTGCCTATCATAGTGTGATCCAGCAGCAGGGTGTCATCCGCATAAGTGACCCGCAAATATTTTACAGCCTAAAACAGAAGGGCTTACAAAAGCTGCGTCTCCAACATGTATTTTGCACTCCGAATTTTGTTGAATAAATACATCTCTATGCAGTCAACATATTGATTCTTTTAAAATATTAGCAGCTTATTTAATGTATTCACTCTGGAAAGTACATATAGGTTCCTGCCAGATCTGCAAACGCCACTGACGATCTGAAAGACCAGGATACTCTCCTCCATCCCTCGCCCCTGGTGCTTTAAGCCAACTTCCTTGACCAATGGCCGAGGCGTTGCTGGGGGAGGAGGGGGGGCTATAGCTACGGGTCTTTTGGTTGTAGCCCCGGACAGAAGCTCAGGGGCTACAACCAAAAGGCAAGCTAGCCCCGAGCGCCAGCATTTCCGTAGCCCCGGATCTTTTACAGACCTAGCAACACCCCTGAAATGGCAGACAGACAAAGGTCCTTTCTACCGTGATTCCTGCCTGCTGAAACACCATGAACTTCAATTGGTCTCCAGCTCTGCGTTTGCTCTTGCATTATGAGCGTCTTGTTTATTCATAGACACATAGATCAGGCTCCCCAGCTGTGCCTTATTATGTGCGAGTAAGTCCTTTAGTCCTGGATTAAGTCTTTCCATTCTTGCATCTGCAGTTCCGCCATTTGCAAATGAAATGCAAGAGTCCAGGAATACAGGGGAATAAACAGGTCTGGAGAAGCTAAGTTCTCACACACGTAAAGACGGAAGACAGTTGTAATCCTGAAGTGTGGTGTAGCCCGAGGCCCATGAAGGGCCCTGCATGCTTTTCCCCTAAGAGAAAACCCAGAACGACGGAAGACACACAGAGCAGGGTGAATAAAGCATGTTATTTTCTGCATTTGTGCTTTTAAATAGGAATAATCCTTGCAAGACACCAGGGGGCTGGTGGAATATTAAAAGAACAAAAAAAGGAAAGAACAAAGAGACAGAACTCCCCTGTCCCGGAAGGGGCTGGGCAGAGGAAAAAGAATCCAAGGAGGCTTTGAAAAAAGGGGTTAGAAAAGAGAGAGACAGTCAAACGAGAGAAGGAGAAAAAGCAAACCAGAGAAGGATAACAGAAAAAGACACAGAGGTGAGAGGAAAATAATAAAAACGAGCCCCGGGGGGCTGCAGCCCATAGAGGCCCCCACAGCCTGCAGACAAGGTGGCAACAGGTCACGTGTGGAGGTGGGGGTGGGTGGACCAGGGTGACCTGACATGGTACCCATGTGGGCATGGCGGCAAACCCGGATGCCAGACCGGACAGGCGCAGACAAGTAAATGGCCTGGGCAGCATGTGCAGTGCTACCTGTGCCAAATAAATACTAGCCTGTCCGGTCTGCTTGAGGGGGTGGCTGGAAATAGGCAGCCCCGCCCTGCCCCAAGACAGCCTGCCTCGTGGCCCTCTGCTCCGCTCTGAGAAGTGGAGCTGTGAAGAGCAGAAAGCTGAAAGGCCCGGCTGCCGCGTCGTAGCAGCTCGAGTGAAGAAAAGCCCCATGTTGCTGCGAGCAGGCCGCCCGGGAGAAGCTGCGTTGCAAGCAGTGGCCTGAAGTAGAAATGGCTTAGTGGTGATGCAGGCTGCCCACAAGACAATGGGGCCACCCAGAAGAGGATCCAGGGCCTGTGGGGAGGGTCACCCTGAAGTTCTGAGGGACCACGGGTCACAGCGGGGAAGGGCGGAACCCCACATGGGCAGGGGGCCACCCAAAGACATTGGAAAGGGAGCGGGCCATGCTGAACGAATTTTCACCAAACTTGCGCAAGGTGCGGCAACCCGGTCCAAAAAGCATGCTTTTTCAAATTTGGTGTTAATGCAGCCAGTGGATTTGTAAAAAAATGGACAAAAAGTAGGTTAAAAAAATGTGTGATGTCCTGGTCCGCAGTCTCACTTCCTGATTCGGTGTCCGCTGATGCCTCAGGACATCGCGTAAAGGCGCTGATTGGTCAATTGAGAAAGGTGAGATGCCTAACAACTTTTGAAACAGACACCATATTGGATTCGCGAACTGCACCAGAAGTTCAAAAAAATTGGAGTGAGAAAATATCCAAAAACACAACATTACACTTGTCTCACAAATAATGAAACTACATCTGGGGAGGTGAAGATTGGTGAGGATGGGTTGGAATATGTCCAGAAAAAGTAATAAATCAGGTGTTTTTCATGTCGGATGTCCGCAGACATCTCAAATGTTCGGGGACATTGCTCTGATGTTCGTGAACTTGAGAAATGTTCGGGGACATTCATGCATATGTATAGCAGTTTTTGAGCTGCCACTGGTTCCATGTGATAATGTCCCCGCAAAAATTTCGCCATGCAAGAATGGTGCTGATTTTTTGCAGAGACATTATCAACTCCTGAATATTTGTTTTTGTTTTAAAGGGAGCAGGGGACACCCCACAACCCCCACTCCCATTTACCCCATATTTTGTCCCCATATATAATGTCACCTATGCCGTTTCAAGGCGAGTATATGTATAGCGACATTATATATGAGGACAATATTACCTAATACCTTATAACTTTGGCGCAGGTTGACAAATCGGCATGAAACTTTGGAGAATAACAGACCTGACTCTGAATTGTTTTACAAAGTTTGGTGCAGTTTAGTCATGGGGGAGAGGCAAAGTTGTCCCAACATTTTTGAAATCAGATAGATTTGAATGTGAACATACTTTTTTCATGGCTCCAGCCCGAACCGCTGAACTGATTTGCACCAAACTTGTGGGAGGAACTTCGTCCAGGCCCCTAGAGCATGGCGTTGCAAATTTGGTGTTAATCCATTGGCCTGTGTTTTACTTTTTAAAAACTGCCAAAATGTAGGTACAATAAATAGTGACATAAGTTGGGTGCCTGGCGTATGCGCTGTGTTAAGATTGTCCAGGGCATGGATGAAGGTGGCCATGGCCAGTGGACAATTTGTCCCCTGGCCATGGCCACCAGGGGACTGGCTATGGGGTTAAATCGGGCACTGGCCCTGGCCTCCAGAAATGCTACTCTGAGATGGGTAGTGGGGCCTGTAACATGGCTAAAGCCAATTTTCCAGGGATTGTGGCCATTGGCATGACCGCAAGCCATGAACAGGCGGCAAGGGTTCCATTATTGAGGAACAATGGCCACTGAGCTGCATGCCATGGCCAATGCTTAGGGTGGGTTGATTCATTGGGCATGACCCAGCGAGTATAGCCAGGGGCCATGGACGCAAGTCATGGACAAAGGCCACAGTCTCACAATTGGGCTATTGTGGCCACAGGGCTGCAGGTGGGTTGCTTTGCCAGGCCGGCAACATAACTGAAGCTCATGCCCCAAGGTTTGTAGCCATGGGGTTGGACACAAGCCATGGACAATGGCCTACAGTCCCATTATGGTACAGTGGGAACTGCACCAGGCTGCAGACTCGGTCCTGTGCCTATTGTGGGTGGTTTGGTGGCGCAGGGTTCATGGTGGAACCTCATGCTCTAGGCAATTCGCCCATGACTTGTATTCCCATTATGTGCTTCTCAAAGTGACACACGTCAGTATGCGCTGCAAACAATATGTTTGTTAAAGGAGAGTTATAGTTCTTTCATGCATGTTAAACGTAGAATAATAAATAACTTACATACAGTGATGCAACTTCATGAAACCTGGGCTGACGGAGTAGATCTCCATTTAGAATAGGAAACTATTTATAAAAATACATATTCACTTTTAAACTAAATAAGGGTCCCTGTAGGGATCCATATAAGGTAAGAACTCCAGGTGTAGCCCATCTCCAGTTAACAACAATTTTCAGGTGCAGCGCCCATCCCTATCCAGCTGACCTGGGGAGGTCTTGGTGGTGGTGGCTGCCATGGGGAGTGTCCCAGACCTAGGCAAGGAATGAGTACTGCCTCGTCTGGGATAGTGCCGGAAAACAGGGGCTACGGTGGGTTTTGAACCACAAAAAGTGCAACCATGAGCTGCATTGTTGAAAGCTCACAAACAGGGAAACCTTGCATGGCATTTCTTCTGTGACCACGAGACTGGTGAGAACCTCTTAAATCATGCATGGAAAGTTGGCGCAGAATGGGGTCCCCTTAGAAACATGCATGGAAGACTGAACTTGTACCAAGTTTTCCTAGACCTATGAAGGCAGGTATGAAGCTATACTTAGGGCCTCATTACAACTGTGCCGGTCCAGAAACACTGTGCCTGTAACACTGATTACTGGCACAGTTTCCGGACCAGCACAGTACGAACCGTGATGCTGGAAACTACGCTGCAGCAAACATGAGCCACGGTGCTACCGTTGGCGGCAGCACTGTGAACGCCAACACCGTCAGCCCCAGGAGGCTGTGCCAGAAACACCAGCACAACGGTAGTACAACATCATTCCGACTGCCATCGACACGGAAACACCGGCATCTAAATGCCAGTGCCACTGTGAAAGCTGCGCCGGCAACACCGGCATTGCAGAGCAGGTGTAAAGCAGTCTCAGGGGTGCTGCAACAGGACACAGGTGGCCATAATCAGCCACGCTGCACATCATGAGCACTGTGAATGCTCGAAAGGACCACACCCACACCCCACACATCTTCCAACACAACCATGCTGGCAGATGCAGCAGCAGCCATAGAGCTGGGGGCCCTGCAAGAAGGGATCTACCTTTATGAGCAAGATTTGGAAGAGGCTGACAGGCATAGGAGGTGTCAGAGGCTCAGGAGGAGAAGGAGGATAATGGCCATGCAGATGCACAATGTGCAGCAGGTAGCACCCCGCAGGCAACCATCCATACCCTGCATAAGGGCCACACAGTGGACCCTGACCGATATGTAGATCCACACCCTGTAGCGGCTGGACATGGATACCATCACCAGAATAGTCAAACTAATCCATGATGACATCCAGAGCCTAATTGGCATCCGGGCCAACACCCCCACCCCTTGCTGAAGGTCGTATCTGTCCTGCATTCTCTGGCCACTGGCACCTATCGTAACACTGTGGTAGAGCTGCACAGGATATCCCAACCCGGTTTCTCAAAGGTGCTAGTGCAGGTCCTGGATGCCCTCCTGCGTCACGTGGCTGAGCACATTGCCCTGCACAGAACACGGCCAAGGTCAATGCCAGCAAAGCATGTTTTCATGACCTGGCAGGCATGCCCAATGTACACGACAGCCTGCAACTTAGCACAAGGTAAAACATCCTTGAATCCCACACTAGCTATTCCATGCAATGTTGTGCCCAATTGTCAGGTTGTTCACAGACCACCACCACCCACCCTTTTCCTAGCCCCTCTTCTCTGTGCTAATACTACTCCCAGACATACAGTTCACTAACACGTGCCATCAACTTCATGACACTACCCACCTGCACATCATTACTGCACAAGCATGTCACTACCACTCTCACCTCTAGCAGCCCATCCATGCATCGCCACTTAAATGACCTATGACCCTCTACCATCTGTAGCCCCCATTCCAAATTCACTCTGGCCACATACTCCTTACCAGGTTTTAGAGCAAATTGCGTCACAAACTCACCACTCATGCTCCCCACTCACTTCAGAGATATCAACAACTCCAGCCAATATACTAGCAAAGAATCACACCCACTTCCTCGGCCCACACCTTCTCTGCAAAACTATGCTGCCCCTATGCTACACACCATCACCCTATCCACCTCCACCACCATCCCCATGCCCGCACCTTCCCCCCACCTCTATGCCCACTGCTGCACCATCACCCACATGCCACGAGACACTGATGAATGACCTCAACAGCTCCAGATCATGCATAAAAAGCCACCATGCTGCTCCACACTACTCCCTGCTCACCAACTCCACACCTGGCATGCTCTCCCACTCACATCCTCATGCCACCCACAGATTTCTACCCTGCCTAGGCCTTCCTAGACATGAGCATCTATGCTCACGCACTCCCATTGTCCCTGATGCACCATGCTATGGCTCTGATAGAATCAAACGCATAGGTGCATGTTCATGCCTTCCACCATCACCTTTTAGATAACACTCACCTCCATACCCCTCACTCATCCTACATGAACCGTCACACACCAAGTCCCAAGCCCCACCTCCACAACTAAGCACCCTTTCCTGTGCCTTTATTAGTGCATGTTCCCTCTGAGCGCACCTACAAGATATTTTCCGCTTACTACTGGAACATGACCTTCACATACTCACCATCACCGAAACATGGCTACACCAAGCCGTCGGACCCTCGCTCTCCCTAGCCATCCCCCCTGGGTACACCTTGCTGAGATCCGACAGAACAACCTAACCCAACCCAACCATCATTGCCAAAGCCTCTATTCCCATCAGATCTTGCCCCTTTGGTAAATCTATCAGGTTACAAACTCTTACTCTCTAAACTAGAACCACATCCCCAAACTACCATCAACCTCCTCCTCCTCTATCATTAACCTGGCCATGATACCTCCCCGGACACGGACATCCCCCTCCTCCTCACTCCACTCATCAAACCTAAAACCAAACTACTACTCCTATGAGACTTCAAACTTGGTCTCCATGATCCAAACCGACACCAAGGTCACTGCCCTTGCAACCTCTCTACAAGAGAGGAACTTTACACAAGCCATTAGTTCTCCCACTCACATCAAGGGCTGAGGCCTGGACTGGGTCACACACCTTAACTTGCCTGTCTCGGTCACAGCCATTGACCCTCTCCCCTGAACTGACCACTCCCTGATCCCTCTTCTTCCTACCTCTGGAGCAGCCCAATGCTTGTAATAATCCCACGCACATCCCCATAACCTCCAGACACACGCGCAAACTCACATTGCTAGACCCTACCATCTCCTCTTTCTTCACCACCAGACTCGACCACAATGACCCCGACTCCATCCTCCCTGCCTACACCGCCCTGATACTCCACACACTTGACTCTCACGTACCCCTCAAAACTACCATCCCAAAAAAACCTGCATCTACAATTGGTTCTCTGAAGATCTTATCTCCCTACGTAAACACAAACTGGCCCTAGAACACCTCTGGAGAAAAAGCCCCTCCACCGACCACAAAGAAGCCTTTCTCACTGCAGCCAAAACATACAAAGCTGCCATCATCTCCACCAAATCATTGATCTACAACTCCAGAATTAGCGAGGCCAGCTCTAACACTAAAGAACTATTTCAAATCTTCAAAGAACTTGAAGCCCCAGCACCCTCTATCGCCAATTTTCCCAAGAACCAAGCCTGGTGCACTACTGTTCAAGTAGCACTATCTGAGAAAACCACCAAATTAAGAAACAAAACTAATCCCAATAAATCTTTGCTTACTGCCAAAGACACCTCCCTCACCATCCCTCAAGAACTTCCACCCCCTACCTCTCCCCCATTCCAGTTCTCCCTTGTCTCCCCTTCGGATGTCCTCCTCATCATCCAACACCTTAAACCCTCAAACTGCAAGGATGACCTCTGCCCCACCCACGTCATCAAAATGTGTGCTGAGCACCTGGCTCCCATTATCTCCAAATTAATTTGTGCCTCCTTTCAAACGAGCTCTGTTACAACTACTATCAAGGAATCCTGGGTCAGCCCCCTCATAAAAAACTCACCCTCGATCCCGCTCTCCCCACCAACTACCGCCCCATTACTACCGTTCCTTACCTACTCAAAATCCTAGTCCGTACTGCATACTCCCAACTCCAAGCTTTCCTTGAATCTAACAATCTAGTGGTCTCCGGCCAATCCGGCTTCAGACCCAGACATAGGACTGAGGCTGCCCTCCTCGACCTTAAAATCCATCTCGATGGCATCCGTAATGCTGGCGAACTAGCCATTTTCCTCCTCCATGACCTCTCTGCAGCCTTTGGTCTTGTTGACCACAACATTCTCTGCTAACACCTCACCACCAAATGTAACTTCTCCAGAGAAGCCACCAGTGTGCGATCCTCAAGGGTCTTCGCAAGCTCGGAATCTGCCGACCCCTTACCTGTGCCTTACAGTGTCCCTCGTGGCTCCTGCATTTCACCCACCTTATACAACATATACACTAAACCCATGTTCGACCAGGTCGACAACCTGGGATCCTCTATACAAACTTTGCAGACAACACTCCAAATCCTGCTAACTGTAACTGGCAACTACACCACCGATTCCACAAACATCAATCAAGTCTACAGCATTATTCAGGCCTGGATGGCAGAATACCATCTTTGCCTAAATGATGACAAAACCGAGCTCCTCATAGTAGGTTTCCCGTACCGTCTTAAATGGCTTGACCCCCCCTTTCGCATCATTCTGCATTGATGGAAACCCTATCAGCGTATCAAGCCATGTGAAAACACTGGGTGTTCACTTAGATGCAGAATTATCTATGCACAAACTTCTCCAGAGAACTTGCGCATTCTCAATTTCACTGGGCCTAGTAAGATCACTGTTTTGTTCTCCCCTGTTCCCCTCCCTTGCCTTGTCGTGCTCCGAAACACTTGTGTATGAGCGCGATAGAAATAAAATATCAATCAATCAATCAAAAAACACGTCAAGGCCCTCACCTCCTCAGCAGCCCACACCACTAGACTCATCAACAACCTCAGCAGAAAATTCCTATCTACTGACAACTGCCTTGCCAGAGCCATTATACTGCAAAGCTATCCTTGCAGACACTTGCTCTAAAAATATGGTTAAACTTCATCTGATACAAAACAATGCCCTCTGTGCTGTCTGGGGCCTCAAACGTTTGGACCATATCTCCCATGCCAGACGGGATGCCCACTGATTGCCAATCAAAGCACACATTGATTTCAAGATTCTCTCCTTAACACACAGATGCATCCACAATACTGCACCCTCCTTCTTCCCCCAACGCATCTCCAAAAGAGAAAAACTCCCCTGCATACGTTCCTCATCTACTTTGACCTTAACCATTGCTAGATTCTGGAGACAAAAAGCTGTAGGCACTTGCTTCATGGTCATCGCCCCCACCCTGTGGCATGCCCTACCTCCCCATATCCAAGTGCAGGCATCCTACCTCACTTTCAGAAAACTGCAGAAAATGTAGCTGTTTGACAAATACGACTAATCGGACATTGGGGTATCCTCCCCCGGACTCTACTTGACTCTCTGCATCATTTACTGTCATGTTTGTGTATCATGTTTGGTTTGTGTTCTCTAAGTCGATCAGCGCTGTGATACTTACGGGTTTGGGCGCTGTGAATAAATGCAATAAATAGATAAACATAAAAAGATGGCCAACTAGCCAACGGAGGGTTAGAAAAATAGGCAATCCCAACTAGGATAAACAGAAGAGCAAGAGACACTAGAGCCATCACTAACATCTCGCTCTCAGGAGAAGGTAGACACCTACGGCCGATGCTTTCTTAGCGCGGATGGGTGTGCGGGGGATGAGGAATCTGCGTGAGAAGAATCCATAGAAAGAACATTACGGTAAGTCATTTCTCCTTCAATGGATTGCTTTTCTCCCGCAGATTCCTCATCAGATAGACTCCCAAAGCAGTAGAATTAATGGAGGCAGGATGAAAACTCTATCGCAGTACTTTTTGTAACACTGCCATTCCGAAGCGAGCGTCAGCTCCACGGGCTAAGTCCATGCTATAATATTTTGTGAACATATGAAGCAAGGACCAGCTTGCCGCCTGACAGATGTCCCTAACAGGTACTCCCCTTTGTCAAGCCATAGAGGTGGAGGCACCTATGGAAGAGTGGGCCCTGATGCTAGGAGGCAATTCTTTGCCCGCTGTATGTTAGCATTCCGAAATTCACAATGTGATCCATCGTGCCAAAGAGATTCTTCCCATTAAAAGCAATGTCCAACAATTTACTCTATACATTGGGGAAGAACCCAGAGGAGTGCACGTAGGCATGCCTCCTAAGGACCATAGCCGAACCTATCAACCAACCAACACAGTCCGCCACGGTTGCAAAGACTGTCTGGCCACCTCCTTCCTGTCGTCACAACTGCAGGAAACTGTCCCACATCTCCCCTTCAGGGAGGTACTGGGTTGCAAGCTCAACTGTCTTCCACAAACCAAAATAGTATTTTACAAATCCACAGGAGACGTTCGTCGCCCTCAAAGCCATTCTCCCAGAGGAGAAAATCCTTTTTGCTACGGCATGCATTTTCTTGCCATGCTGGACACCGTAACTGCCTGAACAACCAAACCTTTCGGCAAGGGGTGAGAGGAGAGAAAAGAGGGGTCTCCTCGTTCTAGCCTATATTTCTTCATTAGGTCAGAAGTAACCAGAGGAATGGAATGAGCATTGCCATAAGGAGGCGACAGGTTGGCGATAGCCGTATTGAAAGGCTTAGCCTTTTCCATGGTGAGACCCTTGTCAAGAATGTCTGTGAGATCATAGCCTTGGACAGGTACAGCCGGAGTGTTTAGCCCCAAGGTATCAACAACCCTGTCAACCAGAGCCCTAAACTGTGCATGATTATGGGCATACGGGTTGGCCTGCTGCATCTCAATGTCTGGGGAAGTGTCCAGCCCACTAGTGTCATGCAGGCCCTCTGCCAAGCCAATTAGGTCTGCCTGGTCAGTAAAATAGTCCATACTGCCAACTTCCGAATAAATGGGGTCGATATCGCCCTGGTTTTGGTCATCAGCGCCGAAAATGTCTGCCATCTAGCCAAAGAAGTCGGATTGAAACAACCGTACAGAAGAGCATTCGAAAATGATTGGAATCAGAGGCACACAGGAAGTTCCCGGTGTCATAGATCGGCCTGATTTGCTTGGTGCCGGCCCCCAAAATTGGTGCAACCTTAGGGCCGGAATCACCAGGTGGTGCTGGAGCTACCAGGGCCTACTGTTTTGGTGGCACACTCACAGCCGCCTTTTTAAACATAGCTAACATTTGGGGCTTAAAGTCCTCCCATTCCTGCCTGGACGCCGGCCCTTTCAATGACTTCCGGAATTCTGATGAGGAGTCAGAGCCGCGTCAGTGATGCCTTTTCTTTTTTGTGAGGACGACAGCGAGTGGCTTCGAGAGTGGGATCTCTTCTTGGCCTTGCGCTGGTGCCTATCCTCCTTCAAAGGCATTTGGCCTTCCACACGCCCGCCTCCGTAGGGACTTTGGGCTCAACTTGCCGCACAATGCGCAACCCTTGATGTTGTGACCTGTGCCAAGGCACCACACGCATATTTCATGTTTCATGCGGGTCAGTCATCGACATCTTTAAGCCGCAATCGGAGTAGTGCTTGAAGCCCGAGATCTGGGGTGTGTACACTGCTGCTCACAATGAGAGAAAATGTGTCAAAAACATCAAGTGAAATCACGCTATCGTTCCTCAAGAGCAGCGTGATGAGCGTGCAGAAAAAAATGAACTGAGGTACGGGGCGTGGTGACGTAGTATATTTATTACGTCAGACGTCACGTCCGGAGCTGGCGATGGAGCACTGAGTCAACGCGGAAGTACGGCCGATTCGAGGTCCACTCTGCCCCCTGTTGAAGATTCTTCCGAGCAGCTGAAGCTGGAAGGGGATATCTATCTGATGAGGAATCTGCTGGAGAAAAGCAATCAATTGAAGGGATACTATTTATCTAATATCAAGGGGCTGATGTCTCCAATGGAAGGTGGTTAGTTAGCACAGCGAGCAACCACCTGAGCATTTATGTCTGATAGTAGGGATCGGTGAAGCAACGTTTCTGAAAGTTTTGGCCGGGCATGACATCTAAATGAAAGGGGCCCATGCCAAATAAGTGGGACAAAATGGTGTGCCAGAAGCAGTTGGTGGGACAAACACCCTCCCCCCCTTATAATTACAGCCATAGTAGGGATGCAGAGAAGAAACGTTCAAAGGGTGAAGAGGAACCTCCTCCACGTGAACATCAGACTCACCTCCTTGCTTCTACATTCCAGAAAGGAGCGCAAGACCCTCCTCATCAATGAATGGCTCTTCCCTAACACCTAGGGCCAAACACCTGCCACTCTCCACCTTGCCTGAGACTGGGTGATCTGTTCCCCCTGTTTCCTTGTAGATCCCTTGGTGCCAAATGGTCCGCCCTTCCCCTCCCCGTTGTAAACTCTGCTGTCCCTTGTATCTCTGCTTCCCTCACTGTGCCATTCCCTCAACGTTCTATTACTTTCCGCAGCTAGGTTCACACTCAATAAATACCCTCATAATAATAATATAGGATTTGGAAGGGGCATACATTAGACATGCCTCTGCTATAAAAGAACAAGCTTGTCCATGGACAGATGTGTCTACATATCAGAGAATCTTAACAATAATCTGCTTTTCTGACGGGAGCCACTGCTATGAATGAAAAAGTGGACAAGATGAGGTCATTTAATAGATTCTTGGCTGTTAATGACTGTACCCTATCTAGTCGGTAATGGAATATTTGGGTGAACCAAAGAAGGCGTCTCTGTCATGGCAATTACCAAGGCCAAAATAGGCGAAGACCCACCGGGACCTGTCCATGCATTAAAACATATATCTGGGGGCTCCCGATGCTAACCTTTGTGTGGAAGGAGAGCTTGCTGTTTAAAACAAGGCCTAGATTCGTATCATCCTTGCTCCCTCCAGAACTCCATGCGCAGGGCCTAGAAATCAGGAATGGTGGAATATTCACTTTGTTTCGCTTGGATTAAGTTTCAAATGATGTTTCCATCAGCAACTTGTCTATATGATGTCAGTATCTTTTCATTGCGTCCGGGGACGTTTTGTTAGGTTCCTGTAGTTTGAAAAAGATGTTTGTATCATCCGTGTAGCTAACTGAGCCCAAATGAATGCATTGTGCAGGGACCAGAGGTAGGAGATAACCACTGCAGAGCAGGGGGGTGTGCTGACCTTGAGTGCAAACCCTTACCAGTGAGCGGTCGGGGCAACAGATCGTGTTCCTTGGGCAAATGCATCTTTGCACCATAAAAGAGCGGAGCATAGCTGCCTAACCTCCGGGTTTAGCCCGGAGACTCCGGGTTTTTACGCTCTTCTCCGGGTGTCCAGGAAGGAGCGTGGCATCTCTGGGTATTCCGGCCGTCCCGGCATTGCCAATCAAACGCACACAAGTAACACACAATGCCTCATTGCAAAGCTGGCGGTAGCTGTGCCTGTATTACAGGCACGGCTGCCGCCGGTATCCATTTTTTTTTCGGTACCCGCGAATGGCCAATTACGGGGTCATGCCGAGTTTGGCAGACCCGGTAATTGCCCATTCGCGGGTGCCGGTAATGAGGGTCTCCCCATCCCCATTCGGCCCCGTAGGGCTCAATGGGAATGGGGAGGGTGGTATCACCGGTACTGTTAATAACGGTACCCATGCTACCATCATGTACTGCTCACGGGTGCTGTTACGGCCACCAGGTCAGACTTGGTGGCTGCAAGGGCACCCGCGAGCAGAACTCCTAGTATGGCGGTACGGTAGCAACAGTGCCAGTAGCGATACCAGCGCCATTGTTGCCTTACCGCCATACTTGTAATGAGGCCCAATGTGTACTTTTCAGGGCCACGATAATCCTTACATTGCTGATGTATGTCAATAGAAACAGCACCGCTCCTGCCTGCTGTACACAAACTTAAGGCACCAGCCCCATCACCAATCAAACATACTAAACCCATCGCCTTGCAAAGTCTCTGCATTACTGAATAAACACAGCTTGGATATAATGGCACGCATGTGGTTTCATTGCATGCAGTAATGTGGTATTTATCCAAGGCTTAGCTCCATTAGCATTTTCCGCCATGTTCGAAACGCCTTTGAACTTTCGGCAGAGCTACACCTGTTAACTCCCTTGTATACAGAGGAAAGTTACCAAGTGAATTAAGTAATAAATATACATTGCTAAGATTGATGTCGGGCATACTGTACTGTAAGATGCAGGCTGCAATTGCAATTCGCTGCAATTATCTCTGGTTAATAGCACGAGATAACATGACACTTTAAATGTGGGTTGAGTGTATGGGCGTGGCCTCGCGGACGTGTGGGTGGGGTGTTCCGGTGACGTAGATATCTGTGCTTTCCATTTTGGAATGTAGGCAGGTATAGAGCAGAAACCTTAAGGACCAGCCCACTATTAGGCCATGACATTTCCCGACTGACTCTTTCACAAAATAGCCAGAGAAACATTTTGCCGCAAAAGCCCCCATCCTCATGTGCTACTTTATAAAAAAATGTTTTCCTCTATTTTTCAAATATACAATACATTCCAAATAATTATGGGTGATCAAATCGAGTCTTAAAATTCAAATCCAGAACTAGAAATAGCATTCCATACTTAAATTATAATACATTCTACAATTGCCTAACTATATGCATCACAAACTGCAACATCCAATTTGCCCCCTCCCACCTCCTCCCACGCCATCCATCTGTACAATATGATTCAAGAATAATATAAATCCATTCATTTTCCCCAAATCTTCTCGAATAAGGAATGCTTTTCTTCTTTACCATAAATCGTTCTCTCCATCTCTACCAAATCCTTCATTACTGGGGACACCCTCGACTTCCATCCTCTCGATATTAGTTTCTTTGCAACAGAAGCCCCTCTGAATACCCATTTCTTTTGGCATATGCTCAAGTCTTCCAGTAATTCATCATACACTCGAATTAGAGTTTTAAAGTCATAGTTTACTGTCTCACCTAGGATTTCATTAAGTATTTCACATACATTCATCCAGAAATCATGAACTCTCATAACATATGCTCTAATGTTCCAATCTGCTGTATACAACCCCAGCCAGTCATTTGAATCCAAAATACCCCTTTTGTGTAAACTCTATTTAAGATTTTGATTTGACGTGACCGTTCACTCAAACTGATTGAACACAAGCTGACATTCTTACAAATGGTCAAACAACGCTCTGACGAAATTTCACATTGAAGTCTTTTATTCCAGTCCACCCTCAATGACTCATTCTCCTTCTATCTCGAAACAATTTGCTTGTAAAAACGTCTTGCCAAACCTCTCTCGCTCCTTTTGTCACTAAACAATATGGCATCAAAATCTAATCTGTTCTCAAAATCTCCCACACCAACTGCTTTTTTTAACCTTCTGCAGTCCATGCATGAGAAGTTATGTATATCCCATTTGTTCCTTACTTCATTCCCCGTAAGCCATTTCCCATGCTACTTTAACTCAATTTACAGCCCAGGAGAGTGTTACTAACTGGCGGAGGCACGCCACAGGAGAAGGTGAACAAAAATGTAAACCCTGTAAACGAGGGGGAGGGTCACCTCAAAACACTGCAGCGAGCTTATAGCTGAAGGGGATCAGGGGACCACCATCATAGGGTGACCAGATTTTAAGAAAAAAATGGGACAGGCAATAGACGTAGAAGTAGGACTGCAGTGAACAGAATCAGGGCTCTGATAAAACGGTAGTCCTACTTCTATGTTGGTGGCCTTTTACTGGGGGTTGTTCACAGGCACAGAACTCTCATTGGAGGAGAGCGACCAGGGAGGTGAAGGGGGATCTTAATCGATTCCCAGCCAAAACCAGGATCCTAGCCACCCGTCCCTCCAATCCCGGGACGGAGTTTTAAAATTCCCAAAACTTTAGGGACACCAGGACCAAGTGGTAAATACCGGGAACGTCCTGGCAAAACCGGGCCGTCTGGTCACACTACACCATGAGGGGTGTGAAACTGGCAGAGAAATCTGCCTCGTCAGCTATGCTGCTGTATTAGTAATAGATGAGGGAGTGGATGAACATTTTGAAAGCTGGTCCACGCAAATTCAGATGTTACTTAGATTCACAATACCATTATAATCATTGAAGGCATGGGCCATTCAAAAGCTGAACCAAGCAATTAACCCTTTGGCTTCATCATAGGGGCTTTAAGGATATTGCCTGGGTGGCTTCTTTCCTCTGTCTCTGTACATTTGTTGCTGCTGCTGTCACATTAAATAATTATTGTTTAAACTTAAATCCACTCTCCCAGGTGAGAAATTGGACAAGCTCTTGCCATCGTACCCTAGGCTGGCTGACACAGCAGAGTGCTGCCTTCTGCCTCACAGCCCTCGCAAGCTAAGGGGGTGGCTCTGGCCAGAGGCGTTGCTAGGGGTGGGGCTGAGGGGGCTATAGCCCTGGGTCTTTTGTTTGTAGCCCCGGATAGAAGCTCAGGGGTTCCAACCAAAAAAGGCTAGCTAGCCCCCAGTCCCATCAGTCCCAAAATCAGCGTAGCCCCGGATATTTTCCAGATCTAGCGACACCTCTGGCTCTGGCCATTCTCCCCCGAGTCCCCACGCATGCATGATGACAGAGTATTAAGGATCTCCAAAAGGGAGGGCATGGCAGGAATGCCCCCTACAGGCAGGGGTGGGGCAAGCAGAACATGGAGGAGGTGGTGGCAGAAAACGCAAATGGTGCTGCATTCAGAGTCGCAAGAAAGACCCAAAAAGGGCTGCACAGGAGGGACTTCAAAAGAGTGAAGCACCTCAGGGATATAGCATGTAGGTGTTGTTTGGTTATTTGCCCACCCATTGACTGCTCATGGCCATTCCAATCAGTTCCTGCCCCTGCGTGCCCAAAACACCTCCTCTTGGGAACTCTTTGAGCTTTCTTTAATCAAGTCTTACCATCAAACTATGCACTCAAGGTGCCTGCCAGTGTTTTTCCAAAGCAGTCTTCTGAGAGTTAACAGCTTCATTGAAGCTGTAAACGCGCTGCTGGTGTAATAAGTATGGTGCCTTAACCAGCTCTGCCTTCAGCCTTCAGCCACTTGATTTATAAGCACTATGCATGCCCTTAAGCTAAAGTTCTGTTGAAAACAAACATTGGCAAAGTCAACAGTGTTGTCTTGTGTATGTGTATTCAGCATTTGCCAGACACTGCTATTAGATGCCCCGGTACTCACACCATTTTGCACCTACTACCATCATTGGCCGGTTAATACCACTACAGCAGGGCTTTTCTCACGCCTACACAAAAGCCCAAACTGTTGGCATTGCCAATGCTTGTGTTAATTAGTCTCTGGCTTTACCCTGGATGTCAACATGCAAAGCCTCCTAAGTACACCACTGTTTTCTTAGATTTTATATAAAAACGGGATCTTGTGCACTAAAGTCCTTACTCAAAGCACGACTTCCCCTATATATGTTCCGCCCTGCCCTATCTAAGCAGCTGCAGTAGAAAAATGATTTAACAAATATATATTTATATGCAAAATATAAAGCGCAGATTTAAAAAGAAATCGTTTTTTTCCCAAAGAGTGCTTACGCGTGGTCAGGCAGCAAGGCCAGAGCTCCCCGGGGTGCTGTTACCTTTAAACCTCCCCCACTAGAATGTTGGTGGTGGTGAGGCGATGTGCAGAGCAGCTGGGGTCCGCCTCTGATGAGGTGGGGGGCCATCCAGGAAGTTTCCATAGCCCAGGCCACATGAGCTGGGTTGCATGGGCGGAGCAGAGCAACAGAGGCCCCTGCCCAGCAGTGAAGCGGCGGCCCGGGCCGCATTTCGCTTAGTAGCCCGGGTAAAGGTACAACAAATGGGGGGCGGCCGTGACCAAAGCCCCAGACTGCGTCTGCCTGGTGCGACTCAGGTGAGGATTGAGAAGGTGAGTGGGTGCACCTGGGAGAGAGTAGTTAGCCGGCCGGGAAAGAATACCGGGCAGGCAGGGTGCATTGCAGCGTGGCAGCGACATTCTGGAACCTTACAATCCCAAAGCACGTCCAGGCATGGACTGGCCTCTATGCCAGTAGGACAATGCCCGAACCAAAAATGCAAAATGCTAGTGTAGACATTGTTGCTGAATACATTTTCTTTAAATTGGACAATTTGCATTACACTTTATCAAAAAATTCCCCCTTGGGTAGTATTCAAACAGTCATTGGATTGGCATTTGCAACTGTGGGCCACTTTTTCAGTGGTGCCCGAGACAATGCTGTGCCGCAGTCAGACCCTGTGCATGTCAGTGTGTTGCAGCGCAGCGCTTCTCTTACTCACGCGGTGCCACGTGGGATCCTGGCACTCCGGGCTGCACTGGTGAGGTGTGTGACACCCTCATAGGCCCACATTGCGCCCAGCATTGCTGATTACGGTCCTGGCAGGGTCATCCCGGCATTTTAGGGGTGATGAGGAGGCATACAGAGGGGGGCCCACCGCGCTCCGGGAGGAGTGCTCCAGAAATATCCTCTTGCTGTGAGGGTCTTGTCCAACTGACCAAATGGCTCTCCACTCTGAGGCAAAAAAGAGTTACAGTTTGTGTGCATTTGAAAATCTCCACGCGGACAGACCACATGGGTGCAACTCAGGAGAACCTAGGCTGCACCATTTACATCTGATCAGTCCTTTTTATTATGCACCTGTGCTGATGGATTAGACTGCCTTTTTAAGGGGAGGGGCTTTACGGCTGGTATGACAGACAGTATCAGAAGCGCATTTGAGGGGGTGACTAAATTGCAGTGACAGAGCTGCACGTTAGCTGCATTACTGTAATTCAGCAGGCGGCCAGGAATGCCTTGAGTGAAGCAGCACAGCGGTGCATTAGTCCTTTCCCTGCATATCAGGGCTGCAGAAGGTCTGCATGGGCTGAGGTGCAGTAGAAACACTGTGTAGGGGCTGCATCAGGTCAGGGATGTCTTAAGTGAAGCAGCACAGCGGTGCATTAGTCCTTTCTCTGCATATCAGGGCTGCAGAAGGTCTGCATGGGCTGAGGTGCAGTAGAAACACTGTGTAGGGGCTGCATCAGGTCAGGAATGTCTTAAGTGAAGCAGCACAGCGGTGCATTAGTCCTTTGCCTGTATATCAGAGCTGCAGAAGGCCAGCATGGGCTGAGGTGCAGTGGCAACGCTGTGTAGGGGCTGCATCAGGTCAGGATTGTCTTGAGTGAAGCAGCATCGCGTTGCATTGGTCCTTTCTCTGTATATCAGAGCTGCAGAAGGCCAGCATGGGCTGAGGTGCAGTGGCAACACTGTGTAGGGGCTGCATCAGGTCAGGAATGTCTTAAGCGAAGCAGCACAGCGGTGCATTAGTCCTTTCCCTGTATATTGGGGCTGCAGAAGGCCAGCATGGGCTGAGGTGCAGTAGGAACACTGTGTAGGGGCTGCATCAGGTCAGGAATGTCTTAAGTGAAGCAGCACAGCGGTGCATTAGTCCTTTGCCTGTATATCAGAGCTGCAGAAGGCCAGCATGGGCTGAGGTGCAGTGGCAACGCTGTGTAGGGGCTGCATTAGGTCAGGAATGTCTTAAGTGAAGCAGCACAGCGGTGCATTAGTCCTTTCCCTGTATATCAGAGCTGCAGAAGGCCATCATGGGCTGAGGTGCAGTGGCAACACTGTGTAGGGGCTGCATCAGGTCAGGAATGTCTAAGCAAAGCAGCACAGCGGTGCATTAGTCCTTTCCCTGTATATCGGGGCTGCAGAAGGCCAGCATGGGCTGAGGTGCAGTAGGAACACTGTGTAGGGGCTGCATCAGGTCAGGAATGTCTTAAGCGAAGCAGCACAGCGGTGCATTAGTCCTTTCCCTGTATATCGGGGCTGCAGAAGGCCAGCATGGGCTGAGGTGCAGTGGCAACGCTGTGTAGGGGCTGCATTAGGTCAGGATTGTCTTAAGTGAAGCAGCACAGCGGTGCATTAGTCCTTTCCCTGTATATCGGGGCTGCAGAAGGCCAGCATGGGCTGAGGTGCAGTAGGAACACTGTGTAGTGGCTGCATCAGGTCAGGAATGTCTTAAGCGAAGCAGCACAGCGGTGCATTAGTCCTTTCCCTGTATATCGGGGCTGCAGAAGGCCAGCATGGGCTGAGGTGCAGTGGCAACGCTGTGTAGGGGCTGCATCAGGTCACGGATGTCTTAAGTGAAGCAGCACAGCGGTGCATTAGCCCTTTCTCTGTATATCGGGGCTGCAGAAGGCCAGCATGGGCTGAGGTGCAGTGGCAACGCTGTGTAGGGGCTGCATCAGGTCAGGATTGTCTTGAGTGAAGCAGCACAGCGGTGCATTAGCCCTTTCTCTGTATATCGGGGCTGCAGAAGGCCAGCATGGGCTGAGGTGCAGTGGCAACGCTGTGTAGGGGCTGCATCAGGTCAGGAATGTCTTAAGCGAAGCAGCACAGCGGTGCATTAGTCCTTTCCCTGTATATCGGGGCTGCAGAAGGCCAGCATGGGCTGAGGTGCAGTGGCAACGCTGTGTAGGGGCTGCATTAGGTCAGGATTGTCTTAAGTGAAGCAGCACAGCGGTGCATTAGTCCTTTATCTGTATATCAGAGCTGCAGAAGGCCAGCATGGGCTGAGGTGCAGTGGCAACGCTGTGTAGGGACTGCATCAGGTCAGGATTGTCTTGAGTGAAGCAGCACAGCGGTGCATTAGTCCTTTCTCTGTATATCAGAGCTGCAGAATGCCAGCATGGGCTGAGGTGCAGTGGCAACACTGTGTAGGGGCTGCATCAGGTCAGGATTGGCATGTCGGTCCTAATACTGAAGTTGCAGCCAGGGTGTGCTTCATGTCAAGATGTAAGTGCACTGGGCGTGCTGTGTCCCACATGCAGCTCTGCCCCCCACCAGGCAAGATTTTATCTCAGAAGAGGCTCTGCGTCAGTTCTGCTCAGCTTACTAGACAATCTGCAAATGTCAGCTGAAAGTGGGGCTTTGACCTTCAGTCTCCCATCAGCCTTTGCCTCTCTTCATCCTTCAACATTGCCGACCAGCCGATCTTCTTAAACGGTGGCCAATCTGTAGAGAACCTCAAGATTTCCATCATTGTCTAGATTTCATTTGCCCTGAAACGTAGATGAAAAAGGCTTATGCCCTCCCCCTTTTTCTTAAATTCCTTCTGCATGGCTTGTGACATCCCCCAGTGCTCTACCGTGCCCCTCCTCCTCTTCGATACCTTCCGTCAGCCTCTGGAAACGTCTTCCTCTCCATTGGATTTCATTTCTACACACCGATGACACTCAGATCCTGTCCCGCCTGGACAATAAGTATTGCCTTAATGAAAACCTCTCACAACTGCCTCCAATCTATGAAGTCCTGGAGGGATCCGATTGACTAAAACTAACCCTCTCTAAAGCTTCAATACTGCTCCTTGGAAACGGTACTAAACTATGGCATTCATGTCTCTGGACCCCAGCAATTTGCCAGCTCCTGCAACATCTGTGTAAGAATGTAATGTGCCTCGCGGCGGTCGCGCGCGCCCTCGAGCTTTTATGTAATGGGAGTCGCGTGACCGCAGCGAGGAACGGCAGTTGGCGGAGATGAAAGGCGGCCTGAGGAAAGAGGGGCGACTGGCGAGCTCCGTGTGAGAATAAACAACTAAATGTTTATTCAGTGTGGCCTCCCTTCTTCAAGTGGCGACGAGGATGGGATACTCCTTTTCCCATTTATCCTTCAATTCAGCCACATCAACTGGTCTCTCCGCATTCGCCTGTATCCTAATTCCCAATTTCCACTGTTCTTCCCATCCCAGAAGTGAAGAACCTTCTTGAGTAACGTAAATCTCTGCTTCACAGCTCCTCCCTTTATACTTGATGGAAGCTCGGAAACTTCAATCTGCCAAAGACCTGGGCTTTAGTATCAGCCAAGATCTTCTCCTCCCCTCCACACGGGCTTTATCTTCAGATCCTGCTTTTTACCCAAATAAAATTTCTCAGCCCCATTATCCCCTTGACTGTCCATTCCTGACAAAGTCCTTGCCGTGAACACCCTTTTCTCTGCCCAGTAGGATTTTGGCAGTCATCTTTACTTGGGTCTTCAATCCAGTCAAATGCAACTCAGCCCAGAATTTAGTGGCTAGATGGCCACGCTCCTTGATCACAACAAGCATATTTGGCGGGTCTTATCTTCTCTTCATTGGCTTTTTATCTCAAAAGGGGCTCAATTAGAGGCATAAGGGTCATCTGGTAATCGGTTCAGACCTCCTCACATTCACATGCACCCCATTGCAGGTAAGGTAGCTCAGCAGGTTGAGCGCTCGCTGCTGCGATCTATATGTGATCTGCAGATTGCAGATTCAAATCCCAACAAGGGCAACTCAGTCTTTCATACTTCCGAGGTCCATAAATGAGTACCAACTTCGGCTGGGATGATTAATGTATGTACATATTTTCTCCATACAGTGCTTAGGCGTAAGCGCTATATAAATAACACATCTGTATCATTACATGACATGTAGGTATCCACAGATGCTGCACACCAGCACATTACACAAATCAGGAAGCAGGTGAAAACATGAAGACATTTCTCTGTTCATGGAACTCTGTCCCCATGTCACACCACCTTGAAGCCATCACCCTCCTGTTCAGAAAGGCACTTAAAACATGGCCAGAGGAAATCTAGTGTCTTCTGCCGTGTTCCACCCACTTTGTGGTCTGAGGCCACCAGTGGCATGTAGTGTGTCGCACGAATGAAAAATGAATACATCCATAATGAATGCTTACTGAAAACAAACTCATTCCAATCTATAGGTACTTATCCAGTCCTGTTGTTTTCTTTCCATTCTGGGACTTGTAGTCTGAGATTTATAATGGGAAAAGTTGAACTACAAGTCTCGAATGCAAAGAAAACAACCAGGACTGGATAAGGAGTGACATATCAGGAATGGGGGTCATTGCCGCCAGTGGCTGGTGTGGGTGCTAGGAAGAGCAAGGAGTGTAACATCTGAGAATGCAGTTCTGTTTATGCCCCCAGCAGTGAAATACCAGGGGGGCAGCAGTACAGAAATGAACTGCATTAGTAGAGCTGCAAGTGTCAGCTTTGCATGCAACTATTGCGGGTTACATTAGCTGGCAAAATCACACTTTTTCAAAAGTAAACATTACTTTTAAAAAATCACATTTTTTACAGTAAGGACAATAAATAAATCAAACCGCCCAGCACGCCCGAGGAGCGGTTTTGAAAGAAGCGCGCTGGTAAACAGGAAGTGTGTCACAGGAAGCCCGGTGTATTTTTGCTCCCACACAGGTTGTGCTGCGAGTCGCCTTGAACCTGCTGCCGCCCACGGCTATGGTTGGCTGGCCTCAACGCGGCTCTGTGGTGAGAACACCTGTTTCCTCTTCCTTGCGCCCAGAAGGAGAGAGAGAAAAACAAAAGTAACTGCACAACTTTCTCTATTAATTAAAATTAGACTCAAGGTGAAGAAAACAGGAGGCTTAAAAAGATGTCTTAGTGGGGTAAGAAATGGAGGGGGGGGGCATTTGGGGGCGGGGCTTCCATCGTGGGCGTGGCCTGAAACATGCACAAACCATAGTAAAGTGCGCAAACAAATATATAAATGCTTGTAAGCATTTATATGTTTGTATGCGTACCTTATTATGGTTTGTGTACTTTTCAAGACATCTTTTATAAACATAGAAATATGTGTCTGGGTATTTCTATGTTTATAAAAGATAGCTTGAAAAGTACACAATTCAAGCCATCTTTTATAAAGCTTTGCCGTCGGACAAAGACGCCTCGGGCTCAGTGATCTGTGCAACTTATCAGCTGGGATATCCGCTACAACCTCTTGACATTAGCTGTGAACCTTTCCACAGTTCCATTTTCCTGTGGCCATAGTTGAGTGACCAGGAGCTGCATAAATCCCATGTAATCCACAACATTTTTAAAATATTGCCCCGTAAAAGGAGGGCCATTATTCAACTTCATCGTCTCTGGAACACCGTAAGCCATGAAGATCCTATTGAGTGCAGTAATGGGGGTAGAAAAAAATGGTGGCATTTGAATGCAGGTACTAACAGTGAAATGTTTTACATTGGTAATTGCTGTGCCGTTTAACATCTGTGTGCTGTTCTGTCTGGCAACTGCTCTGAAGGTCAGCCAGATCGAGTCAACATAGCCCAAAATTTCAGGGGGGGGGGAGTGCTGAAGCCCAGTCAACCAGGGGAGTGTTGCCAGGTCTGGAAAAGACCTGGGGCTAAGCTGATGTCAGAACTGTTCGGACTGGGGGCTAGCTAGTCTTTTGGCTGTAGCTCCTGAGGTTCTATCCGGGGCTACAACCAAAAGATCAGGGGCTATAGCCCCCGTAGTCCCCCCTAGCAACGCCCCTGCAGTCAACTCAATGGTGTTGTGTCACTACTTGTGTTTAATGCCTTGATTACTTATTGGTAATATTCATTACTCCTAGCTATATTCTTCCTCATCCCAGTACTTATGTATGAGACAGTACTGGGATGAGGTAAAGGTACATGGAGGTAATGCCTGACATAGCTACCTGTAATCTTCATTACTCATAGTCCTACTCTTCCTCATACCAGTACTTACCTATGAGGCAAGGGGCCTCAAACGTAAGCTCTGGGACAAGGAAGAGGGACGTGGAGGTAATTCTGGGCCAATGAGCTGATTTTGGAAGTTGGGGTAGGGGGTGGGAGGGAGAGGGGATGTGTGGAGGGGGCAGGACTGTGCAATAAATCATAATGGTTGTCCATGTCCAGGCTAAGCAGGCATGATATGTGGTATTACTGGCTCGAGAGGCATTTTGGTGCAGCCAGTCTAGTCATTCCTCAGTTTGGTATGAATTTCTTTTAACTGGGCATTTCTGATAAAGCAGTCCTGCTAAGTGTAATTACCTGGCTAGATTGTCATTTGGGTGCTGCCAGTATAGCCATTTCTTACTGCGGCATTGTATATTTTTCTAGGCATCTGTGATGAAATGATATGATATAAGTCATTTATAACACGCCTGTACACAAGTGTTTCTGGGCACAACAAGACAAGGGAGGACAAGACAAACAATCTTACTGGGCCTTCTGTCATTCAGATCATGCGAGTGCAAGAATGAGAAGTGCAAGAGGAAAGAGAGGGAGGAAAGTGCAAGGGAGAGGGGAGGGTAAAACAGGACATCAATGCTCTGAGTAAGTGCAGGCAGGGCAGCGCGGCTCTGGGTGGTGCAAGGAGAACAAGGGACTGCAGGGTTACAGTTACAGCCCCTAAGTGCATGGTAGGCCCGAAGGCAGTGCAAGGTTAACCGATCAAGAAAGAGCCTGGACTCAGAGAGACTCTGAGGGTAGCCGAGCAACCAGTCGGTACAGCAGACAGGTAGGAGAGAGCGAAAGCAGAGGAGAAGAGTTAAGTTTTGAGCTGCTTCCAAAACTTCAGGTGGTTCGGATCACGTTTAAGAGGGGAAGGGAGGCCATTCCAGAGGTGGGCACCTGTAGAGGAAAGAGATCTACCCCCCACTTTCTGCAAGGAGAAGCCTCTAACCCTTAGAGTGTTGGATGTAGCTGAGCGAAGGGCTCAAAAAGGAAGGTATTTTGTAAAAGAGAGTTGGATGTAATGCAGGCCCCAGCCCCAGAAAGCCTTGTGGACAATGCAAAGGGTCTTGAACTTGATCCTTGCAGCCACCAGGAGCCAGTGGGGAGATTTCAGGGCTGGATAGATGCGAACCCTGGGCTTGAGGCCAAGGATAAGTCTTGCATTCCTGTTCTGGATTAGTTGCAGAGGGCGGAGAGTAGAGGGAGGTAGATTGAGAAAGAGGCTGTTGCAGTAGTCCAGCCTAGAGAGAACGAGGGCTCTGGAGACAGTGAGATTCTGGTGGAAAGCGAGAAAGGGAACAGTCCCTTTGAGGAGGAGCAGCTGGTAGTGGGACTTCTTGGCGACGTTCGAGATCTGAGGACAGAGAGTGGAGTCGAAGATGACACCAAGGTTTTTTGCCTCACAGGAAGGCGAAGGAAGAGTGCCCAAGGCAGGTGGCCAGAGTGAGAGAGGGAAAGCAGGGACGGGGGTCCCAATGAGAAGGATCCTTGTCTTACTGGCATTAAGGCAGAGATTGTTGGTGGCGCACCAATCCTGAATCGCGGATAGACAGTCAGGTATGAGCGAGAGAGGAGAGGAGGCTGAGGGGAGCAGCCTGAAGGAAAGCTGAGTCATCTGCATAACACTTAAAGTTAGAGGAGAAGGTAGAGATCAGGTGGGCCAAAGGGGCCAAGTAGAGGTTGAAAAACCAGGGTAGAGCCCTGGGGAATGCCAGAGGTAGAGAGAGGTGGCAGAGAGAAAGGGACCAAGTTGGACCTGGGAGCGCTGGGGCGGTCCAAGAGCAAGGCGGTCAGTCACTCCAGGGCCTGATCCGTGATGTCCAGGTTCCCAAAGAGTCGATTGCTCAGGATGGCGTGGTTGACTGTGTCAAAAGCAGAGGATGAAGGAGGATTAGGACAGAAGGAATGCTGGAATCAAGGTTAGAGAGCAGATCTTCACGGGTGTTCAGTAGAGCAGTTTCCCTGCCTACGGCAGCTCTGAAGCCAAACTGATGGCCATGGAGACAACCACCAGATTCAGTGTGGAGAGTAAGCTGGGAGATGGCCAGCTTTTCTAGGAGTTTGCCCAGGAAAGGGGTGATTGAGATTGGGCAATAGTGCGCTAGGTAGGTAGGATCAGCAGACAGCTTCTTGAGGAGTGGGTGCACAAGGGAGTACTTAACAGGAGAGGGGAACGTTCCAGTGGTGAAAGAGTGATTACAGAAATTGGCCAGGGCTGGAGCGAGGGTGTCAATATGGTCCTTGGTGGTTCTGGAGGAGAAGGGGAGAACCCGTTTGGACGACACTTTCATAGATCAGCCTTGTCTAGAAACCTTGTCAGGTGTTGTCAGAGAGAAAGAAGAAAAAGGAGGAGAAGAGGTAGAGATGGCCAAAGGGAGCCGAGAGAGGAAGAGGGAGAGGAAGAGGAGATAGAGGACAGGATGTCTTGAGATTTAGCGGACAAATGAGAGGCCAGAGCCTTACAGAGGGCCTGGGAGTGAACAGGAGAGGTAAAGACTGCAACAGGATTGACCAGTTCCTTGCAGATTTTAAAGAGTTTGGCCATGTTGTTAGAGGCCACAGAGACATGGGCTTGAATGTGTGTTCTCTTCTTGATGAGTGTTATTGCTCCAACTGGCATTTTGGTGCAACCAGTCTAGGTATGTCTAAATGTGGCCTGGCATGCTTTACTGTACTGTTATTACATGTCTACACTGGTCTACATTGTGCAGCCAGTTGGACATGTTTTCATTGTGGCATGCCATATTTAATAGCAAAGCATTAATGTTCCTGTGCACTGTTGGTGACGTGCATGTATTTGATTGGTGTTACCCTACAGAACAATTGTAAACACTGGGCTTTATAGGCAATTTTTCTCAGAAAGTGTGCTGTATATTGCATTAAAACACATATTTATATCAGAATGTGTGCAGCATACCCCTTCAACAGAACGTGTGTGCGTATTGTGCACACGTGATAATCTGGGCCGGGCCAGAGTATGGCGCAACCTGTGATTTGTTGCCGAGTTGGAGGGAGGGGCCTCAGCATGGCTCGCAGGAGGGCCCCCACATTTTGTGTTACGCCATTGGGGTGTGCATGGACCCTCCCGCTTGCTAGTGGAGTGCTTTGAAAACATAACACTCCGAGATGTAGAGGGGGAAGGAGCGGGGTTACACATGCTTCTCCCACGTCCACCAGTCTTTGTCGAGGATAGACTATGTGTGGGTAACTGCTGGGCTGATGGGGGTTGTGGGAGAGATTGAGGTGGGATTGATTTCCATTTGGGATCATGCCACTGTCACTATCATGGTTCGGGTATGGGGATACAGACGGGTCTGTGGGGGTGGAGGTTACTGGGGGAATTATTGAAGGATATCATGATCGTGGCCACAATAGAGGAGAAAATTGACTGATATTTTGCAGATAACCACACCCTAGAGATCAGCCAAGAGGGTTTGTGGGACACCTTTAAAACAGTGATGCGAGGAGAACTGGTAGGGCTTAGGGCACAGAGGGAGGGACAATGGAAGAAGCGCTGGAGATGCAGCTAGGGGAGGTCAGGTGGGCACTTGCATAGAAACGCATGAGGGCTTTATGCAGGACACTGTAACATATCCGTGGCCAGCTGGACCTAATATGCACATGCAGGGCCGAAATGTGTCTACTATGGGCCAAGCAAAGATTCTATAGTAGTGCAAATAAAGCAGATCGGTTGCTGGCACGATAACTAAGGTCAACAACAGTGTTAGGAAAGATTTAGGTTATGTGTAATTTTCCCTCCATTTATGGACACCCCAAACCTTTTGCTTTTGTTTGGCTATCCTATCCCAAACTTTTACCAGTGGAGCCCAGCCTTCAGCTGTACTTCCCTGGGCTTTTGCTCACTTGTTATGACTGGGATGCCTACATGAGAGCAGATCTTTGATTGAAAGTCCTCTGCACCCATTCCAGGTCGATCACCTGAGTTCTCATCGAACTACAGAAGGAGCCAAGCCTTCCGCACGAAAAAACAGACTCATGAAACTGCCGGAGACGCTTTTGAAGGTTTTGGAACCCTTTGCCCCCTGCTTTCATGTTGTACCTCTGTTTTCTTCATCGATCAAGAGGATCTGCCAAGGCACTTCGCACTTTTAGAGTAGTGGAAACAACTACTCTTTGCGCTCCCTGCTTACCCACCGAACTAACCCCTTTGAAAGTTTTCCTGGGCCATCCAGCAAACTGTCCAGCTCTACCTCAGGGTGTCCTGCAGAAATGCTGCTGTCTCGAGTTGTAACCCGAGACTTGGGACATCGCTTGCTTGTGGTCCTATGCATTCTCCCATCCAAATATCACAGGCCTAGCTCCTCTATGTCCTGAATTAGGAGAATGCATAACGCTGCCCGCATCTGTGATTCCCGCATCACTACCTGTTGGTGATGATCTCTGTAGGTGCCTTTCTGTTCTGCTCTCCTGTGCCATGAAGCCTGCTGCACCGGAATTTTCATCTTACCTCCTTCGGAAGATGAGAAAAAGCAACGGTCCCATCACAGACGATTGTTCTATCCCGCTGCCGCTGAGAGCCGGAGCGCTTGATACTGCAGGACTGAAACCTACTAGCGACTGCGACTAAACTGGCAAAGTTTGGTCCGGACTGTGCTGAGGGTCGGTGAGTACTTGCATCACTTACCGGTGGCCCCCTGGCACAACTGATCAATTTTACGCACAAGTATCACTTAAAGGTATTCGATCTTGGCTGGGTTAGCCTGCGCTCTCTAGCTATTCTCCCCTTTTGAAAACTGTTCTGCTGCGAAGGGCAGACCCTACTAGAATAGTGGGAACCAATTCTTCATCGCCTCAATCCCCTTTCTGACTTGCTACAGCCCTCCCAGGAAGATCCGCTAACTGTACGGTTGAGCACAAGGCTCCCTTCTTCTTAGGGCTGGACTCGAAAGTTAAGGAACGACTCTGAAGAATTACCAAATGCTCCTGGTGTGTTAACTCAACCCTCTCTTCACAGGTTGTGGATATGTTTTACTGCTGTGTTGCATTAGGGAAGGTTATGTATATATATTATTTAGTATAAGGATTTTATATGGTAACTGTTTGTGCATAACTAAAGTTTACTTGTGTCTATTGTCTATTGGTCCGGCTGACAATAAATGTATAGATATGTTTCATATACACTTGAGTAATTTGTGATTCATCGCTGTGTGTGCTCATTGTGGGCTTCTGATCACTCTCACCCCTCCTGACCGCCTGCCAAGCTACCTATATTGGTCTGGCTTGTCCAGAAGGTTCCCCTGTTCCACTAAACTGAGGGTGGCCTCCAAAACTTCTGCCCACCAGGTCAGAGTTTAGAAATCCATCTTCACAAATGGTGGCACAGTCCATCCTCCAGATAGAACAACCTAACGGCTCGATGACGACGGACAAAGAGGATATAGTAGGGACATTTGAAGAGTCCCTGCATACTTCAGTGAACCCGGATAGCAGGGGAATAGAGGAGTAGCTAGAAGTCCTACCCATGACAAAACTGACGCCCATAGAGAGTGAAGGGTTAGAGGAGGAGATACGAGAGCAGGAAGTGGAGGAAGCAATCAAGGCTCTCCCAGTGAATAAGGCGCCCAGGCCAGATGGGTTCCGTGCACTATTTTACAAAACATTTAGAGGCAAATTAGTCCTGAGGCTCACCAAACTGTTTAACTCGATTATGGCCTCATCAACTAATGAATCACGATCAATCAGGGTTTATTGTGGGGTAGCAGACCAATGATAACACCAGACAGATTTGCCACCTGGTGGAAAAGACATTGAAGAGACGGATCCCGTTGGTCTTGATCTTATAGGACACCGAAAAAGCATTTCATCGCGTTGAGTGCCAGTATTTGTTTCGTACAATGGAGTCCATTCAACTCAGAGAGACATAGTATAAAGTGAAAATGCAGTGGCATTACACCCCGGTAAGATTGCACAATAGATATGCATCGTCCTTGGCAGAATGTAGAGAGGGTTTGGGGGGAGAGAGGACTGGAAGCACATGTGGTGGGAATGCCCGGTATTTGCCCCCTTTTGGGCGGATATCTCCTCCCAGATACAAGCCATGGTTACGCTTTATACGCCTCTCGGCCCCAGGGATTGGATGTATGGGTTATCTGATCCGGGAGTCAGCCTTCCCACTAGGACCCAGAGAAAAGGCATTCATGATGATGCTGATAGCCTGCGAAACAAGGTAAACTGGGATTGAGTGGCTGCAGAAGCTGTGGGGGATGATTTCAAAGGAGTGGATCACGTATAACATACAGGGAGATGGAGGATGGTGCCGGCAGGACTGGGGGATGGTTTCAGAGTACTTGCAGGCGGACTATATGAAACAATGGTGCCTGCATAAAATGCAAATCTTGGACACCATGTGAAGACTCAGATGTGTACATCATGACTGGGGGGAGGTGTGGGGGAAGGGTGCTGACAGGGGGGGGCGGAGAGGGAGAGGGAATATTACTGTTTGTTACCTATGTAAAATGCTAATAAAAAGAAGTGTAAAATGAAAATGCAAGTCAATAGCTACTGTGCCCCATACCGAATTCGGGAGGGGTGACACGTGTTATGATTCAGGTCTTGTAGTGGGAGCCATTACACAGCAGGTATGGCGATTCCTGCACACTTTTTCAACTCAGGTTTACAACCGGAGTCAGAGGCATAGACAGGGTAGGGCCTGAGCAGGCAAGGGCCCTACCCAAGGGCTCCACTTGTTAAACAATCCTGGCTACGCCTCTGACTGGAGAAACCACACCTATTGTCTGAGGATCCTTTGGGTAGATCCCATCCCTCTGTGATCTTCATGGGAAAGATCAAACACTTGTTGCCTATGGGTTGCCTTGTTGCCTAGGGAATAACCAGTGTGTTACTCTTCAACAGGATGTGATCTTCTGTTACAGAAAGTTCAACCTTCGCCAACAGTAGGCTCGCCACTTCCATCTGACCTCCGTCAACTTCTTACTCGCCATTTGCTTGGCGTGCTTCCATTTCCCTCATCCAGACATTGTTCAATGATGGAGAATGTAAACATCCTGTTCCGACTCCCACTATAGCATGGCTAAATTTAGACAGACAGGCTTTGCCTGCTGTATAATGTAGGTAATATACCTGTCAGCAACGGTTACTCTCTTGATGAGCCAGTCGGAAGTCTGGAAAGAAAATATGTGGAGTTCTCTTTCTTCCTAGGTCTGTAAACAATGTTTTAGTCCTAGTCCAGCAGCCATAGGTACCAGCGATCAATGCAGGGTTGTATTCGAGCCATCGACTCCCATATATCGTCTGCAAGGCTTGATGATCCGCACACACAGTAAACGACTTCCCATAGAGGAACAAGTGGAAATGCTAGCAGGCCAACACAACAGCCAGACCCTCTTTCTCTGCCTGTGAGTATGCATGTTAAGTGTCAGAGATACTTCTGCTGGCATATGATCCTATTGTATTTGTGTCGCAGCGACTTGGGATCAAATTGTGTCAGGTTTGCTCTTAGGCTCACCGGGCATCAACAGTCAGTACAATGCCCCTGTCAGAGCTGAAACAAAACATGCCATGTCTTCAGCTGACGCTATTTTGCATCTGATGGCTTCAAACACACATTGACCTCAGGGGTCCATACACATTGTGCTTGTGCTTCTGTAAGCTCTCTCAGTGGGGCATTAATGGTTGTAAAATCTTTTAGGTGTCATGTTCAGTAGCTTGTCAACCCTAGAAAGGAACGGAGGCCTGTTACATGGTTGGGGCGTGGTGTTTCGTTAAGAGCAGTCACCTTATCTGGGTCTGGTCGCATTCCCTGATCTGAAAATATGAAAGGAAAATGTCAACTGAACTCACACTTTTCTTTGTTTAGTGTGAAGTGAGCTGCTTTGAGTGCCATGTGCACCCTGTGCAGGGATTTCTCATGGCCGTCGGGTCATACTAAACGCTAAGCTGTCATTACTGTAATACAATTGGGTATATGCTGGAAGATTATCTTGTGGACCTGTTTCTGAAGGTGTACGGACGCCGACGAGATGCCAAAACTAAGCGACATATACCTGTAGCGACCCAAATGAGTGACAAAGGTCATAATGTAACATGACTCAGGTGCCATTTCCAGTTGATGGTAACTTTTGCTTAAGTCAAGCTTACAGAACATCATTGCACCATTCAAAAGATGGATCATATCTGGATTGCAGAGTGCCATGTGACGCTCCATTTGAATGGCCTGATTTGTGCGTCTCATATTCCCACACAACCAAATGGGCTCGTCCGCATCTTTCTTGGGTACAGGGACAATAGTAGACACCCACTTTGTCGGGACCATGACCGGTTCAAAGATGTTCTGATACAGTAACTTGTGCAATTCAGTTTCTACCTGATGTTGTATATTTACAGATATGCCTCTGTAATGTTGGGCTATCAGAGCTACTGACTCATCAATGTGAAGCTGCAGCTGGAAGTTCTTAAATTCTCCCAGGCCTCTGAACAACCAAGGAAATAGTTATACCGGCACTGGTGATAGATCATTGGCTGAGTGTCACCCTCATGGCTTTGAAAGAGGAGACAGTTGTGAAGGGGTTTTAAATAGACATTAAATAACAAAGGGGAAAGACATGCCCCCTGTGGTATCCCACAGTCTAGAAGATGTGTATCCAATTAGAAAACAAGACTTCCTGTTTCTTAATAACAAATATACCAAATTCCAGTCATACCAGTCAACATTTGAGAACACTTCGGAGGGATTTGTTTTGCACCCAGAAGAAGGCGGGTTGTTTTCTCCCCAGTTGACTTGTGGAATGTTTGCTTTAGGCGGGAGAAACAATTCACATGTCAGGCACGCACACACAACCACAACACACACACACTTCAGCCTCTGTAAGAATGTTGGTTTGTTGCATAGTTACATCTTCGTATAACATTCCAGAATGTTGATGGAAGGTTATACGAAGATGTGGCTCAGCTGAGAAGTCCGTTTCGGGGGCTCCTCCGAATAAACGTATGAAAGATTAGAAAAATATACATGCGTCACTTTGTAAATGTTTAAAGGAAAATCACTACAATTGGCGACGAGGAAACTGGTCAGTGGAGGGAGCCCCCGGACAGGATGAAAAGACGCAGTGACCGAACGCAGTGAAGGTTATATGGAGTAAAGGCCGGTTTTGTGTGAGCTGCCGTGTCACATTAATGATGAAAAACGGGTGAGCGGCAACAAGAAGCAGTGCCAGTACAACAGGGAAATTAAGTAAGCAACTTACCAGGGTTATCGAGGACAGTGCGAGAAGCATTATCAACCGTCATTGGAGGCTAGAGTAAAGGACCCTAGGACGTGAGTTGCGTGCCGCCATTTAAAAAAAAAAAAACTGGTTTTGTTACGATCGTGCTTACGGCGATTGACTGATGTTACAGACAACGCATTGAAGGAGATAAACAGTAGGAGATTAAGCCTATGTTTATAGGTGCACGGAAGTACTGATTTGAAGCTGTTGTTGTTAGGCAGGAAGTAATATAAAAAAAAAAAAAAAAAAATATGTTGCAAACAGCAGATGATATTGAACAAAGAAATATACTAACTATTTAGAAGATACTACATATGAGTAGGGCGTTACATATCAATCATCATCAAGATTTAGCCATGCAGAACACGGCTGCTCCTATAAAATTTCTGTCGGCTCCTGGTAATCCAACATGCCCTTGGGAGCAGTGGCAGGACAACTTTCAGGTGTATTTGAGAGCGATTGGTGGGGCAAAATTCAATGATGATCAGAAGGAAGCAACTTTGCTACACTGTATTGGCACAGAAGCTTTAAGGATATTTAGATCATTACCTGATCTTGAGCAAGATGAAGAAACATGGGGTGAAGCGTCCAGTGGGTCAAGGAAGTATGATATTGCAGTGGCTAAATTGAACAAACATTTTGGTAATAAGACCAACATTGTGTTGGAAAGATACCGATTTTTCACAAGAAAACAGGGCAAAGAGGAAAGTATTGATGCATATGTAGCTGCATTGAGAGGACTAATGGCCACATGTGCTTTCACTGGAGTCACGGATGAATACTTGAGAGATCAGATAGTGTTACATGTGGCTGACCCGCGCATTCAGCAACGACTGTGGCAGGCGAAAAATCCCACATTAGAAAAAACTGTGGAGATAGCCAGGTCAATGGAAATGGGTGAAAAATGTATGAGAGAGGTTCAAAGTAAACCAGAGTTCACTGGAATTAAGTCAGTCCAAGGTATAGATGATGAACAGCAAAACAACCAGGAAGAAAAACTGATTGCCATGGTCAAGAGAATGGTCAGGACAGAGACATCTGGTGGTTACAGACAAGATGGAGGAGGTGCATTCAAGCACAGTAATAGGTGTACATGTTGTGGATGGAGCAAACATGAAAACACGGAAAAGGAGTGTCCAGCATTCTCAGCAGAGTGTTTTAGGTGTGGACATACAGGGCATTTTGGAAAGATGTGTCGCACCAACAGAGGAAGAAGCAGATTTAATGGCAGATTTGGTAGGACTACTGGTCGATTTTATAGAAGCAGGAATGCAACTACCATGGGTGTGAGAGCTGTCGAGGAGAATGCTGATTCCAGTAATTTGGTAGCAATAACAGATCGGGCAGAGGATGAAATTCAGATACTTACTGTCACACCAAGAGATGATGGAGTAGGATCTTGGGTTCCTATGGATATTGATGGTGTAACGTTACAAGTGATGGTAGATACAGGTTCACCTTATACTATGGTGGATGTACAGACGTATGTAAATGTTTTGAAGAAGAAGATGGAAGATTTACAGATGACGAACACCAGAGCAACAGGTTATGGAAAGACACCTATTAATATTATAGGTTATGTTTGGGTGAAATTGAGATTTGAAGGACGTAAGACATACTGCAGATTGTATGTGGCGGAGGATGGTTTTTCAATAGTAGGATGGTGGGAGCAAGCTGCATTGAATATCAAAATTCATCCAGGAGAAAGTGTACCCATTCTGTGCATTTCTGAAAAGGTGTGTGACAATGCAGAGAGTTTGGCAAAATCTTTTCCAAATGTCTTCAATGACAAGATTGGTTTACTTAAAGGATTTGAGCATCGCATTATTCTCAAACGAGGTGTGACACCAGTTGTACATAAAGTGAGAAGTATACCCATTGGCACTAGAGATGCATTAAAGGCTGAGTTAGAGAAACTATGCAAACAAGATGTCATTGAACCAATTGAAAGTTCAGAATGGTTATCGCCTATTGTTTTGGTTAAAAAAACAGATGGATCCATCAGGATGTGTGTTGATTTAAGAGATTTAAATGCCAACATATGGATTGATCGACATCCCTTACCAAATATTGGAGAGATGTTATCCACCATGAGTCCAGCAAAATTTTTCACGACTTTAGATTTGTCGTCGGCCTACCATCAGGTGGTACTTGAAGAGGGATCGAGACATTTGACATCTTTTGTGACGCCATTGGGAGCTTTTAGGTACAAAAGAATGCCATTTGGGTTAGCTTCGGCTGCTGCAGTGTTTCAGAGGTTAATGCATCATCTGTTTGAAGGTCTACAAGGAGTGTATTATTTCCAGGACGATATTTTGGTGTCGGGAAATTCTCAAGAGGAGCATGATGCAAAATTGTTAGCTGTGCTGCAAATGTTACAGCAGAAGGGAATGACACTTAAGATTGAAACGTGTAAAATAAAATAAACTGAAGTGACATATTTGGGTCATCGAATAAGTGATAAAGGCATCATGCCTAAAGAATCTTTGGTGGACACCATTCTCAAAATAGCAGAACCAAATAACAAAGACCAGTTGAGGAGTTTTTTGGGTCTCACAGAATATTATTCCAAATTTATTGATCACTACTCTGATAACACTGAAAGCATGAGGAAGTTAATGTGCAAAGGAATGAAATATATTTGGTCAGAAGAATGTAAAAAAGAGTTTGAAAAGATAAAGACTATGATTAATAAGGCACCAGCTTTGAAATTGTTTGACTCAAGTGCCAGAACAGGAATAGCAGTGGATGCAAGCAATGTAGGTTTAGGTGGTATTTTGGAACAGGTTCAAAATGGAGAAGTAGTTCCCATAGCGTTTGCATCAAGGACATTAAGAGGAGCTGAGCGAAGTTATTCGACAATAGAAAAAGAAGCACTTGGAGTAAAATGGATATTAGAACATTTTAAGAGTCTTATTTGGGGAATTCCTGTAGATGTAAGAACTGATCATAAGCCTCTTGTGCATGTATTGAACGCAAAAAATTCCCACATGATGTCTCCGCGTATAAGAAGATGGACTCTGATTATTATGCAATTTAATGTGACCATAAAGTACACACCGGGAAAGAATAATGTTGTTGCGGACTGTTTCTCTAGATTGCCATGTGAAAATAATCTAGATAACGGTGAGGATGAACAAGGGTTCAGAGAGGAACAGAGCATGGACTGTATTATAGCTCAAGTGCATCCCAGTTTTTCAAAAAAAGATTGGATGGAAGCAACAGACAATGATATTGAACAAGAGATGTTGAGGAAGGCTATTGAAGCTGGTTGGAGAGAAACTGATGACAAGTTGAGCCAATGGGAAAGATTTAAGGATGAATTGTCCAGTGATGAGGTATGTGTGTATAGAGGAGATCGTATAATACCACCTACAGTTTTAAGGAAAAAAATCATGGACATTGCGCATGAAGGCCATGTGGGTAGAATGCTGACGAAAAGAAGAGTAAGAGAAGCTTACTGGTGGCCCAACATGTGGAGTGATATGGAAACCTTGGTTAAAAATTGTACTGCTTGTGCTGTAAGCGACAAAAGCAAATCTGTACGAGTGACCCCATTACAACCTGTGGACATTCCTGTTACTGTATGGACTAAATTGGCTATCGATATAGCTGGTCCATATGAATCTTTGGAGTGTCAGAAGATCTATCTAATGGTGTTAGTTGATTATACATCTAAGTGGGTGGAATGTGGCATAGCAGAGGAGTCAGTGACAGCTGTTAAAATAGTGAAGTTTTTGGATGAGATTTTTAGTAGAGAAGGAGACCCACAAGAAATTGTGTCAGATAATGGAGCCCAGTTCATGTCGTCAGAGATTCAAGGATTTTTAAGAGACAGATCTATCAAACACAATACGACAGCGTTGTACCATCCAATGGGTAATGGACTGGTAGAAAGAATGAATCGTTTCATTAAAGGTATATTACAGTTAGCTTGTGCAAATGGGTTACCATGGAAGGAGACACTTAAAGAAGCTCTCACTACATATAAGGTCACACCACATTCAATTACCGAGGAGGTGCCATTTACGTTGATGAGAGGGAGACTTTTCACCAATAGGTTGAGGCCTGCGTGGATGATGAGCAATGAAAGTAAAAAAAAACTTAACATGGACGACATTGTTGACAAGGTGAAAAGGAAACAAGAGAAATATAAAAGTTATTATGACAAGCAGAGAAATGTTCAAGAGAGTACAATCAGGAAAGGTGATATGGTTAGAGTGAGGGAACCAACACGTGTGATGAAAGGAGAGTCCAAGTTTCGTGCTCCACAGAAAGTCATGGAATGCTCAAGAAAGTTTGTGATACTGGAAGATGGCAAGAAATGGTCATGTGATGATATTGTGTTGGCAAAGGAGAATGAAGTGATAAGATATGGAGAAGATGATTTTGTGGCAGGAAAAGGAAAGTTACAAGAGAAGGAAGTACACAAAGACCCAATTGAAGAGAAAAATGACAGTTTTCAGTCAGGATCAAAAAGTAGGAAAAGAATATGGAATCACAAACAAGACTATGTATATTATTGAAGACTTCAACATAGTGACAATTTCAAGACTGGCTGATCTAAAAAAAAAACATGGAAGAAATTGTATCCTTTTTATTGGATAATAAGACATGGTGTGATGTTCAATGTTTAAATGTTTAGTGTTGTAGTTTAAGTTTACAGAAAATTTGGTTTGAATACAATATGTATTTTATTTTAGAAAGGGAGATGTAAGAATGTTGGTTTGTTGCATAGTTACATCTTCGTATAACATTCCAGAATGTTGATGGAAGGTTATACGAAGATGTGGCTCAGCTGAGAAGTCCGTTTCGGGGGCTCCTCCGAATAAACGTATGAAAGATTAGAAAAATATACATGCGTCACTTTGTAAATGTTTAAAGGAAAATCACTACAGCCTCCTCACTCAAACTCACACAAACATCTCACACAAAGTACAGCTGCAAATATTACATACTCCGTCATTTTGAATAGGGTCAATTATAAACTGGCACCAGGGATTTGAGCATATCGCCATATCCCCACACGCTCCGGGAGCTACATTAGCTGCTTATACAAGGAACACAATATCGACCTAAACAAAGTAGCTAGTCGCTATTAGGGGTCAGTACAATTCCAGAAGACAAACTACCATAAGAGAGAAAAAGATCATGCATTCTCCTGCTCAGTACCTGCACCGTGGAACAACATCCAGAAGGCACAGTGGCTACTTAATTTCAGGAAACGGTATCTAATAATTCCATCGAATGCTAGTTCATCTAACACCACTCCATCAAATGATATCCAACGAAAATCCTTACCATCGAAAGACTTTCGTTGACTATAATTCGATGGTAGTAACGAAATGAGTAATATTTGTTTTTTGCAGCAGGGTTACATTAGGGGTAGGGTTGGGACTAGGGTTAGATTAAGGGTTACATTAGGGTTAGTGTTAGGGTTGGGGCTAGGGTTAGGGTTTGGGCTAGGGTTAGATTAAGGGTTACATTAGGGTTAGGGTTAAGGGTTAAGGTTGTGGGGGTGGCCGTGAGGGTTTTGCGGTACTAGGAGGGAACCCCCCAGTATATAAAAAAACATTAAAATGTTACAAGTAGCTGGTCAGTGCTGAAATCTCAGGACTGGACTGCTCCACGTGACGTTTTAACATTACAAAAAAAATGCATTGCAATGCTATCTTTTACATGTAAAAGTGCATTTCCATTGAAACCAGTCCATTTATATTTTCGATGGACTGGTTTAGATGGAAAAGCCCTTTTACATGTAATAGATAGCCTGTCGATGCATTGGTAGACGATGCTTTGGTTTCGATGCTGTGGCATTTCAATGCTACAGTTTCGATGTAAAGACCATAAACCTCAGGAAACTACTGAAGAGCCCACTGTTCAGACACTTCCTCGCCTATTGCTCCAAACCAATAGAGCTCCACCCAGCTTATCTCCGATCTTCGCACATGGATCCCAACTCACCAATGTTTACATGTACTAAGCTGCTCATACCTTGTACAGGATTGTGTTGCTTCCTGGAGCCCACCTCAGATATGTTTACATGTACTAAACTGCTCATACCTTGTACAGCATTGTGTTGCTTCCTGGAGCCCACCTCACCAATGTGTACATGTACTAAGCTGCTCATACCTTGTACAGCATTGTGTTGCTTCCTGTAGCCCACCTCACCAATGTTTACATGTACTAAGCTGCTCATACCTTGTACAGCACTGTGTTGCTTCGTGGAGCCCACCTCACCAATGTTTACATGTACTAAGCTGCTCATACCTTGTACAGCATTGTGTTGCTTCCTGGAGCCCACCTCACCAATGTTTACATGTACCAAGCTGCTCATACCTGGTACAACATTGAGTTGCTTCCTAGCTAGTTTTGCGTTTCATAAAATAATTTACATACATACAAATTCCACACACGCCAATTATGAGGGAGCTATTCACCATACTAAAAGAGCTAGAGTCCCCCATTCCCACACCAGATAGTTGCACCAAAAATAAAGTATGTTGCTCCGACATTCAACAGGCACTAACCAATAAAGTAACCACTCTCCAGAACAAAATAGCCCTAAAGAAAGCTTCCCTTAATATGCCACAACAATCTCCCAACCTTATACCTCCGACTAGTGAAATACTATCTGACCGTCCCACCAGATTCCACCTTATCAAAACAACTACATTAGAAGTAGAAAAAGTTATTCTTTCACTTAAATCGTCCAACTGCCAAGGCAACCAATGCCCAGCTAAGATTATAAAAGATGCCGCAAGAGATCTTGCCCCTTTTATCTCTAAACTGATCAATGCCTCCTTTTCAACTGGCACTATTCCCACCAATCTGAAGCAATCTTGGGTACTTCCACTGTTAAAGAAACAACCATTAGACCCTCTCGTCCCCACTAACTATTGTCCCATCATGACGGTACCATTTTTGCTCAAGATACTTGACAAGGTGGCCTACACCCAGATCCAAAAATATCTGGAACTCCACAAGCTCCTGGGAGCAAGACAATCGGGATTCTGTACCCGTCATGGGACGGAAACCGCTCTCATCGACTTAAAAACTCAAGTCGATGAGCTAAGAGACATAGGGAAAACAGCTCTCCTCCTACTGTTAGACCTCTCAGCCGCATTTGACCTGGTGGATCACAAGGTCTTATGCGGCCACCTGGACTCAGCAACCCACTTTTCCACAGAGGCTATTAAATGGATAGAATCATTTTTGAGTGACAGAATCATGAGGGTCTTCTCACCTTCAGCAGTGGCCGACCCTGCCCCTATCACATGCAGTGTCCCCCAGGGCTCCTGTGTCTCCCCGATACTGTACAATATATTCACCAAAACCCTGTTCGACGATCTGGACCTTCTGGGTATCACCTACACTACTTATTTTAAAGTGTGTACTGTTGCTCATATTATAGCTTATTTTTGTTAGGATCTTTTCAGTGTTGCTCCCATAGGAATGTATATCAATTTAAGGACTTTTTGAACACTTTTAATTGTTTTCTTCAGCCATTTTTAACTGTCATTTTAAAAGTGTAAAATTTCCAAAACGTTTTTCTCTCTTGTTTGGGGAAGGAAGATAGTTTTCAAATCTTGTACACTGTTCTTTATTCCGGAATACCTGCTTCTTACATACACCTGTGTAAAATTGCTTCTTTGTGAGTTGAGAAATTTGCAGGGGGGAAATCTTAATTTAAGCGCTATCTTCCAACAAGCCAAAACTGTTCTTTTCTCTGATATTTTATCTTCTTCGTTGCTATAAGTGAATTCAACTGCTTACCTACTTTCCTATTTCTATTGTCACCACATTGGTGATCGCTGCCCCATGTATTGAAACATATGTTTGATTTGAATTTTAAATAAATAAATATTACCTTTACCAACAAGCCTGATTCCTGTTCCGTTGTGACCTGGGGTATTTTGAGAAGATGTGTGAAATGAGTGGTATATCACTCTGAATATTGAACCTATAGACACAATATATAAGTATTTCATTTGTGCATTGCATGCTAGGCTGAGACCCGGGTGTACTGCCTGATTGAAATCCTTAACAGATTTGGGGTCTCATGCCGTGATTTTGAGTTTGAGTTACCACCTGTGACAGTCTAACACAGCAGACTAGCCTGCAGGGCACAGACACCTTGTTTGGCTGGTGTACTGTGCTACACTGTACGAGCACCTCTCAAAATAAATACTCCAAAATCAGGCCTGTTTGTAAAAGTAAAAAGTAAATTCACCCTAGAATAATTCATAAAGAAATTGATATTTCCAAAATGGCGATCCCAGTAGAAATCAATATGGCTAGGGAACACCCCATGCACAAACTGTTTGTCACGGATGAGTGGCCAGAACAGAATGAACATGTCTTGCTGCAGGAAATTAAAAAGCAGGTCACTGCCATGGACCTGGATATATGGGAGGACAAGGGCCCATTGCACCAAGCTGAAAGTGAACTGTAAATGGCCACAAAAGCGAAAGAGTAGCAGAGTAAAATTGCTAAAATAGCGGCCTACCTATACCTCCACATAGGAGTAATGCAGGAAAAGCATGATGAGAACATAGTTCTGGCAAAGAATCAAATGGAAACACTAGAAAGAATCCAGTCTGATCTAGACTCTGCAGGGCAAAGGCTACAGAAGAGCCAAGAATTAGAGACATAATCTAGGCAGTATGTTACAAAATTAAAAGAAGAGATGGCTCTCCTACAGCAGGAGAAGGCAGAGCAAGATATCCAATTACAAACCCTAAAAGAGGAGTGTCAGGAAAGGGCAGACTCTCTGCAACAGAGTCAACAGAAACTGGCGCATCAATTAAATTATAATAGAGTCTGCGCAGAACAGATAGTCACCCTACAAAACCACATAGAATCCTTGAAAGAGGAAAATAATAAATGAATTATTAAAGACCTCCACTCTGAAGAGGAATTTGATGAGGAGCACCAGAAATCCAATGCATTAAAAAAACAAAGGGATGACCTGGCTGAACATAGGGGCACCCTAAATCAGGAGAGGGACACCTTATGCCAGGAAGTAAGCCAATTAAAAACCAAGCTAGAGGAAAGAAAGCTGGCCCTCCAGGAGCTCAATGAAGTAAAAACAGAATATGAGAAGCTACTAGAGCACACCAGGCGGGTGGAGGATGCTCTGGAAAAGAACGCCCAGACTCATGATGATAAAACTGCAGCGGAAATTGGCCCAGTATTTACAAACCAGGCAGGAAGCGCAGAGAGACAATGAGGCTCTCTGTGAAAAGAATGATGTGCTCCACAAACAGATAGAAATGCAAGAGCGAATTATTGAGACCAGTAAGGCCCTGATAGAGGAACAAAAGATTCAGATTTGGAATATCACTAGGAAATAGGGGCTGAAAGAGAAGAGGTAGGGAGGGACAGAGAAACCCCTGAGCATAACATCAAGACCCCTGTAATCAGGGACTCTGACCACTTCTGAACCATGACCTCTGCTACCTTCATGTCCACTGGCGCATATGAACCAGGGGCCATGGTGATGTAGACTTCAACAGAATTGAAAAAATGGGACTGACAGATCAGCGCCTCCCAGAAATGGAGGGACGGGCATCCCTGTACAGATCCCCAAAGGTTAGGGCTAACATCTCTGATCAGGAAGACTCCTGTGAGGGGAGAGTCAGGGAACTGGATCCACAAAACTACTGCCTTCCAAGAGATCAGTTTGTTAAGTTTGGTGGGGAACTCCAGGAAATAAAGCCTAAAAAGAGTATCCTAAAGACCTCTGCCCAGCTAGGGCAGAGCGGGGTAGGGGGGGGGGGGACTCCACCAATCCTGGAAGCAGGGGAGAGTCAGAAGACTCTTCTGAGCACCACAGGAATAGGGAAACTTGGCCCCCACATTCTGCCAGCCCTTCTCAAGCTCACAGAATCAGGGAGTGCCTAGAGGATCAGATAGTCACCTCCAGTAGTAGTGCCTCTGAATCTGTTAAGTTGCGTATCCCGAGGACGGGGCGTACCTGTATCACCAGAAGTCTTGCGTGCTGAGGTAGCCAGGTCGTGGTAGAGGTAGACTCGTAGCTGATGAAGTCTTCGCAACTGAAGAGTAGTAACGTAAAGAACCAACCCCGGATCCGTCCTGTAATACAGGATTGAACTGGGGCCCGCTCCTGACGCCACGGATGACGCTTCCCAAGATTAACGTGGCGTCAGAACAGTGCAAGCACTGACTGGGAAGGTCGTAGATGTTGTTGGCAGGTATCGGCAAAGTATCCCAAGCAGTTATCCAGGATGGTATAAGGTAGCTTATACCGGCAAGCTGAGAGTCCAAGGAATCAATGCCGGTAAGCAAAGAGTCTAAGATACAGGTGCAGGTAAGCCGGGGTCCAAGGTAACAAGACGGGGAGCTGGAGAGGCAGTCCAGGGCCACAGGAGACTCAGCAGGAGGCGGGCAATACAGGCAAGGATGGAAGCAGGGAGGACCCCCAGGAAGGAGACAGGAGTACACAAGAGGACAGGAAGGGGAAGGAAAGGCCAGAGAGGGGAGTTGGGGCAAGAAAGGACAAGGCCCAGGCACTGGATCAGGACCAACGGATCACGGAACCAGGGAGCGTGGCGGAAGGGAACCAACCGCGTTGAGACGCGATGGGAATACCAATTCGGATTGCTTAAATAGCGGTCCTGTGTGAGAACGAGGCTTGAATCGCGCGGCAATGCGCATGCGCGAGTAGGCGTCGCCGCGCGAACGAGGTTTGGAACGCAAACCCGTTCGAACCGATGCGCGAACGACAACCGTGCCCCACACGGGCCAGGACAGAGCAAATCCGCCGGGAAACTGTGCCCGGAGCGACGCGTCTTCCCCACAATCTAAGACGTGGGTACAAACGCCAGGAACCAGTACGCCCCCCAGGGCCCCGCCGCCCAGCACAGGTAGGTGTCCTAACACTATGCTCCCCACCAGAAAGACCCGGAGCACCCGGCTTCCAAGGATTCCTACGAAAAAATTCCCGTAGTAGACGGGGGGCATGAATGTTCACACAGGGTTCCCAAGTCCGATCACAAGCAGGGTAACCCTTCCAGTCCACCAAGAACTGAAGCCTACCCCGGAAGAAACGGGAGTCACAAATCTCTTGTACCTCGAATTCCGGAGTGCCCCCCACATCAATGGCCGCAGGCCGAGAATGTGAACGACCGTACGGATCAGACCGAAACGGCTTGAGGAGAGACACATGGAAGACGGGGTGAATCCGCCAAGACTGCGGCAAATCCAATTTGAAAGCTACAGAAGAGATCCGTCTAACTACCCGAAAAGGTCCCAGAAAACGGGGTGCTAATTTAGTTGGGAGATTGCGTACTGGTAAGTTTCTAGAAGAGAGCCATACCATGTCCCCAACCAGAAAAGCTGGTTCACTACTCCTACCTCTATCAGCCTGTGCCTTCATACTCGCACACGCCTTGGCGAGAGCTCCTGTGGCCTGTGTCTGATTCTTCTGGATGACAGCAACCATTTGATCAGCGGAGGGAACCGTACTGGAAGGAACAGGATGAAACGGAATCAATTTGGGATGTAGACCTGAGGAACAATAGAAAGGACTCATTCCAGTGGCCGAGTGTTTGGAATTGTTATAAGCCACCTCAGCTAGATCCAGATGTTTTGCCCAGTTGGATTGAGAAGCATTGGAAAAACAGCGTAAGTATTGCTCCAAAGTCTGATTTGTCCGCTCGGTCAGGCCATTGGTTTGTGGATGATAGCCGGAACTGAGAGCACGCTGGACACCCAAGTGACGGCAGAGTTGTTTCCAAAAGGCAGAAATGAACTGTGATCCACGGTCTGAAATAATCTTCTCAGGAAGTCCATGTAAGCGATAAACAGAATGTAAAAAGGCCTGAGCCATACTACCGGCTGAAGGTACCTTCCGGAATGGAATGAAATGGGCTAGTTTAGAAAAACTATCGATGACTACCATGATGCATGTATTTTCTTCCGAGGGAGGGAGGTCCACGATGAAATCGGTGGCAATAGTATGCCAAGGATAAGGTGCTCTCTCGGTGGGTTGGAGAAGTCCTATGGGTTTCTTTCGTGGAATCTTGACCTGGGCACACACTGGGCAACATTCCACATATTCTCTTGTCTGCCTGGCCCATCCTGGCCACCAAAATTGACGAGAAACCAGTTCCTGAGTGGATCGAATGCCGCGATGTCCCCCGATCTTAGAGTCGTGTAATGCTTGCAGGACGGCGGTCCGAAGTACTTCAGTGGGGAGGTATAACCGAGTGTGAAAGAAAAGTAGACCACCGTTCTCCCTAATAGAAGGGTGTTGAAGAAATAAGGAATACTTGGGGTCCTTTTGAGTGTCCCGTAGAATGGTATCCAAGCATTGAGTTATGACCAACAAAAAGTGTTTGGAAGGAAGTAATTGTTGAGTTCGATGATCTGGCTCAACGTTGTTTTCCAAGGAGCGGGAGAGAGCGTCAGCCTTCAAATTACGTGACTGAGGGATGTAGGAAATCGTGAAATCAAACTGGGAGAAGAACAAGGCCCAACGAGCCAAACGAGAAGTACGACACTGTAAGGAACGTAGATACTGTAGGTTCCGGTGATCAGTACGTACTTCCACAGAGAATCTTCCTCCCAGAAGATGGTGACGCCATTCCTCGAATGCAATCTTTATGGCCAATAACTCCTTTTCAATGATTGCATAATTCCGTTCGCTGGATGTTAGCTTCCGGGAATAATAGGCAACAGGAACCTCCAATCCTATCTGAGGATCGTCTTGAAGAAGAACAGCCCCAACCGCAAAATCGGAAGCATCCGCCTCCACGATGAATGGCCTGTTCTCATCCGGATGATGTAAAATTGGGGAAGAACTGTATGCTTCCTTCAGTCTCTTGAAAGCATTGGTTGCTGCTGTAGTCCATCTGAACGGAGTCTTGTTGCTGGTCAAATCAGACAAAGGCGCGGCTACTTCCGAATAGGCAGGTATGAAACGCCGGTAAAAATTGGCGAATCCTAAGAAACGCTGAAGAGATTTCAGATCGTAAGGTTGTCTCCATTCCTGAATCGCCCTTACCTTGGCAGGATCCATGTGTATTCCGGATTCACTAATAACATATCCAAGAAATTCGATAGTCCTCTGATGAAAGAGACATTTCTCCGCTTTGGCGTATAAATGATTGTGATGTAACCGACCAAGGACCTCCTTCACATGACGTAGATGTTCCTCTTTCTCTTTGGAGAATATCAAGATATCATCGAGATAGACCCATACGGACACACCAATCAAATCCGAGAAAATGTCATCCATCAGCCGTTGAAAAACGGCTGGAGCGTTGCACAGACCAAACGGCATTACACGATACTCGAAATGCCCTGCTGTGGTCTTGAAAGCCGTTTTCCACTCATCGCCCGGCTTGATACGTACTAGATGGTATGCCCCTCGGAGATCCAATTTAGAAAATATACGGGCATCCCGTAAAGACTCCATAATGTTGCGTATCAGGGGCAATGGATATCGATCCTTTCGTGTGATGTCATTTAATTGCCTATAGTCCACACAAGGCCGTAAAGTGCCCTCCTTCTTTTTCACAAAGAACAAAGGGAATCCCGCAGGTGACTTAGAAGGTGTTATATAACCTTTCCGAAGACAGTCATCCAAGTATTCCTGCAGGACCTCCCTCTCGTGGGGTGATAGAGAATACAATTTGCCATGAGGAATTACTGCATCGGGTAGTAGATCTATGGCACAATCAAAGTCTCTGTGTGGTGGCAGAGGTATGGTACCAGGTTCAGAAAATACCTCATGGTAATCGTTATAGTCGGAAGGTACCGAAGACAAGGTACATACTTGAAGTGGTCCTGATCCTTCTGTCTGAGTAGCAATCGTGGAAGATCCGGTGCTAGGTCCGAAGGTGTTACACTCCCGACTACATCGATTGGAAGCAAAGGTCAGGGTACGGGAAACCCAATCAATAATGGGATTATGATGTAATAGCCACGGTAACCCCAGTATTATCGGGTATGAGGGTGATTTAATCACGTCAAGAGAAATCAGTTCGTGGTGTTCGGCTATCTGGAGTTGTAGAATTCCGGTATGTTGACGAACTGGACCGGAGGCCAACGGGGTTCCATCAATTACCTCCACCAAGGTAACACAATCCTTGTCAAGCAGCGGTATCCCGTTCTTCTTGGAAAATTCAAAGTCCACATAATTACCTGAGGCTCCACAATCCAGAAGACCCATTACGATCACTGATTTACTCTGCCAGGTAACCCGGATCTGAAGAGCCATAAGAGCCACCGGAGTCATGGGTGGATGGGTCGTCACAGGAATGGGAAGGACTGAAGAGATCGAAGGGCCTGTCACTGCCTTCCTCTGTCGCGACAGGCCTCCTAGTTTCCCACCTTCTTGTTTGGTCGCAACGGACAAGCGCTGAGAAAATGTCCAGCTGTACCACAATACAAACAAAGACGGAGACTTCTCCTACGTCTTTTCTCAGCCTCCGATAATGGTCCTCTGAGTGCTCCTAGCTGCATGGGTTCTAGACCCATCTCTGAACTGACGGGTGCACTTCCAGCCTGAGGAAGAGGTCGGGGAAGGAACCTCTCTAACCGACGTCTTTCGCCTCTTCGTTCGGCCAGGCGATGATCAATACGCAGGACCTGTTCCTGGAGCAACGGCAGAGTCTCAGGTTCGGGTATGTGAAGTAGCTCGTCTTTGTATTCTTCTCTTAGGCCACGTCTGAACAGGGTCTTCTGCGTTACTTCGGGCCATTGAGAGTCCGTAGCCAATTGACGAAACCGACTTATATATGTGATGATATCACTGGATCCTTGTTTTAAATCCATCAACTGATTCTGTGCCGTAACTGCCAAATTGGGAGATTGGAATACCTCCAAAAATGCTTTCTCAAATGCCACGAAATCGTTGAGAATGGGGCTGTTAGCTGATACCAAGGGAGAAGCCCAAGCCAAGGCACTTCCAGTTAGGTTTCCCAATATGTAGCCAATCTTAGCCTTTTCTTGTGTGAAATGTGATGCCCGGAACAGAAAATGTATCCTGCAATGGTTGCAGAATTCCGCCACACGCCTAGGATCACCATCAAACTTCATGGATGCGGTGGTAGCCATGGGTGTCTCCACAGGGTTTCCTTGCATAACCATCTGGCGGAGATTGAGATTCTCCTGACGTAATACCGCCATTTCTGCCCTTAAAGCTCTAACTTCGTCATGGATCACCTGGGATTCCTCCATCTCCGTCACAGAACTGGGGATAAGGCGTCTCAATCTGTTAAGTTGCGTATCCCGAGGACGGGGCGTACCTGTATCACCAGAAGTCTTGCGTGCTGAGGTAGCCAGGTCGTGGTAGAGGTAGACTCGTAGCTGATGAAGTCTTCGCAACTGAAGAGTAGTAACGTAAAGAACCAACCCCGGATCCGTCCTGTAATACAGGATTGAACTGGGGCCCGCTCCTGACGCCACGGATGACGCTTCCCAAGATTAACGTGGCGTCAGAACAGTGCAAGCACTGACTGGGAAGGTCGTAGATGTTGTTGGCAGGTATCGGCAAAGTATCCCAAGCAGTTATCCAGGATGGTATAAGGTAGCTTATACCGGCAAGCTGAGAGTCCAAGGAATCAATGCCGGTAAGCAAAGAGTCTAAGATACAGGTGCAGGTAAGCCGGGGTCCAAGGTAACAAGACGGGGAGCTGGAGAGGCAGTCCAGGGCCACAGGAGACTCAGCAGGAGGCGGGCAATACAGGCAAGGATGGAAGCAGGGAGGACCCCCAGGAAGGAGACAGGAGTACACAAGAGGACAGGAAGGGGAAGGAAAGGCCAGAGAGGGGAGTTGGGGCAAGAAAGGACAAGGCCCAGGCACTGGATCAGGACCAACGGATCACGGAACCAGGGAGCGTGGCGGAAGGGAACCAACCGCGTTGAGACGCGATGGGAATACCAATTCGGATTGCTTAAATAGCGGTCCTGTGTGAGAACGAGGCTTGAATCGCGCGGCAATGCGCATGCGCGAGTAGGCGTCGCCGCGCGAACGAGGTTTGGAACGCAAACCCGTTCGAACCGATGCGCGAACGACAACCGTGCCCCACACGGGCCAGGACAGAGCAAATCCGCCGGGAAACTGTGCCCGGAGCGACGCGTCTTCCCCACAATCTAAGACGTGGGTACAAACGCCAGGAACCAGTACGCCCCCCAGGGCCCCGCCGCCCAGCACAGGTAGGTGTCCTAACAGAATCAGAGGATGAGTGGACGCGGGTGACTAAGACCAAAAAGGCCAACAAAATCAAGAAGGCTATACAAAAAGATCCCCTGGAGCAGATGAAGGCCATTAGGAGTGTTATAACTCCCTATCACAAAAATGTTAAGTATCCAGTCTGGGAACACCTTGTATTTTACAAACAGATGATGGATCCTTTTCATCTGAAAGATAGTCAGAGTTGCATCCAATATGTTAAATGGACATTTTCCCCTGAGTACTCCAGCTTCTTTGCGGGGCCTACAATCAGCAGTGTGGGGAAGGCCAGGCCCCACAAGAATTTGTGCAGGAACTCAATCGAGCCTTTGCTCAGACCACCATGAGGGTGCGCACAGATAGTAGGGAGTTCATTAACGCATTTTTCCATGCACTCCCCAAATACATCATGACCCAGCTGGTGAGGGGCTTTCACAAGAAGAGGTCACTGGACTGGGTCATAGAACAGGCGACCCATATTTATGAGATGCAGAAACATGTAGATAGTAAGAACACCAATAAAAACCCCAAACCAGCCAACACCCCTGCTGCTGCTAGGGTGGCGGAGGTGAAGGTTGCCCCCATTTTAGATCTGGTGATGTGGTGGCCTAAAAATATACCTGCACAGAAGCTATCCAACCAAAGAACTAGAAGGCCCTCGGGCCAATCCCAGACAGGCAGTCAGGGAGGTAATTCTACAAATGGTACCCCTAACTCCCCTGATTACATTAGCCCCTGATTCAAGGGCAACAAACCCATCCTGGGGTATTTGTGGACTCCTCGAGCCCAATGGGGGGATCCAACCAGGTAGGTACTAACCCAGGAAACTTCCATCCTAACTTCCCCCAGGAGGGCAGTAATCCCTCAAATGCCAGGTTGAGTTTCTTTCCCCCGTACTCTCAAAACTTCATCCCACAGAACAGCCCTCCATTCTTTCCCCACTTTCCTGAGCCCAGCCAGCCCAATCCGGGAGAGGGGAGGCCAAGGGTGGAGCGTTACCCAAACTATCCAAACACAGGGTATTATGGGAGAAGGGATAGCTACCCTTCCCGTGATCCACCTAGGATGGACCAGAGACCCACGTACCAGCCAGAGCGGGTGTCCCAACTGGAGCGCCAGGTCCTGAACTTGTCCCAGAATCTGGGTCGCATGTTGAGGGCCCAGCAGAACCCTCAGATGAACTTGACGGCTCAGAACTCCACAAACCAAGGGTCTGGTACTCCAGAGCAATGACAGGGAGAAGGGGGGTGTAAAGCCTTAGAGGAAACTTCCTTCCCCACTTGTGAAAAGCCCCTGGAAACCCAGGAACCGGAACCAAAATCTCCTGCCCCCGAAAGTCTGCAAGCCAACGAACAGAGGGCAGGTAGGAGAAATAAAGTGTCAGGTCCCAGAGTAACAGAAGGCATTAAGTTAGATTTTGTCAGGTGTTAATAGTGGCTTGATAGGGTTAATTTCATTGAAAAGACATTTCCTTGATTAATCATATATCAGCCAGCTACTATTGTCCCAGCTCAAGATGGTGGAGTATTTGCTGTTCAGCAGTGATTGGTTAATGACTACTATGATGCAGTTTGGACTCAAAAGAAAAGTTTATAATAGCCTTTCATTCTATCAAGTCCCAGCACTGGTCTCCTGCAGGAGCAGATGAATAGCCCACCTAGTCCCTCAAACCAGTATACGCAACAATCAATTGAACAATTATTGGACTGACCAGTGTGGGGGAAAAGGGGAATTGGAGAAAATAACAAATGGCCAGGATAACACTGGGTCCTTAACTGCTTTACAGCTCGGAACTCTGGATACCTGCAAATGATGTAACAACAATTAAATTTTGGGTTAAACTTCACTAACTTTTTCCAATATTTACCTTCCAAAACCCCTTAGTTACCTGACAGTCTCTGTTAATTTACCGAGAGACTCTTCAAAGAATTAATCTTTATAATTTATAATTAACTTAACTGGGTTCATAAAGATTTCAATCTCTTCAGTATTATCTGGATTTCTTTTGTATAGTGTAAAACTTTCAGTCATTGAGCACAGAACTTGTATTGAATTCTGTTACTTTGAAAACTTGCTCTTGTTTTTGCAGATTTTATTATAGATCTCTCAATGCTTCATGAAAACTCATTGACTTGTGAGAAATATCTGATTCTCTTTTAAAAACTTCTTCTGTACTTGTATTAGTCGAGTTACTTCTTTAATAATATTTCTGAATTAAGGTTAACTGATAAACAAAAAAAAACTAGCGTTGTTAAATGTTGTACACAGCTGAATGCCTCTTAATGTGTGTGCACACACTACCTGAATTTCTGCGCTGTCACAGGATCACGCTATTTAAGTAATAGCTGATCACTGCTTACTTAATTTAACAGCTGATTAAGAATGCATGCTTACTTGTATTTTCACATTTCCTTATTTCCACAGAAATGGAGGGGCGGTCATCCCTTTACAGATCCCCAAAGGTTATAGCTAACGTCTCTGATCAGAAAGACTCCCGTGAGGGCAGAGTCAGGGAACTGGATCCACAAAACTACTGCCTTCCAAGAGATCAGTTTGTTAAGTTTGGTGGGGAACTCCAGGAAATAAAGCCCAAAAAGAGTATCCTAAAGACCTCTGCCCAGCTAGGGCAGTAGGGGAGTGAGGGGTACTCCACCAATCCTGGGAGCAGGGGAGAGTCAGAAGACTCTTCTGAGCATTAACTGAGAGAGAATGAACATTTGAAGACTTATTTACAAGAAAATCTAGAGAAAGTATTCATTCGTCATTCTCAATCACCTGCGACATCACCATTATTTTTTGTGCCCAAGAAGGATACGAGTTTGAGAACTTGCATAGATTATAGGGTACTCAATAAGATTACAATTAAGAATCGTTATCCGCTTCCATTGATTTCAGCAATGTTAGATGCCAGTCAAGGGGCTAAGGTATTCACTAGGTTAGATCTTCGTGGAGCTTATCACTTAGTAAGGATCAGAGAAGGTGATAAGTGGAAGGCAGCGTTTCAAACTCAATTCGGCTTGTTTGAGTATCAAGTGATGCCATTTGGACTTTGCAATGCGCATGCAGCGTTTCAATATTTTATCAATGAGGTATTGAAGGAGTATCTTGATGTTTTTGTAGTTGTCTACATCGACGATATTCTTATTTTTTCCTCGGAAAGAGGATCAACATCAGGAACATGTATGAAAAGTATTGTTAAAGTTGAAGGAGAATCATCTTTTCGCCAAGTTAGAAAACAGCCAATTTCACACGACCAGAGTGGGATTTTTGGGTTTTGTAATTTCACCGTCTGGATTGGAGATGGATTGCAGTAAGATTAAGGCAGTTTTAGATTGGCCAGTACCCACTTGCGTGAAGGATGTACAGAGCTTCAATGGATTTGCCAATTTTTTACCGGCGGTTCATTCAAGACTTTTCGTCAGTAGTGTTACCTTTGACTCAATTGTTAAAGAAAGGTGTAAAATTTCTTTGGGAGAAGGAAGCTGCAGAAACATTCAGTTTTTTAAAGGAGAGGTTTACCTGAGGCCGATATTATTGCATCCTGATGTAGAACAGCCATTTTTTGTTGAAGCAGATGCTTCTGATTTGGCCTTAGGAGGAGTACTTTCGCAGAGACATCCGAGTACAGGTCAATTACATCCTGTAGCTTACTATTCTAAAAAGCTTTCAAGTGCTGAAAGAAATGACACCATTTCTGACAGAGAACTTTTGGCAATGAAAGCAGCATTCGGAGAGTGGAGGCATTATTTGCTTGGAGCTCGACATACAGTTACTGTGCTTACAGACCATCGGTATATAACCTTCTTGCATTCAGCCAAGACATTAACGCTGCGTCAGTTAAGATGGTCTCTTTTCTTCGCAGACTTTGGGGGTCATTACGACCCTGGTGCTAAGGGATTACCGGTACCGGTATAGGTACCGGTACCGGTAATCCCTTAGCGCCCAATTCCCATAACGGCAGCTGGAACCAGCCGTTATTGCAGGGACCCGCAAAGGGACCCTGGTGATAATTACGGTACCGCAATTTGCGGTACCGTAATTACCACCTTTCCCCATTCCCATTATGCCCTATGGGGCAAACATGGAAATGGGGAAAGGCCATGGTGAAATGGGGAAGTACCGCCCGCCAACCTTGGAATGGGGTTGTACTTCCCCATTTCACCATGGCGGTCTCGTTACAATACCGGCAGCAACCATGGTGCTAATAGCGCCATGGTTTGGCACCGGTGTTGTAATGAGGGCCTTTGACTTTGTGATTACCTTTAAGCCCGGGCGACAAAATGGCAAAGTGGGTGCGTTATCCAGATGTAATCCTGGAAGTTCTAAGGAGGTTTCTTTGTCTCCAGTACCATTGCTTTAAAATAATAATTTTGTGATTGCTGAGGTACAAAAGGTGGTGGGTTTGGGTGAACAAATGGCTAAAGAAATGACTGAAGAGCAAATGATTGAGTGGCAAGGAAGGATCCGGCACGAGTGATCAAAGATGGTTTACCATTTGTGGATGCTAGATTGTATTTGCCTGCTGTAAAGATTCAGGAGTAGACTCTTCGACAGTGTCATGATTCTGCGCTTGCTGGACATCCAGGTTTTAGAAACACCTTGGAGTTATTATGTAGGGAATATTGGTGGGAAGGAATGCGTAAAGACACTTTAAATTATGTTAGAACGTGTGAAACATGTGCACGAATGAAGTCAGTGAATCAGAGGCCATTGGGATTGTTGACCCCTTTACCCATTCCTCCTTGTCCATGGCACACTATCTCTCTAGATTATATTGTAGAGTTACCTCTTGATCAAGGTTACACCACAATTCTACTAGTTGTAGATGTACTCTCCAAGGCTAGTAATGTCATCCCTATTAAGGGGTCAGCTACAGCTACTAATCTAGCACAATCATGCTTACAAAATGTGGTAAGATTACTTGTACTTCCCACACAAGTGATTTCTGACAGGGGTTCTAAATTTGTGTCAAAATTCTGGCAGGCATTTTGCAAAGAATTGAATATAGAGATTTGTCTAACTACTAGTTTTCATCCAGAGGCAAATGGTCAGACCGAGAGGGTAAATCAAGTGTTGGAAAAATACTTGCGTTGTTACCTTATGACAGATTAGCATTGGGTGGAGTTAATCTGGTTGGCAGAGTTTTGTTACACTAACACCGCTAAAGATTCGACCACTATGTCACCATTTTATTTAAATCAGGGATTTCATCCTAGGTTTCTTAGAGATGTCAATTTAGAGTAAGTTGAAGTTCCAGATGTTGAAGGGAGATTGAGAGCCATGGTTGAGAATGTGAAAAAGGCTATTGAGGCTTTACGAAAGAGTAAGTCAGATTACTAAAGATTTGCTCATCGTAAGCGTAGGGCATCTCCAAGTTATCAAGCAGGTGATATAGTTTGGCTTTCCAGTAAGAACATAGCTCTGAAAGGTAAAGCCAAGTTTTGTCCATGCTTTTTGGGGCCATTTGAAATTGATAAAGTTCTTTCTCCAGTCACTATCAAACTGAAATTACGCTCTAGTCTGAAGGTTCATCCTACTTTCCATGTTAATATCTTGAAACCTTGTGTTAAAGGAACTATATTAACTCAGGCACCGGGTCCAGTTTGTGTGGAAGATTCAGGAGAAGATTATGAGGCTCAGGACATTCTGTATTCTAGAGTGGTTCGGGGTAGAGTGCAGTATTTGGTAGATTGGAAGGGGTATGGCCATGAAGAAAGATCGTGGGTGGCCAAGCAAGATGTACATTCACCAATGCTGATTAAGAAATTTCATTTACGAAGACCAGAGAAACCAAGCCCTGGGGCAGGGCTTTATTGGGGAGGGGGGTACTGTCAGGTCCCATGGTAACAGAAGGCATTAGTTTAGATTTTGTCAAGTGTTAATAGTTGCTAGGTAGGGTTAATTTCATTGAAAATACCTTTCTTTAATTAATCATATATCAGCCAGCTTCTATTGTCCCTGCTCAAGATGGTGGAGTATTTCCTGTTCAGCAGTGATTGGTTAATGACTACTATGATACAGTTAAGAATCAAAAGAAAGGTTCTAAACTGCCTTTCATTCAAGATCTGTTTATGGATGGTCACAGCGCGTCAGAGCTCCAGAGAAATCAGAAGAAAAACCAAAGAAATCACAGAGTACCAGTCATCAATTCATCAGAGAAAGCCTGAGAAGAGAAAACTCAGATAAGTGACTTGTGAGAAATTGTTTTTCATGTCACAATTTAAGTTAGAGCAAGTTCAGCTTTGTAAAGTCATTTAATTTTCATAATATAAAAGAAAAGTCAAAGACTGTTAGTTTTACAACAAATGTAAATAAGTTCTGGAACGGAAAAGCATTGCAATGTACTATTGAACAATTGTTTTGATTGTGCGTGCGCCGGCGTATAAGTAATTGAATTGCTGCCTGCGTGTGACTCTTGAAGGCGCATCTGTGTAAATAGAAAACGTTCGTGTATGTGTCGCATGCCGGCCACTTTAGAGAAAAGGACCTAGAAGCGTAAGGCTGCATGTCCAGGAAGTGCAAGCAGACATTGCGTAATTCGTTTCGTCGATTCTGAGGAGATATTTGTTTGATCTGTGGAGGAGTGCAGTTCAGATCGTGTGTACGCGCAAAGAAAATACAAGTAAGCAACATTCTATAATCAGCTGTTCATTCAAGTAAACAGCGATCAGAAATGTGAAAATACAAGTAAGCAGCATTCTAAATCAGCTGTTAAATGAAGTAAGGAGCGATCAGCAGTTACTTAAATACCACAATTCTGTGCCAGCGTGGAAATTCAGGTAGTGTGTGCACACAAATTAAGAGACATTCAGCTGTGTACAACATTTAACAACTCTAGTATTTTTGGAGTTTATCAGTTAACCTTAATTCTGAAATATTATTTAAGAAGTAACTCGACTAATACAAGTACAGAGGAAGTTTTTAAAAAGAGAATCAGATATTTCTCACAAGTCAATGGGCCTCATTACGACCTGTGCGGAGTGGGTTAACGGGTTCCACTAATGGATGCGGACCCGTTAACACCATTCCACACGATTACAAGGTCCCCTTGCGGGACTCGGCAAGGATGCCTGGTAAAACCAGGCGTCCTTACCGGTTCCCGCGAGGGCAAGAGGGAGCTAACAACGGGCCGGTCGTAATCGGCCCATTGTTAGCTCCCTCTCCCATTCCCATTGAGCCCTTTGGGGGCTCAATGGGAATGGGGAAGGTCCGGGTCTGGGTTCCCAGAGGGAGGAATAACCAGGCCCTCTGAACTCGGAATGGCCCGGTAATTCCTCAATCAGGGAACCCGGTAAAGGAGCCCGGTTTGACAGCAGCCATGGAGCTAATAGCTCCATGGTTACCGCCAAACTTGTAATGAATCCCATTGAGTTTTCATGAAGCATTGAGAGATCTATACTAACATTTTCAAAAACAAGTGAAAGTTTTCAAAGTAACAGAATTCAATACAAGTTTTGTGCTCAATGACTGAAAGATTTACATTATACAAAAGAAATCCCGATAATACTGAATAGATTGAAATCTTTATGCACCCATCTGAGAAAAGTTAATTTAATTATAAAGATTAATTCTTTCAAGAGTCTCTCAGTAAATTAATAGAGACTGTCAGGTAACTAAGGGGGTTTGGAAGGTAAATATTGGAAAAAGTTAGTTTAGTGTAACTTAAAATGTTATTGTTGTTATATCATTTGCAGGTATCCAGAGTTCCGAGGGGTAAAGCAGTTAAGGACTCCAGTGTTATCCTGGCCATTTGTTATTTTCTCCAATTCCCCTTTTCCCCCACACTGGTCAATCCAATAATTGTTCAATTGATTGTTGGGTATATTGGTTTGAGGGACTAGGTTGGCTATTCATCTGCTCCTGCAGGAGACCAGCGCTGGGACCTGATATAAAGGACCTAAAAAGACCCATTTTGTGGAGGAGGTTAGTGTGCTGCAATTTGAAGGAGAAGGGTCCTCAGAGGACTCCGGGAAAAAGATCTTCTCCTTCAGGGGTGGGGGAACTCCTCCCAGAGAAAAATGGGTCCCGAGAGAGCCTAATGAAGACTAGGTGAATGTGGGGACTGAGTTAGGATCGCCCACAATTGAACCCCAGAATAATAATCCAGAAAACCACCTTGCCCAAACCTATTCTGGGGACTGCCTCCAAAAAGTGGGGGTGGCGGGGACCCAGAATCAGAACCAGGGGAGTCCAAAACTCCCCCAATATCCAACTGCCACATTTTGTTTTTTTGCAGCTCCCCAAGCACCCACACAAAATCATGCCCAAACTACCCCTGTGTCAGAATCAAGAATCAAGAAACTAACCCATCAACTGGTCCAAAATGAATTTGATCTTTGCCCTCTTGAGGAGAAGGAGGGAAGATTGTATGCCCTGGTCCAAGTACAAGGGCAATGTACATTTTTGGAACTGGTGGACACTGGATCCCAAGCCACTCTTCCCTCAAAGAAAGCCTCTGATCAGCTGAATTCAGGAAAGGGGGAGAGATAACAAATCCCTCTCACCCCTCTTCCTGGACAACTTCAGAACTTCGATGGGAATGAAATTCCTGTCGAGGGCACTGAGTATTTGGAAATTAAAATTGGGCGACACAAAGTGAAACTCACGGTCATAGTCGTGACTCTGGAGGGCACACCATGTTTACTGGGGAATGACATCCTACGCATATTGTCTCCCCTAATAGACTGTGTAAACAAAGTCCTCTGGACGCAGACTAACCGGCCAATAAAATTTAAACATAGTGTCAAGCATGTTAGTTTAAATGGCACATACCACATGGTTGAACAAAAACAGGACCATATTGAGTTCCATTTTCAAAACAACCAAATCCCTGACGTGACAGTAATTGCAGTAGGACAACAAACTGGTGATGGGAATTCCTCTCTATTTCTGAAAATCAACCTTCCTTCCATTTTCAAGTGGCATTCCACACTGTATGGAAATACTCTGAAATTCTATACTACTTCACAATCAGAAAATCCCACTTCCATAGTCTAAAATGATGAGGAACCAGCTCAAAGCTTAGCTGACATTCAGAAGATTAGAGAACAGTTATACATCCCTATTCAGTTAAATGAGGGGAAGGAATCTGTTCTCGCCCAAGAGCTTCATCAGCTAAGCCATATTCCGAAAACTCCCAAAAGATCCAGCCATTCCCACATTTAAATTGATAGACAAATGGGAAATGGACCTGGAAACTCCCAATTCTAAACATCTCCTGCCTCGCAGGTGTATGCTCAACATTTCTATAGGCAACAAAAGCATAGTACATAACTGTTGGGTCGTGCAAGATGTCCCTGCTGCATTCTCTTTAGGCAGTGACATTCTCAATCGCTTTGCCGTTAATTTGGACCTGATAAACTTCAAAGCCTGGTCCCGATTAGGGAGTAATCCAATGGACTTTGATGCTTCAGAGAAAGCATTTCAGTCAGTTCAATTGCTGCCGTATGCAGTTGAAGTTCAAATTGGAAAGGAAGTCACCATCCCAGGACGGACACGACTAGCCCCACTTGAAGTAAAAATTAAAAGAGGAGAGAAACTGCAGAATCTTGACACATATGTTCACCTCAACGCCCATCTCCAACAGCAAGGGTTGGGGTTAAACCCAACACCATTAGTCAATATAGAACACAACACCATTCCAATATTGGTGGATAACAGTGACCTTAGGAGTATCACTGTGGGTGCAGGCACCATTATTGGAATGGCAATTGATGACCAACATTTTTCCATAGATTTAGGTAATGAACTGATAGGACCGATCCCCAATGACTGTTTTGACAGTGATAGTGACAATAACACAACACCAGACAGGATCTTCACCCGGCATGGGAATTTCCTGGTGTACTCTTCCTGCCCTTATGGTAAGAAAGAGGTGACCTGTGACTTCAGGAGGGGTGAGGTGATATTCCAAGTCCGCAAGCACTTCCTTCCCTGCCTGAAACCCTCTGTCCAGGTCAATACTTTAACCAGGGACTTCTCCACCCAGATGGAGGAGGCCGCTGAGAAAGCCAAACCAGAAGTCTTTCTGGGCTTCAGGCAAATGGTCGAAGAGAGAGTCAACCTAGCTGATGCCTGTGAGACTATGGCGCAAAAGCAAAAGTTGAAACAAGTTTTCTTAGATTTTCAAGATCTCTTTGCGGTGGACTCATATGATGTGGTCGCACCGAAATCCATCCAACAACAATTCCCACAGACCCTGGCATGACTCCAGTGTTTGTGTAGCAATGTCGCTTGTCATTTGCATCCATGGAGTCCCTCGCAGAAATAATTAAAAACCTTGAGTTCCGTGGGATAATTCGTCCAGTCCACAGCACCTTTAATAATCTGGTGCTGGGGATTTTAAAACCCAATGGCCAGTGGAGACTCTGTGCTGACCTAAGGGAGCTAAACAAAAGAGTCCACACATCCCGACGGACTCTTCCCTACATTGACGAAGGGCTGGCCCAGATCCAGGGGTCAAAGGTATACACTGCCATTGAACTGACCAATGGGTACTGGACTGTACCTGTCAGTAGGGAGGATTAATACAAGCTGGCCTTACCTTCGGGGGCAGCAGTACACATGGATCCGGACTCCCTTTGGATACATCAACTCCGGCAATTCATTTAATATCTTCTTACACAAAACCATGCTCATATTGGGTGAAAGGGATAACCTGGCCTATGTAGATGATGTTCTGATCAAAAGCTCAACTGTGGAGACACACATAGCGGAAGTCTGTTATGTTCTGACCCAGTTGAGGGCTGCCGGATCAAAAATATCTTTCCAAAAGACACACTGGTGCAGGACCCGTGTCTATTTCTTGGGGCATGAGATAACTGCTGAGGGTCTCTGTCCCCAGGAAAAGAAAGTGGAAGCACTCCTGAAACTAAAAGACCACACAACTCTGCGTAACCTAAGGAGCCTCCTTGGACTGACTAATTACAGCAGAAAGTTCATTGAGGATTACGCAGAGATCACAAGACCCCTGATCAATCTGTTGAAGGGGTGGTCAAGTGGGAGTGGGGTCCAGAACAAGCCGACGCAGTAAAGCAACTCAAAAGAAGCCTCTCACAAACACCTTGTCTAGCTTACCCTGTCAAAAGCAAGGAGTTCTTCTTGGAGACAGGGTTCTCAAATACATGCTTGACTGCAGTATTATACCAAAAGCATGACAATGTCAATAAAGTCATCTCCTATGCAAGCAAGACTTTATCCTCTGTGGAGGAAAAAATCAACAATTGTGAGAAGGCACTCCTGGCAATGGTGTGGGCAAGAATTACCACCCGTTCATCCAGGGGGTACACATCATAGCGGAGACTCCACATCAGCCTCTGCAATATCTTCAAAGTGACAGAATCTGGCCCGGAAATGTGAGTAATTCCAGAATTACTTCTTGGATTCTGTCAATGCAAGGCTTTCCTGTTGAGGTCAGATACGGCCAAAACAACAAGAGTCCCCTCGCGCAAGGTCTGGCTGACTTGCATGATTGTGCCAGAGAAAACTGTCTCGAGGACGAAAGTCTAAAAATCCAGGGCAACATGGAGGCGTACCGGATTTCCTCACACAAAGTTGATGAAGAAGACAAGTGTGAGTGAATGCCCACTGTCTATGTAGATGGGGTGCTCCTACCATGTTGACAACAACGGGAAAAAGGAACTGGTGGCCGGCTTTGGGAATGCCTGGGTGGATGATGCCCTGGAACCCTCCGCTGGGTACAAAATCAGTCCCGGTAGTTGTCAGGTGTCAGAGCTGATGGCAGTGCATCAAGCCATCCTCACTGCTGTCCAACACCAACTCCACGCACTGGTCATAATCACTGATTTAGATTATGCCCGGAACGGGTTCGTGGAGCACCTGGTTAATTGGAAAACCAGAGGCATGCTATGTGCTAACAACAAACACAACAAACCACTAAAACATGGCAGGTTAATACAAAATATTGATGATCTGATCACCTCTAGTGGGATGACCATCTACTGGAAAATGATCAAGGGTCATTCCAAAGTAGAGGGACCAGACAAAACTGGAAATTACCTAGTTGATCAACTGGCCAAAACCGGTGCCATCCAAGTGGATCTCCTTGAGATCGAGTCCCTGTTGGGGGAAATCCAGGTCACTGCTATCACTAGGTCCCAGACAAATGATCACAATGAACTCTCAACTGCCCAGTGGAGTAAGGAGACCCCAGATGCTGATTTATAACAGCTCAAAAAGGGGATCCAATCATTGGTAGGTTTTATCAACACATTGAGGACCATGAGAACTTTCCCCTGATGGATACCGAGTGCATTGGGAAAGAGGACCTCAGAGTGTTGATGAAATTCCAAAAATGTTCCGAATCCAAGACGGTTTGTTGGTGAGGAGATCCATATCTGTCTGTGACCAGTGGGTGGTCCCTACCTCATTCCGAAGCCTGATGCTAAATCACGCCCATGATGTGGCCACAGCCGGTCATCGGGGGTTTCATACTACATTAGAAATCTTACGAGAAGTTGCATACTGGCCACACATGGGGCAGTACCTCGACCAATACTTGAAGGGGTATCTTTTGTGTGCACAATTTCAGCCAACATCACTCACAGACCGTGCTCCCCTCCAAAAGAGGGGAATGACACTGCATTGTTCAGATTTACAAGTAGATTTCATTGGGCCCGTGATTCGCTCCTCTAGGGGGAGCAAGTAATTGTTAACCGTAACAAGCTTGTTTACTAAATGGGTGGAATGTCTCCCGGCCCCAAATTGCAAGGCAGAAACAGCAGCTGCCCTGATGATCAATCACACCTTGTCCCGTTTTGGACTATCCCAAAGGATAAAGTCAGACCAAGGTAGTCACTTCACCAGCAAAGTGATGACAAAGATGTGGGAGATACTTGGGGTAAAAAGGAAACTACACATTGCATACCGCCGTCCTCTAGTGGTTGAGTTGAGAGGTACAATAAAACCATTGTGAGCATATTAAAAAAGTTTGTGGCAGACTCTGGGCCAGGTTGGGATATTCGATTACCCCTTGTCCTGATGGCCATCAGATCTACCCCTTCTTCTGCAACTAAAATGTCTCAATTTGAGCTGATGACTGGACGAAGGATGGTGCTACTCCAGCATCTGCTCTATAGAACCCAGGAGCAGACATTGATAAACAACTCATGAGTATGTTGAGAATCTGAGAAAACACCTTCAACATGCTTTTGCGTATGCTCAGCGGAATCTCGAAAGATCTGCAGACAGTATGAAGACCCACAATGACCTTAAGACAACCAAAAAGGAATATCAAGTAGGAGACAGGGTCTACTTGTACAATTTCCAAAGGAACGAAGCCAAGGAGTGCACATTTTGAAATTGTGGACAAAAATCTCACCAGTCGCCTACAAAATCCGCATCCCCAAAGGCGATTTGACAGCAGAAAAAAAGTGGGTCCACATCAACCAGCTAAAGAGTTGCCACCCTAGGCATACTTAGTGACTTAGTGGCAAATAGAAGAGCCTACAGAAAACCCAGAGGGAGAGAATGAGGAAACCTAGGAACATTTTAGGAACATTTTAAATTGTCATGAAATACATGCAGGAATATTGTAAATTGTCATTGAATGCATATGTATATCCCACGGCTCTCATCCCTATTAGAGGGCAGTATTGGGAAAATGTTCATAACTGGGTTGTGTTCTGTTTTCTAGTATTGACACTGAGTGCACCTAACAACCAAGGATGACCCCCTCGTGGACCCGGGAGGAAAAACCAAAGAGAGCCAGAGTGTCGCTCCACCCCTGAAAAGAAGCCTGAGAGAAGACGGGGGTATCGTTCCTATTCCAACCAGAGCCGGCAAGGAGAGCGCGTCGCATCATTCGTTGAGGGAAGAAGAACTTACAACTAAAGAAGACTGTGTTCTTCACGAACAGGAAGAAAAATCCCACATGCCCGACCTTCCCATGACTGGAAGTCAAGCTGAAGTTGGGGGGCTTCTGTGGGATATTTTGACCAATTCCAATGTGCCTCACTGCACCACTTCACAAATGGTGAAAGAAACAGCCTAAAATGGATGCACTGACTCCGGTACGTGCCAAAATCTTTAAACTGTGCTTTAAAAGGTTGCACACCTTGCCACACACAGTCAGGGGGGGTGAAAACAGAGTTATTACTGCAGGAGCATACCAGTGGGCTTTGCCACATTCAACATGGAGCAAAGCAGAAGAATTGTGCTGAAAATCGAAAATGCCTTTTAAAATGTTAGCTTTGCAACCTTCAAAAGTGCTGCTTTGGTGCTAGATCCATTCATTTCTATTGAATCATTGTGAGTAAAAGGGTATTGCAATGTGCCTGGATCATCCAGTGTGGCTCAGAGGGACCTGGCCTCATTGACTGACAGCTTATGAAATGTATCTAAGGACAAAGCTGCCCAGGAGCATTGTTTTCATTTCCACAGGAAAAACGCGGCTAAAATTGCAACATGTAACAGAATCAGCTGTGCAGACAGAAATTTTAAACAAAGGCAGGATACATGTATCCAGACTGCAAACCATCCCAGCACTCAAGGGAAGAACTGGTGCTAAATCAAATGTATGTGTGCTGCATAGGAAAATCAGATTTAAAAGAACTCAAATCTCCTGTTTTAAAAGCATGTTTTTGTTGAAAGGCCTAATTCTTTAAGAAATGTCAAAGGATTGCTAATGTAAAAATCCACCTATAAACCTTGTTCATTTTATATGTTTAAAAGAAAGATGTAGGTGATCTTAAAGTAACCCAGCTTGGAGTTAATTAACTATATAAAAAAAAACAATTTGACAGTCCTCAGCCTGGGAAAGGTTGACACTTCACTGCTGGCTGGAAAGCCTAATTGCCGCTGGGAGGCCTCAAATACTCATAACAAAAGACCTCATTAGACATTTGTCTTTGCTTCAGGCAATAGAAGGCTTGGACACTCATCCTTCCAGGGAGGGGCAGGATGCTGGGAGAGGCTTCTCATTGAACTTCAAAGGACTGGCCATTTGCTCACACTTGGTTTCTGGGTTTAAATTGCTTATGTTGCCACAGAACATCATGACATTTAACTTGGCATCAAAAATAAGTAAAGGAATGAAAAGTACATACATTGAAATCTGAATTTAAGATAACTAAGTAAGTAACTGTGGACATTCACGGGTGTTATTCTTCTTTTTCTTAGCCATTAATCTAGTTTTAAGACAAATCAAACTGTCATTTTAAAACTGATTTTCTGCTTTTCTCTGTTCTATTTTTCTAAAAATTCCTCGTTCAAACTTGCATAACTTCCGCAATTTATTAGCTAGAGACTTAATTTCAACTCTGACTTACACCTAAGACCTTTAGCTACATCCACACCTAAAAACGTATCCAAAAACAGTGTCTTTGATCCGTTTTTCTTAAAAATCGCATAGTGAAATGTAGGCAGGAATTCGCATTTTGCAAATGTTTTAAAAATGTGATTAGCAATTGAAAGTATTTCCAAACTTCTATTCTGATTCAAAGTGTCTACTGTTGCTTATATTATAGCTTATGTTTGTTAGGATCTTTTCAGTGTTGCTCCCATAGGAAGTTATATCAATTTAAGGACTTTTTGAAAACTTTTCATTGTTTTGCTCAGCTATTTTCAACTGTCATTTTAAAAGTGTAAAATTTCCAAAACGTTTTTCTATCTTGTTTGGTGAGGGAAGATAGTATTCAAATCTTGTACACTGTTCTTTATTCCTGAATACCTGCTGCTTACTTACACCTGTATAGAATTGCTTCTTTGTGGGTTGAGAAATTTGCAGGGGGAAATCTTAACTTAAGCGCTATCTTCCAACAAGCCAAAACTGTTCTTTTCTCTGATATGTTATCTTCAGTGTTCCTATAAGTGAATAGCAACACTATTCAACTGCTTAATACTTTTTTTTTTATTTTTGTATTTCACATTGGTGATTGCTGCCCCATATATTAAAACACGTTTGATTTTAATTTTAAATAAATAAATAAATATTACCTTTACCAACCAGTCTGATTCCTGGTCCATTGTGACCTGGGGGTATTTTGAGAAGGGGTGTGAAATGAGTGGTATATTACTCAGAATATTGAACCTATAGACACAATAAATAAGTATTTCATTTGTGCATTGCAAGCTAGGCTGAGACCTGGGTGTACTGCCTGATTGAAATCCTTAACACAATACTATGCATTGGTCAGAAATCAGCTTGGTTTAGCCGCAGTTATTTACACTGGACATAGTTGTTTCATTGTAATAATATGCCACTTTCAATAAATGAACTTTGAAATATAAGGAATGTTGGAGATGGGCCTATAATCTGTTACAATGGGCCTCATTTTGACCCGGGCGCTGGACCATGGTGCTAATAGCACCATGGTCCATGCCGGTCTCCGGCATGGTGGATGGCGGAATTTCCGCCCCATCACAAGGATGGCGGGGGCGGTAATTCCCCATTCACCATTTGCCCTTCCCCATTCCCATTTTGCCCCATAGGGCATAATGGGGATGGGGAAGGCGCTAATTACGGCACCGTAAATTACGGTTGCCGTAATTAGCTCCAAGGTCCCTTAGCGGGTTGGATTTTAACGCCTGCAAAAAGCAGGCGTTAAAGCCTCCAACCTGCTAAGGGACCTTGTAATCAGGCGCCAATGGTTTAACGGCGCAGACGCTCTTTACGGCGCCGTTAAACCATTAGCGCCATGGTCGTAATGAGGCCCAATGTATGGCCTAGCCTGTGGCTTTTTTACCATTGCACATTTACGTACCTTGGCTAGATGGGATGTAGAAGGAGACGTATTACTTATCTTAACGACGGAGATTGATGCAACAGGCACCTTTTTCATAAAGAATCATGCTGGACACTGGTCCAAAGGGCTACCCGATCAATCAGACAGGTGCTATTTTCATAAAGAATCATTTTGGAAATTGGTTGAGAGAGAAGCTCGAAAATGTACTATTTTAAATAGTGATAGTAACTCCCTCGTCTAGGGAGATAGTGTGGCAGTTGTCTAAGGTTTTGTGACATATAACTATGTTGCATGGGCTGGGAACATCTCTAGTAACCAGGTTCTTGAACCAATTTCCACATAGATGGCTAAATTTTCTGTTAGATAATCTCTGAGAGGGCGACACAAAGCTCCTGCAGTGGCCCATTAATAGCTTGATTTTCTTTAGGGCTTCTGAGTTCATTAAGAATTAAAAAAAAAAACTTTTGTTTTGATCTGGAGTCCCAATTCGTGGTGCTTCAAGGGACTTCAACACTGGTGTTGCATTACTGCGTTGGCTGGAGTAAACGTTTCTGTGAATCAGATGACCATGCTGAAAATGTCTCTCAGGTCTCTGGGTAACAGTAGATATTAGTTGTAGTGTTTTAGGTTGAGTTTACAACATTAGTAGTAGTGTTTTAGGTTGAGTACACAACCTAAACATCATATTAGCCAGCTGCCATTGTCCCAGTCCAAGATGGTAAACTTCCTGCTCAGCAATGATTGGTTTAAGAATACTGTGATGCAGTTTGGAACCTCAGGAGAGGTTCTAAACTGTATTTCATTCAAGATCCCTTTAGGAGTGGTCACAGTGCTCAAGAGATCCAGAGCATACACTGAGAAACCAGAGAAAAAGAAACCACAGAGCAAAGGAGAAAACCATCTGAAAGAGCCAGAGAAAGATTCAGATAAGTGACTGTTGTGAAAAAGCGTTTAATCAGTGAAAGTCATTTTTAGCAGTTCATTTAAATGGAAGCTGCATGTTTTTAACCTGAGGTGTTAAGATGTTACAGACCAAAAGTCAGAAGAAGTAATAAACAAAACAGTTAAAGTTGTTTGACAAATTGTAAATAGTTGTTAAAAAACTCAAATGTTTGCATTGGAGGATTCCTATGAGCGCGCCGGCATCTGAATAGATCTGTTACTGCTTTTCTTGCTTGTGCATGAAATACAAGGCATTTCAATGTTGACTTATGCTAAACAACGACATCAGTAACTAATATTATATCTACCCACTATCTTTGTTTGTTTGTTATGGCTACTCATGACGCTTTACCATCCGCGTTACTGCAACCTCCATTACTACGATGACCATAATTGTGATCTATCAGTATCAGTGATCTATCAGTGTTTCAAGACATGTCGAGTTGTGCCCCTTCATTTCCACTGACCCATGTGCTCTGTACCTTACTTTATTTGGACTAGTATATTTGTATTTAGATTTATACATATATATACTTCTACCTTTTACAGGTGTTCCCAATGACAACACTTCGCATTAAGTTGCTGTCACAGACAACGCTGCACAGTGACGCAGTGAGTTGCCTTATTTTACCCGCCTTTAGTGGTTGCATGATACTATTTGCTCGATAGGCACTCATATTGCCCACTAACCTTTCGCTTGTAGAGATGTCAGACTCTCAATATGCCCCTTTCTTTATATCCACAGGGAGCATGGTGACTGCCGTGTAGCATTTCTGCCCAGCCACCTCCGGACGCATTTCCTACTTAATAATACGGTAAGTGCCCATACTATACCACAACATATAAATACTGTGGTATACTAGACAGGTGACCCTCATTAATTAGGTCCCTTTCTTGTGTTTTTTTCGTACAGGTCTGGTCTAGACGCCTTAACTCTACTTAAAAGAGAAGAGAATTGTGAACAATTGATTTTTCAACTGGTTTATTGGGGAAATACACCTTCCTTATCTACCCGCTCTCTAAACTTCTGATATTCAGTTATTGATTACTGAATTGCCTTGGAACCACGTATTTACTAACTACCCCCTTTGGGATTTTTACGCTTTGGAAACACTATACCCCTGAAGAAGTTCCCATAATAACACTATCTTTTAGAGGAACGAAACATGTAGGGTTCATCTTGACATTAATACTAAATGTTGTGATTGAGATTAATTTTCTCAAAGGTTGTTTATTAGATCAGTACAAAATAAAAAGTACCAACCATAGAGTAATCAGAATGGTTAAGTACTCTACATCTTAGGTTTCCGCTTGTCCTTTTGAATTGTGGTTTCTAATATGATCATGCGACCATATTTTTAAATTGACAACAGTGTTGTACCAAAGTATTTGTATCTTGAGTGTGTTGTTAAATAGGTACTGTCCTGTGTATTTCTGCACTTTATGTTATTTGCACCTTACACCTAATACAGGTAGACCCCTGGGAGGCTTTCTACCAGCTTAAGGTTGCACTTGCACATTGTCACTTTATGAGATTTTAAATGTTTCTTATGATGTTCTATTTTTATTGTGCTCTATGAAATTGTATTAAATCAGTTATAGTTTTTTGATTAATGTCAGTGTGATCTGGTTGAATTCTCCATGCACACACATACTTGATGTCAAGAGAGTTGATATGTGACCTATTCCCGATAAGTCTAGTGATTTGTCCAACCGTACCCTACCTGACCATAAGAGGCAGGGAGTTTGTATTTTTTGTGATAGATATCTTAAATATCTGGTTTACTCCCCCCTCCTTGAGATTTATAGTCCCTCAAGTGTTGTATTAGTTTGTTTGAATGTGTCATGAGCCTATCGGTGTTAGAGTAAAGACCCCATCAGTGCGTGTCAGCGTGACGGTAGAAGCTAGCTCTGCGAGTTGTGTCATGCGTTTCATTTCTCAGCTGAGCTGCGTGTATAGTATCAGCTGAGAAGGCTTTCTTCGGCACGGGTGCGTGTGGGGAGAAAAAGACTCCAGTTAATATTTCTTGCAGCGTGTCGATAGAAGATGGTGGTCGGTATACTTCAGCGCAGGTGTCATGTGAGGTGAAACAAACTCCAATAATCATTTCACTGCGGCGGTGTACAGTAAGTGAAGATGAGCGTGCACAAATGTAAAAAGGCAGTCAGGAGTTACACAGCTTCTCAACAGAAGTTCCATAAGTGCGCACCAGGTTATTTTAGAGTGAATTGAAGTAGCATGTTAAAGCAAGTTCCAATTTCATTAATAGAAGTCAAGGGCAGCTTGGTTTCCATGATATTTACAAATAACATTATGAGACTTTGAAAAATAGTTCCAGTAAAAAGGAAATTAAGAACTTTGAACATATTCTCGAAGGAAGATGTAAAAAGGCGTTAGAAGTATTGTTTGGGTTAATACATGAGTCTGCAGTAAGAACTAATTCTAGAAGTACAGTGCAAAGAAAATTACCTTCAAAAGAACCAGACAAAATATGAATGTATTAATGATGTGTTCCTGTAAACCACTTAAATAAGTAAGAGAACACATTGGGTACAGAGGAAAAAGCAGCAAATGGGCAGACTGCAGTAAACTGCTTACAGGAATTACGTTTCTCTTAAATTGCCTCTAGGCAATAAGCAAAGACAGTCAGGTAATAAGTGGGTTCTGGGAAAAAATATATTTGATGACTAATGTTAGAGTATCTGGAAGGATGTTTATTCAGTGATGTATTGTTTGCATGTTTTTCCCAGCTCACCGATGTCCAGGAGTCCGAGAGAACCAGAGGAATCCTGCCCATTTTTTATTTTATCCACTTCCCCTTTTCCCCCGGTTTGGTCAACTCAGTAGTTGTTTCTATTGACTGCTGGGTGAAGCAGTTTGGGGGTTCTGGTGCGCTATTCGTCTGCTCCTGCAGGATTTTGGCACTGGGACCTGAATGAATGAAAGACCCACGTTAAATACCTGCCTGAGCAGAGATGGAGCCTGAAGCAGAGGTGTCATTGAGCTCTTTAGCAAAGATGCTAGCTGGGATGAGAGAGGAGATGTTGGAGTCAAGGAGGGAGACAACAGAGTTAAGTGTTAGATTAAAGGAGTAATGTTTTTTGATGTGCAAGGAAGTTATGGAGGAGGCCAAACCAGATGTTTCAAGATGGCACCCAGATAGGGAACCACAGTTGCTATCTCCAGAAGTAAAACTTGGAAAGGTGGAAGCAATTAGAGGAGTGGAGAAGCGAGGAGTGGGTGTGCCAGCAATTTCAGTGGTTACAACTCCTTTGGCTCCACCCGAACATTTCTCTGGAGACCAACAGAAGTTTAAATATTTCTTAATGCAATGTGAATTATATTACATGTGTAGACGAGAATCTTTCCCTAATGAAAGGGCTAAGGTGGTTTTCTTTATTTCTTATTTCTCAGGCAAGGCGGCAGCCTGGCCTTTTCCATTAGTAGGAGTGGGAGCTAGAGAGTTAGAGAGTTCGGAAGCATTTAAGGTCGAATTCAGCAAAATGTTTCACAGATGAACTCTGACTCAGAGTGTTGATAATGAGTTATTGGAACTGAAAAAGAGAAACAAGGATTTATCAGTCTATATTACTCAATTCTGAGCACTGGTATTGGAGAGTGCTTGGCCAGAACAGAAAAGGTCTTCTCTTGTCTATAGGGGATATCAAGAAGAATTAAAGGACGCTTTGACGATGGTTCAAGAGAGACCAGTTTCTAGTGAGGAGTTAATCACTCTGGTATTGAAATTAGACGCAAGATTGAATTAGAGACCTCAGGAGCACAGGATATCGGCGCCTGAGGGAAAGCTTTGGGTGTGAAGCGAGCGACCCAGAGGGGATGCAACTCAAAAGGAGATAAGGGTCTGGGAAGAGAAAGACAGTTTAGGCCCCCTTTAACAAAGGAAGAGAAGGAGAAAAGACGAAGGGAGAATCTTTGTCTATATTGTGGGAATAGTGGTCATTTCGTAGGGAATTTCCCCAGAACCCCTCAGAGATTCCAAACATCCACAGGAAGAGGTCAGATGTTGGCGAACACAATTCAAGATTCAGTACCACACATTACAATTAACGTATCCTTGTACTGGAAGGGTGGATTGAAATGTGGGGGTCCCTGTGTGCTTGATTCTGGGGCGACTGGCAACTTTATGGATAAGGCTTTGGTGATTCATTTAGAAGTGCCACTATTGGCTAAGGAGGTTCCAGAACAGGTCAGGGCAGTAGATGGGACTCAGCTTACTTCTGGGCTTATTACACAAACCATAGAATTCCTTGGGTTGAAGATTTCCAAAGGTCATTGGGAACAGATTGTGTTTGAGTTAATTAATACTCCTCAACTGCAGATAATCCTGGGTATGCCCTGGTTGACTTTGCATAACCCTCAAATTGATTGGCCCAAGACGACAGTGGAGTTTAGATCAGAATATTTCTGGAGCAATGTGTTAAGGCATGGGAGGAGTGTGATACGGGAAGAGGTGATCGTCTGGGAGAGTTTTTGGCATGTGGATTGGCAGAGGAACATGTGAATGATGAGGTGGTAAGAACTTTGCCGGTGTGCTATCAAGAGTTTGCGGATGTCTTTAGTGAACAAGAGGCAAATTAGTTACCACTGCATCACCCTTATGATTGTAAGATTGATTTGGAAGAAGGGGCACCTATTCCTTGAGGCAGAATATATGCGTTAACTGAGAGAGAGAATGAACATTTGAAGACATACTTGCAGAAAAACTTTGAAAAAGGATTCATTCGCCATTCTCAATCTCCAGCGGCATTGCCATTATTTTTTGTGCCCAAGAAGGATACAAGTTTAAGACCTTGCATTGATTACAGAGCCATCAATAAGATTATGATCAAGAACCGCTACCCGCTTCCTTTGATTTCTGTAATGCTGGATACCATTCAAGGAGCCAAGATATTCTCTAAGTTGGACCAACTCGGAGCCTATCACTTGGTAAAAATCAGAGAAGGTGACGAATGGAAGACGCAATTCCGAACTCATTTTGGATTGTTCGAATATCAAGTAATGGCATTCGGGCTTTGCAATGCACCAGCAGCATTTCAATAATTTATCAATGAGGTCCTACGGCAATACCTAGATGCTTTCGTAATAGTTTACATCAATGATATATTAATATTTTCCCGAGAGGAGAAGCAGCATCAGGAGCATGTCCGAAATGTATTATTGAAATTACGAGAGAACCATGTTTGCAGCAAGTTGGAGAAAAGTCAGTTTGACACGACAAGGGTGGAATTCTTGGAGTTCGTGATTTCTCCCGCCAGATTGGAGATGGATTCCGACAAGATTAAAGCGGTATTGGATTGGCCAACTCCTACTTGTGTTAATGATGTTCAGAATTTCATCGGTTTTGCCAACTTTTTATCGTCGATTCATTCAAGACTTCTCGCTAGTGGTAACACCCATCACACGGTTACTGAAGAAGGGTGTTAAATTCTTCTGGAAAAAAGAAGCTGAAGAGGCATTTATCTTTTTAAAGAACAAGTTCACCACTGGACTGATATCATTGCATCCCAATGTGGAACAACCATTTTTCGTAGAGGCAGATGCTTCTGATGTGGCCTAAGGATCAGTGATGTCACAGAGACATCCGAGTACTGGCCAGTTACACCCTGTAGCTTTCTTTTCCAAGAAGTTTTCAAGTGCTGAAAAGAATTACACCATCTCGGACAGGGAACTCTTGGTGATTAAGGCTGCTTTTGGTGAGTGGAGGCACTATTTACTTGGAGCTCGACATAGAGTAACAGTACTTACAGATCATCGGAATTTACCTTTCTTGCGCTCAGCAAAAACATTAACGCTGCATCAGTTAAGATGGTCTCTTTTCTTCACTGAGTTTGATTTTGTGATTACTTTTAAGCCCGGCCGACAGAACGGCAAGGCAGATACTTTATCCAGATGTAATCCAGGAAGTTCCAAGGAAGATCCATTGTCACCAATGGCGCTGCTTCAAGATAGTAATTTTGTGATTGCAGAGGTACTAGAGGTTGTGAGTTTGAATGAACAGGTGCGAAACGAAATGACTGAGGAACAAATGAGTGAATGGGCAATAGAGGAACCGGCAAGGGTGATCAAGGGTGGTCTGCCATTTATGGATGCTAGGTTATATTTGCCTACAGAGGAATTGAGGGAGGAGGCTCTTTGTCAAAGTCATGATTCCCCTCTAGCTGGACATCCAGGTTTCAGAAAGACCTTGGAACTTGTACGCAGAGAGTTTTGGTGGGAAGGAATGCATAAGAATGCCTTGAATTATGTAACAACATGTGAGGTTTGTGCGAGACCAAACTCAGAAAATCAGAGGCCAGCGGGTTTGTTGACTCCTTTGACCATCCCTCCACGTACATGGTACACTATCTCATTAGATTACATTGTAGATTTGTCTTTAGATCAGTGTTGCACCACGATTTTAGTAGTGGTAGATGTTCTTTCTAAGGCCAGTCATTTTATTCCCATAAAGGGTTCTGCAACCATTATTAATTTAGCACAAGCGTTCCTGCAAAATGTGGTAAGATTACATGGCCTTCCTACTCAAGTCATTTCTGACCGGGGATCTCAGTTTATGTCCAAATTCTGGTAGGCATTTTGTAAAGAATTAAAGATTTAACCACAAGTTTCCATCCTGAGGCCAATGGTCAGACTGAGAGGGTGAATCAGGAGCTTGAGAAATATCTGTGTTGTTAGCTTAATTCTGACAAGCTTTGGGTGGAGTTAATCTGGCTAGCAGAGTTGTGTTATAACAACACGTCTAAAGATTCTACTACTATGTCTCCATTTTATTTAAAACAAGGGTTTCATCCTAGACTGCTCAGGGAAGTGAATATGGAAATTGTAGAAGTTCCAGATGTAGAGAGTAGGTTGAGGGCAATGGTTGGAATCGTAAAAAAGGAAATTGAGGCCGTAATAGTGAATAAAGCAAATTACAAAAGGTTTACTGATCGAAGGCGTAGGGCTGCCCCAAAATACCAACAGGGTGGTATGGTTTGGCTTTCCAGCAAAAATATAGCCCTCAAGGACAAGAAAAAATTCAGTCCACGTTTTTTGGGACCATTTGAAATTGAGAAGGTTTTATCCCCAGGACAATAAAACTAAAGTTACCCTCTAGTTTAAAAGTGCATCCTACTTTCCATGTTAACTTCCTAAAACCTTGTATTAAGGGAACTAGGTTAGTTCAGGCACCTGGTCCAGTTTGTTTAGAGGGTTCGGGAGAGGAGTATGAGGTTCAGGACATTTTGGACTCTAGGGTGGTTTGAGGAAAATTACAGTACTTGATAGACTGGAAAGGGTATGGCCCTGAAGAAAGATCTTGGGTGGCTAAGCAGGATGTCCATTCACCAAAGTTGGTCAAGAGATTTCATTCACGCAATCCTGAGAAACCAGGCCCTGCGGCAGGGTGTTACGGGGCGGGGGGCACTGTTAGGTCCCTGGGTAACAGGAGATATTAGTAGTAGTGTTTTAGGTTGAGTTTACAACGTTAGTAGTAGTGTTTTAGGTTGAGTTCACAATATTTCCTTAACCATCATATTAGCCAGCTGCCATTGTGTCAGTCCAAGATGGTGAAATTCCTGCTCAGCAATGATTGGCTAAAGCCTATTGTGATGCAGTTTGGAACCTCAGGAGAGGTTCTAAACTGCCTTTCATTCAAGATCCCTTTAGGAGTTGCCACAGTGTTCAAGAGTTCCAGAGGAAACAATGAGAATCCAGAAAAAAAAGAAACCACAGAACAAAGGAGAAAGTCATCTGAAAGAGCCAGAGAAAAATTCAGATAAGTGACTGTTGTGAAAAAAAGTTTAATCAGTGAAAGTCGTTTTTAGCAGGTCATTTAAATGGAAGCTGCATGTTTTTAACCTGAGATGTTAAGATGTTACAGAGGAAAAGTCTGAAGAAGGAATCAGTAAAACAGTTTAAGTTGACAAGTTGTAAATAGTTGTTAAGAAACTCAAAAGTTTGCATTGGAGGATTCCTATGCGAGCGCCGGCATCTGAATAGATCTGTTACTGCTTTTCTGGCTTGCGCATGAAATACAAGGCATTGCAATGTTGTTCATTTAAACGCGTTGTGAGCCTAGCCGTGTTAGAGTTAAGAACCCTCCAGCGCATGTCAGCGTGACGGTAGAAGCTAGGTCAGGCATTTCGTTTCTCAGTTAAGCTGCCGTATATTATCAGCTGAGGCGGCCTTCTTCGGCGCGGTAGCGTGTGGGGAGAAAAGGAATCCAGTTATTATTTCTTGCAGTGTGTCAAAAGAAGATGAAAAGAGGCCGCGAGTAAGATCAGCTGAAGCGGCGGTCGCTATTCTGAAGCACAGGTGTCATGTGAGGTGAAACGGACTCCAGTAATAATTTCACGGCGGCGGTGTACAGTAAGTGAAGATGAGCGCGCGCAAATGTGAAAAGGGAGCCAAGAGTTACGCAGATTCTCAAAAGAAGTTCCATAAATTGCGCACCAGGTTATTTTAAAGTCAATTGAAGTAGCATGTTAAAGCAATTTCCAATGACATTAGTAGAAGTCAAGGGCAGCTTGGTTTCCACAATATTTACAAATAACATTATTATGAGACTTTGAGAAATAGTTCCAGTAAAATGGAAATTAAAAACTTTGAACATATTCTCGAAGGAGGATGTAAAAAGGCGTTAGAAGTATTGTTTGGGTTAAAACATGAGTCTGCAGTAAGAACTAATTCTAAAAGTACAGTGTGAAGAAAATTACCTTCAAAAGAACCATAGAAAATATTAATGTATTCATGTGTTCCTGTACACCACTTAAATAAGTCAGAGACCAAAATGGATACAGATGAAAAAGCAGCAATGGGCAGACTGCAGTAAGCTGCTAACAGGAGTTACGTTTCTCTTAAATTGCCTCTAGGCAATAAGCAGTCAGGTAATCAGTGGCTTCTAAGAAAAAAATATATTTAATGACACATTTTTTTTTTAACAATTTGTATTGGATTTACAACAAACAATCAACTTTCAACAAAACCAGCAGTACTTATGTAATAGATTAGCATCCTGTACATATCAGTATCTACCGCATTCCCTTTACCCTCCCCCCAACTCGAGCCTACTCCATTTCACATTCTGCTTATCTTCCCTCTTGGGGAGCCTCCCGTTTCGTATTCTCAAAAGTTTCATTCTCGCTTGAGCAGTCCTGGGCGGACCCATACAATGGCCAGTAAGTGTTTCCAGGCCGTCAGGGTTTCTGCTTCCTCCTTCCCTCCCCTGTTGACTGCTTCATGCCATGCTGCCGTTTCGGCTTAAGTCCATTTCTGGAGATCACTCCACCAAAATTCTACCTTCGGCCTGTTGCATGCTTTCCACCCCATGGCAATTCTGCGCTTGGCAAGTATGTATGCAAGTCCTTAAGCTTGCTCACATGTTTAAGTTGGCGCAGCCTAGGGAACCCCCCTACCACACATGCCCACACTGATTCAACGTTTAAGTGAATCCCTTTCTTTAATCGTTTAATAGGTGGGCTACTTCTCCACAGAACTTCCCGATTTCTGGACATGCCCAAAACATGTGTGTCATTCCTGCATTTTCTTCCCCGCATTTGGGACACGTTTGTCATTCAGCATTCTTAAACTCAGCTATCCTCTGGGGGGTCATGTATGCCCTGTGGGATACATATAGCTGAATTTGGTGTAGCCTCGCGTTCCTAGACACTTTTTTATGGTACTTTTGAACCCGTTCCTATAGCCCGTCATTCATGAGTTCCCCGGCTTCCTCTTCCCAGTCTTGTCTTAATTGGGCCACTTCCTTTCCCACCCTGGACATCAGCAGCTCATAGATTCGAGAAACCTCATGCCCTCCCTCTGCTATGTCATATATCGTTTCTATGGCCATATCAGGTTGATCGTTGTATGGGAAGAAGGGTCTTTATGGCCCCACTCCCCTCCGTTTCTACCCAATGTGCAGCCTATGACTCGCCAGCAGCCATCTATTCACCTGGGCCTGGGATGGGGGATGGCTGCGGGCTGACACATGGGGCTACACGGCTCATCCTGTAGCATAGTACCAACTCCATTTTGTGACAGCCTTAGACTCCATTTTGAAAATATCAAACCTAGGCCTCACAAATACAAGCAGCCTGAAGAGCTGCCCCTCTGCCCTCCTGACCGCGCACAGCGAGCGTAGCGCCTCCCTCACCTTCCTCCCCTTGGCGGCCCAGCTGCAGACCCGTTCTCACGGGAGATCAGGAACGAACAAGCTACATTACAACCACTGTGGGCCTCATTATAAGGTTTGCGGGATGGGTTAACGGGTGGAGGCGGACCCGTTAACTCAATTCCGCAAAATTACGAGGTCCCCTTGCGGGACCCGGTAAGGACGCCTGGTAAACCGTAATCGGCCCGTTGTTAGCTCCCTGCACCCATGGGGCTCAAATGGGAATGGAGAAGGTAAGGGCCTGGGTTCCCTGTAGGGGGAATTACCGGGCCCTCCAAACTCGGAATGGCCGGTAATTCCCCATTCAGGGAACCCGGACACGGTTTTGGTGGCAGCCATGCCGCCAATAGTGGCATGGCTACTGCCAAAACCGTAATGATGCCCTGTATCTTTGACCTTCCGCAGTCCATGATTGACCTGCAGATGACCGGCTGAAGCTGGGGTGTGAGAAAAACATGCTGCTTCCATAAAACTTGTTGTGTCCTCCCGCAGACCCCCACATTAATGATATATACTGTGGATGACCCTCACCCCTGTTCCCCGTTTGAAGTGCCTGACATATATGCTAAGCCTGTGTGCCACCCAGTTTCACTCATGCAGCTAAGCCATCTGAAGGGACGACAAATTTGTGTCCAGCCGCCTATGAGATTGATTGTACATGTCGAAATAAGATGGCCCTCACCTATCCCAGATCAAACACGGAGTTATGAAATGTATGGTCGAGCCTTTCATTACTAAGCAAGAATTATTGTTGCTGCACACTATATAAAGCAATGTATGATTTCCATATATATATTCTATGATTTCCTAAAAATATATGAGTTTACAAATAGACAATTAAGTGTTTTAATATGCATGGTTTTTAAGGTAATGATTGCTGACTGTATAATAGAGTGTTCTTTGTAGTATTTGTTTACTCTCTGGGCATTCAGTTACTCAAGTCATATTATAAGCAGAACGTTGTAGACTTGTCCCTGTGCCAATGCACACACTAACCTGTTTCTACCTCATTTTTAATGCAAGCCTTTTTTGTATGTGTCCTTTACAACGTAGAGAATATACTGCCCAACATGTTACGGGCTGCTCCTCCCCCCACCCCTCTCAGGTACCACCGCACACGCAGCAGCCCCCCCCACTTAACTTCCCCCTCTGGCTGGGCCCGGATGTTAAAACCTTAGCCCTATCAATGATGTGATGCTAACAAGACTGTTGTTGATAGAATTTATTTTGTAACATGGTACTCATGATAAACAAAAACGTGTAAATATATACAATGTTGCTAAGCTCGCATAATCCTTGATGCACGTGTAACTACACTGGCTTATTCCTACCTCACATTTTAAATAACACGCATATAACCGTATAATGTAGACGATCGAGAAGCAACAGGGCCATCTCTCCCTTCTCCTGCAGCACCACAAGCTCAGCCCCCACTTTCCTTTCCGCCTCAGGTCGGACTGATAAATAAAGGCCCCTATTTCTTTGATAATGTTATTCTGTAACTGTAACCTTTCACCTCTCCGCCAAAGCCTGCACTCAGTATCAGACTTCCCCTAATCTCCCAGGCCCACACTAAAACCATGAAACATGTTTCACACCCCAAGGACTTGGTTAAAAGAAATATAGGTAACAAGCCTCTTATCCCGCTGCCTTTTTTGATATACCAGCTATGCGCCCTTTGAACGGACAGTCTCCAAGCTCACCCTAACCCCGACTGACCATGGTGGTATTATATTTACTCTTGTACCAATTACTATAAATATGTCCCCCACAAGATCTTTTTTTATTTTTTTATTTATTTGTTTGGCTGAAATTCAACCTTTCAAATATTTGGTACAAAACATGAAAAGAAAATCTTAATTCAATCATTACATTACAATTCATCATTTTACAAGTAGAATTACAATTTTCCATAGCTTAAAAATAAACCTTCTTTATACTTTTGGCATGCACATTAATAAAAAATGGTAGATAAAAATTTAACTAAAGAAATGTATATTGCTGAACGCTCACTGTTGATCAAAAGCCCCCAAATGCCTTCATCAGTACGAGAGCAGTAGAGCTGCAACACATTTTTTAAATAAGTTTGCTGTAATGTTTCCAAAGCTGGACAGCACACTACTAAATGCATGAGGGACTCAATTAGCTTATTGTTCTTACAAAAACGACACCATTTACTTTGCTTTACTTCATTATCCCGTCTGGCCAAGATTTCATAAGTTGGATGGAGATTTAGACGCGTTCTTAACATTTGTGTTCTCACAAAGTGAGAAGGACATTTTTGGAGATATTTTTCCATTGTACCCACTATTTTTGGAAGGAAGATAGAAGAGGAAAAATCAACTAGTTTTTTACACATATCTTGGGTCATAATCCAATCATATAGAAACAGTGTTTTCTTGGCTTTTGTTGGATTTAGGATTAGCATTTGCAAATAAATATTAGCTTCAGTAAGCGTTTTGAGTACACATTTAAACCACACTTTTGGAAAATTATCAGTGGACGTTAGGAGGTAATGTGCAATGGTGTTCAACACGTTTTTCTTAGAGGCACCTACCAGGCACTTCCTAAAGAAACAGCACATTTTCCACATAACATGACAATAGATTGAACAAGTGCCCATTTCCAGTCTCAACAAAGCCGTGGGGGTGCAATTGGGAAGTTTAAAAACAGATTTCCAGAATAAACCTTCATACCTATCCCAATAGTTTCTTGGTTGAGGTAATTGAGAATCGGCCCCGTAAGATATTATGGGAATTACTTTTTGCTTATAGAATAGTAGCATGTGATTTGTTGTAAATTTCCCGTATTTGCGCATTATGATGGAGGCTTGAGAAGCTAATGATAGAATTTTGGCCTTTAGGATAGAGACTTGCAAAAGAGGCTCTGAACTGCCAGAGAAATGTAAGCCTAGGTATTTATAGTTATTAACTACACAGAGATTATGCTTGTTTAATATCCATTTACATCGTTTGATGTTTTTCTTTTTTTGTTCTTTTGGCAAATAACCACCTGAGTTTTTTCTGTATTAATTACTATATTATTTACTCTGCTGTAGTTCTCTAGGCATTGAAGTAATTTCTGAAGGCCTCTAGGGGTCTGTGATACAATCACTAGGTCGTCTGCGTAAAGGATCTATCTAATTTTTTGTGTCCCTGATTTAAGTGCGTCACTTTCTGTATCTTCAAATTCAGTTCCCAAATCTAGTAAGAACAGGTTAAAGAGCGTCGAGGCTAAAATACAGCCTTGTTTGACGCCTCTTTCCGAAATGACCCTCTTGGATAACAGTCCTTCTGTAGATAGTCTAATTTGGACTGTTGTGTTGGAGTAAAGTTCTTCTATTATTCGTTGTAATGAATGGGGACAACCGTACTTTTTAAGTTTAGAAAATAGCAAGCTTCGATCAACAGAATCAAATGCACAGTGGAAATCAACAAATGCCATATAAAGGTTTTGGTTTCGATTGATATATTTTGCTCTTAGCATATTGAGAACTATCATGTTTGGGGTCATGCCGAGCCCGGACACGAACCCAGTTTGGAATGGATCACGCATATTGATTTAAGAAGTATTCAATTCTTTCAGAACAATTCTGGTATAGATTTTTCCCGGCGCATCAAGCAGCCCAATTGGCCTGTAACTGTCTGGTTTCTCTCGATTGCCTTTTGTATAAAGAGGGACTATGATGGAGTGTTTCCAATAGTAAGGGATGGTTTGAGAGTAATTAATTTGCTGAAATATGGAAAATAAGATGTCCATAGCTCTGGATTTTGTTTGAATATAAAGTTTGACAGGCCATCGGGCCCTGGAGCTCTTAGCGCTAATTGTTTGAATATAATATAATATGTCTGTTCTGTCTATGTTGAGATGGAATGGAAAAGCCTTAGTTCTAATGTGCACTTGATCATCCTGATTGGGTAAGGCAAGGATTTTCTGGAAGTATTCCACCCATGTAGTTTCTGGAACATGTTGGATTTGTTTGCAGTGTTGTTGAGACGAAGTTAGCTCATTTATGACTTTCCATATGCGTGTGGTGTTCTTGTCTTTTATAAGTTCAAGCATTTGTTCTCAGTCTACTTGTAACATTTGTACTTTGTGGTGTTGGATCCAATTTTTGTAATTTGTTTTTAGTAACTTAAGCTTTTGGTAACGAATACATGCTGGGAGAAGCTTCGCCTGCCGCTTTTCCTTCCTGAAAAGTGCTTTTCTTTCCTTGATTTTAAAGTCGAACACATGATTTCGAGTCATGTATTGTTTATGCTTGTTATCTGCTTGACTCATTTTTTGCAGTATTTCATGATAAACGGAGCTGGGGACTATACGAGCACTATCATAAGCTGTTTCCAGCATTATGCCAAATTGAGTAATGGTGTCAGTAGTCCAACGTACTCTATTGACACTGTTATTTGTCGTTATAGAATGACCCCAATTTGTTTTAATAACCGGTAGTTGTCATTGAGGAGTTAACCATTGCAGGCAGAGCACATTGTGATCACTATTTTTTGTTTGTTCAATTTTGAATTCAGATGGATATGTGGAAAGTAAGCCACTTGTGTAAATGTAGTCGATGATTCCACAGGAACCTCTTTGCGACCAGGTGTTTTGAGGAGGATGATCTGTGGGGCCAGACCCATTCATCATAATGAAACCTCTTGTTTTCATAAGATGGTTCCATAGGGCTCTCCTATTTTGTTCGGCAACCTTCAACTTTGCTAGGCAGTTTAGGTTTAAATCGCCCGCTAAAATGGTATGGGCTATTTTAGGCACAGAGGTGATGTAATCCAATAAGGTTGACACATTAGTTAAAAACTCTGACTCCTCAGTTCTTAAAGGGTTCCAGTAAAGATTAACTAGAGCAAAGAGGATGGAATTGATTGACACGATAGTTAATTGAGTACAATAATTTGGAGAATATTTGTGTATGATGCATATGTTAGCACTAATTTTGGTGGCGGTCAGAAGGCCACACATGGGACGCCCTCTGTGGCTTTTAAGAGCTACAGTGGCATGTAATTCATGATTGTCCCATAAGATTGCATTTGTGATCCAAGTTTCCTGTAACATTATAATGTCATAGTCCGAGAGTGCATTAGCCTTGTTTCCAAGTAAGTGACTAAATCCACGTGTTCCAGGAAACAAGGGATATTGCAACTTTCACATCCTTTCGCTCTAGTTAACTTTTGGTTACATTACATTGATATTGACATTTTTGATTTGTATCACATTCAGCATCTTGATTGACATCGCTAAGGCACCAAGTAACATCTTTTTTGTGGCCTTCTTTTGCGAGTGAGTTTGACATAGTTTCATCTTGTGATTCACACATGACAAGGAAACCCATTGAAAATAGGACTTCCTTTGCTTGCCATACTAGATTTTTAATCACTCTAGACCGGAACCATAATCTAACAGTGCTTCGTTGATTCGAAGCTATAAATTCAACTTGCTCTATGTCAAAACTAATGATGTCATTCAGGGAATCAATATCAAAGAATAATTCCAAAATGCTTTGACGGTTTAGAGTGTATTGAGGATATGGTTTTAGACGACAACTCAAGAGCAATGAACCCAGATTATGATAATTGGGTTTAGTTTGTGTTTTCTCTTTAGATGTTGTCGTGTTTTGCTTAAATAGTATCGATGGAGGTTTGCCTGTTTCAGCATTAGTTTTTGTAGGAAGCAGTGATTTTATCATTTGGGCTATTTCTGCCTCGTGACTTTCCTTGTGATTGGATAGTGTAGCATTACCAACAGTGTGCAAACTTGCACAGGATGTTTTATTCATATTTGAAGGCATACTTTTGGATTTTTTTGAATCACACTTACTTGGTTGAGCACTATTGTTTTGGCACACACACAGTTTTGAGGACATGGAGGACTTGCCTGTAGATACAGGTGTTCTAAGGTCTCTCTGAACTGAGCATTGGGCCATGTATGCATCAACTGCTTTTCTAATCTCCTCTCGTCGTGAGGCTGTACTTTCTTTTACATCATTTGACAGGTGAAAAATCTGTTCAGATGTTGGTGAAATAGTGACTACTTTTGATGGAGTTTCTTTATGCATGTTTGCATGAGAATTCACTGCATTAATCAATTCGTCCAGTGGTTCATGAGGGATCACTTTTTGGGTGGAAAAGAAAGCAGCATTCGGTTGTTGTTTGCGGGCTTGCGCCAGTAATTGATATTTTTTTGCAACAGCCGAAGAGGCTAATTGGGAACTTGAATTTGGTACATTAAGTTGTTTAATGAACTGCTTGGAGGCAGCAGTCATTGAATATTTAGTACTCTTGATGTTTTTAGATTTTTTAGTCGCTAAGTTAGATGTTTTTTTTAGAACTTGTTTGCTTTGGAATATGGTCTTTTTTTTTGAGAAAATAGTATAAACCTCATTGTCCGCTGTATTTGTGGGGATCTTATTTCCCTGTTTTTTTTCCCAGTATGACTGGATCATTCGGAGCATTGACAGCTCAATCAACAATGATGTTTGGAAAACATGAAAGCACTGGAATACCTAAATTAGAACCAGGGCTGAAGTGACCATTCGTAGCAATTTCAGGCAATGTGGCACAGTCAACCATTTTAATCTGTTTTTTTTTCCTGGACTGAGTAATAATTACGGCATCTTGCAACAGTGATGCAGCATCATATTTGGTTTGCCAAGTTACTACCAAATTAAGTAAGTCAGTTTGAACTTTTATCTTGTCATTCAAAGTATCAAATAATTTAAACAAAGTATTCATGGTTGTTTGCATTGCTTCGAAAGACATTATAACTGCTTTAGACATACCCTCATGCATTGGGTGGAATTGTGATGCAACTTGCCTATGTGGTGTAGGATTTAAAAATGATGATGATGACACACATTGATTCTGGTGGGTGATTTCAGAAATGTGAGGCGAGAAGGATAGTTTCTCTTCCAGGACATGGTTGTAAGATTCACTCTGGGAATTAACTAGATCAATAGTCACAGGCACAATGGTATGTGATATGGATGGAGAGGAGGAACAATTGCCCATGGCATCGCTAGTATGTGGTCTTGATTCCCCTCTAGGTACAGTACTATCTGATAGAGAGATATCACAGGCTGTGATTTCTATCACATCTTCTACATCTTGTGGTGGTATCGGAATGACTGCAACTCTGGCACCATTGTAATCTGACTGACCACAAGTTGTATTAACAGTGGATAAAGGTGTTTGAGAGACAGTACAGGTGGAAGCTGGAGCAGAAGGAAAACAGAAAGTGCGAATGTCAGAGGAATTAATAGCAGAGTCCTTTTTGCTGCCTCGCTTTCGACTCCCAGAAACAATTTTGGGTGTAGAACAAGCGGGTGCAGCATTATTAGCTGTAGTGGTGCAAGAGTTAGTTTCAGACATATCTGTGTTGTCTCTCACACGTGGGGACCTCCAAACATTTGGAGCAGAGGCATTCCAGTTCTTAGAGTGTAAACATGGCGCATGGCTTGCCAAAAGAAAGTTTATACACCTCGGGAGTTGATGCCTTCTCTGAAGAGCTCAAAGAGTGGTTAATTTAAGGATAGAGCTTGCTTGTAAATTAAGCTGAGTCTTTAACCTAAACTCTAGGCTCTAAGAATACGGCACCGACGCGTCACCGAGCACCGCGAACAGCAAACAGTACTTTCTGGTACTTCCGCGGTGCGCGCGCGAATGCGCAGGCGCTGCTGTTTTTATCCACCACAGCCTCAGATTGAGGGGGCGGGTTTAAATGCAGCCAAGGGCTTTTCATAAAGCTGTAAACACAAAAGGGTGTTGCAGTGAAGGAATTCCTCCAACGAACGATCCTTACAAAGTCCAGCGAACACGCTGTAAGTGAAACACCAAAACAATCAATGAAGCTTGAAGGCAGAAAGCAGGGACAGCAAACAGTACTTTCCGGCGGGATGATGGAGGTATCCCAAACATGTGCCCCCTGATAGAGCACCTGAACTCCTGAAACAGCTCCTTCATTGTAATGTGTTTTTATGATGATGAAATACAAGTACCCAAGTTATGTGCTATTTCTCTTGTGATGTTAGATGAACAACTTTTTTCGGATTTACAGGTCATCATGACTGATAATGACTGTTGAATGAGTATGTGTGGCTACAAGGGCAAATGTTAGCATAGTCCAAGATGTATCAATCAACTAGCTTCTGACCAGAGCTCCACCCTGATGAGTTCAGCTGACCTGCTTGCATCATCATGACCCTTCAAGGAGCCTCACCAATCCAGACACGTTGCGCCTATGCATCCAAATGTACCTTTTATCCACTGCCCAATCTCATCGATTCATGTACCCCCTGATGATTTGGTTTTGTAACAAAATGTGAATGTTTGCTGATTTTTGGCAGAGCACTCTCGGAGCTTGCAGAGTTCTCTGCTTGCCCTATATTGGTTTGGATAAACTTTTTGACTTCACCCGCACTTGGTCTTGGTTTCATTCCCATCTGGGGTGTGTCCATTATTGACTCTCATTGTGGAGTTTTAAATGCCTTTTTTGGGGGACGCTCACATTCATCTTCCAGTATTATTTCAGACTACGTCTCTCTGATCCGCCGTACCATTCGAGTATAGGTAATATACTGCCCTACATGTAAACCAGTTTCCTCTGCCAGCACCCCGAATTCCTTCACTCCCCCCTCCTGCCATATGTCTCCCATGGTTGTGATCCCCACCTGTTCCCAGTGCTTACAAATCATCTTCCTCCGGTCAATGCCACTAGCGGCACTTGCGGAGAACACGGGGTCGGGTTCTCCATGACCTGGCAAGCCTTGCGCCATACCTTCCATCCCAGTTCCAACATCCCCGGGCGCCCCATTAGTTCAGGTTTGGGCAGCCATATCACTTCTATAAAAAAAAAGGGGTACACTCACATCTCAACAGTCTGGACTCTGAAGTCGAGTCTTCTGTTAACCATTTGGCCTCATATTGCAATTGGATGGCCAAATAATAGATCTCAAAATTAGGCAGTTTTATACTCCCTTTTTCATACGCATTTTGTAATTTCCAAAGGGCAATTCTGTTCCTAGTTTCGTGCCAAATAAAGCCTCTGCATATGCTCTGGTGTTTCATAAAGAAATGCTTTGGTATCATATATGGTATGTTCCCAAAAAAGTGTAATAACCTACGCAATACGACCATCTTCAACAGCGCCCCCCTCCCCATCATGGCCAAGGGGAGCCTAGTCCAGAACCTCATGCTATTTTCAATGTTCACTACCACTTTCTCAGTGTTGTGTTTATATTCTGATTCTCCCGTGTGATAGATGTCAATTCCCAGGTCTCTGAACGTGCTGGTCTCCCACGGTATTTGTAAAACTGGCAGGTGTTCCCGTGGGACCCCTATGTACCTCCCCAGGGGGAATATGCACGATTTCTTGGGATTAACTGCAATGCCGGAGAGCACTGCAAACCGCTCCATTGCTTCTAGAATGTATTGAAGATTTGCTTCAGGGTATCTCAAGTATGGTAACATGTCATCTGTGTTCAATGAAATTAAGTGTGGTCGCCCTTTTGTGTAGATCCCATCTTCCTCATATTGTTGTCTCAAGTATATCACCAGGGGTTCCAATACTAGGATGTACAGCATCAGGGACCACGGGCATCCATGTCTGGTGCCCCTACTGAGTTGCCACCTCTCGGAGATGATCGCTCCCGTCTTAACTCTGACTAGAGGTGAACTGTATAGTAATTTCACCCACTTAAGGTACCCGGGTCCCATCCATATTCTCTTAGCGCTGCCATCAGCCAAGGCCACTTGACGGAGTGAAATGCCTTCACTGCATCTAGTGATATAATTGCAATCTCTCTCGAGTCTCCCATTGCGTGTTTTATGACTCGGTGGAGTCGTCTAAGGTTGTCTGAGATGCTCCTGCACGGGACATATCTGGACTGATCAGGATGTATTAATCTGCTTATGACCTGTCTCATTCTATTTGCCAACACAGCTGTGAGTACCTTGCTGTCTTGGTTCAGCATCGACAACAGTCTATACGACCGACCCGCAGTCCGTGCTTGGCTTATTAGGTTTGGGGAGTGGGATAATGATCGCCTCTCTCAGGGATTCTGGTAATATCCCTGTTTCAAAAGCTTCATTTAACATTGCGAGCAGCGAGGGGAGCACTTCTTTCTTATACATTTTGTAAAACTCACTGGGGAGTCCATCTGCACCGGGCGTCCTGCTGGTGGGTAGTTGTTCCACCACCGCTTCTAGTTCCTCCAATGTGATGGGGGCGTCTAGGTCCTCTCGCTCTTCAGCACTTATTTTTGGCAGTTCAATATACACTAATGTTTCCCTTATCTCGCACCCTCCTACATCCCCGTACAATTATTTATAGAATTCAAGGAACTCTCCGTTCACGCACTCTTGGGTATCCAATATTTGCCCACTCTCCCCCATTACTGCTCTGATCGTTGGTCTGGGGGTCTCACTTTTATACAGCCATGCTAACAATCTTCCCAGCTTGTCTGCCCCGGCATCTTGCCTCTCTATGTATTTCTTATAGTTTAAATTGCACAATCTCTCCCAGTGCCCTGCGCATTCCTGCTGCAATTGGTTTATGGTTTCAGCATCCTCCCGGGAGTTACCTCCTATACTCAGGAATGTCTCTAGTTTCGCCTCTGCCTTCGGTAGTTCCCTTAGTATGCCTCCCTGCAGCCCTTTGGATTTGGCTATAGCTGATCCTCTCATCACCACCTTAAATGCTTCCCATAAAGTGCCGGCTGATTCAACACTCCCAGTGTTCTTTTCAAAGTATTCAACAATTTCTTCTCTCAGGTCCTCCCTGAACACGGTGTCTTTCAATGCTACAGCTCTGAGTCGCCACATTGGGATCATAGCTCTTGGGGGCAAATATTGCCATGTTAAGACCAATGGCGAGTGGTCTGAGAGGACCCTCGCTTTATACTCTGATCGCATTATTTCCACCGTCATCTCCTGTGAGGCAAACATGCAGTCTAACCGTGTGTACAAGTTCTGTGGGGCTGAGTAATGCCAATACTGTCTATCGTGTGGGTGGTGCAACCTCCACATATCCTGTAGTCGCAGGCCTTCCAACAGGGTCTTTAGGGTTGTGGCAGCAGGGGTGGGTTTGTCTGATTTCCTATCTGACCTGTCTACTCATAGGTCTGACGTGCAATTAAAGTCGCCTCCCCATATCACCGTGCCCCCCAGGTACGGGCTCATTTTGTTATATAGGGTCTTAAAGTAAGCCACTGTGTCTTGATTCGGAGCATATGTATTAATAATGCATATTTCTCTATTTTCTATCAGTCCCCTTATTACTACCATCCTCCCTTCCTCCTCCACTGTGGTCTGTAGCAGTTGAAAAGGGACATGTGGTGCTACCCAAGGGATCACTCCTCTGGCATAAGCCGAGTAAGTTGCGCCTATGATGGTCCCCTTCCATTTCCTCTGTATCACCTCTTGTTTCTCTTTCGTCAGATGTGTTTCCTGTATTAGGGCCATATCTGTTTTCTGTCTCCTTAAGTACATCATAATCTTGTTTCTCTTCAAGTAACTGTTGAGCCCCCTGACATTCCAAGTAACTATCTCAAAGTCCCCCATATTTCGACCATACCCAGTCCCCTCCATTGTCTCTCCCCGCCAATCGCTTTAAGCCCAGACGCGCATGTGTGTAAGCTCGATTCCCTAACTGATAACACAACCAATCCCCCAACTCCCCTCCCTCCCAGCATTAACACCCCTTCAAACACCGCAACTCCCTCCTCCCGCGCCCTTCCACCCCTCCCCAACTGGTGCCCAGCTCCATCCCTGGAACTCAGGCTATCCGCACCTAGTCCTACCAACAGAACCCAGCGGGGGGGACCACCCTTTTGGTGCCCTGACTCAACTAACTACTGGGGGTAAGAATGTGTTGTCTCTGTTTCTCCCACTTTAATGACAACTTACTACTCACATCTTCCTGACACCCACTTATGCATTACATTTATCGAATTCTAGTTTTAGGGTCATCTCTACGGGTGCACCTGCTGTCAATATCCACTTCCTTATGTACATGTCCTGTGGGCCCCACTAGGCGTCCATACTCCATATGAACAAGTCCTTATTATAACCGCTAACTTAACCTCGGTCCCATTTAAACAACTGTAGGTGGCTGGTTCACTTATCTTGTAAGAACGCGTTCCCTCTATGTCTCCCGTATGCCACAATATCCTACGCCCAAGCCCTACTGTATCTATGTCCCTTGTTCTGTTTTAATAATTATAGTGTCTTGTCTATGCAGCCTACACGGACACAATGAGCCCCTTAGGATTTTGTAATACTTCTTGCCCCAATTAGTGTAGCGGCTGATGGCCAGCCCAGGCTGCATCTGTTCATAATACTGCACAAGGGTAAAGCTGGGTCACTTATCCTGTCCACTCTGGGTTTGGCCTTCAGCACCCTCTGGGCAACCCTGTGTGTCCAGCCAGCTCGCCACGTCCTCAGGTGTCTCAAAGAAAAACGCCTTGTTCTTGTGTAAGACTTTCAGTTTTGCTGGGTACAGCAGCATGTATTTGTAGCTGGATTCCCACAGCCGCCTCTTGACCGACACGTAGTGCAGCCTTTGTCTCTGTACCCACAAGGTGTAGTCTGGGTACGCTGTGACAGTGGCTGATGCTCTAGTTATTGTCCCACCTTTGCGGAAGTGTTTCAGAATCTTCTCCCTGTCTCTGTAATTCAGGATCTTGGTGATGATCGCTCGAGGAGGAGCTCCCGGCTGGGGTCTCCTGACCTGGGCTCTGTGTGCCCTCTCCACAGTGAACCCCTGGGTGAGTGCACCCTCACCAATCTCCTGTAACAACATGTTCTCCACATAATTCGTCGGGTCCGTACCTTCTTCTCCTTCTGGTAGCCCAACCACACGTATGTTGTTGCGTCGTGCCCTCCCTTCCGCTTCTTCTGACCGGCTTTCCAGATTGCGCACTTGTTGTTGTAATATGTGCACCTCCTTAGTGTTGGCCGTGCTGGTGTCAGCGTTGCTCTTCACTTTGCTTTCCAGGCCACTCGTGCGTTCGGCCAGCGCCCTCATGTCTTGTCTCAAGAGATTGACATCCCTGCTAACTGCATCGATTTTGAATTCCAATTAAGTTTTCAAATCAGCCATGGCCGCGTTAAGCTTGTTCTCCCACCAGGATATCAGGTCTGCTATGGCCTCCAGGATGTGTTGGTTGCTGCGCGATGGGGAGGTCAATCCACGTGGGTCCCCCCCTGCATGCCTGGAAGCGTCCAGTGTTGTGAGTTGGTTTAGCGAAGATGTCCATCGTGGGTTGCTTCCCTTTAACTTTGCTGATCTTGGATGCCATCTCTGCTAGTATCAAGGGTGGCGCTTCCACCCTGGAGAGTCTCGTGACCCGCAGCCGAGGCAGCCGCTGGTATCCTGTGCCTTACTTGTGTATTGTGCTTTCTGCCGCACCCTGCTCTTCACAGCGCTAGTGTTCAGCACAGGGTCAGGTGCGTTAACTGCTCCTCTACCGCTCTCTCGCCGTATGTAACCAGAGTACCTCAGAGCTACGGAGCCTTGTTTCTTCAATTAGTTCTCGCTGCCACCCTCCACCACCCTTAACCGCCGGACACCATCACAGGGTCCTTCCAGCCCCTTCTGCGGTATCGTTGTCAGGGATAATATATTCAGTAGGTCCTGGAGTGATCTTTGGAGAGTCCTGTTCACCCGACTGTAGCACTGCTGGAAATAGTATGCCAGATACCATTTTTGTGCTGTTTTAGCACTTGAGCCTGTGTTTGTCTCTGCGCCCCAGTTTACCCTAAGGCAGCGTGCTATAAAATAGTTCTGCTCTACTCCAGCCAGTCCTCGTCGTGATGCCCAACGCCCTATCAGGTCTAAAAGGTAGGCTGGTTCAAATTGCGTTTGTCCAACCCAACAAGCCTCCCAGCCGGCATTGTCAGCTTTCCTGGCACGCTCCTTGGGCTAGCAATATGTCCTGTTTAGCTAAATCTGCACCCCTGGGTCCAGCGTGGCACCCCAAGGAGTGCCTATATACTGGTTTTTCTAAACAGCCCCGCATCCGAGGATCAACTTGTTGCTTTAATGACGCTGCTCTCTTCCACCGCATAACCAAACACTTCCTAGCATGACACCCAGAATGACTTTATTACGCGGGCAGTGTCAGCTCCTGCGGTCTGTATTGCAGCTGCAGGCCGGGACACATGCACAAAAAGTTCGAGGACATCCAGTGTGTAATGCCTGCACGTGTATCACAGTGTGGCACCTCCGCACTTCAGTCTCTGGGCACATGCTTCGGAACAGGGGAGGGCCCGCTCCCAGTGCTGCCACAATGTATCATCAGCAGCACACCTCCCGATTGCAGCATTGGGTGTATTTCATTGGGCCTGCACTTTCGCCAATGCGGCCATCATGCTCTATTTTAGGATTCCATGTCCTTAGTTGTACAGATTTGTGTGTGCCCCAGGGTGTGCATCCACCAGGATTCCATGCGTCTCCTCTGAGAGTTGTCACAATTCAGCCTCTCTCGCCAGGTCTGTGGACACTTCTTTGTTGCCCCATGTTAGCATCATTAAGCGGAGCTTCAGTGCTGCTGCCAGAACGCTTGCAACAATGTGATCTTCCGAGCGTTCGATCGCAGCTTCGCTTGTTACTCTCGCAGGGGGCCCCCTCCGATTTCAGCTTTCAGGAAAGCTGCGTGCTTTCAGCAGTCAACATTTTATTCTGGGAGCACTTCCCGACTCCCTGCATAGTCCAGTCACACGCTTCTTTGACCGCACTGGGACCCGCACGATTTTGTCTTGTGATCATTGATCTCTCGGGTAGCCGCACGCATGTAGGTTTCCCCATTGCTGAACATTGCCAGTATCCTCAACAGCAACAAACGTGTAGCTTACTCAGTCATCTTCTGCCCATTCCTTTGTCGGGGGGAAATTCTGCCGGGGTCGGCCGGGCCGTCCGCAGACCTCCGGACAGGGAGGCCCCAACTCCTCCCGTATATCCCAAAAGTGATAGAGTATGAGACACACACAAGAAGCAAGGTGACTCTGCTGTTTATTAGACAAAAACGGCAGGGATGGGTCAAGGAGCGTACGCGTCCGTCCTGACACACACACAATCGTAGGGCTCGCAGGCCCTTTTTACCTTATTATGACGCGCTACTTGCGTCACCTTGGAAAGTTAGCAAAAACCTATCGCCACTCTTAATTGGTTGCTCGAGTGGTAGGGTTAGTATAGCACACATATAGAGAACAATGTTAGTGGACAAGGGTTAGTCAGGTGATATATCTGGGTTGTCCCTACAATTAGATACATGAGAATTGTTACATGAAGACCCCTGATGATTGGTTGAAGTTAATGGCGTCAGTGATAGGAGCCCCATGTTCTGATTGGTGCGCCCGCGAGCTTCCCAGCCTGGGACCATCGCTGTTCCCAGCTCTCGGTGTACCTGTCATTTGCAACAATGTTTCACTATGGGTACGTGCAGACAATGTGAGGACTTATTCATAGCTGGAAGGCCGACTACTCCCACTGTCGCAGATGTCCATTGAGCCTTTTAATTGTATCGGCCTATGTCTTGTAACGAGGGATCCAGACGCTTTCTTCCTCCTGGGCTTGGCATCCTGTCAGGTTCGGCTTGGTCACGTGAGGTGGGACCGTGTTTGAGGCAGAATTCTGCACAATTAATATTGTTTTTCCACTGTGTGTCTGGTTTAATTTGCAGGTGTGATTTTAACGTTGGTGTGCGGCGTGCGAGGTCGTAACATCTTGCCCTTGATGGTTTGCTCTCGGAATGTAGGTTGGCAACATTGCGAACTTGGCTGGTTGCTTCGCCGGGCTCATTCTGCAGGATCAGCAATCTGACTCTTGTTCTCTTAACGTCCATGGAAGCTCTTGCTTGCGGCCTACTTAGGCCTGGTGTATAAGTGGAGCCGCTTGGTGCACAGGCGCTTTAGGTTACAGTACCATATTGTCTTATGACCAGTATCGTGTCTTCATTATATTTCTCATTGTGGCAACTGGTTTTAGGAGAAACGTGAGCAAGCTCTTTTAGATGAATTCATGATGCGTCTTGCGTTTCTGCATTTTGAAAACCTATGTGGAAAATAATAAAGATGCACGTCCGTGAGTATATCTGTCGCCTACGTCATAGCACTGAGTATATTCTTCGTGTAGATTGGTGCGGGAGTGCCCAGTGTGTATATTTGTACAGGTGTGCTGACCGTTGGCTAGGTTGTCATGGCATCTCTAACGACGTGTAGGTTTTAGTCTAGTTGATCCGTGCCGCAGGTGTCGGCATGGCCAGTGCGGCCTGCTGGGCAGGCAGATGGACACATCCGTATGTTCCTGTACCAGGGTATTTGGTCGTCTGGTAGATGGGCAAACTCTTCTCGTGGCGGGTGTCTGGGTCGTGACCCTTTAGGCCAAGCGCGAGAGGTGAAGGACGGGAGCCTGGTCTTCCAGTCTCCCACTTCAGTCCCCCCTCTGGTCGACTTGTCGACCACAAACATATCCTTTTCGTTGTCTCCTCTTACTCTCCATATCTTAGTTATTCCTCCTAAATGTCCATAGTGGTTCACATGATCTTCAAATGACCAATACATATATTCACAGGTTCCTCCAGGAGTACAGTATACCCATTTCCCTATGTAGCTCCTGGGGTTTCTTGGGTTCTCGATCTTCACCGATGGTGGGTCCAGATGGTTGGTGATGATCTGGTTGCGCAACTTCTCCCTCTCTTGTATTATTATGCCTGTGTGATGGCCGTCATCTGCTGGCATCAAGGGGTGCATACCGACCATTTCAAGCAACTCGTCAGTGGTGCGTGCCTTCCACGCCTTCCAAAATCTTATTATGATCAGTCTAGCTCCAGCCAAAATAGTACAACCAACTATAATTTTTAGTCCATCTGACAGCCAAGATGGCATCCATGACCATAATAGTGAAAACCAGCTCTTATCCTTGTTTACACCGTTACTTTCATCCATCATTTTGGAGTGCATCTGGGCCAATTGTGAAACTGCTTCTGTCAGTGTACCATTGTCAGCATCGTTGGCAGGAATGAACGTGCAGCATGACTGTCCTATCTTTGCACAAACTCCTCCTTCCATGGCTGTGAGGAGGTCCAATACATATCTGTTCTGGAGTGCTACCATCCTTATAGCTCGCAGCTCCTCTTTTATTGCGTTGAATCCATTTACTGTAGAATTGATGGTCATCATTAGTTCCCATCTAGTTATCTGGAGCCATTTTGCGTTTGCGTAGGCCTGCAGTCCCGGATGTATGATTGAGGAGAAAAACATTGCTGCTCTGCTGAATAGTCTGTGTTCTGGCGGGATTGAAGTGAGTGCCGTTTCCGACCTTCCCCACAGGTAATTTCCTGTCAAAGGTTCTCCTTGTCTTTTCCTTCTGTTTAGGACAGTATCATTGCTGTTGGTCCTATTCCCTTGCTCCTCCTGAGGTGGTGCAGATCTCTTCCTTCTTTTGTCCCCTTCATCCATTTTGGGAAAGTTCGCCACATTCACATGCTTCTGGGGTACCACTAGTGATGGTACATTGACGTGCACCATTGTGCACACACCATTCCACAGGGGAGGCAGTGTATGGTATGCCTTTTCTCCACAAGCCCAATAATGGTCCATTATTACTGCTGTTCCTGCTCCCCCCTCAGGTAACTCCATCACGCTTGCACAGTTGGTGTTGTATCCTACGTCCACCTCTCCTTTATGTTGGTAACATACCTTGGGCGCAGTGAGCGGCAGTATTGTTATTGGGTCTTCATCTGTCTCCACCCACGTGAGCATGGGTACGTACTTGATCCACGTCGTCCAACATCTGTGGTTGTGTGCCTCGATAGTTGAGATAGTTTCTTTTGTTACCATGTTGCTGCCAATCACTCCTATCTCCCAATTGTTGTCCAGGTACACCTTCCCTGTTATCGTCACCAGTGGCCTTTCCCAACATCCTGGTTTACCAGGAACTTCAGTGGCGTACCAATCACATGGTAGATACTGCAGTGTTACTTTCTTTGTTTCCCCTTTTGCAGGACCACTTGTTATGTATTTGAATGCTTCAGCATGTAGACTGCTCTTGTGGTAACTCAAATAAGTCTTGAGGAAGTTGTTTTCATATGGGTATGAGTCTCGTGTTTTCCACACCATATGCACCACTGTCCCTTGGAATCTTCCCTTCGTTTGGAACAGTGCCAAGTATATGATGCATCGTGCTGTCTTTTCATCTATTTCTGTGGCAACAAATGTTCGAGAAGCACTCATGGCGTATGGTATTAATGAGCAAACGTAGCAACTGTCCTCTGTTGTCTGTTTACCAATGCGGGTCATGTGTTGGTACCATATGTTGTTTGAGACGTGTGCTGAATCTTGTATATAATTATCAATACCTTTATTATCTGAGTATGTGCTGCGTTTAACTCTATTTTGCTTGTGTGCAATTTTACTAGTATCACCTGACGTAACACCTGTTGCAGCAGGGGATGGGGGTGTATTAGGTTTGGGTGCAGCAATAAAATAAATAGCATAGCTGTACTGCCATACAGAGGCAGCCAAGAACCCGGTGATCATCAAAATCCCTATTAGTTTTATTACATATGCTAATTTCACCGGCATTTTGCTCTTACCTTGCTGCAGTCCTGGCAGCGTATTCTTGCGACGTTAAAGTTGCCCACCTGAAAATTCTCAAAATGCTGGTTATTAAATGTTAGTTATTGTTTTTCTTTAAGCTCTCCCTATCAAATAGTCATTCAGTGCCCAGGCGAAGAGCTGTTCCCACGCTACTCTAAGTGATCTATCTCTTAGGACAGGCAAGTATGGGTGGAGGTGGGGCATTGAATATTCTATGGCCAAGAGGAATGCTGTGTAGTAGACACGTACCCTTCTCCTTTTCAGGTACGTTGGCCTTTTTATTTCATATACAAATTGGTGTGACAATTCTTCCGGGTAGTTATCGTCTGGGGGTACCATCTACTCCTGGGCAGTGAATTTGTTAGTTATCTATTTTCTTAACAATACAATAATACGCAGTTCCTGCATGTGCGAGAGAAGAGAAAAGAGAGCATTCACGTGTTTACATGTGTACGTGTGCAAGGCAATGTCCTTCAGTTCGGTTATTACTGTATTGGGGTTGGGGTCAATGGGCAGGGGGTTTGGGCTCAGCTGGCGGAAGTATTTTTACTCTTTGAGCGTGTGACCATGGGGTGGGCAGTATGGGGATCACCCCTTTCTTTGTCTGTTATTGTCTCTGGGGGATCTGGGGAGTGACAGGGTATGGGAACAATTGGGTCGTTGGCTGTGGTAGAACTCTCTTCCTCCGTTGGTGATGTTGTTGTTGTTCTCCCAATGGACCTGTCGGTGGCGCTGGGGCGGGTCTGCAGTTTGTAGATCTTTACATCATGTAGGTGGTTCCAGGCACGCTTGTCCTGTAGCTTTACTGCTCTTGTTGATACTTCCTCTACCAGATGGGGGCCAGTAAATCATGCATTGTTCCACTTCCTGTTGAAATTGCGAAGTAGCACGTGGTCACCTTTAGCAATTTTACACAGGTTTTCCTTTTCCAATTCTTTATCCGCGTCTTCTTGTTGATTGCTGTTAGACCCGCCCCGTGTGCGCTCGAGCTGTTGAGACACAAACACTACACTAGTAATCAAAGAAGACACATATTGGTACATTTCATCACCGAGAACACTCGCTGTGCTTTCGTGGTCGGTAAATGCTCTTGATGTTGGCATTAGGGGAAGGCGCATTTGACGTCCGGTAACCACCTCGTGTGGGGTGAGGTGGTGGTCGGACCCTGGTCTATTCCTTAGTTCAAATAGGGCTAATGGAAGGCAATATAACCAGCTTTTCTTTGTTGTTTGCTGTATCTTTGCAATTGCCTCCTTTAATAGGCCATTCAGGCGTTCACATACACTGTTGGCCTGTGGGTGGTAGGCACATGCAAATTTATGTTTTATGTTCAGCAAGGATGTGATATGCTGGAACATTTCGTTTGCGAAATGTGGGCCATTGTCTGACCTTAACACCTCGCACACTCCCCACCTGGGGAAGACCTCCCTCACTAGGAATTTAGCTGCTCTAAATGCATCTGGGTGTGAACAGGGCCCTGCTTCAATCCACCTAGAGAATGGGCATACTACTACAATCATATACCTATTACCTTGACATATGTTGATCATATCAACATAGTCAATATGGAGATGCCGAAAAGGTCCCTCTGGCCGGGGTATAGTACCTCCTATTACTTTTAGGGTATGGCCGGCCGTAAACTGTTGACATGTGAGACAATTGCTGATAAAATTTGACACATGAGAATTTAACTCGGGGCAGAACCAATCTTCTCTAATTCGTGCTGCAATTACTTCCTTGCCTGTGTGGGCTGGGTGATGTAGTTGGCTCAGGGAGGTGTTCAAAAGTGCCAATGGTATTACAATCTTTCCAGTGCCACCCTGGCGCCATAGTGCGTCGGTTGGTGACATTGTGCATCCTCTTTTTACCCATATTTCTTTTTCGGCCATTGGTGCGGCCGCTTGTAGCTCCATAATCTGCGTGGCTGGGAGATGGGTGTACCCTTCTCTTATCAACATCTCCTTAGCCATTCCCCTCCATCTCCCTCTCTGTGATTCTGGGGGGTTCCATATCTCACCAAAGTCTGCAGCATACTTCGCATGTGCGTCTGCAGCTGCATTCCCCTTTGAGACGTGGTCTTCACCATTGGTGTGTGCGGTGCATTTTACTAGGGCTAATTCTTGGGGGTCATTTATTACTTCAATTAGTTCAGCCAATAAGAGGGCATGTTGCACTGGAGTGCCATCAGCTCTCCTAAACCCTCTTCTTCTCCATTTCGACAGCCCTGAGTGGACAGTGGATGTAACATATGCACTGTCGGAGTATATGGTTACTCGTTTGTCAAAGCTTTCCTTCAATGCCAAGATTAGTGCAACCAGTTCCGCTGCTTGAGCGGAGTAATGCTGTGGTAATAGTACACATTTCATAGCCACACATACCGGTACCTCCATCATTTTTACCACTGCTGCCCCAGTTCTCCTTATCCCATCTCTTTGATCCATAGTTGATGACCCATCAATAAACAAAAGCTCACCTCCCTCTAGTGAAAAAATATGGTATTTTACATTTGTATATTTCCTTCTGTCTTTCTTTCTTTATACAACACCCTTACGGCCCCCTGCGGCCGAGGCGCACGTAGCCCCCTGCGGCTGCGTACCCCTTATGACGCTCTTATACAGTCGTCCTATTTTCACGTGCTCCTCCCCCTTTTACACTTACCATGGCCGGCGTTCTCCGTGCGCAGCCACGCCCCCCTTTCTCCTTTCCCTGATCAGCTCATTTACCGTTATCTCCGTTTCCACTCCCTTACCACATTTCTCTTCCCCCCCACTCTTAAAACGAAGATGCCTTGTGCTCGCGATATCCTATGAAAGCCCTACTGGTGACGTCACCGATCTCTTCGAGCTACTGGTAAGCTCTTCGTATATTCTTTAAGTTCAAAATACACTTGCAATCTACCCCCGTTAACCCTACAGCTGTCTTCCTGTCACTCCTGGAACAAGGTAATCAAATCAATAATATAATCGGACTGCGCACACTGCGTCGCCTCGCGTGTGATACGCCCCTCAACAGGAGGGCTTAACCAGTCAATTATCTTCCGTATTGGGCAACTAACTAGCTACCGCCTACAGGGAAACGTCATCTACCTATCGAGTTTCTTGCTCGAACAATAGGGATCCTCATCTACTCATTGATCAATAAATGCCAAATCGTAGGAAACCACACACACCCACCCTTACACGTAGTCGCGACCTAGGCCAATCAGTGTCTACGAGCGGCCGCACGTGATGTTTTCGTGCTCCGCCCCCCTCTTTCGCGTGACGTAGCCGACTGCTCTCGCACTCGTTTCACTACCATTCATTCCATTGCCAACACTAAATTGTCAAACCTTCGCCGCGCACCTGTGCAACACCTCCCTCCTCCCTTATTTAATTCCTCCCCCCTCCCTCACAATTTCGCATTGCTTGTTGTGCGTGTTATGCTCACCAAGTTCTCTTGATGCGGGGCCGCTCGACTGCGTGCACCCCTCCAAGCGGCTCGTCACCTCCCCTCGTCTGGACCACGTCTGGACACTCGCCAACCGCGGGCGGGATACTTCTCAACCGGCTCCCGAGGGCCTATATCCGGATTGCACTGTCCGGTCTTCTGGCAGCTCCGCGATGGTCCTGTAGTCCTCAGAAGGGGGCAACGGCAGAGGGGGCCGCGCCGCCGGGCCTCCTCGCAGCGGGAGTGCCTGGAAAAAGTAAAATAAAAAGGCGGATCTTAAACAGATCTCAGCAGTGCCTCCAACTTGTCGGGGGGAAATTCTGCCGGGGTCGGCCGGGCCGTCCGCAGACCTCCGGACAGGGAGGCCCCAACTCCTCCGGTATATCCCAAAAGAGATAGAGTATGAGACACACACAAGAAGCAAGGTGACTCTGCTGTTTATTAGACAAAAACGGCAGGGATGGGTCAAGGAGCGTACGCGTCCGTCCTGACACACACACAATCGTAGGGCTCGCAGGCCCTTTTTACCTTATTATGACGCGCTACTTGCGTCACCTTGGAAAGTTAGCAAAAACCTATCGCCACTCTTAATTGGTTGCTCGAGTGGTAGGGTTAGTATAGCACACGTATAGAGAACAATGTTAGTGGACAAGGGTTAGTCAGGTGATATATCTGGGTTGTCCCTACAATTAGATACATGAGAATTGTTACATGAAGACCCCTGATGATTGGTTGAAGTTAATGGCGTCAGTGATAGGAGCCCCATGTTCTGATTGGTGCGCCCGCGAGCTTCCCAGCCTGGGACCATCGCTGTTCCCAGCTCTCGGTGTACCTGTCATTTGCAACAATGTTTCACTATGGGTACGTGCAGACAATGTGAGGACTTATTCATAGCTGGAAGGCCGACTACTCCCACTGTCGCAGATGTCCATTGAGCCTTTTAATTGTATCGGCCTATGTCTTGTAACGAGGGATCCAGACGCTTTCTTCCTCCTGGGCTTGGCATCCTGTCAAGTTCGGCTTGGTCACGTGAGGTGGGACCGTGTTTGAGGCAGAATTCTGCACAATTAATATTGTTTTTCTACTGTGTGTCTGGTTTAATTTGCAGGTGTGATTTTAACGTTGGTGTGCGGCGTGCGAGGTTGTAACATCGTGCCCTTGATGGTTTGCTCTCGGAATGTAGGTTGGCAACATTGCGACCTTGGCTGGTTGCTTCGCCGGGCTCATTCTGCAGGATCAGCAATCTGACTCTTGTTCTCTTAACGTCCATGGAAGCTCTTGCTTGCGGCCTACTTAGGCCTGGTGTATAAGTGGAGCCGCTTGGTGCACAGGCGCTTTAGGTTACAGTACCATATTGTTTTATGACCAGTATCGTGTCTTCATTATATTTCTCATTGTGGCAACTGGTTTTAGGAGAAGCGTGAGCAAGCTCTTTTAGATGAATAGATGATGCGTCTTGCGTTTCTGCATTTTGAAAACCTATGTGGAAAATAATAAAGATGCACGTCCGTGAGTATATCTGTCGCCTACGTCATAGCACTGAGTATATTCTTCGTGTAGATTGGTGCGGGAGTGCCCAGTGTGTATATTTGTACAGGTGTGCTGACCGTTGGCTAGGTTGTCATGGCATCTCTAACGACGTGTAGGTTTTAGTCTAGTTGATCCGTGCCGCAGGTGTCGGCATGGCCAGTGCGGCCTGCTGGGCAGGCAGATGGACACATCCGTATGTTCCTGTACCAGGGTATTTGGTCGTCTGGTAGATGGGCAAACTCTTCTCGTGGTGGGTGTCTGGGTCGTGACCCTTTAGGCCAAGCGCGAGAGGTGAAGGACGGGAGCCTGGTCTTCCATTCTCCCACTTCACCTTTGTTTGCATCAAGCCACCATTTTGTTTGCCGTTTCGGCGAGACACAGGATGTTTTACCGTGTATATCTCTTTAACGCCAGCTTCGATCTTTATGAGACCTGCATATATATGAGCAGTGGACCTTTGCACGCCTCCTCTTTCATTTCCATGTCCATGAGCGTGGTTTCTTAAGTAGAGTTTGTCTGTAACATCAGGATCAACGGGTGCACATCGCAGATACGTCTTATAGCATGGCTCTCTAGCCACGCCCCTTTAATGACTAATGTTAGCGTATTCGATAAGGATGTTTAATCAGTGATGTATTGTTTGCAGGTTTTTCCCAGCTCAGTGATGTCCAAAGGTCTGAGAGAACCAGAGGAATCCTGCCCATTTTTTATTTTATCCACTTACCCTTTTCCCCCGGTTTGGTCGACTCAGTAGTTGTTTCTGTTGACTGCTGGGTTAACCAGTTTGGGGGATCTGGTGGGCTATTCATCTGCTCCTGCAGGATTTCGGCACTGGGACCTGATAATGTCCATGATGAGGAATCTGTGGGAGGACGCAATCCATTAGAAGTACTCCTTTTTAGAGCAGTCTTAATCTACTTTTTGGAATTGTCCAAGTTGTTTAAACTAATCTAGTTCAAAGGAGGGGTCAGACATCAGCTTCCCTTCTTGATCCGACTGCATCTTTAGATTTTTTGCTAAGGCAATGTCTTTGCTAAACCACTGGTTGTTTTTATGGGAATTCTCAATGAGTGTTTTGACATTTTCAAGGGAACAGAGATCCAAACCATTAATTATCCTCTCATAAAGTGATTCTAAGTTGTTCAGCGATTGGTTGCTCAGTCGGAAAGGGTGATGCATAGTTCACCTGTACGTTTTTATAAATGTTTCCATGTCCCGATTATCCCTGTAATTTCTAACACTTTAGCCCTAATTTCTAATATAATGATGTGTTATCCAAGCATAACAGCTCTTAATTTAGATCAAAAATACTGCTCTCACTAAGTGACAGGCACAGATGACATTTGTCTGTCCCATGATCAGGAAGAGACTGCGCTTATCACGGTCCAACATAGCAGTACAATTCAAATCGTTTTATTAATCCGAGGAGTCAAGCGGTCAAAATAGGAGTAACTTAGTTATCCTGTGTGCAGTGGAATCACTAGAAATCAGTATTAGGGGGAGCAAACAGGGGGCAGAAATACAACATGGTGGGGTGGTAGCACACTAAATAAGGGTGAGCAGGCCAAATTAGTTTAAGTATACCTATATTTTACCAATATGCTAAATAAATTAAAGTGTCAATAAGCATGTTCACAGAAGGTTTAATGCAATAAAGGTTTTGCATCAAGTTAATATACATCCTAAAAAGTTAACTTGTGTTCAGCCAGTGCAAAAATACCCATGCTGTCAGCAAGAGACTGCATTCTTTTACTTCAAGCAGACATCACTCCCAGCACAGCTTCAAATAATGTGTAGTTCGAGGTGGTGTTTAGCAGAAGAGATATCACTTCCAGCTCAGCTTTAAACAATAGCCAGTCAAAAATAGTCAGCTCAACAGAAGAGATTTCCCTCATACATCAGTTTCATATGATAGTCAATGACAGTCTGTTTAACAGATGATATAACATAAAGGCGCCAAGTACAGGGGGAAAGGAGGCAACTGCCCCTTGGTTCTTTAGCAATGGTTGCAGGAATCTCACTTTGCCCCTGCAGAATTGTTTACAGTTTTCAGTTCTTGGCTGCACACCCCAGTGGCGGCTGGTGAGTTTTTGAATGGGAGGGGCATAAACATTTCCCCCAAATATGCCAGTGTGACAGAGTGTAGCGAGGGAGCCTGAACCACCAATTAAGAGGTGTTGGGGGGCTAAAATAATGGCTTTAAATGGTGCAAGAATTGGCTAATATGCCAAACAGTTTGCAATTGGTTTTGTAAGGTAATGCATGGAAAAATCCAATTGATGCAAGACACCAACAGTGCAGCGAAGCATTTTACTAACACATTTTCCAGTTTTGATCACAATATTTGCCAGTATAAAAACATGTTCATGCTGGCTGCACCCATACATTTCTATGCTGGCTACATCAATATATGCCACTATTCCCATTTTAGCACATGTTTATGCTTGCTTTACGTATTATGCCAGTAATGATACTATAGGAAATCATGTCCACGCTTGTTCTGCCAAACTATGGCATTATTGCCATGTAGGAACATACTCCAGTTGGCTTTACCATTAAAAATGACCTGCCACAGTATGAAAATATGTCCAAACTGGCTGGATTAAAATGCCATTCTAGCTATTTAATAAAACATATCATGCATGCTTTATCAAAGATACCAAATACAAAATGTCATACGACAGTAGGAAATGGCTAGACTGGCTGCACCAAAATGCCACCCTAGCCACGCAATAACACTTATCATGCTTACTTTATCAAAGATGCCCAATACAAAATATCATGCCACAGAAATAAATGGCAAGACATGGTGCATTCAAATGCCAGTTTAGCAACATAATAACACTTACCCTGCTTGCCTTACCATATATGCAAAGTAAAAATGCCATGCCTGACCTTTGGGTCCCCCAGAACTTCACACACTTACAATGTGATTATGTGGGCGTGTGAGGTGCTGGGGGGGGCGCAAGGAGTATACATGGTATTTTTTTTACTAGGCATTTATCATAGATGGGCAGTAAAAGAAATACCATCCCTGCCCCCAAGGGCCTTCCCAGGGCTGATTTGAGCTGATGCTCAACCCCCTTCCTGCCAAACTAAGCTCCAAATCCCAGTACAAACACACATGCACACACATTCATACAACCTTCACACGCAGCATGCATCTGCTCATTCACACACACACACACATGATCATACACTCACTAATTACAGACAACACAAGCATACACACATACATACACATATTTAAATTAACATACCTTCTGCCCCAGTCCTGATGTTCCTTCCCAGCGCTCCAGCTACTGCGTAGTATGAACAGGAAGCAGCAAGCAGAAAGCAAAGAGTGCTTCCTGGCTTGTGTACTTGCGTGCAAGAGCCGGAGCACTGATAACAAAGTGGCCCACTCTGTTTGTGTGAGGAGGCACAATAGCGCTTCCCATCTCACATACAAACATGCAGTTCCTCAGCTAGCATCCCCAATGGGCCATGCAATATTGGAGAAGCAAAATACCCTGGGCTTTGCATGGCTCATTGGATATGCAAGGCTGGGGAACAGAACTGTCAAACTGAAACCGCGTTTTCCTTTATAAGTTCAAGCCAGCCGAGGAGTGCTCCTTCAGCTGCAAAAAGCAGCTGAGAGAGTGTTCGTTGTTTGGACTGGGCTGGCTCCTTGGCGCATTCAAAATGGGCGAGGGTGGCCATCGGTCGGTGCCCTTTGCACATTATGGAGAAGCTACCACTGGTACACTGTCAATGAATCTATGCACAGGGTCATTGTAATTTTAAATTGTAATTGTTTATTTAAACAGCGCTTATATACACAAGTGGGGTGCTTCAAAGCGCTTGAAGGCGGGAAGGGAACAAGGGAATACAGTAGTCGTTCTTAGGCCTTGAAGTTTCAGAATGATCTAATTGTAGCTTTTGATCAACTGTTGACTTTGAAGTCATGCACATGAACTGCACTGTTGTTAATGCAGCGATTCCGAACACATTAACATATCCATAGACATGTCCTACTGTAGAAGGATACCAGGGTAGCTCAGCAGGGTGAGTGACTGTTGCTAGGGTGTTATATATTTAAAACTGGCTGTAAATCTTATGACTTTTTGCAAATTTTATTTTTAAAACATGCTATAAAAAGTGTTTGTTTGGCCAGGGAATAGGTTGGGGTGGTAGTTTGCTTATATTCAGGGTGAGGGTAGGGCTGGGGGAATTTCTGCCAATATGGTGAAAATCAAAAGCTGGCACCCATGAACTCACTTTAATTTCCTAATAACTGCTGTCAGCTCAATAGAAGCATTTATTTGTGATTAAGCAGGTTGACAAACATATAACAGCTTTAGAAACATATGTGATAAAATACAAAGGAAGGGGCACAGAAATCACAGGGTATTTGTGTGGTAGTCCGACAAAAATAAAGACATTTTAAAGAAAACTAGTGAATGTAAGTTTAAGAGCATGTTTCAGTTTGGAAATATCTTTTTAGTTTTTTTCTAGACAAGTGTAAGATGCACATTTGGAAAACAATAGTGGGCCCAGCATGTAGAAAGTCTGATGTATCAGTGATGGCCCACTCCCCAGTGATATTCATGGCCCATTGATTCCTGTGGTGCCCTTTCAAGCCAGAAAAAAAGAACTCAGGCAGAGCAAATACAGCCTGCAACTGCAGGAATGACAGCCGGGGAAAGGAGTACCTTTAAGGGTCCTGTAAAGGGTTATTTGCCAGGGTTGGAGGGTGGCGAGGCCGCCAATTAGGGAGAAAAGAAGCCAATGGGGAGGCAATCGTCCCATACAGTATGTCTTCTCTAGGTACCCCTGTGCCTATGCTAGTCTTGTAGGTTAATAATCTCGGGCAGGGTTCACCTTGACATATTACTCCACAAATAAGAGGCATTCACTGCATGCACTCAGCTCTTTCCAGCTAGGGGTGCTTGAACTTCCCAAAATGTGCCCATTTGGAACGTCAAGCTTTTCCCAGTTGGTTTGACCTCTCCCAGGGGATTCTTGCAGGTTTTACAAAGGGTCCAACTCAGATCTTAAGGGAGGGTTCGAGTTCTGACATCTTGGTTTAGCTGTGGAGAGTGAGGACCAGCAGTGCTAGATGTGGATAAAGGCAGTGACTCATTTAATGATTTATGGTGCTTCTGAGTTCCCGGGTCAAAGATGGAGGCACCAACGTGACCCCAGTGAATGGTCCACAGAAGTACTATGAACCTCCACCATGGTGCTGTGTCATCCCCAAGCCCCCAAACTCACATTGGCTCAGAGGTGTTCTGTGAAATCTACCTCTGAATATCAACAAGGACTCATTAATTAAGTGGCCATAACCGTGGCTCTACCTATGCCAGGCACAACATGCTGTCATCATTGCATTACTGAATGGTCAAGAGGTTCAGAAAGGTCAATCTATTGTCATTTGCCAAAGCAAAACACTTACAAATGGGAGCTTTCTGTCCATCAGGGAGACTGAAACATTCACCTACAAAATTCAAATCATAAACAACGAACAAGAAGAAAAACATAAAAAAGCAGAGAAAATTAGAATATAAAACTCAAAAGTGAAAAAAGAACACGAAGGAACATAAAACAGCTGAAACTGAAAATGACCTACAAAAGTAAAAAAATAACAGGAGAAACATTAATGGGCAGCACAGAAAATGCAACTACGAAAGTCAAAAGTGAAAAAGATTAAGAGAAGAAACATAAAAAAGCATACAGTAAACAAAGCCTACAAAATTCACCTATGCCTACGACTGCATTGACGTGCACCCATGTCTATAAAAGGTATGTGTGCCTAAAACTGCTTTGGCATACTCTGAGACATACACATTTCACGTGTGCCTGGCAGCGCTTTAGTGGCCTGCACGTGCAAAGTTTACGCGCACCACATTCCTTTCGTGCTCTGCCCATCTACGAAAAACATTTCGTATTCTCACTGGGTTGTCCATGTCCTGATTTGGTGATCTACCCCCTCCTCCACCTACAAATCGTATGCCAAACTGCTAACCAAATTCCCTAACTCCACGTGTGCCCTATTATCGATTTAATACTAATCTACCCTACAGGTCAACTAGCCTTAATCGCCCAATGGTCTTGACTACAAACATTCCCAACACAAATATCCAGAGGCAGACCTCCATGGTATTGCTTCTATCCCTTCCAACGCCAACTGCAGAGTGTCGCAACTAGTTCCACTTTCTAGTTTATATCAGTGCTGAGAAAACTACAGGTACAATTCCCCTTCAAAAGGAACCCAAAACAAGAAGACTACCTGCTGCTGGCTGGGATTGGCCAGAACCATCTGCATGAATACATTTCTATTGGCTGTGGCCTGAAAGCTGCTCCTGTGACTCACAGCAGCTGCTTGTTATCAGGAATTGATCTTTGCTAGAAGCCTATAGGAAGAGTACTTGCAGGGTTGAAAAGCCCCCAAAAATACTACAATCGACCTAAAAAAGTCAGCTCAATGTCACTGAGTCTCCGGGATGCAAGGTCAAAGCAGTAGAGTAATTGCCTTCTGGCAAGGGTGTAAAAGCTCCGACCTTTTCTATTTTTGAGCCTTAGAGACTGGTTAGGCCACGTTTAATCCCTTTTCCGCACAAGAACATATCCTTTCATGGGTTTGTAGCATCTAGTTATTATCGCATAAGGTGGGTTTAATCAAAGAATATGGAATACATTTCTCACTGTAATCGTATTTCTGGTGCTTCTATCTGCCTAGATTCATATGCTATGCATAGGCCAACATCTAGTGGAAGCTGTGGAGTATTACAGTTGTAATGGGCGTCGAAATAGGGTGTGCCAGTAATACTACCCCTATTGTGACGTCCCCTGTACCCATGATCCCTCACGCCTGTAGGTCCCTCAGATTTTATTTTTTCTGACACGATAGCATGAGGAGTAGTGTGAGTACAGAGTTCCCACAAACAGATACATAAATATATGGAAAGTTCAATTAAACATCTATGCACCTTCTCTCAAGGGGGGGTAATGTATTCCTTCTGTTGCTTGTGTAATCTGCTTAGATCACATGCTATACATAGATTAGTGAGCAGTGTTATGAGAAGGTGGTGGGTTGTGAGAAGGAGTAGCGGCAAATAGATATTTTAGAACCGCTTGTCCCACCTGTGTATCTGTCTTGGAATGTGTGTCAATGCAGTGGTGCTGAGTGAAGGTGTGAAAGGGCTTCGTGTAGCTGCACTGCAAATGTTGTCTAATGGTACGTTTGCAAGAAAGGCTAACGTAGCCCCAGTGCCCCTTGTGGAGTGGGCTCTAGGTGTAGAATGCAGTGTCTTGTCTGATAATAAATAGCCTAACCGTATACATTTGACTATCTATTTGGAGATTGCTCTCTTTGAAACACGCTCTCCTTATCTGCCTGTAGCCATGGAGACAAACAGTTGATCAGTTTTCCTAAGCGATTTGGTCTTATCTCCCTCACATCTAATTTGTGGAGTTTGACCTCAGCTGAGCTGGGTGGCTTTTGAAAGAAGGACGGGTGCTCAATAGACTGGTTTAAGTGAAACCTGGAAATAAATTTAGGTGAACAGCTAGGGTGAGTCTGTAAAACCAATTTGTCTTTATGGATGACAAAGAAGGGGCCCTGAACTGACAATGCTTGGCTCTCGCTGACTCTTCTTAAGTGATAGCCACTAAGAAGGCTGTCCTATAGGTAATGTCTCTAAGGGTAGCCTGTTGCAAAGGCTCGAATGGGGGTCCCATGTGTTTTGCTAGTACTACCTTTAGATCCCAACCAGGCGGGGGTTAGAGACTGGAGGATGTATTCTTTTCACTCCCTCCATGAAAGCTTTGATGACTGGCACTTTCCACCATGAGATCTTACTTTGAGAGGTGGTCTATGCTGATAAAGCTGCTAGATGGACTTTGAGAATTAAAGACAAACCCTGAATCCAACTGATGGAGCATGTAAGTAAGAATGTGTGATGGCATACACTCTATGGGGTTGATCTGTTTATATTGGCACCAAATGACGAATCTCTTCCACTTGTGGAAATAGCAGTGTCTGGTGTTTGGGTTCCTTGCTTCTTTTAGGATGTCCATACACCGTTGTGGAAGATTAAGGTGACCGAACTCTATGACTTCAGGAGCCATGGTGCCAAGTTCAAAGAGTGAGGTTGTGGGTGTATCGTTGTCCCCCCTTGTTGAGTCAACAGGTTGACCTGGTATGGAAGCTAGATGGGATTGCACATCGCAAGCTTGCGCAGATGTGGATACCACGGTTGTCTCGCCCACATAGAGCAACCAGAATGAGTTTCACCAGTTCCCTGTGTATTTTGTTCATTATCCTGCTGATCAATGGTGTCGGGGGAAAAGCGTAAGCCAATATCCCTGACCAGTTCATCCATTAGGTGTTCCCCTTGGAGTGTGGCTGGGGGAACCTGGACGCGAAGTATGGGCATTGCTTGTTTTCTCTTGTAGCAAACAAGTCTAGAGAGGGGTATCCCCAAAGAGAGATGTGGTCTACGATGTCTGTGTGTAGTTTCCACTAGTGCTCTTCTGGTAGAGGGTCTCTGCTGAGAGAGTCCGCTAGTGTGTTCAGTATCCCTGGAACATGTTGGGAGGACAGGGGCATCCCTCGTCTGAGTTCCCACTTCCATATTTTCTGCACCAGCTTGGACAGATTTGGAGAGTGTGTACCTCCTTGCTTGTTGACATAGAGCATTGCGGTGGTGCTGTCTGTTAGGACTTGTACCGACAGGTTCATCGGGTGTTGTTAGAAGGCTTGTAGGGCCTTGAGGACTGCCAGTAACTCCAGAACGTTTATGTTTTTCTGTGCAGTCACTTGCCGTGTGCTGTGTGGTGAAGGTAGTGGGCACCCCACCCGGAAAGGGACGCGTCCGTTGTGACAACCGCTTGTGCATCCGGTTCGTGGAAGGGTTTCCCCTTGAGTAGATTTTCCCTTGACCACCAGCGTAAGTTCTGAACCAGTCCTGGCGAAACAACCACTAGATTGTCCCACTGACCACTTGCCTGAGACCATTGTTTCGCCAACCATTCCTGCATTGGTTGCATGCGCAGGCACGTGGGGGACTAGGTAAATGCATGATGCCATCATACCTAGCAGGCGCATTGCTTTGCTTAAGCTTATCCGGAGACCAGCTTGATACTGGGGTATTTGCCTAAGCATATTTTGCACTCTTTCCAGGGATGGGTAGGCTAAACCTGGCTTTGTATCTAATACAGCTCCTAGGAACTGTTTTGATGTGTTTGGTATCAGACTCGACTTTTTCTCGTTTATTGAGAAGCCCAATTGGTAGAGAAGGTCTATTGTCCTTTGCGTGTTTACTTTGCAAAGATGGTAGTTTTCTCCCGTGATCAGCCAGTCATCAAGGTAGGGGTACACTGGGATTGACTCCCTGCGTAGGTGCGCTGCCACCACCACCAGTACTTTGGTGAACACCTTTGGAGCCGAGGCTATTCTGAAGGGCAGCTCCTTCAACTTATAGTGTTGGTCTACTACTTTGAATTGCAAGAATCTTCTGTGCGCTGGGAACATTGAGATATGAAAATAGGCATCTTTCATGTCCAATGTTGCCATGTAATCCCCCTTTTTTAACAGAGGGATTACTTCTTGTAGTGTTGTCATGCAACATTTTTGTGGTTTTACAAATTTCTTTGCAGGGCGCAGGTCTAGTACCGGGCGCATGGTCAGATCTTTCTTTGGAACATGGAAGTACGTTGAATAAAATAAATACCCTTGTTTACCTCTTTGTGTGGCACAACCTCAATGGCGTGCTTGCGGAGTAGAGCTTTCACCTCTTCTAGCAGGATAAGTTGTTCCTCCTGCAATGGTTTATTTTGGCGCGGGGGGAGGTTTGACAGTCTCCCTTGAAGCTCTATACAATAAACCCCTGTCACTGTTGACAACACCCATTTGTCCGATGTTATACCCTCCCATGCGTGGGTGTAAAAGGATATTTGTTCCCCGACTGGGGAGGCATGGGAGGGGACCCGTAGCAGGGCATCATTGCTTAGAAGGTGTCCCTCCACCTCTGGTAGGGTGGCCTCTCCCTCTTCCCCGGGCCCTGCGCTGACCCCTGGGGTAACCCTGGGTGGCTTGTTGATTGGTATTACAAGAGGAACTTTGATTTTGGTTGTATCCGGTTCCTCTGCGCGTTTTGCCCCCAAACCCGACGAAAATTACTACTACCTCTTTGGCCCGGTTGTTGATTAGTAAGTTGGCCAAGGGATTTGAGGGTCTCATATTCATCCTTGGCAGGCTTGAGGGTATCTTCAACTGCCTTTCTAAATAATATGTTCTGCTCAACTGGCATATTTAGTAGGGTAGCTTGAGTCTCAAGTTTAAAGCCTGACTGCCTAAGCCAGGCATGGCGTCTTAAAATGGTGGCTTCTGCAATAACGTGTCCAGCATTGTCAGCTGCGTCAAAGTTATTTTCTAGGAGGACGCCTGCTGTAGCCCTGCCTTTGGCAGCCAGAAGGGGGAGTTTGGCCTTTAGTGGCTCTGACGCTGACTCTGCCAGGGCCTTTACCTCATCCCACTTTGTGCAGTCATAGCTGGATAGCGAGGTGGAATTGTTTGCTATAGGCACCAGGTATGCTGCAGTGGGCGCCATCTTCCTACCCATAGCACATAATTTTTTGCTCTCCTTGTCTGGAGGGGCTTCGGAGGGGGCTAATGGGGTACAAGCTCTCTTGTGGGTGGTGGTAACAACCAGAGAGTCAGGTCGAAGTTGGCCCCTTATATATAAGGGGTCGGATGGTGCTGGTTTAAAGAGTTTCTCAATTTTAGGGTTCACTGCCCTGGTATTGTTTGGTAGTTCTAGGGAAGCTTGAATCCTTCTTTGGACTGATTTTAGCAGGGGGATAAATTGGGTTGCCGTTTTTTTATCGCCCAACCGATTTTCTGCAAAATCCTTGTCCTGCTGGGCCTCTTGTGTTTCGATGCCGAAATGCTCTGCAGTCCTTATGAGTATATCATTGAATAGTGGCTGGTTTTCTACAGGGGAGTCTGGTAAAACAGGGTCTTGCGGGACTGGAGAGTCCATCGCAAAAACCACAGTCGGTGTCATCTTGGTCTTGACCGTCTTCTCACCTGGCATCGTAACCCTCGATGTCACCATAATAGGGTTCACCCTCGTCTAAGTATTCATCCTCCCCTACATCCTGGCCGTAAAGGTCGTAGGAGAGGCAAGGAGTTTTGTGTGGTTGTTCAACAGCCAATTCTACTGGGGGAAGAGATCTCTTTTAATATGGTACAGCCGTTGCCTGGGACTGAGGCTGTAGGTGTTGTGTTGGAACCAGACGCCTGTGTAGTGGGAGGCGTGGAGGCCAAGTTGTCTAGAACATGTGGATGTTTTTCAAAGAAATTTGCTAAGCAGGTCATGCGACTTATGACTCTGTCAATATCCTGTGCAGACCATCTGGCTGAACTGGGTATAAACCCTGGGTCGGAGGAGGCTGGAGTGGGGGTAGAGGGTGTATGTTCCTCTTCCTCATCAAGACTGATAGAGTAAGGCTCATGAGCATGATCAGGCTCTACTATAGTGTCCAGTAGGGGCATACTCTTACATTGGCTAGAGGGTTGCTCCCTAGCCTTCTCCTTGCTAAGTGAGTCCCTCTCTCTAGAGGAACTGGATTTGTCTCTCTCCTTATGCTCCGTGCTCTTAGATGATGTTTTTTGGAGCTCAGGGTCGAAAAGGGGGTTCCAGAGGACTCCCCAGGCTTGTCCCCGGGTGTAGTCCGAACTTCGCAGGGATGGCTTGTGCGGCGTCTTTCGCCGTCGCCGGGCCGGACGGGGGAGTTTTGAGTCGGGTGAACTTTGTCTTATCAGGCTTGTCATGCGGCGGCCGTTCGGAGTGTCGAGAGGACATCTGATCAGATCTGCCTTTCACTGTCGACTCTCGGTGTGCGACCTTACTCGCATCGCCATGGGGTGTGTTTTTGTGGGGGAGTGTGGTGCCCTTGACGCCAGGTGTCTTCCCCGTAACAAGACCACTGGCCTGTCTGCTAGGGTCGGGGACTGGCACTGGGGAACGTGGAGGTTCCCCGTCACTCTCGCCGTCCAAAGGGACGGCGTCGCTGCCGTTGTTGGATGCCTCTTGGACGTTCATGGAGGCCTCGGCCTGCATGGCGTGATGGGCCCAATGTTTAGTTCGCCTTTCTTTGAGGGCTTTCGGTTGGAGAAGCTTACAAGCTCGACAATGCACCTCTTTGTGGTCTCTATTCAAGCAGAGGTTACAGACCCTATGCTTGTCGACCCACGTGAACTTCCTATTGCAGGAGGGGCAGAACTTAAAGGGAGTACGCTCCATGATATATGTAGGCAGCTGGCCAACTATGGGAAAGGTTGGGAATATACATGTTTATGACCACCCCCCACTCTCCCTACTGTAAGGCCGAGGTCGAAAGGGAATTCCATGGCCGGGTGGTGCCGTCGAAGTCTCTGTCCGACAGTCAACTTCAAAGTCTTCTTCAGTCTTTACCGCGTCGAGTCACGGCGTCGGTAAAGGACAGGAAGAAACAGTAATTTAATTATTAAAGTTCAACGGCGTACGCCGAAAATGAACTCCGCTTATATTTTGTGAGCGCTCAGAATGGCAGAAAAAAACAATCTGAGGGACCTACATGCATGAGGATTCATGGGTACAGGGGACGTCACAATAGGGATAGTATTATTGGCACACCCTATTTCGACACCCATTTTTGAGTTTCGAAAAACAACTGTAATACTCTGCAGCTTCTACTAGATGTCGGCCTATGCATAGCATGTGATCTAAGCAGATTAGATAAGCAACAGAAATCTTTTTATAGAACCTGGATTGGACATTCCTTTAATTTGGACTAATGTACTTTCTTGTTTGGGTTGCTACTGTGTCCCATTCACCCGCTCTTGAGATTATAGTCTGTCCTCGGGCCACAAAAGCACATGAGACAAAGGAGGTATATCTCTTAACTGTGCCTGTTTCCCCTTTATGATTTGGGATCACCTTTGTTTTGTAGAAGTGGGAGGGCTGAGTAAGTGTTCTAGACACTACTCATCCTTGTAGTCTTGCAGGGCAGAAGTCATTTAGTCACACCAAGCCTCAGGAACAACCTGCAAAGTTGTACCTGGGCGAACCTGCAGAAAATCTAGGGTATGAGTTTCAGATGAACCATCCCGTCCATGCTTCAGTCCAGGTACACATCACGATTTTAACCATTAAAAGATCACCCCTTCCAATCTGCCATCACAGGACGGGTTATTTCAAATTTCACAATTCAGTAATGGTGCTTGACACACACAAGGAAGGACCCATGGTATGTTGTGTCCTGGTATTTATGATACACCTTTATTGTGAACACTTAAATCAGCAGTTACACACCCTATCCCTTCCATTCTAACATAGTTGGAGTTTTCTGGGTAAATAATTTGCAAATATTCTAACTTCGTGTTATGATCATGCAGCGTGCAAAGATGGAGTGATTGAATCAGCATATAGAAGAGTTTCTCACACAGCATATAATGGCAGTCCCTCCCGCCCCGCCATTCCCAATACACATTTTGTTGTGCCACTGTGTTCATTTATTTATTTATTTATACATTTGTAGATGGTGCTGAGACTTTTGAATTCTACTGAAATGAAGTTGCTGTTGCTGTTCAGTCAGCAATGGAGTGGTCCGTTTTTCATTCAGTGGTGGGGACCACCAGGGGCATGGGTGTAGCATGGGAAAGTAAGTACAACCTTAAAGAAATTATAAAAATCAAAAATCAAACAGATCATAAGAATTCTGGGCTGCGTTTCATTTTCCGAGTTTTCGGCTAATATTTTCTTTGCTCAAAGTCTTGTTGAGTAGTGCTTGGAGGGTGCTTCCTTTTTTCTGTAAGGAATAGACAAAATAAATCAAAATCAGAAAGCTTTAATGACCTCATTCCCCTCCTCGACACCCCTGCGCTACCCTCGCTGATATACTCTGATCTCCAAGGTCATAGTGGTTAGGGGCAGAGTCTGGGCGCTTTTGGAATCGCCTGCAATGTGCCCCCTTGCCTGAGCAATACTTCCAAATTGTGTTTCAGGGCTCTGTCCTTCCTGGCACACCCAGACATCAGCCATAATAACCCAGAAAGGAGGTGATGAGTGAGCAGAAAGGAGGTGATGAGTGAGGGGTACAGGAGTCATTGGGTGGGTGCAAGGACATTCATCTGCTTAGACTGACCATCAAATTATCCCAGATCTTCTGACAAGCCATGTACAAAACCAAGAGCAACTTGTGGGAGTGGTCTCTACTGGAGCTGAAATCACTCACTGATTCCCTGATACAAGGTGCGTGTCAATGCGCTGAAATGAAAAATCTAACAAAGATCATGGGGGTGCAGGCGAGATTGTACAGTTCCATTCCCAGTACAGGAAGAGCAGAGTACATGGTAGGGGAATGGAAGGGCAATGATTTGGTAAAGACCTAAAGGGCCCTTCCCTGCTGAATTACTAGATGAAAACTGTCCTGAATTTTCAGAGAGTTACCCATTTGTCTCTTATTCTTAGCTAAGAGGCCTGCATGTCATGAGTGGGGTGCGGAGGCGGGGGAGGGACTCACTCTAGTTTTCAGTGGGGAACTGTTCACATCATCTGAAAGTAATTGTCACCACTAGGCTTGTTCAGCAAGATTCTTAGCTCTGTCATTAGAGGGGAGGGCAATACATGTTTGGCCATTGGTACACACACCCTTGTCTCTAGCCTAAACAGTCTTGTTGTGTAGTCATTTGATGTGTAGGAATCTAGCAAAGCTGTGGACAACAAGCTCTCCCTTGTCTGGCACATCACACGCAAACTGAATCCATATTCAACAACCGAGGTCAAGTGACATAATGTGAAGGGAAAATGCAATAAACTCAGATGAATACAAGATTTCATATAATGCAAGCCTAGAACTATGGGAGTGTGCAACCATCGCTACACAGATCCTGGTCACAATCAGCCACTAGGATGAATAGCATGAAGGATTGCCATCTGCCATGGTGTTAGGGACAATTATCTTATAAGGCTAATTTCCCCAACCCAGTGAGTCCCCCAGCAGCTTTGCTGGATTTCTTTTTTTTTTTTTCTCCTGCTAAGAGTGGAACTCTTTCCTTCCCACTCTTAGGCATGATTTGAGGTATGTCTTTCACTTGGTATGTGCTTAGGGGCTATGGGATCTTTTACTCCATAGGGTATCATCTGTTTTAGTATATGTGTTACACAGCACCCTCAGTGCAGTAACACAGGGGTGTCATAGTGACCCCCAAACATAGACTCCATACCCTGGGACTGACTACTGTCTCCCAGGGCATGTAAAGTCACCATTGGCTTTATTAGTCCCAAATTGCGAACAGAACCAGTACAAACCATCATATTGTGGAAGGGGTTAATTAGATTACCCCTGGGTCTGTTTCCAAAGGGGCACTGTCCAGTCCCCCCTTGTCGAGTTTCTGGCTGGTGGCATTGGTTACCACATGAAATATTCCACCCGAATATTTCCTATGGGATTTTCCCATTCATTTTAAACGCACCACTTTTTTGGTGCATTGTAAAGATACCGCCGGTTTATTTAATTAATATAAAATCACCGGTTGGGTCTTTTTGCCAGAACTCTTTTGCAAAATGGCGTACGTGTCCGTCTCTGTAACTCCAACCAAGGTTGGGCCCTTTGTTCCACTTTTTGGCGGGCTTCTCCACAGAAGCCCTCCAACTGGTGCCACTCTGTCTGGGATCCACAGGATGTGTGGGTAGGGGAATTGGCACCCTGGACTGCGTTGCCTTAGCAACCCAAGTCACACTCTGTCTTTATTGGCCGAGTGGTGAGCCGCCCGGCTCACCACTTAGCATGTATGAGTGACAGCTAGGCTGTTGAATGGGTTTTTTTTCTGCATAAAAGCAGGGCTTTTGGGACTGGAACTTCAGAAGTCGCCACAGGAACTAAGAAATCCAAAGAGGGGAGAAGCTGAGCCATCTGCAACAACGACACCACCGGTGGAGCCCTGCTGCAACGACCTCAACACTTTCGCGACAACAAGAGAAGATCTTTAGCTGCAAGAGCCTTCACCCTCTGAGCTGGTGGGGACAACCAGTTCGACATTCGCCTTCCAGGATGCCCCTTGGTCGAATTGCCAGTGCCAAGCACCCCGGCGGCCGGATAGCCAAGCTTCAGTCCACTGGGACCGCGAATAAAAGGAGCGCACCTTTTAACCGAACAAACTCCGCCCTGGTTTCATCCCTGGGCAGTGCAACAACTCCAAGTTTCCTCCTCGATGAGATCTTCTCTTCCCCGGATCGAAACCACAAACTGCACCCGCTGCCAGGAACAACTGCCACCGCTGGAGCTTCCTCATTTTTAAAAGTACTGTGTTCCGCCTGGCCTCCCTTTCTTCGGATCGCTAAAGGTGACCCTTAAATCCTTAGCTTTCCAACTGGGCTGGCCCCAGACCTTCTAACTTTATCTTTTGCATCAAACCAACCTCTTTTGAACATTTTTGCAAAGACTTGAGTGCATTTTTAAACTGTGTGATCTTGGGCACATTTCGCCTTGCTCCATTTAAAGTGGCCCTGGCCTATGAACCTTGGCTCTACAGTAGACTCTGCCTTCACTAACTTGCTGTGGCCTTAGAAAAGTGTTGGGAACTGTTTATTTTCATGACCTGTCTTTTTCTCTCCCTCTAACTTAATTATTGGAGTGCCATCTGAGTTAGGCGCTCACATCTGTTTTTACAAATAGTGGTGTTCTAACCTAGAGTTGTCTAATAATTATTAAGGGAGGCGTGTATACTTTATTTGACTGTGTTTGAACTTGCTTTGATTTAGAGTGCTTAGTGTATTTCCTAAAGTGTGTTTTAAATAAATAATTATATACTTTTGATACCAAGCTCTGGCCAGTGTTAGTTTGTTCCACTGTGTTTTTGGCCCTATTGTGTATGCTCTGTATACTGCCCTACTCATCTTGAGAGACGTCTGACTGCTCAGCCACAGCTACCAGGTAATTCTGGGTTGTGCAGACTGCTACCAATTGGGTTTACTGCTTACTCCTGTAGTCTTAATCTTTTTGCAGTGTTCCTCAAGGGAACTGCACAGGATTCTGCCTAACACTGGTGTTCAGCGGTGGGATTTGTATTGAGTATACATTGTAGAGTGCTTCTGATACTTTGGTGCAACTAACCACAAAGCTTAGCACTAAAAAGCCGATTTCTAACATGTCAACTATGGAAAGTTACAGCCAGGAGTCTCTTTCTGCAAATACAGCTGATTGTTTAAGAGCCCTTTGTAGACATAAGAGTCTTTCTGTAAAAGGCAAGAAAATAGAATTGATTGAAAGATTGTTAGAAAACCAAAGTCTGGGTAGTGGTTCAGAGGAGCCTACCTCCCCAGCAAATGTAGACAACAGCAATGAGGTTAATATGAATGAAAGTGTTGATAGTATTGTTGTAGATTTAGAAGCGGAAGGTGAGACTAATGTAACTGTCCCCCTGGCCCTCTGTCTGCTCTACCACCTCAGGCTTTGCCTACTGGACCCTTATCAGGTCCCACACTAAGTCCTGAATTCATAGAACTAGAAAAAATGAGGCTTGAATTAGAGTTCAAAAGAATTAGTGATTGGTGCTTTCGTCCAATCTGAACGAAAGCACCAAGAACTAAGGCTCAGAGAAATGGAGCTCAAGCATGAGCTAGAGATGAAGAAATTGTCTGTGGAAAATGCTTCTCTCTCCGGATCCTCTCAGAGTTCCAGTCCCAAAAGACCCTGGATGCCTAAAGAGATTGTGGGTATGTATGAACCTAAATTGGATGTGTTGGATTGGTTGGCTATGTTTGAGTATAATCATGGGCTCCAGGACATCACAGGGAATCAGTTGCTTCCTTGATTGTTCTGTAGGCTCCCCCCTGTTGCATCTGATGTGGTAATGGAGTTGGGGGAGGTGGATAGGATGGATTGTGAATGTGTGAAGCTAGCTTTAATAGCTAGATTTGAGAAGACCCCTTCCCAGTACCTTAAGAGGTTTAGGACCCTCAAAAAGCATATTGGTACCCCTTGGGCTACCTGGGTGAGTGAAAGTTTGGAGAACTTAGATGGATGGATTAAGGGTTACAGAGTGAACACTTATGAGGGAATGAGAAATCTTGTTATGTTGGAGTCAATTTATGATGCCTGCTCTCCTGAGCTCAGACAGCACTTGGCTGATTCAAAGGAAATCGATCCCAAGAAGCGAGCTAAGGCTGCTGATTTGTGGGTTGCCAACAGGGCTACTCACAAGGATTCTGGGGCAACTCAGAAAAAGGATGAGGGGAAACAGCCAAAAAAGGACTCCAAAGAGAATTCCCATAATTCCACTTCCAAAGAGGTCCCCAAACAGAACCATAAGGGTAAGCCACCAGGGAAACTCAAATCAGGCTAGTGTACCTTCTGGTCCCAAACCAGAAGGAGGTCAGAACAAGCCACCATTCATAAAAGCATTTGGGAAATGCTATGTTTGTGGCTCTACTGACCATGTGAAAGGGGATCCCAGATGTCAGGATAAACCTTCAGGGGTCCACACTGTCTCCTTGGCCTTCACTCCAGAGGAGAAAGTACCAATGACAAGTAGAAACTTTCACCTACTGGCTGAAGACCCGATAAGAGTCTCAGCTAGTGTTTCTTTAGTGTCCCTTGGGTTGTGGGAACAACATAATTTAGATGTCTATAATTCTATCCCAGATAATACTAAAGAGTATTATAAGGACAGTGTCCAAGTGAATGGTCAGGAGACTCCTGCCATTAGGGATACTGGGGCCAGCATAACTGTGGTGGACACATCTTATTTCAAGGCAGATGATGTTGCTAGGGCACCCAAATGCCTCACCAAGTTAGCCGGAGGGCCTGTGCAGATGCTTCCCCAGTTACCAGTTCTCATCCAGTGCAATGATATGACTGTGAAGATACCTGTCACTGTACAATGTGAGGTGCCAGGAAGAGTTCTGTTGGGAAATGACCTGAAAACTCTTGGAGTAGTGTCACATACCCCCAGACCTCCTAGTAAAAGGTTACAGGAGCTAACCGGACCTGCAAGGGAGAAAACCTTGAGAGGTTCTCCTAAGGAGATGATGGAAACAGAATCACTCCTACTCCACTGGAGCTACTAACTGCTATATCTGAGCAACCAGAAGCAAAGGGGAAACCCAAGACTTCTAGAAGGAAACCAGCAGCAAGCACTCCAGTGCTTCCAACTAGGACTTCCCCTAGGTTGTCCAAGGTTACACCTGTAACTCCACCTCCAGCTGAGGCTGAGAGGGAGGTACAACCCTGTGTGGTTGAACTAGACTCTGAAGAGACAGAGCTAGTAGAAGGCCAAGAACTTATTGGAGATCTGGATCCTGTTGACCATCCTGAGCTGCAGTCTTTACTGGCAGAAGGTGGACCCAACAGGGCAGACTTCAGTAAAGGGCAAAGAAAATGTCAAACTCTGGAACCTATACTTCCCAGGCAATTGCTGATGGGCAATTGCCTGGGAAGTATAGGTTGCACTGAGAAGATGGCCTCTTCTACAGTGAACCGACTGACTCTACACCTGGAGACTACAAAAGACTTGTAGTGCCTCAAGAGAACAGACCCCAATTCTTGCAACTAGCCGATGAGATTCCTTTGGCTGGTCACATGAGCTTCAAGAAGACCAAGGAAAGGCTCTCTCTCTACTTGTATTGGCCTAAAATGGGGGCTGAGGTAGATAAGTATTGCAAGAGTTGCCGCACTTGCTAAACCTTTGGTAAAAGTGGATCCAAGAACGTGGCACCTCTAGTTCCTCTGCCTGTGGTGGGAGTACCATTTGAGAGGGTAGGAATCAACATTGTTGGTCCCCTTGATCCTCCAACTTCCTCAGGCAACAGGTTTATCCTTGTTGTAGTAGACCATGCTACTAGGTTCCCTGAGGCAATTCCTATGAGGACTGTTACAGCACAAGCTGTGGCTAAGGCCCTCCTTGGTATTTTTACCAAGGTTGGGTTTCCTAAGAAGGTAATCTCTGACAAGGGGTCGATTTTTATGTCCCACTACATGAAGTCCATGTGGAAAAACTGTGGAGTTACGTACAAGTTCTCTACCGCATACCACCCTCAGACAAATGGGATGGTAGAAAGGTTTAATAGAACCATGAAGAGCATGATAGGCGCTTTAGAGGGACCCATTAGAAGAAAGTGGTATCTTCTACTGCCATGCCTTCTCTTTGCTTATAGAGACGTCCCTCAGGATGTAGTAGGTCATAGTCCCTTTGAGCTTCTTTATGGCCATCCAGTCAGAGGTCCATTGGCCCTGATTAAGGAGGGGTTGGAGAGTGCTCCTTCCCCCAAGCCAGTCAGAGTGACTGACTATGTGATAGGACTCCGGAGGAGAATGTCACAGATGATGGCTCAAGCTAGTGATAACCTGAAGGCTGGTCAAGCTTTGGTCAAGCATTGTCATGACCAAAGGGCTAACATGGTTGAGTTTGCTCAGGACCAGCTAGTTCTTGTTATGGTGCCGACAAGGCAGAGGGCCTTGCAGGACAAATGGATGGGACCCTTCAAGGTTGTGGGAAAACTTGGAGAGGTGACCTATCCGATGGACTTCGGCAACCCCAAGGAGGCTCCCAGAGTCTTCCACACCAACAGACTGAAGGCTTATGTCTCTAGGCCTGAAGTAGGAGCTTTGCTTCTATCTTCAGCACAAGAGGAAGAAGAGAGTGAACCTCTCCCTGATCTCCTCAGAGGCTTACTTTTAGATGAAAAAGTTGAAGGAGGTAATCTCTATTCAAATCTGACACCTGAGCAACAAGAGGAGTAAAAATCTCTGTTAAATCAGTTTGCCTCCCTGTTCTCACTTTCACCAGGCTTGACCCCTTGGGGCCAGCATGAGATCTTCACTGGTGACAGTCTGCCTGTAAAAAGCAGAGGGTACAGAATGTCAGAGAATGTAAGAACCCACATCAAAGTAGAGGTCAACAAGATGCTTGATCTCGGGGTAATAGAGCCCTCTACTAGTCCATGGTCTAGCCCAGTTGTGTTAGTACCAAAGGCAGGATCCAATGAGTTGATATTCTGTATGGACTATAGAGCCCTTAATGCAGTCACCAAGACTGATGCCCATCCTTTTCCAAGGACAGATGAGCTGGTGGATAGACTTGGTTCAGCCAAGTCCTCAGCACATTTGATCTAACGTCAGGCTATTGGCAAATAGCCCTGAGAGACCATGCCAAGGAGAAAACCGCATTTTCTACCCCAGTTGGCTTATACCAATTTAAGGTTGTGCCTATAGGACTGAAGAATGCACCTGCTACATTCCAAAGGATGGTAAATCAGGTTCTGAATGGGATGGAGGACTTCTACATGGCATACTTGGATGACACTGGAGTGTTCAGCCACTCCTGGGAAGAGCATGTTGACCACCTAGGACATGTTTTGCAGGCTCTTGAGCAGGCCAATCTGAACATAAAGGCAAGTAAATGCCAGATTGGACAGAGTAAAGTGGTCTACCATGGACATGAGGCAGGAGGTGGAGAAATAAGGCCTTTGCCCAGTACGATTGAAGCCGTGCAAAATTGGACAACATCTACTACTCAGACCCAGGTAAGAGCCTTCTTAGGTCTCACTGGGTACTACAGGAATTTCATAGAGAACTATGGGACCATAGCTTCTCCACTGAATGTGATCTCCTCTCCTAAATTCCCTATAAAGGTCAAATGGAATGGGGAGTGCAATCAGGCTTTTGAAAACCTGAAGAAAGCCCTATGTCAAGCTCCAGTACTAAGAGCTCCTGACTACCACCAACCTTTCATTGTACAGACAGCTGCTTCAAATGTAGGTATAGGTGCAGTCCTTAGTCAACTGGATGAGAAAGGTAGGGGGCACCCCATTTGCTTCATCAGTAGGAAACTGAAGGAACCTGAGACAAGGTGGGTAACCATTGAAAGAGAGTGTTTTGCTATTGTGTGGTCTCTGAAGAAGTTTAGGCCATACTTGTATGGTTCTACTTTTGTTATTCAGACTGACCACCAACCCTTGAGATGGTTGATGCAAATGAAAGGGGAGAACCCAAAATTTTTGAGATGGTCAATCTGCCTCCAGGGGTTTGATTTCACCATTGAGCACAGGTCAGGGTGTCACCACCAAAATGCTGATGGTCTCTCTAGGATGTTTGTAACCGGCTAGAAGTATGAGATTCATCCAGGAGTGGATTCAATCCTCCAGTCCCTTAGTCTGGGGGGGGGGGGGTGTTAGGGAGAATTCTCTTATAAGGCTAATTTCCCCAACCTAGTGAGTCCCCCAGCAGCTTTGCCAGATTTCTGGGGTTTGTTTTTTCTCCTGCTAAGAGTGAGACTCTTTCCTTCCCACTCATGGCATGATTTGTGGTATGTCTTTGACTTGGTATATGCTTATGGGCTATGGGGTCTTTTACTCCATAGGGTATCATCTGTTTCAGTATATGTGTTACACAGCACCATCAGTTCAGTAACACAGGGGTGTCATAGTGACCCCCAAACATAGACTCCATACCCTGGGACTGACTACTGTCTCCCAGGACATGTAAAGTCACCATTGGCTTTATTAGTCCAAAATTGTGAACAGAACCAGTACAAACCATCATATTGTGGAAGTACTGGAAGGGGTTAATTAGATTACCCCTGGGTCTGTTACCAAGGGGGCACTGTCCAGTCCCCCCTTGTCGAGTTTCTGGCTGGTGGCAGTGGTTACCACACAAAATATTCCACCAGAATATTTCCTATGGGATTTTCCCATTCATTTTAAACGCACCACTTTTTTTGGTGCATTGTAAAGATACCGCCGGTTTATTTAATTAATATAAAATCACCGGTTGGGTCTTTTTGCCAGAACTCTTTTGCAAAATGGCATACGTGTCCGTCTCTGTAACTCCAACCAAGGTTGGGCCCTTTGTTCCACTTTTTGGCGGGCTTCTCCACAGAAGCCCTCTAACTGGTACCACTCTGTCTGGGATTCACAGGATGTGTAGGTGGGAGAATTGGCACCCTGGACTGCGTTGCCTTAGCAACCCAAGTCGCACTCTGTCTTGATTGGCCGAGTGGTGAGCCGCCCGGCTCACCACTTAGCATGTATGAGTGACAGCTAGGCTGTTGAATGGGGGGTTTTCTGCATAAAAGCAGGGCTTTTGGGACTGGAACTTCAGAAGTTGCCACAGGACCTATGAAATCCGAAGACGGGAGAAGCTGAGCCATCTGCAATGACAACACCACCAGTGGAGCCCTGCTGCAACGACCTCACCACTTTCCAGACGACAAGAGAAGATCTTCAGCTGCAAGAGTCTTCTCTCTCTGAGCTGGTGGGGACAACCAGTTTGACATTCACCTTCCAGGATGCCCCTTGGTTGAATCTCCAGTGCCAAGCACCCCGGCGGCCGGACAGCCAAGCTTCAGTCCCCTGGGACCGCGAATAAAAGGAGCGCACCTTTTAACCGAACGAACTCCGCGGCTGGTTTCATCCCTGGGCAGTGCAACGACTCCAAGTTTCCTCCTCGACGAGATCTTCTCTTCCCCTGGTTGAAACCACGAACTGCACCCACTGCCAGGAACAACTGCCACCGTTGGAGCTTCCTCACTTTTAAAGGTACTGTGTTCCGCCTGGCCTCCCTTTCTTCGGATCACTAAAGGTGACACTTAAATCGTTGGCTTTCTAACTGGGCTGGCCCCCAGACCTTCTAACTTTATATTTCGCATCAAACCAACCTCTTTTGAACATTTTTGCAAAGACTTGAGTGCATTTTTAAACTGTGTGATCTTGGGCACATGTTGCTTTGCTCCATTTAATAAAGTGGCCCTGGCCTATGAACCTCGGCTCTACAGTAGACTCTGCCTTCACTAACTTGCTGTGGTCTTAGAAAAGTGTTGGGAACTGTTTATTTTCATGACCTGTCTTTTTCTCTCCCTCTAACTTAATTATTGGAGTGCCATCTGAGTTAAGCGGTCACATCCGTTTTTACAAATAGTGGTGTTCTAACCTAGACTTGTCTAATAATCATTAAGGGAGGTGTGTATACTTTATCTGACTGTGTTTGAACTTGCTTTGATTAAGAGTGCTTAGTGTATTTCCTAAAGTGTGTTTTAAATACATAATTATATACTTTTGATACCAAGCTCTGGTCAGTGTTTGTTTGCTCCACTGTGTTTTGGCCCTGTTGTGTATGCTCCGTATACTGCCCTACTCATCTTGAGAGAAGTCTGACTGCTCAGCCACAGCTACCAGGTAAATCTGGGTGGTGCAGACTGCTACCAATTGGGTTTACTGCTTACTCCTGTAGTCTTAATCTTTTTGAAGTGTTCTCCAAGGGAACTGCACAGGATTCTGACTAACACTGTAGATGCTCTGGCATTTTTGATTTTTACTAAATATAAAATGATGTGTGTAATTCTGTCTCAGAGAGGGCGGTCTGCTCACCAGACCCTCTCTCCACAAACCTCATGCCAAAATCATATTGTACACCTGTGCCCTGCTGAATCAGTGGCCCAATCTACAGCTCCTGCTCTCCCGTGGCACAACGCAAGTTCAGGTCACAGGTGCCCCCTTGACAGCTGCAGTGACAGCTAAGTCCCTGAAGCACAGGGGCTGTATTTAAAATATGCATCTCTCGCCCAAAAATGACATACCTTTGAGAGTTGCTATCCTGGTGGTAAGTTTAACTGTAAATATGTGCTATACCCAAGTTTGGTATATGGTGGCCAGTATCTCTCATAATTATCCAAGCTACATCCACTTGATATTAGACATGCAACATCCCTGTGAGCCCAGCTCAGCTGTGGAAGGGTTATGTGTATTCCCCCCAGCCAAGCTGTGTGCTGCTGCAAGCAAGACTGTAGCCATGGGCGGTGGGTTGCCTCTCTGATTCTTTGTGAGGGCAGGTTAACCCCTCTCCAGTGAGACAGCCACTACACAGGAAGCTGTCTTGGGAACAGGAATCAAAGGGCACGCCGGTCACAAAACATCTAGCCTCATACCAGGGTGCCGGGTACCAAACGTGCCATTGATGATATTGACAAGGGAAGGGTTTGGGATTAGTGTAGACAGAGGGAGCTCAGGCCAGCTGGAGGAAGGTTATGCCATCTTGCTTTCCCTCTTTCTCTCTATCCCTTCCTGTCCCCTTAATTTCCTTTAACAAAAAGCATTGTGGGTGTGATGTTGGTAGGAAAGATTTCCATTTATGTGTAATGTTCCCTCCAGTTGTGAACCTCCCAACATGTTGCTGTTGGCTGACCATCCTGGCCTGAATTTTGCCAGTGGAACCCAGCCTTCTGCTGTGCTCCGGCAGGTTTTCGCTCACTTTGTTATGGGGAAACTGACATGCCCTTAAAGATAGTCAGTACTGGGAGACTTTGTCTCCCTTGGTCTTTCACTTTGTTGCAACAGTTTCACAGTGCACACAGTACCTTGCAGTACAGTGTGCTGGGGTCTTCTTTTCATCTTTAAGGCCATAGACACCCTCAAAGGATTTTTCAGTAGATGTATAGATTTGCATACAGAGTTGGTGGAACTGTTATTTTTCATATTTTTTTAACCCTTTCATTTGGTCCATACTGAGTTTACCGCTTTTGTGCCAGGACAGTGGCCCCAAAATGGCCATGCCACAAGGTCCCTTGTTTTGTCCTTTGGCCATCTTGTGCCTTTACCTTTCCCAGGCATTGCATACCCGGGAAAATTCTTATTTGGTCATGCAGACCACTGTGCAAACCAAAGCTTTTGCAGGCTTCTTCATGTCTTGTGTGTGTGCCTCCCGGATGTAGGATGGACTGTCTAGTTCCAACACAAATCTTGGGTGCCAGGATGTCTGGTGTGCTGGGAATGACTGAGACAACCGTGGTCTGTGATTGGTCCACGTCTGGGATGGCTGTATGTGAGCAGATCTTTAATTGGGTCCTCTTCGTTTTGACACAAAGGAGATTCTGGATAAGAGAAGGCATCTTACACCCATTCCAGGTCCATCTCTTGAGTTCTCACCAAACATAGGATAGGAGCCAAGCATCCTGAAACCAAGAAGCAGAGCCGAGGAAGCGCTGGTGACCCGCTGGGAGGTTTGGCACCCTGAGCCCGCTGTCGTCCCGTTGGACCCCCTGTTTCTGATCGAACTTAGAAGGTCTGCAAAGTCTCTTTGCCCCTTTGGAATAGTGGGACTAACTATTCTCGGCACCTCCAACTTAACATGTAAGCAAGCCTTCTCAGAAGTGTTCCTGGACCGCCCAGTGAACTTATCAGCTTGCACAGGACCTTTGTCCTGGAACCACCGCTTTCTCGAGTTGACACTTGAGCATTTAGAGATTGTAAGCTCTGGGTCTAAGGCACTCTCCCGCCGAGTTTCATACATCTAGCATTCCTAGGTCTGGAATTAGGAGAGCTGTGGTGACAAACTTTGTGGTTGCCTTGCTGCTGTGCCCCTCTGTGCCCTCAGACTCGCTGCAGTGGAATTGTCCTGATTTCTTCATCTGGAGCGGAGACATCGCCACTGTACCACCACAGAATCATCCCGGGAACGCAGCCCCTGAAAGCTGCAGAACCGCACAACTGCAGGATTTGAACCCGCAATCAAAGCCATATCTTTTTAAAAAGAACATTGTGATTATTGAATTTACTTTCACCCATGTACTCATGCCCACAGTGTAGCATTCTCTCTTCCCTTGCATATACTCCATTCTTTCCACAGGAGTGGGTTTTGCACAGATTTTCTATTTCTTTTTTTTTGTTGCAGATGGTGTGTTTAATTTAAGTATATATATATTTATTTATAGAACCTTGATTGGACATCCTTTATTTCGTAATGTTATACTTTGCCATCTGGGTTGCTACTGAATCACATTCTCACCCCACTTAAGAGGATTATAGCCTTCCCTCAGCCCAGGTTACCACAAAAGGCAAAGGAGGTATGTCTCTTGGCTTTATGCGTTTTACCTTTATGATTGGGATCAATGTTGGTGTGTAGAAGTGTGAGGACTGAGCAAGGAGTTTAACTACTACTCACCCTTGCACTCCTGCAGAGCAGAAGTCATTTTGTCACAAATAGACCACCACACATCATCGCTAGAAATGTACAACATATTGGTCAAATATCAGGCAGAGAACTGTTCCTTTAAGACACATGCATAGTTCACGTTTATCTATAATAAATATGCCTGGCTTTCTGGTTCTTTTCAAGAAGTAAGCACTTGGGAGACAGACTTCTTCCCTGGTCAGTAGTCCAGGTGAGTTCTGGCACAGGCTGAGGATGAAGTTAACTGAGACACTGGACATAGTTGGGGGGACTCGAACATTCCCGTCACCTCACCCCACATTGTACTATTGTGCATACATACCTATTTGCACTCTGCACCCCAGCAAAAATTCTTAGCAGTGGTCATTTTTTGTTCCCAATCTCTGTAAAAAGAGTGTATAGAAATCGTTTGTGGGTTATACACGGTATGCACTATTTTGTTTTCATTTTGCAATTAGGTATCATTTTTGGCAACAAAAGAAATCTGGAGCTTGAGCATATTTTATGTAGTTGTGTGCGACATGAAGTAAAACAGCATTTGTATGTGTGATTGAAAGGTTATGAAATGGTCCAAGTTGATCAATGCAATAATCAAACGTGAAAAGAACCCCATAATTTGTGCCAACAAAGCAATTGCTCGAGCATTATCCAGGATAGGTCGGCGCTCTGATGGGGTCATTTTCGTTTGAATTGCAAATTGCATGGAGGTAACTGCTTCCATTTCCACTTGCGTGCAAAAGTCCCCCTTGGTGCAATTGTAAGTAGGGCTGTACCGAATAGCATATTTAGTATTCGGCCGAATAGTTTGTTAACTATTCGGCCGAAGCCGAATATGAAGCCGAATAGTTGCTTTATTTAATAAATCATGTTCCAAACTTCAAAAAACACACTTATTAGAAAAACAATGCACTATTTTAAATGCATTCTATACTTTTTATTTCTCTTGTTTCTAATTAATGTAGCATCTTTATTTAAAGTATAAAAGCCAGAAATAAAGCAGATTTAACCAAAATGAAGGGACCAACTGTACAGAAGATTGTAGCATATTCAGGGCAAGTTAAAGTAGGAGGCTTCACAAATGCAAAAGGACTGCCTTTGTGAATCAGATTCATTGGATTCTCTATCCAGTTGCAAAGTCGATGCGGTCGAGTTTTGAAACTTCTTTGCAGCTCACATAGAAATATATAAAATGGTTCATCTCGGCTCATGCAGGACACAAGTCAAAAGGAAATCTGAAATGCGTGAACTCCATCTCACAACTTTTCACCCCACCCAAACAAACGCTGCTCATTTTTCACTTATCCTAGCCACTTGTCACCAATACACAAACATATGCCACTTATCATTCCTGATAAAATATCAGATAATGTTAAACGCAGGACTCAAGTCCTTAAAAAAAGAAAAGGGAATGGGAGTGACATGACAGGAACTGAAAGTATCTATGAAGATTTCTTTCAGTTTGTCTTTTTAAACTGAAAAAAGTGCACATTGCATGTAAACATTCACCAAAAGAAAAGATTTTCCTGTATTGTTGCAGGCTACGTATAAAATATGAGCACCTTTTATGCCTAAGAATCTGTAACAAAACATGCCTCAAAGAGCAGATTACAATATAAGATATTTTTGAGCTGTGTGATAGCAATTTGTCTGGTCTAATTCTATTCAGTTTTGCAAACTGAAGTCTATATTTGCCTTTCTGGGTTCATGTTGCATTGTATTCAAATGAGAATGTCAAAGTATTCGGCAAGAGTCGAATAGCAATAAACTATTCGGCCGGAGCCGAATAGCTTTTTTTCAGCTGGAATTTGGCCGAATACTTACTCAAAGCCGAAGTTCAGTACACCCCTAATTGTAACCCTTGCAAACATGCAGTGGTAACAAAAAGAGAAAAACAGGTCAAATTGCCACTATTCTCTGAAAAGGTATAAGTGCCTCCCGCTATTAGCGATTGCAGGAGGCATTTGCGTGGATGTCTTTGGAATCTGCCTGCTTTTGCCAGCTGAAAAGGTCATGTAGTTTCGGTAGGACTCCATTGGTTTCAGTCAGCATGAAAATGTTGTGCTGACTGAAAACATGGCGGACGTTACGCACTCCGAATCTGCCTGCCTTCATTGAACATCCGGCTGAGCATTGAAACGTTGCTGTAACCACAGCATCACTCTTTTACTGCCACTTTTTTCTATCCCCGTCACCTGGAAAATGACCCCTTTAATTAGTTAATCTGGTAAAATACTTATTTGTCTTGCTTAGTTATCACAGACCCAGCAGAGACCGATTTCGATGTATTCTTCTTTCCCGTCCAAGGTCTTTGACAAGAGTACGGTTGAAAAGTGCAGAGCAAAGACTCCAGCCATGACAGTGCTTCGCCAGAGGAAGGAATCTGTATACATGTGAATCCGTCTGGGTAATTCTCTTTGAGTATAATCCTAACATGTGGGAGAAGGGCAGCATTTGCAGGGGTAATGGTGGCGGGACTTGGGAGCATGGGGATGAAGTGGGTGGTGTCACACAGGCAAGCTGCAGTGTCGACGTGTGCACAGCACAGATGGGATGGAAGGGAGAGTGTCCCAGAGAGCTGTGACAAGGGCTCAAGTGAGGACAAAAGGGGACTTAGCGGCAGATGAGAACTGTGTGGTGGCCCAGGGGGATAGGATGAGGGCATTGGACTCTGGAACACGCCTGGTGTTCCCAGGGCAAATGACAGGTGCTGTCATGGGAGTCCAGATTAGGGAGACACCCCACAGGCGGTGAGAGGTAAGGGTGATGCGAAGGGAGTGGGCCATCACATGATCAGATGCAGTGCTGCTTGTCAGAAGTATTGTGAGGACTGTGGTTCTCGCCTAAGTAAGAAACTGCAAATGAAGAAGTGTGACATGTGGCTAGGGTGGCATCTTCGTCCCTATGTCTGATGGAAGAGAACCACAGAAGGAATGCACACACCGGTAAAGAGACAGTGGAGGCCAAGGTACTGCCATCTTGGACTAAGAAGTAAGTTGGAGGTTCTTCCAGCCACAAAGGGGACATTCCTCATCTGAGCTATTCCAAACTGCTTCCTGTCCGGTTAACCAGTCATCTTTTTGGGCTATCTATACCTTGTCGATCTGCGTGGCAAGGGATTGAGCAGGAGGATGTTTTTCTGGTTGTGTGTCTTTGGATAGTGTCAACATCTGAGCAAGATCAACCTGTTGGTATTATACAAAGTGAGTGAATATGCCGTAGCAATGAGATCAAGGAATAACTAGCAGGACCTAGCACCTTTGCTGTCAGCTGACGTAGGCTACCAGAGCCTCACCACCACAGCTAGCTGATGGCAGGGCGTTTCACGATCTTGTGATGCGGAAAATAGATAATCTCATCAATTTACAGCCATATCCATCATCGTTCTCGTCTACCTCCACATGTGCTGGAGGATGGCACATACGTCATATGTCTTCTCTCAAACACTAGCATTTCAATGAATGCCTTTAACTCAGGTATACAAGTAACTTATAGAAGGCATACCTTGTTCCTCTTACCTGTGATGCCTCTCTTCTGGGCTCAGTTTAGCTTCCCAGGCCTGGATCTAGAAATTCTCTTCGCTGCAGGTAAGTGATATTTTATAGTGTGGTCTTCTTACAGTGACACACTGAACGCGTTATTAATCATTGAAAGCCCCTACTGGTAGATGGTGCGAGTTAAAGGGAAGGTACCAGGCCCGTAAGGAACGTAGCCTGTACCAATATCTGGATTACTGTTACAGCCACTTGGCCCACGGATTTAGCACAAGATTACAAGTGGTGGTAGGACTCCATAGGAATTTCAGCAGAATTACCCCTGGTGGTAATTCCGCTGATTTGACCGATTTTTGACAGTAAGGTCGCAGATTTAACTCCAGCTTTGTGCTGCAGGTTTATCCTCCACCATACCACCAAACTCATAATATGCCAGTGTGGTAATGTGGTGGTAGTGGAATTACCACCACATTTCCTCTGTTTTTACCTCACTGCTGTAACGTAATGAGGGTGATTTTCTCTATAATGTGATCCCATCATACAACTTCTAGAAGATATGATATGATGTTTTTAATGTAGATGGCAAGCAAATGTCTTCAATTATTCAGTCAAATTTTTTCTGTGTGGTTTTGGTTGCTGGGAGATATTTCTGATAGAATTCCCTATCTTTTAAAGAATAAGGTGTTTATATTGTATGTGTAAATTTGATTGGAATAATTTTGTCTTTTGGACAAAAACGAGAGGGTCATTTCAGTTCAAGGATTTTTTTAGGTTCTTTTGGCATCTTAATTAAGGCATGGGCAAATTGTGGGCATGTGTTTTGTGCACAATATCTCAATTTGCAACTGGGATTAAGTTATTCAATCCAGAGAGGTCCAATTTGTTCGTTTGTAGCTTTGCCTTTCAAGATCAGAGTTATCATACATGGGATATTCCAAATCAGTCAGGATGGCCCCCTAATTGTTGCAGGCACAAATTAGCTCACCCGTTATTTAGCTAGTCATATTTAGATCCTTATACTTTATGTACTGTAAATAATAACATTTATTGAAAGAGGAGGGCTCAGTGGCCTGCCCGGGTAAGAGCTAATTGTAGTTTATAATAAAAAAATGTGGGTATCACTGATTATCATATCCAAGGTATGTCCAACTCTTTCAGTGAGTCGTAACACCTGCTGAAATAGGTTTAGGTGTTTGTTAAGCTGGATTTCTAAACTCTGAACTTGTGGACAGAAGTTTAGGAGGCCACCCTAGTTTAGTGGAACAGAGGACCCTTCTGGACAAACCAGACCAATCTACGGTAGCTTGGCAGGCGGTCAAGGCTAAGTTTCAGGAGGGGAGAGAGCGATTAGAAGCCCACAATGAGCACACAGAGTAAAACTCCACAGATTACCCTTAGACAGATGTATATCAATAATACATTTATTATTTGTATTTATTTGTATTTATTATGTTTATATAGCGCTTTACACCAAAGCGATTTACATTATAACAACAAGAATACATAAATATGATAACAATAGAAGCACATTAAAACCATGAAACAAACCAATATATTATAGGCCCTTATAACAAAACACGATTAAACCACAATATCAAGAAAACAATTACCACACAAGCTTATTCACTATGTAACATATATACAAGATGCATTTAGCCTAATGCTGATGTGAGGGGAGAAAATAACCACAACCTGCAACAAAAAGGGGAAGTTCAACACTGATTTCACATTAGGTAGTTCTTCATAATCAATCCCTAACTTATGTAGTCCGGCCCTAAGAAGTGAGGAGCCTTGTGCTCAAAGTACAGCAGTGTGTTAACAACGTGCAGTGGAGCGTTAAGCAGAAAGCGGGTCACTTCAAGGGGCTGTAGCTGCTAAGGAAGGGGCTTGAGGTGATGAAGAATAAAATCATATTCCTAGAGAAGGGTCTATCCATGCAGATAGCGAAACTTTCGGAGTTCAGGAATAGCCGTGAGGCGCAGGCGACCCCAGCCAAGTCGAATATCTTTTGAGGGATTCTAGTGTGTAAAAACAGATTGATGTGCCAAGGGGCCACCGGTAAGTGATGAAAGCACTCACTGACCCTCAACACAATCAGGATCAAACTTTGCCAGTCTAGTCAACTTCGCTAGTTGGTTTCACCCCTGCAGACACATGACGCTCCGGCTATCAGCGGCTGCGTTCGGGACAATCGTCTGTGGCAGGACAGTAGCCTTTTCTCAGCTCTCGGCGAAATGAGAAGGATAGTTCCGGTGCAGCACGTCTCAGGACAGGGCGCGGCAGGTCTGCAGGCACTTACAGCGACAGTCGCCACAGCGGGGAAACACAGAACTGCAAATGCTTGCGGCATGGTGCACTCACATAAATCGCAACCCAGAGGAGCCAGGACAACGAGTTGTGGTGGGAGAGGGCCCAGGACCACAAGTAAGTGCTTCCCAAAGTCTTGAGTCTGTGAATTCTTTAATCCAAATGGCATTGCTCTGAACTGGTAAAGACCCTCTTGGGTTGAGAATGCTGTCTTCTCCTTGGCATGTTCTGCTAGGGCTATTTGCAAATACCCTGCAGTGAGGTCAAATGTGCTGAGGTACTTAGAGGCACCCAAGGTATCCACCAGCATCTCAGTTCTAGGCACAGGGTGGGAATCTGTCCTAGTGACAGCATTCAGAGCGCTGTACTCCACACAGAACCTCCGTTCAGAGGTACCTGCCTTTGGCACCAGAACCACAGGACTGGACCATATACTACTAGAGGGTTCAATCACCCCAACATCTAACATCTTGTTGACCTCCGTCTTAATGTAGGATCTTACCTTATCTGATATCCTGTACCCTCTACTTTTGGTAGGTACACTGTCCCCTGTGTCAATTACCAGTTGCACCAAGATGTCAAACCAGGAATCAGTGAGAACAAGGGGGAAAACTGCCTAAGCAAAGTTCTTATTTCCTCTTGCTGGGTACGAGCCAGGTGAGGGGCCACTTTAACACCTTCAATGGAGCCATCTGAAGGGCTACTTTGGAACAAGTCAGGCAGAGGTTCCGATTCCTCTTCTTCTCTGTCTGATGCCAAAGGTAGTGCTGCTATTTCAACCGTATGGATGAAAGCCTTCTGCCTATTTACGTGGAACACTTTGGAAGCCTGACCAGGTCTCCTAAGGTCCACTAAATAGTTTACCTCACCCCGCTGCTCCACAACTGTGTAAGTGCCTGACCAATTGTTCTATAGATCTCTAAGCCTTATAGGATTCATAATTAGGAAATTAGGATTTCTTGGCCTGGGATGAAGTGAATAAGTGAAGCCTTCTGGTCATACCAATGTTTCACCAGAGCCTGACCTGCCTTCAACTTATCACTGGCCTGAGCCATCAGAAGGACCATTCTCTTCCTTAACCCCAACACATATAGTCTACAATATTGGTGGTGATGGAAGGAGTAGGGAGCTCCCACCCTTCCTTGATTATGGCCAGTGGTCCCCTAACAGGGTGACCAAAAAGAAGATGAAATGGGCTGAAACTAACACTCTGTGATGAGGTACCTTTCTGTAGGCAAATAATAAGCATGGCAGCAGGAGATCCCACTTTCTCCTTTGCGGTTCTTCCAGAGCCCCAATCATGCTTTTGAGAGTTCTATTAAACCTCTCAACTAAGCCATTAGTTTGTGGGTGATAAGCCGATAAACTTATTAGTGACCCCACACTCTTTCCACATGGCTTGCATGTACTTAGATATAACATTGCTGCCTCTGTCTGACACAACTTCTTTACAGAAGCCAACCCTAGTAAAAATGTCAGGTAATGATTTTGCAACTGACTTGGCAGTCATAATCATCAATAGGATGGATTCAGGATATCTGGTGGCATGGTCAACCAGCACCAAGATAAACCTATTGCCAGAGGATATCTGAGGGTCAAGGGGACCGACAATGTCAATCCCTACCCTCTTTAATGGCACCCCCACCACAGGGAGTGGCATCAATGGAGCCTAGATTGTTGAGTCACTCTTATCAGAAATCTGGCAAGTGGCACAACTCCTACAATGGCCTTCTACCTGGACCCGCATCCTGGGCCAGTAGAAATGCATGGATAGCCTCTGTTTGATCCCACGGTGACCAGATAGAGGAACTTCATGTGCCAATTGTAGGAGGAAGGGCCTTACTTGAAGGGGCGCCACTAACCTCCTACAGTCACCTTCAGTAGACTCTATAGGCTCACTTTACATGAGCCCATTTTCCCAATAAATCCTATGTTTCCCAGGAGTTTCCCCCTCAAGCTGGGAACAGTCCTGTCTCCTTAGGCCTTCTAGAGATGGGCACTCATGTTGGCCCCTACTAAACTCTTCCCTATCAGGACCACCCTCAACCAATTTCCCAGCAGAACCTTTCCTTGCCTCTGAATACTCACGTGTATCCTACTACTGTACCATTAATGGTTAGATGTACAGGCATTACTGGGAACCTGTGAGGGGGCCATCAGCTTACTTGGTGGGCATCAAGGGAGCTCTGGCAAGCTCTTCTTGGTTTACCAATGTGTAATCCACCACAGTTCTGCCTGCCCCACTATCCCTAAGGGCGGGAATGTCAACTCCATTGATCTGCACACTGTCCTTAAAGTAGTGCTTGGCATTATCAGGAATACTAGCATAAGCTTCTGAGACTCTAAGCTCCCAGGAACCCAGCGATACTAAGACTACTTCAGACTCTATCCCACTAGGTAAGGAGTCTGAAGAGAAGGATTCCCCTGTGATAATGTATTTCTCCTCATAAGAGGAGAAGGCCAGACTCACATAGTGGACCCCCAAGGTTTTGAAGTTACATCTGGAGACCCCTTTTACGTGGTCACTTGCACCACAAGCCACACAAGATCCACTGGGTTTTGGGACATAGGGAGGCTTACTGTAACCACAGCTATGCTTGGGAGGATAATTCCCACTATTATGAACATGCTCATGTGACTTACCCTTGTTATGCTTTTTGTGGCCCTTATGGGCGGAAGTTTTATCTGATCCCCAGCCCTCCTTAACTTTGTGTTTTTTTGCCTCCTCCTGCTTTCCAGGAGCAGGCTTGTCATTATGGGACACACTGTGTGACATAAATCTGCTGCACTGACTAACTTCTTAGGATCTATCTCCTTAGAATCAGCCAAGTGCTGCTTAAGCTTAGGGGAAAAAGAAGCAAAAATATGTTCAAGCATGACTAAACAAATCATACCATCAAAGGTGGTAACCTTGTAACCTTCCGCCCAGCCAGTCAAGTTTTTCAAGGACTCCGTTACATATGATACCCAAGTATTAGCTTATTTCTTTTTGTAATCTCTGAATCGTTTCAAATATTGGACAGGAGTCTTCCCAAAATGTAAGAGCAGAGTTTGCTTCAATTTCACAAAGTCTTTTCTGTCGGCCTTTGACATTTCCATAATGGCACTGCAGCCAGAATGGGATAGTCGACTGAGCAACCATGCAATCTTTTCAGCATCCACAACTTCTTGCACTTCACATGCATACTCAAATGCAGTCAACAAATCCATGATGTCATTTTTGTCATCATACATACTAAGCAGATCTTTTGGGAACCTTGGATGAGAGGAGGAGCTAGACCCATTACCAGATACTCTAGAGGAGCCATTGGAAGCTTGTCACTTGGCAAGCTCCAACTGGTGATCCCTGTCCTTCTGTTCTTTGCTTTCTCCAGTTCTAGCTTAGCCATGCAGAATTCAAGCTCCTTCTGCTTAAACAGCAGCTCTTGTCTTTTGAACTGCAGCAGCGCCTTGATCTCAGGGCCAGCAAAAGAAGCATGGGACTCATCCCTATCATCACCTGTCTCCGCAATGATGGCAGCAACAGTCCTGTTAACACTTTTACTGGGAGAAGCCCCAGCACCCTCTGCACTGTCATCGGAGGGACAAGTTGAGATCTAATTTTCCTGCAATGCCATGATCTTTTGTATCATCTCAGTTTTTGAGGCTGAAAAGCCTCTTTCTGCACAGATCTTTCTTATCGTTTCTGATTTGAAAGTACTCAAAGTTATGTTCGCAATTGCATCCAGGTTATGAGTGAGGCAGACAATTTACAGTACATTTTAAACTAGGGTCACTGTGTTTTCTGTGTAAGTTCAACCTGGGTATTTAACCAGTGCACAACACTGGGTACCTCCAATCTTATCCCACCGCTGTGCACCAATTTGTTAAGATGGATTTCTAAACTCTGACCTGGTGGGCAGAAGTTTAGGAGGCCACCCTAGTTTAGTGGAAAAGGGGAACCTTCTGTACAAACCAGACCAATCTACTGTAGCTTGGCAGGCGATCAAAGCTAAGTCTCAGGAGGGGTGAGAGAGATGGGAAGCCCACAATGAGCACAAACAGTAAAACTCCACAGTTTACCCATAGACAGATGTATATCAAAAATACATTTATTATAGGCCCTTATAACAAGACATGATTAAACCATAATATCGAGAAAACAATTACCACAGGTGCTTACTCACTATGTAACATATATACAAGATGTGTTTAACGTAATGCTAATGTGAGGGGAGAAAATAACCACAGTGAGCTTATGGCCCTAACGAGCATGCAATGGATGGGTTCACAGAATAACTCTGAGTCCAAATAACTGAACCAACTCAGGAAGATGGCAAAGTACTGTTTTATTAACATTCATCTAAAACAGGGAGTTACAACGAACATCAACAGACGTATGCTCGATTTCTCTCAGCGATCTTTTCACACAACATAGACTTTATACTCAAAATACATCAGAGGTGACGTCATACTACGTGGCAAATAATGAAAAACCTACTGGGGATCGGGATATAGGCTTAAGAGTAACATCTAAGTATACTATCTGTAGGAACTGGGATTGTAATTGGCTGCCCACTGTCAGGTGCACTTCATATGCCTACCTCTAAAACATGTCATCCTCATATTGGTTTCTTAAACTATAAGGTCCTTCATTATATGGACCACTACAATTGGTTGGCATGCTTGTGTCATGTCTGGAATATTCGGTTCACTTAGCAGCACGTAAGCCCGGACCCCGGACACAAGGAGGTGGGCTTGACTCTACCTCCCCACCAAATTAGCCCAACAATTAGCCCAACATCTCTCATCGCCCATGCCTTCTGCCATGAAGATTGTCTTTGCACTTAGCTGAGAATACATGGGCGTGTTTCGGTGTGTGAGCAGAGGGAAATGTCTCTGAAATTTGGTGGAAAAACCACAATTTTCAGACATTTCACTCTAGCCACCCACTGAAACACGCCGCCAACAACACATGTCCTACCATCCTGCGTTCCCACAGGTGTCCCAACAAAACGGTACCTTACATGTGTGGGTGCACCTTCCTGGGCGCAAAGGGAAAAGGCTAACCCACTGGTAACCCCAAGCCTTTCGGCAGAGCAGATTTTGCTCATGTGGACAACATACAGATTTGGGCCTAGGGTGTCGAAGCCACCAAGGAAAACAGGGAACCCCATGCATTTCCAAAAAGAGGACACCCATGGGAATCCACAGAGGTCTGACTTGCGCGAATTGCCCCAGAATGTATTACCCACAATCCACGGCAAAGTCTGAAATTTGGTGAAAAAACTACAATTTTCAGACATTTCCCTCTTGCCACCCACTGAAACACGCTGCCAACACCACATGTCCTATCCTCCCGCGTTTCCACAGGTGTCCCGATGTAAACGGTACCTCACATGTGTGGGTGCACCTACATGGGCGCAAAGGGAAAAGGCTAAACCACTGGTAACCCCCAAAGGGTTTGGGGAGACAACCTACAGATTTGGGCCTTGGGTGTCAAAGCCACGAAGGAAAACAGGGTACTCCATGCATTTCCGAAAAGAAGACACCCGTGGGAATCCACAGAGGTCAGACTTGCGCGAATCGCCCCAGAATTTATTACCCACAATCCCAGACAAAGTGAAAATTGTGTTTTTTCCACTAAATTTCAGACTTTGTCAGGGTTTGTGGGTCATAAATTATGGGGCAATTCGTACAAGTCAGACCTCTCTGGATTCCCACGGGTGTCTTCTTTTTGGAAATGTATGGGGTTCCCTGTTTTCCTTCCTGGCTTCGACACCCTAGGCCCAAATCTGTAGGTTGTCCACATGAGCAAAATCTGCTGTGCGGAAAGACTTGGGATTACCAGTGTTTTAGGCTTTTCCCTTTGCACCCAGGTAGGGGCACGCAAACATGTCAGTTACCGTTTTCATCAGGAAACCTGTGGGAACGCGGGAAGGGAGGCCATCTGTTGTTGGCTGCGTGTTTTGGTGGGTGACCAGAGTGAAATGTGCAGATATTGTGGGGTTTTTTCTGTCATTTTCCCGATTTCCCCCCAAACTATGGAATCTTTCCCTACATAGTTGTTGCCTGACCTGTGCAAATCCCCCCCTTCCTAAACGTGGAATAATGTCTACTTTTCAGAAATGTATGCCTTTCTGGCTTCCCATTCAGCTTTCCTACCCTTTTCTTCTATTCCGTCCACGCATGCCCTATTGGACAAAAAATGCCAAAATCGTCTACCTCTCACAAAACGGCTGATTAGCATATCAAAATATGTTATTTTGGTGTCCACTCAATCTGCTTTTGAAAGCCTGGAATATGGCGAATCCAGCACAGCAAACCATTTGTTCCTAGCTCTTACAAGGAAAACACCACAGGCTTCTTTGTACAACATTTTATTGGCATTTTCTGAAAAAAATTCAAATGTTCTCCTTTTTGGTTATTTTCTCTCACCCCCCTACAGCAAACTAGGATTCCTGGGTGGCATTACGACCACCTACATGTGGGAAAAAAGTGGCCAATTTTGGCCGAGATATCTCATGTAACAAAGAAGTTACCGAAATCACCAAAAAAGGCCTTCGCACTGGGGGGAAATACCCATGGCAGTTAAGGGGTTAAGACTGTAAAGCCCCAGAGGAGATATCATTTGTAAGGTAGCTCAGTTAGTTATTTCTTCAAATGGAGATTGTGCACAGGAATATGTAACACCTGTGTTCAGCACCTGGCTTAATCTTCCAGTGGTATAATAGACAGAGTGAATGCATTCAGCTTTCGATGCAACACAGCATTTTCCAGGTCAATTGGTTCAGATAAAGTGGTGGAAAACACTAATACTGTCACCTTTTATAATTGGCTGGATTTTCGTGTATTTTCAGGGCAGAGTTTGGGAGCCGAGTAGACACACCAGGACCCCTTGTATTTCCTGCTCCACCAGACAAATGCAGCCTTAATGCCAGCATATAGTCTCATGCTGGAAATAAGGAAAGAGATTCCTCTGTGATCTGCTTGGAAATGAAACCTGGTAAAAGCGGGCGGAGTCCAGAGGGAGCCATTGTCTATTCCACCAGCAAGTGCTAATTGCATGAGGTATTTACACTCTTCCAAAGTGGAAAAGCAATGTGATTTCACCTGCCTTTTATGCTAAGATCTTCCATTTTGTGGCAGAAAAGTAAAACGTGCGCCAATGGAAGTGGTCCACTCCATGCAGTTTACTTTGCGCCTTGATGCTTGGGGGCTTTGTGTGATGCTACACATGTAATAGATAAATAAATACATTTAACATGACCCCAGATAAATGCCAATTCGTGATCAGAATGAGTGAGCATGGCATGTCGCTGGTAAGAGGGTGTCCTGTGCTTCTTGAGTGCGTTGGCAAATGCCCTTAATTGCCATCTTGCGTTAAGCAGGTGTTGAAACCCATCAGTGTGGATTGCGCAATAATAAGTCGACAGAGGTCTTTCAAATGGCCAATTTCGCTCTTTGGGTGACATTGTCAAAGTGGGAGAATGTTGCCCAGCATGTGCCACTTTCTCTGCGGAGTGAATTGTGCCCACCCCGAGGAAGAAGTGTGAAAAACCAACAAGGGCACTGTGCCCTGCTCTTTCTGTGTGTGTCTTCCCCACAGGGCAACAGATGCCGACTCAGACATGGGTAAGTCTCAGGTGGCAAGCCTTGTACCCTAGATGATGTGGCAAAGGATTCCAGACTTCCGAGGCTGATAACATTAGTAGCATTGAGTTACATGCCACCTGACAGGTATGTGTGATAAAGTTGCAAAGCAGAGCTGTTAGTGGGCTAAAGCAGGAGGCAATGTCTGCCCTCCCTCAAAGGGTACGTACAACCAAAACAATTAGGCCTCTCCCCCCATCATGGCTGTAGGGGCCAGGCTCCAAAACAGGACAAGAAAATCTCCTCCAATCATCCATGCTCACGAGTAGGGTGCCCCTCGGGCTCCAGGAACCCTGTTGAGCAACCTCTGTGCTTTCCAGGTGATACTAACGTTATTTAAATCCAGAAGTCTAAAAGGTAATCACTTAATTGCAGCTGAAATTAGCTCCTGGCATGATCAAAATGTCTTAACCAAGTGTGACATCCTCCCCTTCCTTTATAAGCAATATGTGTGCTCTCACGTTTCTTCATCCACTGAATTACTGTTAGAAACAAAGGCAAGAGTTGTGTCTCGTGTGTAGGCATTAGGAAGGCAGTAGCCAGCCTCTGGCATAATATGCCCATGTTCTTCCAATATTGGCTAGCCGTTGCCCTCTTATGGCCAGTTAGAACCATCATTGCAGTGACTGGCAAATGCCTTTCCCCTGCAGACAGAAAAGCGGAAATAAGAGGCCAATTCAAGGCACGGAACAAATAGAAGTTAAGACACACTGCACCTGCCTTTGCTGTGTTAGGGAGAATATGTTGAGTGTTCAAGCAAGGAGGTATGTATTAAGCAAGCGAGCAGTGAGACAAGGGAGTGGCAAAGAAAGGCCGGAGGGGCTCTTTGAATAATGTAACAGGGCAGGGGACCCATGCTTTGTCGTTTTATCAACATATGAGAGAATCAAATAGATCAGGCTTTGCAGCAAATGTTAAACGAGAAATGAACAGAGTCCAGCTCTGCATTCAGAATAACAAAGGCAAAGAAAGGCTAGGCTCTGAAGCCAGCATGAGATGGAATAAGAGGGACCAGACTCATTGTGAGAGGCTGGCCCGGCCCTCGCAGGCGCGCTAGAGGGCCAGCCCACATAGCGGGCTGCCCCCCTGGCCAACCCCCTGGGTCCACATTCACCCCACCTACTAGGCATCCCCTGGGTCCGACACATCCGGCCGCGGATCTGGGGAGTGCTTATAAGGGGGTGGGCTTGCGATCGCTCATCCTCCCTGTTTGCTGTACCCCGCCCCCCCGGAGGACAGTCAAAGCAGCAACATCACACACCTGGTCCCTCTACTCCCATAACAGGGCTTACTCAGAGGTACAAACAAGATTTCCTCTTTCTTTAAAACCCCCATCTTTCCATTCCAAGAGACACACACGTCTTCTTGCCCCACACAAAAAAGTAGCAACTTGCAGTTGGTAGAAAAGGCTTCAACTCCTTTATTTGGCAGGAGTCCACTTACAGGTGATCTGCCTCTTAACGAGCTGGCGACCAAGCTGTGGCACACTGGAAGTAATTGTTATTTCCTCTCTTACCATGAGCTCATAGGTCAGATGAAAAATCCCGAAATGCAACATACAAAGACATGTTCTTTGCTGCTGCATCCTTTAATTTTCTTCTGTTTTCTTTTCTTCTTTTCTCTTGTTTTAAACAGTGATATTTGTAATTTAATACGTACTGCTATTTTAATTCTAATTTTGTGAAAAGTCGAGTTCTTTGACCAAAACACAATAAATAAATAAATAAATAAATAAATAACTAATAAAGCAAAGTTCCCAAGATGTCCCGTGTCCCCCCCCCAGATTTTATGTGTCTCCTACGCCCCTGCATCTTATGATTTTAATTGCTGTGTTAGAAATCATTACCTCATAAGCTGAAGCTCTTTGGGATGTCGATGTGCACTTGGGTTTCTCTAAAATGGCAAATAGAGCATGCTCCACGAAGAGGGTCATAGAGCAGTCCAGGACAATACTTGCAGACTTCTCGATCGCGAACACGGCAGCTGCCAAAGATTGTTCGCAAGGGAAGTGTCCTCTCTTGACTGGGTCTAAAATTCCACTGTAATATGCCAAAGGTTTGTACCCAATGTGGTTCTCTATGTAGGCACTGCTGTCATGATTGTCCCATTTTTGTGTGTGAAAACAAATAACATTTCTCAGCATAATTCGGAATTCCTAACAGAGGGGCTGTGGAAATTGCTTTTTTCAACTCTTCAAATCTTTCCTTCATTTCTTTAGTCCCTTCTAGCTTTATTTTACCAACTTGCACTTTCTTTAATGGATGCAGAAGTGGCCTCATATATCTGCTATAATCAAACACCCAGTCTCTAACATAGTTGCATAAACACAAAAACTGTTGCATCTGTCTCACTGTGTTTGGTTTTGAGGGTTTCATAATTGCCTAAGCTCTCTCAGTTGTCACTTTCTTTCATGCGAAATAAGCTGACCAATATATAAAACTTCTTCTTGGAAGTATTGTAACTTCTCCTTGTCTACTTTGTATCCCTTGTCTGCTAGAATATTCATCAACTGAACAGAATCCTGTCTGCACTCATCTTCTGTGGTGCTGCAAATCAAGATTTCATCTACATATTGTATCAATGCACTTTTGAGATCAATATTACCTAGATCTATCTTTAGGAATCTGTTAAAGATTGATGGGGACTCACAGTATGATATGATATGATATGGCATTTGTAACGCACCTATACACAAGTGTTTCAAGGCGCAACGAGGCAAGGGGGGGAAACAAGGGGAGAAAGACAACGATCCTACTAGGCCAGGTGTCATTCAGATCGCACAAGTGCAAGGGTAGAGGGGAAAGGGAGAAGTGCAGGGGGGAGGGGAAAGTGCATTACAGGGTTAATAGCATACAGGAAAAAAGAAAACAAGGGCCAACTAGTGGCAGTGCGAGTAAGTGCAGATAAGTGCTGGGATGGGGGGGCTGTGGGATACAGACACAGTCCCGTAGTGCAGGGGGTGCCAGGGAGGCAGTGCAGGGGAGAGTAGCTGGGCCAAGGACCGAGAACGGCGAGTGGCCCAGTTGCAGATTCAGTGCAGTTTCAATAACTTTAGCAGGGGAGAGGGGGAGAGAAAGTGGAGGCGAAGAGGAAGGTTTTGAGGTGCTTCCGCAACCGGAGATGGTTCTCCTCAAGTTTCAGGGAGGCAGGAAGGCTGTTCCAGAGGGAGGCCCCTGCAACGGAGAGAGATCTGCCACCAACTCGTTGTTTGGAGAAGCGGCTGACCCTGAGGGAGTTGGAGGCGGATGAGCGAAGAGCTCGAGAAGGAAGATATTTAGGAAGAGAGAGTTGAAGGTCTTTTGGCCCAAGGCCCCAAAAGGCCTTGTGGACAATGCAGAGGGTTTTGAACTTCATCCTTGCAGTCACTGGGAGCCAGTGTAGCGATTTCAGTCCTGGAGAGATACGTTCCCTGGGTTTGAGGCCAAGGACAAGTCTCGCAGTCCTGTTCTGGATGAGTTGCAAAGGGCGGAGAGTAGAGGCAGGCAGATTTAGATAGAGGCTGTTACAGTAGTCAAGCTTTGAGAGAACCAGGGCTCTAGAGACAGTGAGCCAGAACCCTTGAGGCAGCCGAGTATGTTTAGTCTTTTTTGATGAAACTTTAATGAAGTCAAGTCTTGTGAGTGCTTGTGCAACGGGATTGAGAAAAACACATTTTTCAAATCGATCACGGTAAAATATCAGGCTTCCACTGGGATACTGCATAATTTTGTTGCCGGATTAGGAACTAAAGGAAACTCTGAATCTAAAATCTGGTCTAGAGGTCTCATATCCTGGATAAATCTCCACAACCCCTCTTTTGCTTTCTTAATCGTATACACCGCGGTACTACATAATGATTCTGATGGCTCCAGAATCCCCTGATTCATCAGCGCTGAAATAGTCTGAAAGATACCCTCATCAGCTCTCGAAACATGGGGTACTGTTTTGCTGGAGGTAAAATCGCTCCTTGCTCATGCTTTATTTTAACCTCTCCTATCCCCTTCAATAAACTTCATAAGGGCCTGTGGTCCATAAGGCACTTGGCACCTTTTCAAGATCCTCCTGAAAAAATGCTGGTCTTTGCTGCATTGTCGAGAAACTGAAGAAATATCCAGAGAGCAAAACAGTGTTGCTTACAAAAGTATCAAAATGTTTTATTTACCATGATACAAAAATTTGAAAAAAGTCAATTAATGACATATTATTGTCCAGGGGATAGAGTGTTCCTGCGTCTTTCCGCTCTTGCTTTGCTGCATTGTCACCATTCGCTGTGGGACTTCCCTTTTCTCTATCCTTATCCAGTATGTAGTGCTCATGAGGAACGCCACTTCATCATCACTTCAGTCTTCCCCGAACATATCGTCATCAGTTATGTCAGTTAATCTGTACCCTTCCTCAAGAGCTATCACTATTCTCCATGGTCTACCGTCATCATCTATTCCTTCGAGCATTGCCATTTCCCTTCATACTATGGCTGCTTCCAACTCTACAGGAATTGTCTGTCCACCTTCCTCATCCATAGATATTTGTGGTCTAAACAGAAACTCATCAGGTATTATCACAGTCTTTCCAACCAGGCCAGGTAGCCATGTTAGCAAAATGCTTAGTCCATATAGAAAAATCTCTGGCTCTACCGGAACGCCTCACAGAGCCACTTGCCCTGTAAACGCTAGTATGAACTCTCCCACATTTAAATAGTGTACTCCTGGAGTGGAGCACACTATTCCTTGACCAGTAAATGAAATTTTCATGTTAAGTTCCGTCATTAAATCTCTTCCCAAAATATTAGCCAGTGTCTGGTATGAATATAACAAGGGAACGGACATGTCACATTCTCCTATGGAGACTGGAATTTATCAGCAAAAGGAACTCTACTCATAGCTCGTGAGAACCCTGATGCATTTATGGCAATGCCTGACAGTGGATATTATCCTTCTCTAATACACGAACGAGTGGCTCCATTGTCTACAAGAAAAGAAAAGGATTTGCCTCCTAACGTCACATCAACCATTGGTTCCTGTTGGGGGTCTGGTGTCACAGATAGTACTGAGCACATCAAGTCACCCTGTGAGCTGTCCTATTGTGGAAACAGACTCATCCCTGTCCCTGTGAAATGATTTCCTCCTATCACAGTGACACTTCCTATTCTGGGTGTCAATACTTGTCCTGTTTTTGCATATTGCTGTATCTTCATAGGGGCTTGTTGCGACTGCCCTTGTGGCGTATTCATTTGTACTTTTTCCTGCTGTGATACCTGTTGTACTTGCAGTTCTTGTGTCTGATAAGATGTGTGATCCTGGGGAAAGCCTTCTCTGGTCTGTGTGCTATATGGTGGAGGGTAAGCTGCCCATCCCTCTAGAGAACTGTCTATTCTGCACATCCCCTTGGCTCCCACATACGTGTGCCATATGTCCTGTCCACAATTTCAACATACTGGAGGAACTCTCCTATTAGTCCCTCCTTGGTTATATCTTCCCTGAGCATTAGGGTTCTCGTTCTGTGTACCTTGAAACCCACCTTGATTATTTTGAAATCCGCCTCCTCTTCCTCTATAACCCATACCTCTGCCTCGTTGTGTAAACCCATATCCACCTTGGTCCATCGGGGCAGATTATTCTCCTGCGATGCACCCATTGCTTCCTGTATTCCCAATCATTCTCCACCTGTCAATACAGCCCCTTCTATTTTTCTTTTCTCATCTTTCTTTCTGTTTTTCTCTTGTAATAAAAAACAATGGTGTACTATTGTTAGCTGTATTTCAGCCCATGGCTTCGCTTACATCCCTACTTGTTTCTTCATCTGCCTCTGTACTGGCTCAGGCAACCCCTGACACAAAATGTGGTAAAATAATGCCACTGTCTTTTCCCACGGCTCGCGAGTTTCAAGTTGCCATTTCTCCTGAATATCCTGAATATAAGCAACAGGATCTTCCTCTTCCTTCATCATACTTGTCATTATTGCACCCATAACTGATGTGTTAGGATAGTGTACCCTGAGTGCCCTCCAAAAATCTGCTCTACAATTATTAAATGGCACCCCATCATGAGCTGTATTTTGTGCAGTCACACTTGAATATCCTGCTCTCCGCCATATGTTATCAGACCTCTCTCCAAGAATGAATGCTAGGAGACCTTTTATGTCCCCTATGGCCAACGTGTTTCCTCCTGTCATTTTCTCTAATTCATGTATCCATTTCTCAGCGCCCGAAGTAAAACTAGGTAGATTGCATTTTAGGTTATCCATGTCCATCTGCGGCCAAGGAATTTACTGCGGTCTTGCCCCCTTCCCCCTTTTACTAACATGAGAAACTGTGAAAACCCCGTCCCATAGTCAGATCCCACTATTAGTCTATTAATGGCAGGGATAATCGTCCCTGTCGGTCTCCTTGTGGGTAATGACCTTAACCTGTTTACAAATGGTGGCGACTCTCCCTTCTAACTATGGGATCATCCTCAGGGAGGCTGCTTTGGGATCCGGTGTTCTATCTTTAGGTTGTTCCAAATCTAACAATCTCACTTCCTTATCCATTTGGAGACTTCCTTCAGGGGCGCACATGCTCTCTCCTTCTGCCCCAAGACTGGACTCTCTTTCCTCGTTTGACATGTCTAGACCCCACCTTGTGTGACTATCATCCCCTTCACCCTTATCCAAGTTCAGTCTGCTCAAAGACAATGCTCGACATTCATCACAGAACAGGTTTCCCTCCTCACTTCATGATTGAGGTACTGGGGATTGATCACCGTTCCCTTGAGTTCCATACTCGCCACTTTGCCTTAACTGTTGATAGACCTTATCGATCCTTTCTCCAATTCTTTCTGCATCAAATCCTTCTTCTTCTAATGCTAATCTAGATACTGCTGGCGTTACTTCCTTTTATCGGAAGACCCTTTCCACTCTGTCCCATCATATTTCTGGACTTGGCCTCATTTGTTCTTTACAATTGAGACTGGCATCGAGACCTTGCTGTCTCCTTTTCTGTTCTATTTCTTCATCTACTTCCCTTTGCTTTCTCGCATCCCTTCTAATTCTGTCTTCTTCTTGCCTTCATTCTTCTCCTCTCCTTACTCCTTCCCTTCTTTCCTCTTCTTCCCTTCATCTCTGTAATCTTTTGTCCCTTCTTCATTGTGCTTCTTTCTCCTCTTTCTTTCTTTCCTTTCTATCACTTTCTTCTATTGTTCTCTGTCTATTGTACTTTCTTTGCTCTTCTGCCCGTTCTTCTATTTTCTCTTGCTCCTCCTGATATATCTGTTCTCGTCGCTCCATGCTTTTCCTTTTCTGCTCATCTTCTTTCAATTTCTTCTCTCGTTCCTTATCTTTTCTTTCTTTTTTGTCCTTACCTTCTCTTTGCCTAACTTCCTCGATAGTTTTCCCATCTATCTTAAGTAATATCTGTCCTCCCATCAATTCATTTTGTACGAGCGCTATCTTGTCAGCCTTATCCTTCCCTCATTTCTGTCTCTTAATCTCCCTGTCTATTTCTGTTGACAAATTTGACCGCTCACTCTTTTCTTCCTTGTGTTGTATGATCTTATACATCTCTTCCTTTCTCTTATTCTCCTATGGACTATTGTCACTACTATAAGCTGGGGGTTCATATATCGGATAACTATACCCTGTCGTTGCTCTTAATTCCTTTAAAGGATACACCCCTATTTCTCCCGTAGCAACATCCATTGCTTCAGGTGAGGTAAGGGGAGCTGAGGGCTCGATGGCTTCCTCCTTATGCTGATTAAGCATTCGCTCCTCAGGTGGCGGGTCTTCTCTTTCCTCTTGATACATCTTCCAGAGCTCTATAATCGCTAATCTTTTCTCTAATTTCTTCCCTGTGTACACAGCATGCACATATTTTGTCATCTGTTGCAAAACTGGTTTTTACAATGAACCCCCTGTGGCCACGGCATGAACATTTTATCTGCTGTGCCTTTTACCCATTCCGCACTATACTGTTTGAGCTTCAGCATATGCCTTGGCAGTGTCTTGCATAGGTGCATGAGAGGAGTAACCCCCATAATGACAAGTCTCGCTTGACTGTCCATACTTACCAGATTGTTAAATAAACTGTATACTTTAGCTTAAATCACCACTTTTCAACGTTTTTTAAAACAACAAATATGAGCAAGCACCATCAATCGCTGCTCAAGGCTCTTATTTCAATAATCTGTCTATTCTCTTGATTGGCGCCAATCGCTTTGCTATACTCAATCACTGATGCTCCTCAACCTTTTCAATTTCTTCACAATCTCTATCGCTCTTTGATAGTTTTACTCAACAAACAACATTCAGACTAGTCAAACATTACACATTATAAACACTGTTATCACCTTTTCATTCACCTTTACTTTATACCTATACAGGGTTTGAGACATCACCTTACGTAATCCTGATTACGCTTTTTATATTTCACTCTACTCCTCCTGGGATTTGACATGTCTCCTTCTAATTCCTTTAGTCAGGGCTTCTAGCCGCTACCTCTTCTCTTCACAATATTTCCTGTTACTCAAAAATTATCACAATACCGTCCCCTTAGCCCACTCAATATTTGTTAATAGACTCCAGGCCTTCGGTATCGACTCCTCCTTCAATCCGACCACTTTGCCTTCCATCAGCAAGGTGCCCGTTGAAACCGGGCAGGGATTTCATCAAAGGGGGTCCTGCCCACTGTCTCGGCTCTTACAAGTTTATTTCTATCGGCCGCTCTGCACAGGAAACTCTGCGATCATCCAGCTAATGGCAGAGGATGCCCGATTGTCCGAAACTCTGGAGACAAACTAGTTTGGATCTTTTTGAACCATCCACACCGCTACCACGTGAGTCTTTGGCCCTTTAGGAACATGCATGCAATGGATTGGTTCACAGAATAACTCTGATTCCAAATAACCGAACCAACTCAGGAAGATGTCAAAGTACTGTTTTATTAACAATTATCAAAAACAGGGAGTTACAACGAACATCAACGGACGTACGCTCGACTTCTCTCTGTGATCTTTTCACACAACGTAGACTTTATACTCAAAATACGTCAGTGGTGACATCATACTAATGGCAAATAATGAAAAACCTACTGGGGATCGGAATATGCTTAAGGGGAACATCTAAGTATACTATTTGTAAGAACTGGGATTTTAATTGGCTGCCCCCTGTCAGGTGGACTACATATGACTACCTCTAAAACATGTCATCTTCAAAAATATTAAGTACACATTTTCTTATTGGTTTCTTAAACTGTAAGGTCCTTTCTTATATGGACCACTACAATTGGTTGGCATGCTTGTGCCATGCCTGGAACATATGGTTCACTTAACAGTACATACACCCAGACCCAGATGCAAGGAGGTGGGCCTGACTCTACCTCCCCACCCAGTTAGCACAACATCTCTCATCGTCCATGCCTACTGCCATGGAAATTGTCTTTGAACTTGGCCTTGCAAAGTATCCTGTCTCTGAGAACACATGGGAGTTTTTCTGGGACTTCGAACTCTATTTTCATCCTTGGCTCACATGACAGGAGACCACGATTTGGTCCATTTTGCAGCTTTTAAATGTCTTAAATTAATTAAACTTGGCACTTTTGGCGTTCCTTCTTTCCATCTTAACAAGAGATGATTCATCCTTTGTATGTTCGCCCCTTTCCAGAATAGATAGCTGACCTTGTTTGCTTCAGTCTTGATTCCAGGCCAGACAACCTCGCCATGCAGCTCCACGATTCAACTTATTCTTGCTGTGATATAGTTTTTCTCTTCCCTCTTCATGGGTCCTGACTTACTAAATTTGTGACACCGATGTCCAGCTTCTATACAATGGCGGCTTCGCCTGCATTCTATTTACAAATAACCAGCTTCTATGATGACTTAGTCTAATTGCATTTCAGAGTCTGTGCAATTATTGAAAGGTTGATTCTCCGTAGTACTTTGTGCACGTGTAATCTTCTTTTTCCTATTTAAAATTCACTTGATTCTTTACTTCATCATTAGTTTCTGTAGGATCCATACATCCTCTTCAGTCAATATCCTGAGTCGTCGTTCATACTCACCTTTGGCGTCACAGACTTCTTTCTTTGCTCTTTTTCATATTCCTTCAGGGAGTTCCTCCCTTAGATTGTCATCACTCCAGGGATACATTCAATAGGGTTGTCTCAATGGGTACCTTCTTTCGAATATACGCTGTGGTATTGACACAACTGTTGTTGTCAAACACGGCACAATCTCAGACTTCCAACATATAAGAGGTAGGGGGGCTGGATTAACTGACACAGACACCAGTTGGTCACTTCTTGAGTCTGCTGGTGTACTGCCGCACGTGCGAGCAGAGGCACCTTTCATTAACTTTAACCATGACATAGTCATGACTCATGTTCTTAAACGGGCGATACAATTATTTAAAGGGGCCACACCAGAGGGGTGGTTGTCTCTAAATGCTGCATGGGCCTGGGACCAAAGTGGGGAGCATGCAACCAGGCCCACAGCAAACACAAGCAGTTCCGCATAAACACTGGCAGGCAGGTGGGCCTTCTCATACTGACATACTGAGCACCGTTCAGGCGCGTAGTTGGGACGCATGCAGGCCCTCCCACAGGGGCATGCATGTCCTTGTGTTCGATATATGGTGCATCACGGATGACAACAGCAACCTTCACAGGACATTGGCTACGAACACTGCCGCACAGATACCGCCGTACACACTGATGTGGAAAGTGACATCTTACACAATCTTCACAGCTGAGGGTGGAGGACACTATCAGCAGCAGCTGCTCATTATTCTTTGTTAGTACCTGGTGTCTTGGTCGCTCCTGCAGCAATTTGTGGAAAGAACACTATGCCAGTCCGAGGCAGTCGAATCAGAGATAACATTTGGTGGGGGAGCAGGAGCATGGCGTTTATTGTGCTGTGGTACTGTGAGTATATGTAGTTCTCAATATACAGGAGGTCATGTTACACTGAACCCCAACGTGAATGGAAGGCGTAAAAGCCTTCCATTCTCACCGCAGCTCATTTTCTAAAATTTGTATGGTGGAGAGGAGGGGTGGAATGCAATTTACGTTTCCACCGCCTCTCTTCTGCTCCACCATAAAAATGCTGCAGCATTTGCCCCGTCATGGACTTTCATGCTGGTGTAAATGCTGGAGATCGCTATTGAGTGCTTTATTCACCAGCATAAAGCAGGCAGGCCCGATAGGGATCCATTGTACACGCTTCCTGCCATGCAGCGTGTGCAATTATAATTAAACCCTCCCGAACATGCTTCTAATTGCGAACACTGTTTACCATGCATGTATGGTAAGCAGTGTTCACAATTGAAATGAAACCCTCCCTAACATGCAGGCACACAATCAAAAGTATACACTGCCTGGCATGTTAGGTAGCTTTACTCAATTTGCACTGCAGAGTGCAAATGTGAAGGCCAAAAGGCGGTGCACACATTTGTATGGTGTCTTTTGCCCTTTACATTTGCACCCAGCAGTGCAAATGATGAAAAATGGGCGCCTGTTTACTTTGCAGCACACACGTAATGTCTCTCCACCGCCAAATTACTCGCTTTTAGAAAATGAGTTCCTGTATGTGTCCCCAACTGGAAAAAATCCAACACTATCTTTGGGGTGGATGCAAAATGCTCTTGAGTTGTAGTGTGGCCATTTATATCAGATCACAGATAATGTGCTCAGCACCAATCACAGGCCTCTAGTGTGGCTGCTCGGTTAGTGCACTCTGGGAAAATGCCTGTTCCTGTTTGTTACCCTCATGGTCAGGATTATTGCAGATTGCTAAATGTGTGCCCTCCTTCGAGTCTGGCCTAAAAAGGGAGGTTGTGCTTAGTGGTCTCCCTCTGGCTTGGTGAGAAAAGGTGCCACCGACAGGCCAGAGAAAATACGCTTGCCCACACCACGCACAACCAGACACTGATGTACCCCCTCCACGGAGACATGCTCATCTTGCCTGCTAAGTGTACGTAAAAGTTCATACTTGCTTCAGCAACAGTAGATAAAGGACAGCAACATTTGTGGACAGTCTTTCATTTAAACCAATAGCTTGTTATCTGTATGGCTGTCACTCCACATCTCTTCAGGAGCTGGAGAATTGTGGCATAGCTCTTTTACCGTCGCTACGCCAGGTGGCTAAGGCCACTTGGATTGTACTTCTCGGTCCTTAGATCAGGTTGTTGAGCTGGTGGCTTGAACACAAGCCTCAGGCGATTCCTCATGACAAGTAATAAACCCTTTCTTGTTACAGCTTTTCATGTTCTGTGTGATCACCACGATTCAGGGTCACATTAGTAGAACTGTGAGATTCACAGAGACTACCATTGCTTTCCTCATAAGTGGAATTAGGGTATCCAGTATTTGTGATAGCAATTTTGGGCGAAGATCTTGCTGAGCGTCAGTGAGGCTATAAAGAGTTTCTGGGTACTTACCCCCCAACCCTTTCAGTATTTCTGTATTAGCCTTCTTATTTCACACAACTTGTGAATAGTCTGTATGCTGTATTGCTCTCTGAGTGAAGGTTCATGAAGAGCATTGACACCCTTTGTGATCTTGGACACATTTGCTTTGCTGTTAATCTCTGACTAGCGTTGCCTCATCATACTTATTAATAATTCTGGAAACTCACCACTCTGGTGAACCCCCAACTCACACCATCCTAGGCTATCTTTTTGTTCTGTTAATGGGAAACATGTTTGCTTGGGACCCCACTATCCCAGTTGAACATACTGAATCTGTTCCCATTTCAACACATCTGCAGCCTGTTTTCCTTTGTGCATCCACGTGAGTGGATGTTCTGCTTCTATGAGTCAGGGTACCCAACAGCATAGGGCAATAATCTATTGAAATTGAGCACAGACTAAGGCTGTCACCAGGTTGATGCACCGACACCAGGTGAAATGGGGATTCCATTATCCACATTTCACCTGGTGTCAGTGTAGACTTGAGTGACATTACCACTGTTTTTACCTGCACCACCATGCTTGTAATGATTTCCTTTGATTTCAAGTCCCAGCAACCAATACAGTCAGTTTAACAGGTCTATCTTGGAACGTGTAGTCAATTCCAAGTGTACAGGGGTTTGGCATTCAGCCTCTATCATATGTACATGGGAGAGTGACTTCAATTCCAAGTATACAGCTATGGGCTTTTTCTTCCAGCCCCTGAGTTGCACCAGAGTTAAGGTGTTCCTCATTCAATTTCTCTTTTCGATATAGTCTGCCTTTCCTTCTTCAATTTGCTCACTACTGAATTCCCAACTGGAGTACTGAATTCCCAACTGGAGTTGTTCCCGGTGCCGCCTCTCCCCAGCGTTAAAACATAGTCCTGTTGTCTCCCCTGTCAGGTCATCTCTCAAGCTCCTCCTCCTGACTCTAGTGTTCATTCTCAGGTGAACACTCCTTGATCTTCCAACCTTCTGGCCAGCTCCAATCCTCTCTGGGATCTGAGCTCAGTGCACACTCTGTAAAGGTCCAGTTCCCCAAAGTAAACAGTTTTATTTGCAAATATCGGCAGGGAGAATCCGACTGCTCCATTAAAGTCGAACTGAACACCATCTCAACACGCCTACTCTGGCCTACAATATTGAAGGCATAAAACCACAAGAATAAGATATTCTCCAAATGCAACATTAATTCTTATTCTATAATTCCTATTGGCTATTCGTCATTGAGCCCCTGAAGAAAACTATACATTAAACATTTCTTTAGGAAGTTTTCCTTCTCGTGACTGACAAAATACCACCCCAAAGACATAATATAATCTTTATAGTTAGCACAGCATGCATTTGTTTGATTGGTTGGCACTCTTCACACTGGAACTGTTAAAAAAGCCCTACCTGAATTGGACAGTAACATCTGATACAGCTTGGGTTGTAGCATCCCACAAGATGGACCAATGAAACAGTGGGTGGAAATCAATGAGGTCAAAACATTTTTGCAACCCATGGAACAGCACAATCCACATCCTATAATTGGGCCTTTTGGATTCCTGCACCTGCTCACACTGCGATTCCCGTCTCGATACATACAGCCAATTCTGCAAGTGAACTTCGCATTATCTTCTTCCAATGAATAGCTGTATGAAAAAACATGACTGAGGTCCTGATCCTGGAATTTATTTCTCTTATTTATTCATTTTTCCAAGACCCTTTTACCACTGAACCAAGTGTCCTTACTCTCAATGGGGGTGCCGTGGGCACAGCCTAGTGCTGTGTCTTGGCAATGCTGCTTCCTGGACCTATCTCACTGTGTCCTTCACAACCATTGTGTATTCATTCGTTTATCACCTGGGAAAGCACCTGCTGTCTCAGGTCCTACTTCAGCCCCTGAAATCTTCCTCCTTTGCAACAATTAATTGGAAACAGTTAAGCATCCTTTTGCATCCTAGGAGCTTTCTGGCAAGCAGCAGAAATACATTTAATTAAATGAACACAGCTAAAAAAAAAAGGCAGTCCATCACTCTAGAAGCCCTTAATAATGGCCTATTCTAACATGGCCGAACTCTTGCTTAATGCCGGAACTAACAAGTACATTTACTAAAGCTTAAACTACACAATCAAAATAAATCCAAACTTTATAACCTTGTCTAATGCTGTAAATGTAATAACAAGACTAGCCTCCACTTGTGTTTTGTTATGCACAAACAACCTAAAAACTTCCCTGATGTGTGGCAAACTACATCTACATTAAATACAGTGTCACACCACAAAAGCATGTGACAGCTACGTCACTACCCGGGCCTAAAGTCTTGCTCAACAGAATTTTCTTAACTTGTACTTGCGCCCAAGTTTGGGACTTTGAATTTGCATATTTACAACGCCTTGCCCACTGGTCTTCCAACCAGCTCTGCTCAGGCAATCGGCTCCAGGTGCGGGCTGCTCACTGACTTCGGCTCCTCACTTGCTCTTCATTCTCACCATATCCCAGCCTTAATACACACCTTTCACGCCTGGGTTATTTAAGTCTCAGTGTAGTCACAGTGCTTGCTTTGCAGCCCACACCTCTCCCTCTGCCTCTACGGCTTAACTGCTTAAAGCAGGGTGAGGTCACTAACTGCTGCCAACCTTCCCAGTGCAACTCCAAGCAAGGAGATATCGGGGACTCTTCAGATTCCTGAAGAGGAAATCTCAAAGCTTATTCATCCTTAGCCCTATCGCCGGTACTCGGCATTAAATCCAACAGTACTATTTCATTACCACAACTTTGCTCCCTTCCTCTCACTTGGCTTTCAAACTCTACACCACATTGCAGGCCTTTTGTACCACCTCCAGATTTCACTCTTTCCCTCCAAGTTGACTTAAGATGAAACACACTGAGCTAACTCCACACAAAACACTTTCAAGAGATCCGTCAAGATCTACCTCCTTGACTTACAAGTTGCCCTTACCTCACCCACCATAGTTAATTAATAATACCCTGGATTATATAAATATGGAATCCACAAACTACTGTTGTCTGTGCTCTCTCACTTAACTCCCTCATCTCATGCTTTGGCTGAGGTAACCTCACAGCTGCAATACCCTCATGTGCCATTGCTTATCATAATGGCACCTTATGTCCAGGAGTCTCAGGTGCTGTTGCCATGTATGGCCTTTCTCTTAGAAAGGCTTAAAAGAATAGATACAAAAATACAAAACCTTGCCTTTTTATGAACAGGAACAATGAAGGGAAATTATTCAGCCATACGCAGTGTCGCTACAAGACATATTTTTAGATGCACATACTGTCATGGCAGAGGGCATGAACAGAGGACTTGTGGGGCAATGGGGGCTAAGGTGGAAACAAAACATTTATTGTGCTGTGCAGTCCGTACACCCAGGAGAAAAAGTGGAAAAATTAAAATACGACTATGTCTCCTGGAACACAATGAGGGCAAGAGAAATGATAAGTGCACGGGAGCTTCACCGGGCCAGTCTCCTGTAGGGTTATCACCCTGGGTAAAGTTCAACAAATGTTCATAGCTAAAGAAGTCCTACAACTAGAAGTCACTGACAGTTCCTAGATCTTCTCTCTGAACCTGAGAGCACCTGGCTGTGGAGAATGATACAAACAAACGTCGAGTGATAGTAGATTTCCTCTCCATCGGTCTCGTATGAACTTTTTAGGCTGTTGTCATTGTAGACACCCGCCAAAGAGAGTGTAGCCCAGAATCTTCTCCCCCTCTCAGATGAGCCAACACGTATTCTTTAGTACTGTTGGTGGGATTTTCACTTCCACCAGCCGTGGTCCGCGGCAGCCAGTTAGCCTGATGTTTATTTTTGGGCCTCAACAGCTCGTGACCTCCGGTCACCCAGTTTCAGATACTCTCTGCCCAGCTACCTTGGCCCGTCTCCACTGACGATCGCTCGAGCTCCATTTACCAACCGGTCTCAACCACTACACTTTGGCCCACTTGGCATTGACAAACCAGTGTTCTCTGGATCTTGGGCTCCCTCAGCAAGATTCTCCTGCTGCTACCCATTTATTCTCTCTTCCCTCTTTCTCGCCTCCTGCCCTGCTTTCCCAGATGGGCGGGTGCACCTACCTATTGCTTGGGACTGGTCAGTCTCAATCGTCCCGGCACCTGGCCCTGTCGTAAACTAGCCACTCTAAATGGTCAATGGCTGTCCCGTAGCTCCACAGTGAATAGACACTCAGCCTGTCATGGTCACCTGATTCCAGAATCATTTCTTTGCGGGCCTGCATGTCTTCTAAATACCTGTAATGCTGTTAGTCCACTGCTGGAGCCGCAGTGGTTGTGTCTTCAGATTTGGGTTGAGGTACATGGACCACATAGCCGTTTGGAAGTGTGTATCCTTTAACCTCAGAACAAGGGCGCATTTGTTAAACTTTCAGGGGCATTATCTAATAAATGTTCAGAGAACAGGAAGAAAGACAAGGCTCTGAGTGGTCCACCATACACCTCAGGGGCAACATTACAAGCAATTACTATCCCATGGTTCCAAGGTTCCCCTTGCCCCCCTTTCCGGGCCCTGTAGATGTGACTTCATCACATACCACCCAATTTCAATTTCAATGTAGCACATCCTGGATTCTTTATTCTTGCCTTTCTCGGTGGGAACGGGGGGGGGGGGATTTAAGAGAACCTAAATTAGAGCGAGGTATCCCATCCCTATGGCTTATTGTGAAGGTGAAAGGTTGCAAGGCCACAAGCCATCTCATTTAAAGGGGCATGATTGGTAAAGAGCTAGATGTGGCGCCCTGTTAAATAGTACTTCAAGGCCTCAATGAGCCACTTAATCTTCAAGCACTCCAACTCGAATGTTGCATCGTTTCTGTGGAATAAATTACTACTGATGCATAGGATGGGTTTCTTGCTTCTTTCCCTTTGCTGTGAAAGATCCGTCTCCAGACCAATGCATGGGACATCTGTTTGAAGAATAAATGGTTGTGATAAGTCACGCATTATGAGCAAGGGTGGATGGCAGGAGGTACTCTCCAATCACACTAAAGGTTTTGTTCCTGATGACTCTCATCGTATCTGGTTGGCCCGTCATTTTTTTTTCATTCACATTTTTATTGAAACATGTACACTTCAGTACAGATAACAAGGCCATAAGGTAAAAGTAACACGTGTCTATGTCAGATCCAGAAATCTGCCCCAAATCTCCTTACACAGACCACCCATCTTCTACCTGGCTGGATGACTCGCTCAAGCAGCAACATCTTCTGCTGCTCCTAAACCCACGCTGCTGACGTTGGAAAGGTTGTACCCTTCCAATACCTCAATACAATCTTCTTTGCTGAGAGAGAGAGAGAGACCCTAAAGAACCAGCACTTTTGTGGTAAGTCAAGTCCTCCAAGAGCACATCCTCTCCCAGGATAATGGTCACAACATCAAAATCTAGGTCTGTTCTTAGGACCGTGTTCATTGTCTCTGTGAGTTCACACCATAGCACAGACACACTACAACATTCTCACATCATGTGCTCAAATGAGAGCGAGCTATGACCACATCTCCAACAGGCGTCAGAGTCAACCATACCTCTCGCACTCAACCTGGCTGGCGTCCAGTAAACATTGTTTAGAATCTTTATTTGCTGCACTCTCTAACCCAGATCCAATGAGGGCAGGGACACATTTCTGCATAGATACTCCCACCTAACCCTCCGACATGTCTAACCAATTGCACCTGGCCATGTTCTGAGCAACTGTTCATTCAACTGCTGCCTGCTCATCAGAAGCTGTTACATGTTTGAAGCAAAATGTCCCTTTCGATTAAAGTTCAATATCTGTTCATTGAGAGCGCCTCTTTCGTTCACTGCAACATTTCCATTTGCTGCCTGCAATTTTCTGTATTCCCCATAGGTGCAGTCGTGAAGGCCCATTATCCTTGAAAGCCTGCCAAAGTAGATCCAATCATTGTTCTTGAATAGGTCTCCAAACCATTGCACACCATTCAGAAACCAGTGCGGCCAGAAAATGGTCTTCCTGTCTATCCGCACCCTCTTGCTTGGCTCTTAGTTGATCCTGCAGAGGGCCTGCGATTGTTGAAAAACCAGAACTAAAATGTATGTGATAGGACTAGGCCCAAGAATGCCCTCCATTATTTCTTCGTGGAGGGTAAGGGAATATGCGGCACAGCTTTCACCTTGCTGGACTGAAGTTCACTGGATCTTGCTGTGCCTCACTGGCTCTCTCCCACCTGCTCCCAGGTTTCCTTACTTTCCTCCTTCTCTCCTCACCACTTCTCTCTTCAGATGTTTGCCTGCCTTCCTTCAGCTGATCACTGCCTAGTGCAATGGCACCCTTTTCCACACCTTCCTCCTTCCAATCCCCGTTCTACTCTTTCCTCCTGCTCTTGCCCTCCACATGCTCGCTCTTATCTGTGTTGGTTGTTCCTCTCACTGGTTAGTCTCGCACTCTCCATCTGACTCCAAACTGCCACACTAGTACCGGCATCAGGCCCTTTTTCATATCTGGATCTGTGGTGAACTGCCCTCCTTAAAAGGCTGGTCATGTGCACATGAGGAGTCTGTTGCTTGGACATTGGTACTCAATCAGCCCTAGTCGAGGTCCTGATGCAAATAAGGAGTTGGTAATGGTCACTGATCTGCTCACAGCTCAGCTGGCCGAGCGCATAAGGATGTGGCTTTCAATCTTGGATTCAGGCTTCCCTCACAGGCATATATGCTTCCTCGATCGTTAGAATACTGGTTGCTCGCAGCTGGAGACACAGCGTTTATGTCTTCATATATGGGGTGAGCAACAGTTGGCAGGCCATTCCATGGGTCGTAAGCCTGCACATATTGGATTTCAGTTGTTGAAGGGGGCAGGCTGCTATTGCAGTTTTAAAGCCCACGTCCTTTGTGGATCTGAAAACCACAGTCTTTCTGTGTGGGCATTAGCCATGTCAGTGTTTAGAGGACAGAATTAGCGAAGAGGCCTTGAGGGTTCCACCTTATTCTATCTGTGGGTTGACATCACATAGCTGATCGGTTCCCTCGGCCACGAGGATCTCTCAGGATCCCCTTCCTGGTCTTATCCAAATGACTCTCACATAGTACCCAGCGCCAAAGGTTTACAGTAAAAATAAGAAGTAGGATGTCTATTCCCCTGAACATCTGAGAGCTGTTTTTTTCTGTTCTGTCCACAGAAGTTGAATGGCTAAAAAGGCCACTCATTGGTACAGCATTGGTGCATGGCATGAACGGCACAAACAGCCCACAGCCACCTACGGCCCCATGCATGTGAATGGTAGAGTTGAGGGTCATTGCACCACTCCTTTACCAAATAGGTTCTGCCCCCTCTAAGCCAGATGAACCACATCAATGAGGGGGTCTGCAGAACACCAGGCTTCCCACTGGCCCAGGACCAGTATGTCTACCATAAGTCAAGCTCTAAGCCAGAGAGCCCAAGAAATGTGGTTGAGTAGCCATGAACGGGCAGCAGTGTGCAACACTCACAACAAGAGAAGGACGCTGTTCCAAGGGGAGGTCTGCAGCCTGTACACCCAGCAAGTACCCAGGGAGAAACTACAGAGATGGGAATTACCTTCTGTGGTACCCTCACAAGGAGTGGGGGCTAGTACATTTTTTAATTGAAGGGTCGTCAACATTTTGCATGAATGTGCACGTGTGACAGAGCATAGCCAGAGAGAACCTACCAGTCAAGAAGAGTTGGGGGGCAGGCAGATGTCTCCCTCTCAAGAACGCTTAGAACTACTATGTTAAAATGGTGCATTTCACAGCACATGTTCTCTTTGTAGGGTAACATGTGAAACAATCCAATACATTCCAAGTCACCAACCGTGCACATGACCATTTTGCAATGCAGTTTTAGGATGGCTTTGCCCACAATATATGCCAGTATTCTGCTAGTGTAAAAAACATGTTCCTGCTGATGTGCCCAAACCTTTCCATTCTGGCTGCACAAATACGCAGTATTCCCACGGAAGAACATACTTATTGTTTCCTTGCTCATAATGCCAGTAATGATACTATAAGAAGACATGTCCATGATAGTTGTGCCACTAAATACCAGCATCCCCACCTAAGAATATATGCCAGTTGGCTTTGCCCAAAATGCTAGTGAAAAGGTGCCATGCCACTGTAAGAAAATATGTCCATACTACCTGCACAAAAGTAGGCCATTATGTCCATCGAAGAACACTAATCATATTGGAATTCCACATAATTACAGTGATTTATTATTTAATTACTGAAAGTATCTATAGCACGTCACCCTGCAAACTTAACTGCAGATAAGGTGCTGCCTATACTGGTAGGCCACTGTCCCCACGTTAAACACTCATGTTGAATTGCCCATAATGTCATGCCAGTTCAGTGTGCCCTACGCTCTGCCTTCCATTCCCTAGGGCCTCCACTGGCCCCTCTAGTCATGGGGAACCAGACCCCACACCCATTCATACACATTCATTCACCTGCCTCCCACATCCCTCATATTCATATAGACATATTTGTTCTCACCTGTTCACATTCACCAGACCCCATAACCTCTGGCATACATACACACACAAACACACATATAAAAATGCTTATTTTTTGTAAAAACATACCTTTTCGGGCACGCGGACGCAGCCATGAACTTCTTCTCCTGCCTGGGCTCCTGGCGCCATATGCTTCTCCACGCAGGAAGCAGGAACTGGAAGCACACTGCATGTATTGCTTGGTAACCTCTTTCTGATCCCTGGCCCGGGGAAGCAACACTCTCGCCTCACCTCAAGTGTGATTCCAGTAGTCATTGCAATGCATGCAGAGAAGGGGACAAACGATTGGTCTACCTTCCTGAACTCCACCATTCTGCCCACATAAAAACACAATGCCCTCAATGTCCAATATGCAAAACCATACCTCCTCCTTAGAGGGGTGCGGAGGCGGGTAAAAAACAGGAAGGCCAACGGCCGGGGTCAAGTGAAATTCCGACACAACCTTTGGCAGGAATCCGGGAAGCACTGTTAGAGAAACCTTTTCTTGGAATAAACAAAGGAAAGGTGGCTTGCAAGACAAGGCCTACAGCTCACTGACCCACCTGCCGATGTGAAGGCCACCAGGAAAGCGGTTTTAAAGGTGAGCAACAGCATAGAAGAACATAAAGGTTCAAACGGAGCCGCCATAAGAAACATGAGAACCAAATTAAGGTCCCAGTCTGGAATTACAAAAAGATTAGGCAGGAACACATTCACAAGGCCCTTCAGAAATTGGGCCATAACCAGGATCGTCAAGAAAGACTCTTGATCCGGAGACCTTTTGAACACAGAGAAAGCCACCAAGTATTGTTTGACTGTGGTGACCTGGAGGTCCAATGAGGCCAGTGACAGAAGGAACTCCATCACTGTAGTGGTGGGGCAAGAGATAGAGTCAATCTCGCACTCTCTGCAGCACGCCTCAAATCTTCTCCACCTGCACGTAGTGATGTTGTTGACGGTCTGCGTGCAGCCAGCAGCACCTTGAGTACCTCCTCCAAGAGGTCCCAGTCATCATATCTCATCCTCTCCAGAGCCACACATGTAGGTTGAGGGATTCCGGGTTCGGGTGTAGCATCCAAGCTTCCAACTGGGATTGGAGATCCAGCTGACGAGGCATCCAGAGAGGTGGGCAGATCGCAAAGTCCAGAAGGTCCGAGTACCATGTCCTCCTCACCCAATTCAGGGCGATCAAGATCAGGGTTGCTCAAAACCTCCTGAGAAACCACAGGATGATGGGAATCGGAGGGAAGGCATAGTGGAGGATGAAGGTCCAGTCCACTAGAAATGCATCCCCTAGCACACCGTCTACTAGGAATTCCCTTGAGCAAAACTGTCTGCACTTCCTTTTGGAATCTGTGACTTTGCAATCGCCACAGATAGGTTTTTCAGCGCCGAGGGCGTGTCAGGAAGAACCGGCACCTGAGGTGCACGGGCAAGTACCGGCGCTGAAGGTGCGACTGTACTCGGCGGCGAGCCAGACACCTTTGCAGATGCGATGGTGTCGTGAGGGTTTTTGCTCTGTGGCTGGTGTCACCGGATGCCACTGGAGCTACCGGGGCCTGCTGCATTCAGGGCTCGCCCGTACTTGCAGCTGCCTTGTGAAAGCATATCTAACATCTGGGTTTCAAATTCCTCCAACTCTTCCCTGGACATCGGCCCGTCCGGCGACTTACTGTAGTGACTTGAAGAATCAGACTTGTGCCGGTGTCAGTGGCATTGTTTCTTCCTGCGGGAGGAGGAAATGGCCAAATGGCTATAGGAATGGGACCTCTTTTCAGTGTTTTTCCGATGCCTCTCTTCCTATTCTGCTTGGCCCCTCCGTTTAAGCTTCTGAGGGATTTCAGATTCATCTTGCCACATGAACGACAGCCCTCAGCATTGTGACTGGCATTGAGGCACCACACGCAGATGTCATGTGGGTCCGTAACAGAGATTTTAGAGCTGCAGTCCCTGTACCATTTGAATCCATAGATTCTGGGCATGGATATGGCTTGACTCGCGTCAAACAAGAACAACAAAATGCTGAGTGAAAAATGTAAGTAAAGCTGTGTTCCTCGAGCAGCTTGCTGAGTGCGCAGAAAAAAATAACTGAGGTACAAGTCGTATATGTATGACGACCTACTTCACACCTGGAGCCGACGACTGAGGCATCGAGGTAAGACAGATCGGCGGTCAAATCGAGGTGCACTACGCCCCCTGTTGAAGAATCTTTCCAGTAGCTGATGCTGGAATCAATATCTATATGATGAGGAATCTGAGAGAGAAAGAGCATCCATTGAAACAGGAATATAGTCTCCAGGATGCCCATGGAAAAAAGGGGAGTGCATCAGTGAGAGAAGTATCATTCAAAATAGCAGATCAGCCCTTGAAGGCTCACTACAGCCTCAAAAGCCTGTATCAAACACAGATGAACTAATTTCCTCTTTACCATCTCATGTGCAGGCCATCAGAGAAACCTCAGCCCGAGGGGAGGGGTACAGAACTATAAAGGCCCAGAGTCCCAGTCAGGCAGTGCAAGTATTTGGAATAGGAACTGACAGAAGGATTTTGGAGGAGGTTGGGGAACAAAGTAGTTTAGAGGTGGTTGAAGAGTGAAGAAGTGGTTGGAGGATGTTCGAGTGTACATTTGGAGAAGGTTACAAAGGCAGGAAAGAGTTTGGTGGAAGATGGAAAAAGTGGAAGAAGTTTTGGGAGAATGAAGGTGAATTTGCTGGAAGTTTTTTGTGACAGCAAAGTGAGATTGAAGGATAACATCAGGAAGGAGTACGGAAGGCTAGTGAGGTTCCAGATACCAGGGTCAGGAAGGTACACAAGGGCATGTTTGGCCCAACATCAGGGGCTAGTGGTAATACCCAGGTATGAAAGGGTCAGGCTAAAGTGGAAGGGGAATTAGCATGGGGGTGAAGAGAAGTATCATAGCAGAAGAAGAGAGTAGGAGTCAGGTCCCTTAGTCAGGAGCTGACAAAGACCTTCTTAAAGCTTGCCTCCTAGAAGCAAACTATTTTTTATATACCAAAGTTAAAGAGTCAAGATGGGTGCAGGAGCTCCTTAATCCCTGGACTAAAAGCCAAAAGATCCAGAGAAGGGAGAGAATTAGAGTTTACAAACCATACTAGGGACTGAGAAACAAGAGAACGCAGGGAGACCAGAGAGGAAAGGGTACAAGAACCCATTAAAATCGAGACTGCAAAAACAGAAAGAAGATCCCGGCAAACCATTTCAGCTCAGCATTGAGAGATAAAGGGAATACCATGAGCAGAAGGCGGACAAAGAGAGCCGGAACCACCAATTCATACTTGTGCAGACGCAGAGGGAGCCCATGGCACAAGAACACTTGTTAATTTTCATATGATTAGTAATTACTGTGACAGAACGTAACCCTGCAAAATGAACCACTGGGATGTTTGAACAACGGCAGTGGTTAATAAGCAGAGAACATGAAAATGCCAAACCCTTTCTTACACTAAACTAGATATGTTTGAATGTATGGGATTCTCAAAGTGCAAAACTAGCTTGGATTCTAGGAAGTGCTGTATATAGGGGACACATTTCACAGGGTTACAATTGAACGGGCAGGTGCAACACAGAAGCTGGGATGTATTGGGACAGAAGGGGGTGCTCCAAACGGGGAGATGTACGCTTGAGTGGAGTGATCAGTTCTTTGAGGAGTACGGTCTTCAGGTCCTTCCTGAAGTGTAGGATGGAGGCGGACACTTTATACAAATTGGTGACTTGTTTCAGAGGAGACCTGGTCTATTTGCTGTTTTTCCCTCTTGTTGTTTTTTGTTCCCTGCCTGAAACTGTTTTGGCTTCTGGTGTGGTCTGGCAGAAAGAGTGACTGCTTGCTGGTGATGCAGGCTTTCTTGAACATGATGAGTGCTTAAAGGGGTATCCAGTGGAGCTCCTACATGATGGGGGCAAGGTGGTCTAATTTTCTTAGTGCTGTGATGAGGTGTACAGAGTCAAAGGTGGCGTCTAGGAATCCTACGAGTAGGGCATTGCCACTGTCCTGGTGGCAGGACACAAGGGAATGTATAAATGCTCTGAAACTCAGGGCAGGGATGAAAGGCTTGACTTTGTGGAGGAGAGCACGCTGGTACCATGCTGCTTGGGTCTTCTTGGCGATGTGTGTTTTTAATGAGAGGCAACAGTTGATGGTAAAGTTGAGAGATGAACTACACAGATGCTCTTTAGACGGGAACGGACTGCAAGACGATGTGTGCAATAGAAAGTCTGTAATCAATACATATTGTCTGGCAGGTTCACGTTCCACTTATTTTTGCTGATACTACCCAGATATGCATCTCCTTTGACCCCTTAATCACCCTCTGAAAAGGAACATCACAGAATGTTTGTTGGCCATCAGGTCCTGAGTAGGCAACCTCCACCTGATGTTCAGCCCTGCTACAATCAAAATAATGACTTCCCTTCACAACCACCCCGAGGAGTGTTTATTCCCGCCTCTCGTTTCCGTCTCCCACTGACTTGATCCTTCACTTCCTGTGAAATGGCAATCAGGGGGTCCTCCATTATACTTGGATTCATGTTTTTACCTTCATCGCAGCTACCAAATGCAGCTCAACAAATGTAAATCCTGAAGGGGAGAAGTTCCAACCTCATTAAAGACACGCTAAAAAGTACTCACCGGGTTCATGTCCAGGTATAGTCACCTGTCTGTTTCCATTTCCTTCCCACTCTCCGCCTCCCTTCCTTATCTATGTCTTAGCTCTTGCACTATCTGAAATGTCGTCAGGCCGAGTACGATAGTTGATTTCACATCCTTACTGTTCATGGCCTGTAAGAATGTGGTTGTATTTTCCCTTGTTACCTCCCTTGCCTTGAAGCGCTTTGAAACACATTGTGTATAGGCGCTATATAAATAAACTATCATATCATATCATATCATAGCTTCCCACCAATGAACATATCCCTCCATCATCAACTCAGTGGTCTACTGTCAATTAGGTTGTTTGAACTCATCCTTGAACATGTTCTTTTGCTCTGGGAAATTCAGGGGAGTGAAGGCAGGCTCTGCCCTTGTTCACAGGTGTGACCATCATGCTCGTCCAACTTCTTCTCCCCACGTGACTAAAGACCATGAAATCAAGCCTTTCAGTGTATTAAAATACTATTCTTTAATATACCCCTGACATCTTGTTTTTGTCCATGCCTTCTGAACAGAAGCTTTGTTCTTTCTCACGATTTGTATCCAATGTCAGCTCACCCCAGCCTGATTGGCTTCTTGGCTTGTCCAATTTCGCCTTTCCGAGTTTCACTCCTGTAATTTACTAGTTTTCTAACTGCCACAAATGAAAAAGTTTGGTCTTCCTTCTTTTATTCAGCACTGCTATTATACGTAGTGGGAGCATAAATCCTTTACTCACTCCAATAGATATATGTATGTATCTGTTGGCGCATGCCGCAATCTATTCACTATAAAGCTAGCCTTTTAAGAATACTTCATCTGCTTGCGTTTCTTTGCATGTATGCACATGTGAAATAGCTTGGTCTCTCCCTTATCTCTGCAGCATAAGTTTCTTCATCTTGATCCCAAGATGTCCTCAGTCTCGATACTTTCTTGATGCCTTATAGACTTGTCTGCATTCTCTTAGTTTCTGCATTTCTTCTGTATTCATCAGCATTACTTTGTTATGATGTCACTGGTGATGGTGACATCACCATACTTCTTCATCATTCATTTTCTTTGCTTCTTCAGGGATTTCATTCAGACGACCATCATACTGTCTCATATGCAGGTATGGTTTTCTCAATGGGAACCTTGCTTCCCGGATTTTCCTAGGTATCAGCACTTTTACTGGAACTGCACGTTTCCCACTCTGGGACCCAACATACAGGTTCTGCGGGCGAGATGGTTGAGATGGGGGTACTTAGCTCCTTCTCTACATAGCATTACAACAGGTCATTGACTCAGGGCTAAAATTGAACTGAAGCCAGGGTTTCACCTTTCTTCAAGCAGCTGCTCCTTGGCTGATATAACACACTCTGCATGCTTTGAGAGCACCTGTGAACAGCTGAATCCTAATAAGGACATTCTGTGTTTTTGCAGGCTAAGGGCTTCTTTAGAAAAAACATGTTTGCAGCTACCTGTTTAGAAAACCTATGTTAAACAACTTCCAGAGCCTACAATATTAATACATATTGCTAACAAGCCCCTCTTTGGGAGTGGGAAGCCCAAACTAAAGAGCCTCTTCCGTGTATGGGGCAGACTATTGGTTTTCATCAAACCACTAGCCATAGAGCGGGAAGCTGGATCTTTAGGGGAGGGGCATGTGATGAATCGGGTGAAGTCATCACTGATTCCTGGGTAGTGACCTCCTCGCATGTGACTAGGGGACGGCAGTCGCTATCTGATCCTGCCCCTCTTGATAGATATATGAGGGAGGATCACATGAGAGGAGACAGCTGTTAGAGGGAGGAGGTGACTCCATCAGGCGAGATGTGGTATTCGCCCCTTCCTCCTGAAGAAGACCTTATAATACCCAAGTTCTTAATGTCTTGTTGTCATCCCACAAATCCCACTTATTTTAAAAAACAGAAACCCCTTCCTTTATGTCACTCTAGACAGAATTCCATGATTACCTCAAACATTCAAAACACATGTATAACATCTCCTGTTTCTGATGTTTACCTATATAAAACCTTTGAACAACATCATTTTAGAAATCAAATAACATCTGTGGACTTCAGCTCCCATAAAGCCTCAAGCACTGAGACGTAGAAGAGGAGGAGGGAGTTGATGCAGACTAAGAGAAACCTGAAACCTGATGTGCAGACTAGTTGGTGGACTACTAAAGTGTGCAGGACATTTAAAAATGGCATCCACATTCAATGAAGCAGAATGGGACAGAACCGTGCAGGAGACAGCCGACAGAGAGAAGACGGACACATCCATTCAGCGGCTTGCAAAAACGAGTCACACATACTGGCTTGGGGTGAAGGAAGGAGAGAGTCTGCAGGCACGCATGAAGTACTGTGTAAGTGCTGGGGGCTGCAGCATAGCTCTTGGAGGTATGTCTGTGCCGGGAAGCAGTGTTCTCCAGTCCAAGCCACAGAGGGAAGCCAGTGAGTGATTGCAGAGCTGCAGGGAACGCTGGAGAAACATCTGCATCATGTAGAAAGCCATCCCATGGAGGAAGCTTCACTGCAGAGGCACGCCATAAGTCAGGGATGCTGCAAATTACTGTTGAGTTTGCCCAGCGCCATGAGGACCCCAGGGCATACCGACATGCATGCAATCAAGTGAATGAATGATGTGAGACTGCTATTATGGACAATGCTCAAAGGTGGTTTAAATACAGACAAAACCCATTGTCAAAGCAATGTTCAAAAGGAACAATATTTGAATGCCGACAAGATAAAGTCCAGCAACAAAACCTGGACAAATACCTATGCATGAGATGTCAATGTGGGGAAAAGCTAGAAAAAGTGTTACCATAAGTAAACATATTGACACGGCAAAGTTGATATGGCTGTGGTCTAGTGAAAAGGACAGTGAAACCAATAAGATTTACTGGTAAAAGGAATACACCAGGCAGTTGACATTTGTGGAAAGATACCTGGGTGGGATGTATACCAGGGAATATGCAGGACCCCAAAGAAGGATACCTGTTTTGGACCTGGTTTTAGAACCAAGACTGCCCTTTTATCCATACAGGATGACTTGTTAAAGGCTGTGTACCAAGAAGATCTTTCCCTCCTGGCAATGCTGCACTTGTCCACAGTCTTTGACACAGTGAAGCACCACATCCTCCTTGAGCGATTGTAAGAGGTAGGATCAGTCTCTAATCATGCCATATGCTGGTTTAGGTCATTTTTGACAAACCGTCAACAACATGTGAAATTATGTGAATTTATTTCAGATTTGATGGGGCTGAACTGTGGAGCTCCGCAGGGATCATCCCTTTCACCGTTGCTGTTTAACCTGTATATTCGTCCTCTTCTGGAGATCTTTAGATGTTATGGGTTAAACTTTCACTCCTACACAGATGATACCGAGATCTTTATCAGGGTGGTCAATTTTGTCGAGGCATTTAGTAGATTGGAACAGTGTCTGGAAGAGGTTAGCAGACTACAACTCAATGCTGGACCAAACTTATTTTGTTTGGACCAAGACATCTGCTGACTGCAGCTAAGAAACTGCCCATCCCAACTCGTTTGGGAAAGACTTTAAAACGTGTGTCTATGGTAAAGAATCTGGGCTGTACCTGGTATGATGATCTTGGTAGCGAAGGTCAAGTGGGAGCCAAGGTCCAGTCAGTGCACTTCACTCTGAGACCCCTAAGCCAAGCTCTGCCATACATTCCTACAGAAGATCATGCGACCGTGGTCGGTGCTTTGACTAGCGCGCTTTCGGACTACTGTAACAGTCAGCTGTTGGGAATTCCGGCTAAGCAAATTTACAGACTCCAAAAAGCACAAAAGCGACGGTCAGGATGATTTTCAAGCTGGGCAGAACTGCCCATGCGTCATCATTGCACTGTGATTTGCACTGGTTGCTGATCGAGGACCGCATTAGATTTAAGGCAGCTTGCCTTATCTTTAATTGTGTTAATGGTACTGCCCCTCAATATTTGAGGGATCAGATCCATCCAAATCAGCCCATTAGACAGTTGCGTTCGAGTGACGCTCTTCTTCTATCGATACAGAATCTCGGTGAGACAGAAGATTCTCTGTATTTGGTTCAAAATTGTGGAACTCCTTACCATTAGAAATGAGGACCATTAGATCACTATACCAATTTCGCAAGAGCATTAAAAACGTTCTTGTTTAAATAGGGTTCTTTGATATCCTGGTGGTTCTACATTTGGGTCCATCTATGTTCTGTTTGAATTATGTTTCCATCAGCGCTGTTATACGGTTCGGTCCGTTCTGTGCGCAATGCAAATACCAAATACCAAATACCTGGCAGGGGAGTATATCAGGGGATCTAGAAAGTCCATAAAAGAAGTCCTGGTAACCAAATATACCAGGCATTTTGAAACAGTATAAGACTTTTAAAACTGTGGGAAGATACTTGGCAAGGGAGTATACCAGGGGATCTGAAGAGCCCATAAAAGTATTCCAGGCAGAGAAGTATACCAGGAGTTCCACCAAAGTTGTAGAGGAAAGTTTAACCATGTTACAAAATACCTGGAAGGGAAGTATACCATGGAATCTGAGAAGCACATGAAAGAAGTCCTGGCAGGTAGATACACCCGGCACTTGGGAGTTGTACAAATACTTGTAACACTGTGACAAGATACCTGGCAGGGGAGTACACCAGGAGATTTGAAGAGCTTACAAGAGAATTCCTGGTAAAGGAGTACACCAGGCAATCCGCCAAAGTACAAGAGAAGTTAAAGAAAGCTTATTACGGAATTTATTGTATGAATAGGAACTTTGTGATTCCAATAACTTTGTGAATCCAATACAAATAAACCAAGGAGGTTGTGCATGTCATGAAAGGTATTGCTTGAACAAGAACTTCCTGAATCTAATATAAAGAACCAAAGGAACTATTAGACAAAGAGACACTTTTGTGATACCAAGAAACTGCTATTCGAAAGAGACACTTTTGCCATCCTACCTAAAAATCTAGAGGAAAGCAACCACCCTATGGATCCAAGGGTTTATCATTGGAAAATACTTCATGTTGGATTTATGCTTATATTTTGATTTCAAACACTTTTCAATAAACATACATGAGAAACATTTCCTTGTACCCCTTAGTTGTTTGTTTCTAGTGTGAGGGTCAGATTAGAATGTTTTGGATAAAAGGACGGTTTCTAAGTTTCTAGTGACTTGATACATACTGATATTTAGTTTTAATTTCCTAGGCAGGGAATCTCTTCTTTAGGATAGGGTCAAAGAGCTGTTTTTCCAACCCATTTCTGTTTAATAAAAATGTCTGACAATGAGAATATTACAACTTTGTGTCCTCTCATTACTGACCCCTCACAGTATTCTGGCTCTGCCTACATGACGTTAACAGTACAAGCAGGACTGTCACACTGGAAGAGGCAGGGCTTGCTACGTGTACACGGCACACCAGTGCAGCATGCACCATTACTGGATAGGCTCATAAATGCACTACCATCGGACATTGCCATGATGAAGTGTGCAGCCCATAATAAGGGCACAGATTTAATTTCCCATGGTAATGAAGCCAACAACATAGAGGCCTAAAAAAGCAGAATATTTTCTCGAAGTATCTGACTTTGACACAGTACCTAATAAATACATACACACCGCAGCATGGTAATGAAAGAAGGCTTTAATACATTGCCCAAAGCACAGATCATTGAATTACAGTGACATGCTCCACCAGAAGAGACCAGAAGAGCAGGATTTATGGAAACGTAAGAGGTGCTCATTGACCCCCACAGATGTACTGTGGCAGCAGGGCAGCATCGGCAAACCAGAATGCTCCTTGGATTACTTAATGTGGGATTAGACCAACTGTATTACCCAGCGGACACGACACAAGAGAGTCTTGAATCTATGATATCGGAAGAGTGGTTTGGCCCTAACCTGACAAAACATGTTGCTGTATTCTTCACAAATTGCCTAATGTATCAGAGATTCACTGCAGTGCACATGCTGTGAACACTGAGAGGAGTAATACCCCGTCCTACTGGACACTTCCAGCCTTTGCATATCGACTATGTAGATATTCTCCAAATTTGTAATGGCTACAGGTATATGCTACTAGTTGTATATGTCCTTTCTCTCGGCGGAACGAAGCAGGTCCATGCACACATCTTCATGCCACACGTGCTGCAAAGTTACTCGTATGTGAGGTCTTCCCGAGGTGGGGAGTGTGCAAAGTCTTTCGGTCTGATAATGGACCACATTTTTTAAATGAAGTCTTTGAGCACATCACCATCATATTGGGTATTAAGCATTAATTCTCTTCCACTTATCACAGGCAGGCAAACAGGGTTTGTGAGTGCCTCAATGGCCTTCTCAAGGAATGGATTGCTAAGTTAAAAGTGACCCTGAAAAAAGGATGTCTCCATTGCCCACCCTTAGCTCTATTTGCATTACACAATCAACCGTGCTCAGACCATCACCTACTCCTCAAGAGCTGGTAACGGGATCCTGTATGCATGTACTTCTTGCTCCTACCACTCAAACACAAACTGATGCTGCCTATAATGCTTCTGTTGTGCTTGGTACTGAAATGCATAAATACTTGGCTGCTATGATGGTGAGTGTTGCTTATATGTCTCAACTGCTTCGAGCCTGCAGGGGAGGTCAAAGAATAATGATGAAGACAGCAAGCAAATCAATCCACTGACTTTATTAAAAACCTGTGTCCTATATCCAGGTGACAAGATTCTAATCAAGAATGTCATAAAACGATGACACAAGCCGTGCTTCCAAGGACTGTACTTTGTTGATGTGGTCTCCCCCACTGCAGTAAGAATTCTAGGAAGGTGAGACTGGCTCCATCTTGTTGACGTTAAGCCCTACAAAGGAGAGACCCCTGTGCCACAACTCCCTGAATCTGAAGGTGAGAGGAGGTGACGTGTGTGCAGACAAGATCAGCCACAAGGAACAAACAGCAATCAGCAGACTAAGGCAGACAATAATGCTGTTCCTTTACAATCAGCAAATGAAAAGAATTGATTAAAAACATTTTTCCTGAGGATTTTACCTGCACAAATAAAGAGCTAGTACTTTCCCAAGGAAATAAATGTATACTTTCAATGTTGCCCTTACAAACATTATTATTTGCAATTTTCTCTTATATAGTGAATACCTATCGAGCTTTGTGAGTCAGAAACATAACTCTCGCCACTCTTTTAGGGAACCAGAGGACTTTAGTTCTTCTTGTGATAATTGTGCATTTTTTCTTGTAGAGACTAACATTTTGTAAATATCGTAAACAATCCAGTGAAAAAAATATGTGCTTTTTCCATTTTGTTAGATATACGCTTTTGGCTTGCAGACAACATAATGTACATGCTTATTTTCAAAACGCGGATACATTGTCAATTATGCTTGTAGTGACATTATTCACATTTCTCAGTCTCTACTTTATTATCCTCCTAGGATTATGCGAGCTGGTTCTCTAAAATGTATCCAAACCAGTTTACAATAATGTAACTTCTGCTACTATAGCAAATGAATTAGCAACTCACACATTTTCTGCTGCCACTAGGCAGATGAAAAGATTGAAAAGAAATGCAAGGGATGACTTCCAACACATAAATGCGTACATCACTGATTCTGTCAAGGTGACTAATAATATGTGGTACCAGCACATGAGCCAGGTAGGGAGAGGGACGTCTGATGAGAGCTGCTATGTGTGCTCACGCGTTCTCTACGCTATGGGCGCTTCCAGGGTTTTCAAAGCCACAGAAGTACCCACAGAAAAGGCATATTGCCTGTCTCATTTTGCACTTTTTCTAACTAGAGGGTACTTCTAAGGTCAGACTGCTTCACTGGTTTGGATAAATAAAGCAAAATCCTAGCAAGAAGATAATTATATACAAGATGTGAAGTCCAAGGAAAAAACTGAAACAAAGCATAAGGTAAAAGGATACAAGAAACCTGGAACAAACAGAGCAGGGATTACGCTAGAGGAAAATAAAATGTTGCAGTGTAATGACAAGAAAGGGAAGGAAATACCTGGATGTTGGGAACAGGGCCAATTGAAAATAAAGGGAATTGTACTCACACCTGAAAGGTGGACCGATGTATTAGTAGCGTTCAAGGCACTCGCACTGCTGGTACAATGTGAAGAGGACGTGGTAAATGCAAATAAGGTATGCCATGATTAGTGGCCTAAAATTACAAAGTTACTGACATGGGTTGACAATGAGGGGGGACCAGTACAGATAATACCCCTGAGAAATGCCACACTATGCCTCCGAAATAATGGTAAAATAAACGTTGGGAAAGACACTGGGTGTAAAAGCATCTTTGGTGTACCAAGCATGAAGACAGGAAGAGCAGTATTACTGGACCACTATTGGGCTTGTGGATCTAGAGCATTTATTTATTTATTTATTGCATTTATAATACGCCCAAACCCGTGGGTGTCACGGCGTAGTTACAGATATCTTTGCATGAATTAACAAGTTACAGTAGATACATTATTAAATAGGTACAGTTTCAAGCCATAAGGTAACGCTAGATGCGCTAGAGGTGTTCGTTGAAGCGTTAACAATATATTAAGACGATAGAGAGCAGTGTCTGGTCAGGACGGTGAGTCCTGAGGGTGGCGGTTGGATGGCTAATATTTATTAAATAGCCACGTTTTTAAGGATTTCTTGAAGCATTGATGGGAAGGCTCCAGTCTGGATTGTAGTGGAAGTGTGTTCCAGATTTTAGGTGCCGTTACTGGGAAGCTGCCCCCCCCTGCTCTACAGCATTTGAAGCGTGGGGTAGAGAGGTGTGCTTGTTTGCTGGATCTGAGTGCTCTGGATATCTTGTGTAATGTAACAGTGTTGTTGAGATAGCTAGGTGCCTTTTTAGCTAGACATTTGTAGGTGACATATTGTCATGATGCCTACCCCCGGAGCACCAGGCCAGGCCCAGCACCCCGGGGAGCAGGCATCATGCCCCCGGGTAAAAGCCCAGCGGCTCCTTATAGGCGCCAGGTTCATAAAGGAAAGTGTTTGGTGCACTTACCTGATGCAGACCATGCTGCATACTCACCTGATACAGACCATGCTGCATGAAGACCCAAGCCAAATGAGGCTTGGGAGGGACTATTTTACTGAAGGGAATATTTTGTTACTTGGGTGGCGCTGTGGAAGAATACTTACCTAGGACTTCTTCCAAGGCTATTTAAGCCACGCCCGGACAGCCACACGTGCTTTGCGTTGTTCTGCATCCCAGCAGCTGAACGCTCACCGTGTCTGCTCCTGCCACGCCCGCCTCGAACCTGGAACACTTGTAAGGAAAGAAGAGAAGAGAAAGGTGAAAACCAAGAACTTATTCAAACTTCTTACCTGCATCCGGAATCTTCACGCCAGCATTTTTGAAGAAAGACTTCCATTTAAAAGCATCGCTTTGCTCGCTGCAGCGCCGCGCTTCACTCACCTGTCCTCGAGACATCTCCTGGCTCCATCGCGGCTGTCAGCACCGGTCGCCACATCTCTGCACCTAGGGGAGAGAAGAAGAGACAAAAGGTGAGCAGAGGGAACACAGGAGGAAAGCCGAATTTTCAGCCATAATACTTACTGGCTTTTCTTGCTGAACCATTCCACATTTCGGGTCGGCGCCGCTTCGTTGGCAGGTACCGCACCCCGGCCCCTATGGGGAAAGGACAAAAGACATTACTGGGGAATTATAAAGACATTTAGAGGGGTCGCCCTCATCACTAACTCACCTGATTATACCATCGGCAATTTAACCCCTCAACGCATCGCCTTCGTTCTGCACCTGAAATAAAGGACAGATCACAGGTTAGGAAGACAGCATAAAAGAGGCTCACACTTGAACTTTTGAATCTTCATACTTACGGCGTATCGCTCAGAAAAGTCAAGTGGATTTTACCAGCGCCATTCTGAAAACCAGTGAAGTAACTGGACGAACGCGCGCCCCTGCACCAGAAGCAGGATGGAGAGTTCATCCTTCCAAACCATAAGGTGAGCTTAAACCGGGGGTTTTGGAGGAAGTCAGAGAAGAACAAAGGGGGGAAGGGGGGAGCAAGCACACTATTCTGCAGACAGTTAATCCCGTTTCTCATCTGCAGAAGGATATTCCTACGGGCCAGACAAGCAAGATTTGGGGGTCCTGTTCAATCGGTGGTCCGAGTTCTGCGCATCACGCTTGAAGAGGCCACAGCAACCCAGACAAGACCAGCGCCTCCGTGGGAGCCAGGTGAGCGTTACACAGATAGGGCTTTGTATATGATTCTGGCTTTTATTGGTAGCCAGTGGGCTTCTCTCCTGATGGTGGAAATGTGGTCTGATTTTCTGAGACCAAGGGATGCTTGCAGCGCTTTGTTTTGCAGCAATTGCAGTTTAGCAAGGTTGGCATTGGAAGTGCCTAGTAAGAGTATGTTGCAATAGTCTAAATTGGTTAGGATGAGGGCCCTGGCTAGTGTGGTGCAGTTATTTGGTGTAAGAAATTTCCAACTTAACACAATCAGTTTAGCAGTGTGTGATGTGGCCGATGATAGGGCATTCACTTGTTTAGACATAGTGAGTTTGGCATCTAGATACACACCTAGGGTTTTGACTTGTTTTAGCACTGGGATGGGGGTACCATCGATGTTGATTACTGAATAGTCCGGGTGTAGAGTATTAATTTTGGTTGGGGAGCCCACAATGAGTATCTCCATTTTCTCATCGTTGAGGCAGAGACTATTTATTGCCATCCAATTTTGGACAATAGCATAAATTTTGTTGATCGTGGTTGTATCGTGATCATAGTGGCCTGTAATGGGGATGAGAATCTGGGTGCATCCAAGGCAGCGAATAAGAGCTTTGTGTACACATTGTATAGCATTGGTGAAAGGCAAGATCCTTGTGGTACACTTAATGGGACTGGGATAGGGTCTGCTGCTTCCTTACCAATTGATACTCAAGAGGTTCGATCAGCGAGGAAGGATTTAACCCAGGAAGTCGCTTCTTGTGAGAATTGAAAGTCCTGAGCTAAGGTGGCACAAAGTTTGTCATGGTCGACTAGGTCGAATGCCGAGGACAAATCCAATAGTAGCAGGATGCCCAGTTTGCCAGTGTCTCTTATGGAATCCATCTGGATTTTCAGGTCCAAGAGTGCTGTTTCGGTACTGTGGTTGGGCCTGAAGCCAGATTGCCTGGATCCGAGTAGATGGTTTTGGTCAAGGTGGGATTGTATTTGTGAGTAAGCTATTTTGTTGGTTATTTTCAATAGAAATGGGACCGTAGTTATGGGGCGATAATTATTGGGCACTGTTGCGTCCAGTGAAGGTTTTTTAAGGAGTGGGATGACCCAGGCTTCCTTGATACTGGCTGGGACAGTGTTGGTGTTGAAGGAGGCGTTAACAAATTTGGTGATGATGGGTGTTAGCGTAGGGGTACATAGTTTGACTAGATGAGCTGGAAAACTGTCACCATTACATTTAGTTGGTTTGGGTTTGAATATGGTTTCTAGTATTTAGGTTTGGCTTACTGGGGAGAATTTTAATTGGGTAATAGGATTGTTGTTGGATCTGTCGATGGTTGGGTGGGGTGATTTTGCTGGGCAGTAACTTTTTTTGGTGGTGATTTTTGTTTGGAGCATTTGGATTTCAGAAGCGAGAGCATTTTGTATGGTGGTGCACCAGGCTTTGCTTGAGTTAAACGGCGTGGTGGACGGGATGGGGTTCTCCAATTCCCTGAGAAATGTGAAAAGCTCTTTGGAGTTTGAGGCAGCATTGCTGATGCGGTTGTTCAGGGCATTAGCTTTATTGGTTATGATGGCTGCTTTGTAGGATTGGTTGGCTTTTAGGAATGCATTAGAGGTGTCTACAGTTGGATTGCTTTGTGGATGTGTTCCAGTAATCTTTTGTTTCTCCTAAATAGAGCTAACTCATCATTAAACCAGAAGTTTGAGCATTTGTCTAGGCGCCACGTTTTGGTAGAGATCGGGGCTGTAGTGCCGATGGTAATTAAAAGGCAGCTGTGACAAAAAGTCTGTGAGATCACTGGGATTGTCATACGAGAGTGGAATAGCGGCAAGGGCTTCCTCCAGAATGGGGGTAAGGCTGTCTACTGTTAGTCTCTTGGTGTTTCTTGTCTCCACTGTGTCCAAGGGGATCCATGTGTGATGCAGTTTCTCTTTACTAGTTAGAGTAAAACTAACAAGATGGTGGTCTGTCCAGTCGGTTGGTACTAGGGAGTCTATGGAGATAAGAGTGTTTAAGGTGAGTAGCCAATCTAATATTCTACCTTTGTTGTGAGTGGGGGCATTGACTAGTTGTCAGATGTTCATATCTCTGAGTTAGGCATGGAAGGCCTTTGTGTTTTTGTCTTGTTTATCATAAAGCCTAGGTTAATATCTCCAAGGATTATGAACTTAGTGTTTGGTTTCAGATGGGGGTGAGGAGGAGTGGAATGTCTAATTCTGGGTGGGTGCTGCTGTTGGATATATGAAGTTGCCCTCAAACTGGGGAGGGTAATGTTCCATTATGCTAGTAAACATACCCAGTCTGGTAGTACCCCAAAGCGATATACACATTATGGACTTCCCTAAAATGGATGCACATTTGAGAAGGAAAAGGTCCATTACCCTTACCCACCAGAAAAGGGAAAATTATTTCTCAGTTAAATCAGACGATGCTTACTACGATATACCAGATGAACATAAATTGTTTCGCAAAACGGCAGTGATTTTCTCTACTATTTTCCTCCCTGGAATGCAGACAGCTGCAAATGTGAAATGGCTCCAAATTATGAGATGGGAGCTGTAGCAAATGATTAACACAACAGTGAACTGCTTTAATGCCATAAGGGAGGAGTTGAGGGCAATCATGACCCTTCAAAACAGGTATGTCCTTGATCTGATAACAGCCATTGACGGTGGCATGTGTGCAAAAACTGACCCTTCTTGCTGCACATACACACTGCTCACGATGAGGAAAATGGGACCTTCACAGAGGCCATAACCTTGTTAAAAGATCTACAAACCAAAATGGTAGAGGAGGTGGAAGACATCCTAAATGAAGACTGGCTCTCCTATCTATTCTCCTGGATCCCCTCCCGGCTGGCTAATGCTTTCAAAATACTAATATCCATACAAGTATTAGTGCTATTGCGATTTCGCATCCTGAGAATAGCCATAAGCCAATATAAGAAGACTGCTAACAAGGCACTAAGGATGAAAATAGTGATAAACCTGGGCACTAAAATTCATGAGTGAACGCAAACCGATGATCTGCCTCATATTGACGTAAGACAAAGTTCTATCGTCCCACTAGGATCAAAATGTTGTTATCCCTGAGATTGTCGTAATTATGTGAGACGTTGGGTAGTCTGCCAACCAGATGGGGAGTGCTGCTATATGACCTGGGGTATGGATGAGCATATAAAAAATTCAGGTCACCTGGGTGGTGGGTGGGTAGCCACGATATGGACCCTCAAGGTACCTTACTGAGGTGAGCGCCCTAAAAGAGATGTGGCCGAGGACTCGACCTGAGGGAGGAATGTCGAAAGGCAGATGAATACGTCATTCATGGCATCTGCAAATCTCCCACCTCTATAACTTAAGAGTCAGATGAATGCGTCATTCATGGCGTCTGCCCGTTCTCTGCCTCTATACTGCAAATTTGAGAAACTCTATGCACCAAGACAACCATAAAAACCTTATCCTGAAACAATACTAGAAGAAATAAACAGACAAACCCAAGAAGAAATAAACATGCTGTAACTGAAGATGACGAGAGCAAGTAATCTCACTGCCAAACTGACACACACGAGTACAATAGACCTGAAGTAGATATGCACTCACCATGAAGAAACACGGGCATTTAGACAGACATGAAGAATATTACTTGCACCTTATAGACATGAAGAACATAACATAATCAATGTTTATGCTGAAATTCAACACTAATGATATACATACGTAGCTTGCTAAACATAGAAATTCAATGGTAACGAGTGGCCACCTTCGATTAAATGGACGGCAAAGTCACGTTAGAGCAGCAGTATTCAAACTGTGGGGCGCAACCCCCCAGGGGTCCGCGGGTGCATTCCTGGGGGGCCTTAAGAGCTCAGCATGAAATTTAAAAAAAATAAAACATATTTTTTTTATTGGAAGAAATGGGCAGAGGTGGCTCACATGGTCCGGCCGCAACAATGAAAAAGTGGCCCTCACTTGTAAATGGATATTCATTCCTTTAGTCACAGACTGGGCCTCATTATAACTATGGCGGTACGGTAACAACGGTGCCAGTAAGCTACCGGCACCATTGCTACCGTACCGCCATAGCAAGAGTTGTGCTCGCGGGTGCCTGACAGCCCGCCAGGTCTGACCTGGTGGCCGTGCGGCACCCGTGAGCACAGCTTGTCGGATGCACCGGCACCGTTATTAACGGTACCAGTGCAACCGCGCTCCCCATTCCCATTGAGCCCTATGGGGCTCTAATGGGAATGGGGATTACCGGTACCGGCAGTCGCGAAAGGGCAATTATAAGGTCTGCCTAACTCGCATGACCCGGTAATTGCCCATTCGCAGGTGCTGGACCCGGATGCAACTCTGGCGGCAGCCGTGCCAGTTTTACCGGCACAGCTGCCGCCAGGGTTATTATGAGGCCCACTGTTTTGATAGTACCCAATGGGGTGCTTTGTGTTAAAATGTAAGTAAATTGTGATATATTCAACATCAATGTTCCGAATTACTAACTGCATAGTTAAGTAACTCATCAAACTGGTCCACATTGGCCAAAATGGTGGGCCATTTTGACTTGCCCACACTATCATTTTACATTTTTGGTACAGGCATTGCCCTATAAGCCAGTCGGAGCCTGGCGGCTCATCCATAATGGCAAGGGGGCACCCACCCAGTGGCCCGTCACCCATTATGGAGGGGCTAAGGAAACACTGTTTCACTTTGACAGTTCAGTTTATTTCCCCAGCCGCACATGCTCACTGAGCCATGCAACTGCTGGGGTGTTTTGCTTCGTCAGCATCGCATAGCTCATTGGAAATGCTGGCTGCGTCACTGCATGTCTGTATGTCCGAGGGGGAGCTCCTGCGCCTCCTTGCACATATGGACAGAGCAGCCTGGAGCAGGGCGTTTGAGCACGCACACGCAGGCCAATGCCGAAGGTATGTTTATGTTCATTGTTTTAAACATGTGTATGGATGAGTGTATGCTTATGTTATGAGTGAGTGTATGGCGATGGATGCTCGTGTGAATGATTGGTGTATGAATGTACAGCGCCTTGCATACACACATAATCATGTTGATTGTGTTAGCCCAGTGGGGCCCAAGGGACAGGGATGGTATCTTTTTACTGGACATCTATAGTAGATGTCCAGTAAAAAAAAAGTTATGCCTGCTCCCTAGGCCCCCCAGCACCAATTGCAAACTGGCTATTTACCCATTTCTTTGTTAAAAGTATGCTCTACAATGCAACATTTTAACCCATTATTTTAAAAGAAATTCACAGGGGGAAACCCCCCCGAATCCCTCTTTATTGGTTCGGGCTCCCTCACTATGCTCGGTCGCTATGACATTTTTGGGAGAAATAGTTATGCCCCTCCACTTAAAAAAATCACCAGCCGCCACTGGCCCTCAGACTGTGTTGGGAACGGGATGGGGAGAACCCAGGGACTATGGTGGGAGCACAATGGGCGGGAACCATGGGATAGTGGTGGGAGCAGAGTGGGGAGAGCCCAGGGTGTGTGATGGGGTGGGGAGAGACCAGGGACTGGGTAAGAGTGGGATGAGGGAGCCCAGCGACTGTGATGGGAGCAGGTGACAGCACGCAATATATACTGTCCATTTGGCATTTCTGGGGGGTACCGACCTGCCCAAATTTTGCTCTGGGGGGGCCCCGGCCAAAAAAGTTTGAAGACCACTGCGTTAGAGTGAATGGGAAGCCTCGAAGAAGCCTCGAAGCTGCAGGGAGATTCGACTTGCTGAATCCACTGAAATACTGATCTGTGCAGGCCAGACAGTGGCTGCGCGGCTCCCTTGCACAGTTTTTTAATTTTTTTTTAATTTTTATTGTTTTATAACACACCAAACATTACAAATAATTAGGACTTCCATGTTTAAGTTTAACAACATAACATTACAGAATACACTCTTCTGTCCTACTCCAAATCGCCCCATTAACTCGAGCCCCTGCATCCGTGTCATCAGCCTGTTCTTCAGGCGGGTCTATTGTCATTATCTTTTCCGTGTCATCATCACTGTAATCGGTCTGGGAGGGGCCCACCATTGTAGACACCAGTTGCCTCCATTCGATTAGGGGTCCCACCTCCTCCTCCCCTCCCCTGCTGACCGTTTCGAACCAAGCAGCCGTTTCTGCCTCTTCCCACTTCAAGAGGTCAGCCCACCACAACTCTATCCTAGGCATATGGGCTGCCTTCCAGCACATTGCAATCCTCCGTTTGGCCAGGATGTAGGTCAGGTCTTTCATTTTACTAATGTGCCTCAGATTCCGTGGTCTAGGAAAGCCCCCAAGCATGCATGCCCAAGCCGACTCCACCTCCAGCGTAATGCCATTTCCTGCCAAGCGTGTCTTCAGTTCTGTCCAAAACCTTCCCACCTCCGGGCAAGCCCAGAACATGTGTAACATCCCAGCTTCCTCCTCCCCGCACCTGGGGCATCTCTGAGTCAACTGGCCTCCAAACCTAGCAATCTTACTGGGGGTCAGATATGCTCTATGTGTAACATATAGTTGGATCTGTTGGAGCCTCGCGTTCTGGGAAACTTTCTTATGATATCTTTGGGCTCTGTCCCATAGCCCATCCGACATGGGTTCTCCCACCTCTTCTTCCCAGGCTTGCCTCAGTTGGAGCAATTTGTTCCCCTCCTTGGACCCCAGTAGCTCTTATATGCGGGATATCTCATGCCCACCCTCCGAGATGTCATATATCGTCTCAATGGTGGCATCAGGCTGTTCTGCAAGCACTGCCGCCGGCCACTTTTCTCGCACTCGTTTAACGATTCTGGAGTAGGTAATGTATTGCCCTTTATGCACCCCGGTGTCCTCTATTAGTTTCTGGAATTCCAGTACCTCCCCCTCCTGCCATATGTCTCCCATCGGTTTCCAGTATCTACGAACCCCTTTTATCAATTGGGGGTCTACCCTGCATAGTGCCACCAGCGGCACCTGCATGGAAAACAGCCGGGTATCCCACAATCTGCCATGCTCTGTTCCACACCTCCCAGCCAAGCACCAACAACCTCGCCATCTCTAGTACCTTTGTTTTTGATAACCAGACTATCTCTCTAAGGAAGTAGGGAGCAGGATCCATGCACAACAGCCTGGTTTCAGCCGTTTATTCTTCAGACAGCCACCTGGCCACATATTGCAGTTGTCCCGCCAAGTAATATAACTCAAAATTCGGCAGGTTTATTCCCCCCATGTCACATGAATTCTGTAATTTCCAGAGAGCCACTCTGTTCCTGGAGTTATTCCATATGAAGCCCCTGCACAGGCTGTGGAGACTTGCGAAGAAGCACCTAGGGATCACATACAGGATATTTACAAAGAAGTGTAACAGTCTGGGCAGGACTATCATCTTGATCAGAGCAGCTCTCCCCATCATGGCCAGGGGTAGTCTGGACCAGAATCCCATGCTATTTTTAATGCTTCCTACTGCCTTTTCCATGTTGTGTTTGTGTTCTTCTCCTGTCGTGTGGTATATGTCAATTCCAAGATATCGGAATGTCTCAGTTCGCCAGGGTGTTGGCAATACCGGTAAGCTCCTTGGAAGGCCCGTCTATATCACCCCAGGGGGAACATGCTAGATTTCTTGAGGTTTACCGATATGCCAGAGAGGGTAGCGTATCGCTCCATCACCTCCAGGATGTATTGTATGTTCTCCTCTGGGAAGCGCAGATACAAGAGTATATCATCAGCATATAATGAAATAGGATGCAGACCACTCACAGTGCGGATCCCAATCTCCTCATATTGTTGTCTAAGACAGACTGCCAATGGTTCCAACGCTAGCATATACAACATGGGTGACCAGGGGCAGCCCTGTCTAGTGCCCCTGCTAAGTTGCCATTTGTCTGAGATAATGGCACCCGTTTTAACCCTTGCATTTGGGGAGCTGTATAACATTTTGACCCACCTGAGATACCCCGGCCCCATTCCGTATTCTCGAAAGCCTTAACCGCATCAAGCGAGATGATCGCCAGTTCACCCGGGTCCTTCTCTGTCTGATCCATAATATGGTGCAGTCTTCTATGGTTATCAGTTATATTCCTGCCTGGGACGTAGCCTGTTTGGTCGGGGTGTATCAGTTTGCCGATGACTCGCTTAAGCCTGTTTACTAGCACTGCTGTAAGGATTTTGCTGTCCTAGTTAAGCATCGATAGGGGTCTTTATGACCCGCAGTCTGTGCCGGGCTTACCTAGCTTTAAGAGCGGGATGATCACTGCCTCCCGTAGGGACTCTGGCAACCCACCATGCTCAAATGCCTCATTAAGCATAGCCATTAACGGGGGAAGTAGCTCTTGTTTGTAGGTTTTGTAGAATTCGCTTGGGAGCCCGTCTGACCCTGGAGCTTTACAAGCGGGTAGGTGCTGAATCACTATCTCTAGTTCTTCTATTGTGATTGGGGCATCCAGGTATGCCCGTTCTAAATTGTCTAAGGTGGGCAGGCCTATATCTTCTAGCGTTTCCTGGAATTCATGGTCCCTCTCTTCGCCTGGGTCCGCATAGAGACGTTTGTAATATCTAAGGAACTCTTCATTCACTCCCTCTTGGGTATCCAGGATCTGGCCTCCCTCCCCTCTGATTTCCCTAATCACCGGCTGTGATACTTCGCTCTTATATAGCCAGGCCAGCAATCTGCCCCCCATGCCCCACCCGCATGCTGTCTCTCCACATATTTCTTATAGCTTAATTTACATAACCTGTCCCAGTGTTCACCGCTAGCTTGTTGTAGCAGTCTCATCCTGACCCCATTTTCCCGAGAGGTGCCTCCCCTACGCATAATGTCTTCCAACTCCTTCTCCGTTTCCTGCAGCTCACGTTCAATGCCACCCTGGAGCCCTCTGGATTTTGATATAGCCACCCCCCGCACCACCACCTTAAACGCCTCCCACACAGTTCCCATAGTTCAAACACTACCGGTGTTAATCTCGAAGTACTCCGTGATCACCTCCCTCAGATCCTCCCAGAATCCCGAGTCCTGCAGAGCCTCAGCTCTGAATTTCCACGTCAGAATCCACGCTCTAGGGGGTTGGTGTCGCCACTCTAGGACCAGGGGGGAGTGGTCCAAGAGCACTCTAGCCTTATATTCCGCGCCTCTCATCTCGCCTACCAACTCAGCAGCAGCGAACACGTAGTCCAGCCTCGTGTGCAGGTCATGTGGTGCCGCATAGTGTGAGTACTGCCTGCCGGGTGCAACTGCCTCCAGACATTTACAAGTTCAAAATCTCTCAGGAGGGCCTGTAGCACCTTTGCAGCCGGGGTGGGTTTGTCTAGTTTACCATCTGATCTGTCCATTTTAGGATTCAGTACACAATTAAAGTTCCCGCCCCATAGGATCATGCCACCTAATAGGGGGCTAATTTTGCCATACAGGGTCTGCTCCCTTGCAAAGTTAATGTGGAAAACGGAGGTCTGCATGGCTCCAAAGAGAACAAAAGATAATAATTCCCAGGCATAAGACATATTTCTCTTAGATTAAATAGAGGACGAACATCCTTTGAAAGTAAGGTGCCGGCTAATTAAAAGCGTAATACTGCACGAGGATTAGTTCAACCAAGTCTCCAGTGGTCAAAGAGGGCAATGACAGCCATATTAATGCAAGCTAAAATCCTAGTAAATGCCGAGTAGAATAATTCAAAATGTGGTCTCCTCACATGTGAGTTATAATTGGAGGGTAGTATGCATTCATTAACTCCAGACACAGACAGGCACCAGCTGAACTCCACACAGATTCCCAGAGCGAGAGACACCAGACAAGGCCAAGTACAAAGCTTGATGCCCTGCCTCAAAGCCTAGGAAATAAGGGATGGTGTCTTATTTAATTGGCAGACACAGTTCTTTGATGTCGCTCCACCTATCACTATTTTTGCTCATGTGCTGATGACCTGGCAAGTACTCAAGGTTGATAAGAGAAATGTCAACCAATCATAATTCTCAAAATGATGCCACCCTGTAACTGTTGCATTAGCCAATTACCTGTTGCTAAACTGATGTCTTTCTTACCTTATCAATTTTGGGATGGTCCACGATTGCCGTCAGATAGTTATAGCCAATGAAAAGACTAACCCATATACAAACTATATGTAGACAATTCCCCTAACCAATCCCTCAACTCCGTAGGTTTTTTCAACTAAGATTGTAATGTGACCTCAATTATGACGTGTTTCTCGGTTAAAACCTGATTTTCTATATTCGATCGAGAGAAAGCTTTTGTGACTTATGCGCTTATTGCTGTACCTGCTTTATGCGATTCTTAATAAACCAGATTTTGCCATTTACTTTGACTATTTCCATCATTGGGCGTGGGATTTCCCGGCCTGTCTGTTCCACTTGTGCTAGAGTCATTTCACCCCTATTACAGTGGTTTCACCAGTTTTGTAAGGCAGACCAGAGTTGGAAAGTTGGTCGAGAGGATTGATGGAAAGGTTTTCCTTATTCTGAAGAGCAAAGGTAGTGGATGCATGACAATAAGCCATCATGGTTTTATACATGAGGAAGGTTATTTCCAAGGGAAAATGGGGGATATCATGTCTCACCCGATGAAGCCATGACATCGCCCCGGAGGTTGTCTCCTCCCATGTGAGCCTCCTCCATATAGCCACCCCCAGGATCAGGATCAGGTAGCGGCTGTCATCCCCTGGCCACATGGGAGGAGGTTACCACCGGGAAATCAGTGATGACCCCACCGGATTCATCACAGCCCTGTTAAGGTGCATTTGTCAATGACCCGTTCGTGGAATAGCTTATGGGTCTTTTAGCTGATTCACATATTTCACTTTGCTCCCTCGTTATATATCTGTTGAATTGATTAACTTCTTCACATACTTCACTTGGCTCACTTGTGGTATTACCTTTGGGTTTATTAGTTTCTTCACAGGCTTCACTTTCTTTATGGATAGCTATTTTGAAGCAGCGCACACTTTCAGGTAACTCGGTAACCCTTTCCGCTCCCCTGTGCTTACTGGTTGCTCCAAGTTTCTCTAGCACCTATCTGCTTCTGTTCAATTTGAGATGAGGGCTCTGCGAGTGACTTGTCATTCGCTGGGCCTCTGCTGTACGGCCTTCGGTTTCTGCTGCCTTTCCCTCTTGGGCAGCGTGTCCTCTGCACTCCGGTTCCTTCTCGTGCTGGGCAGATTAGATGTGGTAGCATTTCCCGCTGCGTCTTCTCCCCCAACGTTCTGGCCGGTGCTTGTGCAGGTGTGGATTTTAGACTTTCCAGTTTGATTAAAGAGCTTTGAAAGACTAGACGGGAGTGTAGGTTTCCCGGACTTAGTGATCCTTACTGTTCTTTGTCTTTTCCTCATCTCAGTAGTTGATGGATGATTCTTTATCTATTGTTGAGGAAGCTGATATGGGATTCTTTCAACAGTAATCAGTATTCCTTATTCCTAATCTCAGTAATTCATGTATTACCCTAGTTATCATGTCAGGGAATATTATTATTTGGTACATGGATGAGGATGAGTGATACAATAGGCCATAAAGGCTTGAGGGATGGAGGGAACATCCCCAAGAGGGAATGGGGGTTATGTAACATTTCCCAATGGCATCCTCCCTTCTCCCAGAGAGTCGCCTCCCCCCAGGTGGTTCTCCCCCTTATAGCCACCCCCAGGGTTAGGATCAGGCAGCAGCCACCATCCCCTGACCACACAAGGAGAGGTAACCCCAGGGAAATAAGCGATTATACCATCAGATTCATTACATACCCTTCCCTTAATGCCTCAGCCTCCTGCCCAAGGGTTTTTGCCCTCTGTGAGATAAAGGTTGAATGTTATGTTATGTTATGTTATGTTATGTTATAACATTTCTATAGCGCTAAAAGCCCTAAGGCATCCAAGCGCTCCATCACAAGCAGGAAAGGTCAGTGAGGATAACCGATGATAGGTTCTGTCTTTAGGAGCTTCCAAAATGCCAGATGATTGCTTTCTGCTCAGAGCCCCAGTGGTAGGTTGTTCCAGGCCTTAGCCACGAGCACCGGGAAGGAACGTCCATTTCCACGGGCTCTTTTAGTCCTTGTCACCTGCAGACATAGAGCAGATGTAGAGCGAAGGTTTCTTGCAGGTTGGTAAGCCCGGATTTTGTCCTTTAAATAGTTGGGGGCTCTCCCATAGATGCATTTGTGACCCAATGTTAGCATTTTGAAGGAGATCCTGGCTGACATCGGGAGCCAATGTAACTCCCTTCTGGCATCGGAGGTGGGTTCATGCCTTTTCATACTGTAGATTATACGCACAGAAGCATTTTGAATTTTCTGCAGTCTGTGGACGTCTTCTCTACTAGCCCGCCCCCCAACAGGGCGTTACAGTAGTCCAGGCGTGGTAAAATCACAGCTCTGACTAGCTTGGCTCGGTTGTTTTTTTAAATGAGAGGGGCGACCTGCCTCAATACTCGCAAATGGTATTGAGTGTTTTTTTCGATGGCATCTACATGTGCACCTGCATCCAAGGAAGCCTCCATGTATGCACCTAGTGTCTTTACCTTGTCAACTACTTTAATGAGACTGTCGTCAACCAGGAAGCCAGAGAAAACCGGAGCTAATGTCTCTCTCGATTTTTTGTACCCATAGATCCTGAGTTCCGTCTTTCCTGCATTCAAGCATAGCCAGTTTGTGGTCATCCAATCTTTTATCACTCTGTATACCTCATTAAGTTTGAGTTGGTCTGCTTGATGGTCTCCTGATAGTTCCATTGACAACTGGAAATCGTCGGCGTAGTTAGTAAAGAAATAGCCCAGGTTCTCCAGCTCTCTACAGAGAGGGATGATATAGATATTGAAAAGCAGGGGCAACAAACATGCTCCCTACGGGACGCCACATAGGATGGTTTCTACTTCCGAGAAAGCCTCACCCCAATGTACCCTGGATCTTCTACTCTCCAAAAAGGATCTAACCCAGTTTGGACAGGGATGTATGGACAGGGATGTTCACCCATGTAGGTTTGCATATTTTTAATGGCTAGAGAGGCGTTTTATTTAGTTCAATCAACATGTCTTTACTTAAAACCCCTGTATCCATCTCTCATTTCTGATCTCTCACACCACCCTAAACCCTGTCTCTTTACATCATGCAACCTACCCCTCTTTCCCTCGCCCCACCCAATTTACACCCTTTATTCCCCCAGCCTTCCTCCCCATCTATTCCCCCATCCCCTCAAATCCCCACCCACCTTGCCCCCTCTCCCTATCCCCCTCATCCTTCCTTTCATCATGGTGTCTTCCCTTTCTCTATTCCCTTTCTCATTCTATTGCACACCTGTACCCCCTATCCCTAACCATTATTTATTTTTTTATACAACATTTTTATTAGTTTCAACATATACATCATACATTACACCCAACACGGTGCACAAATACAATCTCCCAACAATTCCCTTACCCCCACCCACCACTTCCCTCCCCTCCACCTTGAGCCTCACAATACTACATCTTCCACTCCTTGTTTCAAGGGCATCACGCTTCCCCCACTGTCCGAGGAGCTACCTTCTTCTGGTTCCTCTTGAACAGATCCCGACAGTGAGGCAACCAAATGTATCCAGGCAGTTAGTGTACCGGCCTCTTCTTCCCCCGCTCTGTCCACCGCTTCCCTCCACACCACTGTTTCAGCATCCGCCCATTTCAGGAGTTCCTGCCACCTGACTTCTGCCTTCGGTCTATTGCTTGCCTTCCAACTCATTGCTATCCTGCGTTTAGCCAATATATACGCCAGGTCCCTGAGTTTGCTCACATGTTTGAGTTTGTGCAGTCTAGGGAACCCGCCCACCCTGCACGCCCATGGAGAGTCCACATCCAAGATTATTTCTTTGTCTGCTAAGAGGTGTTCTACCTCCTTCCAGTATCTCGCTATTTCAGAGCATCAGTCTCCCCACATGTCTGTGCTTTGGCGTTCGTGAAGTTGGCAATCCTCTTCGGGGTCATATACGCCCTGTGGGTAACATATAGCTGAATCGGTTGCAATCTTACATTTCTAGAAACGTTCTTATGATATCCTTGCACTCTGACCCATAGACCATTTCCTATCGATTTCCTGCTGTCTGCCTCCCAGTCTCGCCTTGTCTGGGTCACCTCCTTCCCCACTTGAGACATCATTAGTTCATAAATACGGGAGACCTCATGGCCTCCATCAGACATGGCCTGAAATGTTTCAATAGCAGCGCCAGGTTGCCGGGTCAGCTCTGCCTCCGATCATTTCCCTTTTATTATTTTCACCAGCCTGGCGTATGTAATATACTGTCCACTGTGTAGCCCCGTATCCTCTCTTAAAGTATTGAATTCTATCCTCTCTCCTTCTCGTCAGACATCTCCAATAGTTGTTACTCCCACCGGTTCCCAGTGATCCCTAATAGTCTTCCTCAGCTGCACATCCATCCCCCTTAGTGCTACTAACTGTGTCTGTGGGGTGCACGGATGTGGGCTCCACATTACTTGGCAGGCTCTACGCAACATCCTCCTCCCTAGATTTAGTAATGTAGGCCCCATCCCTTCTGGTGTTTCTGTCAGCCACGTCCATTCATTCAGAAAATAAGGTGTGCATTCCACCCTCAGCAATTTACACTCTGGTGTAGGGTCTTCCGATAACCATCTTGCCACATATTGGAGTTGGCCAGCCAGGAAGTACACCACGAAGTTCGGCAGTCTAATCCCCCCTTGCTCGTATGGGTTTTGCAATTTCCTAAGTGCTATTCTATTTCTAGAATTATGCCAAATGAACCCACTGCAAATACTGTGTACCCTGGTAAAGAACCGTTTAGGTATCATATACGGAACATTCGCAAAATAGTGTAGTAACCTGGGTAATACTATAATTTTCAATAGCGCCGCTCTAACCATCATAGTCAAAGGTAATCAAGCCCAGAATACCATACTGCGTTCGACTTTTGTCACTGCTTTCTCCGTATTGAGTTTGTGTTCATCTTCAACCTTGTGATATATGTCCACTCCCAGATACCTATAAGTGTTAGTAGTCCATGTTATCTGTAACACTGGCAACTCGGAGCGTGGTATTCCAATATATCTTCCTAGGGGGAATATGCTCGATTTTTTAGGGCTGATCGTTATGCCAGAGAGTATCGCGTATCACTCTATTACCTCTAAAATGTATTGTAGGTTTTCTTCCAGATATTTCAAATATAACAACATATTGTCTGCGTATAGTGATATCAAGTGTTGCCCTCCTTTCGTGCTGATTCCCCCCTCCCCATACTGTTGCCTCAGATATATTGATAGAGGTTCCAGTGCCAAAATAAAGAGAATCAGGGACCAAGGGCATCCTTGTCTGGTGCCTCTGCTTAAGGTCCATCGTTCCAATGTGATCAATCCTGTTTGAACCCGAGCCACCAGCTCGCTATATAGCAACTGGTCCCATTTCAAGTACACTGGTCCCATCCCACATTCTTTCAGAACAGCCATCAACCACGGCCATTTGACTGAGTCGAAGGCTTTCACCGCATCCAGTGAGACTATCGCCATCTCTTGGGGGCTTCCCTTTGTCCGATCTATGACATGATGAAGCCTCCTGAGATTGTCGGAGATACACCTGCGTGGGACATACCCGTCTGATCGGGTGTATTAGTTTGTTAATCACTGGCCCTAATCTGTTAGCCATCACTGTGGTGAGTATCTTGCTATCCTGATTGAGCATCGAGAGCAGTCTATAGGATGCACATTCCGCAGTCAGTGTTTCTAATATGTCTATTTCCTCTTACCCAGTAGTATCTGCATATAACTTCCGGGAGTATTCATAAAACATTCATTCACTCCCTCTTGAGTATCTTCTATCAACCCATCATCTCTTCACATTTCCCTGATTGCTTGGCTAGGGATTTCATTCCTACATAGCCAGGCGAGTATCCTCCCCGGTCTGTCACCTTCAGCATGGTGCCTTTCTATATATTTCCTGTAGTTCAAGTTTCTTAACCTATCAGAGTGGCTTCTACATTTTTCCTGTAAGTGAAGTATGACTTCTGCATCCTCCGGAGAATTTCCTCCATCTTGCATTTAGCCTCTGTTTTCTTTTCCATGTCTTGCAATTCCCGCACTATGCCTCCCTGTAATCCTTTCGATTTTGATATTGCTTCCCCCCTTATCACCACCTTGAATGCTTCCCATAACGTGCCACGCTTTCCGTATTATGCTCAAAGTATTCCTTTATCACCACCCTCAGGTCTTCCCTAAACACTGTGTCTCTCAATGCCTCTACCATAAGCTTCCATGTCGGGATTCTTGACCTAGGCGGTGAGATCTACCACGTCATAATCAGTGGCGCATGGTCTGAGAGAACTGCGGCCTTGTATTCCACACTCTTCATACTTCCTGTGACGTCGCTAGCTACTACAAATATGTAGCCCAATCGGGTGTGTAGGTTGTGCGGAGCTGAGTAGTGCGAGTACTCTCTTTGTTGTGGATGAAGTATTCTCCACACGTCTACCAATCGGAAATCGTTCAAGAGGACCCCAGTGCCTTCGCCACCGGAGTAGGCTTGACCATTTTCACGCCTGATCTATTAATCCTGGGGTCAAGCGTGCAATTAAAGTCCCCTCCAAGTATGACTGCTCGATCCATATATTGGCTGATCTTTGCGTATAAATTCTTGAAATATATCGTGGTGTTATTGTTTGGGGCATATATTATAATAATGTTTACTTCTTTCTTTTCCACTAACCCTTTTACTAATATCATTCTGCCATCCGTCTCCTCCTCATGTTGCAATAGTTTGAATGGGACATGTGGTGCTACCCACGTGATAACCCCTCTAGCATACCTGGAATACGTTGCGCCGATTGTAGTCCCTTTCCATTTCCTCCTTACCACCTCTAGCTTATCCTTGATCAGATGAGTTTCTTGTAACAATGCAATGTCTATTTTTTGCCTTTTTAGGTACATCATGACCTTGTTCTGTTTGATATAACTATTAAGCCGTCTCACATTCCAGGTCACTATCTTTAGGTCCCCCATCTCATTCGTTCCCAATCTGCCCGGCTTCACTACCGTTCTCCTTCTCTTAATAAGTGGAATGTAGTTGCTGGCTCTGTCCCCCTTGTTACTCCCAACTCCCCTCTCCCATCCTCCCCCTCACTCCCTATCTATTTTACTCCACTGCACTCCTTTCCCCCCAAACTGTTGCCCAGCTCCATCCCTGGATCTCAGGCTACCCCACATCTAGTCCCTTTCTCAGACCTAACCGGTACTCAGAACTCTGTGGGGGAGTTACCGTCCTACCAGTACCTCAACTAAACTAACTACTGGGGTTGCTAGCACATTCCTCCGATAACTCCCTTAACTCTTAAGTGACGTAGGCCATTTTCTCATGCAATTCGCCCTTGCGCTCCCCAAGTGCCAAGATACAATCCTGTTCGTAACCAAAGTCAATATTACAATTACCCTCACCTCAAATCGAGCCCCTTTACTTTCCTGCAGAGCCGCTGTCTATCTCCCTGCTCTATCTTCCGTGTGGTCTGCTGTACCAGCCGGGCAGTTCTGTGCATCTAGCCATGTCGTCACATCCTCAGGGGTGACAAAGAATTGTGCTTTACTGTTGTGTATCATTTTCATCTTCGCTGGATAGTGCAACATGTATTTATATCATGCTTCACGTAGCCTCCTCTTGATAGACGCAAAGTTCAAGCGCTGTCGTTGGGCTCTGTATGCTCTCTCCACAGTGAACACATGGGTGAGTGCACCTGCTCCTAACTCCTGTAACAACATGTTTTCCACATAGTCCGTCGGGTCTTCACCTTCTTCACCTTCTGGAAGGCAAACAATACGAATGTTGTTTCTTCGCGCCCGCCCTTCTGCTTCTTCGGCCCTGTTCTCCAGGTTGCGCATTCGCTGCTGCAGGATAGCGACATCCAAGGTATTCATGGTGCAAGTGTTTGTGTTGGCTTTCACATCCGGTTCTAGCCCGCTCGTACGTTCTGCCAGCTTCCTGACATCCTGCCGCAACAGATTAACATGTACGCTAACAGTGTCAATTTTCAGTTCTAGAAAGGTCCTCAGGTTCGCTATGGCCATATCAATCTTGCGTTCCCACAACGTCTTCAACTCTGCTATCACATCTAGTATATGCTGGTCGTAGCACGTGTGGTATACCTCCCCCTGTGCTTTGGGTTTCTTGGGCTTCAGCACTTCCCCCGCTGGAGACGATTTAGTAAAGTCCTCCATTGTTGCCTGTTTCCCCTTCGGTTTACCTGCTTTGGTTGCCATGTCCACTTCGGGGGTTACGGGGCCTCAGTTTCTGGTGTCAAGTCTCACTGATACGCTGGAGATGTACTCCCCCTATTTGTTCCTTGACTGTTCCTGCTCAGCGGTTCCCTTTCGGCTATACCTGACTGGCTCTGTGCGCTTACGCTGGTGTTGCCACGGTATTACCCAAATTGTTCAAACACAATTGTTCGAATTACCGAATCGACCGAAAGTCGAGGGTCCGAATTGACCTTTGCACAATTGACCACACATATATATATATATATATATATATATATATATATATATATATATATAGGTTTGGTAATATATAATATATATGTATAAATATATATTTATATATATAATGGGCGGTTGCGGGGGGTTTCCCCCCGCATATATGTAACAGTTGACCTTCACAATTCGGTCAATTGTGCAAAGGTCAATTGTAATTCGAACAATTGTAGTTCGAACAATTCGCATACATCCGTTGCCACACTTGGCTGGCGGTTCTTTACTTGTTGCTACTTGAATGCTCACCCCCTGGGTGGGCAGCGTGAGTTCATGTGCTTTCCTGCATGGGTTGGGTCAAGCGTCCCGTTAGTGCCATATCTATTCGCACCATGCACCACTTGCTGCAGGTGGCCTATGTCTCTTTCGCGCTCCACAGGAGATTCTCATTGCCCTGGGGCCGCTGTACGAGTCTTGCAGGGGGTAGCCCTATTAGTCTTGGTTGAAGGTGCCCCAGTGTGCTCCTCCTGAGCCGGTAATCTCTGCAGGGCCTTCCGTACTCCAGTGCCGGTTCCCGTCTACATCTGGGTCGGGCACCATGTTCTGTACTTGGGCTGTTCGGGGCATCAGGGCCGCTTAGCGCCGTATCTGCATCTCTTTCCGTACCACTGTCACGCCCCTCAGGGGCTCTCACCAAGTCTTGTGATCCAGTTTGTGGTTCAGCTTCCTTTTGGTTTTAATCTCCCTTCAATATTGATGGGGTTTGCAACGCTATCAATGGGTTCCCCTGGGTCATTTACCCCACGACCGACTGGGCGCCATCTTGAGTTTCACTGTGCATCTGCAGCGGATTATACTGCACAAGCACACAGTTTCTTAAGGGGAATAGTACTGGGGTAAACCGGGTGGCATTGACTCTGGCTATGTAGCGTGGCGTATGTTCCTCAGAGTGCTTCGTCAGCTACAAACACTGCATGCTATCCCCACTTATATACATCGTACTTCAATGTGCATCACGTGCTGTGGGTCACAACACTGTATCACCGTTTCTCTTGCTCTCCCGTTATTACGGGTCTGTTGCAGTGTCGCGCATCACCTTTCCTGAACCCGAGTGTGCTCAGCGGTGCCTATCCTTTCTCGTGGTATGCTTTTCGTTTTTATTGCAGGGGTCTGCCCACAGCTCAATGTCTTATATTTTCTTAGCGCTGACGCCTCAAGGGCTGCTATTCAAGCCTTGTGAGCCTGTGTAACATTTAGTTCACCCACTCCCGTTGATCTTGCCAGTATCGCTTCTGTCTCGGGAGCCACAGTGTAATTACCGGGTCCCCATGGATCCTTTGTTCCCCTGGCGGTCGGGTGCCATTTTGAGTCCCACCGTATATTTGCAGTGAATTATGCCAAGTCGACCCACAGTCTGTACTCTGAGACAATCCTGGCGCAACCAGCCTGAGTCCCCTCTAGCTTTTATCACGGTTTTTGCCAGCCAGCGCTCGCCGTCATCTGCTTTGGTGTTAGGCAGAATCATGTGCAGTACCCCTTGGGAACACCACACACCATTAAGACTACAAGTGTAAGTACAATTTCACCTTTGGTACAAGCCTGTACTACACAGTAAAGTGGTATCGATGGCTGAGCAGCCAGACTTATCTCAAGAGTAAAGTGAGCAGTACAAGAAGTTACACAAAAGACAGCAATTACTATGGTTCAAACAAACACTGATTCAAGGTTTCTGAGTAAAAGAATATACATTTATTTACACCATCAGTTATAAAACAGTTCACTATCATAAAGCAGCAGAAAATCAGTCTTAATACACTACAACAACACCCAATCAATTCTGGACAAGTTAAGCTCAAAATGAAGTGTGAGCAAAATGGCACTCCAGTAATTTAAAAAGGGGAGGAAAGACAAGGTTATCACAAATCAACAACACCAACAAGTTATATCTAGAAAAGGCTACTACAACTAGGATTCAAGTCAATAGGCCTTGCCCAAGGTTAATGGTTCAGAGTCTTTGCAGAGGATAACACAGTACAAAGTAGTTTGCGGTTAAGTCTTTGCCAAGAGTTCAAAACGAAGATGGTCGGAGGAAAAGTTATTCAAAGGAGTAGAGAAGGACAAGCCTTTGGAGAGGCGAAAGATTTCAAACACTTTCACCGTGGTTGGATGGAAAAAACGACTGGATTTGCACAGTACCTTAAATGGAGAAGAATGCTGTAGCTGAGGCAGTTGTTCCTGGCAGTTCCTGCAGGCTCATGGTTCCTGAAGCGACTGTCGTGGGGACAAGAAGGAGGGCATCTGGAGGGTCCTGCACTGCACAGGGAAGAAGCCAGCAGCAGAGCAAAACGTTGAATAAAAGGTGCGCTCCTTAAAACCCAAACAGGTTTCGATCCTCCTGGCTATCCGGTTCACTGCAGCGATGCACAGCAAATTTGACCAGGAGAGAGAGGCTGGCGTTTGGTGTTTAGTGAGCTGGTTGGTCCCACCAAGCTCAACAGAAGAAGATTCCTTGCAGATCTTCTCTGTTGTCAAAGTTTTGGGCCATTCGGACCTGCAGCATGGCTTCACTGGGGTGTCCAGTAGTTGCAGCAGACGTCTTCCTTCAGCTTCTCTTCGGTTCTGTTGATCCAGTGGCGACTCTGCCTTCCAGTCCCAGAGACTGGCTTTTCATGCACCAAATCCCCCATTCACACAGCCTGGCTGTCAATCACACAGCAGCCCAATCAAACTAGAGTGGGACTTGGGTCTCCAAGGAGACCCTGTGCAGGGGGCTTCAAACCCCTCCCTCACATCCTGTCCACCTAGACACTCAGGTGCCTAAGGAGGGCTTCTGTGCAGAAGCCCGCCGAAGGAGAGTGAACAAAGGAACCAAACCTGGGTTGGCGCGCAGAGTAAAACACGAGAAAGACCTTACAAAAAGAAATGGCGAATAAACCTGACCGGAACCAAATAAAAATAAAAGGGTTCCAGCGGGTTAGAGTTTGAGGCTAACACCATAGCCTCTAACGTTACGGAGGCTATTTTCATAACTTGCGGTAGAATACAAATGGTAGATACCACTGCCACCAGCGAAATCTTAGAGAAAGGGGAACATAAAAATGTCCCATGAGAATTAGACGAAAAGGGATAACTATTAACCCTTCCAGTACTCTATTGGAAGATAGGTTGTATTGGGTCTGTAAATTTAAAAAGACTAGTAAAGGCAATGGCAACTTTACATGTTCTGGGAGACATTAGTCAGTCCCAGAAAATGGAGTTTAAAGTGGGAAGTCTAAAAAGACAAACCTGTGTCACTGCACTAAAGGTGCTGTGTGACACACAGTAAAAAGATGATGCCTATGGAGTTGGTGAGACTCCATAGTCCATGAGAAAAAAAATGTACAACACAGAGCAAAACACATGTAAGAATGGGAAAAAAGGTTCACACTGTTACCAGGTAAAAAGATGAAACCCTAGAAATCCAGCAGAGCTGTTGAGGAACTCAACAGATAAGGGAAATTAGCCATTCTGGAGAATTCTCCCTAACACTCGTTCTCCTTTCAGCAATGCGTTTCATGTTCCGAAGGTCGCTGCAATGTATCAGTAGACCTCTCATCTATATCGTTGGTGTGGGCACCCTGCTGTGCCGCAGGACGCTGTCCTTGCGGCTGTGTGCGTACCACTGTATCTGTCCCTTCTGCAAGGTCACCTTGCGGTCTTGTTGCAGAAGCCCGTCTGCAGCTCTGTGCTTAGTGGGAGCCCAGTGCCAGCACCATATTCGCGTCGCGGCCACATTAGCCGTCCGTCAACAAGTCTGCATAAATACTTTAATGTATCTTCATTTCCAGCGATTCTCGCTCTGCATATGCCTCGTTTGTTCATGAGTCCATACCTCTCTTATAGGGTGCTGGAGCCTTGCATTTTGCCTAATATTGACGAGGCTCAAAGTCGGATCACAGGAGCACATGGGATCAGTGTCCTAGCTCATGGCCTCGTAGCCACGCCACCCGGTTTGCAGATTTAATTGTGCTACTTGTGAGACCCACTGTTCCAAATGGGGAAGGTCACTTCCTAGAATTAAATGGGTTGCTAGGTTGGGGATCACAGCCACTGCAAGATGTCATTCTTTTCCTAGGATGGTGATCGGAACCTATGTCTGCAGGTGTCTCTCAATGTGGCCATTGACACAGCCTACTCTTTTCTCTCCAATCTTTTTCCACCCCGAGGAAGTAATTCTGCTATATAGCACACTCCTTACTCCCACTATCCAGGAGGGCCCAGAGGAGTCTCCCCTGAACAGTGATGCATACTCCATAAGAGGTTTTCCTTGCTGTATAGAGGAAAGTGTTGTCTCTTGTTCTTTTCCCACTTTGACTCACTAGGGTATGCATAAAATATATTCACTTAAGATGGTTCCATTCCCACTTCTTTACTACGCTCACCCTGGTTTGGGTCTTTTATTGCTGGTATAGTGTGTGGGGGTCAATCCGATTCAAGGGTCAGTGACTCGCCGGATGACCACACTCTCCACACAAGAGAAACAACCTCTGGTCCAATGTAGGGGATGGTACATGCCAATCCCTGTTTCACATTGCGAGGGTGCTGGTCAATTGCTTACTATCCCTGTAGCTCATGGAACTCTCTGATCCCTGTAAACCATAGAAGGGTACCCCTGTGGTGGATGGTTCTCACTCCCCCTGTTTACAAGGGTCATACCCTGGAGGGAGTCCATAGTCTTCCCACGAGCAATCTAGCTCGTCTACTAAATGCGATAATGGTCTAGAAAACTGTATCTCCCCATCTTCTCCTCCTATTTCGAGGGTCTCTTGTTTACCCAAGGGAACAGATAACTCAAAAAGGGTATCCTTCTTAGGGAAAAAACTATTTTCTTTCTCCCTCCCAGATGTAATGGGACTATTTTCCTGGATAAGGGAAAGAACGTCTTGGGTCTTGGAAATCTCTGAATTTTCCGTCTCTAAGGGATAGGAAATTTCCCAAGGTGGTAGTGAATTGGGTAGGTTGTTGTTCTCCCTTGTAGGGGTCCAGACCCGGATTTTAGTGATTGGGAGATCTGATTGGAATACCAATGCCAGTTATTTGGGTGTTCTTCTATGTTCACAATCAACCTCTCCTTTTAAGGCACAAAGAAAATGTTGTTAGCTTCCACACCCCCCCGGATGTACTGTCATAGTAATCTTTCGGTTTAGCTCCTCCATGGATCTCATTGGACGGAGGATCCCATAGAGTCTCTTACACCAAGCTTCCCACCAATTCACCCCTTTTGATTGTAACTGGGGTTAAAGAACAATTTAAAAGAGCACATTTCAGTTTGACTCCACAGGAGAGGAGAGGAAACATCTTTAGCTCTCTTCTCACATGAGGCAAAATGTAGATGGCCCAGCCAGTGGGGAAACACTTCTGCAACCCTAATGAAAATGTGATTTTGTCTCTTCCTTGTAAAAGATCAAATTGGGGACTAAATAGATGGTAGCTATTCCCTTACAAGGGTTTCCTTCTTGGAAGAATGGCCTGATATGTTAAAGACCGAAAGTTAACTCCCATTCTGGGCCTTGAATCAATGATGGGTTCAGGGTTTCTTAACCAATTCTAAACCTGTGGTCCTGATCCAGTGAAGTGTGGTTGATTGGTCTCCATCTCTTGGGCAAATGACATACTAGTGGACAGGATGATATTACGCCACTCTTTTATAGAGATGTCAGGCATGGGGTTAGAGCTTCCACTGCCTAGCTTGTTAATTATGTGGGATCCCCAGGTTGTATCAACTGGGACTGATCCCTCTATGACACCATATATGAGGAGCCAGGAATGAGACACGGACAGAGAGGACTCATAGTTTTGGCGATAAACTTTTATTATGAAATTAAAATGGTTGGGGAACTGCATTACTATCCCTATCCTAGGAGGTATTTCCCTATGTTTTTTCTTTTTTTTTTTTAAACATTTTTTATTATTTTATAAACAACACTCCAAACATTACAAACAATTAGGACTTCCGTGTTTAAGCTTCACAACATTACATTACAAAATACACTCTTCGGTCCTCCCCCCTCCCACCCCTTTAACTCGAGCCCCTGTATCCGTGTCATCAATCTATCAGTCTTCAGGCGTGTCTGCTGCTCTCATTTCTTCTGTATCATCATCACTATGGTCAGCCTGAGAGGGACCCACCATTGAGGCCACCAATTGTCTCCATTCTACAAGGGATACCACCTCCTCTTCTCCCCCCCTGCTGACTGCTTCGTACCAGAAAAACATTTCTGTCTCTGCCCACTTCATGAGGTCTGACCACCACATCTCAATTCTAGGCCGATGGGCTGCTTTGCAGCACATTGCAATTCTCTGTTTGCCAGGATGTAGGCCAGGTCCTTCATCTTACTGACATGCCTCAGGTTACATGGTCTGGGAAAGCCCCCAAGCATGTATGCCCAAGCTGACTCCACATCCAGTGTGATCCCTTTTTCTTCTAGGCGTATCTTCAGCTCTGTCCAAAACCTTCCCACCACCGGGCAAGCCCAAACCATGTGTAGCATCCCAGCTGCCTCCTCCCCGCACCTGGGGCATTTCTGTATCACCGGACCACCAAACCTGGCAATTTTACTGGGGGTCAAATATGCTCTATGAGTGACAAATAATTGAATCTGCTGTAGCCTCGTGTTTAGGGGCACCTTCTTATGATACCTTTGGGCTATATCCCATTGCCCATCCCACATGGGTTCTCCCACCTCCTCTTCCCAATCTCGCCTCAGTTGGAGCAGCTACTTCCCCATCCTAGCCCCCAGTAGCTCATATATGCGGGATATTTCATGCCCACCCTCCGAGATATCATACATCGTCTCGATGGTGGCATCAGGTTGTTCCGCAAGCACTGCCTCAGGCCACCTTTCTCGCACTCGTTTAATGATCCTGGAATAGGTAATGTGTTGGCCCCTATGCACCCCAGTGTCCTCAATTAGCCTGTGAAAGTCCAATGCCTCCCCCTCCTGCCATATGTCTCCAAGGGTAGCCAGGCCCATCGGTTCCCAATATCTGCGGACCCCTTTTATCAATTGGGAGTCCTCTCCGCATAGCGCCACTAGCGGCACCTGTGTGGAGAACGGGGCTGGGTATCCCACCATCTGCCATGCTCTGTGCCACATTTCCAGGCCAAGCACCAGCAATCTCGCCATTCCTAGTGTCTTTGTTTTAGGTAACCACACTGTCTCTCTGAGGAAGTAGGGAGCAGGATCCTTACATAACAGCTTGGCTTCAGCAGTTTCTTCATCAGACAACCACCTAGCCACATATTGCAGCTGTCCCGCCAAGTAATATAACTCAACATTCGGCAGGTTTATACCCCCCCTGTCACACGGGTTTTGTAGTTTCCAGAGGGCCACCCTATTCCTGGAGTTATGCTATATGAAACCCCTGCACAGGCTGTGGAATTTGGCAAAGAAGTGCTTAGGGATTACATACGGGATGTTTACAAAAAAGAGTATAACAGTCTGGGCAGGACTACCATCTTAATCAGAGCCGCTCTCCCCATCATAGCCATGGGTAGTCTAGACCAAAATACCATGCTATTTTTAATACCTTAAACTGCCTTTTCCGTATTGTGTCTGTGTTCTTTTCCTGCAGTGTGGTATATGTCAATGCCTAGGTATCGAAACGTCTCGGTTCGCCAGGGTATTGGCAAAACCGGTAGGTTCCTAGGTAGGGCGCATCTATACCTCCCCAGGGGGAACACACTGGATTTCTTGGGGTTCACTGCTATGCCCGAGAGGGTAGCGTATCGTTTCATTACTTCCAGAACATATTGTAGGTTCTCCTCTGGGAAGCGCAGATATAAAAGTATATCATCGGCATACAATGATATAAAATGCGAGCCTCCCGCAGTATGGATCCCTATCTCCCCATATTGTTGTCTGAGGCAGACTGCCAGTGGCTCTAACGCTAAGATATATAGCATGGGCGACCAGGGGCAATCCTGTCTAGTGCCTCTGACAAGTTGCCATGTATCTGAGATTGTGGCGCCCCTTTTGATCCTTGCAATTGGGGAACTGTATAACATCTTGACCCACCTCAGATACCCCGGCCCCATTCCGTATTCTTTCAGAGTCGCTAGCAACCAAGGCCTCCTCGCTGAGTCGAAGGCCTTAACCGCATCCAGCGAGACAATTGCCAATTCGCCAGGGTCCTTCTCTGTTTGGTCAATAATGTGACCCGTTTGGTCAGGGTGTACCAGTCTGCCGATGACTCGCTTGAGCCTATTTGCCAGCACTGCTGTAAGGATCTTGCTGTCCTGATTGAGCATCGATAGGGGCCTATATGACCCACAGTCTGTGCTTGGCTTACCTGGTTTTAAGAGCGGGATTATCACCGCCTCCCGTAGGGACTCCGGCAGCCTACCACGCTCAAACGCCTCATTAAGCATGGCCAGCAGCAACTCTTGTTTATATGTTTTGTAGAATTCGCTGGGGAGGCCATCCGACCCCGGAGCTTTGCATGTGGGCAGGTGCTGAATCACTGTCTCTAGTTCATCTGAGGTGATCGGGGCATCCAGGTCTGCCCATTCCAGATCGTCTAAAGAGGGCAAGCCTATGTCTTCTAGTGTTTCCTGGATCTCTTGATCCATATCTTCCCCTACGTCCTCATACAGACATTTAAAGTATCTAAGGAACTCTTCGTTTACCCCCTCTTGGGTATACCAGACCTGGCCCCCTCCCCTCTAATTTCCCTGATCACTGGTTGTGACGTTTCCTTTTTATATAACCAGGCCAGCAATCTGCCCGGCTTGTCTCCTCCCGCATGCTGCCTTTCCACATATTTCTTATAGCTCAACTTACATAATCTATCCCAGTGCTCGCTGCTGACTTGTTGTAGCCGCCTCATCCTTACCTCATCCTCCTGAGAGGTGCCCCCCCTTGCGCATTATGTCTTCCAACTCCCTCTCTGTTTCCTGAAACTCCCGTGCTATGCCCCCTTGGAGCCCATTGGATTTTGATATGGCCACCCCCCGCACTACTACCTTGAATACCTCCCATACTGTTCTCGCAGATTGAACGCTTCCGGTATTAATGTCGAAGTACTCAGTGATCGCCTCCCTCAGGTCCTCCCGGAATCCTCAGTCCTGCAAGGCCTCAGCTCTGAGCTTCCATGTCGGGATTTGCGCTCTAGGGGGTTGGTGTCACCACTCCAGGACCAAGGGGGAGTGGTACGAAAGCACCCTAGCCTTATATTCCGCGCTCACCATTTCTCCTACTAACCCAGCAGCGGAAAAGACATAATCCAGCCTCATGTGCAAGTCATGTGGTGCCGCATAGTGTGAGTACTGCCTGTCCGCTGGGTGCAGCTGCCTCCAGACATCTTAAAGTTCAAAATCTATGAGCAGGGTCTGTAACACCTTTGCGGCCGGGGTGGTTTTGTCTGGCTTACCGTCTGATCTATCCATTTTGGGATTCAAAGTACAGTTAAAGTCCCCTCCCCATAGGATCAGGCCACCCAGCAGGGGGCTCATTTTGCTGTATAAAGTACTAAAGTAGGCTGCGGTGTCTTGGTTAGGGGCGTATAAGTTTATAATGCTCACTTCCCGATTTTCCAGCATCCCCTGCACTGCAATCATTCTGCCTTCTGGGTCCACCGTAGACCGAACCAACTGAAATGGTACATGTGGTGCCACCCATATGATAACTCCCCTTGCGTAAGGTGAGTATGTGGCTCCCGTAATTCTCCCCCTCCATTTTCTCTTGACCACCTCCAGCTTCTCCCTAGTGACATGGGTTTCCTGTAATAATGCTATATCAATCTTTATCCTTCTCAGGTACATCATTACTTTATTGCGCTTCAGATAGCTATTGAGGCCCCTTACGTTCCAGGTCAACACTCTAAGGCTACCCGATGCCATTTATTGGGTATCCCGCCTCCCCTCCCAGTTTCCCCTCCCGCCTGTTATAACACCAAATTTGGCTCGTTCCCCTCCCACTTCAAACAAACTCCCCCTCCCCCTTTTCCCAACTTTAAACCACTGCACACAACCTCTTCCCTCCCCCGCCCCACCCAACCCCAACAAGTGCCCAGCTCCATCTCTGGATCTCAGGCCCCCCCACGTTTGGTCCTGCCTCGGAATGCTGAGGTCAGGAACCCGGCAGGGTGTCACCGGACTACCAGTGACCTAACTAAACTTCTCGTTGTAGGGCTATGTGGGTTGGCTCTGTAAGGCTCCCACGTTATTATCAAGATTTCTCAGTGCTAACGGATCATGCATGCATGTATAGCCCTAGCAGCACCCTTCCATAGGCTATGTCTTATGCTATATTCAAGTCCCATTGTCTTAGGCTGTGACACCCTAGACGCCACAGATGCATATTACTTATCTTCTCCTTCTCCTGTCTGGATTCCCGACTCTTGAGGGCAGCTCTGCGTGTCCAGCCATCCCATAGCGTCCTCCGGGGTTTCAAAAGACAAGGTTCTGTTCTTGTGGAACACCTTCAGCTTAGCCGGGTAAATCAACAAATACTTGTGGCCTGCTTCCCGCAATCTTCTTTTCACAGTCCCAAAGTTAATTCGTCTGTGCTGCACCTGCAAGGTGTAATCCGGGTATGCGGTTATGTTTGCTTACCCCCTTTGTATTGTTCCGCCCTTCCGAAAGTCCTCAAGAATTTTTTCCTGATCCCGATAGTTCAGGATCCTGGCTATCACCAGCCTACGGGGGGTTCCCGGCGGTGGCCTCCGCATCACAGCCCTGTGCGCCCTTTCCACTGCAAACCCCTGGGTCAACACTCCTCCGGTTATCTCATGCAGCAGCATAGATTCAATATACTCCATGGGGTTGGATCCCTCAACTCCTTCCGGCAATCCAACGATACGGATATTATTCCTTCGGGCGCGTCCCTCCGCCTCGTCTGCCCTACTTTCCAGGTTACCCACGCGCTGCACTAGGACGTGAAGTTCCAATTTATGGGCTGCGCAGTCTGCTGTGTTCGGGGCCACCTCTTTTTCTAGGTCTCATGTGCGTTCTGCCAGTGTCCTGGCATCATGCTGAAGAAGATTCACCTCCTCCTGCACCGCCACGACTTTGAGCTCTAGTGCCACCTTCAATTCGTTCATGGCCAGTCCCAGTTTGGTCTCCCAGGCCACTTTCAGATCAGCAATCGCAGCAAGGATCTCCTGGTTCGTGCCCATAGTGTCTGCACCCCCAACAGGGGTTTTGTCTTTGCTCCTGGCTCCTTCTACACCAGGCGATGTTCTGGCGTAGTCGTCGAGTGTGGGTTGCTTGCCCTTTGTTCTTAAGGGTTTGTTGATGTGTAGGGAGGTGTGGGCAAGCCTGACCACTTGTGGCCCCCGGCCTCTATAGAGTTAGACTGCTCTTCGTGTCAGGGCCCAGACAGGCTGCGTCAGGGGCGTCTGCGCTGCCTGTTTTGCTCCTGGAGTGGGCTGTGTCCTCCCACGTAATTATGTGGGTTTATTCAAACCTCTCGAACCCCGAGCCCCAGCCCCAGTTGGTCCGGGTCCTCGGGCGCACCCTCAGTGCTTGTAGAGCCCCCCAGGCGTATTTGCTGGCCCCATGCACGTCAACCCTGTCGCCCGACAAATTGCTATCGCTTCCCCCCTGGCGATGGTATCTGTGGAGCTTCCTCCAGGCACACCTCGCGAACAGGCTGTGTCAAGAGTGCCCACGAGTTTCCAGTCAGCCCCTGGAATGGGCTGTGTCGTCTCAAATTGTTGTTTGGGCTGTTTGGTCCACTCAAAGCCTGAGCCCCATTTTAGCGGCTCTGCTGAAGTGGCAACCTTCTATGGCGTAATGTGTAGGGGCCCCAGCACTGTGTGATGGGCATCCGTGTCACCCCGCACCGGAGGCCAGGCCTGTGGCCCTGTCCGGGTGTCTGGAGTGCAGTGTCAGTGGCCCTACTGCGGCCTATTCATATCAGTGGACCGTAGCCCCTTAGTGTCCTCTCCTTGGCTAATGCAATCCTCTGGATACCGCCCTGTTGCCGCAGGTGCGGTATTTCGGGCCCGTTTTCTCAAGTTCAGCTCTCAGCTGCGGGTGCGCACACCTCCACGCCGGTTGGGTACCTATCAGGAGGCCAGTTGAATGCCGCACCTCAGGCGCGGCATCTATCCATTCGGGCCTCCACCTGCTGGATAAGATCTCCCACACCGGGCGTCTGTGTGCTCCCCCAGTGATGCTTCCATCACTGGGGGAGCACTGTGAGCCCCACCGGAGCTGGCTCTGGCACGTACCCAACACGAATGCTTCTGTTGCTCCTGAGGCGGTGCAGGGCAGGCGCCATTGCCCCTGATGCGCCAGTCAGAGCCTCCCAGACGGCTAATGCCTCCCGCCGTGTCCGCACTTCTTTAGGTCCAGGCATCACGGGGACCCCCATTCCACCAGTTTCATCCAAGCCCGATGACCAGGCGCCGAACACGGAGTTGTAGATTCTCCGTTGTCCAATGGCCAGGCGCTGCCGCAGGCCGGAGGGGGCGATCCTCCCTAGCCCCGCGCAGCATCCTGCTGCCAATGCCGCCCACGGCCTCGCGCCGCACTCTCGCACTCCATGGACCTCGTTCCCAGCCTCCCGACACGACAGGACCTTCTCCTTCCCTCAAAGGTCCTCATATGTTGGCACACACGCTGGGCTCCTCCTGTCCCGTCCGGACATGATGGGCTCGGTCTCCGCTGCGCCTTGCCTGCCACTTCTCCCTGCGACGCAGCGGTCCATTTATGGCCCTTTGTTCGCCGTCCACCATCTTGTGCAGCCCCGAGACTCGGGTTCCCCAAATCTTCCGACAGCCGTTCTTCGCCCGTCACGCCACGGATTGGGCCATCATTGCGCTCTATTTGTGCCCCTGATGTTCATGCATCTGTAGGTGTGCTGCAGGCATATGTGGCAAGGATAAAGCACATCCAAATCCAAGGATCAATGTCGGATCCGCGAGAGCCGTCCGAGAACACGTCCACTCACGCGACCATGTAGCCACACCCCCTATTTCCCTATGTTAAACAAAAACTAAGGAGTCTGTCCATTGTCAAGATGTCCAAAGTGAAAAGTATGCTGTGTGGCCGAAATCCCATTCTGGCCCTCACACTCTAAAAAGTAACTCTGAGGTGTAAAGAATATTCTCTTCAGATCTCAAGGTACACAAATCTTCCACTTCAATGAAAAAGATATAACTCCAACCAAAAAGTTCAAAATAGACAATATTCACAGTTCCAGGCTCCCGTTACTAATATGCAAGTTTCTTGTAGCCCAGGAGGATGGCGTCTCCCTCTTGGTGCACAGACAGTTCATGGGGAAATGGTTCCTTTCCCCAGGTTCCTTTTAGCAGATAGGTTCAAAACAAAGAATCACAGTTAAAATAGTTCAGGAGACAAGGGCATGTGACTTCCAACGGATTTCACTAGTAACTTAACATTCACTTGATTTGGCCAGGTCTGCTTCCCTGCCAGGTCTTCATTACAGTTTTTACACACTTTAGCTTCACCTGGTATTCTTTCCGACCAGGACTTTCATACAATATTTCTCTTAACCTGGTGTACTCTCCAGCCAGGAATTGTATATCATGACTTTATAATAATTCTCTTCATCTGGTGTACTCTCATGCCAGGACTTTCCTATTATGTTTTTATTACAATTCTCTTCACCTCGTGTACTCTCGTGACAGGACTTTCATATCATATCTTTATTACAGTTCTCTTTTGCCCATGAAACAATGCCAGCCCAATGTTGGCGTATCATTTCTTGAATGGTTGTTCCGTTCACATGTTTCACTTTTGCCCCTCTCTCAAGTTCGTTCACTGTTGCTCGGTTTTCTCTGCCCCTTTAAGATGTGGGTTCAATGACCCATTCGTGGATTTGGTTATGGGTCTTTTAGTTGCTTCACACATTTCACTTTGCTCCCTCATGATATATCTTTTGGATTTATTAACTTCTTCACATACTTCACTTCGCTCAATTGTGGTATAGCTTTTGGATTTACAAGGTTCTTCACATGCTTCACTTTCTTTACGGTTAGCTATGGTGAAGCAGCACACACTTTCAGGCATTCATGTAGCCCTTTCCGCTTCCCTGGGCTTACTGGCTGCGCCAAGTGTCTCTCGACCCTCTCTGCTTCTGTTTGCTTCGCATTGTGGGCTCTGCGAGCAACTTGTCATCTGCTGCCCCTCTGCCGTACTGGTCTTTGGTTTCTGCTGCCTTTCCCTCTCAGACTGTGTATCCTCTGCACTCTGGTTCGTTCTCTTGATGTGCGGATTATCTTTGGTAGTATGTCCCACTGTGTCTTCTCCCGTAACATTCCAGCCAGTGGTCGTGCAGGTAACCACACAGCTCAGCATCCAGAGCTCTCTCCCATTACTCTCAACTGTGTAGGTTTTAAACTTCCAGGACTGATTAAAGAGCTTTGAAAGACCAGTGTAGGTTTCCCGGATTTAGTGATCCTTACTGTTCTTTGTCTCTCCCTCATCTCAATAGTTGATGGATGATTCTTTATTTGTTGTTGGGGAAGCTGGTTTGGGATTCTTTCAGGAGTAATTAGTATTGCTCCCTGGCTCTTCCTCGTCTCTCTAATTCATGTATTGCACTGGTTATCATGATAGGGAATATTAATACTGGATTCAGTACATAGATGAGGACCCTAACCCACTAAACATGCTAGAGAAGACAAACTGGTTACTTAACTCCTTCACTATGACACTCACTCATGCAAGATACTCGCCTAAAACTAGCCCCATCGCCGTTTGAACACTGGTGTCCTAATTAGCTCCATCAATCCCCACAGCCAACGTACTCATGCCTGCATTGTACGCAGCAAACAAATTGGGCATTGCATGCTGCACACTCCTGAAGCGTAATTCCTTGCTCAGGGCACAACGCTCTCTGTGAAAGCTATGTCCTGCACACAGTAGATAATGAGCTGCATAAAGCACCCATGGCAAGTTCTTATATGCATTCCTCAGACTATAGCCAATGCTTTGTTTTCTTTTATGCATGGTTCCTTTGCACCTTTTAATGGAGCCGAAGAACAGCTTATCCTGAGACGGCCACCTGACAGGTGGCTGAAACCCTAAACGTTCACTCAAAACAAACTCCTTTTGCCCGCAAGGGACGGATGCAGCGAAATTGGATTAACAAAGGGCAACAATGCGATAAACCTACTTCCACCTACCTCGAAGGAGGAGACAGTGTAAGGGGCTCCAACAAACGCATCCTATACCAGGTGCGATGCAAACCGTACATTTAATGCAATTAATGCAGGAAATTTGTATCTAGGTGTTTTGATTTTTCTGCTGTATGTTGAAACCTAGGCCTTTTCCCCCTATCCATGAAATTCGTATCTAGGTGCTTTGATTTTTCTGTTGTATGTTGAAACCTAGGCCTTTCCTCTTTTTATCCTGGACACTTGATTCTAAATGGTTGCATTGCTGTTGTGTTGAAGCTGCTTTGTGCTTTGCCCTCACCTGCTTTCAGGCCTCCCTTGGCCCCCCTCTTCCCTTCCGTCCTACCCTCCTCTTTCTCTCCCACATCACCCGGTGAGGACTCTGGACGGCCCCGCATTGTGAGATTCTAATCCAACAGGTGCTTCCCCTGCTCCTCCTGAACTTCATGGAAAACATTGCCTCTGTTGCGCCAGCCTTGCAGACTTCTGCAATCACTCCTTGCCATTGTGTTACTTCCTGTTTCTCCTCAAGCACTCCCTTGTGCACCCTCTCCTCAAAAGTGCAAAACCTGTTCACTTGCACTTTATGTTCCCTTCTCCTCCATCCTGCCTGAACATTATGCTTCCTCCCCTTCTTGCACTTCTCCTCCTCCCCCTCTACCCTGTTTTCTGATACCGCACTTGCACGCTCTGAATTGTCTCATGACCTAGTAGGAAAATGTTTGTTTGTCTTCTTCCCAGGTCATCCCATCTCTCCCTTCCCCTTTCCAACTTCTTTTACTGCATTTGCATGCTGTGAATTGTCTCATGACCTAGTAGGACCGGTACTGTCTGTGTTCGTCCCGGGTCATCCCAACCTTTTTCTCCCCTCAATCCCTCCCTTCCCGAGCATTCCTATTAGGGCACTTGCATTTTCCGAATGTTCAAGAACTTTTGTTGTTTTCTCCCTGCACCACCCCATCCCCCTCCCCCTTGTCTTGATGCACCTTGAAACGCCATTGGTTGTATAGGCGCATTATAAATACCCAATAAATACATTAAATAACTAAATAAACGCAATGCATGCCACAATTTTGTGCCGTGTCAGCAGGCCAATAACTGCCAACATGGGGGCAGTTGCTTGCCCTCCCTCCCTGGATGTTCATAGCCCTTTCAAATTTACAACCATTGAAAGGCCCTTTTTCTTCTCTGACAGTCGCTTTGCTTTCCATCCAAATGGTTTCCGATTGCCTTTTGTTCTCATCCTCCTGTTACCTATTTAAACACGTGGCACAGTTCTTTACCCGTGTAAAATTGTGACCAAAAGTTGCAGCTTATCGCTCTAAGCACCAGACCTTTAAACAGCATTCTGGGCTATCTTCGTAAGTCTGGCCCCTTGCCATTATAAATAAACTGGTAACGCCAGTATTAAATAAACTAAGTGCAAGTATTACAGATGAGACAAAAAGAAAATAGCTGAGAAACGACATACGATAATCAATGAGTCAAACCAATTCCAATCGGTCATCCACTGATGCAAGAAGAAAATTGCTAATATTACCAGCAAGATACACTCATACCAGCACCCGCTAAACTTCGATCTACATACTTGCTCTGTCATTGCCACATACTTTGTGCCAACTCCAAAAAGCTGTGCCAATTAGGCACCACACAAACAATTGAGTAATTAAGCACTATGGCACAATTGATTAATTACTACTTCTCGTATGCTACCTAATATTGTCAAATAAATAACGAGTGGTAGGTGCATTGCTCAGTGCCACATCCATCCCCCCTTTCCTCTGTCGTCCATATTAGCCGAAGCAAAGTGGCGCGTTACCCGCCAACAAAATATTGCTTGCATTCATCCAAACATCCGGCCATAAGCCTTAGCTGAGGCATGGGAGGCCCGAACCCACCCTACTGCGTATGTCCCAGTGTTATTTTATTTTAAAATGTTTTTATTAGCATTTGTAATATACAATAACAAAACAACCAATTACAACATGTGGTCTTCAATATGTAGCACTTTCATCTGGGGAAGCCTCCTATTTCCGGGGGAACCAACATACAGGGCATGTCTTGTGCCGCCAGGGCCAGAGAACGCAGTCACGTTTTCACATCCTAGCAGGTAGCTTCATTTGCATGTTCATTCTACTTTACACAATGCTATCTCTTTCAAGGGGGTTTATCATCGGACGGATGGAACATGTCCCACACCAGTGTCTTCCAGGCCTCGTACGCCGGGCCCGCCTCCCCGCCTGCCCTTGCAACACCCTTGCCACACACTCTAGTCTCCGCTCCCATCCATCGTTCCAGTTCATTGTACCACCCAGTATATTGCGGGTCTCCAGGCTTCTTCCACGCCATTGCAATGGCCCTTTTTACCAGCACGCAAGCCATGTCCATAAATTTAATGAGGTGTCTGATTTTGCTAACTCTCGGGTAAGCACCTAGCAGGTATTTTAACAGCCCAGCCCCTCTGCACACCTGTTCAACCTTGAACCAAAAACTACATACCTTGAAACACTCCCAAAACATATGCATCATGCCTGCACCTTCTGACTTGCACCAGGGGCACAGTGGGTCTGTGGCGCCGTGGATCTTAGCAATTCTAGCAGGCGTCCCGTATGTTTTATAGAGTACATTCAGCTGAATCAGTCGGAACCTAGCATTCCTCGACACTTCCCGGGGATATTCTAGTATCCTCTCCCACTTTCTTTTGGTTATGTCAACACCCAAATCCAGTACCCACCCTTGCTTTAGCCCGCTGCTTCTAGGGTTCGGTCTGTCTGCAAGCTGTCCGTATATCCTAGACACTGGTTTCTATCCCTCTCCCATGTTGTGCAACAGCTTCAGTATCAGCGCCGCTGTCGGCTCCAGCTCTTCCAGACTTTCCTCGCTACTCTCCTAATCCTCTGGTACCATAGGAACTGGCTGCTGGGCAGTCCCTCACTTTTCGCCACGGAGTCGAACTCTCTAAAAGAGCCCTCCTCATACACATATTCCCAAGTATAGATGTCATATCTCTCCCACTGTCTGGTCCTCATCACGTCTGCTTTAGTTGCACATACATCTGCCACTATCGGGGTTTCGGGCGAGTAGAGGTAGTCTAGCTGTGGTAGTTTCGAGTCATAAAGAAAATAGCTGAGAAACGACATACAATAATCAATGAGTTAAACCAATTCTAATCGGTCATCCTCTGATGCAAGAAGAAAATTGTTAATATTACCCGCAAGATACACTCATACCAGCACCCGCTAAACTTCGATCTACATACTTGCTCTGTCATTGCCACATACTTTGTGCCAACTCCAAAAAGCCATGCCAATTAGGTACCACACAAACAATTGAGTAACTAAGCACTATCGCACAATGGATTAATTACTACTACTCTTATGTTACCTTATATCAGTAAATAAATAACGAGTGGTAGGTGCATTGCTCAGTGCCACATCAATCCCCCCTTTCCTCTGTCGTCCATATTAGCCGAGGCAAAGTGGGCGTGTTAACCGCCAACTGAATATTGCCTGCATTCATCCAAACATCCGGCCATAAGCCTTAGCTGAGGCATGGGAGGCCCGAACCCACCCTACTGAGTACGCCCCAGTGTTATAAATCAATACAGAGCACCCTTTGGATTAAGTGTTGTGGGGGGATGGGGATTACTCCAAACAAGGTCTTGAGGTAAAGCCATCAGAAGGCAGCTTACCTCTGCAATAGACTTCCTCCTGACGTGACCAGAGGATGGAAGGCCCCTTCGCCAGCAGACACGCACCGAAAGCACAGTCATAGATTAGCCAATGCGCACCGTCATAGATTATCCAGCGAGATCTCTCTGCAAGGTTTAGGCCTAACGTAGGAACGAGACAGGGACCCATCTAGATCCTTGCTGAGTGCCTTGCAAAAGAGACCAACCTGCTTCTCTTCCTCTACTTAGAGTATGGCGGCGTGTTTCTCCCGGGCTGCAATGACTTCAGCCCAACATCAAACCTGTGAAAGAGGACCTGTTGAAATCATTTAAAACCTTCCGAACCCTAACCTTTCCTTGGTTCCACCCTCCCCAACCCCACCATTCCTTTTCCTGACCCGCGGCTCCACTCCCCCCCCCCTTACTCCTTTGTTATGGTCCCAGGGCTTCATCCATTAGTCTGATCCTATGAGCTGGACCCCCCTAATGCGGCGCACACCAAAGCTTTGTGTTGATCATCGCATCCACCGACATGGCTCTCCTCAGTATGCTATATGGCCACATAGCGGAGAGCTAGTGTCCTGTCCCAAGTGTTGGGAGAGCTTCTGTGATAGATGTGCTCAGTCTCATAGAAGGCAGCAAGAGAGTGTCTTATCTCCTCAGCCAAGTGGGCTGGGGCAGCGTCTGTTCTTCCACAAAGTCGCAAAGAAGTCTTCGGAACAGTCTTTTACCCCTGTAAGTGACTTGTCCATTCTAAACTGTGCAAATAGATTCTATAGCATGCTTTAAGCATTACATTTAAAAGATGTATACTCTGATGCAACATGCTGGGAGACATTACCGAGGAAGGAACAGAACCTTTTCAAGTATTCTTTCATTCATTGCTTCTAGTGACTCTGTGCTACTGGCGGTTTGCAATGCACTCCCAATGTTGTTGATCTGAAATTCTTTTTAGACCGTTTGATTGGGTGATTTCAGGGTTAGGTTGAGTTCCTCATTAAGACCATTGACCCATTCTGCAAGCAAGATCATTCATCCACTAACACATTTAGAGCATATGGATATGTGACTGGTCCCACATCCTGAAGTTTGTGAATATTCCTTTTACTCCTTAGTGAGTGACATGCACACTAGAATACATCCTATCCCATTGTTCTCTGTTATGCCCAGCCCCCACTGTATCTCACTGCTTCCTACTCCCATATAAATGTTCATCTCATTCTGGCCTTAACTTCGGTTCACTCTCACCAGGCTCCACCACTCGTGGCGTCCTTGGAGATTTAAACCCCTAGCCCTGTATCATATAGCCTTTGTTGGGGTCATCAGGAAAGGTCCCTATGATCAAGAGGGGTTCATGTTGCGTGTGCCATATTTGTGACTGAGGGTGCGGAGAACTGGGCGCGATGTTGCAATTTCATATGTATCCAGTGTAGTTAATTATGAATGGCATATGTTACTTTAGTGCTACTTTTTATTTAAGTTGATACATATTAGATCTGCACGCGTTTAGAAAGATAAAATGCTAAAACCGCCAGATGAAATATGAGGGTGAGGAGTGCTGGTAGGAGGTAACAGGTGTTTGAGACAGTGAGCATCACAGAAATACATTGTAATCATGATTAATATTCAAACCGTTTTTTACACATCTGTAGCGACGAATAATTTTTGCTTCTTCTTGTCGTAGTTTCAGCATTCTGTTGCCTCCTCTTGTCCCCATTTTTACTGTTCAGAGTCTGATAAACCGTATCTGACTCTTGTCCGCCATTTGATGGTTTCACTGCCAATGGTGTGCACCACCGGCAACACTACGCATAAACAGATAGGGCAACCAGACTAGCCAACACACGAGCTGGAAGCTATGACGCAGAGCACTATGGAATGTTATGTAAGCAAACCCCACCTTGACTTAATGGACTAACGCACATCCTCACGGATGCAGGATCATCTCACCACCCCAATCCCATTCAATTAATAAATGCATTTATCACCGCGCACCGGCAACTAAGTGAACTTGTGGAGCCCAGCACACCAATACGCTAAATGCTAAATCACTGACCACAACTGGGTTTTTTCCCAGATAGAATTTTCAAGCAGCAGTACGGCAATACAGTCGTCACCATACGAGGCGCTCTGATTATGTGCACAGCAAACCAGTCAAGGATAATGAACCACACAGAACACTTAATACCTTGATTAACACGGTATCAACAGCCAGCTCTTAACCAGTGCTATTAACACTGTAAATGGCCCTACAGGTTTCAGAAACCTGCCCATCATATAGTAACTACCCATAAGGGGCTAGCACTAAAAGCAGAGCAGGTCTTCATGATCACCACGGCACACCGCCAACAAACCCTCAGGCCACGGTATTGCATGGGCACAACCAGAATACCATGCTAGCAGTAACCATCTCTAAAAGCAGGACACTGGACTCAAACTCTTATCATATTACAGGGCCCAAAAAGAGCCCAGCTGTAATTACAGGAACTAATGCAACATACCACACAATGACCCCACAGGGGGCGCCAGACCGCATTACATATGTAAGAGGACATCTTCTAGAAGCAATGCTGACCTTGCCATCTTCCCTCTCTCTTCTTCTCTCATTTATCTCTCCCCAATATGATCCATAATGATGTTTCATCTAAACATGTGCAAATGTATGATCCATGCCATGACTACACTTTTTTCCACCTAACACCATGAACCATGCACAAATTAACACGATCCATGTCACTAAATGTCACACGAAACACAAAATGTCACTATATGTATGTGATTTTGAACATGTATCAGCCTTGAAAAGGACCTACAGTCGAAACACTTGTTGATTGACCACAATCAGGACATAAGAGCCCGACTGTATTTATAAGAGGTTTTCTCAAACCAATAAATAAAACAAAAAACCTTCTTGTTACCAAGCACAAAACGTGAGATTACTGTGTGGAAAATCGACTTCTTTTTCGAAAAAACAAATGCAAGGTATCCAGGTTAATCCCCCTTCTCTCTAATAAAATATATGGGAGTGTTTTAACTTTTGTAAAAATGTATATAATGTGTCAACTTATATGGTTCAGTGAGACTTGTGTTAGTTTGACTCCATAGGGTCAACTAACTTCTCCCTGGACGATTGTACAATAAACTTGCTTTACATACAAACACACACCTTTAAGGGTGATATTCAGGCCAAGGTAATCCCCTTCTCCGAAATTAATGTAGGGCTTGTTCCTGTGGTATCTACTTTCTGGGAGACTTTGAAAGAGTATACTGGAGGTGCATGTATAGGCATGGAAGGGAGAATTCTAAACACGATCAGACGGGAGCGTTGTACCTTAGACAACTCACTGCATTCGCTTCAAAATTATCTTGCAGAGTCTGGGAATGAGAATCTTCTTCAGAGTAAAACGCAACAAATTCTGATCAGCTGCCGGCATTCTGAACTCTCTTCCGCGCATATCCACAATGAACACATATCTGTCCATCTGTACTCACTCATATCCTTCTATTTAGGCAGGTTACACAAAACATGTCCATATGATGTTGGTTGCACTTTATTATTCTGGAGTAAACTACTGGATAATTTACATGTTAAGATTGTGTATATTTCTGAGCCCACCCTGGGGTCTGTTTATTTAGAGAGTGTGGAGCGCATGCAGTGTCCAGGAATTGAGCAGTTTCTGGAGTGGTGTATGTTCTCTGCAGGTGCGGTGAAGAAGGGCTCAGTGAAACAGCTGGACTAGTATTGGATGCTGGAGGCCTTCAATTTGCATTGGGACAGGAGTGCACTAAAACCACCACATTTCCACGTATTGAGGTATATATCTGATGCAGTAGCCTGTAGGCAGATGGTGTCCACTCTTGACCTCATGGTGCAAGATGCTGCTGGGCCTGGTATTCCTGCAGCAAATGGGAAAGAGATCTGGGGATCACAGGTGTGTTTGGGAGAAGCTTCTGGAAACAATAATTGTGCAGCCAGTGTGAATTGGCACCAACTTTACTGGGGCGTGTGCAGGTTGGCCCATGTGTAACTCTGCACACGCTACACTGGTTCATATGTTTTGGAAATTGCAGGGTGGGAGGGCCTTTTTGGCCTTCAATATTGCTGTGAATGAGGGATATTACTAACCTTGCCTTACCACCTAAACCACCCTATACTCTGTTGGGAGGCCTTTCACAATTTCCGTAAAGACCTCAAAATTAATTTATTTCTGTCACCTGCTCCTTACTAAGGGGCGCATAGCATGCAGTGAGAAGGGTTGTGGAGCCCGGGGTTCTCCAAATGGCTAAAGGACATGACTTGAAGCAGTGACTGTGAAGAGATTTACCGTGATCTCCTCCCTACATGACCTCTGGGGCCTTGGGAGGTGCTGGTGCTGTTCCGTCTCGAACATTCACTCTGCATGCCCTCCAGAAACTGTCTGTTTTGCTGTTTACTGCATGTGATGGGGGCTATTTTTGACGGCCTAGGCTGGCTCTGAGTATCTATTCAGTGGTGTGATCGTATTGCGTGCATGTTGTTATGTCTGCTTGACCACAGATTTGTTTAATAATACCTTGATCTTTCCTACTAGCTAATTTGGATAGTTTGTTTGACAGTCCTTACTGTACCATAACGTGGTGATAAACAGACTTTAGGGACTTGATGTGTATAAGCTTATGCAGTAATTATGAAAAATAATGTGTATATATGCACCCTGGGATTGTCCAGGAATTATATAAAGTGAGATTCTAATCTAGGTTTTAGGCATTGTCTTGAATTATGAGTAATAGATTTAAAACTGGCTATAGAATGGAATTGTGCAAACGCGATGTACAGATGTATTCTGAATATATTTGTCAGATTGATTATCCCCATTGCTGTACATCCAATAGTAACATTACGTTACACATTTTTTGTTTGAGAAAATCCAGAAGAATGTCCTTCACTATCCTCTAGGAAAGAAACATGTTAGACGTGTTGTTGTAACTGGCACACTTCACTTCGTGCCAAGTACTGTGGTACCTTAATGTCAAGTGCAAAGAATTGGGATAGTAGGATTGACCCCTGGACACGATGCTTTGATGTGTCTACATTGGCAGTAAATGGGTTGGTACTTCATGGCTGGGTATTCGAATGTATATAGGCAGTCAAGAAGATACATGTTTGTGAATTTATATTTCTGTTTCATGTATTCAATATTGAAAACCAGTATACTAGGGAGTGTTTTTATATGCGGTTGTAATGTTGTAATCAATCAAATTAATGTTCACTGGCTTTGTCTATGGTTAGAGTCTACTGATGGGTGTATTTGTCCAGAATCTAATAATGTTATACTATTAGGGGACTGCAGCCCAAGGGATTCCCTTTGGTTTCTAAGGAATGAGTGGTAAGTGATGGGCCTCCCCCATGAAGTAGTGCATTATGACTAGAACTATTCTGTTCGGGTTATTTTCTATATTTTAACCAGGGGACCTCCAACGTTAGCTCGTGGGGTGCTCTTGGGTCCTCAGCGTGCAATGTTAAACAATGGCAAGGCGTAAAGGCAAAGAATAAAACTGGGTGAAATCACCTTTACTCTTCAATCCATCCTGTCAACAATAAATAGCACCTACAAATTACGCTTTCCAGGCGAAATTTACAAATGGATTCTTGTGGAATCCACATGCTTTTAGAAGGGGCTAATCGGAGGCGGATTCCATAAGAATCCGTTTGCTGTGTGCCTACATGTCCATCGCATGCAGGCGTGAAACAAGATGGCGGAGATGGCACAGAAGAGATCTTAGCTCCGCCTCGTGCCCTTCTCTGCTGCCTTGTGAGCACTTGAACATAGGCTGGGGTGGAACATTAGCCCCTCTGCGTTTCCAAAATGGGACTCTGCAGGATTCCTTTCATAGGAAGTTGGGAGTATAAGGAATTGTGTAGAAGTGCAGTGGAAGTACACCACATACTGTGCAGTGATACACTAGCAGTATGCAGGAATTGTGTGATCAGGGTGCATGCAGCTATTGTGAGAACTGAGGCGATGCCAGAATTGTGTATACTGGAGTACTGTGCACAGTGGCATATAGGTTTGTCAAGCTGATCATAGACTGTGACTTTGCAAAATGGAACACTATTGGAGTTGTAAAGCAGGAATAGGTTTGTGTTACCAAAATGGAAGTCTTCTGTGCCTCTACACATTGGGATCATTGGCCTCGTGATAGTCGGGGATTGGGAAAATGGGAGTTTCATTAAATTGTCAAACTACTATGATTGTTACATTGAGAATATATTAGGAAAGCGGGGGTGGTAGACGTTTCAGCTGGGACTGATAACATGGTTGAAACGCCAGTGCAATGACTACATGTCCACATGTCCTAGGACTGGCAGACTTCAATGATGTGCATGGACATTAGGGCATGTGCAATGACCACGCGTGGGCTGGTGTGAGTTCCAGTGCCAACACCAGGGCAAATGCGGCCACTGCACTGCACCGGGATTTAGATCAGTCATAATTGCTCGGTTTGCTGCACTGAGAACTAGCAAAGCAAGTGCAATGATCCGACTCGGAGAGGCAGGCATTCTCTGCAGCGCAGTGAACAGGTGCTCTGAGTGGCAGTTAGAGACAGTGGTAAAACACCAGGGCAGATGCCGTCATTAAGCCGGACATGTCTGGCACTGCAACAGAGGGAAGTATTGTTAAACGCCCCACTCATTTCCGGGGTGGCCTGGCTTTGGAAGCCCGTCCCAGTCCCCAACCCTGCCTGGCGAGACAGAGACTGAGTCCAGCACGTGCTGCACCTTAGCTGCTTACCACATCCTAGACCTCGGCATTGCTCTCTCTCTCTCCTTTCCAGAAACAGCAGCAAGTACTCAAAGCTGTCAGTAGAGGGCAGTCAAGGATGGGCAATAAGCGGCGTATAAACATGGTAGAAACTGGCCACGATGTGCTACATGGGATTGACATGAACTGGCATTTATGTGGATAACATACATTATCAATCACTTGCTAAGTGGGATTTCTGTAAGTGGAATGAATATTTTCTGATAAACCGATGTCACCCGCTGATGTCAAAGACCACTATTTTCATTTTATTTTACACTGTATAAAGGAAATGACCCATGATGTGCCAGCTCGGCATAACAGAAACAGGCAGTGGCCTGCTAGGGGGCATAATGTAACATGATATTTGGGTGTAAAGTAAACTTATAAAGATGTGCTAGCTAGGCATAATGCAAACTGGCAATGATATGCTAGCTAGGCATAATGTAAACTGGCAACGATATGCTAACTAGGCATAATGTAAACTGGCAAAGATTTGTTAACTAGGCATAATGTGAACTGGCAACGATGTGCTAGCTAGGCATAATTAAACTGGCAAAGATGTGTTAGCTAGGCATATGGTAAACTGGCAATGATGTGTTAGCTAGGCATAATGTAAAATGCCAACATGTGCTAGCTAGGCATAATATAAACTGGCTATGATGTGCTAGCTAGGCATACTGTAAACTGGCAACGAGGTGCTAGCTAGGCATAATGTAAACAGGCAAAGATGTGCTAGTTAGGCATATGGTAAACTGGCAATGATTTGCTAGCTGCGCATAATGTAAAATGACAACTATGTGCTAGCTAGGCATAATGTAAACTGGCAAAGATATGCGAATCGGTTCAATTACACATAGGAATAGAGACTAATATGTATTCATCAAATACTTGGGCTCTTATATTGGCAATGCTCCTTTCATTAATTGAAGTGAAGTGTAGAGATAGATTGAAGCACCAGGCACCCCTTCCCAATGAAATGATGAGACGCACGGCTCCTGTCATTCATTAAACACGGCAGAGGAGCCCTAGTGGCAGGCTGGTAACAACTGTGGGTACAGTGCGAGTCGTAGTTCCAGACTCAGGGTCTTTGTGATATTATATACGACAAGTAACAAAAGGTCTTAATGCCAGACATGGCGTGTGTGTACGAAGGACACGTGTTTCACCAGAAAAGGCGTCTTTGGGGCTCATTAGCAGGGGGTGGGGGGGGCGAATGGGTGCACAGGGTGTGTGGGTATAAACCCCGGCTGGCAGGCTGGGGCTGTTTGAAATAGATTAGAAATGACATCTATAATGTAAATGGCTGAGCGTGAATTTTACAATTGTGGATGGAAGAACATGTTAAACAAATGGCAAAGTAAACGTATACCGGGAAACAAAAGAAGGAAGGAAAGGTGCATTATAAATTACACTTCTACAAAAGGCCACTGATTCTTTCAAATTTTGTAAAAAGGTTATTTTATTAGGTGGTTCTGGACATATTTTCCTATACAATATCACAAAAGGGTGCGAGCATATCTCGCCATTGCATGCGCATGCAGTGGAATGGGCTATGAAATTAGGGTTAGCACCATGAGCAAGGAAGAATGCAAGGTCACCACTGACTGTTGGAATTTGGGTCTCAATAGTGACCCCTGGGCTCCTCTTATCAGGATCTCCCTCTGTTGGTGCTGATGGGGCTGGCCTAGAGCCTGGCGCTCGCTGCCTCCAGCGCCGCTGGGGAGAATGGACAGACAGACACTGGTGCAGCAGTGACAGCTGGTGGCTGTTCTAAGTATGACACTGGCTAAGGTCACCAGTGCAAAGTAATGCAATTGTCAGTTGTATAGCACCTTTCACCATTGGTATGGTCTCAACAGACTGTAGGCTGAACGCCCTTGGGGACAGAAGTGGGGGAGAGGGGTTCCATTCGTGAGAGAGTTGTACCTCCGAATAGGCTGAGTAATTAATGCCACCCACATCCATTCACAACTGCAGTATTTCAGGGTTTCGCTATCCTTTCATGGCCGTGGGATTCCTTTACTAACATTAACAGTCTCTTGACCTTGCCACCTCTATGTCCAACATTACTAATTTGGCTATACATTATAATTGATCGTTCTGGCCCCACGGTGGGATGCCATTACAGCCTTCTGCAGACCCCAGTGGGGTTCTTTTCCGGGGTTTTGAGAAACCTGTATGATATTATATAAACCCATCAGGAGATACAAACTGAAGATTACATGACCTATATAGACATTGCAGCAGGGGAAGTTGCCCCCCCAAATCATTGACTCGTCTGGTTGGGGAGTGCAAGGATGGTCGGCGTCGCTGCGTCCTCCTATCCCTTCCGCCTGGCGGGCGACTCAGAGAACTCCATGCTCCCTGGCTCCATAGTGCCTCCTTTTGCAGGGAAAGTTGGATCTGGCGGAGCGTCGAGGGGGGAGTCCTATCTTCTGGCGGCAGCGCTCCTCTGGAAACGAGAGAGGGAGAAATTAAAGCAGCAGAAAGGGAGAGAAGGCAACTGGGTCGCTCAGAAGGAGGAGACGCAAAAGATTAGCTGAAAGGGAGGAGACAATGAAGAGATGTGGAAGAGGGGGCAAAGCGGAAAAGGGGCTACTATGGAGAGAGGAGTGAACGATAGGGAGAGCGAAAGACAAACGAAATAGAGGAAGGACTAAAACAGGTGGAGAAATGCAGAGTAGATACAAGGTGGGTTAGAAAGGGGAGAAGAAAGATTAATACAGAGGATTAAATGACAGGAGGTGATGGGTGAAATGACCCACTCCCCCTCGACTTGCAATTAACAAAACGCCAACATCAATGTCCCTTGTTTGACAATGAAAAAGTAAAAATGCCTGCTAGCTCCCTAGGCGACACTCATTTTGAGGAGGGGTTGGAGCCAAAAACACCATCCCTTGGCAGTCAAATGGAGGATTACAATAAAAGGACCAGTTTATTCTGACGGGCCCAGCAGCATTGCACAAATGATCTCCTATTAAGGCTAGTCCCGGTAGGCTTCTCCCCCCCAATTCATCCCCTTTTTCCAGCGTGGACCATTACACAAGACTTCCTAGAGTTTCGCGTGGGTAGATATATACATATGGGAAAACCATTGAAAGCTGAATTGCCAACATGATCCCCCAGAAACTGCCCGTTTACCACAGCCACTCTGAGTAAACAGAAAAACACCCAGAGGCCTCTCACGACCACCAGCTCTGAGAAAAGCTACTTTGAACGCTATTATTTTGCAGTAGCGAGTTCTAATGCTTAATATTTTTCAGAATTTTTGGATGTTGTTTTGAAAAAACTTTTTAAAAATGAAATTTTTATCTGATTATATTCATTGGTATTTTAGTTATTTTGATGTGTGAAAAGTTCAGTTTTGTACTAAAACGCACAATAAATAAATAAATAAATACATGCTACATATTTTGGTTCCAGACTTCGTTCCCTCTGAGCAGTGGAAGGTTTCCACTTCCTGTAAAGTGGTGGGAATATCGAGGCATGCGAGTTATTAAAAGATAATCTCCACTTGTAAACGGATCATTTTCCGCACAAATCTGCAAGGCCATGTACCAGTGGCCCCAAGTCTCCCCAACTTTGTGGGATTTTGGGATCTCGCGCATTCATGGGCTTTCAATACTATCTCCGGGGAGAGTGGAATCTGTAAGAATGGCAGCTCGCTGAATAGGAGACACCGTTTACACAATAGACTGGTTGGCGGAATGCGCGTGACGTCACTGCGGGACAGTTCTGCATGCAGCATGTTTGTGATGTAACTTGGGGGGAGGGCGACATGAATTGGCGTGTAAGACAGTATTGCCGGAAGTGGCTTTAGAGCACAATTTTGTGTGAATTTGGCCATCTACCATTTTATTTAAATCCAAAAACGCAATGTTTTCCATACTGGTATTAATGACATTTAAACTCAGATCATTGCTATGAAGGAATGCATGAAATTCATATAGATTTCATGGTTCTCAGCCAAAGTAAGCAGAGGTTGTCTATGTACCGGACTCTTCTCGCTAGGTCTGTAAATAATATATCGTTGTGCTTTTGTTGGTCGTGACTGTAGCGGGGGCGGGGCTTGCCTATCCACAGGCTTGAGAACTCTGTGCGGGGTGTCAATATGGTCGGGCACAAGAGGTTGTGGTTTGAATCTATTGCACCAAATGTTCACCCTCTTATGCTAACCACGTCCCTAGGTCCCTCCAGTCCCGCCTCCACACCGCTGACCCCCTAGAAATCCAGCTTAACCGCCTTTTATCTGAATCTCGTAGGATGTTGGTCCCTCCAGTCCCGCCTCCACACCGCTGACCCCCTAGAAATCCAGCTTATCCGCATTTTATCTGAATCTCGTAGGATGTTGGTCCCTCCAGTCCCGCCTCCACACCGCTGACCCCTAGACAGCCAGCGTAACCACCTTTTACCTGAATCTCGTAGGATGTTGGTCCCTCCAGTCCCGCCTCCACACCGCTTACCCCCTAGAAATCCAGCTTATCCGCCTTTTATCTGAATCTCGTAGGATGTTGGTCCCTCCAGTCCCGCCTCCACACCGCTGACCCCTAGACAGCCAGCGTAACCACCTTTTACCTGAATCTCGTAGGATGTTGGTCCCTCCAGTCCCGCCTCCACACCGCTGACCCCCTAGACAGCCAGCGTAACCGCCTTTTACCTGAATCTTGTAGGATGTTGGTCCCTCCAGTCCCGCCTCCACACCGCTGACCCCCTAGACAGTCAGCATAACCACCTTTTACCTGAATCTCATAGGATGTAGCTTCCTTCTACTCCTGCCTCCACACAGCTGACCCCATAGACAGCCAGTGTAACCGCCTATTACCTGAATCTCATAGGATGTTGGTCCCTCCAGTCCTGCCTCCACACCGCTGACCCCCTAGACAGCCAGCGAAACCGCCTTTTACCTGAATCTCGTAGGATGTTGGTACCTCCAGTCCCGCCTCCACACCGCTGACCCCCTAGACAATCCAGCGTAACCGCCTTTTACCTGAATCTCGTAGGATGTTGGTCCCTCCAGCCCCGCCTCCACACCGCTGACCCACTAGACATCCAGCGTAACCGCCCTTTACCTGAATCTCGTAGGATGTTGGTCCCTCCAGCTCGCCTCCACACCGCTGACCCCCTAGACATCCAACGTAACCACCTATTACCTGAATCTCATAGGATGTTGGCCCCTCCAGTCCCACCTCTACACCATTGACCCCCTAGACAGCCAGCATAATCACCTTTTACCTGAATCTCGTAGGATGTTGGTCCCTCCAGTCCCGCCTCCACACCGCTGACCCCCTAGACATCCAGCGTAACTGCCTTTTACCTGAATCTCGTAGGATGTTGGTCCCTCCAGCCCCGCCTCCACACCGCTGACCCCCTAGACATCCAGCGTAACCGCCTTTTACCTGAATCTCGTAGGATGTTGGTCCCTCGAGCCCCGCCTCCACACCGCTGACCCCCTAGACATCCAGCGTAACCGCCTTTTACCTGAATCTCGTAGGATGTTGGTCCCTCCAGCCCCGCGTCCACATCGCTGACCCCCTAGACATCCAGCGTAACCGCCTATTACTTGAATCTCGTAGGATGTTGGTCCCTCCAGTCCCACCTCCACACCGCTGACCCCCTAAACAGCCAGCGTAATCGCCTTTTACCTGAATCCCGTAGGATGTTGGTCCCTCCAGTCCCACCTTCACACCGCTGACCCCTGAGGCATCCAGCGTAACCGCCTATTACCTGAATCTCGTAGGATGTTGGTCCCTCCAGTCCCACCTCTACACCACCGACCCCCTAGACAGCCAGCGTAATCGCCTATTACCTGAATCTCATAGGATGTTGGTCCCTCCAGTCCCACCTTCACACCGCCGACCCCCTAGACATCCAGCGTAACCGCCTTTTACCTGAATCTCATAGGATGTTGGTCCCTCCAGTCCCACCTTCACACCGCTGACCCCCTAGACATCCAGCGTAATTGCCTATTACCTGAATCTCGTAGGATGTTGGTCCCTCCAGTCCCACCTCCACACCGCTGACCCCCTAGACATCCAGCGTAACCGCCTTTTACCTGAATCTCGTAGGATGTTGGTCCCTCCAGTCCCACCTTCACACCGCTGACCCCCTAGACATCCAGCGTAACTGCCTATTACCTGAATCTCGTAGGATGTTGGTCCCTCCAGTCCCACCTCTACACCACTGACCCCCTAGACAGCCAGCATAACCGCCTTTTACCTGAATCTCGTAGGATGTTGGTCTCTCCAGTCCCACCTTCACACCGCTGACCCCCTAGACATCCAGCGTAATTGCCTATTACCTGAATCTCGTAGGATGTTGGTCCCTCCAGTCCCACCTCCACACCGCTGACCCCCTAGACATCCAGCGTAATTGCCTATTACCTGAATCTCGTAGGATGTGTGTCCCTCCAGTCCCACCTCTACACCACTGACCCCCTAGACAGCCAGCGTAATTGCCTTTTACCTGAATCTCGTAGGATGTTGGTCCCTCCAGTCCCACCTTCACACCGCTGACCCCCTAGACATCCAGCGTAACCGCCTTTTATCTGAATCTCGTAGGATGCTGCTGCTGTCGTCTCAGCTTGAGCTTGTTCCTTAGATTCTTATTCTTGAAGAGGTGTTTTACTCTCATTTGTTTTCAGTTGCACGATTCCTCACTTATTTACTGCTGTTGTTAACAGTGCATTTTGCTATTTCTATTTTGTTCGGCGCTGCACTGTATAGAGATTTGATGTTAACTGTACATTGCGTTCTAGAACGTTCTGGCTTCTCAGGAGTTTAGGGCTCGTGCTGCTTGGCCCTCCTCCTGCAGTCTCACCTTCTGCCCTACCTCTGTTACGTCATCGATCGTATCCCGTATTTACTACTTATCTTGACATGCAAACAAGTCCCATTCTAGTCTGGCAATTCGAGCTCCGTCTTGGTTTTAACTTTTTATTCTGGCTCTTGTAGACCTGCATTTCCCCATTATAAACCCAGAACCACAAGTCTCAGAATGCAAAGTTAAAGCTGGGTCTGGACTAGCATCTGCTGAATGGACTGAGTCCTGTTGCCTTGTTTACGCCTCCTGTATGTCTTACCCACCTGCCCCCCGAACTTTTGTTCCTTTTCCCCAGCATACTACTGTAGTAGAGGATTATGGGAACTGTAAGAGGGCGAGTCCTACCTTCCATTTCCTCATCTTCTTTGCAGAGGACCCGGGAACAGATCTCATTGTTGACCATGTAGACTCGCCGGATGCTAGTCAACATGATAGCAGGGTCCATGAGGGAGGGATGTGTGTGTTCCGGTTCAATGATTGACAGGGAAATTAAGGGAACAAGAAAGGAAACAAATACATTAGTTACAAAGTAAACATACAAAACTATATCCAATCCCTCTTTCAGTAGTAAAATAATCCCAAACCCCTGTTGATGAAAAGGAGAGTTTACCCCATGGTGCAAATGTAACCAGCGTATGTGGGTCACCCATGTGACATCTGTGTGCTCATAACATGAATTAAGCCAGTTAGGGTCTATTATGGCGTTAATTCCCCGTTGCAAGGGCTGGAACATGGGGTAACGGCCCGGTAGCCCAAGTAATCGGCCCGTTACCCCCCATTGCAGCACTTGGAATGGGGGATTACGGTGATTCGTACCCCAAAGCGTAGCATCCCGTTGTACGAAGGAAAATCCTTTTCCTAGATGGCTGCCATGGAAAGGGAAGAGGGGCTCCATGCGGAGCCCATCTTCCCTTTCCATGGTGGCCTGCAGGAGCGGAGAGGAAGCATCGACATTGGCGGGGAGTGCCGTTGCTGCACAGCTACAGTAAATTGAGGGTGGGAGAGGGAGAAAAAAAAAGAACAGAACGGAGGGTGGGGGGAAGATGACAGTGGGGGAGCCGGTCGTTAAGTGGAATGGAATGCAGGCTTTCACCGGCAGTTCAAGCCAGCGTTCCTAGCCACCTGATTAGCTGGCTCCCCCACCAGGGTGCTAATACAGAAAAGGACGAAAAAGGTTGCCTGATGGCTCAAAACAAACAGGGTATTGCTACTATCTGACTCAGAAACATGATAGTGACATCATTCCCCAAGCAACAGTAGGATGCAATGTATCTGGCCCTGAGATAGGTGGCAGTGCAGCTGCAGCTAGTTCCAGAATATTGGTCTGGCTGAGAGAACTGGAAGTGTTGTGCTTAGGGTTTAAGACATGCACACTCTTTCCCACTGGAGAGGTGCCTTATTTCCTGAGTCCTGTTGCCTGAGAACCAGACTGTTATATAGTATACACTGACAGTGATATCAGTGGAACTCGTAGATAATAGAACGTTCCTATGCAAGGGAGCGCTCAGAAGATTCCACTCCCGGCGGTCCCGCACACCGGGGGCCTTCATTAAAGCTCTCTCTAAAGCTTACACTGGTGTGCCAATTCATCACAATTGGCGACGAGGACTATGTTTCCCTGTGAAGGCCCCCGAAACTCATCCGACCGCACCGCCGGAGAACACCGTGCCCCGCAGTCCACAGGGCGATGAGACTAATGATGACACCGAGCTGTCTTCCGTAATCTTTCCTGACCACGCCCACGGGGAGAGCTGTGTGAAGAGTTTGGAGGTGTGAGCCTCGTAAAAGTAAAGCCCCAAAGGTATGATTTTTCACATAAACAAAAGAAAAGAAAGGAGTATGGTCAATCCTGCTCGAGCGCTGAGCAGAATGTGGGCATCTTACGAATCGCTAGCCAATGGCAGACGCTAGCGATTCGAGAAAGGGACCTTGGAGCGTGAGGCTGCGTGCAGCCATTTTGGATGCTTATCTTCATGTTGCCATGACAACGACATTACAGAGAAGCTACGAAGCACGCTACAAGTGCCGTCCTTTACGGATTGCTCCGATAACGTTTAATTAGCAACAAAAATACGATTAAAAAGGATGTGGACCAGCAAACGTCGCACTGACAGTGCCCAGACACATATATGAGCTGGGGACACAGTACAGTCAAACATTAAACACTGAGTGAGTGTGTCCATCCATTACCATACATTAACTGACACAACAGTGTCACGGAACTGTCAGAACTTTTATTTTAAGGGTGACAGCGAGATTCACTGTGCACCATAAAGCAAGTTAGTTCACAACAAGTCATTCAAGAATAGCTGGTGAAAACACCACTTCGACAGAACCCACGAAGCCTAGCCACAAAAAAAAAGTCATCAGTATCAATAGACACCACCATGCAGAACGTCCCTCACCCAACGAAATTCCTTCCATGTCCCGGTAACCCTGTGTGCCCGTGGGAGCAATGGATTGATGGCTTCCAAGTGTATTTGAGGGCTGTTGGCGGAAGTAAATTCAACGATGACCTCAAAGAAGCGACCCTGTTGAATTGTGCAGGGGCAGAAGCCCTAAGGATATTCAGGGCACTCCCTGAGTCTGACGATGCAGGAGGGGATGGCAACCGCAAATTTGAGAGTGCACTAGCCAAACTTGCCAAACATTTCGGCAATAAGACTAATGGGGTGCTGGAGAGGTACATATTCTTCTCCAGGAAACAACTGAAGGGCGAATCAATCGACACCTACATGGCATACCTCAAGGCACTCATGTCAACCTGCAATTTAACAGGCATCGGAGACGAATATTTAAGAGACCAACTTGTGCTAAATGTAGCTGACCCACAAATACAACAAAGACTATGGCAAACAAAGAACCCATCGTTAGATCAAGCCATGGAAATAGCGAGAAGCATGGAACTGGGTGATCGCTGCATGAAGGAAAGGTTTGACCAAGTGGTGAATACAGAGGTGAAATCAATAATCCCGAAGAAGATATAGGCGAACCTTTAGTGGCAGTGGTGAGGAGAGCATCAACATATGGTTCAAGGCTGATTCTTCTACATAAATGGCTCCCCTTTGCACTGACGGCAGTGGAACTAGACCCCAGCGGCTGCTTCGTGCTACTCAGAGGCACACTGTGGGGAGAGGTGGTGGCTATTCTGGCGATATACTCCCCGCCGGGGTTGGGGGAGGCTCTCCTGAGGGATATCACGGCATTGATGGCGCAACAACAGCCTGATCTATGGATCCTTGGGGGGGGGGACTTTAATGATGTTATGTGTAATACATGGGACCGGACCCACATACGGAACCGAAACCCAAATAAACCCACACGGCTAGCGACCTTCGCATCAGCTCTAGGCCTAAGTGACCTATGGAGAGACCTCCACCCCACAGAGCAGGGCTTCTCCTTTCATTCGGGAGCCCACGCGTCCCTGTCCAGGCTGTATTACTTTTTCCTTCCGACTCCCGAAGCGTATAGGGCAAAAGCGGCAGAATTCCTTCCCCGCGGCATATCTGACCATTCTCCCCTGGAGATACTGCTCCAGACAGACAGACCCCTGCCTCCCAAGACTTGGTGGCTAAATAACTGTTATTTAGGCCTTCCAGAATTCGTGGAGCACATTACCGAAAAATCCAACAAATTCTTTGAAATTAACACGGGTTCGGTAGAGGATCTGGTGACATTATGGGAAGCCCATAAGGCAGTTCTTAGAGGGGAAATAACGGCCTGGACATGTAATAAAAGGAGGGAACACCATAGGAAAGTTGTGGAAGCAGAGTAAGCCGTAAAGGAATGGGAGAACAGATATGTCGCTAACCCCACTCCTGATGCCCACCGCTCCCTCGCGAAGGCTAGAGCAACCCTGCCCAACACAGCACTAGATAACGCAAAGCAAGCGCACAGGGAGTCAAGGACCAGAATCTATGAACACAGCGATAAAGCCGGCAAACTACTGGCCTGGCTGGAACGTCGGGAGGAGGGGCGCAGACATGTCAGGCAGATCATAGTAGACCCCAGTGGACTAGCCCAAACAGACTCGGAAATAGCAGAGGCCTTCGCTAGTTTCTATGCCGCACTCTACGCCGCCCCAACTTCGCCAGTAGATCCATCCCTTCTGGACGAGATCGTGCTCCCACACCTCTCGGAGCAGCAGACAACATATCTGGACAGGGAACTGGACGAGGCTGAAATCATGGAGGCCATGTCACAGCTACAATCCGGGAAGACACCAGGCCCAAACGGCTTTCCGGCCGAGACCTGGAGGAAGCTGAGCAGCAACCAGATGGCATCCCCCCTCCGGGACTTGTTCCTGGCGGCCAGAGGACAGGGCACCCTTCCATTGGACCTACGAAAGGCCAACATTGTGGTCATTCCCAAACAAGGAAAGCCCCCTGACCGGTGCACACCATACAGGCCTATATCGCTTACTAACAGCGAAGCAAAGAACTTGGCCAAGGTACTGGCCAACAGACTTCAACAGGTTATACCCTCACTGGTGCATCCGGACCAGTGTGGCTTTATGCCGCAAAGATCGACCAGAATGAACCTACGCAGGTTGCATCTACTCCTGGAAAAAGCCCTGAGCATCGACGCGCCACTTGCTCTCTTAGCAATTGATTTCGAGAAAGCGTTCGACTCGGTGGTGTGGGAAAGCCTGTGGGCAACAATGAGGCGCATGGGCATTGGCAAGACACCAGGAGGTACCGTGAGAGTTGTCGAAGAAGATCAAGGACGTGATGATATGCTGACCATCAATCAGAGAAATCCACCAGTACAAATACTCACTGTCACATCTTTACAACAATCTAAAGGTCCGTGGGTCAATATGCAGATAAATGGCATATCCTTGCCCATAATGGTAGACACTGGGTCCCCATACACCATGGTGGATGTTGCTACCTTCCTTGGAGAACTGTCTGGCAGGATGCGAGACATACAGAACACTGTAGTGAGGGCAACTGGCTATGGGAAGACCCCGATAGACACCATTGGCTGTGCATGGGTAAAACTCAAGTTCCGCGACAGAGAAATATACTGCAGACTTTGCATAGCAAGAAATGGTTCATCTGTGGTAGGTTGGGAGGAACAAGCCCCTCTCCGAGTTAGAAGCCACCCTGGAGAAGAGATCCCCATTTTATCTGTATTGAAAGACAACACTGACATCACTGGGTGAGAAGCACAGAGTGAGAAGCAATTATTGGTGGCCGAACATGTGGAGAGAAGCAGAGGAAATCGTCTGAAATTGCTCTGCATGTGCCACCAGCGACAAATCCAAGGTTCTGAGAAAGACGCCAATACAACCAATAGAACCTCCCAAGAGTGTGTGGTCTAAACTAGCAATAGACATCATGGGTCCATTTGAAAACCTTGAATCTGTAAGAATATACATCATAGTACTTGTGGACTACACCTCTAAGTGGACAGAGTGGGGAATATCAGAAACAAACGTAACCACGAAAAAGATCACAGACTTTTTAACAGAGGTGTTGAACAGAGAAGGAGACCCCAAAGAATTAGTCTCCGACAACGGATCCCAATTCACATCATTGGAGTTTCAGGAGTTCCTCAGAGATAGATCAATCAATCACATAACAACATCCTTATACCATCTGATTTCAAACGGACTTGTAGAGAGAATGAACATGCTTGTAAAGAGTGTGGTTCAATTGGCCATAGCCAACACCTTCCCATGGAGAGAAACACTTAAGGAAGCCTTATGTGCATATAGGACAACTCCACACACTACCACCAACGTTCAACCTTTCACCATGATGCGAGGCAGAGTTGCGTCCAATCGACTAAGACCTGCATGGATTTTCATGGACACTGGAGAAGCAAAATTGAACATAGATCATGTCCAGAAAACGGTGAAAGAAAAGCAGGTGAAATACAAAGCATACTACGATTCAAGAAATAAAGTAAAGGAAATGGTGATCCGAGATGGAGACTGGGTGTGCGTTAGAGAGCCCAAGAAAACACTTAAAGGTGAATCCAGCTTCTGGTTCCCGCAAAGGTGGTGAGCTGTCATGGGAAGTCCGTGGTGTTGGATGACGGAAAGAAATGGTCCGGTGATGATTTCATGAAAATAGAAAAAGATTTCAACAGACCAAGCACAGACAAAAGCAACGGACCAAGTTCAACCAAAGACAAAGACACACAATTGGAGGACAATTTTGTAACAACAGAAGCACCTCACTGTGGGAACAAAGAAAATGACAGGTTCCACGATGCAAGTGATCAAGCCCCAGTTGGAGGACTATCTAAGAGGAATCGGAGGGCCATCCGAAACTTCAACAGTGACTATCTCTACTACTAGTAGTACTTGTCACAGTTTCCTTTTGCCATAAGAAACCCATGTAACGTTATTCCCATACCAATGTTGAGTTTGCATGCAAAACAGTTAATTCCCTTTTTCCCTTTCCCCCTCCTTTTCCCTTGTCTGTTTCCCCCTTTTACTCCCCATCCTCTGATTTATATAAGAAGGGAGATGTTATATAGTATACACTGACAGTGATGTCAGTGGAACTCGTAGATAATAGAATGTTCCTATGCAAGGGAACGCTCAGAGGATTCCACTCCCGGGGGTCCCGCACACCGGGGGCCTTCATTAAAGCTCTCTCTAAAGCTTACACTCATGTGCCTATTTATTACAGAGACCCTGTGAGGAAGATAATGGCAAATCTGCAGAGCCCCTGACAGAGGGTTCCCTGCTTAATGGAAGCCTGGGCCACCTTCCTGCTAGAGCAAGGAGGCCCTCCCCAAACCATGTTCTGGTAAAACCTGTGGAGCCTCCCATGAGAGAGAGACTGGTGACCGACAGTGCCAGCAGGGCTTTGGCAGCAGTCTAGCTCCAGGTAAAACCAGACAGAAGGCACATGGGTGACTGTGAGAATATGCCTATGGTAGGCAAGCGTTACCCCTTAAGTGCTAAGGGCGAGTGTGCTCACCCTGAATTCCCATATTTCCCTTGAGAAATCATTGTAGGCTCCGCCCACTTCTGCAGTTAAGCGGTTAAAGGGATTCGGCCATTGTCTGTGGTGAGACAAGGTGAGGAAAAGATATATCCTTGCATGGTACATTTCTTTTTTTGTATGAGCCACCCCATTTAAATTCTTACACCATGTTTGTCAGCACGTGGAGTCTACTGTAAAGGAGGGTTTACAGATTCTGGCAGAGAACTCCCCCAGAGATTTCTCCTCAACCCAAATCGGTTCAAGCCTGCCGAGCACTGCGGCCTGCATTTGGTTGGGTTATTCCCTTAGTAGGGCACACTCGCACTGAGGTTTGCTCATCCTTTCTGCCCATCTCTTCCCGGATTCTTATCTGAGGGCGGTGCTGCTAATGCAGATCTCCCAAACACGATCCAGATCAGGAAACATACATGGAGGAATGGAATGTTACAGGCCATCCCAGGGGGATCCAAAGAGAACATATGTAAACTAATGTAATGGGCTGTGCACACAATGGAATATACATTTCGGATCTGCTGCAGGATGCAGCTATGTGCGCATGACTACCACATTAACAGATAAGTACTTTACATGTTTGCAGGACATGAAAGTGTTGCATTCTATCCCAAGCATACAAGTGTGCATTATTCCATCAAAATAATGATATGAGTCATCAACTGAGGGTGACCCTCCCAAAGCACTACATGGCGCCTAGATGGTCCTTGTCTGCTCACTCACACAAGTGGAGGCGCTGTGCTCATAACATTAAGACATTAAGACGATCCTTGTGTTTGGAGGCCAGGGTATCCAAAGACCCTCAGATGGACATGGCCCGTGACCCTTCACCTGTGCCAAGATAAAAAGTAGCAGCAACATTTTTCCAAAGCATGGTTACATGAATTGTCACTGAAATAATGCAAGTGGGAACATGTATGTTACCTTACAAAGATTCCATCCCAGAGTGTACCCAGATACCCAGGAGCACCCACTTATGTTCATGGAGAGTGCAAAGTCACTGGAAAGTGAACTTTATTCCAACTGAGAACATTCCAAGAAGGAAACTGCAACTTACATTATTCACTGGAGGAATTCATGCAGGCGGAAGAGCAATTTATGTCCCTCCAATATTTGCGAGCTAGAAGAAAACTGCAACTTGCATTATTCACTGGAGGAATTTGTGCAGGTGGAAGAGCAATTTATTTCCCTCCCGTATTTGGGAGCTAGAAGGAAACTGCAACTTGTATTATTCACTGGAGGAATTCGTGCAGGCGGAAGAGCAATTTGTTTCCATCCAATATTTGGGTGCTAGAAGGAAACTGCAACGTGCATTATTCACTGGAGTAATTTGTGCAGGCGGAAGAGTAATTTATTTCCCTCCAATATTTGGGAGCTAGAAGGAAACTGCAACTTGCATTATTCTGGAGGAATTCATGCAGCCAGAAGAGCTATTTAATTCCCTCCCATATTTGGGAGCTAGAAGGAAACTTGAACTTGCATTATACACTGGAGGAATTCGTGCAGGCGGAAGAGCAATTTGTTTCCCTCCCATATTTTGGAGCTAAAAGGAAACTGCGACTTGCATTATTCACTGGAGGAATTCGTGCAGGCGGAAGAGCAATTTATTTCCCTCCCATACTTGGGAGCTAGAAGGAAACTGCAACTTGCATTATTCACTGGAAGAATTCGTGCAGGCGGAAGAGCAATTTATTTCCCTCCAGTATTTGGGAGCTAGAAAGAAACTGCAACTTGCATTATTCACTGGAGGAATTTGTGCAGGCGGAAAAGCAATTTATTTCCCTCCAATATTTGGGAGTGAGAAGGAAACTGCAACTTGCATTATTCACTGGAGGAATTCGAGCAGGCGGAAGAGCAATTTATTTCCCTCCAATATTTGGGAGCTAGAAGGAAACTACAACTTGCATTATACAGTGGAGGAATTCGTGCAGGTGGAAGAGCAATTTATTTCCCTCCCATATTTGGGAACTAGAAGGAAACTGCAACTTGCATTATTCACTGGAGGAATTCGTGCAGGCATAAGAGCAACTTATTTCTCTCCAATATTGGGGAGTTAGAAGGAAACTGCAACTTGCATTATTCTGGAGGAATTCATGCAGCCGGAAGAGCTATTTAATTCCCTCCCATATTTGGGAGCTAGAAGGAAACTTCAACTTGCATTATACACTGGAGGAATTTGTGCAGACGGAAGAGCAATTTATTTCCCTCCCATATTTCGGAGCTAGAATGAAACTGCAACTTGCATTATTCACTGGAGTAATTCGTGCAGGTGGAAGAGCAATTTATTTCCCTCCAGTATTTGCGAGCTAGAAGGAAACTGCAACTTGCATTATTCACTGCAGGAATTCGTGCCGGCAGAAGAGCAATTTATTTCCTTCCAGTATTTGGGAGCTAGAAGGAAACTGCAACTTGCATTATTCACTGGAGGAATTCGTGTGGGCGGAAGAGTAATTTATTTCCCTCCATTATTTGGGAGCTAGATGGAAACTGCAACTTGAATTATTCTGGAGGAATTCGTGCCGGCGGAAGAGCAATTTATTTCCCTCCAATATTTGGGAGATAGAAGGAAACTGCAACTTGTATTATTCTGGAGGAATTTGTGCAGGCGGAAGAGCAATTTGTTTCCCTCCCATATTTTGGAGCTAGAAGGAAACTGTGACTTGCATTAGTCACTGGAGGAATTCATGCAGGTGGAAGAGCAATTTATTTCCCTCCAATATTTGGGAGCTAGAAGGAAACTGCATCTTGCATTATTCACTGGAGGAATCCATGAAGGCGGAAGAGCAATTTATTTCCCTCCAGTATTTGGGAGCTAGAAGGGAAATGCAACTTGCATTTTTCACTGGAGGAATTTGTGCCGGCGGAAGAGCAATTTATTTCCCTCCAGTATTTGTGAGCTAGAAGGAAACTGCAACTTGTATTATTCACTGGAGGAATTCCTGCCGGCGGAAGAGCAATTTATTTCCCTCCAGTATTTGGGAGCTAGAAGGAAACTGCAACTTGCATTATTCACTGGAGGAATTTGTGCAGGCGGAAGAGCTATTTATTTCCCTCCAATATTTGGGAGCAAGAAGGAAACTGCAACTTGCAATATTCTGGAGGAATTCGTGCAGGCGGAAGAGCAATTTATTTTCCTCCAATATTTGGGAGCTAGAAGGAAACTGCAACTTGCATTATTCACTGGAGGAATTTGAGCAGGCGGAAGAGCAATTTATTCACTCCCATATTTGGGAGTTAGAAGGAAACTGCAACTTGTATGATTCACTGGAGGAATTTGTGCAGGCGGAAGAGCAATTTATTTCCCTCCAGCATTTGGGAGCTAGAAGGAAACTGCAACCTGCATTATTCACTGGAGGAATTAGTGCAGGCAGAAGAGCAATTTATTTCCGTCCAGTATTTGGGAGCTAGAAGAAAAGTGCAACTTGCATTATTCACTGGAGAAATTTGTGCAGGAGGAAGAGCAATTTATTTCCTTCCAGTATTTGGAAGCTAGAAGAAACTGCAACTTGCATTATTCACTGGAGGAATTTGTGCAGGTGGAAGAGCAATTTATTTCCCTCCAATATTTGGGTGCTAGAAGGAAACTGCAACTTGCATTATTCACTGGAGGAATTCTTGCAGGCAGAAGAGCAATTTATTTCCCTCCAATATTTAGGAGCTAGAAGGAAACTGCAACTTGCATTATTCACTGGACGAATTTGTGCAGGCTGAAGAGCAATTTATTTCCCTCCCATATTTGGGAGCTATAAGGAAACTGCAAATTCCATTATTCTCGAGGAATTCGTGCAGGCGGAAGAGCAATTTATTTCCCTCCAATATTTGGGAGCTAGAAGGAAACTGCGACTTGCATTATTCACTGGAGGAATTTGTGCAGGTGGAAGAGCAATTTATTTCCCTCCAATATTTGGGAGATAGAAGGAAAATACACATTTTCTGTTCATTTTGATATGACATTTTAGCACGCATTTTATCTCAACATAGCGTCTTGAAGTCTATTGTTCCATTCACCTCATAAAAATCAATATTACTAGTACTTTTAATTCACAATCGTAGCTTTATTTCTAAAATTTAATTAAATCCCATATTATTTTTGAAATTGTTCAAATTCTTCTAATATTCTGCACAATTCTTGATTGAAAAGCCTAACTTTTTTAAACTGCTCAAATATTACATTTGAACTAACAACCACAACTTGTTTTAAATCCCCAAATGAATGTTTCATATGTTGAAAGTGCACTTTTTTTTATCCACCCTAAACTATTCAGCTGGGGAAAACTTTAGAAAACAGAGATATTGTGACAGACAATTGTCCACAGGCAAAAGGCCAATCTCCCCCTTCGGGAATTGGTGAAACATTGCACTCACTTTTAGGGACGGAATATTTAGCTTTGCATCAAAAATTGCTACAAAAAAAAACATTAACTGAATAATATTGATCATTATGTTATACAGTGGTCGAAGTGTGAAAAAGTACTGGGTCCTTCCTTTCCTCCACTCCACCCCTCAACCAACCAACCACACACACAC